>NC_064615.1:435141715-436391715 GCF_023898315.1 Schistocerca nitens | reverse complement strand
TCCATTCCAGAGCTCTTCTTGGAAGTGTTTTTATCCCGCTCTTCCAATGTTAAAAAGTATTTCAGTCTATTTGTCTCCAGTTTCTTTTTTTACATTGGGAGGTGGTGGTGGGTGATTGATCTGAATAGTGATTCAGATTGCTTCATTGCTTACCATTTCCCTTCTTGTCTTACCCAGAGTCCCTGATTGAAGACCCATTCTTTTTGGCTTTTATTCTGTTCAGACCTTTCTTTGTCGAAAACCAACAGTCAAAGTTGATAGATAATATGATTTGTGTATCATGATCTTTGCTTTGGTAGCAATTTTACAATTCGTAGCTACGTCAGATACACAATAATAATAATAATATAATTATCGTCTCCAAAATTTCATGTTTTCTGTCTTTGTTAGTTTACTTTCTAGATATTTGAAGGCATAAACTTCTTTAATAATTTCTCTATTGCACCTTACAAACCTCAATTTTCCATCTTCACGCTAATTTTCATTGCCTCACTTTTTATTAAGCTTAATCCCAAATCACCCATATGACCTGGTGTTGACCTCAGGTGAACTTTCCTTGTGATGCTTTCTATGACAGTATTGAAGAGCACTGGTGAGAGTGCAATTCCTTGTTAAACTCCTCGATCTGTTCCAAGCCACTGCAGTGTCAATACCCAGTTGTTAGTAGTTTAGAAAACACCGCAAAGTACTGCGCTAGCAACTGAGGGCTAGTAATAGTGTAGTGGTGACATATATGTCAGAATAACACATACAACAAAGAATTGGGAGACGTGCCATCCAATGCTGGCGAAATCTTAGCAAGCAGTGACAAAAGCCACATGAGGCAGATGATGCTACCAGAAGGCCCATATTGTGAGCTTCATGACCGGGACTCTGAACACTGCAAGACATACAAGCAGTATAAATACGTGTGAATTTTGAGACTGATTTATTATGAGTCCAGCTGCACCACCATGATGCATGCTAGACGATAAGAAGAGTGGGCACCACCAGCTGGTGCCATGGGTCAGTGGGTCAGCTCTCACATGCACGACTAGGTGCCATGGCTAAACTAAACTGCCATCTGCACCTGTCATCATCATACTCTTGGCAGGGGCCAGGAGGTAGTATCCCTGCACGGCAGTCTTCACTCACTTCTGAGACAGACAAGAGTGTGGCCATTCCTCAGCAAAAAGCTATTGTAGTAGATGCAGGAATGCACTGCTGATGTCAAGAGTGTGGTCTACCGTCTGCCGACACCTGCAACACTGGGCACCTATGAGTGCATCTCTTCACGAACGGAGAAGCCGGCCGCTTGCGGCCTTATACCAGACCAGAGTTGCCATAGTGGTACATGTCTGTCTCACATTGCTAACGATGCAACGTCTAATTGAAGTTGAGTGGTCTAGGGGCAGCATCTCCGATTAGTAATTAAAATGTTCTTGCTCCCAGGTTCGAACCCTGCCACCACGTAAATTTTGAATAAAAAACATCAGCGTTGCCAACCAAAGGCTTCCGGCACAAGACGTCACCTTCATTCTGCCCGCGGTCCCGTCAAAGAGGGCGGAGGAGTGGACAGAGGTTCTGGGCATTCTCTTTCGATGGCAGACTGCCCTAATGGCTTGAGGATACACAAGGCAATGTAAACCATTGCATTAAAGGCACATTACGTATATCCACAGTATCTGCTCGTGGTGAGTTCAAGGAGGAGGTGACCATGAGGAAAAGACTGAAAAGCCAAGGAAAGTGTCGTGGAATGTCAGAAAATTGGATCTGGTAGAGAAACTAGAAAATATGAAAACGGAAATGCTAAGGCTCAGTCCAGGTACAGTGGGCGTCAGAGAAGTGAAATGAAAAGAAGACAAGGATTTCTGCTCAGACGCAAACAGAACGTGAAGAGATAGAGAAAGTATATGGTGATATTGAATATTCAGAATCTAATAATCATAGGCGATTAGAATGCGGTTGCAGGGGAAGAATAAACGGTTGCAGGAGAGTATGGGATGTTTGTATGAATAAGAGAGGAGAAAGACATAATTCTGCAACACATTTCAGCTAGTAACAGCGAATACTCTAATCAAGAATCACAAGAGGAGGAGGTACACTTGGAAAAGTCTGGAACGCATAGGAAGATTTCAGTTACATGGTCAGGCAGAGATTTCTAAATCAGATACTGTATTTTAAATCATACTCAGAGTCAGATATAGACTCAGATCACAATTTGGTAATGCTGAAGAGTAGACTGAAGTTTAAGCAGTTGGCTGTAATTTTCAAGAGGCCTAATGAAGCCATTTTGCGGACAAAATTAGGAAACATAGCGTGCGCACACATGGCCAAAAAAGGCGTTGCTACAGCAAGCTGAGCAATTGGTACTCGATGCTTAAGGGGTTAGCACCAGTAATGTCTAGGAGGGTGGGCGCTGGTGTGCCTAGGGATCTCCATGCGGCAGTTAGGCTTGCAGTGGAATCCGAAGAGACTGATGTTGCGACAGGGGTAAGAGATCGTAGAAATGTCTTTGCAGCCAGTTTAATATGATTTAATTGTGAGGATATCGGACATGTGCAGAGGCAGTGCCAACAGTTTGGTATGAACTATCAGCGATTTTGTGGGAATAACAGCAGCAGTATTGCAGGGAAAGTTGTTGGGGATGGTCTGAGTGGTAATAAGTACCAATTAAACTCAAAAATTTACCCTTTAACCACCGGTAAAAGCCGGTGCTGTGAACACGAATGAAGAGGCGGAATGTGCCATACTGGAGATAATAGGTGGTAAGAAGTAAAGCTTTTTATTGGACACATGGGCGCGTGTATTGGTGGCCTCGAGAGATTTTGTACGTAAGAAACACTGGGACCCATCAGCCACAACATTATGAGCACCTACCTCATGGCCGCACACCTAACAGAGTCGGCGGTGCACGGTGGCATGGAAACAATAAGGCCTTGGTAGGTCACTGGAGGGAGTTGGCATCACATCTGCACAAGAAAGTCACCTATCTCCAGTATGTTCTTGGGATTTGAGGGGGGGGGGGGGGGATGAGCTCTGAAGCCATGTTCAATCACATCCCAGATGTGTTCGATTGGGTTCAGAACTGATGAGCTGGGGTACCAGCACATCAATTGTAACTCGTCACTGTGTTCCTCAAACCACTCCATCACACTCCTGGCCTTGTGACGTGGCGCATTAACTTGTTGAAAAATGCCACTTCTATCGGGAAATGTGATCGTCATGAAGGAGTGTACATGGTGTGCAAAGAGTGAACGATACTCCTTAGCCGTCGTAGTTACTTGCATGAGCTCCGCTGGACCCCTGGATGCTCACGCGAACGTTCCCCGAAGCACAATGGAGCCGCCGACAACTTGTCTCCATCTCTCACTACAGGGCAAGGAGGTATTCCCCTGGATGACGATGGATTCGTGCCCTCCCATCGGCATGGCAAAGAAGGTATGGGGATTCATCAGACAGTGCAACGCTTTGATGAACTGCAACGTTACTTACATTCCTGGAGGAATAGTTGTCTCTGAAGGAGTATAATTTTTTTCATGCAGATCGGGTGTTAAGCAAAAGCCAGTCATTATGACCAACTATTGGCCAAACGCAGTACTCATATCACCATTGTATTTCTCTTACGCCCATTTTCCCTCTCTTGCTTGCTATGACGTAAATATTCCCCACTGCATTTCCAAGATCAAGCACACGACAAAGAATAGTAGGGAGCAGAGCATTTCTAACGTCTAGCAGCATAGTAAATAACTGTCCAGCCATTTTACCATCCAGATTAACAGACGGCACAATTCTATACGAATTCGCTAAGGCATTGCTGTTAATTAATCTTCACACGAATCTCTTGGTAGTTCTAATTTCCAGGGTTCCTTTAATATGCATTTCCCCTTCAAATCCTGATTGGTTGGAGTTGAAAATAAATTTCTCACTAACCGAATGGGTACGTTTGCTTATCTCATCTACAAATATTCGGGCCGATTCCGCAGTTTGCCGTGCATCGTCAAGTTGATGCTTTGCTTGACATTTCGTTATTTTACCTCTTCCACTTCTGTAGCACTGTCTGAATCTATGCAACCTGTTGTGTCTAGCTCATACAGCATAGACACAGTGAGGTAGCTAGGTGCACGCTAAACTAACGCAGACGGGCTTGAAGTTCTGGAACATGAGACTTATTAATGAATAAGAAGAAAAGTACGTAGATGTTACTTAACTTTTATTCTCTTGTTGGAATACATCTCTCTTGAATATTAGTACGCTATTAGCACTGATACAAATGGCGCCTTGCTAGGTAGTAGCTATGGACTAAGCTGAAGGCTATTCAATCTGTCTCTCGACAAATGAGAGGAAAGCTTCGTACGTCTGGTCGCAAGCTATGTAGTCCGTACAACTGGGGCGAGGTCATGTCCGTGTCTTGTGACCTACCATGTGGTGGCGCTAGGTTTGCGATTACACAGTGGCGACACGCGGGTCCGACATGTACTACAGGACCGCGGCCGATTTAAGTTACCACCTAGCAAGTGTGGTGTCTAGCGGTGACACCACATTCCTCCCCCGCAAATCGGCGAACGGTCGTGAGATAAGGCTTCCGCCCGCCGTGGGGAGGACCCCATGTTGACGTATGCGATGAGGTGGGGAGCCTAACAACAGGCGAGGCTGTGCCACCCGCACCCGGCCATTCGGTCCGAGGGGAGCTAGGAAACGCCTGCAAACCTAGTCCAGGGTGCACGTCAACATGCGGGGTATGCGCACGTAATGATACAAGAGGGGCCGAAGGGTCGACCTCCATGTGGTCGGAGCACCCGACGGGCGAAGATGACATCTGGTCCGGAGCGGGCAAAAGGTCCATGGCGGAGGACGGCTGGTCACGGGAAGCGAGCGGCGGCGCGTGACCCAGGGAGGCGCGTGGCGGCTGCAGCGAAGCGTCCACTGCGGGCGGCGCCGGCGGCGGCTGCGGCGGCGGCGCGACGCCATGAGGCAAAATGGAAGGCAGCGTCGGTAACACCTGGGGATGAGGCGAGCCAGTAGATGGGTCCCCAAGGCGCTGACCTGACGGCTCCGTCGCTGAAAGCAGACGGGGAGCGGCAGAACCCAGGCGACGACAGAGGCGCAGCTGATTGAGATGCCGACGCACCTCACCAGAGGCCCCCAAAACCAAATACATCGCGCGGCCGAGGCTGCGAAGAATGCGCCCTGCGAGCCAACGCTGTGAACCGCGATAGGTGCGATAATAGACAACGTCGCCAGGAGCAAAAGCAGGAGTCTGCCGCTGCACAGGAACCTGATGCGGCGGATGCAGCAAAGACATCAGGGTGCGATATGAGGACGACCATGAAGCAACTCAGCCGGCGAGCGACCATCTCGAGGCTGAGAGCGATATGAAGACAAAAAGATCAACAACGCGTCCTCCCGAGAATGCGATTCTTTCAATTTCAACATCTGTGACTTGAAAGTCCGGACCAATCGTTCAGCGGCACCGTTTGACTGAGGCGAAAACGGCGCGGAAGTCAGATGTTGAATACCATTGGCTTTGCAGAATGACTGAAATTCTGCGGACATGAATTGTGGGCCATTGTCGGAAACAATAGTCTGCGGAAGACCTTCAATGCAAAAGATAGCAGACAAGGCTTGGATTGTGGCAGAAGACGTCGTGGAAGACATCCGGACAACAAAAGGAAAATTACTGAAAGCATCGACCACAACCAACCATCGAGCATTCCAGAATGGACCAGCAAAATCGATGTGCAAGCGTTGCCAAGGGGAAGTGGCTTTCGGCCATGCAAAGAATGTCCGCGGCGGTGCGGATTGTTGGTCGGCACACGCCACGCAAGAGGAACACATATTCGTAATCGCAGCATCGATTCCGAACCAAGTACAGTGCTGACGAGCAAGTTGTTTCGTTCGCACTATACCCCAATGTCCTTGGTGAAGAAGCTTTAAGACAGAGGACTGTAACGAACGTGGGACTACGACTCGGGATTGATCATTATCGGAACGCAACAACAAAACACCACGTCGGACAAAAAGTCTCTCCTTGTGAGCAAAAAAACGGCGAACCAAAGGATCCGCGATCCGGGACTTTGACAAGGGCCATTGCGTAGCAACAAAACGCAAAACAGTAGCAAGGACAGGGTCAGCAGCTGTGGCTGTAGCTACACGACGAAAATCAATCGGAAACGATGCGACCACGTCATCGGCTTCCGAATCAATGAACATGCAAGCAAGTTCGGAAGAATCGAATGCTTTATCCTCAGCAACAGGCAAACGGGACAACGCATCAGCGTTTCCGTGCTTAGCAGTGGACCGATACAAGATATCGTAGCGGTACTGCGAGAGAAAAAGTGACCAGCGAATGAATTTCTGCGCTGTACGCGGAGGTACAGGCTTGTTCGGATGAAAAAGCGATGTCAAAGGTTTGTGGTCGGTGATGATGGTAAAGTGACGACCATACAAGAAGTCATGGAACTTGGTAACACCAAACACGAGAGCTAAAGCTTCTTTCTCTATCTGTGAATAATTTCTTTGCGCAGATGAGAGCAATTTTGACGCAAAGGCAATAGGGCGATCATGCGAGCCATCTTTGTGCGCAAGCACAGCACCGATCCCGAAATCCGATGCATCTACCATCAACAAAAGGGGTTTCTGGGGATCGAATGGCGTAAGGCAAGTATTTGAAAGTAACGCCGATTTCAACTGGCGAAAGGCGCGTTCGCATTCCGTCGTCCAGACGAACGGAACACCTTTACGGCGTAAGCGATGTAGCGGAGCTGAAATGGAAGAAGCATTGCGCACAAACGGTGCATAATAATTAATTTTACCCAGCACACTCTGTAGCTGTTTCAAATCTTGCGGAGCAGGTAAGTCCTGTATGGCACGGAGGTGCTCTGGACTCGGATGTATACCTTGGGCATTTATGACATGCCCCAGGTAGGGTAAGTCCCGAGCAAAAAACACACATTTGTCCTTCCTCAAGCGAAGACCATTCTGACGCAATACCTGAAATAATGTTCGGAGATGTTGCAAATGTTCGGCTTCTGTCTTTCCGGAGATCACAATATCGTCCAGATAGTTCGCAGCAGTAGGGACCGACGCACAAACAGTTTGTAAATATTGCTGAAACAAAGCAGGGGCGGATGCACACCCGAATGGCAGTCTTTTGAAGCGATACAAGCCAAGATGCGTGTTTACCACCAAGACGCGCTGGGATTCTTCGTCCACAGGTATCTGCAAGTACGCATCTGCTAGGTCCAACTTTGAAAAATATTTTCCCGGGCACAGTTTGTCAAAAAGATCTTCCGGGCGGGGCAAAGGAAAAGTAGCAGTCACAAGTTGTGGATTCACAGTTGCCTTGAAGTCCACACAAAGTCTCAGTTTTCCGGAAGGTTTTGGCAAAATTACTAAGGGTGAGGCCCAGAGAGAAGCCTGCACACGTTCAATTACACCTTGAGATTCTAAATCGTGTAATGTTCTTGCGACCTCATCACGCAATGCGTGGGGAACATTGCGCGCTCTGAAAAATTTCGGTTGCGCGTCGTCTTTCAGTTCCAAATGTGTAGCATAGTTCTTAGCGCAACCAAGGCCCGGTGCAAAAATGTCTGCAAATTCTTCACAAAGACTAGAAACACTGGCGGAAGGCACAGTCTGATTCACTGATAGAACCTGATTTACTATAGACAAATTAAACAATTGAAACAAATCTAAACCAAACAAGTTCACTGCACTAGAACGAAGAACGTAAAACGATACAAGTTTCGTTTGTCCCTTGTATGTTGCAATAAGGCTGCACTGTCCTAACACAGGTATATGCTGTCCTGAGTAACTATGTAACTTAACATTTGCGGCACGCAATGGCGGTTTGCCCAGTTGTTTGTATGTGTCGTGGTTAAGCAATGAAACTGCAGCTCCGGTATCGAGCTGGAATGGTATCACTTTGCCTTCAAAGTCTAAGTCCACAAAAAGTTTATTGTCCTGCTGACGACAAGAGCGACTGTCACTTGCAATGGGAACTGATACAGGTACAGAAGCACTGGCGACTTTACGGGAATTCCGGCGACGTCGACGCACACTTTTGGTGGGACGAACACAGTCACTGTTAGCTAAAGTGTCACTGGACGGGTGGGAATGAACTACATGAATGTCCATGGGCGAAGGTCCACGAGCCCGATTGTCCTGGGTTCGATTCCGGCGCGAAGCAAAGGGCCTGGAATTATTGGGATTGTCCGATCTAAGCTTTTTCTGGCAAACGTTTTGTACATGTCCTTTCTTTTGACAGTAAAAGCAAATAGCTTGGCGTGACGGGCAATTTTCACGCGAATGTCTAGATGCACACCTCGGGCATGATTTCACTGCAGTTGCTTGCTTACGCGGCGCACGTGTTTGCGAGCTAGGCTGCCGCTGCTGTGCGGACGGGCGCGAGGGCCGTGTAGCGTCCCGTGCAGCGCGGCCGGCGGGCCGGTTAATGTGACACACGGCTGGCGAAGTTTCAAATGATGCCTGAGCAAAGTCAAGTGTGTCTTGCCTATCCAATATGTCTATCACTTGTTGAAGGGAGGGATTTACTAGTTTCAAAATCTGTTCCCGTATGCGAACATCAGACACGTTCTGTGCTATTGCATCACGCACCATAGTATCTGAATAAGGGAGGCCACAGTCACATTCAAAGGCACACTCCCTAGTAAGGCCTTGCAAAGTTGCAACCCACTCCCTATTAGTCTGACCGGCCGTACGTTTTGTACGAAAGAACGTATACCGTTTTGCAACTACATTTACTGTTTCTTTGAAATAGGCATCTAAAGCAGACAAAATTTCTTCGTAGGACAGAGTTGCTACGTCGCGTCGGGGAAACAATTGCACTATCACACGGTAGGTAGACACACCGACACAAGAAAGCAAAAACGGCTGCCGCTCATTACCTTGAATTCTGTATGCTGCTAGGTGAAAGTTGAACTGGCGAGACCACTCTTGCCAGGTCTCTTCGGCCGCCACGTATGGCCGAAAGGGAGGTGCAACAGCGTTTTGTGGCAGCGGTAGCGAAGAAACGGCGGCTGCCGCATCGGTTTGCAGCGCACGTTGACCCTGGACGAGCTGTCCAAGGGCTTCCAATAACGCCTGCGTCTGCTGATTCTGCAAGCGAAAAAATTCGGACAGTACATCTGGAGATTGTGGCGAAGCCATGACACAAACGAATTAATACAAACTCTTTTACTCGTCGCCAAATAATGTTGTGTCTAGCTCATACAGCATAGACACAATGAGGTAGCTAGGTGCACGCTAAACTAACGCAGGCGGGCTTGAAGTTCTGGAACATGAGACTTATTAATGAATAAGAAGAAAAGTACGTAGATGTTACTTAACTTTTATTCTCTTGTTGGAATACATCTCTCTTGAATATTAGTACGCTATTAGCACTGATACAAATGGCGCCTTGCTAGGTAGTAGCTATGGACTAAGCTGAAGGCTATTCAATCTGTCTCTCGACAAATGAGAGGAAAGCTTCGTACGTCTGGTCGCAAGCTATGTAGTCCGTACAACTGGGGCGAGGTCATGTCCGTGTCTTGTGACCTGCCATGTGGTGGCGCTAGGTTTGCGATTACACAGTGGCGACACGCGGGTCCGACATGTACTACAGGACCGCGGCCGATTTAAGTTACCACCTAGCAAGTGTGGTGTCTAGCGGTGACACCACACAACCATCAACAGCTTCCCTTGAAATTACTGTAGTATATATCGCGCGCAATTTGACGTGCATAAGGTAGTAGGTCCCTATCATGTGTGAATAGTACACAGCATCCTTGAAACGCGCAAACATCAGTTTTTGTAACAAATGTTCATTGTCCTCCTTTGAATATCCGTAGTTTTTGTTATGCACGAGGCCATCATATTGCTGTGAACTTATTCGAAATCTGTTCATAATTGTTTGTTTTCTACGCTGCGGATGATCTTCCATGTAAGTAAGTACGCCTAATAACCGTTTCTTGAACGACGATTGTTCCTTGCAATGTTTCACTGGAGAGACTGGAGAGAGCGCTTGGTTCCTTGTCCGACAAGGATGATGAACCACATGGTTCAACACCTGTTTCAATATCACTTTCACTTGTTAAGCACGTTTTATCGTCACTGTACCCTTCATGCACATCGTTCGCACAGTTGAATGTATACGACACCACACATTCCAATGACTCATTTTGCAGAAACGCCAATATTTCATCTGCATCTGCAGCGTGCCGAAAAAACCAACACTCTACCTTTCCATGCGAGCCCTGATTTCCCTTATTTTATTATGATGATCGCTTTTCCCTGTGTAAGTCAGCGTCGACAAAATATTTTCGCTTTCGGAGGAGAAAATTGGTGACTGAAATTTCGCGAGAAGATCTCACGGTAACAAGAAATGCCTTTGTTTTAATGATGTCAATCCCATATCCTGTATCACGTCCATGGCACACTCTCCACTATTTCTCGATAATACAAATCATGCTGCTCTTCTTTGAACTTTCTCAATGTATTACGTTAATACTATCTGGTAAGGATCCCACACAGCACACCAGTACTCCAAAAAAGGACAGACAAGCGTGCTGTAGGCAGTCTCCTTTGTGCACCTGTTATATTTTCTAAGAATCCTGCCAATAAGACGCAGTCTTTCGTTAGCCTTCCCCTCAGCATTTTCTATGTATTCCTTCCAATTTAAGTTGTTCTTAATTGTAATTCCTAAGTATTTAGTTAAATTTACCGCCTTTAGATTTGTCTGATTTATCGTGTAACCGAAGTGTAACCTATTACTTTCTGCACTCATTTGGATGATCTCATACTTTTCGTTATTTAGGGTTAATTTCAATTTTCGCACCACACAGGTATCTTTCCAAAATCGTTTTGCAATTTGTTTTGAATTTCTGATGACTCTACTTGACAATAAACGAGAGCATCATTTGCAAACCTAAGGCGGCTGCTGAGATTTCTCCTAAATAGATTATATAGATAAGGAACAGCAGAGGGCCTATAACACTTCCCAGGGGAACGCCAGAAATCGCATCTGTTACTCGACGACTTTCCGTCAATTACTACGAACTGTGACCTTTCTGACAGGAAATCACGAATCCACTCACATAGCTGAGACGATATTCCATAAGCACGCAATTTGATTACAAGCCGCTTGCGAGGCACAGTTTCAAAAACCTTCTGTAAATCTAAAAATACAGAATCAATTTGAAATCCCTTGTTAATAGCACTCAACACTTCGTGTTGTGGCCTAGCGGTTCTAGGCGCTTCAGTCCGGAGCCGCGCGACTGCTGCGGTCGCAGGTTCGAATTCTGCCTCGGGCATGGGTGTGTGTGATGTCCTTATGTTAGTTAGGTTTAAGTAGTTCTAGGGAACTGATGACCTCAGATGTTCAGTCCCATAGTGCTCAGAGCCATTTGAACCATTTCGTAAAGAGCTAGTTGTGTTTCTCAAGAAGGATGTTTGCTAAAACCGTGTTGACTGTCTGTCAATAGACCGTTCTCTTCGAGGTCATTCATAATCTTTCAGCACAATATATGTTCCAGAATCCTGCTGCATATCGACGTTAATGATATGGGCCTGTAATTTAGTGAATTTATCCTATTGCCTTTCTTGAATATTACTGTGACCTGTGCAACTTTCCAGAATTTGGGTACGGAACTTTCGTTGAGTCAGCGAGCGGTTGTATTGATTATTGCATCAGCGTACTCTGAAAGGAAACTTATCAGTGTACAGTCTGGGCCGGAAGACTTACTTTTATTAAGTGATTTAAGTTGCTTCACTACTCCAAGTTTATCTACTTCTGGAAACTGTTTTTGATTAGATTTCTGGGATATTTACTTTGTCTTCTCTGGTGAAGAAATATCACAAGGTTCAAATGGTTCAAATGGCTCTGAGCACTATGGGACTCAACTGCTGTGGTCGTAAGTCCCCTAGAACTTAGAACTACTTAAACCTAACTAACCTAAGGACGTCACACACATCCATGCCCGAGGCAGGATTCGAACCTGCGACCGTAGCGGTAGCGCGGTTCCTGACTGTAGCGCCTAGAACCGCTCGGCCACTCCGGCCGGCCAAAAATATCACAAGGCTGAGTGTAGTATGTGTGCCTTAGCAGTACTGTCATCGATAGTTCTTCCAATGCTGTCGCGTAGAATCTCTTTGGATTTTCTGCCAGCTTTCGAGACAAGGTTTCGTTGTAGAAACTGTTACAGGCATCTCGCGTTTAAGCTCGCGCTACGGTTCGAGCTTCTGTCAAAGATCGCCAATCTTGGGGATTTTGTGTTCGTTTAAATTTGGCATGGTTTTTCCTTGTGTTCTGCAACAGTGTTCTGACCTATTTTGTGTACCGTGGGGGATCAGCTCCGTCGTTTATTAATTTATTTGGTGTAAAGCTCACAATTGTTGTCGATACCATTTCTCTCAATTCAAGTCACGTGTGGTCTACTCTTACATTTTTAATTTGGAAGCAGTGGAGACTGTATCCCAAGAACATGGCCAGCGAATTTTTATCCGCTTTTTTAAATATATTTAGCGTTTATTTTTAGAGGGTTTGGGAGTTACAGTATTCAGTCTCGCTACGACAACCCTGTGGTCAGTAATCCATGAATCCGTTTTGATGCTCATTATTAGTTCAGGATTATTTCTTGCTAAGAGGACAAGTGTATTTTCACAACCGTTTACTAGTCGAGTAATTAACCTCTACCCATAATAACTCGCAGGAACTATTTACTTCAATTTCACTACAACATAAACTACTTCTAACAGCAACAAACACACCACAATCAACTGTGTTTAGCCTATCGTTTCTGAACACCGATAGATCCTTCGCAAAAATTTCGACTGATCTTATGTCAGACTTCAGCCAGCTTCCAATGCCAATAATCATTTGAACATATGCGCTTTCTATTAGCGCTTGGAGCTCTGGTAATTTCCCAACACAATTTTCAACTGTTATACCGATGGTTCCTAGTTCTACAGAACTACGTTCTTCCTGTGTTCGATCTGCACCCTTCGAGACTGAAGCCATTTTTATATTTTTCCGTAACCCTTTAACTAAAAAACCGCCTGGTCCAAGCCACACAGCCCTTGCTACCCATGTAGCCGCCTCCAGGGTGTAAAGGACCCTTGACTTATTTAGCGGAACCCAAAACTCCACCGTACTACGGCGCAAGTCGAGGATTCTATGGCCTACATCGAAGTATCATATGAGCCTCTGATTCAGACCCTACACTCGGTTCTGTCCCAGAGGTCCGAAATCGGTACTGTCGACTGTGCTGCAAATGATGAGCTCTGCTTTCATCTCGCAAGTAAGACTGGCAGCCTTTATAAATGATAGCCGCTAGAAACCAGAGAGAATCTCTTGTGATCCAGAGCGATACACGTCATTAGTACCGAAGTGAACCACCACCTGCAGCTGGCTGCACCCTGAGCTGTTCATGACACCTGGAAGGACCTGTTCCAAATATCGAATGACACCAGAAGATATGCACACGGATTGCATATTGCCTTTTTTCCCCTCCTTGGCAGCTATGTCCATAAGAGGCCCCATAACCGATTGACATTGGAGCTCCCAGGTACCAATACCACCCTCCGTGATTGCTCTATCTTGCAGGCTGAGAGTTTTCTACTAAAGCATGTCAGGTGACTGCATCTGGCTGAGAGACAGTGTCAGCCACAGACAGCACCGGGGACCTGTTTGTCAGACTGAGGAGGTCTTATGTTCGGCCTCCAGGGAAGTCCTTGGCCTGCTGTGCCCCAAGGCGACCTCACACTCGACCATGGGGATTGAGGGCTCAACCTCAGTGCAAGCAGTAACTGGACTATCTACTGGTGTGGACCGATCGACAGACTCATGGGACGTGTTGGACGTCCATTGGATCCCTGCAGCCAGCCTACAACAGTGATGCCCATCCACTGCAGGCTCAGGCTGTGTAACCGACGCCATCACAGCCTGGAGCTGAGCACGATGTGTCACCGTCTTGGCTCGCATCAATACACAGCAATCACAGTCCCTATCCGTACCAAAGACCGCGAAAAATTACACTACACAGACAAACGAAGTACTATCGACGCACTACGGAATTCTACTGTAGACACTGACGAAAGCGTATGAAATGTGTTTAATAAATTAGAATAAGATGCAGAGATTCAAAAAGTAAACTACCAAAGCACTCAGGTAAGACTAAAAATACGCTCCTGATTAGCAACTCGTAAAATGTCACGAAATCCGTTACTTCCCCATCGCTGCTTGTGTCTCGGCAGGCTGCTGCCGCCTGAAAAGTGCAAATTACTGAAAGAGAATACATTGCTTCTGTTCATTAGTTATCGCATATAAGGATGCATTCAGTGAGTATATTTTGTAGTGTCGTACACAACTAATCTGATTCGTTGTGTAATATGAAGGACTTTGGATAAGTTCAAGGTGGTCTAATTTTACTATAAAAAGGCGTCTGGGACAAGACTGTGCTATTCAGGTGCCGTGATATTAAAGGCAAATCTTCACGACAAATAATATATAATCAAATATTTACATTAAATACACAATGTGATCAAAAGTATCTGGACACCCCCGAAAACATACGTTTTTCATATTAGGCGCATTGTGCTGCCACCTACTGCCAGGTACTGCACATCTGCAACCTCAGTAGTCAGTGCACATCGTGACAGAGCGCCGCCCTCATGGACTTTGAACTTGGTCAGATGATTGGGTGTCACTTGCGTCATACGTCTGGACGCGGGATTTCCACACTCCTAAACATCCCTAGGTCCACTGCTTTCGATGTGATAGTGAACTGTAAACCTGAAGGGACATGTACAGTACAAAGGTGTGCGGGCCGACCTCGTCTGTTGACTGACAGAGACCGCCGACAGTTTGAGAGGGTCGTAATATGTAATAGGCGGACATCTATCCACACCACCACACAGGAACTCCAAACTGCATCAGGATGCAATGCAAGTATGACAGTTAGGTGAGAAAACTTGGACTTAATGGTCGAGAGGCTGCTCGTAAGCCACACATCACGCCGGTAAGTGGCAAACGACGCCTCACTTGGTGTAAGGAGCTTAAAGATTGGACGACTGAACAGTGTAAAAGCGTTGTGTGGAGAGACGAATCACGGTACACAACGTGGCGATCCGATTTGCAGGGTGTGGGTATGGCGAATGCCCGGTGATCGTCATCTTCCAGGGTTTGTAGTGCCAACAATAAAATTAGGAGGTGGTGGTGTCATGGTGTAGTCGTGCTTTTCGTGGAGGGGGCTTGCACCCCTTGTTGTTTTGCGTGGCACTATCACAACACAGGCCTACATAGAGCTTTTAACCATCTTCTCGCTTGCCACTGTTGAAGAGTAATTCGGGAACGGCTATCGCATTTTTCAACACCATCGAGCACCTGTTCATAACGCCCGGCCTGTTGAGGAGTGGTTACATGACAATAAAATCCCTGTAATGGACTTTCCTGCACAGAGTCCTCACCTGAATGCTTTGGGATGTTTTGGAACGCCGACTTCGTGCCAGGCTTCACTGACCGACATCGATACCTCTCCTCAGTGCAGCACTCCGTGCAGAATGGGCTGCCATTCCACAAAAAACCTTCCAGCAACTGATTGAACGTATGCCTGCGAGAGTGGAAGCTGCCATCAAGGCTAGGGGTGGGCCGACGCCATGTTGAATTCCAGATTTACCGATGGAGGACGCCGCGAACTTGTACGTCAAATGGTTCAAATGGATCTGTGAGCTATGGGACGTAACATCTGAGGTCATCAGTCCTTTAGAACGTAGAACTACTTAAACCTAACTAACTTAAGGACATCACACACATCCATGCCCGAGGCAGGATTCGAACCTGCGACCGTAGCGGTCGCGCGGTTCCAGATTTAAGCACCTAGAACCGCTCGCCCACCGCGAACGGCTACTTGGATGTCATTTTCAGTCAGGTGTCCGGATACTTTTGATAACATAGTGTATTACACTGTGTAGAATTATAGACTTTTTTAATAGCAAGTGAGTGTTTTCAAAAATAATGTAGGCCCAAACAAACCTTAGCCTCTACTGTAAAGGAAGAACGCCAACGTTTGATGTCAAGAAAATCAACTCGTCCCGGGCTTTCTCTATATGAATGCGGATGTCGATGTATAGATTAGACCCATTAATCAATATCAAAATCACTCGAAATTTCAGATGGTTCAGCGTAACAATCGTTCCTATTCTTGACTGGTTTCCGCTCTATGATGCAACCGACTGTAAAAAGAATTTTCATTGACTTTTTTGTGGCTTCATCAATACTCAGTTATTTTATAAAGACGTATTAATAATTTCGTGAATATATTGTGGCCACAGAAGATGTGTGCTCCATAACTATTGGTGATACCACAGAGTACCATATAGTTCCAGTCCACGGCTTTCTGGGACTGAGTTATTAACCCTTTGACTACCAACTGGACATACACTATGTGATCACAAGTATCCGGACACCCCCAAAATTCAGGAGTATTTGTAATTTCGCACCAATGGTGTACTGCAGCGAAATGCGCTTGAGTAGAATTTCGTATTGCGCATTTGTGAATTTCAAGATGATATAGTTAGAAGAGCAACGCGTCTGCATTAAATTTTGCTTGAAACTCAGGAAAATCTTTACAGACACACCAAGTAATGCAGGAAGCCTAAGGTGATGAGTGCTTAAGCTGCACTCGGTGTTACGAATGGTTCACACGCCTTAACAATGGCCGAACGGAAGTTAAAGATGACCCTCTTCCAGGACGCAATTCGACGATGTCAGGAACGTCAACGAAATTGTGCATGCCAATAGAAGGCTAACTCTGCGAAAGATTCCAGAACAATGGAACATTTCATTTGGATCATGTCATGTAATCCTGACACAACATTTTGGAATGCATCGTGTTGCCGCCAAAGTTCGTCCCACGGCTCATGAGTCAAGACCTGAAAGACCTTCGCTTCGCAATTGTGAAGAGCTTTTGGATAGCCCAAATGAGGACGAGGTGTTCTTTAAGGAAATCATAACTGCTGATCAGACGTGATTCTACGGTTAAGATGTTGAAACCAAGGTTGAATCTTCACAATGGGTCACGAAAAAAAGCCCGTCAGGTCAAATGTCAAAGGCATGCATATACTTTTCTTTGACGTTGAACGACTAGTTCCTCATGAATTCGAGCCAGAGGGACAATCTATTAATCTATTGTACTATCGGGACGCGCTGCGAGAGAAAGAACTGTGAGAAGGAAACAGCCTGAAATGTGGTAAGATAATTCATGGCTCTTGCATCTGGATAACGCACCCCACATTCATCCCTGCCGATGCGTCACTATAGCAAAAAAAACAAAATCAGTGTGCTGCCCCATCCTCAATACTCTCCAAACCTGGCCCCTGCGGACCTTTCTCTATTTCCAGGGTTGAAAACGCCGTTGAAGGGACGAAGATTTGCAACGATAGACGAGATAAAAGAAAATTCGTAGATGGTGCTTCGCACGATCCTGCAAGAGGCGTACCATGACTGCTTCCGGAAGAAGTGGAAACGGTGTTTGGGAAAATTGTAGAGGAGAGTATCTCAAAGGATACCATGCACAATAAGTAAAAGGTAATCGTAGAAAAATTTTGTGGACAATGTTCCGGAAGCTTTTGAACAGTCCTCGTACATAGGAGGTAGTATTTATTGGTGAAGATCAAATGGCTCTGAGCACTATGGGACTTAACTTCTGAAGTCATCAGTCCCCTAGAACTTAGAACTACTTAAACCTAACTAACCTAAGGACATCACACACCTCCATGCCTGAGGCAGAACCGCTCGGCCACCTCGACCGGCGAAGATCAGATGAAATGTTAGGGTAAAGATATGTCGGGAAACCAATACCTGTTGTGATATGGGCCAATCTGTCCTCTTTTCACAAAATCCGTTAAGTGGAATTAGACCCTATAGGCAGTGCTGTGTGTGGTTATCACGCATTCTGACACATCCTTCAGCCCTTCTTCGCAGCGAATCAGGCACTCTAGCATGTACCACAGCTGGCTCCATTCGGATAAATGTCCTCTAGCCAGAAATCCAATGGATTCCGTTCCAGTCTATGAGGTGGCCATGCTACCGGACATCCTCGACGAATCCACCGTCTACGAAGCCTTGTCGTGATGGACTGCCGCACGATCCACAACAAACGGGGCGGTGCCCGTCGTACATTAACCACAGTCTTTTTTTTCTGGAATGGTAATGTTCTTCAATAGTGCTGGTAATTCATCACATGGAAATCGGTGATACACAGCCCTATTAATCCGACAACCCTTACGTCCAGCGTCGGCGTCTGACACATATGCGTATTTAGGTAATTTACTATGTCACCTTTTGTGAATCCCGCTTTATCTGTAAAATCACGTCAGCGGTTCACATTATAGGAGATATTGTTTCCAGATATATCATTATAGGGACTTTCCTCTAATTTTGAACTACTACCTGCAGCAGGAATGTACGACACCCTGTATATACCGGGTGATCAAAAAGTCAGTACAAATTTGAAAACTTAATAAACCACGGAATAATGTAGATAGATAAAAATTGTCACACATGCTTGGAATGACAACGAGTTTTATTAGAACAAAAAAAAACAAAGTTCACAAAATGTCCGACAGATGGCGCTGGACAGCAAAACTTCAGTGATTGCGCATGACAATCGTGTATAAAAGGAGCTGTAATGAGAGAGAGTATCAGATGCGCCAGCAGTCGCAGCATGTTGACGTTACCTGAAAAGGCGCTTTTAGTGAATCCGTATTATCAGAATGGGGAATATGCTAGATCAGCGTTACGATCCTATCGCCATAGGAAGGGGATTCGAACGGGTAAAGGTCCGTTGACAAATGCAGCTGTGACGAGAATGATTTCGAAGTTCGAAGCCACGGGTTGTTTAGACGATAGACCCTGTAGTGGCCGACCGAGCACAAGGCGTAATGCTGCTGAGACAGTTCAGGAAGAAATGGAGACTGTAGCGGGTTCGTCCATGCGCGGGGAAGTCAGCGCTCGTGCAGACGCACGTCGCACCGGCATTCCATACACTATTGTTTGGTTGGCACTGAGGCGTACTCTCCGATGCTATCCATACAAAATACATCGGCATCATGAACTGTTACCTGACGATTTAGTGAAGCGGAGGGCATTTGCGGTGTGGGCGTTTCAAAAGATGGCGGAAGATGACGATTGGTTGAGTAACGTGTTGTGGACCGACGAAGCTCATTTCACGCTCCGAGAGTCTGTCAACGCCCACAATTGCAGAATTTGGGCTACCGAAAATCCTAGAACTGTCGTGGAAATTCAATTGCACGACGAGAAAGTCACGTTATTGGTTGGATTTACCACATCTACCGTTATGAGGCCTTTTTTCTTCGAAGAAATGGGTGATTCTGGTTTTGTAACTGCTACCGTGATGGGTGAGAGGTACGCCGATATGTTACAAAATCGCATAATCCCCAGCCTGGCTGATAAACAACTGCTGGAACGTATGATGTTCATGCAGGGTGGCGCTCCACCCCATATTTTTAAACGCATGAAAGATCTCTTGCGCGCGTCATTTGGTGATGATCCAGTGCTCAGCCGCCACTTTCGTCATGCTTGGCCTCCCAGGTCCCCAGACCTCAGTCCCTGCGATTATTGGCTTTGGGGTTACCTTAAGTCGCAAGTGTATCGTGATCGACCGACATCTCTAGGGATGCTGAAAGACAACATCCGACGCCAATGCCTCACCATAACTCCGGACATGCTTTACAGTGCTGTTCACAACATTATTCCTCGACTACAGCTATTGTTGAGGAATGATGGTGGACATATTGATCATTTCCTGTTAAGAACATCATCTTTGCTTTGTCTTACTTTGTTATGCTAATTATTGCTATTCTGATCAGATGAAGTGCCATCTGTCGGACATTTTTTGAACTTTTGTATTTTTTTGGTTCTAATAAAACCCCATGTCATTCCAAGCGCGTGTGTCAATTTTTACCTCTCTATCTACATTATTCCGTGATTTAATTTTCGGGACCGATGACCGTAGATGTCTGGTCCCTTTAATCCCACAAACCAGCCACCCAACCATTTAATTTTCAAATTTATACTGACTTTTTGATCACCCGGTATATTTGTTACTCATAACATTCGTTTCCAAGCATTGTGCTTATTTCATTCTGTGACTTATGAACCTTCCTCTGTTTCAGATAGAATGTTGACGATTTCAGTAAACTTCTGCGAGCGCATATGTTTTTCTTACACTTCTGTCCCTGGTAAACTTTAATTCATTACATCTTTGACGTCATAAAAATGTTTATCATAATCTGTAAAACAGTCCTGCAAACTTTTAACTGATTTTTTTCATCCGGACGTCTGCCTCCGTAGCTGAATGGTGCGACTCAGTTCCCAGTACTGTCAGAGATTTTCCAATGGTGGGAGGAGTGGTACAGGGTGCACTCAGCAGTTGAGGAGCTACTCGACCGATTAGTAATGGTTACAATGTCAAGAAAGTTAACAAGAGCCTAGACAGCGCTGTGTTGACCACACGCTCTTCCATACCGCCTCCAATGGCACCATTGGCCGAGGATAAGACAGCTGTCGGTTGGACCCGATTGGCCCGTTTGAAACCATTACGCGAAACTTTTTTTTTCTAAGATACAGAGACTCCACAAAAATCAATCACGTAAGGCTAATATTAAACAATGGAAATTAAGATCTGGACAAAAGGACTTCAGACGGCCAAAAGCAACACGCCACTGGTCAAGATTTAAGGAATCAGCTCCAATGTTCACGAAAACTCAAAATTGAATGTGTTCCGGGACAATGGACAGAGCATAAGTCAAATTAACACTTAAAATACCTAAGAAGAGATTCGATTCGAATATAGATGATAAACCAGGTTGAGAATGACTGGAAAAGTTATAGAAACCTGTTTTAGGGTTTCTTAATACTGGATGAAATTAAGTATTAAAAAAATACATATTTTCTTTAGAACCTACCCCTAGAAAAGGAGTGAATACTAGCATCCGTGCAGACAACCATCTAAAGCCTGAAGCCTTGGTGTTCTCTTTACCATTTTTTTTACAGTACATGCAAACTATTCATATGGCCCTGTATACTCAAAACCTGTGAAGAAAACAGCAGGTAAGAGAGGAGGGCTTCAAATGAAGAGTTTCCGAGGTTATATGGGGCTGAAACAGTGAAGCATTCAATTTCTATTTAGGTGCTTGGCATTATTTCCATACACAGAACAGATTCTCGCTATAATGTTGAAGGGTATTGCACTGATGGTAACATCACGTCACAAATTCAAGTTAGTCACACTGCTCATGGCAGAAAATAATTTTAAAAAAATTTTGTGGCCTATTGACAGCGCAGACATGAACGCAGTAGCGAAATCGTGGCCAATTGTGAAGTATTGCAGAAAAGTACCAAGCATCATTACAAGGAAAGTGCAAGAGATTGAGAAGCTTACAGAAATACGGCACTCTGAACTGAAAGCGAGTCAAGTACAACTCAGTTATTAATGCTGGTGTACACAATGCATACAATATATTGATGTAACATTTAATTTTTATATAAATAGGTGTATATCATAAAATGATCATTTTTCAATAATTACTTGAGTGAACTAATTTTCATAGTGCAGTATTGCAGTCCCTGTATTATTCCGAATTACTTCGGAAAGTTCTTTTGGACATTCATGTTCCTTTGGACATTGTAATATGGCATTTATCCGCCGAAACTGGGCAAGCGACTTATCAAATGTCTCCCCTGTATGGGAATATATACACGATGTGTTCAAAAGAAACCGGACACCTGGCTAAAAATTACTTACAAGTTCGTGGTGCCTCCATTGGTTCAAATGGTTCTAAACACTGTGGGACATAACATCTGTGGTCATCAGTCCCCTAGACTTGGAGCTACTTAAAGCTAACGCCATCTTACACATCCATGCCCGAGGCAGGAGTCCAACCTGCGACCGCAGCAGCACCGCGGTTCCGGACGGAAGCGCCTAGAACCGCTCGGCCACAATGGCCGGAGCCTCCATTGGTAATGCTGGAAATCAATATGGTGTTTGCTCACTCTTAGCTTGATGACAGCTTCCACTCTCGCAGGCATATGTTCAATCAGGTGCTGGAAGGTTTCTTGGGGAATGGCAGCCCATTCTTCACGGAGTGCAGCACTGAGGCGAGGTATCGATGATGATCGGTGAGGCCTGGCACGAAGTCGGCGTTCCAAAACATCCCAAAGGTGTTCTGTAGGATTCAGGTCAGGACTCTGTACAGGCTTGTCCATTGCAGGGATGTTATTGTCGTGTAACCACACCGCCACAGGCCGTGCTTTATGAACGGGTGCTAGATCTTGTTGAAAGATGCAGTCGCCATCCCCGAATTGCTCTTCAACAGTGGGAAGCAATGAGATGCTTAAAACACCAATGTAGGCCTGTGCTGTGATAGTGCCACGCAAAGCAACAAGGGGTTCAAGCCCTCTCCATGAGAAACACGACCACACCATAACACAACCACCTCCGAATTTTACTGTTGCACTACACACGCTGGCAGATGAAGTTCACCGAGCATTCGCCATACCTAAACCCTGTCATCGGATCGCCACATTGCGTACCGTGATTCATCACTCCACACAACGTTTTTCCGCTGTTCAATCGTCCAATGTTTACGCTCCGTACACCAAGCGAGAGTCGTTTGGCATTTACCGGTGTGATGTGTGACTTATGAGCAACCGCTCTAACATGAAATCGAAGTTTTCTCACCTCCCGCCGGCCGGTGTGGCCGTGCGGTTCTAGGCACTTCAGTCTGCAACCGCGTGACCGCTACGGTCGCAAGTTCGAATCCTGCCTCGGGCATGGATGTGTGTAATGTCCTTAGGTTAGTTAGGTTTAAGTAGCTCTAAGTTCTAGGGGACTGATGACCGTAGATGTTAAGTCCCATAGTGCTCAGAGCCAAAGAGCCTCACCTCCCGCCTAACTGCCATAGTACTTGCAATGGATCCTGATGTACTTTGGTATTCCTGTATGATGGTCTAGATAGATGACTGCCTATTACACATTACGATCATCTTCAGCTGTCTGCGGTCTCTGTCTGTGAACAACCGAGGTTGGCCTGTACGCCTTTGTGCTGTACGTGTCCTTTCAGGTTTACAGTTCACTGTCACATCGGAAACAGTGGACTTAGGGATGTTTAAGAGTGTGGAAATCTCGCGTACACTATGACACAAGGGACACCCACTCACCTGACCACTTTCGAAGTCCGTGTGTTCCGCGGAGCGCCGCATTCTGCTCTCTCACGATGTCTAATGACTACTGAGTTCGCTGATTTGGAGTACCTGGCAATAGGTGGCAGCACAATGCACCTAAAATCAAATATTGATATTTTTGGGAGTGTGCGGATACATTTGATCACATAGTGTATTAATAGACGTACGAGTACAGGTTGCAGACACATGATTGATGACATATGGAAGTTTGAGTCTGGCCGCGAGTTCTGTTCGGATAGCCTAACGGTACGGCAACCACTCGCTGTAAGCGGGTAATCCGGATTCGAATTCCGGTCAGACGCAAAACGTTTCATTGCTGCCATTCCATTATACAGCTGATGTTAACCCATACTCGCAAATTGTGAAAACATTTTACGAATTTTCATAGTTGGGTGTACAATTATCGTTCAAAAATGGTTCATATGGCTCTGAGCACTATGGGACTTAACATCTGTGGTCACAAGCCCCCTAGAACTTAGAACTACTTAAACCTAACTAACCTAAGGACATCACACACATCCATGCCCGAGGCAGGATTCGAACCTGAGACCGTAGCAGTCCCGCGGTTCCGGACTGAGCGCCTAGAACCGCTAGACCACCGCGGCCGGCACAATTATCGTTACTTATGAGTGTATCATATAAGTGTAGTATTTGCAGTCCTGAGGTCGACGTACTATTTACTTTGTGGCTGTCCATGACTCCAGACAACCCTGTTGTCACAGGAATATGCAGTATGTTGTTACTACTGAAATGCCACAGACATGTTATTTCACGTGAATGGTAAGTAAGTTTTATTTACGTTTCTCTCGGGCAGACTGCTAGGTGCTTCGAGTGCAAACAATATTCCAAAACATGAAAATGTTCGTGTTGACATGATCTCCCCCTTTTATTCACTGTAAAAACGCTGAGGAGTAAGAAACGCTGCCCGCCGCTATGGCTGAGAAACCGCGCGACGTGATTTCCAGCCCGACTGGGCGTTCTTTGTTTGTTCCTAGACAGGCGGTTGGTCGAATGTTTACCCTGGATTCGGCCTGGAGAAACAGCTGGAGAACAAAGCGCGTCAGCGCGGCCGGGCGGACGGCCCGTCGCGGTGCTGGCCGTGTCTGCCGGCAGCTTGCATATGCATGACCCTGGCTGCCCGCTGCCGTATCATCCGCCTCCTTTCACGCCTCTGTTCGGACGAAAATTAAAAACTGTACGGCTGTCAGTGTAGCTACATTCGCGTCACAAATTGAGAGAAAAAGAACACGAAATTACATTTGACCCAGGAGAGGAAAGTATTCCATAGGCCCGCGACGTAACAACTGCCAACGTAAAGGCTCTTTTTTGCACATTTCTTCATTATGTCCTGTAACTTTCCTACATGTTCTCAGTGGTGGTAGCATATAAGGAACACGTCCCCAATTGAAAAATGAAAACGCACTTATTTACCACCAGTTTCACGGAAATTTGTCCAGTTACTGAAAGTTCCAGTTCAGTTATCGTTCATCTGTTTCACAGTTGCCTGTTGCTAAGGGAAAATACTCTCACTCATCAACTTCGTCAAAGTAGGCAGTTTGCTGATTCAGTAATACATTCGGGTTTGTAATTTCCACTAGTTGCCGCAGTACATTAGTATGATTACACGGAAGACTTCCAGTTTCCTTCGCTCATCTCTTCTGTTTCCAATATTTTCATTCGTTTTGAGAGACAGTCCACAGTGTATAGCATATAACAGTAGCATAAAATGCATAATTTTCCTTTTCCTTTAATGTTCCTAATCAGTTTCTCATCGTGGGGCTAGTGTATCCATCTTCAGATTGTAATTTGCATCATAGTTTCACTTTTATAAACAACGCAATTTGCAGCCTCATTCCGTTTAAAAGCAATATTCGTTTTAGTACGACGCGTTTCGGCACCATACTGACGTCATAAAGTGCAAAATTATTAACTATCCTTTTTTCTACTTTTTTGTGCTTATGCCACATGTACGATGTTTCTTTTGTGTGCCAATGCAGTTAAATGGAGAATTTCTGCCGAGAAATTTAAACTGTGTTATGTTTAACAATTATTTACCGTACTCAAGTAAATAAATTTGTCTGATTGTTACTGATTGACAGCGCATTGTGCTATTAAACATGCCTGAAGCGCAAAATACTTTACTATATAATATTGTCAAGGCATTTGCATGTTAATCGCTGAATGAGGTTCGTCCAGCGTCACCGTTAGTTTATTGGTATACAGAGCGCTTAACAAATACGTTGTGTTTGCTATTATAGTAGCAAGTGAATGGACGAGTAGAAGACAATGAAACAAGCAAATAATCCCCGTATGGATCGGGGAGTGGTTTCCCCGATATAACGTATGCACAAGTGCAGCCATATCAATACAACAAAACTGTTGATGTCTAGGACTACCTTTGTTTCGAAACAACCCTAGTGAGGCGTAATTTAACAGCCATGCGACTTTCTTTTTAAAGGTATCCACTTTCGCCATCTTAACATATGTAACGTACTTTTCAGTAATATATAACGATTATATACAGTTTCTATTCGCACCACTAATCCCATCACGTGTTTCATGCCTGCATATTTAGCATAAAGTGCTTCCTGACGTACAGAACAATGAAACAGGTACAAATCGTCTGTCGATCGTTATAATTTTTTGCTCTCTCATCATCAACTAATTTTTTTAAAATATATAAGTGGTGTCTGTTCCTTTGGACATAACAAAAGCAACAGACCCCTATGTATATTGTTAAGGAGAGGAAGGAGAGCCGGCCGGACTGGGCGAGCGGTTCTAGGCGCTACAGTCTGGAACCGCGCGACCGCTACGCTCGCAGGTTCGAATCCCGCCTCGGGCATGGATGTGTGTGATGTCCTTAGGTTAGTTAGGTTTAAGTAGTTCTAAGTTCTAGGGGACTGATGGCCTCAGAAGTTAAGTCCCATAGTGCTCAGAGCCATTTGAACCATTTTTAGAGGAAGGACATGATCTCTTCAGTGCAGAAGCACACCAGGCTTGAATTCTTACGAGAATCGGCTAAATGCCGCGAGTAATGAGGGTAATGGGCAAGGGGCACTACATTCGTAGTGTGAGAATAGCTTGAGAATTTGGGAATGAGTGGAGGCGTGAAAGGGTTGGCAGTGTAGTTGCATTTAAGTCCGAATGGCACAGTGGTCAGCGCATCTGCCTAGTAAGCAGGAGACCTGGATTCGAACCCTGATTGGGCACAAATTCTCGAGTTTCCCTATTGATTTAAATCAATGCCCAGTCGCACCTAATGTCTATAATTCCTTTGTGTTTTAAATCTTTGAAGTCTTTTTGCATGGTGTTGTAATGTAATCTCATAGTAGATTTGCGGGACCCAACCATTATGCGACTACATAATGTGGTGACAGTATTCACGATTCCAGAAAGTACCACACCACAGTCGATAAGCCACGCTCTAAACACTTATAGTGCTGCAGTTTTGTGGCTTGGCAGTACAAACCGTACGAGGTGCACCAGGGGCCACAGCTGCCAAACCATGGGCATCACATGTGTGGATAGCAACTGGTGGATGCTTCATTAAATATCAGAGCACTAAGCTACGACGGACGACTGGCATCCCGGGCTCCTCTTTTAACTTCACACCTATGCCCTTCCCATCAGTATCATATGTCTCATTGCTTCCTTCCCCTCCCATCATCACTCCTATGTCACTATCCACAATACCAACTCCCATACTTTCTATCTCATCATCGGCATGCACCAAGGCTCTGTCTTTTCCTCTCTCCTCTATCTCCTGTATACTGCCTGTTCACCTCCTCCAATTTGCTGATGACACCGCCTTCATCGCCCTCTTCTTCCCCTTCAACGGTCCCAGTTCACTGCCTTGTGTAACCAGAAGCTCCTTTACATCAACCTAGGCAATCATCATTGGTCGTACCACCTCCTCTTTCTAGCTCCACGATTTTTACCTTACCATTTATGGTCATCCTACCCTGAAATACCTTGGCCTCGTCCTCGACCGTCACCTCACATGGACTCCCCATCTCCTTACAGTAGAACTCAAAGCCCACAATAGACTCCGCCTCTTGAAACTCCTGTCCAGACGAACATGGGGTTGCATCCTCTATCATTCTTCACACCTACAAATGTCATCGTTTGTTTTGCCAGCGTCACCTGGAATTCTGCTCCACCCAGATTTTAAAAGCCCTCCAAATCCTTGAATGCCATGCAATCCACCTCACCTTCCATATCCACCTCCCATCCCCCACACAGATCCTCTATGACCTCATCCCCATCCCACAGTGTCTCCCTTTCCTTCAACACATCTGCACCCTGTACATTTTCTGCACACTCGATCCCCCTCCATCCTCTGGTGTCTCCAATCTACTCTACTCCATCCCATTGCTGCTACTTTACCACTGCGTCCCACCCTCTTTCCAAGCCCTCCAACTCCTCCTGCCCCCCAAATGTATTATCCAGTGTCTACCTCTCCCAGATGATGAGATTCGTCCTGATATCAACCCCTCTTACTAACTCTAACCCCACCTTCCACGTCCCCCTCCTCGGGCTCCCTCTCCCCTCCTCTTCCCTTCACCTGATCGGTTCTTTCCTCCCTCCTACACCCTCTCCCCTTTCTGTGCACCCCTTTTGTAACTCTGCACTCCTTCCAGACTTGCCTTCCCTCTCCCTCTCCCTCTCTCTCTCCTTCCCCATCCGTTTTTTGCCCCTTAGTGCGCCTCCTGATCCCCTCCAGCCCCCCTACCCCCCATCACCCTTCTTTTCCCCCCTCTCAGTGCTCCCCTCCCCCGGAAGGTCTCTCCTAGCACTTTTTATTCTTCGTCATGTGTGGTCTCACTCATGCAGTGGTTTTAAAAGTATCGTCGTTCTCGTGTGTTTTAATACTGTAGCCAACTTTTAACTTATGTGTGTGACTTCAGTATATTTTATGTGCCCTGAAAATCACCAAAAAATGGTTCAAATGGCTCTGAGCACTATGGGACTCAACTGCTGAGGTCGTAAGTCCCCTAGAACTTAGAACTACTTAAACCTAACTAACCTAAGGACAACACACACATCCATGCCCGAGGTAGGATTCGAACCTGCGACCGTAGCGGTCGCGCGGTTCCAGACTGTAGCGCCAGAACCGCTCGGCCACCAGCGGCCGGCGAAAATCACCAACTGTGTCTTTTATCTTCATGTGGTCTTTTTTAATTGTTCCACAATGAATGTTTCCTTACAAGTGTCTATTTTAACCCCACTATCTCCCCTAATTATGTTCTTATGTCGCCCTATTTTATCGCCTTTTCTGTGTCCCATTTTATCTTTTTATTAGTACTGTCACTCGGCTGAAGAGCGGCGGAATGTGCAGCTGACAGCCAGCCCCTTTCCATATGAAGCGGGGGAATGACATCACAATAAAGGGAAAAAAAGCTACAGTGGACTGTTCTCTTGAGTGCGCTGAGTCATATACAGTCTCCAGTTACCACCAAGTCTACAAGCAGCAGTGTTCGTTAGTCTCTCTGAGATATGGTCTCCTTAGGCATTGTAGGCCAATTCTGGACTCTATGTAGGCAGCACTGAGAGGCACAGTTACAAGAAGTTAATATTTTAGAGCATTTGTAATAATTTCAAATGTCTAATTTAGTTGGACATTTCACAAGAAGAAGCATCATTTAGATTGAGTAATATCTGCATATTTAATAAATAACATTTTATTACTAATTGCTGGGAATCTTTGTGATATAAGATGACCTACGCCATCCTCCTGCATTCCCAACACACCAACACATAGTAGATATTGCGAGTTCCCCTCCTTCTCCTCCATGATTCCCGTGCAGTTGTAAAGGATTACGATGATATATTGCTAGACTTCCTCTTTTTCCACAAACAGCCATTGGCCCTGTGAAGTTACTTAATACTACGAACAAATAGCAAGGGATGCACAGCGCTTACACCACGATTTTGTCAAACCGCAGAAAGTTGTACGGGTCAAATCAAGCCGCAAATATTGGAAGTGTCGCATTGCGCTGACAAATGAGATGTCCCGCTGCACCTAGAAGGAGCGAGCAAAGCTGAGACGTACTGTGTAGTTTAATGTTGAACAAAGCTGATATTGACCTGGAAAATATTTAACAGCCACCATAGACAACTGCTGTATTAACGTGTTTCGAAACCCTCGTGATGAGAATATTGGAGAAAGAGTTCAAAAATCAAGAGTAGCACAGTGGTAGTAGCTAAAAGACAAACAAGAAAATACAATGAAGAGTGCATGAAAAACACATACCAAGTCAGGGAGAAGAACTTCACAAAGGCATCATGGGGTAATGTGAATATAACATATACCAAAACATAACTGACAAAGAGCACATGGCAAATCCCATCACCTGATTTACCAGGAACCTCGTTCAGTGGAAGAGGAATCAAAATAAAGGAACACATGTCTCGCCTTATCCGTATGTACTCGACCATTACTGAAAAATTGACGGTCAAAGTTTTCAGGTGTTTTCAAGGTACTTAATGTCTCTTGTAGCGCTCTGTCCTCAGATAAAATGGTGGTCCCATAGCTATCGTCGCGGGATGTTAATTTTGTGCCCGAGTTAGAAACCTGACCATTATTTTTGAGATTGGAAGGGACACAGTAACATAACAAATTTTAAAAATCACTCATTACACACTATTAACGAATATCAAACTTAAGCAAACAGTAATGGTTAATAGAGATTAATATTACGCTTTGCTAACGTTCGGTATTTGTTAATTGTGCGTAACCAACAATTACTACAATTTGTTATGCTACTTTGTCTACTCCTATCTTATAATATTTTGAAGAGTTTTTGTTGGTTTTGTATACAATTTAAAGTACAATGCCGCCTTTACTGATACTGATATAGAGTTTTTAGTTTTTGCGCTGTTAAAGTGCTTTGTTCCTATTCGGTGGCTACCGCCTATGGACTATCTACCTTCCCACATTTTTGCACAACGCAATATGTAAACTTAGTCTATGTGCTTCTTTGCACGACGCCCCAGATAATTAATTGATTGATTAAGCCCTTTCTCCTTCATACTGTACTTGTATGGTATTGTATGTTAACCGAGGACCTAGAAACGACGAAGAGGCTCCGTCGCTGCCGCAGCTGCAGTGGTCCACAACCCCACGACGACTACCGCAGTCCGCTTCACCCCTCCGCCGCCCCACACCTAACCCAGGGTTATTGTGCGGCTCCGCCCCCGGTGGACCCTCCCAAGGGAACGTCTCACACCAGTCAAGTGTAACCCCTATGTTTGCGTGGTAATGGTGGTGTATGCGTACATGGAGAACTTATTTGCGCAGCAATCGCCGACATAATGTAGCTGAGGCGGAATAAGGGGAACTAGCCTGCATTCACCGAGGCAGATGGAAAACCGCCTAAACACCATCCGCTGACTGGAAGGCTCACCGGTCCTCGACAGAAGTCCGCCGGGCGGATTCGTGGCGAGGACCAGGCGCTGCTTCCCACTCCGGCGAGCCGTGCCTTAGACTGCTCGGCTAATCAGGCGGGCCATATTTTGCTTATACATAATGTGTAAAAAGTGCAAAGTTTATTTGTGCGTATTAAAAAACAATTGTTTTGCTAAATTCCATAAACATGAGAAGTAATGTGTTCATAAAATGTAATGTGTACATAAAAATGAGAAGTAATGTGTACATTTTTCATTGGTAATAAAAATATGAAAATACTACGAGATCGGCATTTTTTTCTCTGTTGAGACCCAATGTACACACATGTGTACATTCAATTACTCAAACATTATATAAAACAAAATTTCAAAATTAGTTTTTTTGTGTTACTTTGACATCATATGCACAAAGAAAAGCAACTGAAACATTTTTCCATTCTTTGTTTATCTTCGGGACTGAAGAGGATAAACAATGTAGCCAATACAGACACGAAGCCCACGTCTGCCACAGCAGTATAGGTTTATATGCCAACTAGATCCGCAGATGATGAAGAGGTTGAAGAAATTTATAATGAGATAAAATAAATTATTCAGATGGTTAAAGGGGACTAAAATTTAATTGTGATGGGGGACTGGAATGCCATAATAGGAAAAGGAAGAGAAGGAAAAAGAGTAGGCGAATATGGACGGGGGGAAAACAATGAGCCGGCCGCTGTGGTGGAGCGCTTCTAGGCGCTTCAGTCCGGAACCACGCTGCTGCTACGGTCGCAGATTCGAATCCTGTCTCGGGCATGGATGTGTGTGATGTCCTTAGGTTAGGTTTAAGTAGTTCTAAGTCTAGGTGACTGATGACCTCAGATATTAAGTCCCATAGTGCTTAGAGTCATTTGGACCATTTGAAATCAGCGAAAGCGGAAGCCGCCTGGTAGAATTTTTCACAGAGCATAATATAATCGTCGCTAAATACTGATGTAAGAATCATAAAAGAAGGTTCACGTTGAAGAGACCTGGAGCCACCACAAGGTTTCAGATTGGTATATGATGGCTAGACAGGGATTTAGAAACTTATGAACTATAGATTAAAAATGAATAAATTGGAAAAAGTAGGAAATTAAGTAGATGGGACCTGAATAAATTGAAAGAACCAGAAGTTGTTGATAGTTTCAGATGGAGCATTAGACAACAGTTAACTAGAGCAAGGGAAAAGGATACTGTAGAAGAGGAATGGGTAGCTTTAAGAGATTGAATAGTGAGGGCAGCAGAGGATCAAATAGATGGAAAGACAAGGCCTAGTAGAAATCATTGGATATAACAATAGATATTGAATTAAACTGATGGAAGGAGAAAATTTAAAAATGCAGCAAGTAAAGCAGGTGAAACGGAACACAAACGTTTAAAAAATGAGATTGATAGGAAGTGCAAAAATACTACGAAGGAATGGCTAGAGGAAAAATGTAAGGATTTAGAAGCATATTTCACTAGTTGAAAGTAGGTACCGCCTACAGGTAAAAAGAAAAAAGCCGTTGGGGAAAAGAGCAGCAGCTGTATGAATATCACGATCTCAGGCGGAACTCCAATCCTAAGCAGAACAGAAAGTTGAAAGGTGGGAGGAGTATACGAGGGTTTATATAAGGGAGGTGAACTTGAAAGCCATATTATAGAAGGGGAAGTGGACGTAGATGAAAATGATGTGGGAGATATGAGATTGCGAGCTCAATTTGCCAGAGTTCATCTAAGTGGAAACAAGGCCCCAGGAGGTGAGGATACTTCGTCAGAGCTATTGATAGTCTTGGGGGTGCCAGTCACGACAAAACTCTTCCATCTCGTATGCAAGATGTACGAGACAGGCGAAATACTATCAGACTTCAAGAAGAATGTAGAAATTCCAGTTCCAAAGAAAGTAGTTCTGACAGGTGTGAAAATTACCGGACTATCAGTTTAATAAGTCATAGTTGCAAAATACTAACATGACTTCTTTATAGAAGAATGGAAAAACTGGTAGTAGCCTACGTTGAGGATGATCAGTTTGGAATCCAGATTAATGTAGGGACACGCGAGGCACGACTTTACGATATACCTTGGAAGAAAGGTTAAGGACGGACAAACCTACGTTTATAGCATTTGTAGGCTTAGAGAAAGATTTTTACAGTGTTGCTCTCTTTGAAATTATGAAGGTAGCAGGGGTAAAGTACGGGGGGGGGGGGGGGAGGTTATTTACAACTTGTACAGAAACCAGACGGCAGTTATAAGAATCGACGAGCATAAAAGGGTAGCACAGATTGAGAAGGGAGTGAGACAGGGCTGTAGCCTATTCCCGATGTTATTCTGTCTGTACATTGAACCGGCGGTAAAGGACACCACAGAAAAATTTGGAGTAGCATGACCAAAAGAAGGGACAAGTCGATAGGAAACATTCTGAGACATCAAGGGATCACCAATTTCGTATTGGAGGAAAGTGTGAGGCTTAAAAATCGTAGAGGGATATTAAGAGGTGAATACAGTAAGCAGATTCAAAAGAACGAAGATTGCTGTAGTTGTTCGGAGATGAAGAGGCTCGCACAGAATATAGTAGCACGGAGACCTGTACCAAACCAGTGTTCGGACTGAATACCACAACAACAATAACAATTTATGTGAGTGGCGGGGAACCTACATCAGTATGGCTGGATGAATATTGGAGCCCTTACTCGCCCGAATACGGGGCCGTTCTGTTTAAAACAGTGCTACCTCATTCGTTTTGCACCTAGTGAAGAACATTGTTTTACAAATAAGTTATTTAATAACGTAAAGGGCTAAGATTTCTCACTCCCAGTCACTGAACACACTACACACACTACTACTAACACTCCACAGACTATCAGCTGTTGTCAGGACCATTTCGCGCAACGCAACTTCCCATTTGCTAACCTCAGACACTGAGTCGCATCCTTCTATAACGAATGGAATGATGAGTTCAGAAACAGGATAAGGTGTTACGGTTTCACTGCTTTGAGAGTACATTTTTCAACAAAAGTAAAAAAAGAAAGAAAAAATATAATGATTAAGTATTATAAACTCACCATTGCCCGTCCCAAGTCCGGGGCATCATTTCGCAAGTTATGAGGAAGGAGGAGGGGGAGAAGTAACACCTCCTTAAAAAACCTGGATCCATGTGGCTCCGGATGGTAGCATCCTGTAAGGGCTCCTGCCTAGGGTTTCTAGGTGAAACCTGGTCAACGGTCTCAAAGGCGGAAAAGAAAGTTCAGATTTCCAACGGCGGAGAGAGCGCGAGAACTACCTCCAGGACTCACAATCTTGGTTGTACATTTTGTGGCCTTTGGGCCACACCTAAAATAACTTTCATCAACGATGGAAGGGTGTGATGTAAACTATTTTACCACAGGTGGACGATCCACCGTACGCCAATACAACAGCAAACATTCGGATTCTGGGGAGTCTGCAACACTGCACAAAGACAAGTCGGAGTGTCTTGGAATCTCATCCAAATTTCAACATAGGCAATCAACGTACCTAGCAACTTTCAATGCACGCTCATTGTTGAAAACCGGAAAACTAAAACATCTAACAGATACGCTAAAGAACAACAACATACTCATAACAGCCATTCAAGAAAAATGATACATGGATACAGATACCTTCGATTCCGAAGGTTTTAGGATATACAAAGGGAAAGTGAGGCCGAGAGTAATGAAAAATGTGCCACATCTTGGAAGCCTATATAATCAACAAACAAATCTTGAACTCAATAGTTGACTTTGATTCCCAATCAGAAAGAATCTCGAGTCTTACATTCACAAGCACAAACAAAATCCACACGCCCCTACAAATGAGGACAACAGGAAAAACAAAGAAAAAGTGGAGGCCTTTTGGAATCATCTAGATGACATTACTCAGAAAATCCCAGATAAAAACATCATCATTCTTCTTGGAGATTTTAATGAAAAATTGGTAAATAAAAAAGATTTAAGAAAATAGCTGGAGACTATCCTGCACACAAGAGAACAAACAGAAATGGTGTGAGGCTAATAGTACTTTGCCAGGCACACACTTTAATTCTTAAATCCACAGCTTTCAAGAAACTACCACGAAGACAAAAGACATAGATACCCCCAAATCCTAGCCTTGGGGAATTTCAACTTGATCATGTGGCAATCAAGAAGATTTCTCGCAAAGAAATCATTAATGTTAGGGTACTCAGGGGTGCAAACTTGGATTCAGACTATTACCTTCCTACAATTAAGTGCAAAGTCATCCCAAACAGGAAACGCAACATTAAACAAATTTCAGGTCGGAAGTACAACACGGAAAAGATATTAAAATCAGATGAATTCACAAAAGCAACAGAAACCATTCAGACACAAAGCTGGGAGGATATCAAGGAGAACCTCATTACTACAGCCGAACGGATAGCACCTAACATAAAAAGTAAAAAAGCATGCCTTGTGGTCGCTGTGATATGATACCCTCATTGAAACAAGAAAACACGCATGGCAAAACTGGCAATCACAGAAAACGGAAGAAAGAAGACGGAATTTCATTACAGTTAGAAAACTGGTAGGTAAAAATACGAAAAGTATTAAGAAGACGCATAAAACAAAACTCTCTCACAAATTGATGAATAATTTGCTAAAAAAAAAACACAAGAAGCTTTCACAGAACTTTCAAACAAAGGTTATCAAGATACAAAGCACCCACCCTCCAACTTCGAGATGTAAATGGGACCATCGCTCACAATAATGAGGAAAATTTCAAAATACTAGCAGGCTACTTTGAGAAACTCTTGAATTGTGAACCCATCCTTCGTGAGAAGCCGGATTCAGAATCAGCGACGACTGAAGAGCTGTAGAAGGTCTTCAGAACTTAAAAGCAACAAAGCGTCAGGAGAAAACCAAATAGTGGCCGCACTATGGGAAAAGGCTGACAAAAGTGCAATTACATCCCTTAAGTGTGTTTTCGATAAAATCTGGAAAGAAGAGATCCCCACACAATGGAAAACAGCTCTCATCCACCCTATCCACAAGAAAGGTTTGAAGACAGACCCCAGCAATTACAGAGAAAGAACACTGCTGAATATAACATAAAAGATTGTTTCTAAAGTCCTATCAGAGCAGTAATTGGACCCACAAATCGGGGAATACCAGGGAGGTTTTAGAATGGGTAGATCATATTCGGAACAAATACTAAACCTCAAAAACATCAAGGCATACCAAAAATCAAGGGCAAAGACATACGTAATCTCCTTCATTGATTTCAAAAAACACATGATTCGATTGTTAGAGAATCTCTATTATCAATCCTGGAAGAAATGGGTTTGGATAAGAAAACAACTAATATTATATAAGCGACGATTACAAATATATTTTCGAAAGTTAAATTAAGAGTGCTATAAGACTGGGTTACCAAAAGAACAACCTTAAAGTAAATTGCATTGCTTTTGCAGATGATATGGCCCCGTTTGCTGAAACAATGGAAGAAGCACGGGAGCAAGTCCTTGAACTAAAGAAACAAGCAGCAAAAGTAAGACTTCAAATCTCCTCTGAAAAAACTTAGTAATTGACAAACATCAAGCACTCATGTAAATACCTCAAAGTTCAAGAACAAAAGCATGAAATAGTAAAAGAATTCAAATATCTCGGAGAATGGATTAATTGGAATGCTGGGAAAAGGAAAGCAATGGAATCCAGAAAAAATAAACTTGGAATGGCCTTCAACTAACAAAAAATACATACAACAAAAAATCCCTTTCATGGGGGTCCAAAATTACACATTACAAGACAGTGATTAAGCCAGAAGCACTGTATGCAGCAGAAACACTAAACATTAATTTCAAAGGCCAAACAGAAAAACTTCAGCTAAAGGAAAGAAAAATTTTAAGAAAAATCATAGGACCAAAATTTCAAGACAATAAGATTATGTACATCAAAAATGAAACTCTCTACAAGAAAATTGAAAAAGTTTCAGATACTATGCTTGTGTGAAGTTTGGAGTGTAGGAGACGTGGAACTGGCGAAACTAAATCTGTGAGGACCGGTCGTGAGTCGTGCTTGGGTAGCTCAGTTGGTAGAGCACTTGCCCGAGAAAGGCAAAGATCCCGAGTTCGAGTCTCTGTCCGGCACATAGTTTTAATGTGCCAGGAAGTTTCAATAGTTGTAGTGGAGTTAGAAATGCACAGAAGTCTAGCTAAGTCATCACAGCTGGTACATCACCAGGTGAAAAATTTAACATGGCAGTTAGCTATGTTTGAATTTTTACTGGCTTTCCCCACCACAGATAAGTGAAAGCGGTTAGGCTTTAGTGCGGTAAGAAAAATTCCTGTTCTGCTGTAGCCTGGTGAGTACGGACTGAGCAATGGGCAGTCCAAAGATGGAAGTATTTTAATTTTTTAGCGTGTGATTTTCGGTTACTTTTACTTCATTTTCTCTTGGTACTCATAGTATTTATCGTGGGAATAATATCGTGATGATTTAAATTACGACTGGGTTGTTTAGTGAGAACGTTTCGTATATGAGTGAGCTAGGCTCCACATGTAGGGTGCAACAAAAAGATTTTCCCTTCCCAAAAAGGTAGTGTAGTGGATTAATTTTCGATGTAGAGGATGAATTTATTAAACGAAATTACGAGAGGCACGAGACTGAATTTTGGATTTTTCATGAGTTTTTGGAAAGTCGATGGATTTGTGCAACTACACTACCACGTGGTCAGTGATAGAGTCTAAGCATATTGATTGTTAACATACAGTAAATGTCACCACGGCACTTTTTTCAATTCCAGGTCACAAATACTGTTCCTACACATTTTGTGACTTTAATGCAGTGGTTTCCATTGCCTTCTGTATCCTCAAGCCGTTGATGATTGCTGATTCTTCCGCTTTTGGGGGGCTGTTTCATACCCCAAGAACAAAAGAGTGCCCTGGACCCTCTCATCCGCCCTCTGTGATAAATCCTTTAACAGAAAGAGGGTGACATTTTATGCCGCAAGTCTTTGACAGCCATTGTTTACTACTTTTATTCGAAATTTAAGCTATCGCAGGGTTCGAACTCATGTTTGAGGACGTTTAGATTACTAATCAAAGACGCTAGCACTAGACGATTGGTGCAAGACATGTACTGGATAAACAGGGCGCACCACGAAGTTCGATGCCGAGAACGCCAGCGGCACATTCGACTAATGTATACCAAGTCGGCCGTCGCAGACCACTGCTTGTCAGAGAATCATGTGATGGAATACGAACGTGCCAGAATTTTAGCACAGACTTCAAAATACTGAGACAGTAGAGAACCCATCTAGATTCGTACCAGGGTCAGTATTATCAACCGAGAGTGGCTACAATCTATGCAAGACCCGAGAACAACATTTGGTCCAGTTAAGAACACACTCAACAAACAAAACGATCCGATGTTTAGGGACAGAGCGATAGCTCGACGCTGTCGTAGAAGCCCACGTAGTCAGCTACGTGGCCCACGACGGGCGACCTCGGCAATGGACTGCGACTAGTGGGAGGAGGAGGGAGAAGTCGGCCGCGAGACTCCAGGAGGCAGGCCGACTCGCTGCGGGTCGCATTGTCGCTGCTGGCGCTCGTCTCGCTCTCCTACACATCTGTCATGTCTGGCCGTGGAAAGGGAGGCAAAAGCGCTGTGTTATCGAGCTACCGCTCTAGTTGATGGGAACGACCTCGACGGCTAGATGAAGATAAAGACTGAGGCAGATCTGTGTTACCGTTGTCAACAACTTCGCCACGTCGCCACTTACTGCAGAAGTGCGGCTGCATGCTTGAAGTGTGCGAAAGCACAAGACACACGCAGCTGCACCAAAGCACACGACGAAGTTGCGTCGTGTGGCACTTGCTGTGGCGCACATGCAGCAAACCATCGCGGTTACAGTTACATTAAGAGCAGTTATGCACAGCTGTGCATAATCCTGCGTATCCTGAGAAACCTCATGTAACACGTATTTACTATCTGTAAATTAAATCTAAATTATTTTATACATTTTTACCGAGCTATTAGTTGGTCGTTGCAAGAAATGTCAAAAGAAAATATTTTAAATTCGTTCTTGGTAATCTTTGTGACAGGGCGATCTGCACTTAGATCAATAACGTTTAGTAGCTATAATTGAAGTACGGTACTTTAAAAACATACATAATCAGAGTTTTACAAACCTAATTCAGGAACATCAGGCTTATTGGTAATGTTTATTTTTAGATGGAGCCACAGAAAAAACGAGCAACATGGGATGCAGATAATTTAAAACGAGCTGTAGAAGCTGTTGCTGAAGGGATGCCTGTCAGAGCCGCTTCGAAAACATACGGGATTCCTCGACGCAGGTACGCAACCACATACGTTCTGGACTAACAACCAAACGTTTGGGACGAAAAACTTGTTTGGACGAAGTTCAGGAAAGAGAACTCGCTGAAGTTTGGTACCCAATTACTGCAAAAAATGCTCAGAAAATGTGTATATGTATATTGTGAAAAGAATAGTGTGCAGAATCCTTTTAATGAGACGAAGAGATTGGCTGGACGCAAGTGGCTCAAGCTCTTCCTACAAAGACACCCAGACATTGCAAGAAGGAAGGCACAACACTTGAATCCAGGAAGAGCTGCAAAGCTGAACAAGATTATAGTAAATGATCATTTTCAGAAACTGAAAACGGTCTTGTCCGAATTGGAGTTATTTGACAAACCCCACCTCATCTACAATATGGATGAAAAGGGATGTCGCCTCGCACTCCACAAGCCTCCTGATGTTTTAGCCAAGAAAGGTGTGAAACGCTTGCACTTTGTTGCCCCAGAACATGGGGAAAATGTTACCATTGTCTCATGTGGGAATGCAATTGGACAGGTTATTCCTCCTATGATACTTTTCAAAGGAAAGCGACGCAAGCCAGAATGGGGAGACTGTTTGCCATCTGGGACTGCAGTAGAAATGACAGATAAGGGCTCAATGAATACTGCGACATTCATCAAATGGATACATCATTTTGCCAAATACAAACCTGCAAAAGATTTTATTTTGATATTTGATGGAGCATCGTCACATCTGGACCCGGAAATTTGCGACGTTGCTGAAGAGCACAATATCAAACTTTACTGCTTGCCCAGCAACACAACACATGAGCTGCAACCCATGGATAAATCAGTATTCAAGCCGTTTGAGTCTTACTGGGATGACGGAGTTCAGCTGTACTGGTCTACACATGAAAGGGAAGAAAACAGAGCAATTAATAGACGTGTGTTTGGAAACATCTTCAGCAAGGTGAGGCCAAAAGCAGCATCCCCAGTAAATGTCATGTCTGGGTTTCGTGCAACAGGGATTTATCCTTTTGACCCAGAAGCTATTCCAGACACTGCATTTGCTCCCTCTCGTCCATCAGAGCGTCCTGACCTAGAAGAGGACATGACAGTTGCCCCTGAAACAGGGAAACTGCCAGAGAATCAATCAGTCCCAAAGGCTTCCCGCAAAAAGGGGCGCCAGTCCATTGATTCCAGTTCATCAGAAAGCGAGGCATATTCAGTGAAGGATAGTTCAAGTGACTTCAGTCTTGAAGACAGTGACGCACCTGAAGACCTCGAGTGTTCTTTCAAGGAAATTTTGCAAACCCCAAAGCTGAAGAACAAAAACCGAGCACCACGGAGGAACGCATTAAATTACAAGGCGCAAGTCGTATTTAAGGCACTATTCACGCAGACTCAAAAGAAAAATGGTACCAACGAAAGCACTGGGTCTAAGGCAGATTCACGTCGCCAAAACATTTCACCCTCAGTAATGAATATTCGGAAGAAAAAATGCAAAAATAAAGACTCCACTGAAGCAAGCAGCAGTTTGCCTCTAAGAATGTGTTGCAAGAGGTTGGCTGGTTTTGTCACGTATGCTGTGAAGACAGGATATTCGACATGAGACTTTGCAGAAAATGTATGAAATATGTGAATGAAGATTGTGTAGGGTTGACACGAAAAGACAAAGTGCTAAATTTCCTGTGCCCCACCTGTAAAAAATGATTTAAATGAGCCAAACCAGTTTCAAAAATCATTATTCATGTGTTCATTGAAAATGTAATGATTAGAATTATTGTTCCTATTACGATAAGGAAACTTACTGCTGTCAGTACAATTTTGATTGATGATTGAATGTAAAAATCTGAAGAGCTAATAATCAGTAAGTACCTACAGTTTTGTATGAAGCGTTTGTAAAAACAACTAATTATAAAGGCCTATGTATCACCTCATTCCACTTATTTCTAAAATAAACTTACATTACAACTCTTGCAGTGTATTCAAACAGTTTTCCTGCCATTTACATGCCCCAGAATGTTAATATGAACAGGTTGTGCCCACGGGCCATATTAGGAACAAGGTCTCCTAACAAGGCCCACTTGCAAGGGTTAAATATTTTCTTTGAAATGATGATATTATTTAAATAAACTTTCAATGTTCATTTATTTTTGAACTCAATATAATTGTAGGATGTTGCACTTACGATCTCGGAATCTTACCACTTACACATACTGAATACGAAAATCCTAAACGTTAGGTGGGCCTTATTTGATACACGTACCTTATTGCTATTATCTGTTCCATTAAAGAATTTACTCTATCCGCTTATCCTGAATTATAGATCTGTTATAGTAATGTCAATTATGTTGAAAGATGTTTGTCAGTTTCCATTCCTTTAAATTTAAAACAACTTTATTTAAACTGACTTAAAGATTTCTAATTCAATTAAAAACTTCGTTGATGCAATTATCAGTTCTGCCATACAGATTTCCGGCTAATTAATTGTTTTGTCTCAACCTATGTTGTTCAAGTACCAATGTAGGCAGGTATTTGGCATTTGATAAAAGGTGTAAATGAAATCTTAAAGCAAAGGCCCAGTGACCTGTTACTTACTGACCCCTGGATGCATGGTTTACAGCCCACTCGTCCACAAATGTACTACAGTTCGAATAAAATTGCTTGTTAGTTGATATCCGTCGCTGGCCGGTGTGGCCGAGCGGTTCTAGACGCTTCAGACTGGAACCGCGCGTCCATTACGGTCGTAGATTCCAATCCTGCCTTGGGCATGGATGTCTGTGATGTTCTTAGGTTAGTTAGGCTTAAGCAGTTCTAAGATCTAGGGTACTGATGAGCTCAGATGTTAAGTCCCATAGTGCTCAGAGCCATTTGAACCATTTTTGATATCTGTCACTTGGCGCTACAGTGCTGCCACATCGGCTACCGCTAGGTCAAAATGCGAACTCATACACAACGAGTGAGTTCACAAATGCCGAAGTGCTGTTCATGTAATGCGGAGCAACGTTACAAGCGGCTGCCATCGGGTATGGCGGGAATGTGAGATTCTCTGTCCACAGCCGCTTTTAATTAACAAATGACTGAACTGCGACAGACGACTCGTTTCGTAGTCCTAAATATACACTCATGTCCTAACCTAACCGCAACATCGTGGTGTGAAATGTATCCTAGAAAACGGCGGTCAATAACCTGCGGCAGAACTATTAATCACGGCTGCTTTGTTCACGGCGATTAAAGCTGAATTCTGCGAGCAAACTCAGGACAGATTTTTTTTTCTGCACTAAAAGCGAACTGTGTAATTCCTCGCTCTCACTTGACACCTGGCTGCCCGAGCAAATCCGGGACAGAAAAATTTCTTTTTCAGCACTAATAGCAAACAGTAAGTTTTCGCTTTCCTCGGTTACCTTAAACTGTTTGCACACTGGCTACACGATCTGACAAGATACCAGCCGATTAGCAGTCACGGTTGACACTTGGTTAGAGGTTACAGGCGACACTGGCATATTCCAAAAATGAATGGTAGGAAGAAAAATAACAGCAAATACAACAAGTCAACACGATGATGAAAACGATGTGACAAAAGATTCAAACTAAAAAAGTACATTGAAACCAATTAATTTAAAATAATAATATAATTATAATCGAGGTCATTTTGATAAAGATTCGCAAATGAAAGAGGATTATGCCACCTGATGAGATGCGAAGCCAAGACCTTCTAGATGTCAGGATTCTATCTTAACCACTGCGCTACGGCATTTACCAGTGTTTTCATCGCAGTCTTAATGTTACCGCCCTTGCTTTTAATTTCACCAGTCCTGAGATACCCCTTCCGACAAACATTTCTTTTTCAGAACTATTACATTTTTCTAGCAGCCGTTTTGCCTTACCCTACCTGCGCTTCCTATTTATTTCATTTGTAAGTGACTTGTATTTCTATGTTCCTGATATCTCTGAACACTTTGTACTTCCTTCTTTCGTAGATCATCTAAAGTATTTCTTCTGTTAACTATGGTATCAGCGCAACTACCTTCCTTGTATCAATATTTTTCTTTCCAACTTCTGTACTGGCGCCTTTTAGAGATGTCAATTCCTCTTCAGCCGAACTAACTACTTGGCTACTCATTACCACGCTTAGAGAAGTCCAAGAGTATCTCAGTGCTGCTGCGGAGCGTCAAAGATGACTTCGGTTTGCAAAAGGCCGGGCTACAGCGGATTCCGTGCTAGTGTGCCAAAACATATATTGGACAAATACTGCGTATCACAAACATCCATGCCCGAGACAGGATTCGAATCTGCCACCTTAGCAATATCGCGGTTCCAGACTGAAGCGCCTAGAACCGCTCGGCCACACAGCATTCAAGTTCGATACCAAGAACACCAGCGGTACACTCCACTAGTGTTTCTTAACAAGCCGGCTGTCGCAGAGTACTGTTTGTTAGAGAATCATGCGATGTAAATATACTACGGTTCAGCACAGACAACTAAATATTAGGACAGTGTCGGTAGAGAAGCCATCGAATTGCGCACGAGGGACAATCCTATCAAGCGGGACTGCGGCTGCAATCTTGGCAAGGTTTGGGAACCAGCACTGGGCCTAAGTAAGAAGCACTCACTCCGTCTTCAGGCCACGAGTAGCCTACCGGAACCATCCGACCTCCGTGTCGTCCTCAGTGGCGGATGCAGATACGAGGGGCGTGGGGTCAGCACAGCGCTCTCCCGGTCGTTATGATGGTATTCTTGACCGAAGCCGCTACTATTCAGTCGAGTAGCTCCTCAATTGGCATCACGAGGCTGAGTGCACCCCGAAAAATGGCAACAGCTCCTGGCGGCCTGGATGGCCACCCATCCAAGCGCCGAGCACGCCAGATAGCGCTTAACTTCGATGATCTCACAGGAACCGGTGTATTCACTGCAGCAAGGCCTTTGCCTGGGCCTAAGTAAGAAGACACTCAATAAACAGAACGACCTCGCAGCCAGGGCGGACAGAGCAACTACAGTGTGGCTACCACAGACGCTACGCGGCCGCCGACGTGCTGCCTCGGGAGGTCTGTATGTTCATACTTCATTGCAATGACGTGAACTATAGGCACTCATTTACATGCACTCAATCGCTCTGCCAGTGTAAATAACGCAGTATTTCCAGTGTGTCTTGAAAGTTGGTAAAAATTCCACAACTGAGCACGATGTTGGTTCAAATGGTTCAAATGGCTCTGAGTACTATGGGACTCAACATCTGAGGTCATCAGTCCCCTAGACTTAGAACTACTTAAACCTAACTAACCTAAGGACATCACACACATCCATGTCCGAGGCAGGATTCGAACCTGCGACCGTAACAGCAGCGCGTCTCCCGACTGAAGCGCCTAGAACCACTCGGTCACATAGGCCGGCAGGAGTGATGTAATAGTGCCAACTTCTGTACATGGCAGCACGATAAGCGACAATATACACGTACCTCATTATTAGCCACAAAATAAAATGCTTGAACGACTTACCACAGAATATTAACTAACGCATCAGATTTTTTATGACGTATGTAAAAAATTGATTGCGTAAATATGGAAGGAAATCGTCGATATTCAGTTAAATATTAAAATTACATCTCCATTAATGTCAGAACAGAGTTGTCCCGTTTGGACTTTTATCTTAAGCAAAAGGCTGATAGTAGAAAAATCTCTGGACTGAGCTTTCAGATGTGGTCACGTGATCTCGGGACGGCGCAGGTCTATTCGTAAAGAGCACTGTAAATCTAAAGAGCCCTGTAGAATCATAACGTCTTTACATCGCTAGTACAGATATTTTCCTTCTTATGTGCCGTATACTTGGCGTGGGTTTTTCGTAGACATCAAACAATTTGCATTTGATACATGGAATAGATTAAGCTCTCAGTTTAGAAGATCAAACTGAAGGGGCATTTTGTGGCTTTGTGGCAAGTGTCACAACTCATGTGTACCTACACTCCTGGAAATGGAAAAAAGAACACATTGACACCGGTGTGTCAGACCCACCATACTTGCTCCGGACACTGCGAGAGGGCTGTACAAGCAATGATCACACGCACGGCACAGCGGACACACCAGGAACCGCGGTGTTGGCCGTCGAATGGCGCTAGCTGCGCAGCATTTGTGCACCGCCGCCGTCAGTGTCAGCCAGTTTGCCGTGGCATACGGAGCTCCATCGCAGTCTTTAACACTGGTAGCATGCCGCGACAGCGTGGACGTGAACCGTATGTGCAGTTGACGGACTTTGAGCGAGGGCGTATAGTGGGCAGGCGGGAGGCCGGGTGGACGTACCGCCGAATTGCTCAACACGTGTGGCGTGAGGTCTCCACAGTACATCGATGTTGTCGCCAGTGGTCGGCGGAAGGTGCACGTGCCCGTCGACCTGGGACCGGACCGCAGCGACGCACGGATGCACGCCAAGACCGTAGGATCCTACGCAGTGCCGTAGGGGACCGCACCGCCACTTCCCAGCAAATTAGGGACACTGTTGCTCCTGGGGTATCGGCGAGGACCATTCGCAACCGTCTCCATGAAGCTGGGCTACGGTCCCGCACACCGTTAGGCCGTCTTCCGCTCACGCCCCAACATCGTGCAGCCCGCCTCCAGTGGTGTCGCGACAGGCGTGAATCGACGGACGAATGGAGACGTGTCGTCTTCAGCGATGAGAGTCGCTTCTGCCTTGGTGCCAATGATGGTCGTATGCGTGTTTGGCGCCGTGCAGGTGAGCGCCACAATCAGGACTGCATACGACCGAGGCACACAGGGCCAACACCCGGCATCATGGTGTGGGGAGCGATCTCCTACACTGGCCGTACACCACTGGTGATCGTCGAGGGGACACTGAATAGTGCACGGTACATCCAAACCGTCATCGAACCCATCGTTCTACCATTCCTAGACCGGCAAGGGAACTTGCTGTTCCAACAGGACAATGCACGTCCGCATGTATCCCGTGCTACCCAACGTGCTCTAGAAGGTGTAAGTCAACTACCCTGGCCAGCAAGATCTCCGGATCTGTCCCCCATTGAGCATGTTTGGGACTGGATGAAGCGTCGTCTCACGCGGTCTGCACGTCCAGCACGAACGCTGGTCCAACTGAGGCGCCAGGTGGAAATGGCATGGCAAGCCGTTCCACAGGACTACATCCAGCATCTCTACGATCGTCTCCATGGGAGAATAGCAGCCTGCATTGCTGCGAAAGGTGGATATACACTGTACTAGTGCCGACATTGTGCATGCTCTGTTGCCTGTGTCTATGTGCCTGTGGTTCTGTCAGTGTGATCATGTGATGTATCTGACCCCAGGAATGTGTCAATAAAGTTTCCCCTTCCTGGGACAATGAATTCACGGTGTTCTTATTTCAATTTCCAGGAGTGTATTTTTGTATTTCTGTGGCAGCCACGGCTATGTTTCGGTTTTATCCGGCATTTTGTGGTATAACTAACTTTGTTTCACTTAATAAAGGAAAAGCGCTATTTTGATTTCGTTCTGCTGTATTAATTTCATTGTGTTAATTGGTTCTCGGCTTACAAGGCATTTTAGGAAATTTACTACTTTAGTCAAAGAAGTTACAATGTTTTCAAACGACATTCGGAAAGAAATTACACATCTAGATTCAAGCACAAATGCATACTAAATAACATCTTTGAAAGTGTGGTTGTAAGTCACTGTAAAAGTTGAACAGTGAATAAATATAAAGGAGCAAACGGGAAAAACATTAACACAAAACTGGGACAGCATACCCACATAACAGTTTATATTAATAAACAAAATCAATGAAATAAAGTAAAATTAACACTTCACCAGGATACTTCAGGAGGTATAAGAAATGGGTAGTGATAAACAAATAAATCACAAGAAAGAATTATCAATCGAACTACAGAATATACGGAGAACTTCAGCAATATCAATAAGATAAACAATGGCGAATAATTGCAGGAAAATGGAGGGGTGTGAGGGAACATACAGTATATTCTATCTTTGAGAGGGTGGTGGTACTACATTTAAAAACGTAAACTGTTGAACAACATACAAATGTCGGAGCAAACAGGAAAAAAATTGCAATATACAAAGAACTGTATCTATGTAACAGCTTTTATTAAATAAATGAACCAAGTGAAATGAAAACATACTTAACAAGAGAGCTTCAAGAGGTGTTAACGTCGAAAGTAATATGACTACCAGTAAAGGAAAGACTTAACGGTTGTAACTACAGGCTATATGCATTACAGAGGCAATTTCAATAAATAAAAGAACTCAGTGGATGAAAGAATATGGGGTATACGAGGGTGAGTCAAATGAAAACCTTAAATTTGTAATAACAAATCGAAATTTCGCGCCGTTACCCTGTAAGTTGGTAATCGTGCTACAAACAGCGTGCAGAATGGCCTGTAGGTGGCAGCATAGTGCAGATGCACACATACCGTCGCAGTACCAGTATAAAGATGGCCGCCCCACTTGCGACTTGCACCAGGGTTCAAATGGCTCTTAGCACTATGGGACTTAACTTCTAAGGTCATTAGTCCCCTAGAACTTAGAACTAATTAAACCTAACTAACCTAAGGACAGCACACACATCCATGCCCGAGGCAGGATTCGAACCTGCGACAGTAGTGGTCGCACGGTTCCAGGCTGTAGCGCCTAGAACCGCTCGGCCACCCCGGCTGGCTGCACCAGGGAAGAACAGCGTTCTGTTATTCGGTTTTTGCGTAGTGAAGGTGTGAAACATATTGAAATTGATCGACGAATGAAGGTTCAGTACGATGATGCTTGTTTGTCACAGCAGAAAGTCTACGAATGTAGTAGCAAGTTCGCAAATGGTGTGACTTCAGTGGAAGATGCTCCTCCTCCAGGTCAGCCACAACGAGTTGTGACTCCAAAGAACATTGCATCAGTTGAAGCCATAGTGAAGGAAAACCGCCGAGTAACACCGAATGACATTGCAGCATTAGCCATGGGTCAGCACACCACATTGTGCAGGAAGTGCTACAGTTTCCAAAGTATCTGCAATATGGGTGCCACGGCAGCTGACTCCTAAATGAGAGAACGACGTGTTGATGATTGTGAAGAACTTCTTCGGCGCTTTGAACCAGAAGATGATGGCCTCCTTGCAAGAATCGTTACTGGAGACGAAACCTGGGTTTACTTCCACCAACTGGAAACGAAGAGAGCGAGCAAGGAATGGCGTCATTCCTCATCACCAAAACCAAACAAGTTTCGAACAGAACCACCAGCAGGGAATGTTATGCTGACTCTCTTTTGGGACGAAAAAGGCGTTATTTTGGAGAATTACATGCCTAGAGGGACCACTGTCACCAGTGCATCATACACAGATCTCCTAAAAAATCATATGTGGCCTGCAACCAAATCAAAGCGACGTGGATTGCTGTCAGCAGGTGTCCTTTTGCAACATGACAATGCAAGGCCCCACACTGCCCGTACAACAGTTGCGACAATCACAGACCTGCATTCTGGGTGTCTTCCTCATCCACCATATTCACCAGATCTTGCCCCAAGTGATTTCCGTATGGCTGGGCCACTCAAAGACGCAATGGGAGGGAAGAAGTTCCGTTCTGATGAAGAGGTACACCAGGGGGTACGTGAGTGGTTGCGCGGACTACCAAATTAATTTTTTTCTAAAGGAATTTCTGCACTTTGTAAGCGCTGGAGGACTTGCATTGAGCGTGGGGGAGATTATGCTGAAACGTCATACAGCTTTGTACCACTTCTCCGCAATAAATAATATTTAAAAATATATTTAAGGATTTCATTTGACTAATTCTCGTATGAATGGACAGACAATGGGATGTAGTGAAAAATTGAGAGGATTATGTGAAATTTAGGAGAGGGGAACTATTAAGCTGTTCTAGTTAATTTTCGTTTGGCAGCATAGCAGAACGAGTTGGCTATATCCTCTGCCTTTGGAACTGTTCAGAAAAACATCGAATTTGTCGAGCATTAGCGACTATAGCAGCAGCTTTTTCATTATTTTTTTCTCGATTTTTGTGTATTTATTTTTATTTCTTTTACAGGCTGTAATAATATTGATTACTAGTGACAGTATTAAAAACTTGACTCATTTATTTAGCAAATCTTACCTACAAGCTTCCACAACGTTACAGAAAAAGTAACAAATGAGAAAGTCAAACAGCTGAATAAATGTACTACAAAACCAGATATAGCTGAAATAGCACGTACAGAGAGAGGGAGAGAGAGAGAGAGAGAGAGAGACAGACAGACAGAGAGAGAGAGAGAAGTTGAGCAGGGGATCCACCTTGCATTTCAAGTATTTTTTGTTCGATATTTGTATGCAATAAGTCTCAAAATAGTCTTCGGTGAATTGTCAATTGTATCTGACATAGACCTCGTGCTACGCTATAAATGAGTGTCACCACAAACATGATTTGAGGGGACTACAGTAAACTGTAGCCCAGTGTTCCCATGTAAAATTTACTCTAGGTTTCAGAACAAAAACAGGCTCGATTGCGAAATTGTTTAATGTAAATTCAATGGCGCGTTTCACCCTTTTGGAGCATCCTCAGATTCTGGAGAGTAGCTGGATACGTGGTCCATCCATAAAACCACACATAATGTAAAATAGACACCAAAGTAATTGTATATGTAATCCGTCCGTCAAGAAACATCTAAACCATGAAGTGGATCTTGAGCACACTCTTCGGCTCCGCCTTGGCAATGCAAGAAAGGTCCACGCTTACACGGCTACGTGCAGCACACGGCACAGTGTCCATATTGGCGCATTGTGTGTGCGCACCATAACGGACATTGTGCATGGTAGTACTTTTTTTATATTTTTATAGTTAAGGAATTTCTCGGAACTTGTATGAAACAATTTTGTCCATTAGGAAGATTTCCATGGGCCAGAGGAATTTAGTTTTTGTATAACGTAATCCATACATTGTTGAGTGCTATTTAGTAATTTGTCTCTTGGACAAAGCACCGTTGCTGCTTCCTCCCTGTGCTTGTCTCACAAACTCGGTCCATTTCATTGGGTAGTATGTGGCTTTACCAGTGGCCGATGCCAGCGAGGTGCCGACGCACTGCTCAAGTATTCTGACGCGCTCCCCGCAGGAAACAAACGAACCGCGCAGTCGGAATGTCTGGCTGCCAGTAAGTGAGCGTAATCGACTGTGAGTGAGATATCGACAGCGCGAGCGCGAGCTACCGCTCTGAAGAGCGCCGCTTTCCATTGCGATGCGCTGTTGTCTCTTCCCTTGCAGATATCGGAAACATTTCACATTCCTGATAAATTCTAGTGAATTTCCTATTTTTGGCGAAAAAGGAAAATTCGATTTTTTTCCGAAAATACAGTTTTCAATAAAACTTTTATCCATTGTGGATGTGGAACACTGGGTCTGTGATGCAGTTATTTCCGGAAATAGTTTTCAATGACAGTATTAAAAAATATAGTCGCTGCTTTCAGTGTAGGGCGCTGCAGTCTGGAACCGCGAGACCGCTACGGTCGCAGGTTCGAATCCTGCCTCGGGCATGGATGTGTGTGATGTCCTTAGGTTAGTTAGGTTTAACTAGTTCTAAGTTCTAGGGGACTAATGACCTCAGCAGTTGAGTCCCATAGTGCTCAGAGCCATTTGAACCATTTTTTTCAGTGTAGGGACAGATTTGATTCAGCTCACAATCCGAGTCTATCCTGTGCAAGACTCTTCACCCCTGCATAACTACTGCAACCTATAAAGGTTCAAGTAAAAGTTTTATCTGCGTCACTGTTTTTACGTCACCCCAAGATGCGTTTCGAGAATTTACACTCATCTTCAGTTGGAACAACGATATTATGTTGCATTTTTGCCATCTGGATGCAGGCAGTAGATTGTTGTGGTTTTATTTTGAATCTGTCCCTATGCAGTGAACCCTGCTGTTCGTCGTAAATATACACTTTTAACTTAATTTGTCTCACAGAACACGAACCAATGGCTTGTTATTTATGATGAACCGCAGGGCTCTGTGCACTGGAACAGATTCAAAATGAAACCACGGCAAACAACTGGCTGCATCGAGCTAGTGAAAATGTAACATGATATCATTGTTCCACCTGAAGATGTGAGTATAAACTTTCGACGCGCTTCGTGGGGTAATATAGAGAGAGTGACTTACGTATACAATTGTTTTATTTGATCCTTTATTTTCATAAAGTCACAGTTCCTTCCAACAGCCCAACATGGACGACATAAGGTGCTGCAACATATATCCATTGGAAACTGTTTACTATTACTAAGTCTTTGTCTCCTTTACAATTACATTACAACTTCCTCTTCCCCGCCACTACCAACTGATTATTCTTTGATGCCTCAAGATGCCTAATATCAAATTGTTTATAGTTAAGTTTTTCAATGAACATCATCCGAATTCAATTCAGTAAGTCTTCATTATATAACCAGTTTGCCCATCCACTCTTCAGTATTCTTTTGTAGCACCTCATTGCGAAACCTTCTATTCACTTCCTGTCTGTACTGTTTGTCATCGACATTGCACTTTCATATAAAACTACATTTCAAAAATATTCGGAAAACAGCTTTTCGATTTAAATATCAGATGTCAGGAAATTCCTCTTTTGTAGAAACACTTTTATTGTTATTGCAAGTCTGCATTTTATGTGCTACTTCGACTATCGTCAGTTATTCATCTGTCCAACTAACAAAAGTAGTCTCCCAATCTGTGTGCTCCGTTTCCTAATTTAACTCTTTCACCATCGTCGGATTGACTATAGTCCATTACCCTTGATTGTTATCGTAAATTAAGTATCCGATTTAATACTTCATGTGATAATATTAGAATTTAATAAGTAATGCACAGTATGACGACACTGGAAACTGGATGCCGCAGGTACAAATACATAGCGTAAAGTGCCAAGTGGCTGGAAAAAAGCACTGGGGACTCCTACATATAAGAAAGGTAAAAGAAGGGACCTGCATGATTACAGATCACTTGCCTTGACATCGCTTTGCTACAGACTTCTGGGTTCGACTGTGATAATTTTCCTTGAGACGGAAGAGCCTCTGTCCACAAATGCACAGTATGACGACACTGGGAACTGGATGCCGCAGGTACAAAGACATAGCGTAAAGTGCCAAGTGGCTGGAAAAAATCACTGGGGACTCCTACATATAAGAAAGGTAAAAGAAGGGACCTGCATGATTGCAGATCACTTGCCTTGACATCGCTTTGCTACAGACTTCTGGGTTCGACTGTGGTAATTTTCCTTGAGACGGAAGAGCCTCTGTCCACAAATCAGCACGGGTTTAGAAAGCATCGCTCATGCAAAACTTAGCTTGCCTTTCTCACAGGTGATATCGTACAATCCATGGATTGAGGGCCACAAGCAGATTCCATATTCCGAAGGTGCCTCACTGCAGACCGTTGACGAAGGTCTAAGCATGTGGTTCAGATTCTCAGATATGAGTGGCTCGAAGACGTTTTAGTAACTGAATCCAGTATGCTATCCTCGGCGGCGAATATTCATCAGAGGTAAGAGTATCCTCAGGAATACTCCAGGGCCGCTTTTATAATTCTATATACATAAATGATCTGACTGACATTGATGAGCAGCTATTTACGGCTGTTTGCTGATGACGCTGTGGTGTACGCTGTAGAAGTATACAACATGACTTAGACAGAATTTGTAATTGGTGTGATGAAGGCAGCTTCCTCTAAATGTAGAAATTGTAAATTAATACGGATGAGTCGGAAAAGAATGCTGTAACGTTCGAGTACAGCATTAGTCGGATGCTGCATGGTACAGTCACATCGATTAAATATCTAGCCGTAGCGCTGCAAAGCGATATGAAAAGGAATGAGCACATCAGGTTGGTAGTAGGGAAAGCTAATGCTCGACTTCGTTTTATAGGGAGTTTTGGGAAGGTGTAGCTCATCCGTAAAGGAGACTGCGAACCGAACGCTGTTCGAGTGTTTGGGATCCGCAACAGGAAGACATCGAAGCAGTTCAGAGGAGTGCTGCTAGACTTGTTACCGGTATGTTCAATCAGCACGTAAGTACTGCGGAGATGCTTCTTGAACTGAAACGGGGATCACTGGAGGGAAGGACATGCTCTTTTCGCAAAGTACTACTGTGGAAATTTGGAGAACAAACGTCTGAGGCCGACTGCAGATCGTACGTTTCACCCAAGAACCACGAAGAGAAGATGCGAGAAATTAGGGCTCGTGCGGAGGTTTTCAGACACTCGCTTTTCTGTCGCTCTACTTGCAAGTGGAGCAGGAAAGCAAATGACTAGTAGTGGTACATGGTACCCTGCACCATACACCGTACGATGGCTTGCGGAGAACGTACGTAGATGTACATGTTGAAAGACTGCATCCCTGTATTGCCCCCTTTTTAATCTGAGCACTTCGTTCTTGGTTCTTATTGTCCCTTCTTTGTTCATGTGTCTTATTTTGGGTTATTTCCTGATGCTCTAATGCACAGTACAGGACTTCGACGAAGCTCCGTCACCGCATTTGATTTCAGACGATGACCTATCTTCAACTTTGCGAACGTTGTCCTCTCTATCTTGGCCTCTTCCTCCATGATGTCCTAGGTCTTCCTCGTTTCCTTTTACTAAAGGGTCCCAGCAGAGAGCTTCCCCCCCCCCCCCCAGTAGCAACCTTGAAGGTGTGTCCAATCCATCTCCAGTACCTTCTCTTGATTTGGATGGCCATAGGTTCTCCGCTCGTTAAATTCCAAAGGTCACTTTAAGAAATTTCCTAATACGTGTATTGAGGAAAACTTCCAAACTATTAGTAATTGAATAGATAACCTTCAAAGTTGCACATGTGTATAGCAGCACTGCTTCATCGTTTGCTCTAAATATTCGTAGTTTAGTTGTTACAGTAATCTCTCTTGCCATCTATAATGGATACAGTTGAATGAAGGCCCCATTCGCCTTTCGGATTGTTGCTCTGACATTAGCAGCTGCTCTTTCGTCTTCAGGACTGCACCCTCAAGGAATGTGAATCCGTTTACCATTTCAACATCATTGCTCATTCTCAGCTTTCTCGTATCTCGTTTACTGATTTTTCGTTATCTTCATCTTGATGACATCCACTTTCAGCCCAACAATATTGGCTTCATGTTTAACGTCCTGCAGCTTTTGTTCCATGTCAAGTTGTCGTCGGCAAAATCAAGATCTTCCAATTGCTCAGTCAGCCGTCATCGTATCTCTCCCCTCTTCTTCTCCATTACTTTCCTAATCACTTTATCTAGCACCAGTACAAAAATAGTGGAAATAAACCACGTCCCTAGCGAACCCCAGACTTGTAATGATTCCGTAATTGACCTTCGTGGATGACTTGGCATGTGTAGTTATTGTTAAGTATCCCTGATAGCCTTTACTATCTTTTCTGGCACAGTCTACTATTTCGAAGATTTCCACATACGACTTGTTTTCATGAAGTCCTTTTCAAAGGCTCCCAAAAGAATGCAATCTCAACTGATAAATTCATTTGATTGTTCGATAATGACTGTAAGCATGTTTATTTGATCTGTACAGGAAGGGTTACTACTAAAACCGGTTTACTAATTTCTTACCTGCATTTTAACTTGCATCTTGATTCTCTTACGGATATGCCTCGCCAACGCTTTGCTTGGAATCGAAGGGAAGGTGGTTTCCCCCAGTGACGACGTTTGGTGATTTCTCCTTTCCTAGGCAGTTTGTAGAGGATTCCTTCACTCCTGAGGCAAGCTCTCCAAGTTTAAGATCTTTATTAACAGAGGCTGAGCCTGAGTCCGTGGGCAGACGTTCTGCTGCAATACTATCTACCCCTGTGCCTTTTCCAATCTTTAGCTGCTTGATTCCTGTCTTGATCTCTTTGGTTTTGAGTTAATCATATTTTCTAACATTTCATTTCAAGATCACCTTCAGCTTAGAGCTTTTTTTTTTTTATTACTTGTTTAGGCTCTCCCTAGTCATCGCTATTCAGCACCTCCACAAAGTGCTCACGCCATTGTCTTTTTCATTCTTCTGGATATTACTCCTGTCAGCAACTTGGATGCATGAGTTGTTGATCTGACTGTGAGATAGTTCTCGCACCTATTTGTTCTTGTTATCTTTGGAACTGTTTGGATCATCTTTTTCCGGAAGTCCGATTGTAGATCACCCGTCTCATAAATTCTACACACTAACGTGAATAGTCGTTTTGTTGCCACTTCCCCCAATGAATTTAGAATTTTCGATGAAATGTTATCTATTGCTTCTGTCTTATTTTATCTCAAGTCTCCAAGACCTCCCTTTAAATTCTTATACTGGATCGCCGATGTCTTCCATATCTTCAATATTTTCTTCTATCAAGTCATCAGACAAGTTCTCGACCGGAATAAAGGCTTTCAGTGTATTCTTTCCATCCATCCACTCCCTTCTCTGCGTCTATCAGTGGAATTCTCATTGCACTCTCAATGTGGCCACTCCTGCTTTTCTATATACTGAATGTCTTCTTTTTCGACTTCTTCACACTTTAACTGCAGCCATTTCGTCTTGGCTGCCCTACACATTCTAATTATATCATTCTTAAGTGGTTTATATTTCTGTATACCTGTTCTTCCACAAAAAATTTTGTACTTCTTTCTTACGTCGAACAGTTGGAGTTTCTTTGCAGCTACCTTCGTAGTTCCTATGTTTGATTGTCCATCGTCTGTTGTCGTGTCCCACTGACGAGTCCTGAGATGGAGTGGAAGGACTGCAAGAATGCGCGTCAAAAAACTTACTCGACAGAAGTTCTCGTGGTCGTGGGCTGCCTTCTGTGCACCTGCTCCACTGAAAAGAGAGCTCTAGGGTGAGTTAGAATACGGAACTCGGCTGGGATCTCAGGGTACACTGGATGCAATCATAAATCAGTGCATGAGGATATATACACTGGACGCACCCTAGCACATCCGTCTTATATACAGGTTTATAGACAAACTTAAATAACTGACTTCTTAGTAGTGTATGTTCTCATAGTTCCCTGAGTTTAAGTCCCAATATCGCAGAGGCGGCCGCGCCGGACTAAGTGTTGCCTACATGGAAATAAGTCTCCTCGTAGTTACGCAGCACTGCACTGCGATCTCACAGCACCAGAACTCCAGCTAAACCATATCTGACCGACCAACCTGCGCCGGCATGGTAACTCAGCGTGTTCAGTCAGAGGGTTGGCTGCCCTCTGTAATAAAAAAAAAAACTGAGTTAAATGGATCAACGACGAACTTCAACGGGTGTCTTGCGACGTCCACCCCAAGCAGATACAACGAACAAAAACGAACAAAATGAGATTATATATATATAAAAAAAGACCTGCTGCTCCATCACTGCCATCACTCCCAGCACTGTCCCAACAATATTGCGGCTAGCCTTTTTATAACGGTAATGCATCCGGCACCACTTGTTCTAGAAGTTTCCAGTACTCTTGAGCATTACGTATGTATCATGAGTTAGCACGTGAGGACTACGTGACGAATAGGCCGTACGCCGCTGTCCAAGGGTTGCGTCTTGAAACGGCTCTCGAGCCTCGTGATGCAGCATAGTCCGCTCTTGTTAACAGAGCCAACATTACACATAAGCCACGTCCGGTCACGTACGCCTCGCTGGTAACAAGAATTTTCAAGCCTACATCACACTTGAGTTTTAAATCTATATTCTATCATTCACGTCAATGTGACCGCTCTTTTTAGATACATCCATTCCTCTTCAACTGAACTGCCTACTCTAATATTTCTTATCGCACATCTGTAATGACCTTCAAGCGCCTTTCATTATTCCACACAAGTTCTGTATCCCACTTCCTCTCAAATGGGGGCTTCCGGATGATTTTCTTAAACTTCCATTTACTCTTCGTGATTACTAAATTGTGAGTCAATATGTGCTTGGGTACGCCTTACAGCCCAATATTTGATTTCTGAATCTCTATCTGAGCATGATGTAATCCAGCTGTAGTCTTCCATTATCTCAAAGACATTTTTGCAAGTATACCAATACCTCGTGTGCTTGTTGCATACCTCATACAGATACAAAATGTATTAATCCATGTAGAGCGACAAGAGCAAACTTGAAGGGATCTATAGACTATTTTCAGCGCAAACGTCGTGTTACATATACTGTAAAAATTACAAACTTACAACTCAACGAGTTTTGATGTTACTGATACCTGTAAAAATATCTGATGGCGTTCGCCTGACTTTGTATGATTCAAATCAATTTTCGGTACACTACTTGAATTTTTGAAACTTACTCCATCTGTCTTTTTGCAACCCCTTCTGCTCTGAAGAGAGGTAATGTGGTCATCATGAACTAGCCAATGAGTATTTATCTAAAAGTCTCATGCTTGATGCCACGGACTACTGTGATTTTGAATTTAATTTAAAGTGTCATCATAGACAAAGCATGAGCTCAAATGGTTTTGGTATGAAATATGTTGTTACCTTACCAGAATCTCCTTTACTTTAGGTGACGCGATCAAATATTGGAAAATTTACATTAACGGCAGCGTAACTGTTTCAGAAGAAATGAAGTCGTTGAGAAAGACTTCTCACAACAAACGAAGTCATCGACAACCACTTTAGGATAGTTTTAAAAAACCAAGAATTCTGAAGATCAGATGGGTGAATCGAATAACTAATGGGGAGGTACTGAATTGCATTAGACAAAACGAAATTTGTGGCATATCTTGACAATACAGAATAGCTTGGCGAGCTGCAAACCATTGTGAAGTGCCTGTAAGAGGAAATTTCCCCATTGTGGAACTTATTAAGGCTTCTTCCCATTCCATTCGCGTATGGAACACACGAAAAATGGTTGTTTAAATGCGTCTCTGAGCGCTGTAATTGATGTCACCCTATCTTTGCGTTAGGCAGGTGTTGTAGAATACTCGTAGATTTCTCATTTAAAGTTGGACCTTGAAGCTTTGTACGTAAGCTTTGCGAGCTAGATGGCGTCTCTTTTATGGATTCCAGTTTAGGTTTTTCATCATATCTGTGACATTCTTTCAATGACCAAACGCTTGGCATTTCGTGCTGTACTACGCACTGCGCTCTCTATCCCGTGTTAGTCGTATTTGCTAAGAGTCCCACACACATGAGTGATATTGTATGCTGCATCGTATCAGTATGTTTTAAGCAATCGTCTTTGTAGATTGATGTAATTTCCCAGTCTAGTGCCAATGAACTAGAGACTACCACCTCATTCATCTACAACTAATGATCATTGTATTTCACATACAAATTGTTTCACCAGATATTGGTACGAGTTAACTGATCACAAATGTAACTCAGTGATATTGTAATCATAGAATACTGTTTTTAACCTTTAGTGAAGTGGGCAGTGTTACATTTATGAGCAGTTAAAAACAACTGCCAATACTTGTAGCAACTCGAACCCTTATCAAAATCTGATCGAATATTTGCGTAACTTATTTCAAGTAGTGTTACATTACAGATTACTAAGCCGTCAGCAGAAAGTCTGAGATTACTATTAATAATGTAAGCTAAGTCATTAATATACTCTTTGACATTTAATAGCAATTTGTCTCACAGAACGTTATGGACTGTCAGTTACAACATTATGCATCTGCTCTATTCGTTTCTGAAGGTGACAGCTTTTAGGCATTCCAGTAAATTTCAGCTTAAGTGGGGATGTAACGGAAAATGTAAACATTTATTTAAAAAATCATAGCAGCGATATTTACAGCCATATTTACTAATATGCAAATATAAGATTTTGCATGTGTAAAGCAAAAGAGCTGTCTCTTAACGAAAAAATACAGTAAACTATGCAAGCTTAATGTTTTGCCAGATATTTGAATTTTTAATTTTTTATGGTCTTTTTTATAAAAAGCTATAACTCAAATTCCAATCACGCAGTTAAACTGAAAATTTTATTGTATTGTCCTGAGAAGGTTATAAGACACTAAACTACAGTTACTAATTTATTGTACAAATTGTATCATCAACAGAGTTTTTACTCTTAAACATCCAAAATTAACTTTTTTCCTACATACAATCATATAAAAATCAGAATCTAATTGCAGGATCTCGTATTTTTTAGTTCCAGGGAGACAGCAACACGTTGTGAACAGCTGCGGAAAATATCATAGCATTAGCGCATATGCTTTTTGAGAAGGCTTCGAAGAACGTAAAAAATGTAAAACAGAGAAAAATGAGGTTCAAAAGTTTTCTTTTCATACTTCTACATGTAATAAGCTTACCTACATTTTAAAATCCTCCATACTGATGCTCCTCATACTCCAGGTTTCTCTTCTCTCTCCTTCGAATCTGCCTGGCCTGTATTTGCTGGTAAGACACTGATATGTTAGCTTTCTGCAGTCCACAGAATGTACTTTTTGAGCATCTAATCCCAATAAAATTATTAAGGCTTTCATTTGCATTTTGTGTCTATCCATGAAGACACTTCCTCAGTGAATCAGGGTTTGCAAGAATCCTGAATGTGGGCTTAATTGCATTCATAAGAGGTTGTGGTAATGAGTGTTTTTGTGAATACGTATAATTTCTGTTGTTGGACTTACACCAATCGTCTTTCGGACACAGATTGTGCAATTGTGTCTGGTCAGTGGAAAAAAAGTTGCCCACACAGCACGCCCTATTGCTTCTAAATTATGTGTCGTTTTCCTGATAGCTCTCCCATAAAATAACTGAAGAGATTCAATTTCTTTCAGAGTAAGCCTACCTTTTCCTCCTAGTGGTTTTCCATTCTCAGGTACATCACTTTTCTTTTCTTTCAGCAAGCGACAAAGCCTACCACCAAGCCTGTTTCTGATGTGGCCAACACATTCCAACTTTTTTATTGTATTGTACGGATTTTTATCTGTTACAGCTTTGAACGAAGAGAAGTCCCCGTCACAAAGGTATTTATTAACACCATACTGGTCGTCAGATCTGGAGAACATCCTCACAACTGCACCAGTCTCTATGCCCCACTTGAGCCACTATAATTTTTAGAGCACCTACTGCATGCTTTCCTTGCCACAGTTTCTCACTGTCTTCATTGTTGGACATTGCACACTGGTGGAAGTATTTAGACATAATTTCTGCACCTAAGGCCGGCCGAAGTGGCCGTGCGGTTAAAGGCGCTGCAGTCTGGAACCGCAAGACCGCTACGGTCGCAGGTTCGAATCCTGCCTCGGGCAAGGATGTTTGTGATGTCCTTAGGTTAGTTAGGTTTACCCAGTTCTAAGTTCTAGGGGACTAATGACCTCAGCAGTTGAGTCCCATAGTGCTCAGAGCCATTTTTTTTCTGCACCTAAAACTTTATCTGTGTCAATACCAATAACAGATGCAACTCCATACAGAGATGTGTGACCCCTTTTCATCCAGGTCCTATCTACAGACACACACAGATCAGTAACATTGTTACTAGGCACATTGTTTATCACCATTTTCTAGGATTTCTCTGTTTGTAAGTTGTCCCCATCAATGACCGAACGCCAAATAATAGATACACAGTAGTTTAGCTAGAATTTCGAAGGGATATCTTACACTGTGTGGGGCTCACGCCTCCTTATCATTTACTTCTGCCCATTGTGCTATTTTTCCATAAGTTTAATAAACACAACAGATACTCATAACAGAGATTTTTTGTCGCCAATAATATATTCTCCTTCACCAGTTAGAACAGTCTGCCAAAGCTAGGGTAACTTTTCTATTACGCAAATGTAGATATTAGGTGGTTTTGAGGCTACAGAATCGTCGAGTGACGTACAGAGTGCGTTTTTGTCCAGGAAGGAAATTACTTGAGGGAAAAAGCTGAAAACCTGAGGGCGCAAGACCAGGTGAATGGGGTGGGTTGTAAGGTGTCAAAAAAATATCAAATCTTAAATTGAATTCCTGAAACAATTCCGGTTAAATCGATATGTCACATGACACAATTACGTGAAAATTTACCAATTTCATTAATAGGCAAATTGAATAAGCAAGCCAGAATTTCATGAATCTATACCACTAAAACTCACATTAGTAATTGCACACAAGTAATTTCCCAAAACCAAGCTATGAGACGCGGTTCTCAGGAGAGGAGAATATTATGACGGCATTGTCCGTCCCATGCTCGGCTGAAACCTTCACAGCAGGACATCCAGCAGACACAATGAGATGCCAGAGCCACTGTGTAGGCCACTGGCAAAAGCAGCCCTAGCCCCTGCTTTTAGCGATGACCCTTCAGAAAGCCTTTCTACAGGAACACGGCTTGTGATGTCAGATAAACGTCTGGAGAAATCCACCTCAAAACATTGGTGATTCACTGCAGCAATCTGCGTAAAAACCAGCAAGGAAAGAAGTCGTTTATCTCGGTATTATGAGGCAAAAGTTTAACTCTGCCTACGAAAGAAACGACGCCTTTGACATGCTTCAGAAACTCTAGTGGGTGGAGCTATAACAAGTACGAATGCTCTGATTGGCCAGAAATAAAACGCATAACTACCAGCTTTGATATAGGCAAACTGCAGACAGAGAAATTGGCTCTTCCCTTGCAGCAAATAGCCGAGTCTTTGAGCAAGGCGACTTGCGCCGTACTGAGACGATTGCAAGAGTAATTATGTGATCACTTGTTCACAGGCTCGTCTTAACTGTCAAGAAGTTAAACTGCAAAGTCTCCTAGTACGGAGAATTGCACCGAGCAGTGGCAGTTACTGCTTGCCAGCGGTTTCAGTGCAACGACGTACGCATTATCCAGCCAGATAGCACGTACCATGCCAATTAATTTCACTAGGAAACAACTAGGAGTCTTGGCTTCACCGAAGACGTACGAAATGTAGCAGACTGGTATTTAACAGTCGAGAGACATTTAGAATAGATTCTCACTGCCCCGCCGACGATAGATAAAAACGCTCACTCGCGCTACACGAATAGGTGATGTCCAATTTACGCTCAGAACTGCAGTCGTCTCCATCTCTCCTATTTTCTTCGTACATTCAACGATGACATATTCACGACTGACGATTGTTGAGCTTAATTGAAGCAGAAACACGTGATATATCCCATCGAACGAAAAGGATTAATCAGCCACTGTAGTGTGCTTTATACTTTGAAATTACTGAATTGCTGTAACTGTGTACTTCTTTATGATTGCTGTTTACCAACGACCACCCATTATTTGGTTATTTTAATTGTGAATTTTAGCTTAATTGATATCTCTGGCCCCAGTTGTATTTACCTTGTTCGTATTTCTTCAACCCCCAGATATGGTCATCAACCATCTTACTATTAAAGAACCTTAGAACCGTTAGGAATTTCGCTTCACAGTAGTGAACACCCAATATCAATATTTTACCAATCTGTACATATTGAAATGTAAATGTCGTGTGACTAGGGTCTTCCGTCGGGTAGACCGTTCGCCGGGTGCAAGTATTTCGATGTGACACCACTTCGGCGATTTGCGCGTCAATGGGGATGAAATGATGATGACTAGGATAACACAACACCTAGTCCCTGAGAGGAGAAAAATCTCCAGCCCAGCCGGGAATCGAACCCGGACCCTTAGGATTGACATTCTGTCGCGCTGACCGCTTTTTTTTCGGACCGAGACTTTTTTTTATGTGTGTAGTAGGTCAGGGGGCAGAGTGGGCAGGGGTCGTACTTGGAGGCCTGGCCACGGTGTCCCCGTCTCCTGACAGGATAAGGGAGAGGCAGCGGGAAGGAAACATTGTACATGTATGTAATTTTTTTATTATTAACAATATTATTGTATTTATTCATTTAATTTTAATGTCCCAAAAGAAAAATTATATATGAAAAGCAAGGAAAGAAATATAGGGCCGAAGTGACATCCTCGTCACTTCACTGGGAGTAATATCCTATCCCTCGAAACAACGTAAACCTGAGACTCCCCACCGCTTCGGGGGGTTATGAAACATGCTGCCTAGAAAGTTCGCAAAATGCGTTTTATATTTAGAGTGGCGTCGGATGATTTCGTGTTGTTCTAGTAGATAATGTCAATAGCCCATGCCCGATATGAAGGTCCGCGAGAGCACGTAGTGCGATGCATGTCCTCCAATCCAGCGGATTGCCGATGTTTTTGTGAGGGGAAAAAGACAGCGTCAGGGAAAAATAAAACGTCCGTCGTGACCGTTGATTCGTCGGTGCTTCGGAGGAGTGCCATGATGCGTTGCGTCAGCCACCAAATATCCTTTACCCCACCGCATTGCAGAGAATGTGTCCTGCATGCCACATATAAGGCAGAGCGGGGAATCTACCATGCGAATGTCGTGCAATCGTGGCAGTTGACTGTCTTGTGGTTGATTAATGTATACCATGACGATTGCGCTGCTGTGGTGAGGAGAGGCGTATGGACAGATCGCCAAATCTGTCGCCAGTCTCGCGTTGGGTATTTAAGTTCGACAACATTGCTGCCATTATGATGCCGCAAGTATCGATGTATCTCACGAGTAGTGGGGATTCTTGTAGAAGGTATCTGTAACTGAACATAACTAAAATCAACAAAGAATCGCGCGATGTGAGAAAAAGAGGGCGATATTGTGCCTACCGCCACCAGCGGTTCAAAGGACGTGGGAAGAAGCACATCCAGGATCGCCGACGTGATGGCGTATTGCCGTTGGTTCCAAGTTCGTAGAGTCGCTCGCAGTTATAGAGCTGGAGCCTTGTTCCGCACATCCGTGAGATTAAGTCCTCCAGAATGGTGTGGGAGAGTTAAAGTCTCGTATTTGATCTTAAACAACATTCCTTGGCTGACATAGTATCCAAAGGCCGCCATTAATCTGTCAGCAATACCATGTGGCATTGGCAGTACCTGTGACAGGTGCGGCATTCTCGAGGCCATATGAACATTAGTGCAGTCCACCCTTGGAGCAGGTCGTGCGTTCGGAGTGAATTGTTGCGTATGTGCAGTCGGACGTGCTGGAGGAGACGTCGATAGCTCGCCGCCACTGATTGCCATAGCGATCGGGCGAACAATACACCTAAGTATCGCAAGACGTCCACCGACAGGGATTTTCTCTGCCTCGTGATGACTGGGTGTTGTGAGCTGTCTTTAGGTTACTTAGGTTTAAGTAGTTCTAAGTTCCAGGGGACTGATGACCACAGATGGTTAATCCCATAGTTCTCAGAGCCATTTGAACCATGTCCACCGTCGTAAACGGACCGTGCAGAGCGTCCATCCCTCGACCGATGTGCATAATCTTGGTTTTATTCATGTTGACCCTGCTTCCCGCAGCTACTCCGTACGTAGTAAGAAGGGTAACCACCTTACTTACTTTGTTCTCCGACCGGACGAGTATCATCCAGTCGTCGGCATATGCACGACACGTGAAGGAGCTCGCACGGAGTCGGACGCCTGTTAAGAGTCCGTCGAAGAGTCTGCATCAATGGTTCGAGCGCTATTGGAAACAGCATCATCGACAAGGGACATCCTTGTCTAACTGAGCTGCAAACGGGAATCGTTCCTAACTCCCTGCCATTGACTCTCACCGTCGAAGAAGCGCCGCGAAGGAGGCGCATGAGGACGGTAATAAAATCCTGTGGTATCGCCATGCGTCGAATGGTCGAGTCAAGGAAATCATGGTTGATCCTGTCAAAGGCACGATCAAAATCCACCGATACGAACACCGCTCGCATACGACAAACTTCCGTTAGGGAAATTACGTCACGGTATTCGCCTAGGATACAATGGATGTTGCTCCGAACCCCTAGACAAGTCTGGTCTGGTGGTATTGTCTTGGATATTACAGTCTTGAGCCTTGCCGCCAACATTCGCGCAAAGATCTTACAGTCAGTATTGAGCATCGTGAGCGGTGTAAATTGATGGGCGCTGACACTCGCTGCCGATTTCGGTATTGGTATAAGCAGTCCCGCCATGAACTGCGACGGAACGTCCGTGTCAGGGCTCAATAACTCATTATACATCAACACCAACTGGGACGTCATTAAATCCGCAAATGCGCAATAAAATTCGAGTGTCAACCCATCTGGCCCAGGGGATTTATGCACCGCACCCTTCGTGAGTGCCCCCCGGATGTCATCTTCGATTATGGGTTGCAAGAGCGCCTCTGCATCCGGACCATCCACCTCCGTTTGCATCTGTCGCAAAATTTCTGCTCCTGTACGACTGTCTGTGGGCGTCCCAGTGAAAAGGAGGCGGTAATGCTCTAGAAACTCAGCAGCAATGTCCTGTCGTGACGTCAAGGGCCGACCATCGTCATCATGGAGCACTGTGATCAAGGATAGGCGATTACACGCATGTCCCTAGGACACATGATGCATGCTAATACGTTCTCCATCGACGTTGTCCAAGCACCGAGCATGGATTGAAAGTCCCTCCAGTCGACGTTTCGTGATCGATAAAATGCACGCCTGAATGCGATGGACTTCCGCTTGACGCTCGAGCGATGGTGCCCTGGAGGACAGGTCGCGGAGCACCATGTAGTAATAATCAAGTGTATCTCGGAGCCATTTCGCTTTTTCCTTGCCATACGTTATGAGAGTTCTTCGTATCGCCGGTTTTGCACATTGCAGTCACCATGAAAGAACCGTACGGTGCAGCTGCAGACGGCGTGTGCACGTCTTCCATGTTTCTTCGATCCGCTGGCGACATTCGAGATCCACCAATAAGGATGAATTAAGTTTCCATGAACTACGACTCCGCCACACCCGCTGCCGTGGGAGGGTTAACGTGCATAAATATGCAAGGTGATCCGTAAATGCTGCGGACCAACGTTCAGCAGCAAACACGTGATCCCTTAATCTGTCAGAAACATAAATCCGATCCAGCCTGCTCGCCGAGTGACTAGTAAAATACCTAGCCCTCTCGCTGCCCATGGATCTTTTCCCACGTGTCCACTAGGGCCATGTCCCGGCAGATCGTGTTCAATGCGTGGCAGGAGCAGAAATTAGGAGTATGATCCTTCGGTGTGAGAACACAGTTAAAATCCTCCCTTACCAAGATGTGGTCATACCTCCCATGGAATAGGGGGGCAATCTCCTCCGAGTAGAATCCTGCACGCGCCTGTCGATTGTCAGATCCGGAGGGTGCATAGATGTTGACGATACGAATGCCGTTCACGGTCATAGCCAAACCCCGAGCCGAAGGAAGGTAATCGAGCTCACTCATCGGAATCCCTTCTCGGACTAGTATCCCGGTGCCACGTCCTCCATATGGAGTCGGCGGTAGATAAGTGTTGTAACCATGCACGTCGGGAAAAGCAGCATTGCAGGTTTCCTGCATCAGCAGAATATCAACGTCTGGGCGTAAATCATGTCCCGGAGAAGTTGCATCTTTGTAAGCGAACGTGCAGTGTTAATGTTCACTGTGCCCACCTCATATGCTTGTTCCGTTGTCGTTGTCATGCTCGTGTCATGTCATTGTGGACTCCAAGGGCTTTAGTCCACTATTCGTGCTCAGAGGGGTGCCCGCCAACGCGTTGCCGTCCGTTGTTTTCGTTCCGTGGTGTGCATCCTGTAAGTGAGTTGTCATCATTTGGGGGTGCCAATTCCTGTATGTCTTCAACTGGTTCCGCCCAATCGCAGTGGTCATCAATCCGAGAAACTTTCTCTGATGTATTTCGATGTGGCTGCCGGGACATTGGTGTCCCTGACTCTTTCGTCGGCAGCGCTGGGTCAGTCGGTGTCAATGAAGAGGGACCGTCTGAAAGGCAGGACATCCTGTCACCATCTAAGGGAATCCTGTCAGCGTCCTCTAAAGGCACGTGTTCCGTGTCAGACAGTTCTTCGGCTAGGATAACTTCCGTGTCCCCTAGGCTAGGGGGGGGGGGGGGGGGTCACCCGAACTATGGCGACGCTTTTTGCGACGCTTCGGCGATCGCTGTTTGCGTGCCCGGCCCTCTGCTGCCTCACTGTGTTCGTCGATCGTTCGTTGGTCCGTTGCCGGTGCCACTGTCTCGACCTCTACTTCCACGCCGCGTACTACATGTGAGTTTTCGGAAGGTTCCTCCCTCATATGACGTGACGTGGGTGTAGGGGCATTCTCCGAGTCACCTCCATGCTCCCGTAACTCGGTGTGCTCCTGCATAAACACGTCCTTGTCACGCTCCGAACTTGACAACACCTTCCGGCGGGCCACCGACACGTACGTCATCGGCAGTTGCGTGGGAACTTCTCGTGGTGACGCTTCTCCATGTGGCAGTTGCACGACGCGGCGTTGTATACACTCCGAGCGGGTATGTCCTTCTCCACCACAGCCAGAACATGTGCGTGGCTGTCCATCGTAAATCACAATAGCGCGACATCCTCCAATCTATAAATAAGAAGGGATATGTTTATTAAGGACGATCCGCACCTGTCGGACGCCGTTCAGCACAGGATAGGTGCTAAAACTTGCCCAGCGTTCAGGCGTATGACTAAGTACCGTTCCATATCGTCGCAGCGATTCAGTAACCATCGATTCTGGCACCTCAAACAGCAATTCAAAGATCCGAATGACCCTCACACCCAAGCCTGAAGGAGCTACTGTTACATCGCTCATATGGCCATCAGAGTGTCGAAATTTAAATCCTCTTTGAGCAGAGGAGAGAGGTCTTCCACACGCAGCTTCAGAGGTCATCTTTACGTACATTGTACTGCTTTCGATGGACAGGTGTATTCCAATTATGTCTGCAGCAGGTAAACGAACTTCTTCCTTCAAAAAACTCTCTATTTCTAAAGCTTTGGATCTGGCATATTCGTTGTCGAACGAAACTGGAGCGTAGTCTTTCGAAAATTGTGTGCCATGGCGATCGAGTCAGACAACAACACCCGCGAGTACCGACGGTGTAAACACTTCCTCGTCCACGCGCGCCCGCGGCCGGGACAACAGGTCCGTGCCGCGCCACCGCCTAAAGGAGAATAACTCAGCTACTGGTGGCCAACCATATTAAAATTATGATTGATATGTCATAAAGTCATACTTAGAGTAAAAAATATAAAAAAATATTATCATTTTTTGCTAACATATAATTACGTCTGAACCCGTACACTAATTTGTGTTAGTGATACAGGGAGTGGAGCGGTGCTGACATTGAGGTCATTGTCTGATTACATCATTGTCGGTACTGCTGTAGTCTTCTGAACTCAGCTTACATGAGATGGTGTCTTCCCACATTGCAAGCCTTTTGTTCAATACAAATTCCTAATACACTCACGAAACGTCCTTGCACAACTATGTTAGGAAAATAGAGCACAACCAGTGTCACACATGGTAGACGGCGTGGAATGACTTCCTAACTCAACTCCTGAATAGCGTGTTTTGGCAGTCAAGCAGAATACGAGGGGGCTTTATCGTGGAGCAGCATCACTTCACGAAGGCTTCCTCAATCTTTGATACCTCGTGAAAGCAATTGGTAGAACACCAGACTGCCGCTGTTCCAGTAGAGTGTACAATAGTATATTTTATGAATGTGCACATGTCTTTGTGCACATGTCTTTGTACGGGGAACTGTTGCTTTGTTTGGTCTCAACCATTCCATCCTTTGTCTTACATTAACATTAAGATACCATTTCTCGTCCCCAGTAACGGTACAGGACAAGAATGGTTGGTGCTGTTCACCAGCCCATTTGATTGACGAGCAAGTATAGATGCGCGTATGGCCACCCAAAGATTTTCTTGTTGTTGTGATTTTGGCTTAGAACATGCCGTCAACATACACCTGATTTTTGAACCTCCTCACTGCATGCAAATGTATCACAATGGCGGTATGGTAACAGATCATCACATTTTCCAGTACTTGAGTACACTGAAATGAATTAGTGTGGATTAAAGCGCGTAAACGCTCTTTATCAAGCGCCGAGTGTTTTACTGAATGTGGAGAGTCATTGATGTTAAAAAGATCCTAATTAAAACTACAATACCATTTTCTTGCCGTACACTGTCGAGTGACATGATCCCTACACACGACACAAATGTTTCTGGCTGCCTCTGCTGCTGTCACACCTCTACTCAACTCACATGGAAGGATATGTAGGAAACGTTCCGATTCCTCCATTTGCCACCCCATTTTCCAGCGTCCAAAGCTCCGCTCACTATCTCCAAATGACAAAATAACAATATGTCAACTTAAACAGAAACAGTGAACTACAAATTAAAAAAATGACAACCTATAAATAAACCAATAGCAAAACAAAAAAAGGCTACGAACTTATGTACCAGCGTAATATTCTTAACGCCCCTGCAAAATAAGTTGCTGATAATTGTCAGTCGTACGACAAAAATTTTTGAAGCTAGCGTAGTATACTCTTGGAGCAACTGTAGTACCTAAGAATCAAGCGCTCCGTGCTGTTTACCTGTGTGTGGGATTTGGCCCGATCTGGCTGGTAAAATTTCAGGGGAGTCGCTCAGTAAGCATTCGGCGTTCCGGCGAGAACAAGAAGGTGCAGCACCAACAAATGAGGAAACCGGAACCGGGGCCATTAGCAGCTGAGTGGAGAGCAGGCGCAGTGCCACCGCGGGTCCGGCCGGCGGCGGTGCTGGAAATTGGGGCCGGCGGGCGCACATCGCGCCCCCGGCCCACGGGCCCTTTTAATGAACAATCCCAGCGCCCGCTGATGGAAACCTGCACTCGCTGAGTGCAGTGTAATCACATCGCTGCCGGCACAGGTGAGCGTGCGCGCAGTGCATACGTTAAAGGGCCTACTCCTCTTGTGCGAGCCACAATGCTATCACGCTTCAGTTGTTAGTTTGTACCGTTATTCTGATACATAATATTTGAGCGGATGAACAACTGCAATTAAGGAACTTATTTACAGAGTAAATGCCATTAATTTTCTTAATTTCTTTCAAGTCCGGTTTCGAAGCTTAAAACTGCGAAAACGGTCTTGGAATAAATTAACAACATTTCTTTCAAGTCCGGTTTCGAAGCTTAAAACTTCAGATCTGACAGAACACACAGTAAAGCGCCAAAGAAACTGGTATAGACTTGCATATTCAAATACAGAGATATGTAAACAGCTAATAGAGCACTGCGGTCGGTAACGCCTATATAAGACAAGTGCCTGGCGCAGTTGTTAGATCGGTACTGCTGCTACAATGGCAGATTATCAAGATTTAAGTGAATTTGAACATGGTGCTATATTCGGCGTAAAAGCGATGAGACATAGCATCTCCGAGATAGCGATGAAGTGGGTATTTCCCTGTACGACCATTTCGAAGTGTACCGTGAATATCAGGAACCCGATAAAACATTAAATCTCCGACTTCGCTGCGGCCGGAAAAAGATGAACGGGACCAACGACAACTGAAGAGAATAGTTCAACGGGACAGAAGCGCAATTGTTCCGAAAACTGCTGCAGATTTCAATACTGAGCAATCAACAAGTGTCAGTGTGCGAACCATTCAACGAAACATAATCGATAACAGCTTTCGGAGCCGAAGGTCCACACGTGTATCCTTGATGACTGCACGACACGAAGCTTTACGCCTCGCCTGGGCCCGTCAACACAGACATTGGGGTGGTCATGACAGGAACCATATTGCCTGGTCTGACGAGTCTCGCTTCAAATCGTATAGAGCGGATGGACGTGTACGGGTATGAAGACAATCTCATGAATCCTTGGACCCTGCATGCCAGCAGGGGACTGTTCAAGCTGTTGGAGGCTCTGTAATGGTGTGGGACGTGAGCAGTTGGGGTGGTATGGGACCACTGATACGCCTAGATACGACTCTGGCAGGTGACATGTACGTAAGCATCCCCTCTGATAACTGCATCCATTCATGTCCATTGTGCATTCTGACGGACTTGAGCAGTTCCAGCAGGACAATGCGACACCCCACATGTCCAGAATTTCTATAGAGTAGGTCCAGGAACACTCTTCTGAGTTTAAACACTTCCGCCACCAAACTCCCCAGACAAGAACATTATTGAGCATAACTGGGACACCTGTTGTAGTGTGCTGTTTGGAGAGATCTCCACCTCCTCGTATTCGTACGGTTTTATGGACAGCCCTGCAGGATTCATGGTGTCAGTTCCCTCCAGCACTACTTCAGACACTACTGGAGTCCATGCCACGTCGTGTTGAGGCACTTCTGCGTACTCGCGGGAGCCCTACATGATATTAGGCAAGTATACTAGTTTCTTTGCTCTTCAGTGTTATATTCACTGATATATCATCAAGCGCAACCTTTGGTAATAAATCCTCATGATTAACGCTTCATACTAGTACCTAAACGCTCTAACAAGTACATTATGCGAGAGTTAATAGCCATCAGGAACTACTAACGTTGTACCATGATATCTATAACGAAGAGTCTCAGACGTTTCACAGTGAATGTCAGCTACTCGCTAATTATTTTATGACTATGCAGAATGCAATAATATACTCTAGGGATAAAAGACGAAGCAGCGATAGGGACTTATCCGAATAAGACGGAAATTGGGTTTCGAAAAAGACGATCATGTGTAACCCAGCTCGCGCTATTCGTCCACGAGATTCAGAGGGCCGTAGACACGGGTTCCCAGGTAGACGCCGTGTTTCTTGCCTTCCGCAAGGCGTTCGATACAGTTCGCCACAGTCGTTTAATGAACAAAGTAAGAGCATATGGACTATCAGACCAATTGTGTGATTGGATTGAAGAGTTTCTAGATAACAGAACGCATCATGTCATTCTCAATGGAGCGAAGTCTTCCGAAGTAAGAGTGATTTCAGGTGTGCCGCAGGGGAGTCTCGTAGGACCGTTCCTATTCACAATTACATAAATGACCTTGTGGATGACATCGGAAGTTCACTGAAGCTTTTTGCTGATGATGCTGTGGTATATCGAGAGGTTGTAACAATGGACAATTGTACTGAAATGCAGGAGGATCTGCAGCGAATTGACGCATGGTGCAGGGAATGTTAATTGAATCTCAATGTAGACAAGTGTAATGTGCTGCGAATACATAGAAAGAAAGATCCCTTATCATTTAGCTACAATATAGCAGGTCAGCAACTGGAAGCAGTTAATTCCATAAATTATCTGGGAGTACGCATTAGCAGAGATTTAAAATGGAATGATCATATAAAGTTGATCGTCGTTAAAGCAAATGCCAGACTGAGATTCATTGGAAGAATCCTAAGAAAATGCAATCCGAAAACAAAGGAAGTACGTTACAGTACGCTTGTTCGCCCACTGCTTGAATACTGCTCAGCAGTGTGGGACCCGTACCAGATAGGGTTGATAGAAAATATGGAGAAGATCCAACGGAGAGCAGCGCGCTTCGTTACAGGCTCATTTAGTAATCGCGAAAGCGTTACAGAGATGATAGATAAACCGCAGTGGAAGACTCTGCAGGAGAGACGCTCAGTAGCTCGGTACGGGCTTTTGTTGAAGCTTCGAGAACATACCTTCACTGAGGAGTCAAGCAGTATATTGCTCTCTCCTACGTACACCTCGTGAAGAGCCCATGAGGATAAAATCAGAGAGATTAGAGCCCACACAGAGGCATACCGAAAATCCTTCTTCCCACGAACAATACGAGACTGGAATAGAAGGGAGAACCGATAGAGGTACTCAAAGTACCCTCCGCAACACACCGTCAGGTGGCTTGCGGAGTATGGATGTAGATGTAGATGTAGATATATGTGATTTACGTGTGAGCCGGCTGTCATGGCCGAGCGGTTCTAGGCGCTTCAGTCTGGAACCGCGTGACCGCTACGGTCGCAGGTTCTAATCCTGCCCCGGGCATGGATGTGTGGGATGTCTTTAGGTTAGGTAGGTTTAAGTAGTTCTAAGTTCTAGGGGACTGATGACCTCAGATGTTAACTCCCATAGTGCTCAGAGCCATTTGAACCATTTACGTGTGCACAAAGACAAATGATTCCAATTTCGGAAAATTTTAATGATTTATTGAACAGGAAGAGCTCCACAAATTGAGCAAGTCAATAACGCGGTGTTTCACCCCTGGCCCTTACGTAGGATGTTATTGGGCTTGGTATTGATTGACAGAGTTATTGGATGTCCTCTTGAGGGAAATTGTGACACACTCTATACAAGTGCATCGTCAAAATCCCGTGCTGGTTTGAACGCCCTGTCCATAATGTTCCAAACTTTCGTAATTGGAGAGAGATCCGGCGGCGTAGGGTTTGGCAAGCCAGAAGACAAGCAGTGGCTGCTCTCGCCGTATGTTGGGATAGGTGGTGTTATCTTGCTGAAATGTAAGCCCAGGGTGGCTTGCCATGAGGGGAACAAAGTGGGGCATAGAATATCATCGATGTACCACTGCGCTGTAAGGGTGCCGTGGACGATAATCAAAGCGGACTAGCTATGGGAAGAAATGGCGCCATAGACCACCACTCTCGGTTATCAGGGTCTTACGCTGCGCAACAGTCATACTGGTATCCCACCACTGTCCGGACTTCTCCAGACACGTCTTCCACGAGGAATGTCATTCAGTCGAGTAGAATTGTCTTCAGTAATGAGCCCCGATCCGAAGTGAGCACCTATGACCAGACAAGACGTTTCTGGAAGACATCCAACAACTATATCAATTTATGGCAAGCCGAATAACTGCTCGCATAAGGGCCAGAGGTGGACCAGCAGGTTATTGACTTACCCAATTTGTTAAACTCTTTCTCTTCAATAAATCATCCAAATATTCTGAAATGGAAATCATTTATTTTTCTGTACTTGTACATCACATCTACGGATTTCCGCCCCATTTGAATAATTCCTTCGTAGCGCGTCTTTTTTTTTTTTTTTTTTTTTTGCCTTAGAGTGTAATTTTAACAACTTAATAATGGGATCGTGTTTCGAAAATGTGTTGAATTCTTAAATGAAATAAATTGTAAATTACCCATATAGGCAACGGGTGCGTCATATTCACCGTATTGATATCCAGACACAGTTATACTACTGTTTCACAACGTGCTACGCATTACTGTTTTTTATGTTTTCATTGTCACTGATATTCATTTTCGGATTTTTTTGTTTTTTTTGTTTTTGTCATTTCATTTATAATTACAGCTGTTATGACATCGCTGTTAGTCACAAATACCTTAGCAATTCTAACAGTAAGAAAGTCTGATACTTCGCTAAAATTGATTAATGCAGATTTTTCGAAAATCTGGCGAGGTAAGCTGGCAGAGTGGCAATTGGTGTGGTGAAATCATTGTCATATATAGCAGACGCAAAGAAACCATTTAAAATCGCCTGTGACACAAACTAATAAACTTTTGTTAACTCGCTATTCACTGAATTTCACGTCACTCATTTCAAATATAAACCATCTGTATATGCGTCATTAAATATCGAAGTATATGCAGTGTCAGAGACATTATTGTCAGTGTAGAGGCATTTGCTCAGAGGATGGAAGATGAGTGCATCTGAAGTTGCCACACGAAAAGGTCATGAGGCTGCTGGCAGTAGCAACACACTGACCTATTATTCCACTGAGAATGATATGCGAAATTGCTATGTGTGGTTCGTTGAAATCGGTGTCATGCAGATAACGAGATAAAGAGAACAACTGTTCCTTCACAACTGGAATTAGACGCTGAAATTCATTTATATGAATACGGAATTAAGTCTGCGAACTGCACAGTAACAGGAAATTGTAGCAACTGTACGTCTTCAAATTATGTTACATGAATGCCTGTATAAACTTAAAATGCTTTGTATTCCAGCTTTTAAATTCGAACCACCACTAACTCAGCGTAATTTGAAGACCTACATACAGTTAACTCAAAACTGGTTCTAAGATTTGTTTGTTATGCTCCAAATTAAACGTCAACACCACTGGGACTTATTAAATGCGTTTGTGATTGCTGATTGCAATAGACTGCCGAACTATAGCTATAGCGTTTGAGATACACATTAAGCAATCAGTAACTAAAGTGAACAATAGAACTACTGAGCCGGCCGGGGTGGCCGAGCGGTTCTAGGCGCTACAGTCTGGAACCGTGCGGCCGATACGGTCGCACGTTCGAATCCTGCCTAGGGCATGGATGTGTCTGATGTCCTTAGTTAGTTTTAAATGGTGCGAAGTTCTAGGGGACTGATGACCTCAGAAGTTAAGTCCCATAGTGCTGAGAGCCACTTGAACCATCTGAAAAACTTCTGAAATCTCAATAGCTCTTTTTCGGTGTACAGTTTTCCTTTGCCTTTTAAAAATATTTTGACTGACAACAGAGAGCATCATCGATGGACCCAAAACATCAATATGCGAAACTGATTTATTAACACATAGTACTGTACCATCATTTCACAAGTTGTTGTGGGAGTATGTTAATAAAGTGTAGCTAATCTCTCCGTGATGCACAACTTCTCTCTTGTAACGTCTGCCAGTGGAGTTGGTTTAGCATCCCCGCAACGCTCTCTCGTCAGCTAAACGATTCCGTGTCGAAACGCGCCGCTCCTCGTTATCGTTTTGCAGCTGATCTTCAGTGTTTCGAGATATCTGCTTGCTGAGTACTGGCATTCCTCTATACGGTTAGGAATTGACAGTTCTAATACTGTATTAGTAGATACATTTTTATATTATCTCAAATTACCTTAGATTCACAAAGGCTGACGATATATATATATATATATATATATATATATATATATATATATATATATATATATATATATATATACCACACTTTACATGACATGAAGGATGTAACTTCGTACTTGGCTGGCGATTTGAAGCGAGACTCGTCCGACCAGGCAATATGGTTCCTGTCATGACCATTTGCACCTATAGTCTTCTAACTACCGCAAAATGTTCGTATCACGTATTAGGCGTTTATCGTGCTGCATACGTGGAGCGCTGGAAGAATGACCATTACAGTGCCTGTGTACGCACTGTAAGTAATCACGGTGGTCCCCACGGTAGGAATACGAATTGTTTGCGCAACTAACATAGTTAAGATAAAGTAGGCTTTCCTCGGAAACTGAGAGTCCGTTTTTAAGTGTCTGCCAAAGCAGATGTTTCAGCATTTTGGTGATGTAAAATGGGTCGAGCAATCGCTTGGTCATAGTGCTGTACATTTTTGCTTACATTCAGTATCCTCTGTTAGTCTTATTTAGAGTGGCTCCCAGACATTTGAGCAGCATTATAGAATCTACATCTCCGTCCATACTCCGCAAGCTGCTGCACGGTGCGTGACAGAGGTTACCTTCTATAATACTGGCCGTTCCTTTTCCTATACGACTTGCAAACGGACTAAGGGAAAAACATCTACATCTAAATCATACTGCGCAAGCCATTAGGTGTGTGGCGGAGAGTACTTTCGGTACCACTATCTGATCCTTCCAACCCTGTTCCACTCACGAATAGTGCGTGGGAAGAATGACTATCAGTAAGCCTCTGTATTGGCTTTAATTTCTCCATTTTTCTCCTGATGGTGGGGGGGGGGGGGTGGGGGGGGGGAGTAATATGTTATCCGACTCCTCCTGAAAAGTGCAAAAGTGCTGTCCCGAAATTTCAATAGTAAATCTCTCCGTGATGCACAACTTCTCTCTTGTAACGTCTGCCAGTGGAGTTGGTTTAGCATCCCCGCAACGCTCTCTCGCCAGCTAAACGATTCCGTGTCGAAACGCGCCGCTCTTCGTTGGATCTTCTCTACCTCCTCTATCAGCCCTACCTGATCGGGATCCCAGACAGATGAACAATATTCAAGAATCGGATGAACAAGCGCCTCGTAAGCCACTTATTTCGTGAACGAGTTACGTTTCCTTAAGATTCTTCCTCCGATGAAAAGTCTCGTGTCTGCTTTTCCCACTATCTGTTGTATATGGTCATTCCACTTATGGTCGCTCTGGATAGTTACGCCTAGATATTTTACGGCAGACGCTGTCTCCAGCTATTTGTCATCAATAGTGTAGCTGTACAGTAGTGCATCTGTTTTCCTATGAGTGCGCAATTTGTTACATTTATTTACGTTCAGGGTCAACTGCCAGAGTCTGCACCATTCATCAATTCCCTGCGGGTCTTTATGCAATTTCTTACAAGCTTCTGGCGTTGCTTCTTTTGTATAGGCAACTGAAACATCTGCGAATAGCCTTAAAGAGCATCCGACTCTTTCTACTAGATCATTTATATGTATTGTAAACAGCAACGATCCTATCATACTTCCCTGTGGTACGCCAGATATTATCTTTACATCTGTCGATTTAGTTCCGTTAAGAGCGACGTGTTGGTTTATATCTACAACAAAGTCTTGAATCTAATAGCTAGTATGCTCCGATACTCCGTAAGCTCGATTTTTTTTCATTTAACGGTAATGCGGGAAGGTGTCAAATACCTTACTGAAATCAAGGAACACGTCATCAGTCTGAGCGCCGATGTCCACTGCGCTGTGGATCTCATGGAGGGACAGAGCGAGTTTAGTTTCGCAAGATCTCTGTTCGCGGAATCCATGTTGAGTTATATAGAGGAGATGTTCATTTTCCAAGAAAGGCATAATTCTTGAGAATAAAACATGTCCCATAATTCTACAACAGATAGACGTCAACGATATAGGTATATAATTGTGTATCTGTCTCACGGCCTTTCTTAAAAGCTGGAATGACCTGCGCTTTTTTCCAGTCGTTAGATACCTTTCGATGCTCAAGCGACCTACGATAAATTACTGCTAGGAGGGGAGCAAGTTCTTTCGCATAATCTTTGAGGAACTTTGTAAGTAGCGTGAATACAAGGACGCTATGTGCAAGAAGCATGAAGCGCCCTTTGAATGTATCCTGATAGCTAAAAGAGCCACGCGCACTTTGAATAATAAAATGCTATTTGACACTGAAATCAATATAAAAGATAGGGTCGCCACCAGCTCTAGCCACACGACAAAGAAGAGGTAGCACTGAGTCGGAAAATTACTTAATTTATTAATAAGAAAAACTCACAAAAGAACATTCATTGTAAAGTCATTGATAAAGAATGGGATGTAGTTATTAATATGATCCAGGCATTCTTCCCGTGAATCAAATATTGAGTAAAGTAAATAGGGCGTGAACACCATGCGTAAGTGCAGCCTGCAGCAAGATTCGTGAAAACACGATCTATTCCAGAGCATTTGTTTCAGATAAAAAAGGGACACTAATCACTACACCTGTGCACATGGAAACGCTATAGGTGGGCCAACAAGGAAAACTACAAGGTAAAATGGCGAAGGTAACGGCGACGTAACATCGGTACACAAGATAAGATTGAAGGCAAAATTATTTATTCCTTAAAACATTGATGTAGTGCATCTATAGACTGCTGTTGCATGCTGACTATGTACAATTGCTTGTGAAATACTATACGTTTCATAACAGACTCGCGTGCCCACTCGGTCCGCGGAGACAATTTCTATGGACCGTGGCCAAATTTTAATCACATGAGACAAAGAAAATTCACAAATACACAAAAATTACCAAGATCCGGAAAAGATTAGAAGCATACACACACAGTTGTAGGCACATAAACATTCACACTGAACCGAGGGCACTTCAACATATGCAACTCCTTTGTGCTGCGTTCCTCTCACGGATCAAAGTCAAGACTGCATTGGGAATCAAACTGAAAGTCTACAAAAGCCTTGCATTCCCTGCTGCAACCCAGCAAGTAAATCTTTATAAGACGAAATTCGAGACCAAAAGCTAAAAGCTCCCCTCTCTATGTGACAACGCGCCACGCGGTCAGTCCAACTCACCCTTCTTCGACTGGAGCACAGCTGTGTACGCTTCCCGTACCGGCGGCAAACTGCCTCCCGCTTCTCCAGCCTCTTCCAAGGCTCCGCGTGGACCGGAAAACCCCAGGATGCCATCTCCGCCACCAACCTACCGCAGGTGGATTTCTCACAAGTAGCGGAAACCTCTTTGCCGACTTGACCACTACGAGAGTTGGCAATGAAAGGTGGCTACAGGACCCTTTCATCACCCCAAACGTCCCGGGGAAGACTGTGCCACGAATTTTCTCGCCATGCTAGGAGATTCGCCAACAGTCTTCGAAACAAACATACCCTAACGAGTAACAATTGCAACAGTAAACAGCGGCACAAAGGAGTTGATTAATCTCTTATATCCAAGTGAGCTTTATCTGACCTTAGAACAAGGACATCTCACTACGATCAATTCCCTAAGCAAAGAAGGACATATATAGCCTACAACGACATAATAACCGAACGTACATCAATTATCAGGCACTCTGGAAGCCAACTTGAATCACTAAATCACAGTTCCTCAGGTCCCACACGGTCTCACTATGTTTCATCAAACCATAATACAGTTGTTCAAGACACTGATTCTAAACCTAAGGCCCAACAGTGGCCTCACTGTGTTTGTCAACTCAAAACTTTGTCAACGCCATCAAAGACTTGGATGTCAGCGCAAAAATATGGCACATGTCACTCGTGTACAGAGTTCCAATCATCGTAACGAAAACTTTCTTTGTGGATACGCTTCTTGGCTCCCACGTGCCATATCCTTTGGACATATAGAGACAAACACCCGTTTGCTGCTCCAGCCGAACGGTGCCTCGTGTTAACAGCTGGCCACCACACACCAGGCAAAAAGGTTCGTTGCAGGCTCTCAGCTGGCCGCCTTATCAACACACGGCCATCACTGGCACCATGACAGAACCAGCTTTCATCAGAAGACACAACAGGTCTCCACTCTGCCCTCCAATGAACTCTCGCTTGACACCGCTGAAGTCGAAAATGACCGTGGTTCGGAGTCAGTGTAATGAACGCGGCAGTGCGTCTGGCTAGCAACTTTCCTTGAAATAACCGATTCGTAACAGTTCACGTTGTCACTGTGCTGCCAACTGCTGCTCCAATTGCTGATGTAGATGCAGTTCGGTGACAGAGCCATACATCGAACACGATGATCTTCCCTCTCGATACTGCCTCTTGGCCATCCTCAGCCCGCGACTGCCGCGAATTTTGAAAAGACATCATCTTTCAGATGTAGGAACACGGCTACCAACTTTCGTTTATGTTGCTCGTTCTTGGTGTTTAAATACGTTTTACATCAGTGTAGTTGTAGCAACACGAGACAGATGCGGCGTAGTACGATTCAGTAACTTAAGGTAGCAACACTACTTTTATGGGTGCGAGACTATACATTTCACTTTTCATTACATTTATCCAGGCAACTCTTCTCTGCAGTTCTTCTAAACCATCAGTTTTGAGTCCCTCTATAGTTAAAAATATCAGGCCATTGGTCTCTTGTGTCTCCAAAAACTGACACACCCATGTCCTACGAAGAAAATAGTTTTCCTCACGATTCCAAGATAGTCCAGTGGCGAACTAGAGTAAATAATAACGATGAAAATATGCCATGTATTGCATCACATTTGTCTCCCCTGCGGCTGACAGGAGGTGTTCTATTCGTTCCTGTGGCAGGACCCGGTTGAGGTCGCCAGCAGTGTGTCGTGCAACTAGTACCTTCACTGGTGGTGACAGGAGGCGCAGCGGAGCAGGTTTCAGTTGGAATATACCAACGATAGCTAACACAACCTGAAACCGGAAAGGATTGCGTGGGGCAGTAAAGCGGTGGGGTTGAAGACCACCAACACTAGATGTGGCCAGCTGTTAACACGAGGCACTGTTCGGCTGGAGCAGCAAACGGGTGTTTGTCTCTATATGTCCAAAGGATATGGCACGTGGGAGCCAAGAAGCGTATCCACAAAGAAAGTTTTCGTTACGATGATTGGAACTCTGTACACGAGTGACATGTGCCATATTTTTGCGCTGACATCCAAGTCTTTGATGGCGTTGACAAAGTTTTGAGTTGACAAACACAGTGAGGCCACTGTTGGGCCTTAGGTTTAGAATCAGTGTCTTGAACAACTGTATTATGGTTTGATGAAACATAGTGAGACCGTGTGGGACCTGAGGAACTGTGATTTAGTGATTCAAGTTGGCTTCCAGAGTGCCTGATAATTGATGTACGTTCGGTTATTATGTCGTTGTAGGCTATATATGTCCTTCTTTGCTTAGGGAATTGATCGTAGTGAGATGTCCTTGTTCTACCTCGTTGACTAGCTTGCATTTTTGTACTTTACACTCAGTGTTCTTTTTGTTAATTTAATCGCAGTTGGACACAGTGTTGGTATAGGATATCTGTATTAGATTAGCATTTTCTGATGGTATTTTCACTGGTGCGGCCTTAAGGCTTTGTTATTATTGTGGAGCAACAAGTTACTTACCTGAACTTTTTGTGACTGTGTCAAATTTCAAGTCATTACGAAAACTGAGCACAAAGTCCAGGTTTATTTGTTTTATGCATACACTTTGGCAAACTGTATAGCTCACAGTTGTTAACATTAAACTGCAGTTGGTTAAGAGCCCATGCTTTCATAACCCCAGCCAAACTTAACTGTCATTGAAATCCTGTGGCACAGTTCAGCAGCAGAGCATTGTTGAAGTTTTGACTGTATGACGCTAGTGGTTCTGTTACTGTGTGTTAGTACGGTTCTGGTTCCTTTAGCTCCTTATTGTCATGTTACATGTATGGTAGTCCCAGGAGCCTATTGACTAAGAATGGACGAGCTGGCATCTGCAGTGGCCATTCTCAGACCGTTAGCTGGATATGAGTAGAGAAATTGGTCATACAGTGAACTCTGACTAAAGTAGAACTAATAATACGTTTTGAAGTTGAAAGGCTGTACTGCACATGGTTACAGACATCGCAGGCTAGTTTGAAGCAGTATGTGGGCAGGGTGACTGACACGGTATTTTTAACTAAAGAGGGATTCAAAAACGATGGGTTCGAATAACTGCAGGCTAGAGTTACATGGATAGATGTAATGACAAGTGATATGTTGTCAGCTACATTATTGTAGGGTAGAATAGTGAACTTAGGTATGGTGCAGGAGGAGAGGAATAAGCAAGTGTGATATTTACAAGCCTCCAGTGTCGAATCTAGACAGTGGAGCAAGCAGTTCGACTGATTGCCACTTCCACTATTAGGCACGTCACTTTTCTGTAGACTTGGTCATGGAAATCGTACAATTACTCTACTACCTGGTAGCTTTGAAGGCACATAACGAGATGTTTAGGTTAAGTTATATAGAGATTATGCAGATGGTATTCCCGCATAGTAGGAACAGTCTACTGGAGAGGATTACTAGAGCTCTTACCCGTAACAAAAAAGTGGCGGTTTTCTATGAACAGTTACGTAGGTGGTTGAATCCATCTGGAGTCATAAAAACTGATCGACACTCGTTATGGACTGGAGCAGGGAACTGGGGAACTACACGGAGAGTAGGCTTTATAAATCGTGTAAGTACAGCCGCCTATGTATAGTGTCTTTCAGATAGAGAAACAGAGATTGTCGCGATCATAGTGGAAGGTTATAGGATATGGGTTCCACCTTTTTGCACACACACTGCTTTTTCCTTTTACAGAAACATTTTTCAGCACCTCTGTTCCATCATCAATGGGTTTTTTATTTATTGAAAAAACTGTAAAAGGTGAAACTATTTTCGGCTATAATTCATGTTTAAAGAAATGTTTTGTTCGTTTTCCTTTTCGTTATCGTGATTTTACATTCCTCAACTCCCCCAAGTTGACCCTAGTTTTAACTCGCTCACATCCGTTAGCAGATCCGCTGTAACTCACTCGGCCCTCCACTGCCACTTGCCCATTTTCACTCACTCAGTCAGCCCAGCTGATTCTCATTATCTGTTTGTTGTGTCTACCTTTCACTGTCTCACAGCCACAGTCTCCTTCGTTCTGTCCTACTACTACTGTTTCTTCTCACTGTAACTATCTCTCTTTCTCTCGTTGCCATTATCATAGATACTGTCTCTAATTATCACTGGCTCTGAACAACATCCACTTTCTCCTTCTGTTTATTTCTCTTCCACTCTCATTGTCTCCATCACTCTTTTCGTAGCACTGTTCTGTCACTGTCAAGTTTCACTGTCACTGTATCCCTCTCTTTCTCGCAAACTAACATTGTGTCTGTGGTGTCACCGCCAGACACCAAACTTGCTAGGTGGTAGCCTTTAAATCGGCCGCGGTCCGTTAGTATACGTCGGACCCGCGTGTCGCCACTATCAATGATTGCAGACCGAGCGCCGCCACACGGCAGGTCTAGAGAGCCTTCCTAGCACTCGCCCCAGTTATACAACCGACTTTGCTAGCGCTGGTTCACTGACAAAATACGTTCTCATTTGCCGAGACTATAGTTAGCATAGCCTTCAGCTACGTCATTTGCTACGACCTAGCAAGGCGCCATTATGTTGCTATTGATATTGTAAATAATGTACAGACAAGAGCTACGTTCAACATTAATGGATTAAAGTTCAGTATTCCACCAAGTACCACCTTTTTTCTGAAGTCTAAATTCATTGTCCTGTTCCAGACCTCACACCAGCCTGCGTGAACTTAAACGCGTGCCTTTCGGGTTCCTCCAAACTCCGTGGGTTGGCTCCTGCCAATCCACAACAGTGTCCTTCGCTGTTTTTATAACACAACCACTGTTTACCATCTTCCAGTATTTATTACCATTTCGTGTTTTCCCCACCTCCACTGTCTCCTTCTGTCTTAGGACACAACAGCGCGAATAAGTTCAAGTTCGAAATTTATTGGAAAAATTTGTGAAGTGCGAAGGAACGTAGAATGACGGAACTGGTACCCCACTTCTCATGCCACTCACATGTAAAGAAATGTAAACTGATTCTTTACTTACATGAAACTGAAATAATGCTGAGCTGTGCTCCGGCTCGCGTTGGTGCTGTTTGTAGGTTTCCGCCCTCTGTTGGAGGCCAGACGGTATCGTTTAGTTGGCATGGTTGCGGATGTTTGTCTTCTCCTCGTGTTGACTGGCGCCGCTCGGTCTCGCAAGCGTTGCCTGTCCGCTAGTGGCAGCAGCGGCGATTATCGATATAGTAACTGTTATCCTATCTTTGGGGCGACGTCGTTGTTTTCCGGGTCGTGTGAGTGGGCCAGTTCTGTTGGGGACTCAGGAGCACCCAGGTTTGCGCAGTGCCAGAACACTCCGCGACCGTCGGCGGCACACATGGACTGCTGGATGGAAGGGCTGTGGTCACGAGGGTGTACGACCTCGTCGTAAACCGGATCCAGCAAGCTTTAAGATGAGTGCATTTCATTCCAAGTAGAGAAACCTCCACCATTGTGATATCTCGCGATTCTCCAGTAACTTGGGTTCGTGTTGCTACTCGTAGTGTCACCGAGGCGAAGAGGTGATTCTGGGGAACGTAGTGCAGACCGCCGGATCCGGCTTTGGCGTATTGTTCCATCGTTGCATTTGGTTTATCGGACGTCAGGTAGCTTCAGCAAGATTATCATTAGTCATTCGTTAGACTGCCACTAGTATGACTTACCATCTTGTGAAGTGAATGCAACTCTTGGCTGCCTATCTCATCGCTAGCGAAAGTGTTTGTTGCCGGACCTCCTCAGAGGTCGATTCCTGGAGCACTGTCTGGATCAGTTGTTTGTTTTTTTAATTAACTTTTGCTATTGTATTTGGTATTTTACAACAGGTTTCAAATTTTTTTGTATTATTACCGTTTCTAGCGTATAAGGCCTTCAGCTGTGATTGTGGTCATTTGCCTTAAAATTTTATTTGGGTATTTGTATTTTATCAATAGGCCTTAAAACCTTTTTTACTGCCATTACTGGTGTCTGATGCCTTCTGCTGTGTTTGTGGCGACTTACCTTTAATATTTAAATACCTGTAAGATGTAAATTGCAGCGAGTTCAGCTCACATCGGATTTTATGTGCGGTGCGGTTGAAAAATCAACCATCCAGTTGCAAATAAAGGTTTATTAGCTCTTGACTATGGTTTCGCTTTTTGCAAAAATATCTACCTCAGAAGCAGTGGCTCTAAAAATGTATGCTACTGGCCATTAAAATTGTTACACCAAGAAGAAATGCAGATGATAAACAGGTATTCATTGGACAAATATATTGCGCTAGAACTGACAAGTGATTACATTTTCACGCAATTTAGATGCATAGATCCTGAGAAATCAGTACCCAGCATAACCACCCATGGCCCTTATAACGGTCTTGATAAGCCTGGGCCTTGAGTCAAACAGAACTTGGATGGCGTGTACAGGTACAGCTGCCCATACAGCTTCAACACGATACCACAGGTCATCAAGAGTAGTGACTGGCGTATTGTGATGAGCCAGTTGCTCGGCCACCATTGACTAGACGTTTTCAATTGGTGAGAGATCTGGAGAATGTGCTGACCATGGCAGCAGTCGAACATTTTCTGTATCCAGAAAGGCCCGTACAGGATCTGCAACATGCGGTCGTGCATTATCCTGCTGAAATGTAGGGTTTCGCAGGGATCGAAAGAAGGGTAGAGCCACGGGTCTTAACACATCTGAAATGTAATGTCCACTGTTCAAAGTGCCGTCAATGTGAACAAGAGCTGTAACCAATGGCACCCCATACCATCACGCCGGGTGATATGCCAGTATGGCGATGACGAATACACGCTTCCAATATGCGTTCACCGCGATGATGACGTTTTGCCATTCGTGCACCCACGTTCGTCGTTGAGTACACTATCGCAGGCGCTCCTGTCGGTGATGCAGCGTCAAGGGTAACCGCAGCCATGGTCTCTGAGCTGATAGTCCATGCTGCTGCAAACGTAGTCGAACTGTTCGTGTAGATGGTTGTTGTCTTGCAAACGTCCCCATCTGTTGACTCAGGGATCGAGACGTGTCTGCACGATCCGTTACAGCCATGCGGATAAGATGCCAGTCATCTCGACTGAGTGATACGAGGCCGTTGGCATCAAGCACAGCGTTCCGTATTACCCTCCCGAAACTACCGATTCCATATTCTGCTAATAGTCGTAGGATCTCGACCAACGCGACCAGTAATGTCGCGATACGATAAACCGCAATTGCGATAGGCTAAAATCCGACCTTTATCAAAGTTGGAAACGTGATGGTACGCATTTCTGCGCCTCACACGGGGCATCACAACAACGTTTCACCAGGCAACGCCGGTCAACTGCTGTTTGTGTATGAGAAATCGCTTGGAAACTTTCCTCACGTCAGCAAGTTGTATGTGTCGCCACCGGCGCCAGCCTTGTGTGAATGATCTGAAAAGCTCATCATTTGCATATCACAGCATCTTCTTCCTGTCGGTTAAATTTCGCGTCAGTACCACATCCGAATGGACTGCTCAGGATTGGCGTCTCGTTTTCTTCACCGATGAGTGTCGCATATGCTTCAACCAAACAATCGTCGGAGACGTGTCGGGGGCAACCCGGTCAGTCTGAACTCCTTACACACACTGTCTAGCGAGTGCAGCAAGGTGGAGTTTCCCTTCTGTTTTGGGGTGGTATTATGTAGGGCCGACGTGCATCGCTAGTCGTCATGGAAGGCGCCGTAACAGCTGTACGATACGCGAAAGCCATCCTCCAAGTGATAGTGCAAGCATATCAGCAGCATATTGGCGAGGCATTCGTCTTCATGGACGACAATTCGCGGCCCCATCTTGCACATCTTGTGAATGATTTCCTTCAGGATAACGACATCGCTCGACTAGAGTGGCCAGCATGTTCTCCAGACATGAACCTTATCGATAATGCCTCGGATGGATTGAAAAGGGCTGTTTGTGGATGACGTGGCCCACCAACCACTCTGACGGATCTACGCCGAATCGCCGTTGAGGACTGGGAGAATCTGGACCAACAGTATCTTGATGAACTTGTGGATAGTATGGTACGACGAATACAGGCATGCATCAATACAAGAGGACGTGGTACTGGGTATTAGATGTACCAGTGTGTACACCAATCTGGACCACCACCTCTGAAGGTCTCGCTGTATGGTGGTACAACATGCAATGTGTGGTTTTCATGAGCAATAAAAAGGACGGAAATGATGTTTATGTTGATCCCTATTCCAATTTTCTGTACAGTTTCTCTGAACCGAGGTGATGTAAAACTTGTTTTGATGTGTGTATTTACAATTTTTTGACTTGGTCTGACAATGTTCACGAATAAAAATCTTAGAATATGAAGGGCTGGGGGGGATAAAAGGGATAAGCCCATCAATTCTTCAAACGAACGTTTTTATGCCCAACTATACATGGAACCAATGGCTTTCGAATGGTGTTGTTGGTTGCGGGATAAATGGCACCGGTCCTTCTAAAATTAGAAAAAACAAGAATACTCTATTCGGGGATAAAGGAGATCAGTCCGTTCCGTTTGAGCAATAAAAGGGTTCAGTCCAAAGATTCATGGGAATTGCGTGAAGACTGGGATCAGTTTCAGCGCTTGTTGCGCCGTGAACTATGACTCACAGGCACGTCTATACTTGTTCCTAGATTGGCCCACAATATTGTCCTCAGTCTTGCAACAAGACGCGAGTGAATAAGAAGATCCGATAGTTAGTGTACAATAGTGTGTGTTCCTTCCCCCATGAACTATGGACCTTGCCGTTGGTGGGGAGGCTTGCGTGCCTCAGCGATACAGATGGCCGTACCGTAGGTGCTACCACAACGGAGGGGTATCTGTTGAGAGGCCAGACAAACATGTGGTTCCTGAAGAGGGGCAGCAGCCTTTTCAGTAGTTGCAGGGGCAACAGTCTGGATGATTGACTGATCTGGCCTTGTAACATTAACCAAAACGGCCTTGCTGTGCTGGTTCTGCGAACGGCTGAAAGCAAGGGGAAACTACAGCCGTAATTTTTCCCGAGGACATGCACCTTTACTGTATGATTAAATGATGATGGCGTCCTCTTGGGTAAAATATTCCGGAGGTAAAATAGTCCCCCATTCGGATCTCCGGGCGGGGACTACTCAAGAGGACGTCGTTATCAGGAGAAAGAAAACTGGCATTCTACGGATCGGAGCGTGGAATGTCAGATCCATTAATCGGGCAGGTAGGTTAGAAAATTTAAAAAGGGAAATGGATAGGTTAAAGTTAGATATAGTGGGAATTAGTGAAGTTCGGTGGCAGGAGGAACAAGACTTTTGGTCAGGTGATTACAGGGTTATAAATACAAAATCAAATAGGGGTAATGCAGGAGTAGGTTTAATAATGAATAAAAAAATAGGAGTGCGGGTTAGCTACTACAAACAGCATAGTGAACGCATTATTGTGGCCAAGATAGACACAAAGCCCATGCCTACAACAGTAGTACAAGTTTATATGCCAACTAGCTCTGCAGATGATGAAGAAATTGATGAAATGTATGACGAGATAAAAGAAATTATTCAGGTAGTGAAGGGAGACGAAAATTTAATAGTCATGGGTGACTGGAATTCGTCAGTAGGAAAAGGGAGAGAAGGAAACATAGTAGGTGAATATGGATTGGGGGGAAGAAATGAAAGAGGAAGCCGCCTTGTAGAATTTTGCACAGAGCATAACTTAATCATAGCTAACATTTGGTTCAAGAATCATAAAAGAAGGTTGTATACCTGGAAGAATCCTGGAGATACTAATAGGTATCAGATAGATTATATAATGGTAAGACAGAGATTTAGGAACCAGGTTTTAAACTGTAAGACATTTCCAGGGGCAGATGTGGATTCTGACCACAATCTATTGGTTATGAACTGCAGATTGAAACTGAAGAAACTGCAAAAAGGTGGGAATTTAAGGAGATGGGACCTGGATAAACTGAAAGAACCAAAGGTTGTAGAGAGTTTCAGGGAGAGCATAAGGGAGCAATTGACAGTAATGGGGGAAAGAAATACAGTAAAAGAAGAATGGGTAGCTCTGAGAGATGAAGTAGTGAAGGCAGCAGAGGATCAAGTAGGTAAAAAGACGAGGGCTAATAGAAATCCTTGGGTTGTTGTTGTTGTTGTGGTCTTCAGTCCTGAGACTGGTTTGATGCAGCTCTCCATGCTACTCTATCCTGTGCAAGCTTCTTTATCTCCCAGTACCTACTGCAACCTACATCCTTCTGAATCTGCTTAGTGTATTGATCTCTTGGTCTCCCTATACGATTTTTACCCTCCACGCTGCCCTCCAATGCTAAATTTGTGATCCCTTGATGCCTCAAAACATGTCCTACCAACCGATCCCTTCTTCTAGTCAAGTTGTGCCACAAACTTCTCTTCTCCCCAATCCTATTCAATACCTCCTCATTAGTTACGTGATCTACCCACCTTATCTTCAGCATTCTTCTGTAGCACCACATTTCGAAAGCTTCTATTCTCTTCTTGTCCAAACTGGTTATCGTCCATGTTTCACTTCCATACATGGCTACACTCCATACAAATACTTTCAGAAACGACTTCCTGACACTTAAATCTATACTCGATGTTAACACATTTCTCTTCTTCAGAAACGCTTTCCTTGCCATTGCCAGTCTACATTTTATATCCTCTCTACTTCCACCATCATCAGTTATTTTGCTCCCTAAATAGCAAAACTCCTTTACTACTTTAAGTGTCTCATTTCCTAATCTAATCCCCTCAGCATCACCCGATTTAATTTGACTACATTCCATTATCCTCGTTTTGTTTTTGTTGATGTTCATCTTATATCCTCCTTTCAAGACACTGTCCATTCCGTTCAACTGCTCTTCCAAGTCCTTTGCTGTCTCTGACAGAATTACAATGTCATCGGCGAACCTCAAAGTTTTTACTTCTTCTCCATGAATTTTAATACCTACTCCGAATTTTTCTTTTGTTTCCTTTACTGCTTGCTCAATATACAGATTGAATAACATCGGGGAGAGGCTACAACCCTGTCTCACTCCTTTCCCAACCACTACTTCCCTTTCATGCCCCTCGACTCTTATAACTGCCGTCTGGTTTCTGTACAAATTGTAAATAGCCTTTCGCTCCCTGTATTTTACCCCTGCCACCTTCAGAATTTGAAAGAGAGTATTCCAGTTAACGTTGTCAAAAGCTTTCTCTAAGTCTACAAATGCTAGAAACGTAGGTTTGCCTTTTCTTAATCTTTCTTCTAAGATAAGTCGTAAGGTTAGTATAGCCTCACGTGTTCCAACATTTCTACGGAAACCAAACTGATCTTCCCCGAGGTCCGCTTCTACCAGTTTTTCCATTCGTCTGTAAAGAATTCGCGTTAGTATTTTGCAGCTGTGACTTATTAAACTGATAGTTAGGTAATTTTCACATCTGTCAACACCTGCTTTCTTTGGTATTGGAATTATTATATTCTTCTTGAAGTCTGTGGGTATTTCGCCTGTCTCATACATCTTGCTCACCAGATGGTAGAGTTTTGTCATGACTGGCTCTCCCAAGGCCATCAGTAGTTCTAATGGAATGTTGTCTACTCCCGGGGCCTTGTTTCGACTCAGGTCTTTCAGTACTCTGTCAAACTCTTCACGCAGTATCTTATCTCCTATTTCATCTTCATCTACATCCTCTTCCATTTCCATAATACTGTCCTCAAGTACATCGCCCTTGTATAAACCCTCTATATACTCCTTCCACCTTTCTGCCTTCCCTTCTTTGCTTAGAACTGGGTTGCCATCTGAGCTCTTGATATTCATACAAGTGGTTCTCTTCTCTCCAAAGGTCTCTTTAATTTTCCTGTAGGCAGTATCTATCTTACCCCTAGTGAGACAAGCCTCTACATCCTTACATTTGTCCTCTAGCCATCGCTGCTTAGCCATTTTGCACTTTCTGTCGATCTCATTTTTGAGACGTTTGTATTCCCTTTTGCCTGCTTCATTTACTGCATTTTTATATTTTCTCCTTTCATCAATTAAATTCAATATTTCTTCTGTTACCCAAGGATTTCTATTAGCCCTCGTCTTTTTACCTACTTGATCCTCTGCTGCCTTCACTACTTCATCCCTCAGAGCTACCCATTCTTCTTCTACTGTATTTCTTTCCCCCATTCCTGTCAATTGTTCCCTTATGCTCTCCCTGAAACCCTCTACAACCTCTGGTTCTTTCAGTTTATTCAGGTCCCATCTCCTTAAATTCCCACCTTTTTGCAGTTTCTTCAGTTTCAATCTGCAGTTCATAACCAATAGATTGTGGTCAGAATCCACATCTGCCCCTGGAAATGTCTTACAATTTAAAACCTGGTTCCTAAATCTCTGTCTTACCATTATATAATCTATCTGATACCTATTAGTATCTCCAGGATTCTTCCACGTATACAACCTTCTTTTATGATTCTTGAACCAAGTGTTAGCTATGATTAAGTTATGCTCTGTGCAAAATTCTACAAGGCGGCTTCCTCTTTCATTTCTTCCCACCAATCCATATTCACCTACTATGTTTCCTTCTCTCCCTTTTCCTACTGACGAATTCCAGTCACCCATGACTATTAAATTTTCGTCTCCCTTCACTACCTGAATAATTTCTTTTATCTCGTCATACATTTCATCAATTTCTTCATCATCTGCAGAGCTAGTTGGCATATAAACTTGTACTACTGTAGTAGGCATGGGCTTTGTGTCTATCTTGGCCACAATAATGCGTTCACTATGCTGTTTGTAGTAGCTAACCCGCACTCCTATTTTTTTATTCATTATTAAACCTACTCCTGCATTACCCCTATTTGATTTTGTATTTATAACCCTGTAATCACCTGACCAAAAGTCTTGTTCCTCCTGCCACCGAACTTCACTAATTCCCACTATATCTAACTTTAACCTATCCATTTCCCTTTTTAAATTTTCTAACCTACCTGCCCGATTAATGGATCTGACATTCCACGCTCCGATCCGTAGAATGCCAGTTTTCTTTCTCCTGATAACGACGTCCTCTTGAGTAGTCCCCGCCCGGAGATCCGAATGGGGGACTATTTTACCTCCGGAATATTTTACCCAAGAGGACGCCATCATCATTTAATCATACAGTAAAGGTGCATGTCCTCGGGAAAAATTACGGCTGTAGTTTCCCCTTGCTTTCAGCCGTTCGCAGAACCAGCACAGCAAGGCCGTTTTGGTTAATGTTACAAGGCCAGATCAGTCAATCATCCAGACTGTTGCCCCTGCAACTACTGAAAAGGCTGCTGCCCCTCTTCAGGAACCACATGTTTGTCTGGCCTCTCAACAGATACCCCTCCGTTGTGGTTGCACCTACGGTACGGCCATCTGTATCGCTGAGGCACGCAAGCCTCCCCACCAACGGCAAGGTCCATGGTTCCTTGGGTAACAGAAGAAATATTGAATTTAATTGATGAAAGGAGAAAATATAAAAATGCAGTAAATGAAGCAGGCAAAAAGGAATACAAACGTCTCAAAAATGAGATCGACAGAAAGTGCAAAATGGCTAAACAGCGATGGCTAGAGGACAAATGTAAGGATGTAGAGGCTTGTCTCACTAGGGGTAAGATAGATACTGCCTACAGGAAAATTAAAGAAACCTTTGGAGAGAAGAGAACCACTTGTATGAATATCAAGAGCTCAGATGGCAACCCAGTTCTAAGCAAAGAAGGGAAGGCAGAAAGGTGGAAGGAGTATATAGAGGGTTTATACAAGGGCGATATACTTGGGGACAATATTATGGAAATGGAAGAGGATGTAGATGAAGATGAAATGGGAGATAAGATACTGCGTGAAGAGTTTGACAGAGCACTGAAAGACCTGAGTAGAAACAAGGCCCCGGGAATAGACAACATTCCATTAGAACTACTGATGGCCTTGGGAGAGCCAGTCATGACAAAACTCTACCATCTGGTGAGCAAGATGTATGAGACAGGGGAAATACCCACAGACTTCAAGAAGAATCTAATAATTCCAATACCAAAGAAAGCAGGTGTTGACAGATGTGAAAATTACCGAACTATCAGTTTAATAAGTCACAGCTGCAAAATACTAACGCGAATTCTTTACAGAGGAATTGAAAAACTGGTAGAAGCGGACCTCGGGGAAGATCAGTTTGGATTCCGTAGAAATGTTGGAACACGTGAGGCAATACTAACCTTACGACTTACCTTAGAAGAAAAATTAAGAAAAGGCAAACCTACGTTTCTAGCATTTGTAGACTTAGAGAAAGCTTTTGACAACGTTAACTGGAATACTCTCTTTCAAATTCTGAAGGTGGCAGGGGTAAAATACAGGGAGCGAAAGGCTATTTACACTTTGTACAGAAACCAGATGGCAGTTATAAGAGTCGAGGGGCATGAAAGGGAAGCAGTGGTTGGGAAAGGAGTGAGACAGGGTTGTAGCCTCTCCCCGATGTTATTCAATCTGTATATTGAGCAAGCAGTAAAGGAAACAAAAGAAAAATTCGGAGTAGGTATTAAAATTCATGGAGAAGAAGTAAAAACTTTGAGGTTCGCCGATGACATTGTAATTCTGTCACAGACAGCAAAGGACTTGGAAGAGCAGTTGAACGGAATGGACAGTGTCTTGAAAGGAGGATATAAGATGAACATCAACAAAAGCAAAACGAGGATAATGGAATGTAGTCTAATTAAATCGGGTGACGCTGAGGGGATTAGATTAGGAAGTGAGACACTTAAAGTAGTAAAGGAGTTTTGCAATTTAGGGAGTAAAATAACTGATGATGGTCGAAGTAGAGAGGATATAAAATGTAGACTGGCAATGGCAAGGAAAGCGTTTCTGAAGAAGAGAAATTTGTTAACATCGAGTATAGATTTAAGTGTCAGGAAGTCGTTTCTGAAAGTATTTGTATGGAGTGTAGCCATGTATGGAAGTGAAACATGGACGATAACCAGTTTGGACAAGAAGAGAATAGAAGCTTTCGAAATGTGGTGCTACAGAAGAATGCTGAAGATAAGGTGGGTAGATCACGTAACTAATGAGGAGGTATTGAATAGGATTGGGGAGAAGAGAAGTTTGTGGCACAACTTGACTAGAAGAAGGGATCGGTTGGTAGGACATGTTTTGAGGCATCAAGGGATCACAAATTTAGCATTGGAGGGCAGCGTGGAGGGTAAAAATCGTATAGGGAGACCAAGAGATCAATACACTAAGCAGATTCAGAAGGATGTAGGTTGCAGTAGGTACTGGGTGATGAAGAAGCTTGCACAGGATAGAGTAGCATGGAGAGCTGCATCAAACCAGTCTCAGGACTGAAGACTACAACAACAACAACAGTGTGTGTTCATTGCAGTTCGTGCTGCTAAACTCGGGCAAGTGGTGTTTAATGCGCAAAGTTTGTGGCTCTTGGTTTGTTTTTAGTCATCACAGTTCAGTGCTAAAGCAGTTGACAAATCTGCAGGATTCACAAAGAGTGGATTCACAAACAATGGATTCACAAACAATGGAGAATGATGGTGATTTGTTTCTAAGAAGTTCAGGGACGAAAAAAAGAAAAGTGAGTGGTAGAATGTCAGATGTAAGGGAAAAAAATCAATCTAATGACTCATGTTCTTGGCCAAAATTGTGAATGTCGACTTCGATGTTTTGAAGTGGTACCAAATTTAGTAAAACATTCGATACTTCAACAGTTTAATCTCATGGAAAGTAAAGACGAGCAAGACAATTTCATTAGCGGCTTGATATCTGTTCTTTCTGTACAACGTCGACGTAATCGGAAACCAGCAGCAGAGGCTAGAACTAATTCGGCCACTTTTAAATACAGAGTCCATGGTAAAAACGATGAGGGCCAGGCAGTAGAGTATGACGTTTGCAAGAAGGCTTTTCGTTCTTTTTATGGAATAGGGAAACAACGAGTAAAACGTGTTTCTATTGGTCTGGCAGCTACTGGATTTTGTGCAAAAAGCAAACAAGGAAAGCACGATGTTAGGCCTGACAAGATTAAAGATGATGTTGTAAATTTAATCAGAAATCACGTTAAATCATTTCCTTCTAGGAACAATCATTATGGTTTGAAAGATTCCAAACGAACTTACCTGCAACAAGATTTGAATGTAAAAAGAATGTTTCAATTGTTTAAGGAACAAAATCAAGGAGTGAAGGTGTCCTACCAATACTACAGAAAAACCTTTTTAACAGAATTCAATATCAGCTTTGGTTATCCACGAATAGACACTTGTTTTACTTGTGACGAATTTAATTCGAAAGTTAGAGGTTTGGAGACTGAAAAAAAGAACTGCACAAACATGGACAAAAGAAAAGAAATAGAATACGAATTACGTCGATTAACGACATCAAACACACTTCACAAAAGAAAGTCTCAAACTTTTTACAATAGAAAAAGTCCAGCAGGTCGTGATAGTCGGACTTCTGTAGCAAAAGAAGCCATTTGCTTTGATTATGGCAGAAACTTACCAATCCCAAATGTGTCGACTAATGATGTCTATTATAAACGACAGCTGTCTTTGCATGTTTTCAATATCACAGTTTTATCATCAGGTCAAAGTTATTTCTACTTGTACACCGAGACTGTGGAAAAACGAGGAAGCAATGACGTGTGCTCTCTTCTACACGACTTCTTTTAAAATCACCTTCCACTAGAAGTCAAGGAAATACACTTCTTTTGTGACGCATGTGGTGGCCAAAATAAGAATTTCACCATATTATGTTTTATGCATTATTTGGTCCACCATGAGATGCGCTTTACCAAAATTACTCTCACTTATCTAGTCCGTGGCTACTTAGACTGTGACAGACAAATGGCTTCATTAAACCCAAAAGCTTGGAAGGAACACTTTGAAGCAGCTCGGCGAAAACCTTCACCCTTTGTAGTTCAACTTAGAAAATGAACAAAACAGTGATCAGATTGATGGGCAAAACATTTTTCGCAAATGGACAGAACACCTAACTCCACTCTACGCAAAGAGGAATTTTCCAGCTCGGCCAATACGAGAGGTAAGGACCGACAACACCACTGAAGACATTCTTTACCGGACCGCGTACAAGGCTGGCTCATTCTCTAGCCAATCAGATCATTGTTTCAATGTTCTGTGTCGTTTACAGTTCCCACGGCTCTACGACAGAGGACCACACGCAGGCTTCGTTGGTTTTCTTTTTTTTTTCTTTTCTTTCTTTCTTTCTTTTCTTCCACTCTTCTGACTGGTTTGATGCGGCCCGCCACGAATTCCTCTCCCGTGCCAACAACTTCTTCTCAGAGTAGCACTTACAGCCTACATTCTTAATTATTTGCTGGAATTCGTTACGTCTCTCACAGGGCATACTCTGTATCCCCAGTTAGCAGTAGATATCTTGTGTCCCATCCATTTGTCAGTTCCTCCTGCTCCACTAAAACCTCATTGCACTTCAGTGCGATCTTTCCAACACCTCTCGATAGTAGATCTTACACGGACTAAAAGTAATCTCGGCAAGCATTCTTCCCCTTAGCAAGCTGCATATCATCCATTGGCGTCTCATGTCACGTAAAAGCAATTAATTGTCCCACTACTTCTTCAACTTTTCACGCTTCTCGATAGCTTTCTGTTATACGATAGTGACTATCCAAGGGGATAAACAGTAATGAATACCTAGTTGGGTAGAGGGTCGCTCGTCGGTTTGTCAGAGTCTGCCTGCCTCTCACAGATTAGGCCAGTGACCGGCGGCGGAAAGCGTAGTGATCTATTTTCATGACCCGAAGATAATCACTGGAACCCCCTTGTTGTTGTTGTGGTCTTCAGCATGAAGACCGATTTTATACAGCCCTCCGCGCTACAGTGTCCTGGGCAGTGTTCTTCGTCTCCAAATAACTACGGCAACATACATCCACTTGAAACTGCTTACGGTATTGGTCACTTCGTCTCTCTCTACAATTTTTACCTCCCCACACAACATCCACAATACTAGATTGATGACCACTTGTTCTCTCGCAATGTGTCCTATTAACCGATCCCTTATTTTACTCAAGTTAAGTCACAAATTTATTTTCCCTCAGTTCCATTCAGTACTTTCTCGTGGGCTATGCGATCCACTCATCTAATACTCAGCATTTTTCTGCAGCACTACATGTCGAAGGCTTCTGTTCTCTTCTTGTCTAAACTTCTTATTGCCCACATCTCGTTTCCGCATAAGTCGGCAATCCAGAATCATATTTCAGGGAAGACTTCCTAAAGCTCAAATTTTTATTCGATATTTACAAATTTCTCTTCTTTAGGAACGCTTTTCCAGCCATTGCCAGTCGACATTTTATATCCTCTCCACTTCGGCTGTCACCAGTTACTTTACTGATCAAATAGGAAAACTCGTCTACTACATTTGGTATCTAATTTCATAACATAATTCCCTCGATATCGTCAGATCTAATCTGGCTGCAGTTCATTACACTTCTTTTGCTTTTATTGATGTTCAGTTTAACCCTCCTTTCAAGACACTGACCATTTCTCTCCTCTTCCAAGTCCTTTGCTACGATAGAATTAAAAGATCATCGGCAAACCTCAATGATTTTATTTCTTCTCCCTGAAGTTTTAAATCTTTCTCTAAACTTTACTTTTGTTCCCTCTGCTGCTTGCTCATTGTACAGATTGAATAACATTTGGGATAGGCTACAATCCTGTCTTACTCCTCCCTTCAGAACGACTGCTTCCCTTTCATGCGCTTGGGCTCTAATAACTGTCGTCTGGTTTCCGTACAATTTGTAAATGAACTTTCGCTCCCTGTATCTTAACCCCTTTCCTCAAGGCTTAATTACTGTTGCGGGGCGACACATTCGTTTTCTGAACTTTGATGTTACTGGAAAAGGTGTTAAGTCATTTCGAAAATGGAGTGCGAACTTTTCGTTTATTTGTTGATTGCAAGCGCGCTGGTAATTTTGTAGTTTATACTAGTTATTAAAATTAAATTTCAGTTGGTTAAGATTTCACGCCTGCACAAATCCCTTGTCAGATTTCACCCCCACCAAAATCTTGCACCATAAATATCAAGAACGAATTTCTCAAATTAGAACGGTGTAAGATAAAGAAGTAATCTTTCACCTCTGCTGTTGCATATATCAACGAAGAAGCAATTACGGAAATAAAAGAAAGTTCTCAAATATGATCAAAATTCAGGGTGAAAAGACATCAGATAAGATTCGTTAACGACGCTGACATCATCAAACAAAATGAACAAGAATTACAGGATCTCTTGAATGAAATGGATAGCCCAATAAACACATTCTATGGGTTGTGCATAATCCTAAGAAAGAAGAAAGTGATGAGCAGCAGGTTTACGATAAACCGAACATCAGAACAGGTGACCACGAAGTAGAAAATGGACTAATGACGTAAGCAATGTGGAGGTTCTCCGCAGAATCGGCGAAGAAGGAAAGAAATACTTGGAAAACTCTGACAAGACTAAGAGACTGGGTGACTGGACAAGCGGTAAAACAGCAGGGAATAACTTCCATGGCATCAGAGGGAGTTGTAGCCAGAAAAACTTTACAGAAAGACACAGATTGGAATACGCGCAACAAATAACTGAGGACGTGGGTCGCAAGTACCACTCTGAGACAAAGAGGAATAACGTTCTTCATTCAGGCATGGAAGAATAATTTCTAAAATATGTTAATGCGTACTAAATGCCAGCGTTAAATTGGGTAAAGCAGAAATTTCATTATCTTGCATGTGACTGAGTTCATTTTGTGATCGTTTTACTACTTGTGTGATTGCATCATTTAGGTCTTTTATGTGTAAGCGTGCCATATTTATACTAACGAAAATACTAGGAAAGAGAACTGAAATGACTTCTACGTGCAATTTCCATTCAGACATTTAGTACAACTTGTTCTGAATATGCTCCAATGAATTTCAGGCCCTTTGCGAAAGATTCTTCAGATAAACATTGAAGTTGTAGTACCTTAAGAACTTCGACATTCCGTGAGAGGACCGTAGGGTTAATTCACTGTCAGTCATGTCATTTTCCACCTGTGTGTATACACCGAGGCGACAAAAGTCAGGGATATCGATATGCACATATACAGATGGCGGTAGGATCGTGTACACAAGGTATAAAAGGACAGTGCATTGGTCGAGCTGTCATTTGTACACAGTTGATTCAGGTGAAAAGGTTTCCGACGTGACTGTGGCCCCCCGACGGGAATTAACAGATTTTGAACGCGGATGGTAGTTGGAGTATGGGACATTCCGTTTCGGAAATCGTTAGGGAATTCAGTACTCTGAGATCCACATTGCCGGAAATGTGCAGAGAATACCAAACTTCAGGCATTACCTCTCACCACGGACAACGCAGTGGACAACGGCCTTCACTAAACGACCGAGAGCAGCGGCGTTTGTGTAGAGTTATCAGTGATAACACACAAACAGCACTACTTTAAATAATCGCAGAAGTCAATGTGGGACGTACGATGAATGTAACCGTTAAGATAGTGCTGCGAAATATGGCGTTAATGAGCTATAGCAGCAGACGACCGACACGAATGCCTTTTCTAACAGCACGACATATGGAACGTAATCGAGAGGTCAGTTCGTGCAGAAAATGCTGCACCGGCAACACATTCGTATTTATGGACGGCTATAGAGGCACCATGGCTCAATATTTCTGCAGGGGCTTCCAGCGACTTGTTGAGTCCAAGGCACATCGTGTTGCTGCGCTAAGCTGGGCAAAAGGAGATCCGACACGATATTAGGATGTACCCCATGACTGTCACCTCAGTGTATAGTGATGCTAACGATTTACAGCGCCTCCGCTCTGAATAGCTGCGCCCGGGTGGTTGGTTTTAACAGCCTGGCTGTACACACGAAGCTTGTGGGGGATGTACGGCATCAGGTACACCTAGCAGGGTTTCTAGAGCTCACCTGGCAAGGCTAAAGATGATGTCCCTCTCACTGCAGAAGACGACCCAAGGCCGTAGTTTCATTTATGCAGTCGTGCTGTAACGGTTGTGGTTGCAGGAAAATGAGTGTCTGATTTTCAGTAAAAATCACTTCAATTTGAGTTAAGGGATGCAGTGTTTTATTCAGAGCTGTAATAAATCCACCCACAGGATTGTTTCTACGCCGAATGATTACAAACCTGATCAATGCGCACTACAACTCATGCCATTAACACTTTCAATCAAATTTAACATTCATCTTAACACTTCTAGCCGGCCGGAGTGGCCGAGCGGTTCTAGGCGCTACAGTCTGGAGCCGCGCGACCGCGACGGTCGCAGGTTCGAATCCAGCCTCGGGCATGGATGTTTGTGATGTCCTTAGGTTAGTTAGGTTTAAGTAGTTGTAAGTTCTAGGGGACTGATGACCTCAGAAGTTAAGTCCCTTAGAGCTCAGAGCCATTTGAACCATTTTTAACACTTTTAATGAAAATTAACATACATGGACGTCATTGACTACGTGCATCACATTCGCAAATTTTCACTGTAGCCGTCGCCAGTCAACTCTAATAATTCACCCTCGTTATTCAATTAATGATTTCAATAAATAAAAATAATTAACAAAATGGTTCAAATGGCTCTGAGCACTATGGGACTCAACTGCTGTGGTCATAAGTCCCCTAGAACTTAGAACTACTTAAACCTAACTAACCTAAGGACAGCACACAACACCCAGCCATCACGAGGCAGAGAAAATCCCTAACCCCGCCGGGCATCGAACCCGGGAACCCGGGCGTGGGAAGCGAGAACGCTACCGCATGACCACGAGATGCGGGCGATGACAGTGGAGTTACTGCCTCTAACATTTTGGCCTGTCATGGGACAGCAAAATGATCACTACCTGATAGGGGTCAGCTGCACTATGCTAACAGAAAGCGAGGATGCCGTCTCTAAAGGGATTGTGACGTCTTAACTCGACACCAAGACATTTCAACCTTGTAATAGGTTCCCCAACAGTAGAGCATGCTATATATGGCACAATACTACATTCGGCTTGATAAAAATGTGCCTTAAATGTTACAAATTGAGCGAAGCAAGACATACTGGGCCGCAGAGTACGAAAGGGTCTCCTGGGAAAAGGAGTGAAAAACAAGTCTCACATAGACTGAGGCCAAAATTAATACTCCGACAAGTTCTGACCGTGACACTACTGACGAGATATGTAATTATCTTTACGATTACTGGTGACAAAGTTATCCATAGGGTGCATCGTCGTAACCATGTTTCGAAACGACATAGAAGTGTGTGGCAGAAGTGGTTATTAAGAAGGGTACATTCCTCTTGGCTTGTGTTACGATCCCAGACTATGACACAGGTCTGCAATCCACATTCCCACAAAGATCCTGGATTGTATCTCGCTGCAACTAACGAAGTTCGACGGCTACAGTCACCGAAATTTTCTGCAAAAAATGGAATCATCAACCTGGATGAACAGAACAAAAGAACATTCCCGAATAAACTTCTCCATCACGGACACACTGCAATATCTAAGAGGAATACTGATGTCTAACAACACTATCTGAATCGGTCACTAGATTCACTACTGTTACTGCCGGCCGGTGTGGCCGTGCGTTCTAAGCGCTTCAGTTTGGAACCGCGTGACCGCTACGGTCGCAGGTTCGAATCCTGCCTCGGGCATGGATGTGTGTGATGTCCTTAGGTTAGTTAGGTTTAAGTAGTTGTAAGTGCTAGGGGACTGATGACCTCAATAGTTAAGTCCCATAGTGCTCAGAGCCATTTGAACTACTATTACTGTCTTAGATTTCTTTGACTTAGTGCACAACTTTGAGGGGAGCAGTTATGACACAACAGTCTAAACTGCGAGACAGTGCAACGACTTCCTCGGGCGTTAAAAAAAAAAAAAAACATTATACGCTGTGACCACTTATCAAAAGTCTGAATAACCACTTTCTGCAGCTCGCACCGCTGCGAGACGTACAGGAAGAGAATGGATGACGTTGTGGAAAGTACCGACAGTGATGCGGAGCCATGTCGGTCCGAATGTCATGTCCTGCTGCGCTGGGTTTCTCGGTTGAGAATCCATGATGAGACAATCCCGATCGAGATGGCTCCAAAGATTCTTGATCGGGTTTTAATCCTGGGATTTGGAGGCGGTAAACTTATCCTGGCGCTCTTCGACCCTTCGACATATTGCAAGATGATGTGAGACGTCGCATTGTCCTGCTAGTAAATGACATAACACCGAGGAAAAACAAACTGCATGTAGAGGTGGACATGGTCGTGAAGTATTGATACGTAGTTCTGTTGATCCGCTGTACCTTCCACAATGACGATACCGCCCAGGAAATGACCTCCAGCCTCGACGCTTCCGACGATTGTTGCAGGGGGTTACTTTCAGATGCTTCGTGCAGTACATCCTTAAGATCCCACACACTTGAACATTATTCTATAACTGGTCACTTGAATGATTTTTAAGCAACCTCTTTAGCAGACTGATTGTACTGCCCAGTATTCTGACAATAAATTGACGTCTACCACCTGCTTTACTCACAACTGTACCTATGTGGTTATTCTATTTAATATCCCTAAAAATGTTACACTCACGTACTTGAATGAGTTGGCTGGTTGCAGTATTTGCTACGGTGTAATTTAAAGACGCTACCGTCCAGCTAGAAATGGCGTCTGCACTGCCGATATTTTTACATTGTGTTTTCTTATGTCCTCCGTGCTTCGTCCGTCATGCGTAATTTTAATTCAAAGAAAGTAGAACTCCTTTAGTTTGTCTACTGCGTACTCTCCAATTTTCAAGTTAAGTTTTTAGTTTCTCTCATTTCAGATACTCCACATTACTTTCGTCTTTTTTTCGGTTTACGCACAATCCAAAGCGTGTGCTCATCAGAGTTTTTGTTCAACGGACAATGCAGTTTTTCTCTCCTTTCACTGAGGATAGTGACTGCATACTAACACTGCAAAATTTCCTGCCATAAGGATATACTAATATGAAAGTAAAATTCTCTCAGACGTTGATTGTGTGGTTCCTATTACGCACACTGTGGAGCCCACAGATAAGCCGGAAAGATATCATGATAACGGTTAAGGATAAACCATATCAAGTCAGCTGCATTCAGCGTTGAGCATGATACGCAGCAGTCTTGTGTTTATCGGATAAAAAATCAGCCTGGGACAGCTGCACAGCTTTCGGTCCGTAAAACGAAATGACATCAGCGTCACACGGGAGCCATGCAGCGATACCGCCTGCCATGGCAGCAGATAAACTGCGTCGGCCGCTCTGCTGTGACACGCGACATCACAGAGGTGTTTTTTACTCCGTTTTTTATCAGAAAATTTCCGACAGTGATGGTTTCGGAGGTGATATGTGTCGATTAGCCTACACGTCCTCTGTGCAGCTGATATCGTTGAGAACAGGAAATTTCTCTCTTCTCGCACCAAATGTTAATTTCTGTTTCTTCTGATTCTACATGACACACCTCACATATCCGCTTAAAACAGTGTGTGCGTCACAACGTCAAGCAGGAATCAATTCTTATCTCATCAGATTAAAATAAAGATTTTCTCCTACCTTACAAAAGTCTTCTGTAACTTCAAGCGATTGCGTATGGTACGTAGCTAGGTTCAGCTGCTTGAATAGTTAGCACTGCTGGTGACACCGTCCAATGAACAAGTATACGGCTATGCTTGCTTGTTTCCTCTGATCAACATAAGGTGTAAGGCAAATTGAAGGAAAGGCATGGCATCTGGAGTACGACGCACCTTTTTGAGAAGCAAACGGCAAATTTCTCTGGTTTTATGACTTCTTGCTGCCTAACATGTTCACCAGAACTCTGAGACATCGCCAGAAATGGGACCAAACGATGACCACGACGGTGTGAAATCGACGACAAATGTCACGACTTGTCAGTGGAAAAATCTTCGCAAACAGATGATAACTATGGCCTTTTTCTTTCCGATTCATTTGAAAGAAACGTCACGGGGGCAATAGGATTACAATGACATTTGTAGCAGAGCTACACTCAGCAGATATTTACAGTCTCATACTGAAGCAGTTCTCCAGTTAGGTGTTTAGGACTCGGACGTTTCTGATGCAGTTAGTAAGGAGGCAATCTCACAGCTTGGTATTGTATTGTATTCTATTGTATTGTATGGAACGGGGGACATAGAAACGACGGAGAGGGTTGGTCCCCGCCGTAGCTCTCAGTGGTACACAACCCCACAACAGGCTACAGCAGTCCATTCACCCCACCACCGCCCCACATTGAACCCAGGGTTATTTTGCGGTTCGGCCCCTAGAGGACCCTCTCGGGAACGTCTCACACCAGACGAGTGTAACCCCAATGTTTGCGTGGTAAAGTAATTATGGTGTACGTGTATGTGGAGAAAGTGTTTGCAATCGCCGACATAGTGGAACTGAGGCGGAATAAGGGGAACCAGCCCGCATTCGCCGAGGCAGATGGAAAACCGTCTTAAAAACCATCCACAGAGTGGTCGGCACATCAAGAGTAAATACTGACGAAGAAAGGCAGCTCTAATTGGTAAAATTTTTGGTAAAATATTATGGGACCAAACTGCATAGGTCATCGGTCCCTAAGCTTGCACACTATTTACTCTAACTTAAACTAACTTACGCTATGGATAACACACACACACACCCGTGCCAGCGGGAGGACTCGAACCTCCGTTGAGGGGAGCCGCGCGGACCGTGACAAAACGACTCACACCGCGCGGCTACCCCGTGCGTCGCAGCTCTAATAGACAGAGGGAGAGCGTCACAGAGGCGGACGCTTCAAGATAAGACGACAAGTATCGGGCGAAAGTATACTCAGACAAAACTTCAAGAATCAGCATGATGTGAGGAATCTGGGAAATACCGACTGCCCAGCACTTTACAGTGGTTTACAGAGTGTAAGTGCACAGGTAGACATTGACTGTAAGAGTATTAAGTTCCAATTGCAAGAGTTTTCAAGGAAATGTTGGTCAAACAAGAAGGCGGGACAATGTGAAAGTATCTTGATTGGAATGCTAGTACTTTTAAATATGTCTATAAATCTTAAACGCATCCATATACTCCAATTGTTTGGATGTTATTTTCTGGTATCCGCGCGTAATTGTTAGATAATAGTATACTGTCTTCCAAGGTATCATTGACGCGAACAATAGTGAATTGTGCTAGGGTAAGATGTCGTTTTGGTCCTATGATAAATTTTACAAATAGTACGCAAAATTGAGAGTGGCAATTTGGTGATCACAGATGCTTTCAGTCTGAGACTGAATATGCCAGTGCTACCAGAAAACATTAAGAAGTAATAAAAATAATAGGCATAGCAAAGTTCTGTGGAAGGCACTTACCACAGGAACCGGCCCACTACAAAATCCAATAACTTTTAACCTAGCCCTGGATAGCAAGGCATAGATACCCAGACTGTGTAATGCAGATTATTGATACTGTTTGATGTAATAGTTATGTGCAGAAGAAACAGTAAGCACATAATAGGAATAGACGAAGGGAAACATCAAACTAATCGAAAATCTGATCAGATAAAATGATACATTTCGTTACGCTCGCCCAGACGTGTTCTCACCGGCAAGACACATAGCGGATGCCGTCCTACTTCATAAATCAATAGGATAAGGGATGGATAGCGGTTACCTCCTAAATACCCTCTACATCAAAGAAAAAATGACGCACTTGGAAGGAATTTCCTCAATTGGACGGTTGTCGGTAAACATAGATAAAAAAAATTGGATGCTTTCTTTACGAGAAAGAGCTTCACAAATTGAGCAAGTCAGCAAGTTAAGTAATCAGTTATTCGGCTTGTCATTGACTGATATTGTTGGATGTGCTATTGAAGGACATCGTGCCGAATTCTGTCCAATTGCCGCGTTATATCGTAAGAATCCCAGGCGGTTTGAGAGGCCCTGTCCATAATGCTCCAGACGTTCTTAATAGGAGAGAGATCCGGATACCTTGATGGCAAAACAGGCTTTGACAAGCACGAAAAAAAGCATGGAATCTTATTGACTGGAGCAGAACTGTTTTTAGTGATGAGTCTCGCTTCGAGCTTAGCCACGATGACCAGCGAAGACGTCCCAGACAGCGGTGGATACCAACCCAACTGTCGCCCGCTACACGGCCCGATAACCATGAGTGACGGTCGGGGTGCCATTTCTTCATCAGCGGCACCCTTACAGCACAGCACTATGCCGACGATATTGTATGCCCCGTTTTGTTGCCCTTCATGGCGAGCCACCCTGTGCTTGCTCTTCAGCAGGTAATGGTCGCCTGCACACGGCGGGAGTATCTACCGCTTGTCTTCTTACTTATTCTTACTTACCAAACGCTACCTTGTTCATGGGGATCACCTAATCTCTCCCCAGTTGAGAACATTTGCAGCAGTATAGGCAGGGCCCTTATGGGCACAGCCCTTGAAAGAGCTGGGGATTCTGAGATCTAACGCAGCAATTGGACAGAATTTGCCACAGTATCCCTCAGAAGCACATCAAACAACTCTATCAATCAATGACAAACCGAGCAACTGCTTGCATAAGGGCCAGACGCGGACCAAAGCGTTAATGATTTGCTCAATATGTGAAGCTCTTTCTCTTGGATAAATCATTGAATATTTATGACATGTAATTATTTGTTTGTCTGTGCATGTACATGACATCTAATGATTTCCGTCCCATTCAGATAATTCTTCCATGGTGCGTCGGTTTCTTTCTCCTCGAGTGTAAAATGAGGATAGTAAAATAAGTTACAAAGACCCAATAAGTAATCCTCTGTGTGCCGCAGGTTTCATAGTTCTGCAAAGAAATTTTAATGTAATAGAAAACCATCACTGAGAAAGTTAAGCTGTTATTGTATTGTATTAAACTGTATGTTAACTGGGGGACTAGAAACGACGGAGAGGCTCCGTCCCCGCCGCAGCAAAAGTGGTCCACAACCCCACGACGACTACCTCAGTCCACTTCACCCCTCCGCCACCCCACACCGAACCACTATTTCAGCGTTATTGTGTGGCTCGGCCCCCGGTGGACCCCGCAGGTTCAAAAATGGTTCAAATGGCTCTGAGCACTATGGGACTCAACTGCTGTGGTCATAAGTCCCCTAGAACTTAGAACTACTTAAACCTAACTAACCTAAGGACAGCACACAACACCCAGCCATCACGAGGCAGAGAAAATCCCTGACCCCGCCGGGAATCGAACCCGGGAACCCGGGCGTGGGAAGCGAGAACGCTACCGCACGACCACGAGATGCGGGCGGACCCCGCAGGAAACGTCTCACACTAGACCAGTGTAGCCCCTATGTTTGCGTGGTAAAGTAATGGTGGAGTACGCGAACGTGGAGAACGTGTTTGCGCAGCAATCCCCGACATAATGTAGCTGATTTGGAATAAGGGGAACCAGCCCACATTCGCCGAAGCAGATGGAAAACCTCCTAAAAGCCATTGTAGTGTAACGACGTAAGTTTTGTTTATAACTGATTTTTTTTCTTTTCGTCATATGACCATGTGTAGACTTCGTCACCTACGTCAGTTACAACCCACTTCAAAATTATTTATATTCTTTTTAAATTGTCTCAGAATGGTTCTTGAACGAAACTGTAAAACATCATTTGTGTCGTATCCACAGAATTACGTCACTCGGGCCAATACACGTTATCTGGTTTAATCGATAATAGGACCACATTGAATAAACCTTTTGAGATTCAAAGTCGCGATGAACGCTGTCAAAATTCAATAATCTTGTCAAATATATTATTAATTCATTCACATAATTCTTCATAAATAAATCCTCGGAACACGTATTTCAACTTTAATAGCATCCACTAGTTTATTATCTTCTTACATACAGACGTGAACCTGAGCCTTGACGAGGGAAAACTAACATTTTCAATAAGATTAAACTTCCTGTGATATCATTGTTGTACAAAACATTACAAATTCTCAATTATTTAATTTTTAGAAGCACGACGCAACAACTCGGTTTCAGGATCTTCTGTTGCTCTTTGGCTGTCGACCCGCGACGTATAGTGGCCAGCAATTTTCTCTCTGGTCCCTGCAGCGAAGATGCTGTCTCCGTTCGTTGCGCCGCCCTCTCCGTACATGAAACATAAAAAATAAATACAAAAACTTTAGACAATCCACAACCATTACAAATATTACAAAAATACATAAACAAAACTAAATTAAACTTATATTCACCTGCAAACTGGGCTGACATTGGTGGACGGGTGACGCTTCAATTTCCCGTCCCACTACACCATCCACAAACTGGCCGGCTCACCGGACTTCTACACAAGTCCGCCGGGCGGATTCGTGCCGGGGACGAGTGTCTCTTTCCCGATCCGGAAAGCCGTGCGTTAGACCGCACTGCTAACCGGGCGGGTAAGTTGATATTACAGAGCAATCACTACACATTTGGAAGATATGAATGTTCTGACGCCTGCAGTCTGATGCTCTGCTGACAAGAGGATGACGCACTGTTCGTAAATATGAGGCTTTACTGGATATAGAGCTAAATATTGAATACAACTCCATGCGAAAAACATATCGTTGAAAACTCCAGCGCCTATTCAAGTCATACTACTTAGAGGGAAACAGCCCCATGGTTAAGACATTGCACGTTATTGGACGAGTGCAGTGCTAGACTTAGGCTGTCCGTGGTTTCCTTAAATCACTTCTGGCGAATGCCTCAACACCTTTCCCCTCCTTATCATCAGAGTTAGATTTTTCGTTATTTAATGGCGTAGTCATATTCTTTGCATTATTTTGAAACTTGGCAGAACAGAGTATTTTATTTTAGTATTGCACTCAATAATATCCTGATTTGCTCCAGTATGAATACAGTGTCTCCCGAGTATGGCAATTTGCTTGTAAATACACTCCTGGAAATTGAAATAAGAACACCGTGAATTCATTGTCCCAGGAAGGGGAAACTTTATTGACACATTCCTGGGGTCAGATACATCACATGATCACACTGACAGAACCACAGGCACATAGACACAGGCAACAGAGCATGCACAATGTCGGCACTAGTGCAGTGTATATCCACCTTTCGCAGCAATGCAGGCTGCTATTCTCCCATGGAGACGATCGTAGAGATGCTGGATGTAGTCCTGTGGAACGGCTTGCCATGCCATTTCCACCTGGCGCCTCAGTTGGACCAGCGTTCGTGCTGGACGTGCAGACCGCGTGAGACGACGCTTCATCCAGTCCCAAACATGCTCAATGGGGGACAGATCCGGAGATTTTGCTGGCCAGGGTAGTTGACTTACACCTTCTAGAGCACGTTGGGTGGCACGGGATACATGCGGACGTGCATTGTCCTGTTGGAACAGCAAGTTCCCTTGCCGGTCTAGGAATGGTAGAACGATGGGTTCGATGACGGTTTGGATGTACCGTGCACTATTCAGTGTCCCCTCGACGATCACCAGTGGTGTACGGCCAGTGTAGGAGATCGCTCCCCACACCATGATGCCGGGTGTTGGCCCTGTGTGCCTCGGTCGTATGCAGTCCTGATTGTGGCGCTCACCTGCACGGCGCCAAACACGCATACGACCATCATTGGCACCAAGGCAGAAGCGACTCTCATCGCTGAAGACGACACCTCTCCATTCGTCCATCCATTCACGCCTGTCGCGACACCAATGGAGGCGGGCTGCACGATGTTGGGGCGTGAGCGGAAGACGGCCTAACGGTGTGCGGGACCGTAGCCCAGCTTCATGGAGACGGTTGCGAATGGTCCTCGCCGATATCCCAGGAGCAACAGTGTCCCTAATTTGCTGGGAAGTGGCGGTGCGGTCCCCTACGGCACTGCGTAGGATCCTACGGTCTTGGCGTGCATCCGTGCGTCGCTGCGGTCCGGTCCCAGGTCGACGGGCACGTGCACCTTCCGCCGACCACTGGCGACAACATCGATGTACTGTGGAGACCTCACGCCCCACGTGTTGAGCAATTCGGCGGTACGTCCACCCGGCCTCCCGCATGCCCACTATACGCCCTCGCTCAAAGTCCGTCAACTGCACATACGGTTCACGTCCACGCTGTCGCGGCATGCTACCAGTGTTAAAGACTGCGATGGAGCTCCGTATGCCACGGCAATCTGGCTGACACTGACGGCGGCGGTGCACAAATGCTGCCCAGCTAGCGCCATTCGACGGCCAACACCGCGGTTCCTGGTGTGTCCGCTGTGCCGTGCGTGTGATCATTGCTTGTACAGCCCTCTCGCAGTGTCCGGAGCAAGTATGGTGGGTCTGACACACCGGTGTCAATGTGTTCTTTTTTCCATTTCCAGGAGTGTACAAAATACTGCAACCAGTCACGTATTTGAATTTTTATTTATTATTCCATGAACCGATTTTCGAACCTTTACACGTTCATCTTCAAATGGCTTTCTGGATGTTACATCATTATTTCTAGCGTAATACTGGGTGCTAACTCTGTGACAAAAAGATGTATCACCACGTCGCGATAGTCATGGCGATCATTAACGCGTGTTCCATTTTGTCACAGAGCAAGCACCAGGCACTATGCTAGAAATAATGATATAACATCCAGAAAGCCATTTGAAGATGAACCTGAAAAGGTTGGATAACAGATTCATGGAATAATAAATAACTATTCAAATAAGTGACTGGTTGCAGTATTATGTGTTTACATTCAGTTAACAGTCATGGGTTCTAAAATATCCGTAATGGATAAGCTTAATCTTATGGCAATTTGTACCGGGTGATCAAAAAGTCAGTATAAATTTGAAAACTTAATGAACCACGGAATAATGTAGATATAGAGATAAAAATTGACACACATGATTGGAATGACATGGGGTTTTATTAAAACAGAAAAAAAAGTTCACAAAATGTCCGACAGATGGCGCTGGACAGCAAACGTCAGTGACTGCGCATGACAATCGCGTATAAAAGGAGCTCTAATGAGAGAGATAATCCCTCCTTCTCTGCTGAAGACCAACTCCTTAACCTTGTTCACCTTCTGTCCCTCCAGCTCAACTCCCGTCGCTCCGCCATTTTTGTTTCCCTTGACCTCCAAAATATCTATGACCGTGTATGGCATCCCGGTCTCCTCTTTAAACTCCAAACCTATGCCCTGCCTATCACTTTTGTCTGTCTAGTCGCTTCCTTCCTCTCGCACCGTCCTTCCTATGTCACCCTCCACAACACCAACTCCCGTATCTTTTATCCCACGGCTGGTGACCCCCAGGGTTCTGTCCTCTCCCCTCTCCTTTATCTCTTGTATACAGCTGATATGCCCAAGCCACCCCCACCAGTCCACCTCCTCCAGTATGCTGATGACACCGCCTTCCTGGCTCTCTATCCTACCCTTCAATGGTCTCAACGTACCCTCCAAACCCAACTTAACCAGTTCACCACTTGGTGTAACCAGTGGTTCCTCCGTCTCAACCCCTCCAAAACCCAGGTAATCATCATAGGCCGCACCACCCGCTCCTTTCGCCTCCATGATTTCTACCTCACCCTTTATGGTCGTCCCATCCAGCTCACCCCCACCCTGAAATACCTTGGCCTCACCCTTGACCGACACCTCACCTGGACCCCTCATCTCCAGACCATCCAGCAGAAAGCCCATTCCTGCCTCCGCCTTCTGAAACTCCTGTCTGGCCGGACATGGGGATTGCATCCTTCTACCATCCTCCACACCTACAAATCCCTCATCCATCCTATCCTCTGTTATGCCAGCGTTGCCTGGATCTCCGCCTCCACCCGCCTTGCCTTCCGTATCCGCCTTCCTTCCCCCACACGGCTCCTGTATGAACTGATCCCCTTCCCCCACCTCCTCCTGTTCCTCCAACATCTCCGCATCCTTTACATTGTCCGCAGGCTTGATCCCCCCCACCCTCTGGTTTCCTCCTTCCTCTCATCCCCCCGCCCATTGCCGCGCCTCTATCGCTGTATCCCTCCCTCTCTCCACCTCCACACCCTCCATCTCCTTCATCAGGGCAATTTCCAACACCTCCCCCTCCCGGATGACGAACTTCGCCGTGACATCTACCCCTCCTTCCAACTATAAGCTGGCCTTGTTCCCCCCCCCCTCCCCAGGGCCCCATTTTTCCTCTTCCCTCCTTCTCCCAGAGCGGATTTTCCTCCTTTCCCCCCACCTCCCCTGAGACCCTGCACCCCGTCACCCCGTACTTGCTTCTTTCCTTCCCACATCCCTCCCTACCTGGCCCTCTTCAGCGTGCCCCCCGCTCATCTCCCCCATCTGTTCCCCTCCCTCCCTTCTTCTGGTCTCCCTCATCTCCTTGCGCCTGGCAGATCCTCTGTTTTGATCATCGTCAGTGTGCCACATCAGTGTTGGGTTTAGTGCCGTTTCTCCTGTGCGTCAAGAGGTGAGATTTTAATTGTGTACTGCCTTGAGGTTCGCCGTCAGTGTTTGTTATGTGCTACGCCATCTGTCGATACCATTTATGCTCCAGTCATATGGTGCCTTGTGTTCTTTTACTTGTCGCAGTATGTGGCTTTTTGTGTGTGCTACTTTTAAACAGTTTTTTTATCTCCATTTTACAGTCACCCCATTTTTTTGTCTATTGCCTTCCATGATGTTCCCCCTTTTTTTATATCTATGTCACCATATTCTCTCCTTTGTTATTTTTAAATGTCTTCTATTGTTTGTTGTATATCTTTTGGCTGAAGAGCAGCGCATATACTGCTGCCAGCCCGCCCCGATGGGGACTTGAAATACAATAAAAAAAAAAAAGAGAGAGAACCAGATGCGCCAGCAATCGCAGCATGTTGACGTTACCTGTAAAGGCGCTTTTAGTGAAGCTGTACTATCAGAACGGGGAATGTGCTAGTTCAGCGTTACGATCCTATCGCCATAGGAAGGGGATTCGAACGGGTAAAGGTCCGTTGACAAATGCAGCTGTGGCGAGAATGATTTCGAATTTCGAAGCCACGGGTTGTTTAGACGATAGACCCTGTAGTGGCCGACCGAGCACAAGGCGTAATGCTGCTGAGACAGTTCAGGAAGAAATGGGTTCTTCTAAGCACGGGGAAGTCAGCGCTCGTGCAGTCGCACGTCGCACCGGCATTCAACACACTACTGTTTGGTTGGCACTTAGGCGTACCTTCCGATGCTATTCGTACAAAATCCATCGGCATCATGAACTGTTACCTGGCGATTTAGTGAAGTGGAGGGCATTTGCAGTGTGGGCGTTACAAAAGATGGCGGAAGATGACGATTGGTTGAGTAACGTGTTGTGGACCGACGAAGCTCATTTCACGCTTCGAGGGTCTGTCAACGCGCACAACTGCAGAATTTGGGCTACCGAAAATCCTAGAACTGTCGTGGAAACTCCATTGTACGACGAGAAAGTCACGGTATGGGTTGGATTTACCACATCTACCGTTATCGGGCCTTTTTTATTCGAGGATATGCGTGATTCTGGTTTTGTAATTGCTACCGTGATGGTTGAGAGATACGCCGATATGTTACAGAATCGTATCATCCCCAGCCTAGCTGATAAACACCTGTTGGAACGTATGATGTTTATGCGGGATGGCGCTCCACTCCATATTGCTAGACGCGTGAAAGATCTCTTGTGCGCGTCGTTTGGTGATGATCGTGTGCTCAGCCGCCACTTTCGTCATTCTTGGCCTCCCAGATCCCCAGACCTGAGTCCGTGAGATTATTGGCTTTGGGGTTACCTTAAGTCGCAAGTGTATCGTGATCGACCGACACCTCTAGGGATGCTGAAAGACAACATCCAACGCCAATGCCTCACCATAACTCCGGACATGCTTTACAGTGCTGTTCACAACACTATTCCTTGACTACAGCTATTGGTGAGGAATTATGGTGGACATATTGAGTATTTCCTGTAAAGAACATCATCTTAGCTTTGTCTTACATTGTTATGCTAATTATTGCTATTCTGATCAGATAAAGCGCCATCTGTCGGACATTTTTTGAACCTTTGTGTTCTTTTGGTTCTAATAAAACCCCATGTCATTCCAAGCATGTGTGTCAATTTGTATATCTCTATCTACATTATACCGTGATTTATTCAGTTTTCAAATTTATACTGACTTTTTGATCATCTGGTATTTATGAAATGGGCTATCTCGAAGATTGTACATCAGGTGAATAACTCATAAGTGTCAAGGATACGTTTTCAGGTAAGACAAATTATAAGTTCTTTTTATTTCTCTGGAATACAACAAAAAAGGAAAATATTGCAATGTTTACATTACACTAAATGTGGCAGTATTCTTAAATGTACTGATGCGAATTCATGCATCACCATTACAGCAAAGTACTGCAGAAAAATTAGCTACAAGGTGAGTTAATGTTTTTTTACGAGTAGCTACAACTACATCTTGCCATGCAAACAGTCTCTTCAATGATGCGATGCTTGGTTATTAATTCGAATGATCTGATCTTCATTGTGGAGCCAACACTGTCCACTGCGAGACTGAATACCACCTGGTGGCGTTTGGGACACGTTACGCGGTGAAGATGGTATACAAGTGGGGCAGAGACGAAAGGGGAATCATTCTGGCGCCGATACGGCCGCAAGTGGGAAGAACCACTGAAATAAACGACTTTGGCAACAGGCTTTATATTTGGTGTGGAAACATGGGAACGAGCAGCTCGCAAAAGGTGAAACTCGTCGGCTGATCTCCTTCTGCTGTCGTGGGCATCTATGGAAAGTGGCTGAAGGACGGTGAAACTTCGGTTAGGCGACAAGGTGTTTGAAATCTGCGCCTCATTACTGAGCATGGTGGTCGTAGGCTTTCTCTTCTTGTAAAATAAACTGTCCAGTCACATTAATGTGACAACCTGTCAAAAGCCTGAATAATGACCTTTTGCCGTGCGAGACGTGTAGGAAGTGGGGTCAGTGAAGTTGTCTAAGATACCGACGGTCATGTCGACTCCAATGCCGTGGCCAGCTGCGCTAGGTTTCACAGCTGAGGATCCATGGCGCGAACTGCCTGATCGAGGTGTCAATAGATGAAGCTAATATGGCCACCACTGCTCATGTTTATATTCCTTGAGAAACTAGCGACGATTCGACTGATCTCGCTTACATTAGTCATTATTTGTTTTATTTCATCTTTGTTTTCCTGCATTTCTTCTAATACACACTAAGAAAAAAAAAAGACGCCCAACGAAGGAATTATCCGAATGGGAAAGAATTCGGTAGATGTATATGTGCAGACAAACAAATGATTACAGTTTCACAAAAACTGGATGATTGATTCAAGAGGGGGAGATTCATAAATTGAGCAAGTTAACAATGCGTTGGTTCACCTCTTACCCTCTTGACGCTGATTGACAGAGTTCTTGGATGTCCTCCTAAGGGATATCGTGTCTAATTCTGTCCAACTGGATTGTAAGATCGTCTGATTCAAGAACTGCTTGGAGAGCCCTGCGCATAATCCTCCAAAAGTTCTCAACTGGGGAGAAATTATGACGTTGATGACCTAGGTAGGGTTTGGCAAGCAGGAAGACAATCAATAGAAACTCTGGCAGTGGGCGGGCGGGCAACATCTTGCTGAAATGTAAGTCCAGAATGGCTTGCCATGAAGGGCAACAAAACGGGGCTGTAAGGGCGCCGCGGATGGCAACCAAAGGGATCTTGCTGTGAAAAGAAATGGCACACCAGACCATCACTCCTGGTTGTCGGGCGGTATCCAACTGCTGTCTGGGGCGTCTCTAGACACGTCTTCAGTGGTCATCTGGGTTCATCTCGAAGCGGAACTCATCACTGAAGACAATGCTACGCAGGTGAATGAGATCCGAGGCAAAGACGAATCTGAAGACGCCCCGGACAACGCTAGTTTACCAAGCTGACTGTCGCCCTCCATAGGTCCCGACAACCAGGAATGTTCGTCTGGGATGCGATTTCTTTTCGTAGCAAACAGTCATTCGGCTGTCATACGCAACACCCATATGGCACAGCGGTGCACCGACGATATTCTACACCCTGTTTTGTTGCCCTTCATGGCAAGCCATCCTGGGCTTACATTGGCGGAAGCTGCAGCCTGACCACACAGGGCGAGACTTTCTACTGTTTGTCTTCGTACTTGCCAAGCTCTGCCTTGGCCAGAAAGGTCGCCGGATCTTTCCACTAGTGAAAAAGTTTGGAGCATTTTGGGCAGAGCCGTCTTACCAGTTCTGGATCTTGACGATCTGATGCACCAATTGGCACGATACTCCTCAGGAGGATCTCCAACAACTCTATCAATTTATGCCAAGCCGAATAATTGTGTGCATAAGGAGCAGAGATGGACCATCGCGTTACAGGCGTACTCAATTTGTGTATAAATAATGCTGTAACGGCGACGGGAACGGTCGCTGGGTTATAGTGACGGAAACGCGGCGGGACCCGCGGAGCGGCCCGCGAACAACAACACAACGGGAGAGGACGGACACGACCAACGAAGGAGCTTACGACACAAAACAAGAGCAGACAACAGAATCACGAACCAAACAAGACAACCACGTGCACTCGTAAAGCAACACGAAAGTCAGTACGCTGTCTAATACGAGGCGATATGTCCTGAGACGCACGCGAGGTTAGACTGGCAGGCTGAACTTTTTTTTTTCCTTTACTGTTATTTTAATACATGTACATCAGGTAGGCTGGCAGCAGCATACTACGCTGCTCTTCAGCCTCAGAGTGGACAATGAGAAAACATAAAGAAGACACATAATAGACTGAACATATTAACGGGCAAAAAACAGTAGACACAGAATACAAAAAACACGGAGCCGTTCACACTCGACGAAAAACACACTGAAACACGTCGGCATGGCGCACAAACACTGACGACTTCGACTGCACGATGAACATAGGAGCGTGACGGCGAACACTAAACACAAACACGATGGCACACACACACGAGAATCCGATGGCGATGATCTCCAGCGCGCGAATGTCCACGTAGCGTGTGCGAGTCCAGGGACCTGCCAGGAGGGGAAGAGGGGGGAGGGGGAGGGAGAGGGGAGAGTAAAGATGGCAATAGCGGAGGAGAAGGGGGTGTAGGCTGGCTCTGAGCACTATGGGACTTAACATCTGTGGTCATCAGTCCCCTAGAACTTAGAACTACTTAAACCTAATTAACCTAAGGACATCACACACATCCATGCCCGAGGCAGGATTCGAACCTGCCACCGTAGCGGCCGCGCGGTTCCAGACTGAAGCGCCTAGACCGCGAGACCACCGCGGCCGGCGGGGTGTAGGGGGAAGCCCGGGGGAGGAATGAGGAGAAAAGTAAGAGGGAGGGAAAGGGAAGAGTAGGGAGAGAGGGTGCCAAGAGGAACAATCACAGGAAGAGGGAGGAGGATCAAAGTTGGTAGTAGGGGTAGATGGAGGGGAGGAGGGCATCATCAGGGAAGGGGAGCTGGTGGAAGCCACCTTGGGAGAGGGTGTGGAGATTGAAGGGATGGAGAACAGGTGGGACGTGGAAATACAGGCGCGGCAGCAGATGGGGGTGGGAGAGGAAGGGAATAAGGTCGTTTAGGATCCACATTGGGGAGGGGAGATGGATGCGATAGGCGAGGCGAAGAGCATGGCGTTCTAGGATCTGAAGGGATTTGTAAAAGGTAGGGGGAGCGGAGATCCAGGGATTTATAGGTATGGAGGATGGTGGAAGGGTCCAGATGAAGTACGGCCGGAAAGGAGCTTGAGGAGACAGTCGGGATCGTGCCTTGGCTTGTATCGTCCAGAGGTGGGGGGTCCTTGAGAGGCAACGGTCAAGGGTGACACCAAGGTACTTTAGGGTGGAGGTGAGGGCGATAGGACGGCCATAGATGGTGATGTAGAAATCGAGCAGGCGGAAGGAAGGGGTGGTTTTGCCTACAATGATCGCCTGGGTTTTGGAAGGATTGACCTTAAGCAACCACTGGGTGCACCAAGCAATGAACCGGTCAAGATGGGATTGGAGAAGGTGTTCGGAGCACTGCAGGGTGGGGGCTAGGGCAAGGAAGGCGGTATCATCGGCGTACTGGAGAGGGTGGATGGGGAGTGAAGGTAGTAGCATGTCCGCCATATACAAAAGGTACAGAAGAGCAGAGAGGATGGAACCTTGGGGCACACCGGCGGAGGGGAAAAGGTGTAGGAATCCGTGTTGTGAATGGTGACGTAGGAAGGACGTTGGGAAGGAAAGGAACCGATCAGACGGATGGAAGGGCGAAGGTTTGGAGCTTGAAGAGGAGACCGGAATGCCACACGTGGTCATAGGTTCGTTCAAGGTCAAGGGAGAGGAAGATAGCTGAGCAACGAGAATTAAGCTGTTCGTGGACGAGATGAGTGAGATGAAGGAGAAGGTCATCGGAAAAGAAGGACGGCCGAAAGCCACACTGGGTAATGGGAAGGAGGCGGTGCTGGCAGAGATGCTGGTGGATGTGTCGGGTGAGGATGGATTCCAGGACCTTGCTGAAGACCGAGGTGAGGTTGATGGGATGGTAGGACGAGACAGCGGATGGCGGTTTACCAGGTTCAAGGAACATCAGTATATGGAAGGTTTTCCACAGGTCAGGGTAGTAGCCTGTGGACAGGACTACATTGTAGAGCCTGTCCAGGGTGGAGAGGAAAGAGGCAGGAGCTTCACGAAGGTGGCGATAGGTGACACGATCGTGACCAGGAGCAGTGTTGCGTTTCATGCGGAGTGTAGCGATGAGATCCTGTGTAATAGGGGCATTGAGTTCGGTGTGTGCAATGTTGTCCAAGTACTAGAAACCAGGTGCGAGGGGAGGGACATAGGTGTCAGTTCGATCATGGACATCCGGGAAGAGGGAGTAATCGAATTGGGGATCGTTGGGGCATGGTAAAGACATCGGAGAGGTAGGCAGCAGATGGGGGTGGGAGAGGATGGGAGAGACCAGTGGGTGAGGAGGATCGAGTTTACGGGAGGTGTAGAGGATCCGTATCCATTTGATGAAAAGGAGGAGGTGGAGGAAGGGAATAATGTCGTTCAGGATCCACATTGGGGAGGGGAGATGGATGCGATAGGCGAGGCGAAGAGCATGGCGTTCTAGGATCTGAAGGGATTTGTAAAAGGTAGGGGGAGCGGAGATCCAGGGATTTATAGGTATGGAGGATGGTGGAAGGGTCCAGATGAAGTACGGCCGGAAAGGAGCTTGAGGAGACAGTCAGGATCGTGCCTTGGCTTGTATCGTCCAGAGGTGGGGGGTCCTTGAGAGGCAACGGTCAAGGGTGACACCAAGGTACTTTAGGGTGGAGGTGAGGGCGATAGGACGGCCATAGATGGTGATGTAGAAATCGAGCAGGCGGAAGGAAGGGGTGGTTTTGCCTACAATGATCGCCTGGGTTTTGGAAGGATTGACCTTAAGCAACCACTGGGTGCACCAAGCAGTGAACCGGTCAAGATGGGATTGGAGAAGGTGTTGGGAGCACTGCAGGGTTGGGGCTAGGGCAAGGAATGCGGTATCATCGGCGTACTGGAGAGGGTGGATGGGGAGTGAAGGTAGTGGCATGTCCGCCATATACAAAAGGTACAGAAGAGCAGAGAGGATGGAACCTTGGGGCACACCGGCGGAGGGGAAAAGGTGTAGGAATCCGTGTTGTGAATGGTGACGTAGGAAGGACGTTGGGAAGGAAAGGAACCGATCAGACGGATGGAAGGGCGAAGGTTTGGAGCTTGAAGAGGAGACCGGAATGCCACATGTGGTCATAGGTTCGTTCAAGGTCAAGGGAGAGGAAGATAGCTGAGCAACGAGAATTAAGCTGTTCGTGGACGAGATGAGTGAGATGAAGGAGAAGGTCATCGGAAAAGAAGGACGGCCGAAAGCCACACTGGGTAATGGGAAGGAGGCGGTGCTGGCAGAGATGCTGGTGGATGTGTCGGGTGAGGATGGATTCCAGGACCTTGCTGAAGACCGAGGTGAGGTTGATGGGATGGTAGGACGAGACAGCGGATGGCGGTTTACCAGGTTCAAGGAACATCAGTATATGGAAGGTTTTCCACAGGTCAGGGTAGTAGCCTGTGGACAGGACTACATTGTAGAGCCTGTCCAGGGTGGAGAGGAAAGAGGCAGGAGCTTCACGAAGGTGGCGATAGGTGACACGATCGTGACCAGGAGCAGTGTTGCGTTTCATGCGGAGTGTAGCGATGAGATCCTGTGTAATAGGGGCATTGAGTTCGGTGTGTGCAATGTTGTCCAAGTACTAGAAACCAGGTGCGAGGGGAGGGACATAGGTGTCAGTTCGATCATGGACATCCGGGAAGAGGGAGTAATCGAATTGGGGATCGTTGGGGCATGGTAAAGACATCGGAGAGGTAGGCAGCAGATGGGGGTGGGAGAGGATGGGAGAGACCAGTGGGTGAGGAGGATCGAGTTTACGGGAGGTGTAGAGGATCCGTATCCATTTGATGAAAAGGAGGAGGTGGAGGAAGGGAATAATGTCGTTCAGGATCCACATTGGGGAGGGGAGATGGATGCGATAGGCGAGGCGAAGAGCATGGCGTTCTAGGATCTGAAGGGATTTGTAAAAGGTAGGGGGAGCGGAGATCCAGGGATTTATAGGTATGGAGGATGGTGGAAGGGTCCAGATGAAGTACGGCCGGAAAGGAGCTTGAGGAGACAGTCAGGATCGTGCCTTGGCTTGTATCGTCCAGAGGTGGGGGGTCCTTGAGAGGCAACGGTCAAGGGTGACACCAAGGTACTTTAGGGTGGAGGTGAGGGCGATAGGACGGCCATAGATGGTGATGTAGAAATCGAGCAGGCGGAAGGAAGGGGTGGTTTTGCCTACAATGATCGCCTGGGTTTTGGAAGGATTGACCTTAAGCAACCACTGGGTGCACCAAGCAGTGAACCGGTCAAGATGGGATTGGAGAAGGTGTTGGGAGCACTGCAGGGTTGGGGCTAGGGCAAGGAATGCGGTATCATCGGCGTACTGGAGAGGGTGGATGGGGAGTGAAGGTAGTGGCATGTCCGCCATATACAAAAGGTACAGAAGAGCAGAGAGGATGGAACCTTGGGGCACACCGGCGGAGGGGAAAAGGTGTAGGAATCCGTGTTGTGAATGGTGACGTAGGAAGGACGTTGGGAAGGAAAGGAACCGATCAGACGGATGGAAGGGCGAAGGTTTGGAGCTTGAAGAGGAGACCGGAATGCCACATGTGGTCATAGGTTCGTTCAAGGTCAAGGGAGAGGAAGATAGCTGAGCAACGAGAATTAAGCTGTTCGTGGACGAGATGAGTGAGATGAAGGAGAAGGTCATCGGAAAAGAAGGACGGCCGAAAGCCACACTGGGTAATGGGAAGGAGGCGGTGCTGGCAGAGATGCTGGTGGATGTGTCGGGTGAGGATGGATTCCAGGACCTTGCTGAAGACCGAGGTGAGGTTGATGGGATGGTAGGACGAGACAGCGGATGGCGGTTTACCAGGTTCAAGGAACATCAGTATATGGAAGGTTTTCCACAGGTCAGGGTAGTAGCCTGTGGACAGGACTACATTGTAGAGCCTGTCCAGGGTGGAGAGGAAAGAGGCAGGAGCTTCACGAAGGTGGCGATAGGTGACACGATCGTGACCAGGAGCAGTGTTGCGTTTCATGCGGAGTGTAGCGATGAGATCCTGTGTAATAGGGGCATTGAGTTCGGTGTGTGCAATGTTGTCCAAGTACTAGAAACCAGGTGCGAGGGGAGGGACATAGGTGTCAGTTCGATCATGGACATCCGGGAAGAGGGAGTAATCGAATTGGGGATCGTTGGGGCATGGTAAAGACATCGGAGAGGTAGGCAGCAGATGGGGGTGGGAGAGGATGGGAGAGACCAGTGGGTGAGGAGGATCGAGTTTACGGGAGGTGTAGAGGATCCGTATCCATTTGATGAAAAGGAGGAGGTGGAGGAAGGGAATAATGTCGTTCAGGATCCACATTGGGGAGGGGAGATGGATGCGATAGGCGAGGCGAAGAGCATGGCGTTCTAGGATCTGAAGGGATTTGTAAAAGGTAGGGGGAGCGGAGATCCAGGGATTTATAGGTATGGAGGATGGTGGAAGGGTCCAGATGAAGTACGGCCGGAAAGGAGCTTGAGGAGACAGTCAGGATCGTGCCTTGGCTTGTATCGTCCAGAGGTGGGGGGTCCTTGAGAGGCAACGGTCAAGGGTGACACCAAGGTACTTTAGGGTGGAGGTGAGGGCGATAGGACGGCCATAGATGGTGATGTAGAAATCGAGCAGGCGGAAGGAAGGGGTGGTTTTGCCTACAATGATCGCCTGGGTTTTGGAAGGATTGACCTTAAGCAACCACTGGGTGCACCAAGCAGTGAACCGGTCAAGATGGGATTGGAGAAGGTGTTGGGAGCACTGCAGGGTTGGGGCTAGGGCAAGGAATGCGGTATCATCGGCGTACTGGAGAGGGTGGATGGGGAGTGAAGGTAGTGGCATGTCCGCCATATACAAAAGGTACAGAAGAGCAGAGAGGATGGAACCTTGGGGCACACCGGCGGAGGGGAAAAGGTGTAGGAATCCGTGTTGTGAATGGTGACGTAGGAAGGACATTGGGAAGGAAAGGAACCGATCAGACGGATGGAAGGGCGAAGGTTTGGAGCTTGAAGAGGAGACCGGAATGCCACATGTGGTCATAGGTTCGTTCAAGGTCAAGGGAGAGGAAGATAGCTGAGCAACGAGAATTAAGCTGTTCGTGGACGAGATGAGTGAGATGAAGGAGAAGGTCATCGGAAAAGAAGGACGGCCGAAAGCCACACTGGGTAATGGGAAGGAGGCGGTGCTGGCAGAGATGCTGGTGGATGTGTCGGGTGAGGATGGATTCCAGGACCTTGCTGAAGACCGAGGTGAGGTTGATGGGATGGTAGGACGAGACAGCGGATGGCGGTTTACCAGGTTCAAGGAACATCAGTATATGGAAGGTTTTCCACAGGTCAGGGTAGTAGCCTGTGGACAGGACTACATTGTAGAGCCTGTCCAGGGTGGAGAGGAAAGAGGCAGGAGCTTCACGAAGGTGGCGATAGGTGACACGATCGTGACCAGGAGCAGTGTTGCGTTTCATGCGGAGTGTAGCGATGAGATCCTGTGTAATAGGGGCATTGAGTTCGGTGTGTGCAATGTTGTCCAAGTACTAGAAACCAGGTGCGAGGGGAGGGACATAGGTGTCAGTTCGATCATGGACATCCGGGAAGAGGGAGTAATCGAATTGGGGATTGTTGGGGCATGGTAAAGACATCGGAGAGGTAGGAGGCAAAGTGATTGGCCTTACTAAGGTTGTCAGGGAAGGGTTGGTTGTCATGAAGGGGAGGATAGTAGGGGGGGGGGTGGGGGGCTAGATCCGGTAAGGCGGCGGAAGGCTGACCAGTATTTGGACGAATGTATAGGAAGGGTAGCGTTTAAACGAGTGCATGTCTGTTGCCAGTCCTGGCGTTTCTTAGCCGCGAGCAAGCTACGGATGTGTCTCTGGAGTTGCCGATGGCATCGTAGTGTGTCCAGGTCATGCGTGCAGAGGAATGCATGGTAGAGACGGCCGGATTCACAGAGGAGGACAGCCTGTGGGGGTAAGGTAGGATGGTGGGGGTGGATGGCGACAGAATGGATGTGGACCTCCACAGCCTCAGACAAGGTCTGATGGAGAAAGGAGGCGGCATGGGTAATATCATCAGGGTGGCGGTAGGTGAGGGGGTGGCCATCGACCTGGGTGGATAGGGTATCCTGGTAGGCATTCCAGTTGGCATGGGAATAATCATGGAGGTACTTCGGGGGAGGGTCATGAGGGGGGTGGTTCGGGGTGGGGGCGATGACCGTCTGAAACGGTGAGTAGGACAGGGAGATGGTCACTACCAATGGGGTCCAGGACATCCACCGTTATGGGCCAAGGAGGTTAGGGGAGGAGAGGACGACATGAGGAGTGGAGTTGGATTCATGGTGTGTGTGGTGGGGAATGGGAACGAGGGCGCTTTGGAGGGAGGAGAGGAACCATTGCCACTGCCGTAACTGGGTGGCGGAACGACTGTGGATGTTGAGGTCGGCGGCGATCACATAGGAGGAGAAGGTACGGTCAATGTGGGAGAGGAAGTCTAAAGGAATAGGGGCGTTAGGGCGGACATAGATTGTGGCACAGGTGATGGTAAGGTTAGGGAAGAAGAGACTAAGGAATAGGTGTTCGGTGGGGTCGGGAAGGAGAGGTTGAGCCGAACTGGGATCTGGCGGTGGTGACCAATGGCAACTCCACCATGCACTATCAAGAAGGGATTGTCGGAGCAGTGAAGGAGGTAGGGTGAGGTGTGTATGGTGTGGTGAGGCTAAAGAAAAGTTTCATTGAGAAGAAAGGCATCCACGCGGTGGGTGGTGAGGGTGTGCATGAAGAGGTTCTTGTTGGCGGGAGGGGAACAGATATTGTTGAACAGGATACAGTGCTGTTGCGTCATAACGGGGATTTCGACGAGGGTGTCAAGAAAGAAGTAGGTAAAATGGGCCTGGTTGTGGGAGTAGGTGGCATACATTTTAAGGTGGGAGTATGTGGGATGCGGGAGATTACAGGTATTACGGGAGGGAGGGGACTGAAGGTTAGGGCACTGCCAGAGGACATATGCTTGCTTACAGTGCGAGCAGGTGGGGGCCTCGCGGCATGCAGACACCTCTAGCAGCAGAGGGATTGGGAACGGGAGGGGTCGACTTTGTATTTTTGGTTGAAAAGGAGCGCACCCTCCTTCAGGAGGTGTTCAATGGAAGGGGCGTCTTCTGAAAAAACCTGCATGAGGTGGGTGGGGCCGGCAGAGTTAAAAATGCAGCGGACCACCCAGACCTCCAGCGAGGGATGCGCCTTGAGCTCCGCCAACACCTCCTCCTCCGTGATCATCAGACTAAGCCGAGTGATCATGGCAGTGAGGGTCAGCGGGCGACACGGTGGTTGGGGTTGGCGGGTAGGAGATGGGGAAGGAGCAGGGGACTAAGCCGAGTGATCATGGCGGTGAGGGTCAGCGGGCGACACGGTGGTTGGGGTTGGTGGGTAGGAGATGGGGAAGGAGCAGGGGTGAGGGAGGTGTTGGGGCCAAACTGGGTGATGGGGATGCGGGAAAGGATATCAGTATGAAGGGTGGGGCTGGGGAGAAGATGAGAACGGAGTCTCTTCGGGGAGTGAGGAGGGAGATGGGGGCTCCAGGGAAGTGTTGGCAGAGGAGGGGTGAGAGGTTCCGGGCATCGAGGATGGAAGGATTGGGACGAGAGAGGAGGTATCTGTATGAAGAGGGGGGCAGGAGGAGGAGGAAGAGGCGGGAGCAGGGCCAATTGGGGAGACATCCATGGCATCCTGCCTGAAGGGGGAAGGACGATGGGGCAGGTCCATTTTGGGGGCTGAGGAGGTGGTGGTGCCGCTAGGGCATTTGAGGGCAACGGAAGGGTGCGGGACAGGAGCAACAGGGAGGTGGCGGGAAGTGGCAGGTCCTGGTGTGGACGCAGGAGCCAGCGCCGGAGATGGCAATGGTGAAAGCGACAGCGACGGCGATGACGGAGGTGACGGTGATGTTGAAGACGAGTGTGAGAGCTGGGCATGGGCAGTGGCCCGTCGGGCCACCACCCTAGCGGGAGCTGCAGTAACAGGCTGGGGGAGTGGGGGGGAAAGGATCAGAGGTGGAGGTGCGGGAGGAAGAAGCTAGGGAGGGCGAAGGGAGAGTGAGAAGAGGAGAGATGGAAAGAGGGGGGGGCGACTGGGCACACCATGTAATGGTGGTGGAGGCGGCGGTGGGGCAAGTATAAACTATTGTGGTGGTGGTGGTAGTGGTAGTGGTGGTGGGGGCTGACATGATGACAAGTAGGAACAAAGACAGGACAGGACGAATAATATAGAGGAAAACGGGACGAACGAAGACAGACGAAGACGGACGAAGACAGACGACAACGGGGGCCAAAGTCCCAAGCTGCTGGCGCTAGCGGTAGGCGACTGCTGGCAGGAACGCTGCCTGGCAGGAACGCCGCAGATGCTGCTGCCGCGGACTGGACCGCCGCCGCCGCCGCTGCTGCTGGCTGGTCCGCTGCTGGCTGGCTGGACCGCTGCTGCTATCGGCTGGCTGGCTGGCTGGCTGGCACCTGCAAAAACCTATCGCTTCGATTAGTGACAGGAGCCACAACCGAAGGGCGGTACTCGTTGCGAGGTAGCGCTGGAGATGAAGGCTGAGCGACAGGCAGGCGCTTAAGTAGTCGATTGCGGTCGCTGCAACCAAGTGTTCCGCTCTGTCGCCCTCACACTAGAACCGGGCCAGGAGGCGCGCGCCGCCACAGCTTACGGCGCGATGGTGCAGAGACCTCTATGGGTCTTCGACGTCCATGACGTCTGGAGGGGATTCAAATTCCGCGGCGCGCGGTACCAGAAATAATCCAATTTTTCTGATATGTAATCATCTATTTGTCTGTATGTGTACATCACATCTGCCGATTTCCGTCCTGTTCGGATAATCCCTTTTGGTGCGTTTTTCTTTTTTTCTTTTGTCTTAGAGTGTATATCCTTCCCTTGATTCCCTGTCTTTTCTTCTATTCCTGTCATTTGAGTACCTGGTCCCTTAATTGGTTTCCTGGTGGTATTTAGCGGTCACTTATTTCAAACCTAGTTCTCGTCTCTTCTACCGTTTAATACAGAAAGAGGTGAAGAGTCTGTGTCTGAAAAGTATTCATTTTTTACTTTATTTCTTTCTTGACTTTATTTCTGTTTTGGATCTATCTATACTGGCATTAAGCTGTGATTAGAATATACCGATTTCTCATTGCAAACTATTTGTCTCTTTTCATCGTCCTGACTCCCTTCACCGTTCATTAGATCAGCTTCCTCTCTATTTTACTTGCCTCTGTTCCATTTCCAGAAGTTCCTGTTCTGAATTCTTCACCTGATTTTACCTTCAAAATTTCAGACTTCATATATTACCTCCACATTCTCAGATTAAGGCGTACTGATTAATCAGCTGCACACAGCTTGCAACATGATCGTCAGTTTCTAGGGACTTACTTTTAACGCACACTGCTGAAACGGATATACGAGTAGTTGTTTATATAACTCGTGTGTTAACTAAACAAATGCGGCAGAACAGAAGCACGCTATGTAAATAGCCCACTTATGTAATATCCCAACAATATTATATAGTTGAAATTGTTTGCTTAATCGTTCGGATGACATTTCTCACCTAGACGTTAATGGAACCTAATATATATTGATACTGAATCAAACATGAATGAAAATAGAGTCATTCGACACAACGCACTAATAGCCGAATAAAGAAAAACCCATAACAAAAGCTGATCAAATTAGCTAGTTATTACTGCGTTAGAAACTGCAACAAAACTTAATTACTCAGGCAGGGGACCAGAATTTAAAATGTTTGGGGGTCAAATTATGAGAGTGAGTACGTTTTATATCAATATACTCTATATTTTTCTTCAATTTGGTTACAATAGTGTCTTCCTGTGGATGTGATTTGTCTCTGATCAAAACAGCAGGTGAATCGCCGACCCGTTACTGTGTCAGCTGACGTCATGGGATAACTGCAGTCTCTATCCCCTGACTACGAGCGGGACCTGGCTTGCTCCATCTGGCGGAGGCCCGTCTGAACCTTTAACACAGTGCCACAGGGAGCGCCTTCCGCGGTCGCTGGCTTGGTGTCACACCGGTAGCAGCCGGACTCCTTGTGCCCTGGCTTGGCGTTGTCACTGTTCTTCTGCACAAAGCCGTCCATCGCTTTTTGTTCCATCTACAGCCGCTAAAATTCTTTACCTTCCACCCGGTGACGCTAGGTGGCATACGTGAGTTTAGGGATTACTCGAAAGGTGGAATATTACATTCTCTGTTCTTCATAAGTTTACCACAGGAAGAATTCTTGACCACATAAGCAGTTCAAATGAAATAAATTTCGTTGAGCCGGAAAACCTTCTGTCCACATATCAGCACGGATTTAGAAAGCATCGCTCGTTCGGAACTCAGCTTGCCCTTTCCTCGCACGATGTCCTGGGAACCACAGATGAATGGCAACAGGCAAGTACCGTATTCCTAGATTTCCGGAAAGCGTTCGCGCCGCACTTCAGACTTTGGACGAAGGTGTGAGTATACAGATTAGGTTGCCAGATCTGTGACTGGCTTGAAGGCTTCTTAAGTAAAAGTACGCAGTGCGTTGTCCTCGAGGGCGAGAGTGCATCAGAGACAGGGTATGGTGAGGAGTTCCCCATGGAAGTGTGATATGCCCGTTCTTATTCTCTATGTACATCAATGATCTGACGCACGAGGAGAGCAGCAATTTGCAGCTGTTGGCTGATGAGGCTGTGGTGCACAGTAAGGTGTCGTCGTTGACAGGATAGAGGCAAGACAAAATTTTTCGTTAACATGACGAACGCAAGCTTGCTCTAGATGTAGAACAATGTAAGTTAATGCAGATAAGCAGGAAAAACAATCACGAAATGTTCGCATGCAGCATTAGTACTGCTGCTTGACTTAGTCATGTCGATTAAGTATTTAGTCGTTACGTTGCAAGCCGATATGAAGAAGAACGAGTGCGTAAAGGCGGTAGTAGGGAAGGAGAATTGTCGACATCGGTTTATTGGAAGAATTTTGGGAAATGACACCGATTATTCAACACTAGTGCAACCTACTCCCGGCCGCTGTGCCGAGCGGTTCTAGGCGCTTCACTCCGGAACCACGCTGCTGCTACGGTCGCAGTTTCGAATCCTGCCTCGGGCATGGATGTGTGTGATGTCCTTAAGTTGGTTAGGCATAAGTAGTTCTAAGTCTAGGGGACAGATGACCTCAGATGTTAAGTCCCATAGTACTTAGAGCCATTTGAACCTTTTTTTTTTTCTTTTCAACCCATTCTTTGAGCACTGCTCGAGTGTTTGGGACCACCATCAAGTCAGATTAAAAGAAGACGTTCTTATGGGTAGGTTGGACCAATACGCGAATGTTACGGTGATGCTTCGTGAACTCTAATGAGAATCTCTGAATCCGTGGAGGCGTCAGTACGTTCTCGTCGCGAAACACTATTGCTTAAACGTAGAGAAACTGCATTCGAAGTTGACAACAGAGCGATTCTACTGCATCCAACGTACGTTTCACATGAGGACCACGATGATAAGAGAAATTGGGGGTCGTTTCTCCTTCACCCTGTTTGCGACTGGAACGGGAAGGAAATGACTAGTACTGATACAACGTACCCTCCGTCATGGACTACAAAGTACGTTGCGGAGTGCGTATGTAGATGTAGGATAGAGAAATGCAATAAACATTCTTTAAAAGTGTAAGACAAGTTTCGGTAATTCTATCCACATTGCGCTTCTGTAGATGAGCAATGTAATCATCACACTAGGCACTTGGGTTCGATGAGCATCACCCTAAAGAAATATTCTATGATGGGTACATTGGAAAACTGCCTATCCTAATTCATGGCGGTAACTGAGGAGACCTGGAATTTTCATTCGTGACATAACAGCCATCTGTAGTTTACACATATTAACGAAAACTGACTGTTTTCCATGTACAAAATTTAAATTCATTTATAATGATATAGGTAAAATTTTTGTGAAATTTGTAATTATACACTCTGCTTATTTCTATAGAAGAATTAAAGTAAAATTAGTGATAGCAAAAGGAGTATTGCTTGCTTAAAACTTACCTGTATACACTACAATTTATGTGATCGATTAGTCTCCCGTTGATAGATAATTGGGGTCTGTATCTAAACCACGACTGACTGTTGTCACACATGGTCTCAAATTGCCGGTCTCCTCTGCTTCAAGTAAGACTATGTCTATGACGACATGCTCCTCTTAAAACGTCATGTCGAGGTCGCTATAGGCAGTGGATGTAACCGTTTTCGGTTGGCTGGTAGCCACGTAATTGACCCTTAGTTTAAATTAGCTACAAAGAAAGTGATGTTCACCTCCTCCGCACTCTCTCTCTCTCTTTCTCTCTCTCCTGTATGTGTGTGTGTGTGTGTGTGTGTGTTTGTTTGTTATTCACGCTCCTTCTTTCCTACCTTTATATCCCTTTGCAGTAATTGGGTATTTTTTGTAGCCGGATTCCATTTCTGCCGCCACAACGTGCTGCTTTCACCGTGCTTTTTTATAGTGCGTTTTTACCCACTACACAACGAAATTGGCGTCGGATGTTGATTTAGATCTGATGCCACTGGATGACGAATGACATATGGTTCATGAAAAAAGCGTAAACAGAAGTAATGACCAGTTTAAAACAATAATAAAAATGAGTAATGGTAGTGCCAAGATCCCGTTACCAGTCTATGAAGATGCGCGGTATTGTCTAACAAGCAGTATAGTGCAAACGGGAAAAGCTTTTGTGGTGTGCATACTGTAAGACCTTCGGTACACACACCATCAGATTATTCGACTTGTCGCTCTAGGCAAGTGTCAGCAATATGTCTTGTGGTCTTATCGTGGCGTCTTTATCTTCTGCTGTTAGGTCAGACGATAGAAATGCCACTTGCACGCTTAGAGTAGCAGATTGACGGGGACCAACTTTAAACAGAACTTGATTAATTTTCACACACATTTATTAAAATAGTAACAAGCATAAACCTTACGTAACTTGATTCCGCATGCTATTAACAATTGACAATCTGAAGTTCCTTTGGTCTTGGTACGTTAATCTTATTCTCAAATATCTCTGATACTTGACAAAGTGTCTATACATTTATCTTCATGGCTATGTACAGGAATATCATAATCTTATTAGGCGCAGACTGAAACTTGACTATAGAGTGGTACAGACTAATGCAGACTGGTACAGACTGGTGCAGACCAATGCAGACTGGTACAGACTGGTGCAGACAAATGCAGACTGACTCATCAGAGGTCTGTACACTCGTTATATACCTCGCACGTTCAGGTATCACTGCACAAGTGTGATCCGCGAGCAGGAAAGGTTCTACGTTAGCAGCAATCTCATTGGCTGCATTACATATTAATACGCGGATCGGCGGAAGCAGAATTTGGTCCGTCTCTAAGGCAGCGCCATCTCGTAGTGCAGAGACAGACGAGCGCTGCACCTGCGCTGTTGTGCTTAGCGGGACGCACTCTAGTGGGAAAGTTGTGTATGCACTGACTACGCGGAACTATGTAAACAACAGCTTTCTTAACAACAGGGCTTTGATGTAAGCAAGAAATTTCTCTGTAGATAGATCTAAAATGCAGTTGGTATTATTCTCGACGGTATAAAGAATATTTGATATTTCTGCTTTAAAATAGCGTATTCATGTTGTAAAAGTGTTTTGTTGAAGCAGCAACATGCTAAATAATTTTCTGTGTATTCATACTGGAATAATAAAATATTAAAAGCCTCAGTGATGTCAACTATTTGAATTTTTGTCACCTGTTCTTCCATTATGCTTCGTTTTGATCACCATGTTGCAACTCCATGTTTGCACTTCGATGACGAAGAAGGGAAGATGGTACGACAACACTGCAATTTTTGTTTTGGGAGATATGCCTTGTGTTAAAGAGAGACTATTCCAGTGCACACACACAGCTTTCTTGGGAGGTCTCAACGACCATTTTGTTCGACCTTACAAAGAAGAGAATGTGAAATGTTTAAATAATTTATAGCACAAGTACAGCTTTGGTCTTTAAGGGAGGTGACTGTAATCGCAGGTGGATGCATGCTGATAAAGTTCATAGGCAATTTTTGCCATAATAAATAATTTTTCCGGTGGCCGTCATATTCCCAAGATAAGGGACTGCTGGAGGACAAAGACCATTAATTTTTGGCTTTCTAGAAGTCAAAGTAGTGAAATAGCCCCAAGACGACAAGTATGCTGAAACGGCAAGCCATTACGTTCTAATTTTGTTTGCAGACAGACTTTCGCTTAAGGAGACTTATTTTCCTGGGAGTGCCACTTTGGCGCTTCCTCACAATGACCAATGTAAAGCATCGAAGGTCACCCAGCTTCTCCATCTGTACTGTCACGGAAGGGGCAGTGCTGCGTCCATAGATTGGAATCGCGGAACTACTTTCTCTTCAGTAATGTAGCAACACAAGTCTGTCGCGTCTGAGGCAACAAAACCTGAAGTCACATGCTCCGGATTCCCACACTGAAGGAGCTTCTGGATACAGTCGGTCGATCACAGTACATTGCAAGACTGTCGTGCTAGGCATCAGCTTTTTAAGTTGCAGCATATTTTGGATTTCATTATTCTGAAGCGAGACACGTCCAGCAAATACACAATATGAACCCACTTGCATTTTTAGAAGGTGGCTGCTAGGGTCGCGATCGCGGTGACAACACATAGTCGTGTTTGGACCTGCCGACAGTCCACTGACTTCTCTTCAATGCACCTGCAGTAAGAAACGCGCTGACACGCTCGCGCCCTCGTGTCCTCATCTCAATCTCTCTCATGGTTCATTGATTGTGTGTGTATCTTTACGTGATCTCTATCAATAAAGTACTTTTCCCAAAGGCTGGACGAATTCTTACTGTTATTTCCTCATGTAAACTGTTACACCGGATGGTTATAATTAAACTTTCCCTGTTAATACGGAAACTAATTACTGCATGAGTACCAAACTTGGTAGCATTAATTTCCAGAGTATGGGGTGCATCATTTCCATGCGTCACAGTGCCACCAGCCAGTTCCAATTATGGCCACCAGGTGCAGTGATCAGTCATCGTGATTCATAGTCTCACGCACTTGACCAGTCGCAGTGCACTTGTTGACGTGCCAACATGAGCTTGGACAAAAGGAGAAGGGCATTATTGGTGAAGTTCTGTTATCAAAACAACAGTAATGCTACAGGTGCACGTCGAAAAAATCGCCGGCTGAAAGGATTATGGAAGGGTCCTCTTTCTCCACCTGCTGTGCGGAACATGATCATGAAGTTAGAACCAACTGGATAACGGCGTCGCTCTGGGAAGAGGCCGACGATCGGTTGCATCACAGGTGGTTGATGAAATCGCTGTTGCTATGGCAGACAACGCTGCGCGCAATTCCCGATTGTCATGCAGTGCGTGTGTTGTGTTACAACAGTTGAATATCCTGTGGTCCACTGTATGCAAGGTGCTTTGAACCATTCGCAAATGCTATCTGTACAAGATCTACATTGTACAGCAGCTTGCACCACAGGCGCACAACGACGTGTTGACTTCGCTCTCCACTTTCTAGCATGGACCATCATAAGGCAGACGAAGCTCATTTTTCTCTGGCAAGTGAGATGAACATACAGAATTGCCGAATGTAGTGATCTTCATCTCCAGTCACTGTGCATGACGTTCTTCTGTAAGGTGAATGTGTCACCATGTGGTGTGGCTTCACGGCTACGTTCATCATTGGCCCATTCTTTTTTGAACAGGTTGTAGCTCAAGAACCAAAGACATACAATGTGACTGGCCAGCATTACTATGATATCCTTCGTCAGCATGTCATACCCTCCCTATGGGAGAGAGATGCATTGAACTCAACAGTTTTTATTCAAGAGCCGGCCGCGGTGGCCGAGCGGTTCTAGGCGCTTCAGTCTGGAACCGCGCAACTGCTACGGTCGCAGGTTCGAATCCTGCCTCGGGCATGGATGTGTGTGACGTCTTTAGGTTAGTTAGGTTTAAGTAGTTCTAAGTTCTAGGGGACTGATGACCTCAGATGTTAAGTCCCATAGTGCTCAGAGCCGTTTGAACCATTTATTCAAGACAGTGCCCCACTGCACACCACTCGTGTTCACCACTTTCTCCGAAACACATTCGGAATTGACGAATTATCAGCCGATCGTTTGCAAATGATTGGCTGGCATGTTCACCTCATCTCACACCCTGTAATTTCTGCTTGTGGTGCTACGTGAAGGGCAGGATTTACTGGGGGAACATTCACACATGTCCTAATCTGAAGCGCAGCGTGTCAAGAGAAATGCTTCATTCAGGATTGCACTTTCAGACTTTTCTGGATACTGATGGGCGCCATATTGAGCCCCTTTTGTAGCAGTAACGGTACCAATAAATAATGGTGTGATGTAGCGTAGCAGCACATTAAAAGTGTTTCAATTGAAATGATTCTTCTTTATTTGTCTTCTGCATGTCCTTGACATTAATGCTACCACGTATGGTCCTCATGTGGTAATTAGTGTTCATGTTATAATGTGTTTAATAGAGAAAGTTTAATTAGAACCACCCATTACATATAAAACAGAGTAAATGTACGTGTGTATGTCCAGGCTCTCCAAGATCCTGAGATCAATTTCAGCGATATTTGACACAGAAGCAGCAGGCCTCATGAGCACCAGCACTGTGGGGTTTATAAAATGCTAGATCCAAGAAGAGCAGAGATGCAGGCAGAAGGTGTTTCTTATAGCCCCTGGCATATGGGCTCCCCTTCATGAGAGGCATGTTGCATCAGAACAGTATCAGTCTAGCAAATCAACCTTCTTTGCAGGTCAGCCTACATGTTAGGGGCAATAAATGATTTTTGTAGGCCTAAGCATGTAGGCTGGCCTGCATGACAGGCATGTTGTGTAGGAGTACGATTAACCTACATTTTGGGCCTGCATAGCCTGGTGGCCTGTATGCTTTTTGAAATACCTGATGTATAGCCTACCCTGCATGACATGTGTGATGTCGGAGTTTTATTAGGCTGTGTAATTGAACTGCATTGAAGGGGTTGCACTTGGTGATGTTCATGGCTAGGGACAGCTTAGGATGGATACAGGAGGCGATGGAAAGAGTGAGAGGAGAAGGAAATGGACAGAGGAGGGGAGATGCATGAGATAGGTGGACACAGTAGAGTGGTATCAGACAAGTGGAATTGGAAGGGAGAGGCAGTGATAGAAAGAGAAAAGGAGAGGAGGGTATGGCCTAAGGGAGCGAGCAGGAAGGTTTGGTCAGAAAGAGGTGGTGCAGAAAATGGGTGAAGAGTAGCAAAGAAGATATGAAGAGACAGATGAGAAGGAGGAAGTAGATACAAGTAAAAGGGTGAGGTGGGCTGACATAGGGAGAAGTAAACACAGAGAGGGGGGTGGACACGGTGTTAAACACACATGAGGGCAATGCTAAGGGAAAAAGCTAGTTCATGTATTAATTTTCCATTGAGCTTGCTTGTGCCAGTAGCATTGCAGATCTGTGGATTCTTGGGTATTCTCACACTGTAAAGGCTGTCTCGCTTTTTTCATTGTTCTTAAGATCAATATACAGAGTTAAAATGCAGCACCTCAGTTACTTCTGTAGCCCTTCGTCCTATGTTAAAATAGTTTATTTATGCCTCAACTAAAACAACCTGAAAATCTGAATGAGGTGGCCAAGGAGACAGGCAGATTTTTAGATAAGGCCCCACTTATTTACTTATTCTCATCACAAAGAATTATGACTGAACAAGATAATACTCCCCAAGGTTCCCAAAGTGCAGGTCTTCTGAAGCATCTACCACTTCGAGGCACCATAAAGTATTGCATATGTTAATGTATATTTTTGCATGCAAATTTTTAGGTTTTCGTCGAATAATACTTCATTTGTCTGTTACATGCTATTGTTTCTTCAGTGGCTCGCGTATCTATTGTCCTTATATTTGTCAACCTTCAAATATACACTCCTGGAAACTGAAATAAGAACACCGTGAATTCATTGTCCCAGGAAGGGGAAACTTTATTGACACATTCCTGGGGTCAGATACATCACATGATCACACTGACAGAACCACAGGCACATAGACACAGGCAACAGAGCATGCACAATGTCGGCACTAGTACAGTGTATATCCACCTTTCGCAGCAATGCAGGCTGCTATTCTCCCATGGAGACGATCGTAGAGATGCTGGATGTAGTCCTGTGGAACGGCTTGCCATGCCATTTCCACCTGGCGCCTCAGTTGGACCAGCGTTCGTACTGGACGTGCAGACCGCGTGAGACGACGCTTCATCCAGTCCCAAACATGCTCAATGGGGGACAGATCCGGAGATCTTGCTGGCCAGGGTAGTTGACTTACACCTTCTAGAGCACGTTGGGTGGCACGGGATACATGCGGACGTGCATTGTCCTGTTGGAACAGCAAGTTCCCTTGCCGGCCTAGGAATGGTAGAACGATGGGTTCGATGACGGTTTGGATGTATCGTGCACTATTCAGTGTCCCCTCGACGATCACCAGTGGTGTACGGCCAGTGTAGGAGATCGCTCCCCACACCATGATGCCGGGTGTTGGCCCTGTGTGCCTCGGTCGTATGCAGTCCTGATTGTGGCGCTCACCTGCACGGCGCCAAACACGCATACGACCATCATTGGCACCAAGGCAGAAGCGACTCTCATCGCTGAAGACGACACGTCTCCATTCGTCCCTCCATTCACGCCTGTCGCGACACCACTGGAGGCGGGCTGCACGATGTTGAGGCGTGAGCGGAAGACGGCCTAACGGTGTGCGGGACCGTAGCCCAGCTTCATGGAGACGGTTGCGAATGGTCCTCGCCGATACCCCAGGAGCAACAGTGTCCCTAATTTGCTGGGAAGTGGCGGTGCGGTCCCCTACGGCACTGCGTAGGATCCTACGGTCTTGGCGTGCATCCGTGCGTCGCTGCGGTCCGGTCCCAGGTCGACGGGCACGTGCACCTTCCGCCGACCACTGGCGACAACATCGACGTACTGTGGAGACCTCACGCCCCACGTGTTGAGCAATTCGGCGGTACGTCCACCCGGCCTCCCGCATGCCCACTATACGCCCTCGCTCAAAGTCCGTCAACTGCACATACGGTTCACGTCCACGCTGTCGCGGCATGCTACCAGTGTTAAAGACTGCGATGGAGCTCCGTATGCCACGGCAAACTGGCTGACACTGACGGCGGCGGTGCACAAATGCTGCGCAGCTAGCGCCATTCGACGGCCAACACCGCGGTTCCTGGTGTGTCCGCTGTGCCGTGCGTGTGATCATTGCTTGTACAGCCCTCTCGCAGTGTCCGGAGCAAGTATGGTGGGTCTGACACACCGGTGTCAATGTGTTCTTTTTTCCATTTCCAGGAGTGTATGTCTAATAGACACATGCAAAGTTTGAGATATAACTGAAATGGCATGTTGTAGAGTCCTATATTCTCTATCTGTATTTTAAAATCTTCTGTATTCCATTTTACAGCTAAAGCTGGATTACTTTCTTCGTGAACTGAATTGTTTTATGTTGGAATTCACTGACAATGTTGTTGCTATTTGGAACGAGTGAAAGTAAAGGTTTGGATAAACAGTCAGAAACAATTGGAAGTTGGACAACACTAACTGGGATTAGGAAGCGTGTGGAGAGCAAGAGGGAGGAACGATCAAAATTAGTGAAGTGGAATAAACTATCGTTCTAAGCGAAGCTGTCTGCCTAACTTGCTCCTGCCGGTAAGCTTTCATTCGCTCCACAGAACTACCCTCTATAACGAAGTTTTCCTCTCTAACACGACCAAGAATGTTCGCCTTTATGTGAATTCGTTATGTAAATGGGCGACTTCCTTGGCAAATTAATGAATGCCTGAACAAGTATTATAACAGTAGTTTGAAATTCTCTTTACTAAGGGAAAATAGCTCTCTGTTAACGTTCCGACATAAATTCTATGATTACCCTTCTTTAACTTGATTTTGAATTTATAGCACTCCTGAATCCGGCGCAATTTCTCCAAGCTGTACCTTCCATACACAATAAGGTCTAAAAGTCAGTAGATGTAAAAGATTACCTATCTCTTCAAATATTCCAGTTAACATTATCTAGTTTCAAATTAAAAATACCAGTTTTCTGCAGTGCCCTTAACGTATTTACTATTCGATGCATTTATGTTCCTTGAATATGAATCGTTTCGTAAATGCTACTTTGTTTTTACACTAAGCTGTATCCCTGAAGATGATTACATCTTGTTAACAACCAGGAGATATTTATGACAACCTCAGTATCTCTAATGTGAAGAACGCCATTATTATAGCTCCTGGAGTTACTCACTGTCTTTCGCCTTTGTTTACAGCGAATTTAAAAGTTAATGTTAAACAGCTTTTCCATTGCATGGAGTAGATCTTGCTTGTCTGAGCCAGTACTAGTAGGAGATTTGAGATTTCCTAGGATAGGAAAAAAGTACACACTTGAGTGTTTGTTTCAAGAAATACAACTTAAACCTGCAGACACCTGAAAGAATTATTTAGCAGTTCAGAACATACGACGCTATGAAACAGAGTTTGAGGTAACAATGTGTCATAAAGAGTGCTAAAATGTAGACATTTTACACATATTCCATTGTGTTATAGGTAACTTAGACCTTCAAACTACACAGACACATAAGAAATTATTGTTATTATTATTGTTATTTTGAACTATCAAGGAAGAATTTTAGTCCAGCGTGAGTTACTGATAACTGGGAACAAAAACAAAAACCAAAAATTGACAGAAAGTATCCGAGAAACATCATTCGTCACGAAGACGAGAAGAGTTATGTAGGCATAACTAAAAAGAGGCTAATGAACCAAATCTTCAAGCACGGAAAAATTCAATGGTCCATGACCACTTGAAGATCTCAGGAGCAATTGGTCGATTAAATCACATACGAAGAGCAAAAGAATGCTTTGGGTAATATACAGGGTGGTCCATTGATAGTGACAGGGCCAAATATCTCACGAATTAAGCATCAAACGAAAAAACTACAAAGAAAGCTTGAAAGGGGAAACCAGATGGCGCTGTGGTTGGCCCGCTAGATGGTGCTGCCAAAGGTCAGCGTATATCAACAGCGTTTTTTAAAAATAGGAACCCCCCTTTTTTATTACATATTCGTGTAGTACGTAAAGAAATATGAATGTTTTAGTTGTACCACTTTTTTCGCTTTGTAATAGATGGCGCTGTAATAGTCACAAACGTATAAATACGTGGTATCACGTAACATTCCGCCAGTGCAGACGGTATTTGCTTCGTGGTACATTAAACGTGTTAAAATGGACGGTTTACCAATTGCGGAATAGGACGATATCGTGTTGATGTATGTCTGTTGTGATCAAAATGCCCAACGGGCATGTGCTATGTATGCTGCTCGGTATCCTGGACGACATCATCAAAGTGTCCGGACCGTTCGCCGGATAGTTACGTTATTTAAGGGAATGGGAAGTGTTCAGCCACACGTGAACGTCAACCACGAACTGCAACAAATGATGATGCCAAAGTAGGTGTTTTAGCTGCCGTCGCGGCTAATCCGCACATCAGCAGCAGACAAACTGCGCGAGAATCGGGAATCTCAAAAACGTCGGTGTTGAGAAAGCTACATCAACATCGACTGCACCCGTACCATATTTCTATGCACCAGTAATTGCATGGCGACGGCTTTGAACGTCGTGTACAGTCCTTCCACTGGGCACAAGAGAAATTACGGGACGATGACAGATTTTTTGCACGCGTTCTATTTAGCGACGATGCGTCATTCACCAACAGCGCTAACGTAAACCGGCATAATATTCACACTGGGCAACGGAAAATCCACGATGGCTGCGACAAGTGGGACATAAGCGATCTTGGCGGGTTAATGTATGGTGCGGAATTATGGGAGGAAGGATAATTGGCCCCCATTTTATCGATGGCAATCTAAATGGTGCAATGTATGTTGATTTCCTACGTAATGTTCTACCGATGTTACTACAAGATGACAGAATGGCGATGTACTTCCAACATAGTGGATGTCCGGTACATAGCTCGCGTGCGGTTAAAGCGATATTGAATACCATACTTCATGACAGGTGGATTGGTCGTCGAAGCACCATACCATGGCCCGCACATTCACCGGATCTGACGTCCCAGGATGTCTTTCTGTGGGGAAAGTTGAAGGATATTTGCTATCGTGATCCACCGACAACGCCTGACAACATGCGTCAGCGCATTTTCAATGCACGTGCGATCATTACGGAAGGCGAACTACTCGCTGTTGTGTCGTTACACGTATTGCCAAATGTATTGAGGTTGACGGACATCATTTTGAGCATTTATTGCATTAATGTGGTATTTACAGGTAATCACGCTGTAACAGCATGCGTTCTCAGAAATGATACGTTCACAAAGGCACATGTATCACATTGGAACAACCAAAGTAAAATGTTCAAACGTACCTAATTCCTGTATTTTAATTTAAAAAACCTACCTGTTACCAACTGTTCGTCTAAAATTGTGAGCTATATGTTTGTGGCTATTACAGCGCCATCTATCACAAAGCAAAAAAAGTGGTCCAACTAAAACATTCATATTTCTTTGCGTACTACACGAATGTGTAATAAAATGGGGGTTCTTATTTTTAAAAAAACGCAGTTGATATCCGTTTGACCTATGGCAGCGCCATCTAGCGGGCCAACCATAGCGTCATCTGGTTTCTCCCTTCAAGCTAGACAAGTTTCGTTCTTTGTAGTTTTTTCGTTTGACGCTTATTTCGTGAGATATTTGGCCCGGTCACGATCAATGGACCACTCTATACATATTTAAGAGCAGAGCCCTTCCAAACCTCCTCACAGTTTCTCATGTAATGAGGGCGCGTGGCTCTGTTGGTGGCCATCCATTTGTCGGATGGGGACGTTAAGCTCAGCGGTCCTCTTGGTGCTATCTGTAAGAAGTAGCTTATGTACCTGCACTGGGTTTCGCTCTCCCTTCCTTTCATCCATAACAACGTAACCCCAACAGTACACTGTCCTAAACATTCATCACAGTCATGCACACGACACACATACACACTTAACACTTTGCTTCACATTGAAGAAAGGCAGCTGGAATCGACCTCCACTAGGACCTTGCCTTGAGCGAACGTGCCGGGTTCCTGCATCTGCTCCGCTACGATCATATCCTGAATATGGGACTTTGCATTTTGCATTGCATATAGAACAGAAGTAGTATAGCTAATTGGGGTCTGACACAATCTGCACTGTTACCAGCTGTCGTCCATCCTCTGCCCATATGAAGCACTATGATCAGATTTCCTTCTCCCCTCCCTCAACTCTCTGAGGATATCAGCCTAAGTATAAAGTGGTGGAATATTAAAATAGCCAATTTATGTTGCAGGTTTTTGGCATATTCCTATGACAGCACTGTGGAAGTAGGTCAGTTGCCATAAGTGTAAAATGGCATGTAATTCAAAAGATCCAATGAGGGATATTGACCTGTTAGTGTGACATTTAAAACAAATCAAGATGGCGACCAAAAGTGGTCCAACTGAGTATAGTAGCACAGCCCGATGACGTCAAAATCCAAGCTGACGCTCCAAGATTGAGGACCTGGTTGTCAGACTTTCACAGCCATATGTTATAAAGCAATATGGTGGTCCTGAGGGATAAAACCACAGGTTGCATGGTTGGCAGGTCACACATGGTAATTATAGATTCTGGTCCTTAACCTAAAATCTCGATAGTCAAAAACGTTGGTTTTCCCTGCTCCTATGACGTTACAGTTCACTTGTCATAAGTTTAAAGTGTTTCTAGCCCAGCTATTGAAAGTTTAGCCGATTTCCTACCACCTCTATGACGTCACCGTTTAAACAATTTGCCCCTCATGTCTGATATCACAGATTAAACAAATTCCCCCACCCAGTTTTCTTATGCTTGAAACCCAAGCGATAATTTCCATAAGATTTAAAACTATTTGATGTGTCATAGGAACACGGTAGGAATGTTTCTGTCTATATTTTGACTGCTGCCACTATAGGATCTGGCCAGAAGCAACGATTTATTATCGATGGAGTCACGGAACTGTACTGGCGACAAGCCATAGAAATTACAGCACATGAGACTAAAGTTTAAATGTTGGGGAAGTTTGAAAATGGAAGAAACACACTTATACCTTAACCCATGTTGTAAAGTGGCAGAAAATTCAAAATAACCATTAGACCACAAAGACGACGTAAGATTATTTTTTTATGATGTTATTGGATGTGTTAAAATTTTAAAGAAAAATTATATACTTAAAGAAATGTAGTCAGAGAAACAGTTGTTAGGCAACAGTATGTGTGTATGCGATGGCAGCACTGTGGAGTCATAGAATCTTTGACAATCAGTAGTGGAAAGCTGCGGTGTCCAGCAGATGGGAATCGTTGTGTGCCCTGTATAAAGCATGGACGTACGTTTGGAACTATGTGAGTTGCAGATTTATTACGAGGAGGAATGATGACTCATAATAATGGGTGGATACACACTGACATAAAAAAGTTTTTGAAAAGAAGAACAAGATATTATTTGATGAGGTAAACATTTTATTTTTATTTTTTTTTAGATTTGTATTGTTGGTCCACTACACCCTCGTAACAGTTTAGTTTTTGATAATTATCCTGTGATTGATCATCTGCGGTAATTTACTGTACCAAGGAAGTTATTATATACGCTCCTTTCTAACTGAAACTTCAGAAGTTAAAGGTTGAGTCATGCTTTTCAATGTCACTGTGTCAAGATTATGAACCCAATTTTCCTGGACCAACTGTATATTTTTAGTAGTATTTTTTTAGCTGTTGCGGAATCTTGCTGTGTTGCTGTTTCTCCCAGTACTTCATTTTGCAGGTGAGATTCATAACGCGTGATTGTTTCGTTTGCTTTGCGCAATATAGGTTCTATCAGTTTCTTTATTTTACCAGGGACATATTCAGTGCAGAAATTTTCGTATGTTTCAGGTTACATTCTTATAAAGCCGACGTTACAGTTTCTTTATTTTTATTCAGATACATTTCTTTCCAAACAGCTCGCTCTGCCTGAGCTTGAAATTATTGGTTTGCTTATTTATTTGCTTATGAATGATATCGGTTTTCACACACACAGGATTATTTTCAGTTTCATGTAAATGATGTGGCTTTTAGCTCAGTAGCACTTTTTGGTTGTCTGTTCACATTCCCAAGTTTGTATTTACGGCAAGACACACACAAGTAAAGGCTACACACTTATAACATTCTGCAGTGAAATTCAAAAATTTTAGCACAATTGGCCTTTCAGAGAACGTATATAAATGCCTCAGGAGCCAAAAAAGAAAAGAAAATTCGCCGCTAAAAAGTAATGTGCGGAATGGTTGATAGTTATGTCAGGAGCCAGTCAAAAATGGTTCAAATAGCTCTGAGCACTATGGGACTTAACTTCTGAGGTCATCAGTCACTTAGAACTACTTAAACCAAACTAACCCAAGGACAGCACACACATCCATGCCCGAGGCAGGATTCGAACCTGCGACCGCAGTAGTCGCGCGGTTCCAGACTATAGCGCCTAGAACAACCGGATCCAGTCACCCAGGTTTATCCAGACATGTGAATGTCACCAGAAGCGTATCAAGCACGCTGAGAACGACACACGTTTATAAAAACTAACAAAAAAAAGAAAAAATAACTTACTTTTAAGTGTAGTTGCGTGAGTGGGACTAAAACAACGTGTTCATTGATGTTAATCATGTATACATCTCCTGTAAACTGATTTGTACTATGATGATTTATGGTGATATCATTTCCATAAGAGAATCATTCAAACGGTCTGTGGAAGATAAGTGATTAAGTAATTAACTAACAAGTCGACACGTGACCATCAGAATGGCGTAAGTACTGACGCCTAAAGAAGTAATAGCTTTACAGCAGTAGAGCTTGGTAAACTATTGGCGCAAGACGCTGCATGACGTAAGACTCAGATACTGAGCCATATGCGGCTCGCGTTGATGCCGTTCATAGTTTCGCATCTTGTAATAGCGATAGTGGCGTCTCGTTTTCTTAGCGTGTTCACTGGCGCCACAGCGTTTGCTCGCCATGGTTGTCCGTGAGTGGCAGCAGCAGCGCTTATCGATAGCCTGTACTGTGGTACCATCTTTGGAGCGACCTCTAGTATTTTCTGGTTCATCGTGTGTCGAGCGAGTTGAGTTGGGACGGAGCAGCAGTGAGGTCCGAAAAGCCAGTACTCGCCCGACCGCTGGCGACACACAAGCACAGTCCGACGGAAGGATGTGGTCGCGAGAGTGCACGACTACGTCAAGGATCAGATTCAGTGAGTTTTGGTTGAATGGACCGTGATATTCGAGTTGTGCAACTTTCACTTGTATGTGAGTGTCCGCCCGTCGAAGTGACCTCATGGTAATAAGTTGTCATTCGACAATTTATACTGGGATCTTTCCCGTGCCTGACTTGAGTGGGGACGACCGTTGGTTGGTCGTTCGGTCAGTCATCGCAGCGGACGACGTGCATTTGATCTTCCCACCGCTTCTGGCTTCTCTGTGTTTGTGCCAACTTATGATTCGTCCTGTTGTTTTACAGTGTCTGGTTTTAGTATTGTGAGTTGTTTGTGGAATTGTTTTCCCGGATCCGTGTGTATCTTGTGCTTTTGAATGAGCAGTTATTTTAATGCTGTCTGCTTACTGGATTTGATGAGAGTGGCGAATGGACTTCAGTTCGGTTGGGGCGCAGCAGCAAGGAGGTCCGTGCAGCGCAGGGGCAAGCCGGGGCCGCTGGCGGCGTGCTGCCACTGCCCGATCGAGGAGGGGTAGCTGTGAGCAGTTACCTGCCCTGGAGGTTAACGTACTCTGCCAGCAGTGTAGCTTTCCTCGTCGTGTTGATGCTGTCCGACACGGCGTGTAGTTCGACAGCATCTTGTATTGTACTGTGCGTATTTTTTGTGGGAGGTCTGCCTTGGTTCTAGTGTTTCCTTTGGCCTTGGGTGTTTTCTGAAGACATAGTGCTGTCTGTCTCTTCACCCTTGCCTAAACATATTCCATCGTTGTACTGGTGATCGGACGTTAGGCGGATTGGTTAGTCGGCCAGTCGGCGCTTAAGCTGCCCCTAGTTTGAGTTTCCATCCTGTTACAACTGTACAACAAGAGTACAACTCTTGGCTGCCTGTCTCACCTAACCTTACGTTTGATTTACGTTCCCAGGCCGACCCTTGTAACGCTTGCTGAGAAATGCTTGTCCTGATTCCTTAGGTTGTGGTGTTTGTTTTAAGGATACTTCTAATTTTCTAATTATTGTCGGTGTGGCATTCAGCCGAGCAATAACATTACTTCTTTTATAATAAGGCCTTCAGCAGTGTTACATTTTGTTTTAAATGGAAGTATTTATCTTAATATGTGCTATTTGGAATTGTTCTTCTGACTTCTAATTCAGGCATTCAGCAGTTTGTGTTTGAGGTTATTGTTGGTGGACTTCTGCCCAGAAGTTGTGGGATTTTTCTTCTCTGTGATAAGGCCTTCATCCGTCATACAATCAACTGTGTTTTTTTAAGAGATTGTTTTACATTTTTAATTTCTTTAAATAAAGTTTACGTATTTGTTGTGCAACTGAGATTAACTGATTTCGGCCCCATCCACAATTGTAACCTTATCCTGCCCCACCGTGACAATCCAGTTCTCAGATACCATCAGCAACAAAGTGCAACGCTGTCTCATGAAGAGATGTCGAACACAGTGGTCCAGTGGCACTTACACGAAAGCACGCGCTCAGTCTGTAAACAGGTTCGACAGACATGGACCATGCGTGCACCTCTGCGTTGCGTAGCTCTAGCTAACGAGGAGAGGTACACTGCAGCGGCCGCCTAGTGTGGTGACGGAGCAGTGATACTCCAAGAGCTCGTATACTTGATTGGTTAAACCGGAGCATAAGGCTGAAAAAATCTCTTAAAAACTCCAAAATATATTCTAAGGTAGTTGCGGTGATATGTTGGCTTCTTAATATTTCTGCAATGAAAGCTTTTGGAGATAAAGGCACCAAATTGTAAAACGTGACGACTCACATTAGAGTTTTCTACATCTAATGCCTTGTAAACAAGAAAAAAATGGAACGTTGCTGCCTCAAAAGACACTGCCAACAAATGTGGCACAGATTCTGGATCCTTTACCTAAATGTTTCCTACGAATTGCTAAAATACAGGGTGACAGGTATTGAACTATAAGAAAAAACGTAAATTAATTACAAGCTACGGCGTGCACGCACTTTATTCAACATGTAAACGTCACTACAGATATTCTAATTTAGGTTATGTCATATTCGATATGCCTCCCATCATTGGCGATGATGTGGCGGAGACGAATAGCGAAATTTTGCATGGTCCGCTGAAGTGTCAGAACATCGATGTTGTCGATGAGTTCCTGAATGTCAGTTTTCAGCTCAGCAACGGTTTTGGAGTTACTTCTGTACACCTTGTCTTTAATATAACGCCACAAAAAGGAGTCGCGTGTGTACAGATCCGGAGAATATGGCGGCCAATCGATTCCCATGCCAGTGGCCTCTGGGTACCCCAGAGCCAGATTGCAATCCCAAAAGTGCTTCATTCCTGCTTCGATGCGGTCCAGCTCTGCCTTCTATAAATCACAACTTGTCGAAATCTGGGCCACTTTAGGTAATGGGGATGAAATCACCTTGCAGACCCTTCACGTAACGTTTGATAGTCCCCGAGATATCAAGGAATATCGCACCGATTATTCCGTCACTGGACATTTCACACCACACAGTCTCCCATATAAGTTATGACGAGTTCGAACCTGCGGCCGTAGCAGTCGCGCGGTTCCGGACTGCGCGCCTAGAACCGCTAGACCACCGCGGCCGGCTGCTTTGTATGAAGGCGTGTAGAGTATGTAAGTAGATTAGATTTAGAAATAGAAAATAGTAGCGTCACTGGGATGAATACACCTAAGGCTCAAGGTCAGAGTACTTTAAGAAGACAACTAAGTCGCATGTCGAAATACAGAGAGAAAAATGGAATTTTTTGTACAGATATACGAAAGCATGTAGGCAGCCAACCAAGCTGACAAACCTCATCGTAGACATATTCATCGCAAATGAAAGAGTGAAACAGAAGAAGCGTTGTGAAACCACGTATGAGAAAAACGTGGAATAACTAAATAATTAGGAGAGTAACTTGGAACAATACGATAATGCCACATGTTTAGAAGTACTTCATCTCTGAATATACACTTTAAATCTCTGAATGTCTCGAGAATGACTCTGTACACAGCGTTCAAGTACTTCAGACCTCCGTTTGGTTTTAACGAATACCTGCAGTAAACTGCCAGCTTTTCATAGTTCATTATCGGTTAATCTTGCAAAAAACGACTGTTATTACTACACTTCTTATTGATGAACACTATGAAAGTGAGTTCCTTTACGGAAATATGCAAATGCAAGGTATCAACGTTCGAGGTCCTAACTTAACAGTATGCTGCTGATATTATGCTAACGTTGCGAACACAAACAGAACAGAACTCCAGATCACCTCATTCTCTCTCACATAATAACAGTCAAGCAGGTGGCTAGAGAAATCAGAACATAGAGCCGATAGAATCACAATGATCCCTGTCAGTGACTGGATATCGATACAGAAATGAAACTGACCGAGTCGACTTATATTCAAGATGCTTGTAAGTGTATCAGATACGATAGAGGAACGGTGCACTTCACATGCTCTACATTTATATTCGTTTGGTAGACTCTAACGACAAGCGGAAATCCCACTTGATTTTTCAATTTCGTGTCGAAATCAAAGAATTTCATTTTGAACAGGTTTTCCATTGTTTCGTGTCCACCCTGATGCAACCACGGTCCCCATAGTCGCACTTCTGCAGAGGTTGGCAAGGCGGGTGTTTCGTTCGCAGTCCAGCACGCGGACCAGCAACGGCCGTGTTCAAACAATGGCAGCAAAGCGGACTCCAGCCAGACTTCCACGAAAGTTGTCCGACAGCCCAGGCAGGCGCGTTGGCCTAATGAGATTCACGTACTGCCCCCTGCCGGCAAAGGAGTCCGAGAACATACCGAGCCATACCCTCACGGCTAGGAAGTTCCCTCTCCGACCCCAGTTTTGCAGTTCTCACAAATGCGACTTCAAAATAATGACCGAAAAGCGAAATGATATCGCATTGCGATATGTGACAGTGATATCAAAGCCATACTGTGAAGTTCCTGTATATCTTCTCTTGAGAAACGGAGTTTGAGCCCCATTTTGCAAATATTCAATGAATAACTGCAGTCCTTTCGACTGCAGGAGCAAAGAGACACGTGTTACCTTGTCAGTCAATTGCACAATGTATGACAAGATGGAAAAAAAGTAAATGTCATAACAGTTCACGAAGGTGTTTCACTCAACGATCTTCCCAAGTGCCCTTCGTTTTTAAGTAGAAATGACGAAAAATTAGTTTTTTTTCTGGAAAAGGTTCATAGATGGAAGGAATAACGTCCAAAGGGTAATAGACTACCATTTTAAAGGTTATTCATTTTGTTTGGATCGAGATGGCAAGGTACTGTACTAAAGATCTTGGTTAAAAATTCCTTTTGCCTGGAACAGTTCCACCTGATTCTCTGGAAGCTAGATTTACCAGTTACCGATTAATGGCTGCCTCTCATTATCACATACGAGGTTTGTCCGGAAAATACGTATAAAAGTTGAATAATAACTTTATTTTATAATTATTCGGGTATTCCAATATGGTCTCCTTCAAAGTACTCGCCCTGAGACGCGATACACTTCTGCCAACGCCGTTTCCACTGTTGATAACATTGCTGATAGTTTTCAGTTGTGATGTTGTTCATTTGCCATGTCGTTTCCGCCTTGATGGCTTCCACATCTCCCAAGTGCCGCCCCCGAAGCACCATTTCGCATTTCGGGAACATGAAGAAGTCACAAGGGGCCAAATCGGGTGAATAAGGCGGGTGGTCTGTCACGATGATTGAGCTTCGGGCCAAAAACTCGCGCACAACGAGCGACGTGTGAGCGGCCGCATTGTCGTGATGATGGATCCACCTGCCCCCTTTTGCCAACTCCGGTCGAACTCGGGCCACACGAGCTCTGAGACGTGTCAGAACTTCAACGTAAAAATTTCCGTTCACTCTCTGGCCGGGAGGGATAAATTCCTCGTGAACAATGCCCCTATAATCAAAGAAAACAATCAACATTGTCTTCACATTGGACCTTGATTTTCGCGCCTTTTTTGTTCTCGGTTCTCCTGCTAGTTTCCATTCCTTGCTTTGAGGTTTGAGCTCCACATCGAATTCGTAAAACCAGGACTCGTCTCCAGTGATGACTCGGTTGAGAAAGTCCCCTCGTTTTCTGCTTCCATCCAATCCTCACAGCACTCAACCCTCTACACTTTCTGTTCTGGCGTCAAGAGCTTGGGTACGATTTTCGCACACAATTTCTTCATTTCAAGTTTTTGTGTCAGGATTTCGTGAACGATTGTTTTGGGGACTAACAGCTCCTCAGCAATCATTCTGACTGTCAATCTACGGTCTTTAAGAACACAAGCCCGAATTCGTTCAACATTTGCATCGGAACTCGATGTCGACGGGCGTCCTGGGCGAGGGTCATCGTTCACTACTTCTCGGCCATCCAGGAAACTTTTTAACCACTTGTTCACGGTTGGTTCCTTCAGAGAATTGTCTCCGTAAACCTGTTTCAAACACTCAAAAATCTCACGGCCATTCTTGCCTAGCTTTGCAAGAAACTTGATGTTGACGCGCTGTTCCTCAATCAGAGAGAGCTCCGTGCCGACGGCAGGTGAAAAAGGCTAACTGTCAACAAGCTGTCGCATGCTCCGACCTTCACGCAGAGTGCTCTGACTCGAACTGAGCGTTGATGGGATTGATTACAGCAGTAGTCCCACCTGGCGGTGACTGCAACTTGTAATATAAAGACATTATTCAACTTTTATACGTATTTTCCGGACAAGCCTCGTATGTATGGACCGATTTTTGAGATGGGAGCCAAGTTAAGGAAGCGGAATGTGTTACTACTGATGTTGAATTCAAGTAGTTTTGGTAAACTGCCTGTTGCTGAGGGACATACTTTTAATCCTAATGATGACACAACAGAGAAAATACAAAAATACTCTGAGTTTTTGGTTGATATTATATACACAAAGGAGGATTTGAATCAGGCAGGACCTGCATTCCAATGTTGAACAAATTTGGTGGTATACTGCATTCCAGTGAATTTAAAAAGCTGCATTGTGACACGTGCAGTAACTAACTTCTCTTAGATAAAGAAATATGTCTTCAGACTGAGCCACATCTTAAAATTTTGGAGAGTGGCGATCTCTTTCTGCCTCAGCCTGATGTTGCGAATGTTGTTTTATACAGGCTCACCATACACAAGTTAGTGCCTACAGGAAACTAAAAGAATTTTTTGTCATCGAACACTCAAAGAGCACTTACTCTAAATCTAATCTTTAAGTATAAATGTTGTAAAATTAGTTTTTCTGGAATCGTTTCTTGCATACCTTAATAGATGGAGGGATTTAGTAACTAATTATTGTTGTTGTTGGTCACAGTTTTCACCAGTGCATTATTACACGAATTTTATTTTGAAAAAGAATGCCATATTTACCGCTTCACTTAAGAAATGGAAGCTAAGCACATTTTAATTCACGTACATGTTAAATTGGCACACTTTGACGGTTAGTCTACAGCTTACATGCTAGAACATTTTTCAATTAATTTTTATGTTGTTTGAAGTATGTTTACGACTAGAATTATCCTGTGTTACAGTAATTTCTCTACGACAAAGAATTAAACTTTCTGTAGGCTCCATTAGTGATTTCTTCTCTATCTCTGCAGTTACTTATGTTCGAATAAACTATTATTAGTACATTTTAAGTAAGTCGCCTACACTGTCTACTTCTGTTTGTTAATGCATTATTCTTGTTCTACATACTTGAAGGATCTCTTTCATGATGGAAATTATGAACTTGATGTGTGAAAAAAAGCATAAAAATAAATTTTCTCCTTACTTTGATCATATGGTTATCTATTCACAAGTTAGTGAAGTCCACCGACAGTTCATTAATTTTAATTGTGCTGGAAATTACGATCTTTTTAAGACATGTAAATTCGTCTACTAGAAAGAATTTAAGTCGGCAGTGACTGTATTACACAAGTTACCTTACAGTGTGTGACGGTTCCCTGTTCCATTCTCGAATAGAATGTGGAGAAAATGATGCCCAGTAACACTCCGAAAAGCTCTCATTTCTCGGATTTTCTCGTTTTGGTCATTTCATAAGATGCTTGTTGGAGAAAGTAGTCCCAGAACGTACTGCCTCGGAATTTCAATAGTAAACCTCTCTGTTATGTATATCGCTTCTCTTGTAGAGTATGCGCCATTGGGGCATCAGTACACTCAGCGCCTTCCATCATTTGAAAAAAGAGGCAAGAATCCCGGCTCGCAGCCCACATTACAAGCCTCCAGTCAGGAACTGTCTTGTTTCTATGTACTGAAGACGTGCAGTATTATGCGCGTGGTGAAGAATGGACGTCTGCGAGATCCGCCACTCCCAGTGTCCATTCCGTGCGGTTTCCTCCGCACTGTTCGCGCGGAAACTGATGGAGATGCGCCTGCGTCCTTTTTGAAATACCAATTCCTGTCGGATTTAAAGCGGCTGTCATTGCCAAGGCATGACTCGTCTCTGGTTTCTGTCAATGAGGCTCTCTTTGTGACCGCTGTTCACGTGGTAAGGAAGCTTAAGTACGAACGTGCCCAAGAAAATGAAGTCAGTAGAAACGGTGTGGCAGCTCGGCTTGGACAATGGTAGGCAAGTAAATCAGCCATGGCCTCTTCAGAAGACTTGTATTTGCCTTAATCGATGTAGGAAACCATATAAACGTAAATCTAGATACTCGGGACTATAGTTCAACCCCATTCCTCCCCCACCATATTACAGGTCAGGTGTATTAACCACAGCATCATTTTTCAGAAAGTATCTCTCAGTAATCTATTTTGTCCTGGTAATATTATAAAATTCGTTCTAATATTAACCATCACAAGGACTGATTGTAGCAGATGCGAAGATAATGATCGTAATTAATTTAACACACAATTAATGTTAGGAAGCGGATTAGTATCGAGGTCCGGTGTGCCGGCCAGTCTGTGGATGGTTTTTAAGGCGGTTTTCCATCTGTATCGGCGAATTTGGGCTGGTTCCCCTTATTCCGCCTTAGTTACACTATATCGGCGATTGTTGAGCACACAAATTCTCCACGTACGCGTACACTATAATTACCACGCAAACATTGGGGTACACTCGTCTGGTGTGAGACGTTACCGGCGGGGTCAACTGGGGGTCAAACCGCACAATAAACCTGGGTTCGGTGTGGGGCGGCGGTGGGGTGAGTGGACTGCTGTAGCCTGTTGTCGGGTTGTGTACCACTGAGGCTATGGCACGGACGAAGCCTCTCCGTCGTTTCTATGTCCCCAGTTCAATACAATAAAATACAATGTTAGGAATGGACTCTTCAGCAATGGACTTAAGTATACATGTTCTCTTTTTCAGAGACGAGAAGAGGTTCAAATGGCTCTAAGCACTATGGGACTTAACTTCTGAGGTCATCAGTCCCCTTGACTTAGAATTACTTAAACCTAACTAACCTAAGGACATCACATACATTCATGCCCGAGGCAAGATTCGAACCTGCTACCGTTGCAGCAGCGCGGTTCCGGACTGAAGCGCCTAGAACCGCTCGGCCACAGGGGCCGGCAGACGAGAAGAGGAAATGTCATAACATGAGACCCGCGGTACGAAACGTAAGACCACAATTAGAACTTATAAAGGAAAATCTACCTCTGAGACCGATTTTGACGTATTTACTTCAGCCGCTTTCTTAGACAAAATTATGGCTTTAGCAGCAACTTCTCAGTAAGCCGGAGTGTAGCACTGTTCAATGAAATTAAAGATACACTGGATATTAAAAACTTGTACTTCAACGTTACAGTAGACTAAACAATCGAGATTATTAAAAATAATTGAGTTTATAGTGCTTCTGCGGCTTGTCACTGACTTTCATTATTTCTTATTTAACAATATATTTTATGTTCACTAAAGTGGGTTGGCTGCAGGATCAAATATTTGAGGCACAATCGTGGATACCTTTTTGCCAAACTGGAAAACAATGCTTTAAAATCCGACGATCCCTTAACGGGAAAGGTGGCATATTATAAATACTACGCCCACCACACGTTATTGCTTGCAGATGGAATTGAGGATGACATTAATAAAAATAGATGGTAGATTTACTTGGTTTCCCGAGAAAATTGAGATTATCATAGAACTCGTATCATGAAGCGAGACAAATCGCAAGTCGTCGAACTCTTTAGAAACCCAGCAACTATACATATTGATATTCGTCTTATCCACAGGAGCAAGAAGAAACACACAGAGCAAGTAGCCAAGGGTGAAAAGATCAATACCGTACCGTATTTTGGAAAAATGTCATATAAACTGTTCGAAATTTTTATGCTACACTATCCCAAGTTGGCATTCACAGTAAAAAACGTAATCAAATATAACTTATAGCATCAAGCTCGGAATAGGACAAGCAAATTAGAACAGGTAGATGTATGTAAATTGGAATGTGCGTCACGTGACTCGAAACGCAAGGGACAGATGGGCGCCGGCCGGAGTGGCCGTGCGGTTCTAGGCGCTACAGTCTGGAGCCGAGCGACCGCTCCGGTCGCAGGTTCGAATCCTGCCTCTGGCATGGATGTGTGTGATATCCTTAAGTTAGTTAGGTTTAATTAGTTCTAAGTTCTAGGCGACTGATGACCTCAGAAGTTAAGTCGCATAGTGCTCAGAGCCATTTGAACCATTTTGACAGATGGGCAAAAATATTTCGACAGGATACAGGGGTCGCGCACACGCATTTAGACTTGAAAATTACAGTAAGCCGGTAGTTGCAAAATATATAAACAAAACCTGTCACCCGATAAAACTTACAGAAAAGGATTTAAAGGTGACGCTAGTAGAGCACGAAGGAAGGAAGGAAGCTTGACTAACTCCAAACACCCATTCACCGAGATAGGTTCGATAATGTGCTTAATGTACAAAACGAGCGAGACTGGTAATGGTTTCTTCTATAAATACATACCTTTCCTACAGTTTATCGCTTACACGGTATATGTGAGCAGTTGTCGTGAAGTACTTTTGATATGTTATGTCTTGTGGCCCGTGTAACATAACCGGAAAGTAGTGGAATGGCACATGCCTCAGTGCAGTCTGTTTGGAGCCGTGTTTGCTGCACTAGCCGGTACGCGGAAAGGTGATTGATGGGGGCTTCAAGCTGCAGTGAGTGGCGTTTACGCTGCAGGACAGGAAAGTTTTCGTGGATAGGCGATAATATGGATAAGCAGGACAGGGAATATGGTGTTGCCGTTTCTAAAGTAAGACTTTGACTTTATATGCGAATAATTGTATTTTTTTTGTTTTGTGACTTTTGTGCTTATTGTCCATGTTTATACAGTGTCAACGCAGAGAGCCAAAAGATGGGAGCTACACTCCCGAAAGGCCTTTCTGAGGATTACGTTCTTAACATTACTGACTGTACCTAAGTTAATAATAACTACTATACAATTCGTGTCCGAAGTTATACGGTTTGCTCTCGAGTACTACACAACTACGAAATTCCGCATCGTGGTATCGGATGTGAGCTTAAACTTCGTGTCTGGTGTGGTTTTCAACATGGCTTTCAGTCCAAGCCACTCAACAGTTTTACAATGACATCCTGAAGTCAGCTGGTGTGGCCGTGCGGTTCTAGGCGCTTCGGTCTGGAACCGCGCAACTGCTACGGTCGCAGGTTCGAATCCTGCCTCGGGCATGGATGTATGTGATGTCCTTAGGTTAGTTAGGTTTAAGTAGTTCTAAGTTCTAGGGGACTGATGACCATAGATGTTAAGTCCCATAGTGCTCAGAGCCATTTGAACCATTTGAACATCCTGAAGCCTGTTGCTTTACTGTTATTGCCTTGTTGTTATGGACTGTGCTCCAGCAAAGGAACAAATGGTTCAAATGGCTCTAAGCACTACGGGACTTACATCTGTAGTCATCAGTCCCTTAGACTTAAATCTACTTAAACCTAATTAACCTAAGGACATCACACACATCCATGCCTGAGGCAGGATTCGAACCTGTGACCGTAGCAGCAGCGCGGTTCCGGACTGAAACGCCAAGAACCGTTCTGCCACAAGGTCGGCAGCAAAAGAACAACCGATTTAACTCAACTATTATATCGCAGTAATCAGGTTTGATGAGTACCTTATCTGGGCAGAAAATACGATCACCATATGCAGGAAGACTTGCTTACATCTATGTCCTCCTCAAGTTTGGCTGGCTCTGAGCACTATGGGACTCAACTGCTGAGGTCATTAGTCCCCTAGAACTTAGAACTAGTTAAACCTAACTAACCTAAGGACATCACAAACATCCATGCCCGAGGCAGGATTCGAACCCGCGACCGTAGCGGTCTCGCGGTTCCAGACTGCAGCGCCTTTAACCGCACGGCCACTTCGGCCGGCTCCTCAAGTTTCGGAACATATTTATACAGGAAGTGAAACGTAAACCTCGCTCTCGCGAATCACTCGCTCTACCGAACTTCTACTGCTGCAATGTAATCCATCACTACACAAGTAGCAGAAACTCTAGATGGTGAGAAACAACGATGAAAGCTCGTGTGTGTCATATTTACAACATCTGTCTGTTTGATCTTGTCATTGATTCACGCAAACAGTTGGCATGGACATTGTCACACGGGTCCGTGTCTGCCATACACTATGTCTTCTCTATCGCTCCTCAGTGTGCATCAGATATCAAGCGTCTATCATCTTATCTTACCTGCATCGATCAATAAAACATTCAGTAACCCTTTCTTAGTTGCTGATGTCAGCCTCTGGTACAAGCTACCCAGTACTCTGCGCACAGTGCAATGCCCTGTTGTTATTTAAGAGGATGAAAGATTTCCTTCCGTAAACCTCATAAAGTTTTCCCCCCAAAATTAAAGTGTATGAGTAGTTTCCCTCTATTAAACAGAAGCGAATGATCCCATATTTCGCCAGTTACCCTTCTTTCGCTTGTCGTTTCCCAATCAGTCGCGTGACTTCTTCCCCCGTCCTCTTTTCTGGCCCTCCATCACCCCTCCTGTCATGTCTATTGCTGCTACCGCTCATCATTTTATAGCTACCTGCAAGTATGTTGTTTTCATTGTAGCATTTGTAACAGACGAAAATAAACTGTTTTCATCTGTCTATTTATTTCGCAGTAACTTCTAAATGGTGGAGTTTGTAGTAAATGTAGCTTATAATATGCTTTTCATGTTTACAGTAATGTTAAATATGTAGAATGTGTGGTTAGATGTAAGGGTGGGACTGATGACAGTAATCTTGCCATGTTAAATAAATAAATGAAATCTATAAAAACATTACTAAGAGCCACTGTACTAATTCTTCCTGTTCATGAAATGTCCATTCTTCACTTGTACATCGTTTATTCACGAGCTTGGTGATGAATTATCATAAAATCTCATTTGCGTTCTATACGAATTTTCTCAGTATTATCGCGAGGACAAAGTAAATTCATTGACAGATAAAATGGAGAGAGGTGACGCCGTGGGTAATTCACTATAACCGCGTTAAGGAGGAACTGATTTCAAATCCCTGCCACGCCTCACAAAGTCTTGGCATCCGAAGTGGTTGCAAGTACTTCTCGAGAGCAGCAGGTGGTCGATACATGGTGTGATGAATAATGCACAGAACTCTTCGAAAAGAATTTCATACAATGTACACCCCTTCCGTCAACATTTTCGCCCATTTGGCTGGCGATGTATCAGCATCAGTACGTATGTGGAAAGCACCACAGTCTCCCAAACGGCGTTACAAACGTCAAAACTTGGCTGTTGCCCTGGGCAAAACGGTATGCTGCTCTTCATCTGTACTCTTCCAGTGACGTGCTGGATATCACCCTCCCCCCACCAGAGGTGACGTAGCGCACAGACAGGTGCCGTTCTGGAATGGAGTCCCTCCAGGCTGATTGACGTTTCATTACTCTGTCAGTGCCACAGTAAACACCAGCCCCTTTCTGCACGCAAATACGTCGAAGGATTACTCTCCGTCACGAGAAGCTTTTGTTTCACTTACGCAGAGAAGAGCATCCTTTTGTGAAATCAGACATCATTGACACACATATATTCCTCATTAACTGAACCCAAAAAAAAAAAAAAACAGATAAAACAACAGCGCTTTGTCATGTATACCGGCGTTACGCTGCCTACATTTGAATACGCTCGACCTCTGGTTATACTGTATTCACGTACCAGTATCTCAAATTACAATCGATTTCCTTTAACATGGCTAATCATCTAAGGAGTGGTGACTGTATTTATGATACACGCCAGAATCAGTGAAACATTATGTAGAAAATTTCGCTATGTTAGAGATAGAAGCGATACTCCTAAAACAGAAATTATCTCTGTGTAGTGAATTAATATCTCAGAATAAAAACAGTCTTCGTTAAGAAATTGTTTAATATCAGTGACGCGTTTCATCCCTTTGGGACATCATCAAATTAAGTAAAAGTAGCTGGATATGTAACCCATCCGTCATAACACCATATAAAATGGAAAATGGACGCAACAGTAACTGTATATGTAATCTATCCATCATAAAAACTTAAAAAATGCGAGGTGGACCTTGAGCACACCAGCTGATTCCATCATAGCAGTAAGCAATAGGGCTGCGTTCGGCGTGCACACCGATGCTGACAGCTATATTTGTGTCACACCAAACGGATATTGTGCTTTGTGCGGCTCATACCGCGTTCGTTTTTAAGCGTGGCCATCAACACGCTACCGTTTATGCACTTTTATTTGTACAAGACGAGCATGCAATGTAACAGTCTTTAAGAAGTCAGGTTATCACGGTTATTATCATGAAATTTTGTCAGTAATAATTGTAAATATTAACACAGATAGTTTCTAGTAAATTTTTAGCTTCCTGTCAAAAAAAATAACATTTATGTCTGTTGTGAACTTGTTTTTGTCTGTCGCAGAGTATTGTTCCTTTAGTGACTCGTGCTTTTGCAGTGTTTATTGTCGTAGAACTTCAGATACAGATAGTACACAAATGAAAAATTTTACTAATTAATGCCCATGATTGATGTTATATCTCACAAATTTCCGTAATTTTAATTTTTTTTTTAAATTCGATTTCAGTTGTGATACTCCTTTGTGAGGACCGATCACACAATTATAATATTACTTACCGAGTTCTCAATTTTTTTTAGTACTGCACCTATTAAATTCATGTAGGAAGGTCATCTCCCACTCATTTATCTGCAATGAATTCTCAGATCAAATGAACATACTAGTCTAGTATCGCTTTGGATGGGTAGGACACCACGTGGTTAGGCCTAGAACATTCTAAGTAGAGCTGTCTCTGGGAAGATGTTAAAGCACGTAGACTGTCCGATCAAAAGTATCCGGACATCTGTTGACAGACATTAACACACTGAAAAGCCAAAGAAACTGGTACCTGCCTAATATCTTGTAGGATCGCAGCGAGCACGCAAAAGGGCCGCAACACGACGTGACATGTTCAGTTCAATTGTGTGTGAATTCCTATGGGACCAAACTGCTGAGGTCATCGGGCCCTAGACTTACACACTACTTAAACTGACTTAAACTATTTATGCTACGAAAAACACGCACATCCATGACCAAGAGAGGACTGTAACCTCCAGCGGGAGGGGCCGCGCACGACGTGACATGGGCTACTAATGTCTGAAGTAGTGCTGGAGGGAACTGACGCTATGAGTCCATCAGGGCTGCCCATAAATAGGTTAGAGAACGAAGGAGTGCAGATCTCTTCTGAACAGCACATTATCAGGCATCCCATGTATGCTCATTGTTTGTGGCTGGGAGCTTGGTGGCCAGCGGAATTGTTTAAACTCAGAAAAGTGTTCATAGAGCCGCTCTGTAGCAATTCTGGGAGTGTGAGTTGTCGCATTGTCCTGCTGGAATTGCCCAAGTCCGTCGAAATGCACAATGGACATGAATGGATGCAGGTGATCAGACAGTATGCTTACGTACGTGTCACCTGTCAGAGTCGTATCTCGACGTGGCAGGAGTTCCATACCACTCCAACTACACACGCCCCACAGCATTACAGAGCCTCCACCAGCTTGACCAGTCCTCCGGTGATATGCAGGGTCCATGGATTTGTGAGGTTGTCTCCATACCCGTACACGTCCATCCGCTAGATACAATTTGAAACGAGATTCGTCCGACGAGGCAACATGTTACCAGTCATCAACAGTCCTATGTCAGTGTTGACGGGCTCAGGCGAGGCGCAAAGCTTTGTGTCGTGCAGCCATCAAGGGTACACCAGTGGGCTTTCGGCTCCTAAAGACTATATCGATGATGTTTCGTTGAATTGTTCGCACGCTGACACTTTTTGATGGCCCTGCACTGAAATCTGCAGCAATTTGCGGTACGGTTGCGCTTCTGTCACTTTGGACGATTCTCTTCCGTCGTCGTTTATCCTGTTCTTGCAAGATATTTTTATGGCCGCAGCGACGTCGGTGATTTGATGTTTTATCCGATTCCTAATGTTGATGGTATACTCGTGAAACGGGAAAATCCCCACTTCATCGCTACCTCGGAGACGCTGTGTCCCATCAATCGTACGCCGACTATATCACCACGTTCAAACTCATTTAAATCTTGATAACCTGCCAGTGTAGCAGCAGTAACCGATCTAGCTGCATCAGTCACTTATGTCTTACATAATTGTTTTCGACCGCAGCGCGGTATTCTGCCTATTTACATATCTCTGTATCTGAATACGCATGCCTATATCAGTTTCTGTGGCGCTTCAGTGTATGTCCAACAGAGGCTACTTTCAGTGAGGTGAGTTAATGTCTGTGAAGTAATGGCGGCCCATGCTCCCTCAATAGCCGAAACCAAAGAAGGTAGTATTGTTGGACACCCTAACTCGCCCAAAAATTATCTTGTTTAATTCAATCGGGACTCTGTTCAACCACTCTACCACATTCCTTTTAAAACCCAACACACAATCACTGTGCTAGCGTGAATGTTGTTATCACTTGGGAACTCACGAGTGTCTCCTTCGGCTGATTTCATGCAATGTTTCACACCCACTCTCTCAATGCTCGACGGTCTCTGTCCCTCAGTACATAAGGTCTGCCTTCTCTTGCTCTAGCTATCGGTTGTCCTTCACGTTTCCACTTCAGCCACAACTTCAACAGTCGACTAAGACGGCGTTACAAGTTTTGAAATGTCGCTGATGGATTCGTTACTCAGTTGACCTCATCCAGTGACTACTCCACGTTCGAAGTCAATGAGCTATCCCGACCGACCTATTCTGCTGTAATTACTTCTCTGCTTCCAAAACAAAACTCTCCGTCCCCTTTTACAATTCCGGGTCGGCCTCTCCCAACATCTACTCTACTTGCCATTAAAATTGCTACACCAAGAAGAAATACAGGTGACAAACGGGTATTCATTGAACAAATATATTATACTCGAACTGACACGTGAATACATTTTCACGAAATTTGGGTGCATAGATCCTGATAAATCGGTACTTAGAACAACCACATGTGGCTGTAATGACAGCTAGTAATAGAGAGTACTCTGTTCAAGAATGACAAGAGGAGGAGCTATACTTGGAAAAATTCAGGTGATACGGGGAGATTTCAGTCAGATTATATCATGGTCAGACAGACATTCCGAAATCGGATACTGGACTGTAAGGGGAACCCAGGAGCATGTAACCTCCACCTCACTTATCGACCTTAATGACAGTGAAAAATTAAACCGCGTGTACCTAATGGAAATTTGGGAAAAGCAATCGTCACCGAAGTTAATCAGTCGGTAAAGAGGGAGGAAAGGGTTACATCTAAATGAAAGGAAAAATGCAAATGAAACTGGTGGAAATTAATTTTGAAAAGGGGTAAAGTTAATATAGAAAGTAAATGTGCGGCCGTTACGTTAACAATTAACTAGCGGTAATTAGATATTTGAGATTTGGGGGAAATTACGGTCGCCAGTCCTATGGACAATTACTAACTGAAAAAGAAAGGTTATTACACATATAATTAGCACTAGAAGCGTGGCAACTGAAGGTTGACACGTGTAGTGTGAAAACTTGTCAGAAGTAATAAATTTCGCTACACTCCTACTTAATATAGCAAAGGAATTAATAAAACCGGAAAATTGAAAGTTAATTTAGTGACTGAAATTAATAGTGAGCTTTTTTCTGAAGCACATCGAAATTCAGTAAAATACGGTTAGTCTTGGGCTACCTCAACAATCATTTCAAAAGCTACTTGAATCTACGCAATTTAGAAATAAGAGATTTAACTTTGAACTTGAATTAAATGATTCTGAACAATTAACAATGGTAAAATTTAGTACGTACCAAGCTGAGCTGCGATCACAAGTAAGCCAAAATATGGTAACAAAACTCGTACTCTTAATTTGTGCTTGTGTAATCTAAATATTGTAGCTAGCTATGAATACCTTAACTGAACTTTGAAATTAAAGCAGTGAAATGGAATGATATTACTTTAATGCTGGCGCCTGAATTTCAACGACACTCGGGTTCATTTCGGAAAAGGAAGGGACCCTGCTTGGTAATGCAATCGGGACAATGAGCAACAAAGGTTCATGCTAAGTTGCTGTAATTTTGTGATGCAACAATTTTAAAAGTTTGAAAAGCTGAGGTCTGCCATACAGTTCTAAAACTTTACGTGCTTCCAGTCTTCCTTGTTGGTTGATTGAAGGTTTGCAGTCGTCGGTCGAGCAGGTGACGACAGTCACTCATTGTCGGCCGTCGCTGTTGCAGAAGCTGGATGTTGGTGCGCCTTCTTCTCGACACGGTCACCAGGCGAAACGGGCTCTTGATGTGCGCCAGCTAATGCTTCCCGTCCGCGACACCGTGTCAGAAACTATCATAGCAATTCGAGCGCAATTACATGTTGCCAAACCCGGAAAGCGCGGCAACTCGCGGGAGCGTCACACAACCCACATGCTCCACTGCCCTCCTCCAGCCAGACTCCCATCTGCCCGCGCTCCACGCGGCCGAGTTCACGCTACCAAAGATCCTAAACACTTTGGTTCTCCACACGACCTATCGATGTATTCGTTCGATAGCATAGTTTTCCCTACGCAAGACCCAACGTAAAAATACACACAGTATTTACAAAACAAACCAATTATACATCGACATAGATGCATAAATATATATACAAATAGTAAAACAATTACAATATACACTCCTGGAAATGGAAAAAAGAACACATTGACACCGGTGTGTCAGACCCACCATACTTGCTCCGGACACTGCGAGAGGGCTGTACAAGCAATGATCACACGCACGGCACAGCGGACACACCAGGAACCACGGTGTTGGCCGTCGAATGGAGCTAGCTGCGCAGCATTTGTGCACCGCCGCCGTCAGTGTCAGCCAGTTTGCCGTGGCATACGGAGCTCCATCGCAGTCTTTAACACTGGTAGCATGCCGCGACAGCGTGGACGTGAACCGTATGTGCAGTTGACGGACTTTGAGCGAGGGCGTGTAGTGGGCATGCGGGAGGCCGGGTGGACGTACCGCCGAATTGCTCAACACGTAGGGCGTGAGGTCTCCACAGTACATCGATGTTGTCGCCAGTGGTCGGCGGAAGGTGCACGTGCCCGTCGACCTGGGACCAGACCGCAGCGACGCACGGATGCACGCCAAGACCGTAGGATCCTACGCAGTGCCGTAGGGGAACGCACCGCCACTTCCCAGCAAATTAGGGACACTGTTGCTCCTGGGGTATCGGCGAGGACCATTCGCAACCGTCTCCATGAAGCTGGGCTACGGTCCCGCACACCGTTAGGCCGTCTTCCGCTCACGCCCCAACATCGTGCAGCCCGCCTCCAGTGGTGTCGCGACAGGCGTGAATGGCGGGACGAATGGAGACGTGTCGTCTTCAGTGATGAGAGTCGCTTCTGCCTTGGTGCCAATGATGGTCGTATGCGTGTTTGGCGCCGTGCAGGTGAGCGCCACAATCAGGACTGCATACGACCGAGGCACACAGGGCCAACACCCGGCATCATGGTGTGGGGAGCGATCTCCTACACTGGCCGTACACCACTGGTGATTGTCGAGGGGACACTGAATAGTGCACGGTACATCCAAACCGTCATCGAACTCATCGTTCTACCATTCCTAGACCGGCAAGGGAACTTGCTGTTCCAACAGGACAATGCACGTCCGCATGTATCCCGTGCCACCCAACGTGCTCTAGAAGGTGTAAGTCAACTACCCTGGCCAGCAAGATCTCCGGATCTGTCCCCCATTGAGCATGTTTGGGACTGGATGAAGCGTCGTCTCACGCGGTCTGCACGTCCAGTACGAACGCTGGTCCAACTGAGGCGCCAGGTGGAAATGGTATGGCAAGCCGTTCCACAGGACTACATCCAGCATCTCTACGATCGTCTCCATGGGTGAATAGCAGCCTGCATTGCTGCGAAAGGGGGATATACACTGTACTAGTGCCGACATTGTGCATGCTCTGTTGCCTGTGTCTATGTGCCTGTGGTTCTGTCAGTGTGATCATGTGATGTATCTGACCCCAGGAATGTGTCAATAAAGTTTCCCCTTCCTGGGACAATGAATTCACGGTGTTCTTATTTCAATTTCCAGGAGTGTATAAAGGCACAGAAATGTCATATATTCAGGTAACAAAATAAGGAAAAAATTTATAGTACAATAGATGGAAATAGGAGGATATGCATTCGCGGCGTTACGAGTCAAACAGAGCTTGGATGACGTGTACAGGTACAGCTGCCCATGCAGCTTCAACACGATACCACAGTTCATCAAGAGTAGTGACTGGCGTATTGTGACGAGCCTGTTGTTCGGCCACCATTGACCCGATGTTTTCAATTGGTGAGAGATCTAGAGAATGTGTTGGCCAGGACAGCAGTCGAACATTTCCTGTATCCTGAAAGGCCCGTACAGGACCTGCAACATGAGGTAGTTCATTATCCTGCTGAAATGTAGGGTTTCGCAGGGATCGAAAGAAGCGTCGAACCACGGGTCGTAATACATCTGAAATGTAACGTCCATAACCAATGGCACCCGACACCATCATGCCGGATGATACGCCAGTATCGCGATGACGAATACACGCATCCAAAGTGCGTTCACCGCGATGTCGCCAAACACGGATGCGACCATCATAATGCTGTAAACAGAACCTGGATTCATCCGAAAAAATGACGTTTTGCCATTCGTGGCCTCAGGTTCGTCGTTGAGTACACCATCGCAGGCGCTCCTGTCTGTGATGCAGCTTTAAGGGTAACAGCAGCCATGGTCTCCGAGATGATAGTCCATGCTGCTGCAAACGTCGTCGAACTGTTCGTTCAGATGGTTGTAGTCTTGCAAACGTCCCCATCTGTTGACTCAGGAATCGAGACGTGGCTGCACGATCCGTTACAGCCATGCCGATAAGACGCCTGTCATCTCTACTTCTAGTGATAGGAGGCCGTTGGGACCCAGCATGGCGTTCCGTATTACACTCTTGAACCCACCGATTCCATATTCTGCTAACAGTCATAGGATCTCGACCAACGCGAGCAGCAATGTCCGCGATACGATAAACCGCAATCGCGATAGGCTACAATCCGACCTTTATCAAAGTCGGAAACGTGATGGTACGCATTTCTCCTCCTTACACGAGGCATCACTACAACGTTTCACCAGTAATCGCCGGCCAGCTGCTGTTTGTGTATGAGAAATCGGTTGGATACTTTCCTCATGTCAGAACGTTGTAGGTGTCGCCACCGGCGCCAACCTTGTGTGAATGCTCTGAAAAGCTAATAATTTGTAACAGTTGTGATACTAAATGTGACACTTCTGTCACTAAATGTAACTGTGTTTTCTCTTTTGATGCTGTCAATTGTCAGGATGAGCATTCTAAAGCATTTTGTCAGGGTGAAACTATTAAATAAATTAACTTTTCTCTCTTAACAACATGTGGGCAGGGTGGGTTCTTCCTTGGCTCGGGTATGAGGTCGAATGAAACATCATTTTTACATAAGATAACTTTTATTGAAGATTTGTACAACTGTATCTTACGGAATGTTCTGGTTCGGAGAGCGGCAGCTGTGTCGTTTGTGAAGTCTTCTGCTGCGGCAGCGGCGGCGGCGGCGGCGTCTGATTACGCGTAGCGGTGTGTATCTCGTGTCGCCGTCTCGCCCAGTTGACTGGAGACGCGCAGCGCGAGGTGGCCCGTTTAATTATTGCGAGCGAAATCGTGCATCGGATGATACCGTGGGTATCGCGTCCCAGTGTTTCTCTTCTCTAAGCGGCCGCGTGTGTTGTGCGTCGACCAGAGGAGCAACGCGGCGGGGCAAGGCCAGTGTGGCGGACTCGAACCACGGACTCCCGCTTGCCAGTCTTCGGCTGTCAGGTCTTCATCCCAGCTCACAGGTGACTACTGATGTGAGGCCGTCTCCTTCCCGTCCTCACGAGTCACCCGGGTATGTAAAAATCAGACTTCAAATACCTTTTAACTTCTGCCTTCTGGTGCCGCGGCTGCTGCTTGCTATTCCATTACAGCGGCGGACTTGGTTCGTCTGTGCATGATGCAGACTCTTCTTACATGACGGTCTTCAGCACCGAAACTGACTGAAAACTACTGCTACTTCTTCGTCTTCTTCGTCTCCGTCTCCATCTCCGTCTCCGTCTTCATCTCCGTCTCCGTCTTCCTCTGTCGGGCCCACCGCGTCTCGCGTATTTATTCACTTCAGTTCACTGGAGGTGAACGACTTCACGGCCATTGCCTCTTCTGTCACGTTGAAAAGCTTCTCGAAGAATCTTCTTAACGTCGGTCATTGGCTCTTGGAATGTAGGCGAGGGCCTTTGCTCACATACGACAACTGAGAAACACGTGAGCTGGTCAGGCGATGCCCTGACGGCTGAATCGACAGCGCCCGCTTATGTGGAACTTGCTGACTTCACGGTCATTGTCTCTTCTGTTCTGCTGTTCGGCCCACTGTTTGCGAGTATGTAACTCTCTAAACTAAACCAAGTTTTTCATTTATATTCTAATTTCTAGTTCACTTTGATTTCACTAATTTATTTACTTAAGTACCACTCAACACATTTGCATATCATAGAATCTTCTTCCTGTCGGTTAAATTTCGCGTCTGTAGCACGTCATCTTCGTGGTGTAGCAATTTTAATGGTTCAAATGGCTCTGAGCACTATGGGACTTAACTTCTAAGGTCATCAGTCCCCTAGAACTTAGAACAACTTAAACCCAACTAACCTAATGACATCACACACATCCATGCCCGAGGCAGGATTCGAACCTGCGACGGTAGCGGTCACGCGGTTCCAGGCGGCCACCCCGGCAGGCCAATTTTAATTGCCAGTAGTGTAGTTGTGAATTCTGAATTATGTAGGGGCATATGGACATTTTAGTCAGATAGTGTATAAGGTGAAAGCATACCCTCCTTGAGATGTCCGTTCGACCATACGAAGTAGTCCAGGTGTGGACAGGATAATGGCACGTTCTCTCAAGAAACCTGCCTACACTTCATCTATCGCTGTTGTTATTAGCAGAGATCGAGGATGAATTTATACAATGCTTAATGAAGCGATAGATTACAATACATTACCACCGCAAACGAAGAACATGCGGGCTGCAGAACATACACCACAACAAATTTATGCACGTATTTTATTGTAGTTGAGCTCCTGAGCCACGTATAGGATTATTTGAAAAAAATACGGGAACCAGTTGCTGTATTTTCATGGCCTTATTTCACTCCAGGACGCATTTTGGATTTTACTTATCTCTAGCTGGTGTAAAACCGATATATGTCGTCAGTATAAGGTTTTTATGGAGTGTGTGTAAAATAATCACCCCCTTAACTTCCACTGGTATATCATTGAAACTAAAAGTGCTTTTTACTAAGTATATACAGGCCAAAAAAGCAGTTACAAATTACAGAACAAAATTAAGTACACCTAATTTTCAATCAAATGTAAGCCGGCAACCCAAGAAATTTGGTAGTTAAACAAATTTTTTTGGACAAGTCAGCTGCATTATTCAAAATGTAGCCGATAAAAACGTCATACTGACGAATGTAAAAAAAGTAGTAAGGCAGAAGCGCATGCTTGAAACTAGCCGGCCCGGCTAGCCGCACCGTCTATTGCGCTGCTTCCCGAGTGGGAAGGCGTGCCGGTCCCCGCCACGAATCCGCCCGGCGGATTGGTGTCGAGGTCCGGTGTGCCAGCCAGCCTGTGGATGGTTTTTAAGGCGGTTTTCCATCTACCTCGGCGAATGCGGGCTGGTTCCCCTTATTCCGCCTCAGTTACACTATCTCGACGATTGTTGCGCAAACACTGTCTCCACGTACGTGTACACCATAATTATTCTAACACGCAAACATTTTGGGCTACACTCGTTTGGTATGAGACGTTCCTGGGGAAGTGAGTGGGGAGGCGTCCACAGGGACCCAAACAGCACAATAACCCTGGGTTCGGTGTGGGGCGGCGGTGGGATGAGTGGACTGCTGTGGCCTGTTGTGGGGTTGTGAACAACTGAGGGCTACGGCAGGACGAAGCCTCCGTCGTTTCTAGATCCCCGGTTTAATACACAATACATACATGGTTGAAAGCCGGAAACGCGATCTAGCATAACATAAAGCTATATAAATTCTTTCTTCGTTGCTGTATGTCCTCAAGTAATACGCCACCATTGTTAAACAATGTATAGGCTTACATCTGAACATAACCTTGCCAGAATAATTAATTGTTTTATTCAAGGATACTTCATTAGTTTTGTATGATATGCTACATGTTAACTGGGGTTGAAAGTACATGGTTTGTCTCAAATAATTTTGTATTTGGGGATAGATGTTGAAACACTGAACTAAAATTTGTGTTCCAACTACCATCTACAGCTCTCTGAAGCGGGCAGTGTACTCTTCTAAGGGGAAAATAAAACTGGTCCAGAGAGTTTACTGGAAAGCTAACTTCTACTTGTTAATTTCAGTATAAATCTTTTAACACCATCAGTAGTGTCGACAACACACGCACACTCAGACACAAACATAGACAGACACACACATACACAGACACACACACACACACACACACACACACAAACACACAAACACATACACCCTCTCCCTCCCCCCTCCCCCCTCTCTATCACTCTCTCTCTCTCTCTCATTTTTATTTATAGCCTGACACTGATATGTTGAACATCATTGAGACAAAGAAAACTTCCAAACTGTCTACGGAACCTGACATTAATTATATCCATCCTTAGAAATATTCAGCACATCTCGTACCACCAAGTATCTTCAATAATGAAAGGAACAAATGCACTGCGCAAAATAATTAAACACCAGTTCTTCGAAACACCGTAATTGTCTCCCATTGCGACGCTGAACTCTGAATGGCTGAAAGATGCGTAGGGGCTTCCTCCATAACGATGCAAAAGCTTGACGCCACAGCTCAGAAATTCATGTTACGAGTGATGTGGTTTAATGATTCTTCCCAATGCCGTCGTGGGCGTGTCGCACGATGGGAAGTTCATCACAGCCCCTCTTGCCCTCTTAGTCACATTGGTGCCTCTGGGATGGATGCTAGGACCCCAACGCCCAACGTTGAAATCACGCGGTTTTATGATCGGTGGCCGAGGAAAACTTTCCTGACATATCGCCGTTCAGTATCAGGACGAAAAGGCCTCAGAGAGCGGCGTAAAGACCGTCAATGAAACATTACCTTCCCTTGAGGCATTGAACCCATTTCACGCTCGAAAACTACAGTTGGCAGTGTAGTGGGCAACAGGAAGATGTTTCTGACAATCTTTGTCACTGCTGTCGTGTACACGTTGGAACCACTATGGCAGTTCAAAATCATTCGACGAAATCTGAACGTGTTCGGAAAAAATACTTATGCATTTCCATAAGAGGGTGGTGAGGTGGGGGAGAGGGTGGCTGCGACATTGACACATACGTATAAAACTGCAACACGACATCCCTGTTTGCCGAAACCCTCGGTGGAACCTGCCCAAATTTAATCAGTTTTAAAAATGAACGTGTACAGAAACAACCCAAAGTAGCCCGAGGGGCCTGCAGGTAGGCAACTCATTGACACCACTGTTACCAGTCACGTTCAAATTTCGTCGAATGCTTTTGAACGGTCGCTGCCGGCTCCAACTTGTACACGAGAACAAACATTGCGGCTGCGCTGCACTCCAAAGGGTTCAGATCATGTTTAATGGGGCTGGTTCAAAAAATGGTTCAAATGGCTCTGAGCACTATGGGACTCAACTGCTGTGGTTATCAGTCCCCTAGAACTTAGAACTACTTAAACCTAACTAACCTAAGGACATCACACACATCCATGCCCGAGGCAGGATTCGAACCTGCGACCGTAGCAGTCCCACGGTTCCGGATTGCGCGCCTAGAACCGCGAGACCACCGCGGCCGGCTTAATGGGGCTGGAACACCGCAGTGTCGTTAGATTATGTCAGTAACGTCCGAGGGTGTCAACAGTGTCAAACGTTGTCACGAACATCTCTCTGTTCCTTATCGGACTGCGAACTCTCGTTTTCGACCTTGAAATGGAATCAAAGCCTCGAGAGACGGTGTGGCAACTCTGCCACCCGCTGAGGCCTTTCCGTGCCGATTCTGAAAGGCGATGTGTCTCTAATGTTTTTCTCGGCATCATAAGAAAACCGCCTGATTTCAACGCTGGGTGTCGCGGTTCTAACATCAATCACAGAGGCATCAAAAGAAGGGCTGAAAAGTCGGTTAGAGGGGTCGCGAAAAAAATTCCCGTTTTGTGACACGACCAAAGTTGCGATGGGCAGAACTGTGACGAAGTTTGGTGCCAATGCGAATCATTAACCCACCTCACACATGAACTGGCGTTTTTTTACGCAAGCGCAGACGCCTTGGTGTTTGAAGCGTCGTCGAGTTGAATAGTGACGCTGGAAGGTGCCCCGCTTCTGCACCATTAGAGAGGAAGATTGAACGCATCTTTCAGCCAAATTTGTACTTATGTATTGCAATGGGAGGGAATTAAGGGGCCGGCCGAAGTGGCCGTGCGGTTAAAGGCGCTGCAGTCTGGAACCGCAAGACCGCTACGGTCGCAGGTTCGAATCCTGCCTCGGGCATGAATGTTTGTGATGTCCTTAGGTTAGTTAGGTTTAACTAGTTCTAAGTTCTAGGGGACTAATGACCTCAGCAGTTGAGTCCCATAGTGCTCAGAGCCATTTGAACCATTTTTGGAATTAAGGGGTATCAAAAAAGTGATATTTTAATTCTGTTGCGTAATGCAGTTTAGATACTGGCCATAAATGACAATTTTCCTTTCTTCCCTTGCTCTCACTAACAGTCTCACAGCATGTACCTCCGTTCACAGTGTGTGGTACACGGTAGGGACTGCTGACGTAACACAGTGCTGCCACTAGTTCCAGTGCGCGCACCTGCAGCAGACAACGCGCGCCCGCCGTATACCTGCAGTTGTGGTTGACGGTGGGAGCGGCTGCCAGTCCGACAGCTGCTCTGGCAGCGCCGTGCTGTGATAGCGGGCCTGCGCACACTGTCGTAGTGTCCGTACATTGTGCGGCTGTAGTCCTGAGCTACACTGGAATGAGGAACATGAAAGAGTACATTCACTCCACAGCTATGACAGCGTTCCGTCACAGTAAATGTTCACGTCGAAATGGAAGTTAAAGCCGGAAAACGTTGACATGGGCGGGACAGCTCGGTGGCTCTTGTGTTGTGGAAGTCGAAAGAGAGAACTGACAGTCAGAGCGTCGTACGTGATCTGTACTGACTCTGTGAATGTGACACAAAAATGTGCGTTATGACACGTTCTCCGTTGCGTTTGTTTATTTTGTTTTGATAATTAACAGACTCTACTGCAGGAAAATTGATAGGCTTGGTGTGTATACACCCTATGTTATACTGGGTGGTCCACTGATAGTGACCGGGCCAAATATCTCACGAAATAAGCGTCAAACGAAAAAACTACAAAGAACGAAACTCGTCTAGCTTGAAGGGGGAAACCAGATGGCGCTATGGTTGGCCCGCTAGATGGCGCTGCCATAGGTCAAACGGATATCAACTGCGTCCTTTTTTTTTTTTAAATAGGAACTCCCCTTTGTTATTACATATTCGTGTAGTACGTAAAGAAATATGAATGTTTTATTTGCACCACTTTTTTCGCTTTGTGATAGATGGCGCTGTAATAGTCACAAACGTATAAGTACGTGCTGTCACGTAACATTCCGCCAGTGCGGACGGTATTTGCTAGGTGATACATTACCCGTGTTAAAATGGACCATTTACCAATTGCGGAAAAGGTCCATACCGTGTTGATGTACGGCTGTTGTGATCAAAACGCCCAACGGGCGTGTGCTATGTATGCTGCTCGGTATCCTGGACGACATCATCCAAGTGTCCGGACCGTTCGACGGATAGTTACGTTATTTAAGGAAACAGGAAGTGTTCAGCCACATGTGAAACGTTAACCACAACCTGCAACAAATTATGATGCCCAAGTAGGTGTTTTAGCTGCTGTCGCGGCTAATCCGCACATCAGTAGCAGACAAATAGCGCGAGAATCGGGAATCTCAAAAAGTCAGTGTTGAGAATGCTACATCAACATCGATTGCACCCGTACCATATTTCTATGCACCAGGAATTGCATGGCAACGGCTTTCAACGTCGTGTACAGTTCTGCCACTGGTTACAAGAGAAATTACGGGACGATGACAGATTTTTTGCACGCGTTGTATTTAGCGACGAAGCGTCATTCACCAAGAGCGCTAACGTAAACCGGCATAATATGCACTATTGGGCAACGGAAAATCCACGATGGCTGCGACAAGTGGAACATCAGCGACCTTGGCGGGTTAATGTATGGTGCGGCATTATGGGAGGAAGGATAATTGGCCCCCATTTAATCGCTGTTGAGACGAATGTCGTTACACATATTGCCAAATGCATTGAGGTTGACGGACATCATTTTCAGCATTTATTGAATTAATGTGGTATTTACAGGTAATTACGCTGTAACAGCATGCATTATCAGAAATCATAAGTTCACAAAGGTACATGTATCACATTGGAACAACCAAAGTAAAATGTTCAAACGTACCTACGTTCTGTATTTTAATTTAAAAAACCTACCTGTTACCAAATGTTCGTCAAAAATTGTGAGCCATATGTTTGTTACTATTACAGCGCCATCTATCACAAAGCGAAAAAAGTGGTCCAACTAAAACATTGATATTTCTTTACGTACTACACGAGTATATAATAAAAAATGGGGGTTCCTATTTAAAAGAAACGCAGTTGATATCAGTTTGACCTGTGGCAGCCCGCATCTCGTGGTCGTGCGGTAGCGTTCTCGCTTCCCACGCCCGGGTTCCCGGGTTCGATTCCCGGCGGGGTCAGGGATTTTCTCTGCCTCGTGATGGCTGGGTGTTGTGTGCTGTCCTTAGTTAGGTTTAAGTAGTTCTAAGTTCTAGGGGACTGATGACCATAGATGTTAAGTCCCATAGTGTTCAGAGCCATTTGAACCATTTTTTTTTTTTTTGACCTGTGGCAGCGCCATCTAGCGGGCCAAACATAGCGCCATCTGGTTTCCCCCTTCCAGCTAGACTAGTTACGTTCTTTGCAGTTTTTTCGTTTGACGCTTATTTCTTGAGATATTTGGGCAGGTCACGATCAATGGACCACCCTGTATAACAACAGTCATTCTCGGAAAAGTAGAGTGAACCATGAAATTTGAATAAAAAAGTGACCGAGCTTCATTTAATTTACTATCAAATTTTATCTAAAATTTGAGCAAACACTGATAGCCGGCCGCGGTGGTCTCGCGGTTCTAGGCGCGAAGTCCGGAACCGTGCGACTGCTACGGTCGCAGGTTCGAACCCTGCCTCGGGCATGGGTGTGTGTGATGTCCTTAGGTTAGTTAGGTTTAAGTAGTTCTAAGTTCTAGGGGACTAATGACCACAGCAGTTGAGTCCCATAGTGCTCAGAGCCATTTGAACCATTTTTGAAACACTGATACATAACCCGCAACTTTGCTTTACTTTTTACTCTATCTCCTCCAGCTGGTAATACCGTACCCAGAAAGCGCTTTCTTCTTTCCAAAACACATTTTTACCGAGTTGCACTGTCAAGAAAGAAAGAGCTAAAATAATAGTTCTACGCCATAAGTCAGTCTGAGGTACAGAATCCATAGATGTTACGCAGTAGCCGACACTGAGCATATACATAAAGGAAAAAAGCGCCGTCATGGGGTTTGAACAGTCGTATTGGTCAACTCATAAAATTCAGTGAATTTCTCTGTTACCGAGAAAGTTACCTGTACATTCCTGGAACGATTAGATGCAATTATAAGTAATTGTTTTGTCAGAAGATTTTCATGAATGTCCTTTTGTTCATCATCACCATTTACGACAGCATCTTCGACCTGTTGGATGAGTATGAGCTTGCGCAATCGGTGCAATATGCATGGTATTTTATGTTAGTCTTGATTTACAATGTACATACCGATGTATCACATTTTCATGTTTCTGGAGTGACATCTCACGATATATTGTACGTATGATGGAGATGCTTTGAGGTGTATTTGCATAAGCTCCTATAGCGGCAATTTAGATTTTCGAAACCAGTTGTCAAAAATAAAAATACGATTAGCGATGTTGGCTGTTGAAGTTTTTACTTATTTATTTCATATTACTTTACATTGCTCCCATACTTCAATGATTTCAAGCATTTACTTCTTCTGAAAACTAGATATTTTTTACATTTCTATTTGAAATATTTTCTGCAGAATCCAGTGTGATAGTTTTGTAGCCCCAATTTTTCTGTTTCCTAAAATGTATGCTTTCACTGTAACAGCATATTAGTTTGTTAATTACTCAAATTAGAAAATGTTAGTTTTTAGAAAAATTTGGGGGACTTTGTGAATGTGCTTGTGCGTTAAAATTTCCCTTCCATAAAATAGTACATATAATTTTCCCAATTTTGTATTCGACAGCTAGCAGTTAATCAAGACAATTTAACAGCCTAAACTGTTTTCAGACGTTTTGCTGTCTTTTGTTTTATACATAAATTGAATATACTCTGTATGTTAATATCTTGTTATTTCTGTAATACACGCATATCGCATATGTAAATAAATGCCCCACACAAAGCAGTAGTAGGATCCAGCAGTAAACTTACAAACTTTTATATGTGTTCCAAGTTGCTAAAAAGTCATCAAACAGCGCTCATCTTGTCTTCGGTGATCGTGATGTACACTGATCGTCATAAAAAGAGCTGCACGGAGAACGACACGTGGGCTGTGGTCATTGCTGACAGGTATATAGGTGGCACCACACGCACAAAATGATTATACTTTGAACCTTCAAGGATCACAAAACGGTCACATAACGTACATTCTAATACGACTTCATCTCATGCTGCTGCACCTGAGCGTACAGTTCCAGCAGATTGGTGAATGGGGAAGGAGTCCTGATGAGACACTAAATGGCATCTTATACCTTCTCGGTCGGAGGGAGATCGGGCTATGTGGCAGGCCTTGGCACAGTAGCCACAGCTGTAAGAGACACGCTCGGGGGTTGGTAACGGCATTAGGACGAACGTTGATCTCTTGAAGTAGGACATGGGTGTGGGCGTTCACGAGCTCAAGGGACACCATAGGATATTACTCACTATACCATCACACCATCCTGGGAGGACATGTGACGGGCCACCATAAACCGCTGCTCGTGCAGTGCCCTTCAAGACACTGATGCGCTGGTCGCCAGCTCGAAGATGGCAGTGGGACTCGACTCTAAAGATGACCCACTGCCAGTTCACCGTCACCGGAAGAATCGGGCCTGAGTTGCAGAGATGTCGTAAAGATATTAAAAAACTAAAAACCAGCCTCGATTGCGAAAAAAGCACCTAGTGTTAAGTGTTAACCTAGGTTTCGGCGTAGATAACCACACATTAGGAAAATTAGGAAAATTAAAGAGACCTTTGGAGAAAAGAGAACCACTTGCATGAATATCAAGAGCTCAGATGGAAACCCCTGTTCTAAGCAAAGAAGGGAAAGCAGAAAGGTGGAAGGAGTATATAGAGGGTCTATACAAGGGCGACGTACTTGAGGACAATATTATGGAAATGGAAGAGGAGGTAGATGAAGATGAAATGGGGGATATGATACTGCGTGAAGAGTTTGACAGAGCACTGAAAGACCTGAGTCGAAACAAGGCCCCGGGAGTAGACAACATTCCATTAGAACTACTGACGGCCTTGGGAGAGCCAGTCCTGACAAAACTCTACCATCTGGTGAGCAAGATGTATGAGACAGGCGAAATTCCCTCAGACTTCAAGAAGAATATAATAATTCCAATCCCAAAGAAAGCAGGTGTTGACAGATGTGAAAATTACCGAACTATCAGTTTACTAAGTCACAGCTGCAAAATACTAACGCGAATTCTTTACAGACGAATGGAAAAACTAGTAGAAGCCGACCTCGGGGAAGAACAGTTTGGATTTCATAGAAATATTGGAACACGTGAGGCAACACTGACCCTACGACTTATCTTAGAAGAAAGATTAAGCAATGGCAAACCTACGTTTCTAGCATTTGACCATGTTGACTGGAATACTCTCTTTCAAAATCTGAAGGTGGCAGGGGTAAATTACAGGGAGCGAAAGGCTATTTACAATTTGTACAGATATCAGATGGCAGTTATAAGAGTCAAGGGGCATGAAAGGGAAGCAGTGGTTGGGAAGGGAGTGAGACCGGGTTGTAGCCTGTCCCCGATGTTATTCAATCTGTATATTGAGCAACCAGTAAAGGAAGCAAAAGAAAAGTTCGGAGTAGGTATTAAAATCCATGGAGAAGAAATAAAAACTTTGAGGTTCGCCGATGACATTGTAATTCTGTCGGAGACAGCAAAGGACTTGGAAGAGCAGTTGAACGGAATGGACAGTGTCTTGAAAGGAGGATATAAGATGAACATCAACAAAAGCAAAACGAGGATAATGGAATGTAGTCGAATTAAGTCGGGGGATGCTGAGGGAATTAGATTAGGAATTGAGACACTTAAAGTAGTAAAGGAGTTTTGCTATTTGGGGAGCAAAATAAGTGATGATGGTCGAAGTACAGAGGATATAAAATGTAGATTGTCAATGGCAAGGTAAGCGTTTCTGAAGAAGAGAAATTTGTTAACATCGAGTATAGATGAAAGTGTCAGTAAGTTGTTTCTGAAAGTATTTGTATGGAGTGTAGCCATGTATGGAAGTGAAACATGGACGAAAAATAGTTTAGAAAAGAAGAGAATAGAAGCTTTCGAAATGTGGTGCTACAGATGAATGCTGAAGGTTAGATTGGTAGATCACATAATTGATGATGAGGTATTGAATGGAATTTGGGAGAAGAGGAGTTTGTGGCACAACTTGACTAGAAGAAGGGATCGGTTGGTAGGACATGTTCTGAGGCATCAAGGGATTACCAATTTAGTACTGGAGGGCAGCGTGGGGGGGTAAAAATCGTAGAAGGAGACCAAGAGATGAATATACTAAGCAGATTCAGAAGGATGTAAGCTGTAGTAGGTACTGGGAGATGAAGCAGCTTGCACAGGATAGAGTAGCATGGAGAGCTGCATCAAACCAGTCTCCGGACTGAAGACCACAACAACAACAACTACACCTTCTTCAGAACAACAATAAAACCCACGAGTTCCTAAGAAGACCTTTGTCAATGATTAACAGAACACCATAGCTATACATTTTTAAACGAAAAAGAAAAGGAAAATACAAACAGTGCATATGTACGAAATCAAAACCATTACATAACTTAATGGTGTACGCTCCACCTCATACCAGCCTATGTTCGATGGTACATGACCGCCATAAACTGCAGCTACAAACGGTCGCTCACTTACAAGCCTGACCCGCTATCTATGCACATGCGCAAGACAAGGGAAGTTACTTGAAAGCTCGTGAGCATAAGAGTACGAGAAAGTTTATACATAGGTCGGGGCTAAATAGCCCATATATTCCCAAACGTGGATCAACGTATATATAAAAAAATGAAATGGATAGAACAAAAGACGAGCTAAGTAGGAGATGAATCCTAAAAATAACCGCACACGGTTGCTTACGCTAGTAAAGAAACTTATATATGAAGCTACCTATGACAACAGGAGGAACTCTTGAAAGCTATACCTAAAGCCAGTAGTTAGCTTGGGGGGGGGGGGGGGGGGGGCTGAGGGGACGTAATCTAAATACGTCGTGGTAATAAAGATATAGGGATAAAACGTGAGGTGTTCAACGGGCTAAAATCACCTTCATCGTAAAAGGAAATAAGGATAAAAAGAAAGAATATGAACAGCTTGACCAACCGCGCTCGCCAGTTAGCGTGCGCATGTGATGATCCCCAGATCATCAGATTTACAAGTATGAAGAACAAAGTAAAGGCGCGAAACCTTCAAAAAATTTTCTATTTCTTAGTAGGAGTTGGTCATTGAAGATATTGTCTTTAACATGTTGCAGTTGCATAGAGATCTGCATTTCTTCCAAAACATCCAGTTTCAAGCCCTCGGCATGAAGTAGCTCGATAGTAACCGGAGGGCTCGGCGCATGAGCCTTTTGCACAAGGTGTTCCGCATAAGTAGAGCCCTTAGTACCGCCACCGCTTCTAGTAGGAATATGCTCTTTATACCTGAGACCCAGAGCTCGCCGCGTTTGCCCCCGATGGCCTTTTTTCATTCTAATATTCATCGAGTTACAGCAATCCCTCTTGCACCAGATGCGGTAGAGGCTGAACTGGTCACACTTGAGAATATTGCTATAAATAGTGGCTATAGGACTCAGCTGGTAAGACAGATGTATAACAAGAAAATAAATAAAAATAATATTACGTCTTGAACCCTAGGGGATGCGTTAGATGACAAACAGGTGGCAACGATATCTATCCCTTTCATGGGCAATGTAAGTTACAAATTGGGGCGTTTACTCAGAGCCCATAATTTCAGAGTCGCCTATTCTACTAATAATAGTTTACATAGGAATTTAATTCACTCCTTGCAGAGTAGGAGCGATAAACTTTCCCAATCAGGAGTATATAAAATTACATGCGGGTATTGCCCAAAATTTAAACATCGTGCAAACGGGGCGAGCTCTGGGTCTCAGGTATAAAGAGTGAGCGGACGGTTTAGATGGGATTCGTTTAATAAAAAAGGGACATCCAATTCAAGGTTTATTTCCCCAAAACAAATAATTAATTGTAATAAACTACACTGTGGCTTACAAATTACAGTGACACAAACAAATCAAGCTACTTACACAATGAGCTAATAAAAATGTGTAACGTCTCTTAGCAAAACACATATTATATGTGGTAAAAAAAAGGAGAAAAGAATAATTGAACTGGATGATTGTAATAGCGTGGACAACGATTGTGTGAACTTTATGTCTTAAAGAGAAAGCATTATGTGTCATATTTTGTTCTTGTATAGAATTATGTACAGATTTTTTTAAAGATAATATCTGCGTTGGCGAGTACTGAAACCGCCACATAAGATACTTATTAAATATCAAACAAAGATGATAATATGTGACAAGTATAAATAGTAGTGACCGAACATTCAAATGGTTCAAATGGCTCTGAGCACTATGGGACTCAACTGCTGTGGTCTTTAGTCCCCTAGAACTTAGAACTACTTAAACCTAACTAACCTAAGGACATTATACACATCCATGCCCGAGGCAGGATTCGAACCTGCGACCGTAGCAGTCGCACGGTTCCGGACTGCGCGCCTAGAACCGCGAGACCACCGCGGCCGGCGACCGAACATTAATTTCTCTGTCGTCTTCATGGAGTTACGTGAGTAGGAAGAGCCTGTGACATTATATTGTACGCTTGCGTAGCATTCTTTTGTTAAGATTGAGAGACGTACGCCTTTACGTACTCATTGTAAAGGTGTGTAATAATTTAATCCGTTTAAATGTTTTGAATAGAGTTACTTAGTGAAAACTTGCATTATGATATGTAATAAGCTTGCCTGGTATTTTATCCCATCCTTTTAAGACATTTTCAGGTATTTAAATATTATTCGTGGTGCAGAGCTGCGCTACGAACGAACGAGCTGCTGCCGCGGCGCATTCAAACTGCATTAAATGAAACCAATCATACCGCAAAGAAGCGGACAGGTAATAGTAAACTAAAATTATTTCTTTCAGCTTTAGGAATTGCAGAGCAGATCAGCAGATTTTATGATTTGTTTTACAGGTTGACGCGGGCGGCGGATGATATATTATTAACAGTGCAAAAAGATAATTTATAACATAAAAGAAATCTTGCTGTGCATAGTTCTGGTCTGCAAACATTATAGTAAAAACATCTTTTTCCCTGATAATAGTCTCCTGTACTCGTGTTAGTAGTGGTACTTATTGGTGTTTTACTGTTAACAAATATCCACTGAAAAATTTTTATGTTGAAGGAACATTGCGTACTGTAACATCAGTACTGATAACGAAATAATTTTCAGTAACCTTTTCAATAACTGTAAAGTAAGGATGATATGTTGAACTTTATGGCGAGTTACAGTACCGAAAAAATGTTCCTTTAATAGAAAGCCAGATCCAGAATAATAAGAACATAATATACTTTGTTTTGTTGAAAATTAATGATCCAAAGAAAGTCACAGCACAGCATCCATAAAAAATATTTCAGGGCTCTTTTCGTAGCAACATATTTTACGAGGGCAGTTCAATAAGTAATGCAACACATTTTTTTTCTGAAACAGGGGTTGTTTTATTCAGCATTGAAATACACCAGGTTATTCCCCAATCTTTTAGCTACACAACACTATTTTTCAACGTAATCTCCATTCAATGCTACGGCCTTACGCCACCTTGAAATGAGGGCCTGTATGCCTGCACGGTACCATTCCACTGGTCGATGTCGGAGCCAACGTCGTACTGCATCAATAACTTCTTCATCATCCGCGTAGTGCGTCCCACGGGTTGCGTCCTTCATTGGGCCAAACATATGGAAATCCGACGGTGCGAGATCGGGGCTGTAGGGTGCATGAGGAAGAACAGTCCACTGAAGTTTTGTGAGCTCCTCTCGGGTGCGAAGACTTGTGTGAGGTCTTGCGTTGTCATGAAGAAGGAGAAGTTCGTTCAGATTTTTGTGTCTACGAACACGCTGAACTCGTTTCTTCAATTTCTGAAGAGTAGCACAATACACTTCAGAGTTGATCGTTTGACCATGGGGAAGGACATCGAACAGAATAACCCCTTCAGCGTCCCAGAAGACTGTAACCATGACTTTACCGGCTGAGGGTATGGCTTTAAACTTTTTCTTGGTAGGGGAGTGGGTGTGGCGCCACTCCATTGATTGCCGTTTTGTTTCAGGTTCGAAGTGATGAACCCATGTTTCATCGCCTGTAACAATCTTTGACAAGAAATTGTCACCCTCAGCCACATGACGAGCAAGCAATTCCGCACAGATGGTTCTCCTTTGCTCTTTATGGTGTTCGGTTAGACAACGAGGGACCCAGCGGGAACAAACCTTTGAATATCCCAACTGGTGAAGAATTGTGACAGCACTACCAACAGAGATGTCAAGTTGAGCACTGAGTTGTTTGATGGTGATCCGTCGATCATCTCGAACGAGTGTGTTCGCACGCTCCGCCATTGCAGGAGTCACAGCTGTGCATGGCCGGCCCGCACGCGGGAGATCAGGCAGTCTTGCTTGACCTTGCGGCGATGATGACACATGCTTTGCCCAACGACTCACCGTGCTTTTGTCCACTGCCAGATCACCGTAGACATTCTGCAAGCTCCTATGAATATCTGAGATGCCCTGGTTTTCCGCCAAAAGAAACTCGATCACTGCCCGTTGTTTGCAACGCACATCCGTTACAGACGCCATTCTAACAGCTCCGTACAGCGCTGCCACCTGTCAGAAGTCAATGAAACTATACGAGACGAAGCGGGAATGTTTGAAAATATTCCACAAGAAATTTCCGGTTTTTTCAACCAAAATTGGCCGAGAAAAAAAATGTGTTGCATTACTTATTGAACTGCCCTCGTATCTCATATATTAGTTGTTACGCGATCAATAAAACAAAGCAAGCAGAGTCAGTGAAAAATGTTATATGCCACAGGTGAACAGAGAAACTTATTTGTGTCGTTTGAATCACTGTCAACCAAAACTGTTTACAATTTGATACATTAACAAATAATCATTGTGCATTAAACTACATACTTTCACCTAACACAGTTAAATTTTATAATGTGAAGCACAAATGTATAATTTACAATTAAATTTGCAGTCGAAGTTACTCCTTCCTATACCTTCTTTAAAGGAGTGATAAAATTTCCAAAAGGTATACGCAACGTACCAGAGAAATGGCACAAAGAGCATATTCCTACTAGAAGCGGTGACGGTACTAAGGGCTCTACCTATGCGGAGCACCTTGTGCAAACGGCTCATGCGCCGAGCCCTCCAGTTAATATCGAGCTACTTCATGCCGAGGACGTAAAACTGGATGTTTTGGAAGAAATGCAGATCTTTATTCAACTGCAACATGTTAAAGACAATATCCTCAATGACCAACTCTACTAAGAAATAAAAATTTTTTTGAAGGTTTCGCGCCTTTACTTTGTTCTTCATACTTGTAAATCTGATGATCTGGGGATCATCACATGCGCACGCTAACTGGCGAGCGCGGTTGGTCAAGCTGTTCATATTCTTTCTTTTTATCCTCATTTCCTTTTACGATGAAGGTGATTTTAGCCCATTGAACACATCACGTTTTACCCCTATATCTTTATTACCACGACGTATTTACGAGGGCCGTTCAGAAAGTAACCTCCGGTTGATTTAAAAAAATACACCAAGTTAAATAAAAATATTTTAATATATACATCTTACAACTACATCTTTGCACTATTTTTCTACATAGTCTCCATAGCGATTGAGGCACTTATCGTATCTCTTCACAAGCTTTGAATTCCTTCTGCATAAAAATCACCTGCTTGTGCCTGGAGCCAGCCTGTGACCGCATCTTTGAGCTCTTCGTCGTCATCAAACCGCTGTGACCGAGCCATTTCTTCAAATGCATGAAGAGGTGATAATCACTTGGCGCCAGGTCTGGGCTGTAAGGTGGATGGTTGATAATGTCCCACTTGAAGGTCTCAAGAAGGGCCGTTGTTCTGCGAGCAGAGTGAGGATGGGCGTTATCGTGCAAAAAAACGATACCGGAAGTCAGCATACCACGGCGTTTGTTCTGTATAGCCCGTCGTAACTTGTTTATTGTTTCACAGTACACGTCTTGATTAATGGTCGTACCACGTTCCATGAATTCAACCAACAACACCCCTTTGGCATCCCAAAACACCGTTGCTATCAGTTTTCTGGCAGAAAAATCTTGCGAGGCTTTTCTTGGTTTGGTAGGCGAATTTGAATGTGCCCACATCCATGATTGTTCTTTTGTCTCAGGGTTCACGTACTTAATCCAGGTTTCGTCACCGGTCACGATTCTGTTTAACAATGGTTCTCCTTCGTCGTCATAACGTGACAGAAAGTCTAATGCAGAGGCCATTCTTTGAGTTTTGTGGTGGTCGGTAAGAATTTTGGGCACCCATCGTGCACAGAACTTACGGTAACCCAATCTTGCTGTCACTATCTCGTACAAGAGAGTCTTAGAAATCTGTGGAAAACCAGTAGACAACTCCGACATTGAGAAACGTCGATTTTCACGAACTTTTGCATCAACTGTCTGAACGAGTTCGTCAGTCACCAATGATGGTCTACCACTCCTCTCTTCATCATGAACGTTTTCTCGTCCACTTTTAAATAAACGTACCCATTCACGGACAAGTCCTTCACTCATAACTCTTGGTCCGTACACGGCACAAAGCTCACGATGAATAGCTGCTGCAGAATATCCTTTGGCTGTAAAAAACCTTATGACAGCACGCACTTCACATTTGGCGTGGTTTTCTATTGCAGCACACATTTCAAACTGCCACAAAAACTAAACTAGCGCAGGTACGACGTTCACTCGACCACAGCTTGATGCCGATTGACCTGTTGAGTGCGTGAATGCACAGATGGCGTCGCTACTCCCCCCACAACCCTCACTGTGACCAATCGGAGGCTACTTTCTGAACCGCCCTCGTATATTACGTCCCATCGCCCCCCCCCCCCCCCCCCCCAAGCTAACTACTGGCTTTAGGTATAGCTTTCAAGAGTTCCTCCTGTTGTCACAGGTAGCTTCATATATAAGTTTCTTTACTAGCATAAGCAACCGTGTGCGTTTATTTTTAGGTTTCATTTCCTATTTAGCTCGTCTCTTGTTCTATCCATTTCATTTTTTGATATACGTTGATCCACAGTTGTGAATATATGGGCTATTTAGCCCCGACCGATGTATAAACTTTCTCGTACTCGTATGCGCACGCGCATTCAAGTAACTTCCCTTGACTTGCTCATGTGCATAGATAGCGGGTCAGGCTTGTAAGTGAGCGACCGTTTGTAGCTGCAGTTTATGGCGGTCATGGCCCATCGAACATAGGCCGGTATGAGGAGGAGCGTACACCATTCACTTATGTAGTAGTTTTGACTTCGCACATATGCACTGTTTGTTTTTCCTTTTCTTTTTCGTTAATAAATGTATAGCTATGGTGTTCTGTTAATCATTGACAAAGGTCTGCTTAGGCACTTTTGGGTTTTATTGTTGTTCTGAAGAAGGTGTAGTTATCCACGCCGAAACCTAGGTAAACACTTAACACTTGGTGCTTTTTTCGCAATCGAGGCGGGTTTTTAGTTTTTTAATATATTAACCAACGATTGCTGACTCGCTGCGATGTTGAAGGTTCTTTAATGTCGTAAAGATCAGCGTGTGGCGACCTCTGCAACTGTTTGTCTTTGGCGCTAACACTAACTGGACGTTACACAGAGGACAGAATATTCTCTTGAATGGCCTCTGCCGTTGGCGTTCGATCGGCTCGTGTCTGGCGGACAAACCGTCTGTCCTACATTCCTTGGTGCATGTCGGATATCCATGTCCCGTATGTCATGCATGGTTGCTTTCCTGTATCCATTGCCACCAACAATGGGCATCAGTGGTGTCCATATTATCAGCGGGATGTGCAATACGATAGACTCCCACAGACATAAGATACTGCCTGGCCCTCTCGTATAGCACCGACGGACGGATCACTATCGACAATATCACGTGTCCTCGTTCCAAGAGACAGTGCAGAGAGGTTTAGAATTCAACGCAGAACGTTAGTGCAAATTCTGGTGATCATTGACCTCATGCAGCTACTCCTGCCAATAGCGTATGATGAATCCTTGCGGTCACTCATCCCCTATCGGCCACACCGGTCATTGTTTAACTTCGATGATCTGATGAGCACCGGTGAACTCAATGAGAAAAGGCCGTTCACTACAAGGAGCCTATAGTATGTAACCATGTAGTGCATCTTGTCTTGCTAATTAACAAATTTCCATCCATATGTTTCCTTACAAAAACTAAGAGTAAATGGCATGTATACGTTCGATTTCCTATCGTCTCCACTGAACTCCATCAATCGACACTGTGGCGCCGGGTGTACCACAGAAAATTTCGTTATACAAACTATGTAGATGTTTGTAGATGTTATCACCTTTGATTATTGATTATTTAACGTCTTCTGAAGTACACATTGATGCAAATTCTCAGAAGAAGTAATTAGTAACAATCTACTCGCCGAACAGATGGAAAAGGTTGTCTTGTTGTGTGAGACAGCTGGCGCTCTTCGCACCAGATGGTTATCGTCTTTTACAGATATTTCTGCATTTCACAAAGATTTTGTAATAACGAGCCCTCCCTTATCAAACTGGGTCGTCCGCTTCAGTCAGCTGCCGGTAAGGTCCGTAATGCAAATTGTAAAATTCCTATCACACTCCCGCCAGGGATGTCCGACGTTACATTCATTACCGACGATATCTCTTCTTGTAGAAACAGAATTCTGATTTGCTAGCAAGCATGTACTCTAAACTTATATATGGCCTGTATCGCATTGCATTGTATGGAACAGGGGACCTAGAAACGATGGACAGGCTTCGTCCCCGCCGTAGTCCTCAGTGGTTCACAACACCACAACAGGCTACAGCAGTCCATGCACCCCACCGCCGCACCACACCGAACCCAGTGATATTGTGCGGATCGGCCCTCAGCGGAACCCCCCCTCCCCTCCCCTCCCCGGGAACGTCTCACACCAAACGAATGTAACGCCAATGTTTGCGTGGTAGAGTAATTGTGGTGTACGTGTACGTGGAGAAAGTGTTTGCGCAGCAATCGTCGACATAGTGTAACTGATGTGAAATAAGGGGAACCAGCCCGCATTCGTCGAGGCAGATAGAAAACTATGGGTTATTAGCAACCACAAGAAAACTGTATCAAAAGCTGAATCTTCGTGGCAGATTAAAACTGTGTGCTGACCCGAAACTCGAATTTGGTTCAAAATGGTTCAAATGGCTCTGAGAACTATGCGACTTAACTTCTGATGTCTTCAGTCACCTAGAACTTAGAACTAATTAAACCTAACTAAGCTAAGGACATCACACACATCCATGCCCGAGGCAGGATTCGAACCTGCGACCGTAGCGGTCGCTAGGTTCCAGACTGTAGCGCTTAGAACCGTACGGCCACTCCGGCCGGCTCGAACTTAGTACCTGGGCTTATGTCGACGGCTCTCTGGAAGCTAAGAAAGATGCAGAACTCGACTGCAGATCTGTCGTGTACAGTATTTTTTGTCTCATGAGTGAATAACTGGAACTTTCGTGATAACAGCTTGTGGAAACTGTCTCTGCTTTCACAGAGTAATTCTGTCAGAAATAGCCAACACATGTGAGCTAAATGCATGTTCCTATGAGTCTAAAGGAAACATGTATATGCTGGCAGATGGGATTATAAAACCTCCGAAGAGGCAGGAAAATCTATACAGCTGTTTTAAACGCAATGTGGAAAGTGTGAACAACGCAGTGGTAAAATAGTGCTGTTGCGAGGATGGACTTTTTCCCCCCAGAGGTCGTAGACGTGAACGACCACCTGCTGTGACAATCCTCTGAACCGCTCCCGGCTGTTCGCGTAGCGTCGTCCAAATTACATGGTGACAGTCCTTTGTTTTCTTGGTGCTCGTTTTGTGTCATGTATATTCCAGTGCAGAGCATTTCAAGCTCTCAAGGGAAAAAGTACGTCGTGCAAATCGGCAAACATAACAGGGTTTTAAAAAGTTCAGAGTGTCGCTACGCATTTAGCAGCGTAACTGCTACCCTTGCTGTTACGGCCGGTCGGGAATGAATATTAAGTCTCACACAAGTGTTCACTTATATGTTTTTTTGCGATACCCCATGGCACGTTGTTTATCGCATTAAGGGCCACCCATAGCAAACCTAGACAATGTTTTCTCAAAGAAATATTGATCTGAATAAACATAACACTGAAAGTATTGAGAACGGTCGAATCGTAGAGGGGCAGGTGAGCGTGCTTCATTGAGCGAGCTTAGCAGCGTGCATGAAAGTTGTTTCAACGCCCCTATACAACCAACCCCTACGCAGAACGGCGGCTGTGGCCGAGCGGTTCTAGGAGCTTTAGTCCGGATCCGCGCCCCTGCTACAGTCGCAGGTTCGAATCCTGTCTTGGGCATGGATGTGTGTGATGTCCTTAGGTTAGCTAGGTTTAAGTAGTTCTAAGTGTAGGGGACTGATGACCTGAGATGTTAAGTCCCATAGGGCTTAGAGCCGTTTAAACCCTATGCAGCCAATGGATTTCCTACGTTGTAATGTGCCACAGTACCTACTATCGAGGACAACCTTCAGTGACGATGAACATGTTACGTGGAGCGTAACCATCGTTGATGAATTCGCTGAAGTAATATTTTCAGTGGGGTGCTCACGACAGCAAATCCAATTCTTATACCTTCTGTGAAATACAGAAAAATTTAAATATTCTTTTGCTGCTAAATGTTGTGCTACACTGCCTGATCGAAAATATCCGGACATCTGCCTGTGGACAATAATATGCTTTGTGTCCACACTTTGCCTTTATGACGGCTTGAAATTTAGTGGCGACACTTTCAGTTATGTGTTTGAATGTCTGTGGGGGAATAGCAGCCATTCTTCCACAACAGCAGAAACCAGAGAAGGTACTCACACTGGACACTTGCTAGATAATTTATTACTGTAATGGTACGCTGAATATTTTAGCTCTCCCTTTACAGAGAGTGAACTGAGCTGACAAAAAGTTTATAAACTGAATTTCTACCAGAGACGAGATTTTTCTTTTTATAAATAGTTGGCTTGGCTTCTTATTTTCGCCACCGAAGAAGCTTGGAATATCTGCAGTGCGCAAAATAATATTCATACTGGGCAATCGGATTCCATGAATTTAATGACAAGTAGGTTCTAAGTAATTAGTATACTCCGTACTTATCTTGACGATATGGCCGCAGTGGCTGCTAAGCAGATATCACCCAAGCCGGTTATTTCCGTTCGTATAATAATACTCACAAGGACTTACACTGCAAAACCTGTCAATAATATACCAAGGATCTTAGTGGCACAAAATCAAAGAACATGACGAAGTTTTTGAACAAAAATGACTGATTATTTTTAGTTAAATGAACTTACATTAATACTCTCGTCGTAACAGATCGAGACTTGGAGGAGGAAATGTAAAGAAGGAAGCGACAAGTGACGTACATCAGACAAAATTTAGATATTCCTTTACAAAGGTAACTTAGATACTAAACCTCTTCCTGTAAACTTTAAGTATTATGATTTTATGTTTCATATATACGAATCTTTTCTTTATAAAAGCAACACACTTCGTAGTCGACTATTGTACTTGCTCTGAGAAGTAAAAATGTTTGTATTGTATGTTAACCGGGGACCTAGAAACGACGGAGAGGCTCCGTCCCCGCCGCAGCCGCAGTGGTCCACAACCCCACGACGACTACCGCAGTCCACTTCACCCCTCCGCCACCCCACACCAAACCCAGGGTTACTGTGCGGTTCGGCCCCCGGCGGACCCCCCAGGGAACGTCTCACACAAAACGAGTGTACCCCCTATATTTGCGAGGTAGAGTAATGGTAGTGTACGTTGTACGTGGAGAACTTGTTTGCGCAGCAATCGCCGACATAGTGTAACTGAGGCGGAATAAAGGGGAACCACACCGCATTCGCCGAGGCAGATGGAAAACCGCCTAAAAACCATCCACAGACTGCCCGGTTCACCGCACCTCGACACAAATCCGCCGGGCGGATTCGTGCCGGGGACCAGGCGCTCCTTCCCGCCCGGAAAGCTGTGCGTTACACCGCACGGCCAACCGGGCGGGCATAAAAATGTTTACTAAAACGGAAAAAAAGCGATGAATAGTCGTTCTAATATGAGCCTAAACGTACGTTATTTGCACCTACATAGCAGTTTGCTTCTTCTGTTCACTATAATCTCGTGAAGTTATTTTCAGAGGCTCCATCTTCCTCTACAAAAAAATCCAATGAGATTACATCTACATTTTTGTAGTAAGGTTTAATTATAATGCTTTCGAATATATTTCACGTTCTTCGATCACCTTTAAGTAAACACTTTACTTCATTTTGCTCAGACATTTAAAAGCGCCAGAACAGTGCGTCTGAAGATAAGTCTACTGCTTATCGATCTCAGCAGCGGTCCATAGGAATAACTTTTCTTGTTAATAACGTTTCATTATTGATGCGTCTCTCCAAACTTTGAGTTAAATATATCGGCAAATGTCGGCATCCCCTGCAGAGCATACTGCTGCAGCTAAAAATTATTGTACAGCCATACCGCCAGGGATGGCACGTTTGCTTTATTCCTTGTTTTGCTTATCAGACATGAGCGTGATCAGATATTCATTGCCATTATGGCTACGCATTAAAGGATTAACGCTACGGTAGGCATCCCTGTCAAACTATGTGTTGGCGATTATGCTGAGCGAAATTAATCTCTCCAGTGAAATTTGAAATTATGAAACTAGAGCAAGTGATATATTTTGGAAAATACGTTTTTTGACAGTTGTCTTGATCGAATCATTATGTCTCAAGATGAGAATGAAATACAGAAAACTGAGAACGCAAAATTACTATTACAAATAAAATATCAAGAAGCGAAAGTTAAGAGAAGAATAAATAATATTTAGTTACATAAAAAAATTATATATGTTATATTGCACTAAATATGCAAAAACGGAAAAGACTATCGACCGTGTGAATACTGATTTACATGCTAACGAATTGTTAATTCTGATTTCTGATTCGGAGTTACATTGTATCCAGCATTTCGTATAAATAAATAAGAGAGAATCTGCTTGACAAAATAATGTGAACAATATTAGGTTACTGTGAACTCCTTTTGTAATTTCACTTAATAACTGAGATAGTCTAACTCCCACTCAACCGAAAGAAGTAATTTTTGTCAACACCTTAAAGCATATATCAGGTTGATTTAAATAAGATATCTGACATATATCGTAAATAAACTCACCGTATTATCTACTAAAATCATTATAAGACAATACAATGCAGTGCTAATATGCTTCTCTTATATAAACACCGATCAGCGATAATATCAATCCGAGTATAAGACGGTAGGAGGCTTGAATAGTGGTGGATAATTCCTTTGGAACCTACGCTAAAGTTGCGAGGTAGCAGACGGTGGACAGCGATTTTCGAAGTCCCGCGCGTTGCTGTTTGTAAAGTATCAATTTAAGCAATTCCCACTACTGGAGTTGCTGACTGTGTTCTTCAAGTGACACTATATCAATACCTCGTTACCAAAGCAACTCTTCGAAGAGTCATCTAGCGCCCATCTTGCTCACTTTACATTAACGCCGCATGAGGAGGTACAGCGGTTCACACTGAGGTGACAAGTCATGGTGTCGGCCCTTCTTTTGCGAGGCGTAGTGGATCAAAAAACCGTTGGAAGACCCCGTGCTGTAATATTGAGCCATGCTGTCTCTGTAGGCGTCCATGATTGCCGGAGCAGGATGCTGTGCACGAACTGACCTCTCAGTTATGACCCATAAATGTTTGACGGGATTCATGTCGGGTGATCTGTGTGGCCAAACTATCCACTCGAATTGTCCAGAATGTTCCGGAAACCAATCGCGACATATTGTGTTCCATTTACATGGCGCATTATCATCCATAAATAGTCCATCGTTGTTTGGGAACCTTAAGTCCATGAATGATTGATAATGGTCCCTAAGTAGCCGGACATTAAGATTTCCAGTCAATGAGCGTTTCAGTTGGACCGGAGGACGCAGTCCATTTCGTATAAACACATCCCACAACATTATGGAGCCACCACCAACTTGCACACTGCTTTGTTGACAACTTGGGTCCATGGCTTCGTAGGGTCTGTGTCACACTCGATCATTGCCATCAGCTCTTACAAGCTGAAATCGGGACTCATCTGACCAGGCCGCGGTTCTCCAGCCGTCTGTCCAAATAAAAAATGTCGTGTGACTAGAGCCTCCTGTCAGGTAGACTGTTCGCCGGGTGCAAGTCTTTCGAGTTGACGCCACTTACGCGACTTGCACGTCAATGGGGATGAAATGATGGTCATTAGGACAACACAACACCCAGTCCCTGACCGGAGAAAATCTCCGACCCAGCCGGCAATCGAACCCGGGCCGTTAGGATTGACAGTCTGTCGCGCTGACCACTCAGCTACCGGGGACGGACAAGGTCCAAATGATATGATCACGAGCCCAGGAGAGACGCTGCAGGCGAAGTCGTGTTGTTAGCAAAGGCACTCGCATCGATCCTTTACTGCCATAGTCCATTATCGCCGAATTTCGCCAAACTATCCTAAAGGATACGTTCGTTGTGCGTCCCACATTAAGTTCTGCGGTTATTACACACAGTCTTGCATAGCACTGACAACTCTATATAGATTTAAAGTGAAGCCCGTCGGCCATTGCGATGTCATTGGTGAGAAGTAATGCCTGAGATTTGGTATTTTCGGCACACTCTTGACACTTTGGACCTTGGGATACTGAATTCTCTAGCGATTTCCGAAATGGAATGTGCGGTGCGTCTAGATGCAACCACCATTCCGCGTTCAAAATCCCGCCGTGCGGCCATTATCACGTCGAAAACTTTTTAACATGTATCACTTGAGTAGGGTACAAATGACGGTACTGACATTTTGTGCCTTTTGTACGCGATACTACCGCCATCTATGTTGTGCATATTGCTATCCCATGACTTTTGACACCTCACTGAAGTGAGACAAATGGATGTTAGACGATTATTCGACGTGTTACATTTGTTAGGATTACAGGGTGTACTTTTATTCATTGCTTTATCTTGCTCTTCTTAAACTTTTCTTTTTCGCGAGCAAATGCTATAAGCCAATCCAGTGAAATCAAGAAGTAAAATTAATTTAAGTATTGATTAGCTGAAGATGCTCACGTCTGGTGAGCGAAACTAATAACAAAACAAATAATAAGTGACCTGAGGCGGTTTTTATGTTAATTCTGAATCGTATTTTCCAGAAATGTACGAATTATGATTAGCTCTTGTAGCATCAAAACCTTCAGTGCGCTCGGCAACATCTAAGCAGGTTCGTGATGCAGTAAACAAGAGGTTCGGTGGCCAGAGTGCGGTAGCGGAGTCGGCTAAAGGCCAGCGTAGCGTGCTTCATAACTCGCCACAGCAGTGAGCAGAGGGCAATATACTTCTGCCGAGTGTGTTTGCCGAGGAGACATACTGGGGGGATCTGCTGTTTGTTCTCCTCTGCACAGTGGCGCCTGGAGAGGCGAGCTCCTCGCAGTCGTGAGAGCAGACACCGGTGACCGTGCTGACGTCTCTCACGCGCTACAGGCGGCCGCGGCGTATATGGCAGTAAAACAATAACCACAGAGATCGCCGAATTCTACTGCCTGCCTTCACTGTATGTTTCTCTGCTTCTTCTTATTTTACCAAACAATACCTAAAGAAAAGCCAGCTACTTCTTTTTTATTGTTTATTTATTTAATACCATCTGAGCGGGAAGCTTCTACAGCAAGCTATAAACATCTTTATATCGGAACAGCAGAAAGACAACTCCAGTCGAGCCGATTATTGGCGCATGGAAGATTCGGTAACTGTTACAAAATTATTTTTTGCAGTTGCTTCCTTCATTAGTATGAATTAATAGAAAGGGGGTTAACATTGCCAGTGCAATGGGAATTACACAGTTAAACGCAGAGGAGACAGCGCATAGCTGGAAAGAGTGCACTGGACGCCTTTACCGGGGAAAGGAGCCATTTGATGGCAAGATTGAGGAAGGGCTGAGAGTCGATGTGGAGACATACAGGCGGTGGACAAAAATACGGAAACATAGCAAGGAATGCAAATGCTAGCCGAGCACGGAGGTTGGGTTTGCATTTGATAGAGAATGGTACCTGTGATAAGTCCCCTAAACCTCACAAGTGTGCAGTCGCGGTCAGAGTAGTGTTCTGTGTAGACACGAGTTCAGTATGTTGGAAGAAAGTGAATTCAGACGTGGGCAAATTGTTGATGCTGTATGGCGGGGGGGGGGGGGGGGGCAATTCCGTAAACAAAGTGAGCAAAGTGTCTGGCGTTTCAAGAGGTACCGTATCGAAGATATATAGCGCATAAAGAAAAAATGGAGAAACATCAGCTAAGTCACAATGCGGACGAAAGTGTGTGCTGAGCGATCGTCACAGACGGTCACTGAGGAGGATTGTGAAGTAAAATTAGCGGACAACAGTTGCAATAATCAATGCAGAACTGAAATGTCACACTTGCGTTCCCTGTCAGCACCAAAGAACAGGAAGAGAATTTCAGACGCGTGGAACTGCAGGGCTAATCGTAATTACAAAACTACTCATCAGTGGTACAAGTGCCAGTAACTTGAAGAATGGGTTACGAAGCCATGGAACGTGTACGATGGAGCAATGGAGGATGGAACTTCCTGGAAGATTAAAACGGTGAGCTCTACCGAGACTCGAACTCGGGCTTTTCCTTTCGCGGGCAAGTGCTGTACCAACTGAGCTACCTACGCACGACTTCTTCCAGACCTCGTCTTCAACCTTCCAAATTTCCAGAAGATCTCCTGCGAAACTCGCGAGACTAGCACTTGAAGAATGGACATTGCGGAGGCATGGCTTATCCACAGCCTGGGGGTTGTTTACAGAGTGAAATTTTCACTCTGAATGAGGAGAGCATGCTGAAAAACTTTCTAGCCGATAAAAAATGTATGCCGGACCGAGAACCACGAGGGGTAGCCGTTTAGTCTTAGGCGCCTTGCCACGATTCGGCGGCTCCCCCCGCCAGAGGTTCGAGTTCTCCCTCGGGCATGTGTATGTGTGTTGTCTTAAGTAGTGTGTAGGCCTAGGGACCGATGATCCCAGCAGTTTGGTCCCATAGGAACGTACCACATATTTCCTATTTCCAGGCTGAGACTCGAACTTTGGTAATCGTTTTTCCCTCGTCCCGTTTGCAAGTGGAACGGGAAAGGAAATGACTAGTAGTGGTACAGGTTACCCTCCGCCATGTACCTTACAAGTACCTTACGGTCGCTTGCGGAGTATGACTGAAGATGTAAATTAGGAAGTGAGGCGGCGCAACTGGAGGTTGGATAATTACGATATGGATTATTGACATGCTAACATTCAGAAGCACATCTATGTATCATTACACTCTTACACTGATAGGGTTGAGAAGTACGTTAGTTAACAGTTACCCGAATTCGGTGGTGAAACGCTACATAAACAGCCACTTCATAAGCACTTTGGTAAAGTAAGCCCGGCTTTAGGAAATGGGAAGTGCATAGTAACGAAAATGGAGAACACTGAAATCACTAGCATATGAACACACACTCAGCAGCGTTTACTCTGTAATATACTACTATGCAGACGACCAGAGAGAAATCGAGAGTGCCAGATTTACGCACAGGCCTTGTGGAGTTGTCTGCACAGTCACCACCAAGAAGAGGACATAAATATGCAAAACAGCAACTGGAGGGATCTTTCCGTAGAAATAGATAGTTCTTTTACTCGGGATAGCGTGCCTTAATTGGACACACGGCTGGGCGTGAATACATGGGATGAGGGCTCACATTCACACTGTCTCCAGTAAATTCAGATATAGTACAACGTGCTGATATTCGTTGGATTCAACGCTCTATGATCTACAGTTGTAGCAACACCGTTTAATCATTATAGCATCTTAGGGAGCATGCGGGGACTTGAAGCGCAACATTTGTATTAACTCCAGTAACTTCAGAAATGGGGAAACTGTGAGAAATTCAACCAGCATATAGGTAATCGATGGGTTCTACAGTTTATAATCTACAATCTGAACAATATCTTTTAATTTCAGCAACTATCTATCGAACAAATAGGGAAGTTAACGGTCCGTTGCTACCTTGCTGGACACATAGATGAACATTTCATGATGTTCTAAATTCATGGTCACATTGCACATGTGGACTACCAAGAAAATGAAATCACACTATCAGCGAAAAATTTCAGGATATTAAAACATTATAAGGTATAACTACATATCTGGACATTCTGCAATCACAACAAAAGGTACCATTACAAGTCCACACAAACACGTGAAATCGAGCAAACACGTGCAAATAAAAATGATTACGAAATACTTGCCTAACTACAGAGACTGGAATATTTGAAATTAACCAATACCCAAAGTTAACTTCAGTAACACCAATACCTTTGTCCATCCGCCAGTGGATCGATAAGACAAGCGCCCATTACTCACAGGACCCAGTGGACAAATGACGGAAGGCAAACTTATTCCGAAAGTTCACCTTGTGACCGGTGGTGAGGGGATTTTACCGTAGCAGCGGCGAAATGCCAGCCTCGGTTCACATCTGTGCTACCTTGACCGTAGTCCTGTCAGCAATCGAAAATGTTTCCCATTTGCGAAGTTAAGCTGTGAGCTTTGGCTTTACAGGAAGCGTCTTCGACGTATTCTCACACTCGCGTTCACCGATAGACATATATATTTAAAAGGTTGAGTGGGAACAAATCGGGCAGTGTAGACGTAAGTAAACAAACAAAACAGCTGCCCCACTTTCCAGAAGCTACATGTAGTTGCGGCAAAGTGAAATGTCACACAAACTAAACTCTGCTAGCATATTAAGGTGCCAGGCGCGCTTAACAGTCACGAAACTGATACAGCTGCCCCGTTCCTACATGAGTTGCTATTCTGCAGAGTACGAATACACTGCACTACCTTCCTTAGTGATGTCCTCTTGGGGAGCATCTCGAAGTACATATGTTGTTCATTGCCTATAGCCATGACTGTCGACCTTTATGAGTTCGTGGCTTCCATTAACAACTGTTTCTGTGGTTCCCATGTAGGATACCTTGTAAAAATTGAAATAATTAGTGAAAAAGTTACGAATAAAATACTACTTACCTCAACAGGACACCTGAGCTTGCTTCTTGTTACACAACTCCTCAACATCCACACGATGTTTTCATCTGCACTTGATTTTAATGACAGTCACTGTCGAAAAGCCAGTCTGGGAAAATCAATTAATTCCTTTAAGCGCTTTCTTGCTCAAGCTTGGAAACTGTTTTCTTGCTGAATATCAAGAAGTTGGCAATTTCATTGATGAAAATTTCACTTCAGTACTGAATCTGATGAAGTTGCCAGCAGATCTTCTTCTTCTATAGTAACCGAGCGAGGTGGCGCAGTGGTTAGCACACTGGACTCGCATTCGGGAGGACGACGGTTCAATCCCGTCTCCGGCCATCCTGATTTAGGTTTTCCGTGATTTCCCTAAATCGCTTCAGGCAAATGCCGGGATGGTTCCTTTGAAAGGGCACGGCCGATTTCCTTCCCCATCCTTCCCTCACCCGAGCATGCGCTCCGCCTCTAATGACCTCGTTGTCGACGGGACGTTAAACACTAATCTCCTCCTCCTCCTCCTCCTCTTCTACAGTACTGAACTCAGTAAAATCATTACTGAGGTGATTTTGAACCCACTAAAACCTATCACTAAAACCTGTCACAGTTTTTCAGGAACGCAGTTTTCGAAATGAACGTGAAGTTCAGACAAATTTCCTTCAACTATACCAAAAATAACCGCAATAGGGCCTACGTCATTGCCGTTTCTAAAGTGCTGCATATAAGAAAATTAGTCCTTTTCTCCTCCACCGTTCATTTTTCTCTTCCAAAGAAGCTTCATTTTGAAGGGTGAAACTCTGTCAGTAAGCTGAATGAAACGAGCTTCACTTCCTTACAGAGACTGATCAGTGACTAAAACTTCTCAAATACAACAATAAGTATGCACTCTTTCATAAAAGTCAGTGTTTAGAAAACATTGAGCACTGACACGATTTTTTCTTCCAGGATACAACAGTCTTTCGCCAAAGTTTAAAAATACCCGACTATGCATGTCCACCAGAAAGCCAATGAGTGCTGCTATAACATAAGAGGGATGTATGTTAAGCTTCGATATTGCAACACATTTCTCTACAAAATCAAATCTTCTGAGGAAGTGTTTTAATAAAACCATATTTACGACAGTTTTCAGTATGTCACTCAGGTAAATACTCAACTGTTGAGAGCAAGTGCTTGTCTATGAACAATGCAATGGGTCTACTTAATATCAGGAGCACTGACCCGGGTACGTGTTTGTAGACCACTGTAACCCCCCTCCCCCCCCAACACAGATGGCGCACCATCAGTACACACACCAACACAGTAAGCCCAGTTAATATGATTTTCTGCCATGAAGTTACCTACCACTTCGAACATCTTTTTATCTGTTGTATCTGCATTTATTTTTTTACAAAAGAAATCTTACACTATTTCGTTATTTTCTCCATTAACGAAGTGTACGTTAAATGAGCATCTCTATGAATGGTCTCATCAAGCTGTAAATCAAAATCGCCCTCTCCAATTTTTTCTATAAATTGTTCATGAAGATGCACTCCTAAATTTTGAATTGTAGTGCCATACAAAGCAATGGGCAAAAGCTGTTTCCCGTGGACTCTCCAAGCACAATGGGCAGAGTTTTCGCTGCTACGAAAATGATGATTTTTGTTGTTTCACTTGACTCGGTTTTCTGGGAAGATATTCTCTTGCTGTGACCACGTCATTCTTGATAAAACTTTCTAAATAACTATTTAATTTGCTAGATAGCATACATTCAACAGAAAATACTTTCAGACACAAAACTCACTTTTCATCACTCATCACGGTACACGTGAAACCTAAATCATTTTCTATAATTACATACTCTATCTTCATTCGCACTTTCACTGTTGTCTTCAGCAAGTTTTCGCATTTTACTTCCACTTGATAAATTTAAAAACTCAGTTTACCGCCTTTATCAACTTTATAACGAAATAATAATATAATAAAAACTAGCTGAAAACACAATAGCTACTACTGCTGCTAAGTGTAATGCGCAACAGCTCAGCTTCGAAGCTATGACTGGCTGGTCAACATCTAAAGTGCAATTTCTCTGGGGCCACAAAGGTTTAGATTAAAAATGAAATTCCCCATTACTGTCATCTTTACCATTAACTATGAAACAAATCCACGGCGTCCCAGGTGGTCATTCTCGGCGCACTGGGGCGCCGTGGAACACAGGCTGAATACCACTGGCATGCAGTTTCACACTCTGGCTTGTTTACCAATTTCTATAGTGGCGAATATGGCGTGAAAGTTTTCTTGAAACAAACAAATATGGATTCCGCTCCTTAACTCATTATCTGGGTTCACTGTGTACACTCGACAGCAAAAAAAGTGGGTCACCCCTGAATTCCAAAGTGTAGGTTGCACCTGAATGTACGCAACTAACATAGCATATCTGTGTTGCACATAGTCGCAACCCTCCACAGTACAGTCGTTGTAAGATACACAATGGGTACCGCTAAAGACTACTAGAGAACACCAGTCTTTATGACAGTCCGTCCAGATGTAAAGTAACACCACCACAGTACAGAAGAGATCAGACAGTCCTTAACGTTTGTAAACTAAACTTAATTTCAATAAGTGAAATTTCAAATGTTATGGAACAACTAGTTTTGTCACATAAATCGTTCAGTAATCCTTAGGAACAATTGAATATTTGAGACAGTATATGGATTTATAAAGTTGTATGGCAATTGGAAACAAGTTCTTTGCTGTCTAAAAGGTTTACCCAACACATGCTGAACGTCGTTCAACGTCCAACAGGGAGTGGTTTCACATCAACTTTATGTAATACCAAGCAGTTAAAAGAAAACGTGATTAACGGCGGTAGCCACTCGAAGGAAATCCCAACATTAACAGCGAATCACAAGTAATATCATTGTCACATTATTCATCAACAGTTACTTGTACACGAAGTTGTACTTTAAATGACATGACCAACGTCTTCGTTCTGGATCCGGATGCAAAAACAGAAAGTAAAGCTATTGTTAACCAAGCAAAGCTTTGTGCCTTATCGAGAACCGATCACTAGGCAGAAAGAGACGTCAAAAATTGACGTTTGCACCAGTATCAGTTATCAATTCTCAACTTGAAAGTAAATGACGATAATGTTTGTACGAAAGCAGGAACCCTAACACTTGGTAATTAACCTCGAAAGACGTTGTATAGTGTTGCATTATCAAGGAATAAAGGATACACATGTTTAAAATTGAAATGCCATCATGTAATGCTGGGGACAAGGATGCGAACCCAGCACCTAATCGGATTGTTGAATAAGTACGTAAAATCAGAATGTAGATATCACAGTTTGTCACCAGTAGTGGGGTTGCAAACTTAAATGACGACTGAAGTTGTATTGCCTGATCGGGATTCGAACCCGGCGCCTACTGCCGTCGTTGTCTAACCAAGAACAGACGAGAAATGTCCAATGTTGGTCCACCATCAGCGAGAAGTGCACACGTTTAACTAGAAATAAGGTGACGAAAACGTCTATGGTTATGAAGACACGTTAATAATCAACTTCATATTCAGTAGTAGCTAGGAGTAGCATGTTTAGTTGCAAACCTTAAGGCCTTACTCATCCCTAGTAACGTGTTGCCTAATATCTGCGATATCATGATGTTAATTTACAAGTGGATTGACTGCCGTTAAGAGCAATGTTCTCTAGTAGTCGTGTATCACTGAGATGTAAATGAAGTGCCTCAGCAGAAAGTAATTTCCGACGTGCAGCACGTACCGCTTCAGAGACAGTACATGTTATAAGTGCACAAAAAGTGTATTATATACTAAGTATATGCTATTATTTGGAGAAGCTGCCCCCAAACCTGTTTACTTTTACATTCCGGTTAGTTGTCGTGCTTGAATACAGGTTTTCTTAAGGCTACATCTAATGCACAGCGCTTACAAGAAGGGATAGTTTCCCGCGTCATGCTATTGCTAGCTAGGTGAAATATTTTGTGGTAGCTATGTTTAAAGTGAATGTATTTTTTAAACTATTTTTCGTCAAATATTTGAATAAATCGTCAACTGTAGGTGTGGCTGCACATGTTATAGCATAATAGCTGTAGCTGCGTTAGTTTGTACTACGGACTTGGGTAGGTTAGGTGTAACTTTTGATCCTTCAAGCGGTGATCGTGGCCATGCGGCCCGGGTCTGTACTAGCCGCAGCTCGCGAGCTACGGGCCAGCCAGGCTGGCTGAGGCGAGACGCAAGTGAGCGAGCTGGCGGTGGTGTTGGTGGGCCAACAGCCCGGGACGAGCCAGCACGGCTGCACCGCATGCTTCTGCCTCTGCCGCTCCGTTTGACGTAAATATGTTTACCTCCTCTCCTGGAATCAGTATAAGAGCGGCAAGCAGAAATACACATCAGGTGTTTTTTCCATCCCAGATGATCCCCACTTTGATTATTCCCTCTTCCCTGACGTCATGGACCGTACGAATACCTCTGTTCCTCCCCTAGCTCCTAGCTTCCAGTACTTGGGCCACACACCACCATCTGAATTTAACACTCCCATCACTACACAGGACATCAGCCTCACACTCCGCACTAAACGCAACACTGCTCCCGGCCCTGACTGCGTTACCTACCGCCACCTCAAACACTGCCCTCCCTCCTTCCTTTCAATCCTTGCCACCCTCTACAATGTCATCCTTCCCACTGGCTTCTATCCCGACCTGTGGAAAACCTCCCATATCCTAATGTTCTCCAAACCCAACAAGCCTCCATCTGATGCCTCTTCCTATCGTCCTATCTGTCTCACATCGGTGTTCAGCAAGCTCTTGGAATCCATCCTTTCCCGGCGCATCCATCACCACCCCCGCCAAAACCACCTCCTCCCAAACACCCAATGTGGCTTTCGACCTTCTCCGCTGATGACCAACTCCTCCGCCTCACTCATCTCCTCTCCCTCCAGCTTAACTCCCGTCGCTCCGCCATTTTTGTCTCCCTTGACCTCGAAAAGGCCTACGACCATGTCTGGCATCCCGGTCTCCTGTTTAAACTCCAAACCTACGCCCTTCCTATCAACTACATCCGTCTGGTGGCCTCCTTCCTCTCCCACCGCCCCTCCTATGTTACCATCCATAATGCCAATTCCCACACCTTCTACCCCTCTGCAGGTGTGCCCCAGGGCTCTGTCCTCTCCCCTCTCCTCTACTTCCTGTACACGGCAGATATGCCCCAACCCCCCGTCCAGTACACCTCTTGCAATATGCTGATGACACCGCATTCCTCGCCCTCGCTCCTACCCTCCAACAGTCCCAACGCCTTCTCCAGAATCACCTTGACCTTTTTGCTGCATGGTGTAACCAGTGGCTCCTGAAACTCAACCCTTTCAAGATCCAGGCAATCATCGTAGGTCGTACCACTCGCTCCTTCCGGCTCCTGGATTTCTCCCTTACTGTCTGCGCCCGTCCTGTCCGCCTCACCCCCACCCTCACCTACCTTGGCCTTACCATTGACGGTCACCTCACCTGGATCCCTCATCTCCGCTCCATCCAATCCAAAGCCCACAACCGCCTCCGACTCCTCAAACTCCTCTCTGGCCGGACAGGGGGGTTGCACCCCTCTACCATCCTCCACACCTACAAATCCTTAATCCGTCCCATCCTCTGTTATGCCAGTCCTGCCTGGATATCTGCCCCCCCCCCCCAAATTCTATGTCCCTCCAGATCCTTGAGCGTCATGCACACCGCCTCGCCTTCCGTATACACCTCCCGTCCCCCAGGCAGATCCTCTATGATCTCATTCCTTTCCACCATCTGCTCCTATTCCTCAAACATATCCGAATCCTCTACACCTCCCGCCGTCTTGAACCCCGTCACCTCCTGGTTGCTCCTCTCCTCTCCCATCCCCGCCCCCTGCCACGTCTTCACCGTTGTGTCCCCCATACCCTCCATCTCCACACCCTACATCTCCTTTCCCAAGGTGGCTTCCATCAACTCCCAGATGATGCCCTCTCTCCCTCCGTTTATCCCTCCTATCAACTCTGATCCTCACTCCCCCTCCTTTCCTCTTTTCTTTCCCTGGGCTCCCTCTTCCCCCCCTTCCGTCCTGTTTTCTCCCCACTAAACCTCTACCTACCTCCCTTCTCCCTTCCCCCTGAGTCATTTTGTATTCCCCTCCTCTGCCTACCCCACTCCCTGTCGCGTCTGCCCACCAGCCCCCACCCCTCTTATGGGTCCTCATCCTCCATCAGCTCCTTTCCCAGCTCCCCCCCTTCTTTACTTTCCCATCATCTGTCCAGTTTCCCTCCACCTGCTCTCGGCTGTGGTATGTCACATTTGACAACATTTTAGTGCAGTGTTCCAGTGACTGTTCAGTGTTGTTTGTCTTTCTCGTGTTGCGAACAGAAACCATGCTGTCGCTGGGTGTGAATTTTACGTCTTTTGCGAACAGAAACCAGACTGTCGCCGTGTTTTTCTTCATTGTCTGTCTATTGTTTTACCTATCTGCTTTGTATGTATTTTCTTAGCGCCATCATCCCTCTGTTCTTTATATTAAGTTCCACAATTTCTTTTCGCCATGTTACTCTTTAAGTCTCCAATTTTATCGCCTGTTTTTATTATATATTCTCTTCATCTTTCTAACACAGTCTGTAGGCTGAAGAGCGGCATACTAAGCTGCAGCCAGCCCGCCCCCTTCGGGGGGAATTGAAATTCAATAAAGGAAAAAAAAATACACATCAGGCTGACTGCCGTAATAGCTCACTGAGAGAGGTCTATTCAAGGTAGAGTCAAAAAATGGTTCAAATGGCTCTGAGCACTATGGGACTTAACATCTGAGGTCATGAGTCCCCTAGAACTTAGAACTACTTAAACATAACTAACCTAAGTACATCACACACATCCATGCCCGAGGCAGGATTCGAACCTGCGACCAGATTGAAGCGCCCAGAACCGCTCGACCACTCCGGCCGGCCGAGGTAGATTCGTCGCTCTCATTGAGGAAGGAGGATGTTCCATCAGAGAAGCTGGCAGACGGTATGGCGTACCACATACCACTGCAACGAGATGGTGGAGGATCTGCCTTGAAAGAGGCACCACCAACAGGGCTCCTTGCTCAGGCAGGAAGAGAGTGATCTCACAGCAGGAAGGCAGGGACGTAGTGTCTAGGAGCAGAGAAAACCCCTTCAGAACGCGAAGTAGTTGCGGCGGGAGATCAACTTCCCCGGCTCCAGTGACACGATTCGCCGAAGGCTGAGGGACGCTGGACAGCATGCACGACGATCCGCCGTGAAACAAGAGCTCAGCGAAGACAACGTTTTATACCGGCTAGCATTTGCGGAGCTCCATCTGAGGGCGTCGTGGGACAACGTCATTTTCACTGATGAGAAGGTGTTTTCCACCAATAACGACGGTCCACGAATCGTTTACAGGCCGCAAGGGACTCGCCATCGACGCGAATATGTAACCACGACGAGAAGAAGTGGCCGGATATCTGTTACCTGCTGGGGTTGGAATTCTGCGAGAGGGGCGGGAATTCTTCACACGATAGAGGGAACTCTGGACAGCGCGCAGTATGCCCACATATTGGAAAATATGATGCTTCCGTCAGTGCGAATGCTGTACGCAGAAGGGGACGTCACATTGGCTCAAAATGGTTCAAATGGCTCTGACAAGGGGAAGGCCTCAGAGACGGCCAACCGATTCGGCTCAGATTTGGCAGGTCGCTTGTGTACAACCCAAAACGAAGGAATCTAAGATATTTTGGATCAACACCCCCACGTTTATGAGAAAATCACCCCTAAAGGTTATGACGAGCGATCGACTCAAAATTGGCGGGATCTATAGATAATTGTAAATAGAGCATTTTTCATCATCAGGTATTGGGTCCGAAAACGCAATCTTTTCCAGAAATCGAGGTAAGAAACTTTTACAACTGCCGCTTCTGTACCCATATGGTTAACGCCTATCGCCGACAGCGCTGATAGCGCAACGGCCAAGGTAACTGGCTGGTAAACAGAAAATCCGGGTTCGAATCTCGAAGAAACCTAGCGGATGTTATTCGTTTGTATTTTTCCATATCTCAATTGATGGGGATAGGAGGGTTAATAAGGTAAGTAAATCAATAAGGAATGATAATAATAAGGTAGGCAAACTAATTTCCCAAACGCCGTGAAGTATTAAACTTTAAAGGCTTGTCACATGAAAACAACTTCGAATAAAAGTGCTGCGACTTCCTCACGAGGGATCACAGATAGCTAACCGTGTGATGCTTGTTTACAGCGAGGCACGAGAGAGAATGCACGCGGGGAGAGTTATGTTGTCCCGGTTGCCTCTTCGTCATATCATAGGGAAGGAACAGTGTAGCTGTCGAAAGATTGCATTCATTAGATGCTCTTGGTGCCGTGAATACATTTGTTTCGAATGTTTATATGGCAAGTACCATCCATCTAGTTGTTCGAAGAAAAGTGAGGACACGTAACAGTGACTGGAAGAGCCATTATAAAGTGACGTGGAACAACATTTTAGTTGTTTACTATCCCAAGAGGTTTGAGAAATTTATTTGCCTACCTTATTATCATTCCTTGTTGATTTAGTTACCTTATTAACCCTCCTATCCCTATCAATTGAGATATGGAAAAATACAAACTAAAAGAATAACATCCACCACGTTTCCTCGAGATTCGCAGCCATTTACCTTGGCCGTTGCGCTATCGGTGCTGTCGGCGATAAGCGTTGACCATTTGGGTACAGAAGCGGCAGTTGTAAAAGTTTCTTACCTCGATTTCTGGAAAAGTATGCGTTTTCGGACCCCATACCTGGTGATGAAAAATGCTCTATTTACAATTATCTATCGATCCCGCCAACTTTGAATCGATCGCTCGTCATAACCTTTAGGGGCTGATTTTCTCAAAAACGCGGGGGTCTTGATCCAAAATATCTTAGATTCCTTCGTTTTGGGTTGTACACAAGCGACCTGCCAAATCTGAGCCGAATCGGTTGGCCGTGTCTGAGGCCTTCCCCTTGTGAGCACTATGGGATTTAACATCTATGGTCATCAGTCCCCTAGAACTTAGAACTACTTAAACCCAACTAACCTACGGACATCACACAACACCCTGTCATCACGAGGCAGAGAAAATCCCTTACCCCGCCTAGAATCGAACCCGGGAACGTCACATTGGAAGAGGACCATTCTCCCATTCACAAGTCTGCGTTTGTTCAGCAGCGGCTCTCCACGGTTGGCGTCAACGTCATGGACTGGCCGCCACGGGTGGCTGATATGAACTCCATGGAAAACATGTGGGCTGAGGTCGCCAGAACATTAACAGAGAACTGGCCACGAAACCAACCAACTACTGCGGACGATCTTTGGGACTGCGTCCTGGAAGCCTGGGAGGAAGTTGCTTCTTCAGGCTGTTACGTCCGACGGCTTATACATTCTATGCCAAGACGCGTGATAGAAGTAAAAAATAACGAAGGATTCTGGATAAAATATTAGAGTTCTTAAAATGTTTTGTTATGTCTTCTTTTTCGTCATTTTTCCTCATTGTGAGCTAGTGGAAGATCGCGTGGCAACAGAAAAGATACAATATGGGTTAGCTTTCCTTTGAGTTGCCCTTTTAATTCAAGCGGGTTTCTTTTGAATATACAGTTTGTTAAGTATTCTATTTTGATTTCATTTATACCCTGTCTACATACTTACAAAGTAATCAGCGTAGATGGACTCTGTCACAGTAGCTTTGGTTATTTCAAATACGTCTCTCTCTTCCCCTCCATCCATGAATACACCCTCCGTCCTCCACACAATACGCCAACGATTTCATATTATGTTTACTCGCCGCGCGGGATTAACCGAGCAGTCTTAGGCGCTGCAGTCATGGACTGTGAGGCTGGACCCGGGGGAGGTTCGACACCTCCCTCGGGCGTGGGTGTGTATGTTTGTCCTTAGGATAATTTAGGTTAAGTAGTGTGTAAGCTTAGGGACTGATGACCTTAGCAGTTAAGTCCCATAAGATTTCACACACATTTGAACATTTATGTTTACTCGTTGTTAATATCTCTTCTATTCTCTCTCACACACACACTCTCTCTCTGACACTATCGCCGCAAGTGCCCTTCTATTACACTCCCCCAAAACTTTGTAAACAAATCTAGCAGTTTCCAATGACGTAACATTTTCTCTTTTAATTGCTGCTGTCTTTACTCTCTCTTTCCTCTCACCACCTATGAAACCGTATTCTTTGATCTCCCCTTCCCTATAACCCATTCTTCGTTCTGAGAACAGTCCTTCCTTATCTCTCGGTCCTAAGATAAAACGAACTGTGGCACAGATCTAAGTAAGCAATACTTTGCAAGCATTTCACGCTTATATGATGCACTTCTGCACTTCTATCCATTCCCAGATCCTGCCCTCCTTCCTGTTACGCGTCCCTTGGCATCTGCATCTTCATCTAAATGAATACTCTGCAATTCATAATTATGTGCTCGGCAGGGGGTTCTGTGGTCTGGTGGATTGATCTTGTATTGATGTGTAAAACGTGTAGGTTCACATCTCACGTCAGGCGTAGATTTTTAACACACACAAGTAGCTCTCCTTCACCCCTAATAACGCCAAGTGCAGAACGCCAGTAAGCTCCGTAGTTCAATATCCGCAGTAAAGACAACATCCCTTCGCTGCCGACTGGGCATTCGTTTGAGCTGTGACAGATGGAGAAACACCGGAAGGCAGAGACTCAGTCACCAGCAAGCCGTCGTAAAATAGAAAACGTATTTCATTTAATGAACCAATGGCCATGTAAGTTCACAAGGCTCTTACTTTATTTGAAACTGAGACGTTGAAAATTGTGGTGCTGGACTGGGATTAGAATTCGATTTCACTGTGTTCCCGAAGATTGCAAACTCTTCTAGGCGTCCTCGAAAGGCACCTATCTGGTTTCGAATCCTGATCAGCACAAAATATTCATTATTTCATTTCAAGCCCTAGCATTTGCACTCCGAACTACTGGTGAAAAATAGTTTCATTTTCAACGTCTCTTCGTGCGTTGTCAGCTGTAACGTCTTCGTTTCAACTCACAGCCACATGATGAGATTTTTGTCACAACATGACAACATCAAACGTTTCCTTATATCTTTTCAAGTTCAAACATTCCTCTCCATCCTACTGGTGAAAACGTATTTGGGTTTGACATGGTGTTCGTTGTGATCATAAACGACGACATGCTGTGGATTCAACTTCTAGCCAGCAGAGAATTTTCCATCACATCATTGAAAGTACAAACATGCCATTCCTAGTTATTATTGGAAAAGAATTTGATAGCTGAAGTTTCTTCATGACCACGTGTGCGGGGTTTGAATTCCATTCAGCACAGAACTTTTCGTCGCCTGATGTCGAGCTAAACATGCGCCCATCTCGCTACTGGTGAACCAACAATAGCTATTTATCGTCTGTTCCTGGCTAGAAAACGACGGTTCTAGACGCTTGGTTCGAATCCCAGTCAGGCAAAAACAATGCTATCGTCAACTAAGGTTCCAGCATTTCGCTATTGGTGAAAACATTTGATATTTAACTTCTGATTTTATGTACAGTAGTGCTCAAAAGTTTCCGAACGACCTGAATTGCATTTCACCTGATTCCCATGCGACGTTCATAACGCAGCTATCTAGCAGGTCCTCTAATTGCTCCTTGGTACAATTGTTTGACTATTGGAAATGGTTCCAACAAATCACCACTAGAAAACACTGCTCTGTATCGAAATAACTCAAGATGTAAAGTAATACCACAATACTACAGATATCAGGGAACACCTCATCACAGATAAGACTGTCCTTAAGGCTTGTAAGCTCACATTTATTACAATAAATGACACACCTGAAATGTTAGCACTCTCATTATTACGTCAGATAGTTAATGCACGTAGTAAGTTCGTCGTATTCACGATTTCCTCTTCAAAGTAACATACCATACTTGTTATTTAACACAAAATGTCATTAAAAATTTACGTTATGCATGAGCAGCTAGTTGAGAATATATATGAACTTCAAATGACACGACGAACCGCCTCGTTCTGCATATGGATTCAAACCCAGGTCATGCAGGCTAGGCCGCGGTGGCCGTGCAGCTTAGGCACTTCAGTCCGGAACCGCGTGACTACTACGGTCGCAGGTTCGAATCCTGCCTCGGGCATGAATGTGTGTAATGTCCTTAGGTTAGTTACTTTTAAGTAGTTCTAGGTTCTAGGGGAGTGATGACCTCAGATGTTGAGTCCCTAGTGCTCAGAGCCATTTGAACCAATCATGCAGGCTAAGATTTCGTGTCTGACGCAAATTATCAGTCAGTCCTGACTAGGCATAAAGAGAGTGATATACCTCATTTTTGGACAGTATGTTAGCAAATATCAACTTTAAATTACATAACGTAAAATTGTCCCTGTTAACAAACTACGAGAGATGTTACAAATTGCTATTTCACAAGTAACTTACTTGAAATGCAGTGAGGTAAAGCTTTGTGTTGGATAGGGATTCGAACCCAAAACCTAATCGGATTGTTATCGAAGCACAATCAACTTTGACACATCGGATTTTCTCGGCAGTAGCTAGATGTATTAAATGAAATGACGATACGAAACATTAATTTTTCCTTCCCAGGACTCCAACCCGGCACGTATCGCTGTTAAGTATGGGTTTGTTACACCAGCAGCGACATGTGAGCATGTTTGAACTAGAAATACTATGACGAAGTGTTCAGTGCTGACTGAGAATCAAACACCAAACATATCCTTGTTGACTACACGCAAAGAGACGTCAGCTACCGACTTTTTCTCCACCAGCAGCTCGGAATAACATCCTTGAACTTACAGTGATCTCGCAAATAGTTCTGTGTCTCACTGGTGGTCAAAAACGTCAGATATCGCTAGTGTTGACAACGAATGAAAATGAATTAAAAATAAAAATTATTATCCACCAACAGATAGGTGTTCTCATGCTAGAGCTTGATAATACATAGTGAAAAGTTTAGTGCTGGGCCAGGATTCCAACTCATTCATGCGCAATATGTGGAGATGTTGAGGAATCTGCAGTTTTGAACAAACAACAAGTTGTAGTCAAACTGTATTGTCACGAAGGGATCAAATTCCGCCTTAAGGGCGGTCTGAGTTGCATTCCCAGTTCAGACCCAATTTTATCGACATACAGAAGCTCAAATAAAAGACGGAATAAGTGTCCTGTGGCAATACACAGGATTTCTTTCGTCACTAGAAGTAAATCACTAGTATAAGAAAGGTTACTGGTAATAGAGTTTCTACATGTCGCCACTCCTTACTTTATTGTGGTTCCACCTAACGTCTACTTGGTAGAGAAGGAATATCATGTTTAACGTGATTTTCAGACCACAATGCCATTATACCTTCTTCACTTGGCGTAGCCAGAAGAGAATAGAATCTGCTTCTCCCTATCAAAAAACATCGGCAGAAGTTGGAATCGAACCGACACCAACATCATATGAAACTATCATCAGTCTAACAGACAACCAAACCCTCTCCTCTACGACTCGTTTCTCTATCATAACACCGTTGCGGCACACAAGATGAGAATTCTGACACACAGGCTCCCTGTTGAGGTTTGCAGGATGTTCAGTACATTCATTTACTTGGTTGACCGAATCGCCATGAACTAGCTGCCTCGTCTACCCAGTGCATACATTCGACTCCATTTTATAATCACCGAAATAAAATCACGTAACTGCCATCTACACAGAACTGCCAACAGTTTAGGATGCAGAAATTTAAATAGGAAGTGTTTCTTTTCATTTGAGCTACTCCACTGCGCTATCTGTTTGTTGAAACCATCGTGCAGTGCAAAAGAAATGCTGTAACTGTCTGTCTCTCAGAAGTCTAGATCTGGCCATATGCATTATCTTATGCATTATCTCATAGCACTGTCGAATGCCGAAGTTCTGGAGGAACTGTTGTTCACTTCCAGAGGTGCTGTAACTACGTTACAGCTAGTAGCGTAACGGTAAGTGTTGCGCACTGTTGATAAGACGTCTCGTGTTTTATTACATTCGCTACCACATTTTTTTAAAAACGCAATTCTGCTGTCTGCTGAACTTATCAATTTAATGTAACTTTGAACATAATTCTCTTCACTTCTCAACCCAAAATAGTCGCATGTGGAAAAAAGGCTAACTTCTGCGTCATTATGTTCATTTCAGGTTTAATAGGCGGCCAGGCACCAGATGCGTCTCGAAGCTTTTGTATTATGTATGGGGAGAGCGCATCGTGCCAAAATAGTCAGAAAAGTATTTTCTACATTAGCTGTCGTCTGGTATTGGCATTTTATTCTTCTGCAAACCTTGTTTGACAGCTTTAACTCAGAACAAGTTTTCTACATGCATGTAATCAATAAACTGCATGTGCATTGTCAGACTGTTATAGATAACATCAGAGAATTCGCATATATCGTTGATGATTAATGTCTCTCTCGTGTTTAGTATTGTTTTAACAACACTAAATGAAACCTTACGAAAACTGTGCACTGTATTGTAAGAAATGAAATAAAACTACCCACGATAACCTTACGACGAAAGTAAGTGTTTTTTAACAAAACTGAGTATCTGTACACAAGCGTGCCTCTATCTGCACGAATTAGTAAAACACTACTCACTTAGATTTCGATTGTGTCTGTGTTTAAATGGTATGATGTGTCATACTCAACAGGTATGCAAACGTGGCATTTCATAAATGAAGTTACGTATTCCTAGAAATCCAAAATTTGCTTGTCAGCAGCGGAAAGAGGCGTTACCTGTTGTGCAGCATTGTAAGTTTTTCACCATTGCACTTTGAGCTGAAAGTATTTTCTTGCGATTTGCTAATCAATTTATTTCCTTCTTACTTATCACTCTGGCTTGGGAGTCTTAAGTGAAGAACATTATTGAATTTCGTATCGTTGACGGTCGATTCGAATTTCTTCAGAGACGCTTGTATTGTATAGTAGCTTGGCAGTCAGAAAGCCGAAATCTACGACCATTAACACAACTTACTGAGTCGAGCTGCCAAGAGGATTTGATGTGTAAAGGTTTTCTTCTGATTTTGTTACAGAATTTTTTCTGGGAATTCGCAGCTCCATGAAATAATACACAAAAAAAGCTCGCATGGGCTGTCCCTACCACGGTTAGAACTGACGATTTTCTTAACAGTTGGAACACGAGATGCAGGCTGTACCACGGAGCTACGGACACGCTGCTGCCAGCACGCCACTCTCGTCATGGTATTGGTCGCTCAGCCTCATAACGCATCGTGAAAGATATTAAAAGTTGTCACTTTTGTGAAGAATAGCATCTCTTTAGCCAAAAAATTGAAATATCTGTCTGAGTGTCTTAGTTTACGTGAGGATTATATACCACGAGTCATTCAAATGGAAAGGGAATATCAAGTGAATTTAGCGAGTCAGTTCAGTACCATACGCGGAAGTGATTGCACTGTCAAAGTGTTGCCAAATGTTTGTGACGGTATTGTCAATTCTCAGCTATGCTAGGAACAGCTCTGTAGCGTTATAGGAGGAGAATCCTGTGCTCGTGTCATAGGAGGATACGGAAAGGAGGCGCGGGGTTTGGTTAATATGCAGCGTTTTCTCCTACCAGCCGTGTCAAACATTCAGGTGTGTAATCTTTCATCACGATTACAGTTTCTCACAAAATATATACGAATAAAACACTTACCTTGTTACTTTGTTACAAAAGATTATTTCAGTACAACAAAAAGTCTTTGGAAATCAACTTTGCCAACCTGTCACGAAAAGTGAGATAACAAACACTTTGCACCTCGAAATCGATTGCATCTATGTGCAGTCTTGTGATCATGCAAGTAGAATTTCCTGAATTGCGTGAGAATGTAGACATATGTCCGTGCGAATGGAAGCTGTAAGAAACACAGTTACCTAATTATTCTGTACCACGTAATAATCAATTCATTTGATAATTCAGAAGAATTATGCCGATTAAGACAGAAACTAAAGTGCAGATGCGGGCACTGTGCGATTTTCATCTTAAGATCTATACAAATAATGTATACTAACCAGCGAATTCATTGCTTTCGTAATGATTCCCTCTTGTTCAGTCTTCTTATGATGAACTGGATCCACACCCATGAGTCTGATTTTTTCTTTGTATCCTTCCATCTACTATCTTTGTGTGTTATTGTTCGGTGTTCAAAAAGCAAAATATTAAGCCTGCTCCCACGAGGTATTAAAATGAGGTCGCAAAAAGGCTAACGAATTATAATCAAAATATAGTAAGACGCCAATTTGTCTGTCGTCATGGTGTTAAGTGGACGGAAATAGTTGGGTGGTATTGTCGTCTTTTCTTATTGAGATTTTCATATTACCCTGACACAAGACGCCGACATAAATGTGTATATTCTCCGTGATGAAACATCCCACATTCCATTCATCCTGATCCATTCGTTACGTGCATCGGCGGCAATGAGTGATAGGAAAGCTGTTGTGGGGTGACGAAAAACAATAACAATGGTAGTAATTACAAATCAATAATCAAGGATGTTTACTGCATTACAGAAGATTAACAAAATAACCAAGAATGGCTGAATGTTTAATTGGCGCACTGAGTAGGTGTTCTTACCAGTTTGTTACTGAATTCTGTTCTAGTTGTTTGCAGAGAGAAAACAAAGAACCCCGTAGCCATACATAACGCTAGTTCAACAAGATATTACCTATCAACTATCTTTGCTTTACATCACGAGACGAACATGGCGTCACTGAGCTGACATTTGTAATACATTTCTGTTTCCTCTCTCTGTCTCTCTCTCTCTTTTTATTTTTATTTTAATTTTTTGAGGAAAGCATCGAGAAGCGCGATAATAAACAAGTAGGCATATAACCTGTTTGCAGTTATTTTCATCGGGATACATAATGCAAAAATACAACTTTTAAGTGTGTTATTGCGTAATTCCAGTTATTGACATTCTATTCGTGAGCTTGCTCGCATTCAGTGGGGTGAAACCTATCACAGAAGCAAGCAAAACACAAATATTTCTTGCACCATGCGCAACACATAAACGAAATCTCGCTGCGCTGACGTGTTGTCCGATATATTGCACGGAAAACATATCTGATTCATGTTGCTAAATACAGCTCTATCAGATATCAATTTGGAAGCGTACCAAGTGTATAAAGGTATATCTTGAAATACGCAGAAAGGCCCATAGAGGTATTCGACTGAAACATAGCCATGACCAAAATTGGGGTCGACAGCATCGTCGTCTACCACCTTGACAACTCGAACAGTGACAGTGCTCGGGCGATTACTTACGTTTACTGGTATCAAAGCTACAGCATGAAAACACAAAAATGTTAATAACCCGAAGATCATTAGTTTTGGAACTCATAGAAAGTAAAGCAGTCATCAGTCACAAGAGTGGTTTGAACACCACAGTGCTTTAATAGGCACGGTCTTGTTGGAGGTGGTAAGCTGTTGCTTTCATCCGACCATTGAGTTGACTTACCTAACCAGTTAATAGGGGAACCTACAGTTTTACGTGGCTTTCGGACCACAGTGCAACTCGGCATTTTTCACATCAACAAACACTGCCCCACGGGAAATATGTGTAAAACGGCACATAAAAATCGTGGGACTGGTGAAAGAACGAACCTGAGACCTTCGTATCCATAGTTATGCTCTTTATCACCTTGCCACCATGCAGCCAACACTGTAGTTCCTGCTTGCCATTAAAATTAAGGATCCCTCGTTTGTCCCTTAGGAGACCTTAACTTTGGGATTACCCCCGTATACATGTGTGTAAACGCCTTCCAATGCCCACTCAACGAAGACAAAGATACCTAGTCTAGCTTCAATATTACAAATACGCCTCTGTTTGTGGATGAACGTAGACTTAGGTTGATAATCATTTTGAATATTTATCAGTACTGTACCCATTGGTGTGAAACTCGTTTTCTACCAATGATTCCCACAGCTACAGGAACACTACTTTAATACCTCTTAGACAAAATACTTACGCAGTGCTGTCAGACGAAAAGATCAACCTGACACAAACTGTGGGAAGTTTGTTTTACAACCTTCGTACCTGGATAAAGAGCTTTTCATATTTCAGATATCTGTGAACGTTGCTGCATAAGACGATTTAAGAAGAAACTAAATTCCTTCAGCTACACCAATGTTTAAAGAAATCGTGTTAACGGCACTAAATCGTGGTTTGTAAATCGTTTACCAGCCGTACTCTGCCGCATTTCGCTGGTTCGAAAGCAAACAGCTTACTGACAAATTTCACAGAAGGAAGAGGAAATGTCTCCCACTCGAAGGTCATGTTGTTTTACTTAAATGATTACAAAATCGGGTAAAACGAACAATGAGGTTGTCAGTATAAGCACATTACTGTTGTCAATATGATGTTGCACCGCCCAGGGCCTGTAATGATACAGGGCCCGTTTAGGTCAGGCATATTGTACACAGAAGTGGAAGAGAGAGCACCACTAAATTCTACAATCCGTATGCATTGCATACACACAGAAATTACTGTTACAGTGTACTTATGGAGCCCAATGAGTGAATTGCATATTTTCCGGTGAGAAAGAGCACTGGCAAACAGTCTTCGCTGCATTAGGTTACTTAAACTGGCGTCACTTTGAGCTAGAACTTATGGCCAGCGACTAAGTGTAAGGACAGTGAGTCGGATGCGGGTTTTGCAACTGTGAAATACTTTCCTTACATTATGGAAGCGAATATTAAATTTGAACTAATATTGCGAAAATTTTGGACTTGGATAGCTTAGAATGAAAATCTTTCTGTTTATTGCAAACAATTGATTTTCTAAAACATTCTGTGTCATACACAACTTGAAACAGGTCACGTCGACCAAATCATATGGAAGAACCCACAGCGACGTATATTGGAAGGCAGTAAGATCCCTTGGCTTTTGGTTTGGCAGTATTCGACAGCAATTTCTAGGCGCAAGTAAATGAAGCAAGGCAGCGCGTTTTCGTTATCGAGTAACGTCTTCATCAATTACTTTAGTTTTAATGTGATCTACGAGTAATTGCTGATGTTTGATATTAACATGAAAAGGATTTCGTAGACAGGGAAAGAACTTGTTCTTGGGCAACTACTTCTATAATGACCAAAAGGACTTAAATGATCTTCAAGCACATGTGATCCAGCACCGGTATGAAGAAAATGATGGTAATAATGACGGTGATAATCGAATTATCCGGTAACTTCACACTTCACAGTGGATTTTCTCGAACTAAGAAATTTCCTGAATTAGTGAAAATTTCAAAATGGCTTCAAATCGAGGCTAAGACGCCTAGAAGAGTCTTTACATCCTGCTGACATGAGACTAGCATAATCTCCACGTCAGAAGCTTGCTTCTACTTAACCATTTAATAGACTCGCGTTTTTTTCCACCGTGACTAGTTTAGTAAGCTAAGCACATCATCCATTACAGCACACTCCTGGGGCTGGGAAATGTGGCTACAATGGCCTGGTGGAACGAACTATCACAGGTGCAATGCGGGGGTTCACGCATTTACTTTTAAGAGGCACAAACAGATTTACTTTACCTCTGGTAGCCTCAAGAGAAAGATGTTATAATCCAGAATCCGCATTAAACATCACGTTCCTTCATTACCATCTGGGCAGAGCCAGTTTACGTTGGAAAATGATATAAGTGGAGGTCTGGGTAAACAGAAATACTATCACCAATAAACTTACTTACATTAGAAAATTTTATTTTATTTGATGAACTGATAGCCGTCTAAAGGAACAGGGCTCTTATTTTACTTGTACTTGATTGAACTAGAGACGAAAAATTTGGTGCTGGACTGTGATTCGAATTCGTATCTCCTCTTTCGAGGATCTGAATCTCTCGGAACAGTATAGTTCAAACATTTCATTCCTTTTCCCAAGACTGCAGTCTTCTCTAGGTCTCCTCCAAAGGTAAATATGTGGATCCGGATCCTGATCCAGTACAAAAATATTCATAATTTCATTTCAAGCCCTATCACGTGCACACCGGCCTGCTAGTGAAAATTAACGTGCATTTTTAATGTCTGTTCATGTTGCCAACAATTTCTGGACAAACACGCACACATCTTACTGTTGGTGAGTAATCAATTGATACTTAAGCAATATTCGTGGACAATAAAGAAGAACGATAGGAGAGCGGTTCGATTGTCGCTCAGGCACAAAAATTTGTGTCCTTATTTTAGATTGAACACCTAGTAGCTGTCAAGAGAAACCGATACGTAACATTTAATTTTACTTAGTTAACAATCCGATTTCGTCTTGGGTTCGTATCTCCGTTGCAGAACATCATGCGCTTCATCTTTAATTTCATACACACTTCGTTACTTCTGAATTGAGGTATGTCAGACATCTTTCATGGTTAGTTAACAGGGTTGAAAGGGTCTTGATAGGAGTCCCGGTTTATTAAAAAAACTGTCGTCTTTTATTTTCAAGTTTACATTTGGTTACTGATATAGGCGAAAATTTCGGTACTTCATGACTGTTCATGGATAGTCAGCAATATGATATGATTAGATTAGATTAGATTAATACTTGTTCCATAGATCATGAATACGACATTTCGTAATGATGTGCAACGAGTCATTTTAATATAAGATTTCCTTACATATCAATATACAATTTCTTTACAACAATTTTTTATACTCTCTCTCTCAAACACACACACACACACACACACACACCACATTCTCTTTTTATTTTTATTTCTTTGTTGTGCTCGACTATCGGCGAGGCACGAAAACGTGCGTGAATGAGTTTCTTAGTTTTGAGTACAGTTACGAAAGAAATATAAAAACAACTATGAGAGTTACTGATTTATGATGCTTAGTAGCAGTCAGTTCTGAGTATTATTAGCAACTAAGCTCCAGTCCCTAAACCTAGTTACAGAAATGCGAATCACGCGCATTACGTATTCCAGGCCGTAGCAGCCGCGTCTTTGAGGCGCCAGCTATGGTCACTTCCCAGCCCGCTTTAGGATCACATCGTTTCTTCTTCTTCCTGCTGGTAATGTAACTGAGATTTGGCAACAACGCAAGGTATGTTTGGCAACTCTGTGATCGACGAGTTACTTCCTGGTGTGCACGGAATTAAGCCTCAAAGTTCACTTGATTTCTCATGTCATTTCCATTGAATAACCTGAGTTGTTATCGCTTGAGGTGTAACAGAAGATGGTAAATTTAAGGTTTTCAGCCCAGCAAAGTCATTGAACGTGGCAATCGCAACTAATCTCGTCCCGTAAATAGGGGTTTACGAGTTCTAGCCGCTATTGGCCTCGTAATAGGAAGATGCAAACCATATCTGTCTGCAAGCTCTGTGTTGACGTCCTGACGTCTGAAAACGCGACTTTTATGGTTCGCGTTTCCAGCCTCGCTGAATGTAATGTTTTTATCCCCTCTCTGTAAGAGCTGCAAACAGTCAGATCAAACATCGATGAGCAAATCGTAAGAAAATACTTTCAGCTTATAGTGCAATGGTGAAAAACTTACAATGCTGCACAACAGGTAACGCCTCTTTCCGCTGCTGACAAGCAAATTTTGGGTTTCTAGGAATACGTAACTTCATTTATGAAATGCCACGTTTGCATACCTGTTGAGTATGACACATCATACCATTTAAACACAGACACAATCGAAATCTAAGTGAGTAGTGTTTCACTAATTCGTGCAGGTAGAGGCACGCTTGTGTACAGATACTCAGTTTTGTTAAAAAAGACTTACTTTCGTCGTAAGGTTATCGTGGGTAGTTTTATTTCATTTCTTACAATACAGTGCACAGTTTTCGTAAGGTTTCATTTAGTGTTGTTAAAACAATACTAAACATGAGGGAGAATTTAATCATCAACGATATATGCGAATTCTCTGATGTTATCTATAACGGTCTGACAATGCACATGCAGTTTATTGATTACATGCATGTAGAAAACTTGTTCTGAGTTAAAACTGTCAAACAAGGTTTGAAGAAGAATAAAATGTCAATACCAGACGACAGCTATGTAGAAAATACTTTTCTGACTATTTTGGCACGATGCGCTCTCCCCATACATAATACAAAAGCTTCGAGACGCATCTGGCGCCTGGCCGCCTATTAAACCTGAAATGAACAAAATGACGCAGAAGTTAGCCTTTTTTCCACATGCGACTATTTTGAGTTGAGAAGTGAAGAGAATTATGTTCAAAGTTACATTAAATTGATAACTTCAGCAGACAGCAGAATTGCGTTTTTAAAAAAATGTGGTAGTGAATGTAATGAAACACGAGACGTCTTATCAACAGTGCGCAACACTTACCGTTACGCTACTAGCTGTAACGTAGCTACAGCACCTCTGGAAGTGAACCACAGTTCCTCCAGAACTTCGGCATTCCACAGTGCTGTGAGATTTTGCATATAGCCAGATCTAGACTTCTGAGAGACAGACAGTTACAGCATTTCTTTTGCACTGCACGTTGGTTTCAACAAACAGGTAGCGCAGTGGAGTAGCTCAAATGGAAAGAAACACTTCCTATCTAAATTTCTGCATCCTACACTGTTGGCAGTTCTGTGTAGGTGGCAGTTACGTGATTTTATTTCGGTGATTATAAAATAGAGTCGAATGTATGCACTGGGTAGACGAGGCAGCTAGTTCATGGCGATTCGGTCAACCAAGTAAATGAATGTACTGAACATCCTGCAAACCTCAACAGGGAGCCTGTGTGTCAGAATTCTCATCTTGTGTGCCGCAACGGTGTTATGATAGAGAAACGAGTCGTAGAGGAGAGGGTTTGTTTGTCTGTTGGACTGATGATAGTTTCATATGATGTTGGTGTCGGTTCGATTCCAACTTCTGCCGATGTTTTTTGATAGGGAGAAGCAGATTCTATTCTCTTCTGGCTACGCCAAGTGAAGAAGGTATAATGGCATTGTGGTCTGAAAATCACATTAAACATGATATTCCTTCTCTACCAAGTAGACGTTAGGTGGAACCACGATAAAGTAAGGAGTGGCGACATGTAGAAACTCTATCACCAGTAACTTTACTCACACTGGTTATTTATTTCTAGTGACGAAAGAAACCCTGTGTACGGTCACAGGACATTTATTCCGTCTTTTATTTGAGTTTCTGTATGTCGATGAAATTGGTTCTGAACTGGGAATGCAACTCAGACCGCCCTTAAGGCGGAATTTGATCCCTTCGTGACAATACAGCTCGACTACAACTTGTTGTTTGTTCAAAACTGCAGATTTCTTAACATCTCCACATATTGCGCATGAATGGGTTGTAATCCTGGCCAAGACCTATACTTTTCACTATGTATTATCAACATCTAGCATGAGTACACCTATCTGCTGGTGGATAATAATTCTTATTTTTAATGCATTTTCATTCGTTGTCAACACTAACGATGTCTGACGTTTTTGACCACCAGTGAGACACAGAACTATTTGCGAGATCACTGTAAGTTCCAGGATGTTATTCCGAGCTGCTGATGGAGAAAAATTCGGTAGCTGACGTCTCTTTGTGTGTAGTCAACAACGATATGTGTGGGGTTCGATTCCTAGTCAGCACTGAACTCTTTGTCATAGTATTTCTAGTTCAAACATGCTCACATGTCGCTGCTGGTGTAACAACCCATTCTTAACGTTCCTTTTCTCTAGAGTATAACAGCGATACGTCCTGGGTTGGAGTCCTGGGAAGGAAAAAATTAATGTTTCGTCTCATCACTTCAGTTAATACATCTAGCTACTGCCGAGAAAATCCGATATGTCAAAGTTGATTGTGCTTCGATAACAATCCGATTAGGTTCTGGGTTCGAATCCCTGTCCAACACAAAGCTTTACCTCACTTCATTTCAAGTAAGTTACTTGTGAAGAAGCAGTATTTAACATCTATCGTAGTTCGTTAACAGGGACAATGGATGCTGGGTAGGAATTCGCGACCGTTAAAAATGTTTACGTTATCTAATTTAAAGTTGATATTTGTTAACTGATACTGTCTAAAATCGAGGTATATCACTCTCTTTATGCCTAGTCAGGAATGACTGTTAATTTCCGTCAGTCACGAAATCTTAGTTTGCATGACCTGGGTTTGAATCCATGCAGAACGAGGCGGTTCGTCGTGTCATTTGAAGTTCATACACATTCTCAACTAGCTGCTCGTGAATAACGTAAATTTTTAATGACTTTTGTGTTAAATAACAAGTATGGTATGTTACTTTGAAGAGGAAGTCATGAATACGACGAACTTACTACGTGCATTACCTATCTGACGTAATAATGAGAGTCGTAACATTTCAGATATGTCATTTATTGTAATAAATGTGAGCTTACAAGCTTTAAGGACAGTCTTATCTGTGATAAGGTGTTCCCTGATATTTGTAGTATCGTGGTATTACTTTACATCCTGAGTTATTGCGATACAGAGCAGTGTTTTCTAGTGGTGACTTGTTGGAACCATTTTCAATAGTCAAACGACTGTATCAAGGAGCGATTAGAGGACCTGCTAGAGAGCTGCGTTATGTGGGTTGCATGGGAATCAGGTGAAATTCAGTCCAGGTCGTTCGGATACTTTTGAGCCTGACTGTACTTCGTTAACAATCCGATTAGGTGCTGGGTTCGCATCCGTGTCACAAGCTTTATATGATGGCATTTCAATTTTAAACATGAGAATACCTTGTTCCTTGTGAATGACACCATATTAAACGTCGTTGGGGGTAGTTCACACGACGGTAACCGTTATGACAGGATTCCCAGTTCAGTACAAACATTTTCGTCAATTATTTTCAGGTTGGTTCAAATGGCTCTGAGGACTATGCGACTTAACTTCTGAGGTCATCAGTCGCCTAGAACTTAGAACTAATTAAACCTAACTAAGGACATCACACACATCCATGCCCGAGGCAGGATTCGAACCTGCGACCGTAGCGGTCACGCGGTTCCAGACTGAAGCACCTTTAACCGCACGGCCACACCGGCCGGCCAGTTATTTTCAGGATCTGAATTGATAACTGATACTGGTGCAAACGTCTATACTTCACGTCTCTTTATGCCTAGTGATCCGGTCTCATTAAGGCACAAACAAAGCTTAGCTTAGTTAGCAATGGCTATAGGTGCTGGGTTTGAATCCATATCCAGAACGACTACGTTGGTCATGTCATTTAAAGTTCAAATTTGTGTACAGGTAGCTGTTGATGTGTTACGAGAACAATGATATTACTTCTGATTCGCTGATAATATTGAGATATCCTTAGAGTGCTTGTTGCCGTTTGTTGTGGACTGGCAAGACAGCCAATCCACAATGACGGGAAGCCGAAAGGCACGCGTTTAAGCTCACGCAGGATGGCGTGAGGTCTGGAACAGGACAAGGTCTTTATAGTAGCAAAAATAGTACGTAGCTTCTGGAATACTTAACTTTAATCCATAATTGGTGAACATCGGTCTGACGGTACATGCATCACAAGATAAATAGCAATTGATAATGGCGCCTTGCTAGGTCGTAGCAAATGACGTATCTGAAGGCTATGCTAACTATCGTCTCGGCAAATGAGAGCGTATTTTGTCAGTGAACCATCGCTAGCAAAGTCGGCTGTACAACTGGGGCGAGTGCTAGGAAGTCTCTCTAGACCTGCCGTGTGGCGGTGCTCGGTCTGCAATCACTGATAGTGGCGACACGCGGGTCCGACGTATACTACCGGACCGCGGCCGATTTAAAGGCTACCACCTAGCAAGTGTGGTGTCTGGCGGTGACACCTACACCGTTAATCGCGTTTTTCTACTGGTTCATCCAATATCCAGTTTCCAGAGCCACTAGCCGTTGAGCGACCTTCAGCACGTGGATGGAAAACCTTTTAGAGAGCGAAAAACTTTTTTCCAATTGCCGTACAGCTTTGTAACTCCATATATTGTCTCAAGTATTTAATTTTGACTAAAGATTACTATACGATATATGTAAAATAATCTGTTTTCTCAGAACTTTTGGAATGTCACTTGTTGTAATTAAGGTTAGTTTATGAGTGTTATGGGGTGTCTCATCGCTAAGAACGTGTTTTCTAATATGTTTTGTATGACGATATTAGTTGACGCTTAGACTAACTGCCATAAAGACCTTTGGTCTCTTAGTATCTTGCGGTACCAATTGTGTGTAGTCAAACGACTGTATCCCACAGGGTTTTGGTGTTTAGAGGACCTGCAACACAGCTACGTTATGTTGGTTGTATTCGGCAGTGACCCACTTTTTTTGCTGTCAAGTGTACATTTACACACTGTGGTAGACAGTTTCAAACCATGGCCTTCAGAAGGGGCAGTTGGTACTTTAAAGCTGTGCACAGATGTTTTGCATCCAACACTGAGTACAGTGTTCTGCATTACTCCCGGTACTAACAGCTGTTTTGATGCGTAAACTGCCTAAGGAACTTCGTTCTAAAGTAACCTTACACGGTCTGAAACATCGATGGGATGTTAAATCCTAATTGTCTTTCTACCTTTCACATAATGATCTATGGAAGTTCTCTTCTCGTTATGGAGTCACCTTATAGTATTTATTGTGAACAGCAGTGCATGCTCTAAGTTGTGCCACCCCTTCTTCGAGTAAAAAACAATAGCTGAAATTTATGTTATTTTTCGTATAACAGCATCTGTATTTTTATAAGATGACCTTACAATATATGAATCTTTTTTCTTTCATAATTGCAACAGGGCCAAGGTCGAAATAAATTTCTTGGTGACAACAGTCTGCCGCACCGGTAGTTGTTACTTTAATTTGTATTTCATTCTATTTTATATTTCTCACCAATGCATATTTTTGGCTGAGTAATCACTTTGAAGAGCCTGTGAATGTTGCTGTTTACACACAAACGACAGCGTAAATTGGTAACTGCGCCGTATCCTTTACAATGTTTCTGTGTTCATTTACTGTGAGTTAGCTCTTATACTAGAGGTGTTCAATACGTAACACAACACATTTTTTTCTGCAAGAAGATTCGTTTTATTCAGGATTCCAATACACCACACTACTCCGCACTCTTTTGGCTACAAAATGCTATTTTTCTACATAAGCTTCGATCAGTTCCACAGGCTTACGCCGTCTTACTGGGTGGGCCTATATGCCAGCATATTACCACTCTAATGATCGCCTTTGGAGCCAAGGCCTTGCTGTATCAACAACCTCCCCAACAGAGTCACAGAACGCCATAGCCATAACTGCACCGGCTGAGGGTGCGCCTTTGAACTTTTTCTTCGGAGGAGAGGTAGTGTGGCGCCACTCCACGGTCTGCAGTTTTGTTCCCGGTTTGAAGTGATGAACCCATTTCCCACTGACTGTGGCGATGTTCGACAAAACACACAAGCAATTCCATATGTACACCATGCGATAAAAAGTATACGGAAACCCCCAAGACATAGGTTTTTGTATTAGATGCATTTTCTATAATTACATACTCTATCTTCATTCGCACTTTCATTGTTGTATTCAGCAAGTTTTCGCATTTTACTTCCACTTGAGAAATTTAAAAAACTGCCAGGTACTCCATATCAGCGACCTCAGTAGTCATTATACATCGTGAGAGAGGAATGGGACGCGCCGCCGAACTCACAAACTTCGAACGTGGTCACGTGATCGGGTGTCACTTTGGTCATTTGTCTGCACGCGAGATTTTCCGATGTGACAGTGAAGTGTAAACGTGAAGGGATACGTACATCACAAAAGCGTAGTGACCTACCTCGTCTGATGACTGACAGAGACCGCCGACAGTTGAAGAGAGTCGTAATGTGACGATCCGATTGCAGGGTGTGGGTATGTCGAATGCGCGGCGAACGTCATCTGCCAGCGTGTGTAGTGTCAACAGTAAAATTCGGAGGCGGTGGTCTTATGGTGTGGTCGTATCTTTCATGTAGGAGGCTTGCACCCCTTGTTGTTTTGCGTGGCACTATCACAGCACAAGCCTACATTGATGTTTTAAGCACCTTGTTGCTTCTCACTGTTGAAGAGCAATTCGGGGATGGCGAAAGCATCTTTCAACACGATCGAGCACCTGTTCATAATGCACGGGCTGTGGCGGAGTGGTTACACGACAATAACATCCCTCTAATCGACCGGCCTCCACCGAGGCCTGATCTGAATCCTATAGAATACCTTTGGGATGTTTTGGAACGCCGACTTCGTGCCAGGCCTCACTGATCGACATCGATACCTCTCCTCAGTGCAGCACTCCGTGAATAATTGGCTCCCATTCCCCAAGAAACCTTCCAGCATCTGATTAAACGTATGCGTGAGAGAGTGGAAGCTGTCATCAAGGCTGAGGGTGGGTCAACACCGTATTGAATTCCAGCATTACGGATGGAGGCCGCCACGAACTTGTAAGTCATTTTCAGCCAGGTGTCCGGATACTTTTTTATCACATAGTGTATGGTACTTTATGGTCGTTTGTTAGGCGGCTAGGAACCCAGTGGGCAAACACGCTTGATAGCCCCAGCTGGTGAACGAGTATGTCAGCACTACCAACAGAGACATGCAGTTAAGCAGCGAGGTGTTTGACTGCGATCCGTCGGTCACCTCGTATGACAGTGTCCGTATGTTCTAACATTGAACGAGTTACAGACCCGTGTGGCCAGCTGCCACGCGGGAGATCGGACAGTTCTAATCTATATTTTTGCGGTGATACAGACGCTTCGCCCAACGACTCTTCGTGCTTTTTTTCAGTCAGGTCTCAATAGATATTGTGTAAGTGCCTATTTATATTAATAGATATTGTGTAAGCACCTATGAATATCTGCGATGCTCTGGTTTTCCGCCAAAAGCAAATTAATGACAACTCGCTGCTCGCAATGCTCCTCCGTTACAGACGCCATTTTGAAGACAACGTATAGCCCGCCACCTATCGAAACTTCACGAACTGCAGGGCTGGAGTGGGAATATTTCACTATGGCCCTCAACACAATCTGCGTTTTCACAACCGAAGTTGGCCGAGAAAAATATTTGTTGCACTATTTATCGAATTCCCTCGTAGTATTAGTGTTCGTACTATCAATAATCCCCTGTATTATTGTACATAAGGCAGTACAGCTGTAATTTAAATAAGAAGACTAAGAAACTAAATTCCGATATCGTATGCATGTAAGCAGCGGCATTCGCAGTTACTTGGAAGTGGTTACTCAGGCGAAACTATAAAGTGGTGGCAAAATAAAAAATAACCAGATATTATAATCGAAGAAACAACTGCCAGTGCGAAAGATTGTCGCTCAAGAAGCTTGACTCTCTGTCTTAAGTTTCGATATATTTAAGTGCTACTGACACGTCCGAACTATTTGAAACCAGATTGAAAACTTTTCCCCGGAAAGGTAAGGAACTTCTGAATGAAACCAGTCAGGTAGAGTTTCAAAAGAACAGTTTATGTTTCTTTGGTCACGAGTGGCACAGTATTAGCGATCTTCAAGCCAAGGCAAGGCAAGGCGTCTGTCTTGTGAGACGCCTCGGCCACCTGTGTGGGGTGGCGCAAACGAAGCAGCCGAGTTCTCCCCGGAGGCCATTACCACCAGGTGCGCGGTATCCCTACAGAGGCCCAGATTAATTTCCATAAGCGTATTAGGTGCACTCTGGCTGTGAATCGCTGGTAATCACGTTAGGGGCTGAGTACCCGTCTGCAGATAGCTTCCGGCCGAGCGCCAGCGCAGATCATCCCCGTGGCACGCACGGCTCACCACAAAAGGTGCTCTGCTGGCACAAGCAGTACAAAGAAAATTAAATTTCAGTTTTGGATAGTCAACAAAAAAGGTGGCAACAAATAAGGTTTGAGTTTCTCGACTTGTCGACGTCGAGCTCGTACTGAAAAGGAGCAAAGCAAGCAAACAAAGCTCCGCGTTCTGGCACTGATGGTCCCATCAGCACCGACCGACCGCCGTGTCATACTGCAAATTCCTGATATGATTTACATGGCCCATGGAAAATCAGCATTATCAAAAGCCTGTTTAATATTGCTCTCACATTATTCCAAAAACTGATGCCCCTTATGACAAAATAGGCTTTTGCTATGTCTTCTTATAGGTACATATTGCTCAGTTTTGAATATTTCAGTTCAAATATACTATCAAAGTTATCCTACGCAGAATGTCTTCGGCTGGAAGATAGATTCGTCCACTCATAAAGTTAGAGTCTGCGCCTTGTTACTGTTATCTCAAATCTCGAAGACTTGCCAGTCAGGGTGGAAATGTGTTGTGTTGTAACGAAAATCGTATAGAGTGAAGTATCATTCAATGAGAAAATCTTTTCTTGTCATTTTTCTTACATTCGTTTACATCTATAGCCTATGGATGTAAACAGAGCGAGATGGCGCAGTGGTTAGCACACTGGACTCGCATTCGGGAGGACGACGGTTCAATCCCGCGTCTGGCCATCCTGATTTAAGTTTTCCGTGATTTCCCTAAATCGCTCCAGGCAAATTCCGGGATGGTTTCTTTGAAAGGGCACGGACGGCTTCCTTCCCCGTCCTTCCCTAATTCGATGAGACCGATGACCTCGCAGTTTGGTCTCTTCCCCCAACAATCCAAATCCTAAGGATGTAATATACGTTCTGCCGTTTTCTCATTATGATTCTCTTAGTTCTTATTCCATATTAAAATTGCTGATGTTGTACAACAGTAACAGGCGAGCAACAAGTAGATATCACGTTCGAATCTCATCTCCTGTCGATGTTATTCTAAATGATTCTAGGAAACTGCTCTGTAAAAAACGTTTAGAACATTCTACAGAATTGGATACTGTATGGAAGCAGATTTTGGACAATCTTAACTGTAATAGAATCTTAACAAAATTTGAACTTACCAGGGATACGTTACAGGTATCGAAAGTTTATGTACAACTTGTGCACAAGCGAAACAGCAGTTAGAAAAGTCGTACGACAGAAAGGCACTGGTTTTTGAGGGACTGTGACAGGGCTGTAACTAGTCCCTCGAAAGAGATTATGGGTTGAAGATCAGTCGAAGCAAAATAAGCGTAATGAAGTGTAGTAGAACTAACTCATAGTATTCCGAAGGAATGAAATTAGGATATGAGACAACAAAAGTAGTAGACGAGTACTGTATGTTACCATCCGCGTAACAGACGCGGATGGCAACATACTGATGATGTTAAAAGTAAAGAAGACAGAAAATGCAAACTAGCAACAGCAAGAACAGTTTTTCCTGAAAAATAGAAATGTGTTAGAAACCAATATAAATGTGTTAGAATATATTTCTGAATATATTTAAATGAAGTCTAGAACTGTGCAAAGTGAACCCTGAATAAGTACAGACAAAAAGGAAATAGATGCATGTGAAATGCGATGCTACGGAAGAAAGCTGAGTGTTAGAGGGGTGGGTCGAATATCTAATAATTCAGAAAGGAAAGAAATGTACGGCAGAATTTGACAGAAAGCAGAGATCAGTCGATAGAACACATCTTAAGATGTCAAATAACATTCAGTGCTATATTGAAGGGGTGTGTGTGTGGGGGGGGGGGGGGGGAGGGAGAACAAAAACTGCCAAGGTTCAAGTACAGTAAGAAAGTTCAAGTAGATGTACTTTGTACTAGCTATGCAAGAACGAAAATATTTTGTGGGGATAGACTTGCGTGGAGATCTGATCAAAGCAGTCTTCGAATTGAATGTTACTATGGCACATGAAGATAGAGATGTTCCCCATTCAGGACGTGATTCAGTTTCTTCAGGGCTTTACGCTGTACTCTCTTAAGGAAATTGCTTTCATTTGCAACGAGTCTTAGGTTTCAGCGATGCTCCTGGCCCTGTATTCGTCAGACATGATTCTGGCAAGTAAGTAACAATACACAAGTACAAACCTGTAAAGTACAGCCACAAGCAACCTATGAACATGCATTGTTAATTACAGTGTTGTTAATTACTTGACCGGATTAGAAAATAATAGTCAGAGAGTTGCGGTATTTAAGGTTTATTAACCCTTGACCATGGTTTTGACAAATATAAATTTTTCTTCTTCTGAATGAAATGGACCTGTTAAACAAATTATTACAAAATAGTTACGAAGATCAACCACAGAAGAATTAATTTCTGAGCCGTGCTGCGGCTTGCATTGTTGCTGTTTGTAGGTTTCCACCCTCTGTAGGAGGGAAGACGGTATCGTTTAGTTGGCATGTTTGCTGTTGTCTTCTTCTCGTGTTGACTGGCGCCACTCGTTTTCGCAAGCGTCGCCTGTCCGCTAGTGGCAGCAGTGGCAGTTATCGATATGTAGTAACTGTTGTCCTATCTTTGGGGCGACTTGGTTATTTTTGCCGGTCGCGTGAGTGGGCCAATTCAGTTGGGGACTCAGGAGGAGCCAGGTGCGCGCAGCGAAAGAACACTCCGAGACCGCTGGCGGCACGCAGGGCTGCCAGATGGCAGGGCTGTGGTCACGAGGGTGCACGTCCTCGTCGTAAACTGGATCCAGAAAGCTTCAAGATGAGTGCATTTCAATGCAAGTAGAGAAACCTCCACCATTGTGATATCTCGGGATTCTCCAGTGACTTGGGTTGGTGTTGCTGCTTGTAGTGTCGCCGAGGCGAAGAGCAGCGAGTGGAGTGCTTGGGGAAGGCGGATGTGATTGGCTTTCCTCGACTTCTTATTACTATTTACTGCGTTCAACTTGTTACAATTTGTTAAGTTCAGCCAGCGGTAATTTTTATTGCCTGGTGGTCGCTAAGGCCCCAGTTACCTGCCCAGGGGGCCGGTTGGTGATTCTTCTACTCTGGTAGTAGTGATTCCTTTCTTGGTCTGGGCACTTTAAGCACATTAGTCATTCGTTAGACTGCCACTACTCTGAGTTGCCATCCTGTGAAGTAAGTGTAACTCTTGGCTGCCTATCTCATTGCTCGCGGAAGTGTTTCTTGCCGGACCTTCTGAGAGGTCGATTCCTGGAGCACTGTCTTGTGGTCCCTGGGTTCTTGTAAGACATGTGTGTTCTATCTACTGGTCCTTCTGTTTTTTATTATATTATTTATTACAATACCTTGTAATAACTACATTAAAGGTTATATATGTCTAGTTAATAGTTCTGGTCGTCTTCTGGAATAAATCTAGCAGTCTAGTATTCAGTCGATGTTAAGGGTTGTGTTACAAAATTTTCAATAATCTTATTTCACCCGTTTGGTGATCAGTTCGTTGTTTTTTAATTAACCTTTGCTATTTTATTTGCTGTTTTACAGTAGGTTTCTAAATTTTTTTATGTTATTGCCGTTCCTGGCGTTCAGGCGTGATTGTGGTTATTTGCCTTAAATTTCTAATTTGGTATTTGTATTTTAGCAGTAAGCCTTAAAACCCAATTTACTGCTATTGTCTTCTGCTGTGTTTGTGGCTACTTACCTTTAATATTTCAGCACCTGTAATTTGTAAGTTGCACCGAGTTTTAAACAATTCTTAATTTATTGCCATTCTTGGCGTCTAAAGCCTTTTGCCCAGATCACAATGGCTTGCTTTTAACACATTATCTGCTGCATCTGTATTTAATAGTGATTTGGTAAATTGTAACTCACTGAAAACACCATTATTAATACAGTTGTTTATTCCTTCATTAATAAGTGTGGTACTTTTATTTATTGTTGAGTCTGGAATTACTGATTTAAAATAAATTGTGTGTAACTGCAAAAGCCAACCAATAGTAATTGATTACGGCCCCGTCAACAATCGTAACCGAATTCTGCCTTCCCTTGACTACCAGGTTTCAATTCGATGAACAATAATTATACAGTTTGTTAGAAGGGCATACTCACTCGTAAAATCATATATTGACATAAACGGATGTTGAAACCGTAACGCTCTTGTCTAGTGCAGTGTGCCTGTCATCCGCAAATGTTAGTTACAAGCTGATTAAGACGACTCTGCGTATGTATGCCGTTTTTACATTTATGTTAACGTGTTAACACGAAGTGTATTGGTTTCGTATACTGTTACTTGTTGCGTTCCCGTATTTCTTTACAAGTTATTCTCGTACTATTTTATGCATGCACATGCAAATAATTAGCACTCTTTACTTGAGACTGCTTGCTCATTACTTCCCATATAATACCTATTTCCCGTCTCCCCTCCCCATCTTATCCTATGTCATTAGTTTTATTCTGTTTCAATTTTAGCTATTAACTATTTTGTTTGTTAAATCAGACACTGACTGCTCAGTGCGGCTCTGCGCACACACTACTCTACTTTACCTTTTTCAGTCGGCCCATGTCACTAGCCCTGTATGTGTCACACTAAATATCTGCCAAAGCCATTGTCATGCGTGTTTTATTTTAAAACATAGCGCTATAGTACTGAGATGCTGTCTTCAATTATGCACTTCAACTCTTGATATTTGTGGGGGACATGCACATAGTACTAGAAAACAGCGTTATGGCTTCTACATCCATGTACGCCAATACGTGATTTTACTAATAGGTACTCGGTTCTAAAAAATTTTTTAATTATCGTTTATCGACTTTGGTTTCTTTTTTGGTTGACGTTTGTAACTAATTTGTAATAATATGTTTAGTAGAGGCATTTCTCTTCTGAAGAAGACAAATTTGTGTATGACGAAGACATGGTAAAGAGTTAATAAATCTTTAATTCTTCAAATGGTTAGCTGTTATTTTTCAGTCCTGTTGACTATCTACGTGCACCGTTGCTGCACCGCAGCTATGTTTAAAAGCTGTTTTCATGTTCAGTCGATAATATCACTCATAATGTAACCTTATCTGTAAAATGCATCTTCGCAATTAATAATTTATGTACTTTAAATAGAAGTTCGATATTTTTCCATTTCTCTGTTTTTAAGTATCTAGTTGGTGTCAAGTGAAAATACGAATTGCTGTAACGATTATATTCACTATTCTTCAAATACGCGTTCTCTAGGATTATACCTCCATCACCATGTGGAGCTATGTGAATTAATTTATTAATGCTTTTTGACATCATTGTGGAACACAGTTACCGCATTATTTACTAAAAGCAGTAGCCCTGGTCGCATTAAATTTTTATTTTTAATTCTGCTTGCCGGCTTCGGTTTTTAAGACCATACTCTGTCCAAAGTATGAAATATATAACTGAAATATATAACCTGGGACAGCAGTAGAAGCAGACTTGCGTCTCCATGGCTCCCGCTGGCGTCTTGCTGATCATCGGCTTTGCTTAGCAGAAAAGATGTTCTGCGTTAGTCACTACGGCAATGTATACAGCAAGTTCTGTCAAATAGACGACAGAGCAGTTTTCAATATTCTGACTGTTGGTATCGACCTTTTAAGCTTTTGTAAATGTATCATCAGACTGTAAACAATATAAACAATATTTTCTTACGTTTTCTGTACAATATGAAGATTTTCCTTTTTTACCCACACTATCTGTAAATTTTGATCGTTTTTAATACGGATAACGTGATGAATAGGGGTGGAACTTCCGTGTTAAAGGCCTAGCCTTTGATTGTTAATTATAAGTTCTGACACACACCATTAGGTACTCACGTCATCTGGGTAAAGCATCATTGTCTGTCGTAAATAATGTTACTTTTATTTTAGGTTTTAGTGTTAGTAAGTGTGTATCGTACATGACCCATAATAGATGTTACGTATTTCAGAGACTTGATCTTAGGATGATCTTACAGACCGAAACCAGTAACCCGAATTACAAATAAAAACGTATTCAGATCTGGACTGCTCTTTTTATTACAATATCAATTAATGAGGCACGCACGATATTTACGTACGGCTTGTTTGGTATCCTGTGACGCTGAGTAATGAGTGTGCTTTTCCAGTCGTGTTTACATCACTTACACTTCCTGTAAGCTGCATGTTTTAAAGTGTGTTTATGTGCTTTTAAAAACTTTTAGTACATATATTTCTCATTCCTTTTTTTAAGACTTACTAATTTCATTTACTATTTGTTTCTGCCAGAATTCCGTACGTACGCCTGACGTGCTCCCTTCGTTGTTGCACATTCATGTAGGAGGTGTGTGTGTTGACTTCGATGTCGCGATTTATCAAAAGGTCACCAATTAGCAACGAGACGTCTCGTTGGAGTCACCGTCATGTAGCGAAGAAAAAAGACTCAAAAATAAAGAAGAAAAAAGACAAGACGACCACTTTTTCATATAAAGATGTACATGACGTACATGAAAACATGAAAACAACGAGAGAGAGTTGCATTGCGGCTTACAGCGATTTCGCTTGTAGTGGATGGGAGTTTGAAATGAGGTTGATTCGAGCCTTTAGGCTAGAAATTGTCTCCAATGTGCAGCATTCTGATTATTAGTTTACTGTCATCATTTTCATCAGGTAACCAAATTTCGTTATGATCAGCAAACAGAAATGCAAGAGGAGCATATTATCGATAATTCTGGACACGGGCTTTTTCATGTTTCTAATACGGAAAAGAAATAAGTGACCAACTAATACTTGATTATGTTCACAATAGCTATAGTGCCTGTGACAGTGGAGGTAATCTGCCAACTGGAGGCTGATTTAGTTGTTGCTTTACCCGGAAATTCATAATTTGTAATTTACTTTCTAATTTCTTTGAAGCCACTCACCTTGGATGGAAGGCGTTCAGCAAACGACATATCGCAGTTTACTTGCCAAACTACTTCAGGAAGCTTCGCCTCGAACCTGCATTCTTTATAGATACACTGAATCAAGCACACTATATGATCAAAAGTATCCGGATACACATTAGTGCGCATTAATCATTAATATGACGTGGTCTGTCCCTCGCACTGATGATGCCTTTAATGCAGCTGAGACTTTCAGTGAACTGTCTGAATGCCTGTGTATGAATGACAGCCTATTCTTCCGCAAAAGTCAAAACCAGACAACGGAGTGAGGTTGGACGCTGGCGATGGAGCAAAGTTGATGTTATAACTCAACCCAAACGTGTTGCATTCGGTTCAGGCCATTACACTTCAGGAATGTTGTTGCCCACAAACTATTGCCTGACAATTGGTGGCTTCTGGCAGGATCCATTGTCGTGCTGATCCTATCGTCATCATCGAACTGTTTCTCGTCTGTACGCAGTACACAGTGATGTAAAATTTGTTCATATTCTTCCGTATTTATTAAGTGCAATAAAGGAACCATATCCCAACCACCAAAAATACCCAGATACTTTAACTTTTAGTTCGTTGTTGACACAACGCATGATGCCAGGTAGCGTTCTCCTGATACTTGATTAACTCAAACCTATGTATGTCATTACCACAAGGTATACTGCGTGACTCATCACTGCACGTAACTTGTTTCCAGACAGCCATTGCCAATTACATCACCTAAACCGTCGCTTAATATTCGCTACAGAAATGTGTTGCTTATGAGGGGCAGCTCCACCATTGTGTCCCATTCATTTGACCTCCTACGCACAGTAATTGTGCTAGCTGGGACTCACGAATGATTCTTCCGCTGAACTGATGTAATTTTTTACAACCATCCTTCGCAATAATCGACGGTCCCTATCCGTTGGTACATGAAATCTTGCCTTGTCTTATTTCCGCTGTTGTTGTCCCTTCAAGTTTGCATTTCACAATCGCATCACCACCAACAGTTGACTTTGAGAGCCTTAGATGGGTTGAAATATCCCTGATGGATTTGTTACTCCTGTGACACCCAATGACTAGTCCAGTCCACCTTCGAAGTCAATTAACTTTCCTTACAGACCCATTCTGCTGTTACTACATTTTTAATGATAACACATTACCTCTCCCCCCCATCTTTTATACTAACGCATACTGCTAACAGATAAGCACTAGACCATGGCAGTTTCAAAGAAGACTCAGCATCACCTTGTCCGATTATGGTTGGGTCTTCGCCTCTGGCGACGGTGTTGAATCCACGTGATTTCACTGCTTACTTTGTTCCATTGCCTTGGGGCTCATAGCGACACATCCAGCACGCGTCCATGGTGATCTGGTGGCTAAATCAGTCAACCGGGCTGGCCTGACATGCTGCAACATTTCCGCGGCTGCCTCGGCTCGGCGGGTTTGTTCAGTGACCGTGGAGAGTCACGGAACCGAGCAGGCGGCTTCTTTTGACATCTTAACAACAGCGTTTAATCTCTAATATTTCATGTGCCAAGAAACGTCAGTTCTCCACCATCCACCACCACTACTACGCCACCCCCACCCCCCACCCCCACCAATAAAAATCACCTTTCGATTTTTGCAAACTTGTGATGAAACTTATAATCAAATAACCGAAATTACAATTAAAACAATAGAACCAGAAGATTTAATATAAACAACAATACTTCCGTCTGTCGCCGTAGCAGAGTCACTTTTCTCGAAAGTGCTGCTCGATACATATCGATAAAAGTCGGTAATCTTACGACTATGACGTAATGCTTTCACCTGCTACCATCCGCGACATTCAGTAGCATTGTAACTGCTCGATGAAAGTTATCATTTTCTCACTGTCTAAGGTGGCCATTTTTCTCTGAAACTGTGCACAAACATTTCAGACAATATTCCACAAGATTTCGGGATTGCAGCCGGATCCCAACGACTTCTTTCCACGATATATCGGCTGACAACCTTACAGCCATCTTCAGGCGAGTGTTTGACACTGGAGATTGCAAGTCGCTCTATTTATACGTAAAAGTGCCGCCGGCGAGCATGCGCAAGTTACCGTAGCATGCGCGCCACCTGTCGATTCCAAGGCCCTCTGCAATATTACTGTATCTATGGAGCGCAAACGAATGCGTGAAAAAGTAAAACATCCACGCAGATGTGTCCAAAACAATAAAATGCAAAATTTCAATATTAAAATTAAAATTACTTGTCGCACGACATGTCAGAAGCCATAAAAAGTTTTCTTTTGGTTGAAATTAAAGAAATCAACGGGTTCCAGGCCTTGTTCAATAAAAAGCAGCCATCATGGTTAATGAGATTTTCCGCTAAACGTATTTCCACGGATTCCTTCACAATTGAATCCCAGAAAGAACTCGATGGGGCCAAGATTTTCGTGGCCGAATAATCCATAGTATGTCCTGTGGAAATACAATGTTCGGCTATGGCCGACTTACTGGGCTGTAAAAGGCGAGTGTGGCGCTCATGTGTCGTGTACTGTGCGTGTGGTCTGACCAATGTAGGCTATCCCACACTCGCAAGGTATTTTATAAATTCCAGCCTTTCGTAATCCCAAATCATCCTTGGCTGAGCCCAGAAGTGCACGAGTCTTTGTAGGTGGCCGGAAGATTGCTTTCACACGATGTTTCTTTAAACTTCTGCCTACTTTCGATGAAATGTTCCCGACATATGGGAGAAATGCTCTGGACTTAAACACCTCCTTTTCCTCTTGATCTTGTGGCTGGTCACGTTTTTTCCTCCTTAAAACAGTACTGACCTGATGTGCAGAATATCCGTTATGTTGAAATACAGATTTCAAGTGCTCTAATTCGTCTGCAAGGCTGTCTTTATCAGACACGACATGTGCCCTATGCACCAACGTTCGAAGGACGCCCATAGTTTGTGACGGGTGATGACAGCTTGACGCCTGCAGGTACAGGTCCGTATGCGTGGGTTTTCGATAGACAGAATGCCCCAATGACCCATCCACCCTGCGTTTAACCATGACGTCCAGAAATGGTAGGCAACCATCCTTTTCAACTTCCATCGTAAACTGAATGTTTGTGTGGATGGAATTCAGATGTTGTAAAAACCGTGAAAGCTCTTCTTCACCGTGAGGCCACACTACAAAGGTATCGTCCACGTACCGCCAGAAGACTGTTGGTTTCAACATCGCGAATCGAGAGCCCTCTCCTCAAAGTCTTCCATATAAAAGTTTGCTACCAGAGGGGACAGAGGACTACCCATGGCAACACCGTCAAGTTGCTCAAAATATTCATTATTAAATAGAAAGTAAGTAGAGGACAGGGCATGGTGAAACAGCGCCGTTATATCGGCCGTAAACTTATTGCCGATAAGTGACAATGAATCCAAAAGAGGGACCCTCGTGAAGAGTGAAACGACATCGAAACTTACTAACAAGTCAGAATCCTTCAGCAGTAGTGTTCTCAGTCTGTTGATAAAGTCCGCAGAGTTGCGAATATGGTGGGTACATTTGCCGACAAAAGGTCTCAGTAGCGAAGCCAGATGACTAGATAAATCATATGTTGGAGCACCGCCATTGCTCACTATGGGGCGTAAGGGCACATTATCCTTATGGATCTTTGGAAGACCATATAACCTCGGTGGAACAGAACTGTGAGGTCTCAATCTTTTCACAACGTCTTGCGACAGAGAAGAGTTTAGCAACTTTGACGTTTTCCTTTTTACTTTCCGAGTAGGGTCTTTGTCAAGCTTCCTGTACTTTGTCTCACTCAGCAAACTATATATCTTCCGATCATACAAATCACGTGGCAACAGCACAGTGACATTGCCCTTATCCGCCGGAAGGACCACCGTCTGAGGATCTTCCCGTAACTTGCGCAGCGCAGCCCTTTCCATTGAAGAAATGTTGCTCTTCTGAGGCCGAGTTCTCGTAAGGGCGCGACATGTTTCCCGCCTGATTTCTTCTGATGCTGCACTGGATAGGGGCCTGACAGCTTCTTCAACAGCACTAATAAAATCTGTTAAAGGTAAGGACCTAGGTGTCAGGCGGGAAACATGTCGCGCCCTTACCAGAACTCGGCCTCAGAAGAGCAACATTTCTTCAATGGAAAGGGCTGCGCTGCGCAAGTTACGGCAAGATCCTCAGACGGTGGTCCTTCCGGCGGATAAGGGCAATGTCACTGTGCTGTTGCCACGTGATTTGTATAATCAGAAGGTATATAGTTTGCTGAGTGAGACAAAGTACAGGAAGCTTGATAAAGACCCTACTCGGAAAGTAAAAAGGAAAACGTCAAAGTTGCTAAACTCTTCTCTGTCGCAAGAAGTTTTGAAAAGATTGAGACCTCACAGTTCTGTTCCACCGAGGTTATATGGTCTTCCAAAAATCCATAAGGATAATGTGCTCTTACGCCCCATAGTGAGCAATGTCGGTGCTCCAACATATGATCTATCTAGTCATCTGGCTTCGCTACTGAGACCTTTTGTTGGCAAATGTACGCACCATATTCGCAACTCTGCGGACTTTATCAACAGACTGAGAACACTACAGCTGAAGGATTCTGACTTGTTAGTAAGTTTCGATGTCGTTTCACTCTTCACGAGGGTCCCTCTTTTGGATTCATTGTCACTTATCGGCAATAAGTTTACGGCCGATATAACGGCGCTGTTTCACCATGCCCTGTCCTCTACTTACTTTCTATTTAATAATGAATATTTTGAGCAACTTGACGGTGTTGCCATGGGTAGTCCTCTGTCCCCTCTGGTAGCAAACCTTTATATGGAAGACTTTGAGCAGAGGGCTCTCGATTCGGCTATGTTGAAACCAACAGTCTTCTGGCGGTACGTGGACGATACCTTTGTAGTGTGGCCTCACGGTGAAGAAGAGCTTTCACGGTTTTTACAACATCTGAATTCCATCCACACAAACATTCAGTTTACGATGGAAGTTGAAAAGGATGGTTGCCTACCATTTCTGGACGTCATGGTTAAACGCAGGGTGGATGGGTCATTGGGGCATTCTGTCTATCGAAAACCCACGCATACGGACCTGTACCTGCAGGCGTCAAGCTGTCATCACCCGTCACAAACTATGGGCGTCCTTCGAACGTTGGTGCATAGGGCACATGTCGTGTCTGATAAAGACAGCCTTTCAGACGAATTAGAGTACTTGAAATCTGTATTTCAACATAATGGATATTCTGCACATCAGATCAGTACTGTTTTAAGGAGGAAAAAACGTGACCAGCCACAATATCAAGAGGAAAAGGAGGTGTTTAAGTCCAGAGCATTTCTCCCGTATGTCGGGAACATTTCATCGAAAGTAGGCAGAAGTTTAAAGAAACATCGTGTGAAAGCAATCTTCCGGCCACCTACAAAGACTCGTGCTCTTCTGGGCTCAGCCAAGGATGATCTGGGATTACGGAAGGCTGGAATTTATAAAATACCTTGCGAGTGTGGGATAGCCTACATTGGTCAGACCACACGCACAGTACACGACCGCTGCGTTGAACATGAGCGCCACACTCGCCTTTTACAGCCCAGTAAGTCGGCCATAGCCGAACGTTGTATTTCCACAGGACATACTACGGATTATTCGGCCACGAAAATCTTGGCCCCATCGAGATCTTTCTGGGATTCAGTTGTGAAGGAATCCGTGGAAATACGTTTAGCGGAAAATCTCATTAACCGTGATGGCGGCTTTTTATTGAATAAGGCCTGGAACCCGTTGATTTCTTTAATTTCAACCAAAAGAAAACTTTTTATGGCTTCTGACATGTCGAGCGACAAGTAATTTTAATTTTAATTTTGAAATTTTGCATTTTATTGTTTTGGTCACATATGCGTGCATGTTTTACTTTTTCACGCATTCGTTTGTGCTCCATAGATGCAATAATATTGTAGAGGGCCTTGGAATGGACAGGTGGCGCGCATGCTACGGTAACTTGCGCATGCGCGCCGGCGGCACTTTTACGTATAAATAAAGCGACTTGCACTAGCAATCTCCAGTGTCAAATACTCGCCTGAAGATAGCTGTAAGGTTGTCAGCCGAAATATCTTGTAAAGAAGTCGATGAGATCCGGCTGCAATCCCCAAATCTTGTGGAATATTCGATACGCCGGGAAAATTTCAAGAGTCATTTCAGACAATTATAATAAATGCCATTGATCAACTAGTTGTTTAGCTACACTGCTCTGTAGCTGCAGATCTGGATTAGAATTCCCAGCGACTATTTTAGCTTCACTGTTTGTTTTTTCTGCCCTTCTTATGTAGTAGGTGGAGGTTTCGAGGACCTGAAAGCCTACGTATTGGATGTGCGAGATAAGCGTCCTTTTAAAAGAAATTTGCCACTATATGATTGTTGTACGCTGGGCGGGGGCCCAGCTGCAAGTAACAAGACCAGCCACATCTTTACCCTAGCATTCCTCTGTCGGATGACAAACGGAACTCTTCGCAAAAGCCAGATAAGGGATTTCTAGGGAGGTGTGAGAAGCCACAAGGCGTGTGAATGTTCGCTATGGTGCTTCGGAATAAAGATTGGTTTGAACTTACTGTATACAGCCTTTTAATTCAGTCATTCTCTCATTTTAAGGAGATCCCGCGCTTTCGCACTGTGTCTGTGTGTGGCGTTTTAGATTCGTCAGTTTCAGAATTAGGTCATGGACTGGGAGAAGTCTCTTGGCTCCAGCTGCCCGCATCTCAGCGATTGGCTCAAGTACAAAGAGACAGAAAAGAGTAGGAAATTGCAGATTAAAACTGTGTGCTGCACCGAAACTCGAACTCGAGTCCTTTGCCTTTCGCGGGCAAGAGCTATATTGACTGAGCTACCCAAGCCCGACTCACGACCCATAGTCCCAGCTTCAATTCTGCTAGTCCCTCGTCTCCTACATTCCCAACTTCACAGATGCTCTTCTGCTAACCTTGCTTCGCTGGTACGTATTTTTCATTCGTCCGAACTCGGGGTCTCTGCGCTCATTGGCGGCGATTTCCAGTTCTAGCAGCAAGATGGTCGAGTTTCAGACGGCTTTTGGAGAAGACATTTCTTTTTAGGCTGTTTCAAATAATTCGTGTTAGGCATTCCGAAAGTAACGACTTCGTTTTAGAGTTTTGAAAAGTAAACACTTCTGCTCAAGCTTTTGTAGAGTATTAACACTTTAGGATAGGAAGGGACGAATTAACGATGAGGCGAGCCTTGCTGCTGCTGGAAGGATGTCTGTAATTAAGCACTAAGCACAAAGAGGGGGAGGAAGTTACATCCATCAGCCACTACTACCACCGGTTACCTTACTCATGCTCCGCGTACTTTGGTAAGATGAGGCACTGTCACACCCGTGAACGTTATTCAGATGCGAAGTTAACTCGCTCCTTTCAGGAGCCGTGAACGTAATCTCGAAGTCGCTCATCTAGCTTTTTACTCACAATGCGCGTGTTTGGGAACCTTATGTGGTGTTCGCTCCTAATTGTCCGTGTACTTGATGCATCTAACAATTTACGCAGTCACTGATCACGTCCACGAATTATTTACGTAACTGTGTTTCATCCACCCTACCCACCTGTGCGAACCTTATACCTTGAGTTCTGTTCCTTCGTCTGATTATTAATGTTTGTTTTTAAGATGTCGCCGGCCGTGATGGCCGAGCGGTTCTAGGCGCTACAGTCTGGAACCGCGCGACCGATACGGTCGCAGGTTCGAATTCTGCTTCGGGGAATGGATGTGTGTTATGTCCTTAGGTTAGTTAGATTTAAGTAGTTCTAAGTTATAGGAGACTGATGACCTCAAATGTTAAGTCCCATAGTGCTCAGAGCCATGTGGACCATCTTTTAAGATGTCAGTGGATAACTGTCATGTTCGTAGTCGATAAATCTGTTTAGTATAGTATCAATTTGTTTCCATCCATGGTTAGAAGATCCCTCTCCCCACTAATACGAGGGTAGGTAACTAAGTATTCCCCACTTTCTTTTCTCAGAACATATTTATTGTTAAAATTCTGAATTTGGTAACAATATACATCAACACGTCTTGTCCATGTCCTATTTTTGTACGTAGTCCCATCACGTTCTATGGCCGTACGCCAATGTTGTGGAAGAGCATATATTACCCGCTGGTAAAAGCTCTTGTCCTGGAGGCGTAGTCATTTTCTCACTGCAGGAGCGACACTCTCGTCATCTACAAAGCATGTTACCCGTAGATAATCTTTAAGTGACCCAAAGAGTGGAAGTCCGTGTGTGCCAGGTCTGGCCTGTAGGGTGGATGAGGCAATGATGTCCAACCCAATTTGGCGATGTGTTCCCGACCGCTCAGACTTCAGTGTGAGCATGCATTATCGTGCTGGAGCAACATTTCTGCTGGATTCTTGTCCGATCGAACACGTCGTAAACGGTTCTTGAGCTTATTCAGAGTCTTCACGTAAACCTCTGAATTGATGGTTGACCCTCTTGGCATCACGTCCAAGAGAACGATGCCATCACAATACCGCAAGACTGTCACCATGACTTTTCCGGCAAAGGGGGTTGTCTTGAATTTCTTCTGTTATGGTGAATGAGGATGATGCCACTCCATGGACTGCCTTTTTGTTTCCAACGCAAAGCGGTGCGCCCAGCTTTCATCCCCCGTAACGATCCATGACATGAAAGGCCTCTCCGTCGGTCTCAAAACGGTCCCACAATTCAGATAAAATGGCTTTTCTTTGAATCCTGTGGTCCGCTGTGAGTATTCGTGGAACCCAACGTGAGCATCTATTTGAATATCCGAGAGTCTAGATCATTGCACACGCACTTCCAATGCTAACCGACAACTGTAGAGCCAACTGTGGCATCTATTTGAATATCCGAGAGTCTAGATCATTGCACACGCACTTCCAATGCTAACCGACAACTGTAGAGCCAACTGTCGAGTTGTGATGCGCCGGCCGGCACGAATAATGGCATCCGCACGAGTCAGCATGTCTGGGGCAGTGGCTGTGGCAGGACACGCCTAGCGTGGCTGATCATGGAGCTCTGTTTCTGCGTTTCCTGAGGCTGTAACTTTCTTTACCCATCACCCAGCTGTACTCCTATCAATTACAGCATCGCCATACACTGCACAAAAACGTTTATGGATGTCCACCACGGTTTTTTTTTCTGCATACAAGAATTCAATAACAGCACGCTGCTTGTAACGCCAGTCGTATGTAAACGTCATTTTGACGCTGTACTACGTCTCTGCCATACGCCAGAACGGTTTGGAACTTCACCGACGCACTGAACAAACATCAAATGTAAAGCACCAACAAGGGAGTTTGTCTATGTATATTAATTGCTTTTTAAAAAACGTGGGACATTACTTCTTGAAAGACTCTCGTATGTCTGTGTGAGTGGTGTGATACCCATTAGTTTCGTGCTTAACTGAGTCATCCCTATTAACATTTATTTAAATAAGACATTTCCCACTGCGTGATGGTATCCTTCCCTATTAACATTTATTTAAAAAAGACATTTTCCACTGCGTGATGGTATCCTTCTTTTCAGTTAATTTGCACGATTATTTGGGGTGGTTCCTTATTCTCTTGGGCACCAGAATTTTCTTTGGTGCATCCTAGGGGTTTGCTACTAGCACAACAGTCACCCCACAATTTACACATACAGGGAGTTTCAAAAATGACCGGTATATTTGAAACGGCAATAAAAACTAAACGAGCAGCGATAGAAATACACCGTTTGTTGCAATATGCTTGGGACAACAGTACATTTTCAGGCAGACAAACTTCCGAAATTACAGTAGTTACAATTGTCAACAACAGATGGCGCTGCAAGTGATGTGAAAGATATAGAAGACAACGCAGTCTGTGGGTGCGCCATTCTGTACATCGTCTTTCTGCTGTAAGCGTGTGCTGTTCACAACGTGCAAGTGTGCTGTAGACAACATGGTTTATTCCTAAGAACAGAGGATTTTTCTGGTGTTGGAACTCCACCGCCTAGAACACAGTGTTGTTGCAACAAGACGAAGTTTTCAACGGAGGTTTAATGTAACCAAAGGACCGAAAAGCGATACAATAAAGGACGTGTTTGAAAAATTTCAACGGACTGGGAACGTGACGGATGAACGTGCTGGAAAGGTAGGGCGACCGCGTACGGCAACCACAGAGGGCAACGCGCAGCTAGTGCAGCAGGTGATCCAACAGCGGCCTCGGGTTTCCGTTCGCCGTGTTGCAGCTGCGGTCCAAATGACGCCAACGTCCACGTATCGTCTCATGAGCCAGAGTTTACACCTCTATCCATACAAAATTCAAACGCGGCAACCCCTCAGCGCCGCTACCATTGCTGCACGAGAGACATTCGCTAACGATATAGTGCACAGGATTGATGACGGCGATATGCATGTGGGCAGCATTTGGTTTACTGACGAAGCTTATTTTTACCTGGACGGCTTCGTCAATAAACAGAACTGGCGCATATGGGGAACCGAAAGGCCCCATGTTGCAGTCCCATCGTCCCTGCATCCTCAAAAAGTACTGATCTGGGCCGCCATTTCTTCCAAAGGAATCATTGGCCCATTTTTCAGATCCGAAACGATTACTGCATCACGCTATCTGGACATTCTTCGTGAATTTGTGGCGGTACAAACTGCCTTAGACGACACTGCGAACACCTCGTGGTTTATGCAAGATGGTGCCCGGCCACATCGCACGGCCGACGTCTTTAATTTCCTGAATGAATATTTCGATGATCGTGTGATTGCTTTGGGCTATCCGAAACATACAGGAGGCGGCGTGGATTGGCCTCCCTATTCGCCAGACATGAACCCCTGTGACTTCTTTCTGTGGGGACACTTGAAAGACCAGGTGTACCGCCAGAATCCAGAAACAATTGAACAGCTGAAGCAGTACATCTCATCTGCATGTGAAGCCATTCCGCCAGACACGTTGTCAAAGGTTTCGGGTAATTTCATCCAGAGACTACGCCATATTATTGCTACGCATGGTGGATATGTGGAAAATATCGTACTATAGAGTTTCCCAGACCGCAGCGCCATCTGTTGTTGAAAATTGTAACTACTGTAATTTCGAAAGTTTGTCTGCCTGAAAATGTACTGTTGTCCCAAGCATATTGCAACAAACGGTGTATTTCTATCGCTGTTCGTTTAGTTTTTATTGCCGTTTCAAATATACCGGTCATTTTTGAAACACCCTGTATAACGAGACAACGCCATGCTACTAGATCGCTGAAGTTGTTGGTAGTCGTTAACTTATCTTGGTTATTATCCACACACAGTAAGTCTCCCCACCCGGTACTACTGCGCATTGCATCCTGTTGGTCACTCACCGTCACGTTGCCTGATGTTGGTGCAACTACATGTCATGGTTACGTTTGTGATTTAATACACTTGCACTATTTTTAATCTCCCGTGCCGACTTGTTCCAGTGAGTGAAAAGAAATCCCTGGGAAGTGCCGAAACACCACGCCAGCGCGTAATTAAGTCCTGGTTCAGAATATCGTGTAAGATGTTGAAATATGATCCATCGATTTTCACTTTTTCCACTGCCACCTCTATTGTTGTACGCCGGTCTCCCAGTGTCACAGCCGTCACGCAATATTGCACCGTTTTCTCCTTAAAAAGCGGAGAACGAGTAACTGCATTACATTCCCTTAATCAAATGGCTCCGCCATTTTGTTTGTCTCCCCAACCATTGTACAACAGTGCTGGTGGGCGCGCATACAGTGTGTGTAAGAAATGTAGATAGATGCCTGCAAACAAACAAAAAATTAATTCCCGTAACTTAATTTTTTAGAGGCGATTACTAAAACTTTGCGACTACCGTTCGTTAATCTCAGGGTCCAATTGTTATCCGTGGATAATTGTTACTTTTATTTTGTGTAAGGCTATTGTATCAATAGATACTGGAAAATATACTAACGAAGTTGTTTTCAATATATGCCTGTTAATGAGTATAAACTGAGTATTAATGTAAATTTTCCAAAGGTATGTTGAGATAAAAGTGCTAGGATAGTGGTGACTGCTATGGTGTATGTACAAAACGGCATTATATATCACTGATGGAAAAATTATATTAATAGAAACCGTTTTCGGACGATTTTTAGCCAAGGAGTCCACAGATTTTAAATCAGAATACAGCGTAAGCTGCTACATGAAATAATGTAATGCAGAAGGAATTCGATAATGGTTTGTTTTGTGTTCCAGCACAGTAGAAACTACACACAAAATCATTTCTTGTTTTACTATTTCCATTGCGGTCTCTGTAATGGAGTGGCTATGCAAAACTTTTTTCCAGAAAACACTACACATTCCACAAAGTAACACTCGTGAATTCCTAACAGAGTATCGCAAACCGGTCGGCATTTTGTGGTTCATATAAAGCCTTGATAAGTGCGGTATGCAAATACCAGCTCCAAACGAGAATCACGTAACGGAATACCAGCACTTGTCTGGCTTAATCGTTGCTAATACCGCCATTCCTGCATAACTGCACAGAGCTTCAACCTCGCCACAAAACCTACCTGCAAATTCTGCTTTATGTATGAACAAAAGACGACTTCAGAAATTCACCGCTCTCACATCATTTTACCTGGATAAAATCCCGATTGCTTAGGTAATTTGATTATTTTTTTTTAATGCGGTCTGTGAATAACACTTGATGAAGAATAAAGCTATCGCAGGATTTTCTTCAACTATAGTTCAGCTGAAAATTCGGAAATAGCTTAATGTATTGTCATGGCCAGCTTCGCCATAAAAATGAATTCCCTTCCTATATTGTGGCTGAGATCCTCAAGGATCGTGACAATACTTCAGAAATCATTTCAGTTTGTAATCATACTTGAACTCACTAATGATCCCACATTTGTGGCTGTCTTTTCCTCTCTACTGCAATTATTCGACCATGCATCCAAGAACGAGAACATGCATTGATATGGAACGAGTAAATCAACGAAAGGTAAATAAGTCATAGAAACTGAATCTCGCACTGTGTTAACAGTAAAATCGTTTTGCTACCTAGCGGTGTTTGCGCTTACGCAATTTGGGAGACTAGATGTAACTCCGCTGCTCTGAAAAAAAGCTCCTGTTGCCTCAGTTATATTACATAGCTGCGGTTTATCATCCATTGGTCCCTCTGTGCTTCACATTTACTGCGTTATATCGGTATTTTCCAAAATATTAGTTACCTACTACAGTAATAAAGGAAATCTGTTTACAGTTAACTATTTGTTGTCATGTTATTTCACAATACTTGCGATGTAAGTAGCCAGAATTGTTAGTTGTTGACTCTGGATAAACAGATAATTTGTAGAAGCAGTGTGAAACGAGATATGTTCATAATTTGGTTTTAAATTAGCATTGATCAGAAGTTTAGTTTTATATTAATTTGCACCTTATTACTAACTCTGCTATGAATCATAGACAAAGATAAAATGTCAACATGAAAATTATGTTTGTGTTTTGTACTGTGATTAAGAAACCCTTTCTCTGCCTCGTGATGTCTGGGTGTTGTGTGATGTCCTTAGGTTAGTTAGGTTTTAAGTAGTTATAAGTTCTATGGGACTGATGACCATAGATGTTAAGTCCCATAGTGCTCAGAGCCATTTGAAACATTTAAGAAACCCACAGTTCAGCTGAAAAACATTTTTATTATGAGCTACAGAAACCATTAAAAGGTAGATTCATTGTGTGAATGTAAGAATTCCAAGATCTTTAAATACAACTCTGCATAATATGTGACTGTCTGGTTTACACAATATTCTTACAGCTGCCTTCTGCTGAATAAGTATTTGCTATAGGTACATTGCTCCAGATGTTAATGCAATACAGAGTATAAATATGACTACTGGAATAAATGTTTACTGGTGCAGTCTGAATTGTTGCCAGATTTATGCAATATGGTGGAACCTCCCCCTGCCCCTACCCCAGTGTAGATGTGTCAACATTGCACTCATGACATCACAGTTCTGATATCAAATTAATCGAATAATTGATTAAATTAGTGAATCAACTACCCCTTTCGGTCTGAGAAATCCCCAGTCCGTCCGAGGTTTAATCCCGACTCCCCCTCTGCAAAACCTCTAGCCCTCTTCTCCCCTTCCCTCTCCTTCCCAGAAAAAAAAATTGGTGGGAAATGACATGAAACTGAAATCAATGTCAATTACATTCCAGAGGATATATTGTTCTTCTGTAAAATTAAGTTTGCACATTATTTATTTAATCAATTTGTGTGAGACAGAGCTCCTCCCCTCCACTTCCCCCCACGTGAAAAAATGGCACGAAGTTCAAAGTCAGTGAGATATTCAAAATCTGTAGAAAATTGAAATTTTCATGGTAAATTCTAATTTTCGTGGTAAATTCCAATTTTCGTTGTAAATTCAATGCTAATTACGTTGCTTTGAAGAGGAAATAATGATACTAATAACTGTATAAATACTAGTAATATATCCTATATTATAAAAAATCAATTTACATATCGCTAGTGTGGAAGGATGTAGAGTACTCTCTTCCTTTCATCATATTTGGAATACTGGCGCTGTCCAGCTATCACATCACAATCCAATATGGCAGACCCAGAATACTGTTGCAGCTAGCTCCTTGGCTGAAAATTCAAAAATTGCGGAGAAATTAAAAAATCTGAAGGAAAATTTGAATTTTTTCCTCTGTCTGTGAAGCATGACAGCTTCGGGGGGGGGGGGGAGAGGGGGCACAGGTATCGTTGATTGAGCGCTAGAGAGAAGCTCTAGCCAGTCTGACAGTAATTGCTGGACGCAGACAGGATATTTTCGCTATTAGTCTAACCAACAGCAGTATGTGGAAAGGATGGGCAACAATAATCAAACAGATAACTATCACTGAAGTGTAGGGGAGTATCCTCCTGCCGATACACAAATGAACAGCTAATGGGAGGGACCTAAGGATGGGTAACAGTAATAGTAATGAAGTTAAAATCTTCTGGGTTATTAGGCCTCGTCATGTTTCTTCTTCTTCATCAGAGCGGGAATATTAGCCTGTGACTATAGCCCACCAGTTGTAGCCATATGAATTTTAACCAATACCATCACTTCTCCAGCACGAACGCCAGAAATCTCCCCCTTTATAAGTGAACGCGACACTCATCTCTGACACTCTTCTGCCATTAGTGGACTATAAAAGATCCTGAGGAAGATCCCAGCAGAGGGGTTGAAACGTGTACATTTTAGAGGAAACATGACGCTGCCTAATAACCCAGAAGATTTTAACTTCAGTGACAACGGCCACGAAAGCCTTCAGACTTACAGTAATAGTAATAATCACAGGACAGCAAAACTGTCATTGAAGTGCAGTTAGTCAGCCTTCTGCTCATCTAACAATGAATAGTTGCTGGAAAGAAAATAAAAATGGGAAATAGTAGGACAGCAGACTATTACTGAGTTACACGGAAGTAGCCTCTTGCCGATCTATAGGTTCTTAGCAGTTGGGTCAGATGTAATGATGCGCTTCAATATTAGGACAGCGACCCACTGTCCCAGCGCTGCTATAAATCCCTGTCCTCGCACACAAGTCATGTAGAATTTGCCTCATGAAATTACCTACCCATTTATGTCACATAATCTTGGCAGGCAGGTGTAAGGACGATCTAGAAGAATTTGTGAGACTTTGGTAGAGTTGGAATGCTTCTAACAGGGAAATCTGCTGATCACAAGTTTGATAATTTCCATTGCTCATACTCACATGACAGTAGGATCATATAATAAATTTAATGGCACAGACATGAGCATAGACACCATCCTTATGAAACACAAATCTGGTACCAAAATAACTTCAAAGATAGGCGCAATTTCAGAAGCAACAATTCGAATTCTTTTTCCAGATATAACCATTGTTTTCGAAGCAGTCATAAATGTGATAACAACCACAATAATAGTCACAGACATTCATGTAATCAGCAATGTAATCACCCAGATCAAAACGACAGCTAGCATAACTGTGGAAATTCAGGCAACAACAAACAGCAGAATAGCAGTCAGCAAAAGAAATCTTATATGAAATTTAAAATTTTCCCGGCGAACTAAATATTCAAAAAGATTTCGAGCTTGCAGCCGGTCGTCGTTTGCTTCTATCCACGATACTTCGACTGGACAACTGCCAGCCATCCTCAGGTGAACCATCGAAGACTGACGAAGGCGCCCTCCGTTCCGTAATATATAGCGTGCAGTGAGTATTCCGCGCATGCGTCAAAATCATATTGACAGACGAACTACATCGCCCGCCAGCAGCGCCCTCGCTGGTGGTTCAAATGGCTCTGAGCACTATGGGACTCAACTGCTGAGGTCATTAGTCCCCTAGAACTTAGAACTAGTTAAACCTAACTAATCTAAGGACATCACAAACATCCATGCCCGAGGCAGGATTCGAACCTGCGACCGTAGCGGTCTTGCGGTTCCAGACTGCAGCGCCTTTAACCGCACAGCCACTTCGGCCGGCCCTCGCTGGTGGAACTGCAGAACTCAGCTGTCTTCGGCGTTGTCAATTGCCGCGGCCATCGGAGTACTCTGACGCCTTCGTCTGGAGCAGATCTTAGAGATGACGGGGTTCCACGCATTATCTAGGTGGGAGCCACTGTCACGGTTGATAAGATTGTCTGTCATGCGAATTTCCACTGAATCTTTTATGACGGAGTCCCAAAAGGATGTTGTTGTGGCCAAAATAGTTGTCTTGTCATACTCCATTGAGTGTCGAGAGCGGAAATGCAATGCTCAGCAATTGCAGACTTGCTAGGTTCCAAAAGGCGAGTACAGCGTTGATGTTCAGTGCAACGTTCTTTTACTGTTCGTAATGTTTGTCCTATATATGAAATGTCACACTGACAAGGTATTTTATAAATTCCCGCCTTCCGGAATACCAGATCGTCTTTCACTGATTCCAGCAGGTCGGAAATCTTCGATGGTGGACGGAAAGTCACTTTCACTTTCTAAACCGTGGAGGATTCTTGCAATTTTGAAGAAAATGTTTCCAACAAAGGGAAGAAAAGCTAAAAATTTAGTAGGCGTGCTCTCTTGTTTCTCCACTCCCTGTTTCTTAGGCTTAATTGCAAGTGCCTTGCTAATTTGCCGGGTAGAATATCCATTCTTATTGAAAACCCTCTTCAGATGGGCAAGCTCTTCAGGCAAACTATCTGCATCTGACACTACATGAGCTCTGTGTACAAGTGTTTTAAGTACACTCAGGGTGTTTGCGATGGGTGATGGCAGCTGGACGAATTTAAATACAAATCAGTATGTGTGGGCTTTCGATAAATCGAATGTCCCAGAGAACCATCCGTCTAACTATCACATCCAAGAAAGGGAGGCAAACATTTTTCTCTAATTCCATGGTAAACCGAATGTTCTTCTGAATGGAACTGATGTGATCTAAAAACGCCATTAATTTCTCTTCTCTATGAGGCCACACTACGAAAGTGTCATCCACGTGCCTCCAAAAAACAGTTGGTTTGAGGGCTGCTGATTAAAGTGCTCTCTCCTCAAAATCCTCCATAAAAAGGTTGGCCACCAAGGGCGACAAGGGTCTACCCATGGCGACGCCGTCAATCTGTTCAAAATATTCTTGGTTGAACATAAAATATGTTGAGGAGAGAGCGTGGCGAAACAAAGCAGTGATTCCCACCTGAAACGTATTGCCAATCAGTGCCAAGGAGTCTGCGAGAGGTAACTTTGTAAAAAGAGACACCACGTCAAAACTAACTAAAAGATCTGAAGTACTTAGGTGGAGTTCGTATATGATGTGGACATTTGTCCAAAAATGGCCTCAGCAAGGATGCAAAATGTTTGCCTAAATCGTAAGTGGGGGCCCCAATATTGCTCAATAATGGCCGTAAGGGTAGTCCGTCTTTATGTGCCTTCGGAAGGCCATACAGTCTTGGAGGTACGCTGCCATGAGGTCTTAAGCGCTTGATCGTCTCTGGAGGCAACGAGGAAGAATTCAGGAGTGTAGAAGTCTTCCGTTGCACACGTCCTGTAGGATCGTTATCAATCTTCCTGTAGGCAGAATCATTTAGTAGACCATACATCTTATCCACATACAAACTGCGAGGTAACAGTACAGTTAAATTGTCTTTATAGGCCTTCAATACCACAACGTCCGGATCTTCTCGGAGATTTCGCAGTGCAGGCCTTTCTGCGGAGGATATGTTACTGTGTTGAGGAGGAGCTTCCAGAAGAGCACGTCAAGTTTCCCTCCTTACTTCTTCTGCAGTTTCCATAGGAAGGCGTCGTACGGCTTCTTCAACACCACTCACAAAACTTATCAAAGGTGGTGCTCTAGGTGTAGGTGCAAAATTCAGACCCTTACTTAATACCGACAAAGTCACGTCGTCCAAATTCTTCTCCGTGAAGTTAACAACGGAACGTCGTGCAGTAATCCCCTGTGGCGACAACTGTTGTGGCACCAGACAAGAAGCATTCCTGTCAACTACTACTAAGAGACAAGTCAGAAGCTTTCTAGGTGTAGTAAATATTTACTGTAGATTTTTTAAATTGAAAATTTTGACTACACCAATATTATGTTCTTTGGCAGGAAAAAACACCATTTGGCACTGGAATGGTCAAGCACAATTAGCGTTTGATATGCCGAAAGAGACACTGCTCACCACATTTATTTTAACTCATCCTGATCTCTCAAAATATATCTGCTTATCAACAGATTCTTCCAAAAGAGGACACAGAACTCACCTTTTCTAAGAGTACATTAAGAATGGAATCATTGTCCAGAAGTGTATTGCGTCTGCCTGTAGGGTGTTAAGTAAATCAGAAAGGAATTACTCAGTCACAGAATTAGAGGCCTTAGCCATTGTCTGCAAATTTATGAATGATATGTACTATTTACTTGGCAAGCATACAAAAGTTTATTCAGACCACAAAGCCTCAAAGGTTTTAATGACCTCCTAGTTAAACCATGAAAGATTACATTTTTGGACAATGACCTTGCAGGAATATAATTTCACTATCTGTTACAATCTAGGAAAAGACAGTGTCATTGTTGATGCTTTATCTCGTATCCCGATTCGTTTAGTTGATAACAACAGACACTTTACAGGACAAAAATTTTAGCTTACTTTTTCTACAAAAGTAGATTTCGAAAACTTTATCTCAAATTAATTCTCAGCATAGCAGAAGAACAAAATAAAGATCCCATTTGGAATGGTGTTAAAGAAAAATGGAAAGAGGGGAGAAATACAACCATTATAAAGTTTTATTTGGCCAGAAACGGTATCATCTTTAAATTTAGAACTGTGAATGGTACACTTTGGGTGATGTGTATTGCAGAGCAATTTGTCAATAAGTTGATATGGTACACACACACATAGGCTATGCTCATTTCGGACCATGGAAGTAATTCCACAAATTACAGATCATGTACTACCTTAACAACTTGGAGAAAAGAATATGAAAAGTACTTGCAAAGTGTAAGCTCTGTCAAAGAACCAAACCTTCCTTCATCTCATATTGTGCCCCACTATTTCCAGTCATAAAATCCAAGCCAAAAGAATTAGCAGCCATAGATTTACTAGGACCACTGGTTAGATCCAGAAATGGTTTTCCTTACGTATCGTCGCATATTAATTGATGCCTAAATTTGTATCACTCGCCCTTTTGGTGAGGCTACAGCTAAAACAGTGTCCAAATCTTTTATTAAGAACTTTTTATACCATGTAGGACATGTTGACAAGACCACATCAGATAACAGTCCTCAGTTTCGATTCATTATTTGGCTACGTACATTAGATATCCAACCAACATTTATTTTATTTTATCCTCCATATTCAGACCCACCAGTATAATGAAAAAGATTAACAAGTTATACAGACTCTAATGCCACCATCGATTAAAGAACTGGGACAGATATATCATTCTATTTCAAGATATCTTAAATGAACTTCCTCACGACTCAAATTATTTGCCATCAGTCTTAGTGTTAAAGAACCAACAGTTGCCAGACAAAATTAAGGATCTTGTAGAGCTCCCTCACTCCAGAAAAATATGGCACAAAGATATCATACAATTAGCCTTGGCAAATAGAGGAAATACAGCTGAAAAACACAGGAAATCTCATAACATAAAGGCACAAGTCAGGAAATTCCACACGGGACAAAACGTTTGGGTCAAATCTCATGGGATATCAAGCAAAGTCTCTTAGTCTGAAATCACCCAGCAGACTCTACAGAATTAAAGGAATAGTGCAAGACACTGCAATTGAAGTTGAAACACCATGTACACGGAAATCCAAAGTAAGGCACTACATATCACGCATACAGCGGTTTGTTGAGTCAATACTATGTTGGACATACCTGATACTGTAGATTGTGATATGTATGGAATTGTATGTAATTTATTAGGCATGCAATGACAGCAGTAAACATTATTCAAGTTTCTTAATTTTGAGTGAAGATTGCAAGTAGTACTATGAATGATTTTCTTAGTAAGCAGTTAATGACACAGTTGTCTTATCCGCCAATTTGTGGAGATAAGCAGAGAATAAGCATTGTATTGAGCAAGTAATGAAGTTTTATGAGATATGAGGTTATTTGTGCACTGAAGCCACTGGTGCTACATTTTGATGATGATGTATGATGATGTTTTTGATGAATAGTATGATGATATATATTGATGATATCTGAGGTAATGATGAACAGGGATTGGTTAGAACTCTGTTATTTGTTGATACATGTTATAGGAAGAATGGTACATTTGGTACATTGAAAGCTAAAAAGAGAGTAAGTCTTGATGTCACATGAAATGATTGAATGATATGAAATGATTTATACATTCTATACGAAAATTTTTGCTTGAGTACGCCAAAGAGCTGAGGTATGAGTTAGTAAAATGTTAGATGGAGTACAGTTTTCGACTTACTTCTTTTCAATGAACGTCAGTACCACATTTCTTGTGAATAATGTTCTGTGCACGTGACATCAGTATTTCCTGAAAATATTTTTAGATACTTATGTAAACTTTAAAAATGTTTTTACCACTTTGTGCTAGTCTTAAGCCTTTGAGCCAGCCGGTGTGGCCGTGCGGTTCTAGGCGCTTCAGTTTGGAGCCGCGTGACCGCTGCGGTCGCAGGTTCGAATCCTGCCTCGGGCATGGATGTTTGTGATGTCCTTAGGTTAGTTAGGTTTAAGTAGTTCTAAGTTCTAGGCGACTGATGACCTCAGATGTTGAGTCCCATAGTCCTCAGAGCCATTTGAACCATTTTCTTTAACCTTTCTGTTCACCAGACCTCTCGAAAGTACATGATGAAAATTGTACTGAAAAATATTTACTTTCTGAAAGATCATTGGGAGAGATTTATTGAAAAACTATGAGAAATGAGAGAGGAAATCTTTCACAAAGAAAAAAGAGCAAAATTCTAATAATTGCTAACAGTCTTTTTCAGCAAACACTTTTAACGTTCTGTACTATAGCACATAATTAGTATAAGTAAGGCAGTATAGATAATCATGCACTTATTCTTGTTTTTTGTTTCTATGCCATCTTTATTCACTTGACAGATAGATTGATTTATGTTCATACGCAGTACTTCTTACACTGGTTAAACCAATTTTTACTAGTATGTGATACAGAGTTGCATGTACTATGACAACCTACTTTTCTACGATTTTTTGTTATCGATGTTTTTTTGTGTGCAACCACTTTAGTGAGGAAGTTTCTTTAGTGAGATCTCCATACCTAAGGTACCAGATATAAGGTAGAAACTCATGAGTTAGCAATAAGTTGCCAAGGGTATATGTTAAGATGATGTTTAACCATGGTTGAGAAAATGAGAGTAAAAGAAATGATTCAAATTGATGATGCGAGCTATAAGGTTTGATAAAAGAATATGGTTTAAATCATGAAGTTTAGGTAAGAGGTTTGAGCGATATTTGAGATACAATTTGAGCACTATGGAAATTATATGACTGAAATATGAAATTTTAGGAAAATGTAAGTGATGAACAAAAGATTTTGGAAGTAAGTTCTGCAAGTATTAAGAAGTTGAAGGATGGAAATAATTTGAGGAATTTTTGGAGTATAGGCGATGAAATATGTTTTTGAGGCATGCATAGGAATGTTTGACAATTTTGGATGAACACAACATGTTGACACTTGACTGTACGGCAGCTCCCTTTTTCATTCCCTAAACGCAACATCATTAATCCTAGGCAGATATCTGAAATTTCAAAGTAGTTATGCTTTTGCTGCCAAAGAATATATGTTTCTACCGATAGGTTTCTTTGCTGTTTGTGGCTTAAATGTAAAAAATGCCAATTTCTAATATGTTTTCGATTTCTTTTGAATACACACAAATTTATTCTTATTACACTGCTATGTTACTTATTTCACAGATTTCTTATTTGTATCTTTTGTGATTTCTCTGCCTCTCTAATAGTTCATATCTTTTGCTTTATTATGAACAGTTTACTCCGAATATTTGAATTCTCATGATTATCTACATAATGTATAAGTGTACATCTCATGTTTTATGTAATTTCTTATATATGATTATGTAATCCTTTTTTATGGATATACTTCTGTGTCATGTAAAGAAATTGTACATCATTTTCATACTTAGTAAAATTTTTCAAGTACAATTGGTGCACACTTTTCTCATATTAGATATAACTTTGTTTGGTTAATGAATGAAGAACAGTGCTGCTACCTGCACTGTGATTTTCTGTTCATCACTTAGTTTTTTTCTCCCATACCTGATGTTAGCGGGTAAGAGACAGTCGATTTGTCAGCCAAAAACCTCAGTCATAATTGCAAGAGACAGTTTTCAACTAGTGTAGGAATTTATATTGGACAAGATGTTAACATGTCATGGAAGATATTATGTTGGTCACTGAAGGAATTCTTGTAACATTCCTGATGTTGAAACTTCACCACTGCTAATAACCTGGGTTTCTGTGCTGATCGCTTGGTTAGATTTCAGCTATTGCTTAATGTTCCATTGCAAGGGGAGCTTTTCTTGGTCACTTGCCTAGACTACCAACACTATTTCATGTTCCACCTCAAGATGAGGTTTTGCTGGTCGTTTCGATGAACTCTAGCTCTCATTCTACTGCAATATTGGTGATGTTACTTCACCAATAGGCTTCGAGAGACCGAACTGTCACCTTCATATACAAGTGTACTGATGAATAGGGCCTGAGGCAAATCATGGACTGTTAAGATGTTAGTTGTAACAGAAATTTATATGGACTGCAGTGACTTCCATTCAGCAATGATATTTTCATGTGACGATTGTTTCATTTGTGCGCCTGATCAGAACTTGATAACGCCCTGTGCACATACTTTTAACGAAAACCACAAGTTCAATTTCTTTGTGTACATGTTTTCAATTTATGTGTTTTGTAAAATTTTGTAGATTTGTCTAACGTGTCAAATTTTCGTAGTTTCCACATTGTCAGACAACATCAAAACATACGAAAATTTTATCAAATGGCGTGAGGGATTATGAAAGGTAGACATATATGTAGATGGACTGGACATTTGTTTGCTGATAGTTTCAGAATGAGAGGAAATTTCATGTTATGAGAACGAAACAGTCGTCCGATATTTGACTTACGGCAGTGAGAGTGGTACACTACGTGATCAAAAGCATCCGGACACATGGCTGAAAATGAGTTCAGTCAGGTGCTGGAAGGTTTCTTTGGGAATGGCCGCGCATTCTTCACGGAGTGCCGCGCTGATGAGACGTATCGATGTCGGTCGGTGAGGCCTGGCACGACGTCGGCGTTCCAGAACATCCCATAGGTGTTCTGTAGGATTCAGGTCAGGGCTCTGTGCAGGCCTGTCCATTACAGGGATGTTATTGGTGTAACCACTCCGCCACAGGCCGTTATTATGAACAGGTGTTCGATCGTGTTGAAAGATGCAGTCGCCATCCCCCAATTGCTCTTCAACAGTGGAAAGCAAGAAGGTGCTTAACACAACAATGTAGGCCTTCTGTGATAGTGCCACGCAAAACAATAAGGGGTGCAAGACCCTTCCATCTGAAAAACGACCAAACCATAATACCACCGCCTCCGAATTTTACTGTTGGCACTATACACGCTGGCAGATGACGTTCACCGGGCATTCGCCATACCCATACCCAGCCATCGGATCGCCACATTGTGTACTGTGATTCGTCACTCCACACAATGTTTTCCACTATTCAGTTGTCCAATGTTTACGCTCCTTACACATGGCGAGGCGTCGTTTGGCATTTACCAGCGTGATGCATGGCTTATGAGCAGCTGCTCGACCATGAAATCTGTTTCCTCACCACGCACCTAACCGTCATAGTACTTGCAGTCGATCGTGAGGCAGTTTGGAATTCCTGTGTGATGGTCTGTATAGACGTCTGCCTATTACACATTACGACAACTATCGGCAGTCTCTGTCAGCCAACAGACGAGGTCGGCCTGTACGCTTTGGTGCCGTACGTTTCCCTTCACGTTTCCACTTCACTATCACATCAGAAACAGTGGACCTAGGGATGTTTAGGAGTGTGGAAATTTCGCCTATAGACTTATGACAGAAGTGACACCCAATCACGTGACCACCTTCCAAGTCTGTAAGTTCTTTGGAGCGCCCCATTCTGCTCTCTCACGGTGTCTAATGACTACTAAGGTTACTGACATGGAGTACCTGGCAGTAGGTGGCTGCACAATGCACCTGATATAAAAAACGTATGTTTTTGATGGTGTACGGATACTTTTGATCACATAATGTATCTCTGAGCTGGTGTGTCTTTGTCTCAGTTCAGAGCAGAGAGTAGTCAAGTGTTGGAGAAGGATTAACCTGGCAGAACGTTTAGCATAGTGCATCTGCAAGAGGATTATGCTGAGGAAAATTGTTACGAATTATTAATCTGACGGTAGGACTTAAAGATGCAGCATTTATGGACCAAAGAATGGATATTCATTATGAATATATTTTTAAGGCAATAACTTTTGTTGGCATGTACTGATAATGTTAGCAATTCTACCAACAGAACAGTCCACCCCCACACCACAGTTTAGGTCGTTCCAGTTTAATTTGTTTCAAATTGCATAATCGTAAAAGCGTTGCCGTGTAAGACTTTTGTAAAGAAAGTAAAGTTTTTGGTTTTCTGTGAGTTTTATGTTATTGCGAAAAAGAGTTTAAAATAGAGCATTCTCATTGTAATGAATGTATTACTATTTTCATTTCAAGTAAGAAGTCGTTTCTGGTATGAGTAAATCATCCCAATCTTTCTCCTACTAGTTTAGTTTTACTTTCGCATATTTTAGCTGGTGCGATTTCTTCATGCTGTGTGTTGCTGCAGATGAAGCTGTAATTTTTTAAGTGAGATTCTTTTCATATATGGATGGTTCTTTCGCTTCTAATCTCACGTTTCCACTGTACACATTCTAATTTCTTTGTAATTACGATTTTAAATTGGCCAGTGAATAGTGTGTGTTTCATAGTGTTGCTACGTAATTTCAGTGTTTCAATTATTTTATTTAATTATCTTCACAGTGAACAACAATTCACATAGGGTCATATTACCATAAAAGAGTTGCTGTGGGATCTGTGAGTACGTCTTGAAACAACCAACGACAGTTCATTTGTATGTAACTCAATAACTAGATGTAGTCTTATGCTTTCAAAATCACAAAGTACTCAAATGCATCACCAATTTCGCTCTTCTGACGAGGGTTGTCCAGAAAGTAGAGCAGCGGATTTTTTTCCTTCAACAATTCTTTATTGAACATCATGAGAATTACACAAACGAAAGAATGGTGTTTTATCTACACACCCTATTTTTCCAGGTAATATCCATCCCGTTCTATGACCTTCCTCCAGCGCGAAACAAGGGCGTGTATGCCCTGTCGGTACCAATCCTTGTCCTCGTGGCGGAGCCAATGCTTCGCTCTGTGAATCACCTCCTCATCGTCCTCATAACGTCTTCCACAAATGGCATCCTTTAATGGCCTAAATAAGTGGAAGTCCGAGAGGGCTAGGTCAGGTGTCAGGTGTGATACACGTGGATGGTCTCCCCGACTGCTCCAAACCGTGGAGTTCCATCGAACTCGCTTCTCATTACCTCACCCTCCGTTTCCAGCGTCTAACTGTATTTCTGTGGACAGCAGATGCTCCATCGACTTTGCACAAGCATCTGTGCAAAGTCTACAGTGAGAGATTCAATGACCGCACATTGCATGTAATGTACATCACCTACAGGCGCCAGGTCAGGTGTCAGGTGTGTTACACATGGATGGTCTCCCCGACTGCTCCAAACCGTGGAGTTCCATCGAACTCGCTTCTCATTACCTCACCCTCCGTTTCCAGCGTCTACCTGTATTTCTGTGGACAGCAGATGCTCCATCGACTTTGCACAAGCATCTGTGCAAAGTCTACAGTGAGAAATTCAATGACGGCACATCACCTACAGATGACATTTTGAAATTGTCCTGCAGCTACGCTATCTGTCGGAACTGACGGAAACTCGGCGGGTTCACTCAGAAGTCTTCAAATAATACATACGTAACGTTTCGCATTCGTAGCATATTTTTCGGCTGAAAAAAATGCGGTGCATTACTTTCTGGGCAGCTCTCGTGTTATTACTATTATTATTATTGCCCATCCTTATATCCTCCCCAGCAGCTATTCTCTTGCAAATCAGCAGGAAGCATCTCCCCTGCATATCAGTGATAGTTTCTTGTCCTGTTATTATTACCCATTCTTCCCCATTGGCTAGACTGGCTAGAGCAACTCTCTAGTGCTAGACTAATAGCGAAAATATTTAGATTTATGATAAGGTGGAGCTTTACAGCTGTCAGATAATTTTGAAACTTCATTGTAAGTAACTATCAGCTCTTTTTGATGCTGACTGATACTGGCTTCGATCAGTAGGCCACTATCAAGCTGCTTGTCACTACAACATTGGAAGAGAACAACTTCGATGTAGGTAGAAAACATAGCTTCTGTTACAATAAATCATCTCCAAATGACACAGAAATGTAGGAGAAGCACACAAGCCAAAAATACATTTCAAATGTATGCTCGTCTTGCGTGTGTCCCGTACATATTCGTGACTCTTGGAGATCTTTTATTGTAAATGAAGCTATTTTTTTTCTACCTAATCGAAGTTGTTCACTTCAAATGATGTAGTGACAAGGTGGTTACGGTTCACTTCGGGTTAATAATAGTCTACTGATCGAAATTGATGGCATTTTGCATAAAAATAAGCTGTTAATGGTCATCTACAAAGATGTTTCACAACTTATAGCGAAAATATCCTCGCAACATCCAGCAGTTATTGGGAAGAGGGGAGTTAGTTTGTGGCAGTATGCTAGGTCGGCCATGTTGGACTGTGACATCACAGTTAAACTGTGCCTTATATCAAATGTGATGAAATAAAGAGAGAATCCTGCATCCTTCCACATATTCAAATTGAATTTTTATAAATAAAGATTTATTTATTATTATTATTATTGTCATTATTATGTCCTATGCATGCAATGCAATTAATAGTTGAATTCACCACGTAAATTCGAATTTACCACAAAAATCTGAATTTACAGCCAATTTTGAATTTCCCGTCGTTTTGAATTTCCCAACATCTCTGCAGTTTGGAGGGGGAGAGCCCTGTCTCTCTCTTAAACTGATTAAAAATGAAATATACATACTGAATTCTGTAAATAAACAAAATATCCTCTGCAATGGAACTGACATTGATTTCAATTTTGTGTCATAAGATCCGTCCAGACCTACAACTCAGCACAGAGCGATTTTTACCGTCAATTTTTTTTCAGCGACAGGAAGGATGGATGGTTGGGAGGGGAAGGACAAGGGGTTTGGAGAGCTTGGTATTTCTAAGAGGGTGAGGGGGCACCCACTAACAGGCTTGGGATTTCTCAGAGGGGGTAATTAGTTGACCAGTTTAAATAATTAGTCAATTAATTTGACATCTAGAATGTGACATCAACATTGTGATGTTGCCACATCTACACCAGGGGGTAGAGGGAGGGATAGGGGAAGTTCTGAAATCTTAAATAAATTTGGCAACAATGCGGACTGCACCATTAGCTGCTTTATCACACTACTATATTGCTACATACATATTGTATGAATAAGATGTAGTATGCTTCTTGATCCATATTTGGAAGTAGGCTGACGAAATGTATATAATACTGCTACCTGTGATGCACAACTACATTCTTATAGAACTTGTCACTAGAGTTTGCTGATGATGTCTGTTGAATAAAAACTTCCATATCAAATCCTGGTAAGCGAGATAATTCGATGCCAAACACTCATAAACTGGCTGAACATGGGCTTTATATACCACCTCTTTGCCGTATCGTAGAACTGACAGCAACTCAGGGGTATTATAGTGCGAAAATGGTGTAAGAACACGGAAAAGGAATTTTGGCTCATGAATAAATACGAAAATCCACTGATGTTACAGAGATTAATTTGGGTTTTGTAGGGGAGGAAGTCCCATCAAACATCTAATATATATTTGCAGACTGCTCTCGAAAGTGATATTTTGATTATAAATTCTGTATTATGCTTCGACATGTCCCTGCACTTCTCACAAGTGACGTCTTTAAGTGCTCTCGAATGCCGCCCCAATCTACTGTTGGCACCCAACCACGATGCAAATGCAATGAGAATGGCAGAAACGTAATGGAAATGCAAGCTTACGAAACCGATCTGTGAGTAAGGATAAAAAAAGAAACAAAATATAGCTGTTAGATTGACTTTTTTCCTTTACAATGTGGGTGATACAGTTGCGCATCCAGGACAAGTATTCACCACGTGGGACTGCATTAAGATAAGATTAATTAGGCGTTATAAGTTCTGTTGTTAGTGTTACAATTCCTAATGCCTGCATATTCGCACAGGTGGGTAAAAAAGAAAAGGCATAGTGCCTTTGATTACTTATGAAAACGCCCTCGGTCCCGGATTAGAGTCCCACCACCGCTTAAATTTAAAATAAAAGTCATTAACAATGGTGGCCGAAGACTTCAGGAATAAGAACTCACTCTTATTCAGCCAAAGACGTTGTCAAAGAGAGTAGAGGATCGGACAGTAGAGGATCGGACATTGGGTGGATAGCTACCCCTGTAGGCGGAAGAATTAGCAATGGTCAATAGCATGAGGATGTAGAAGGCAATGGATATCACTGCATTAAAGACACATAATACGTATCCAAAGGACATGTGACCTGTAACCTCTCCTTTGGCAAAAGACTCCAGAATAGCCCCGTATTCGGATCTCAGTGAGCGGACTGCCAAGGGGTAGTTGACCATGAGAAAAAGACTACCAAGGGGGAGGTAACCAAGAAAAAAAGAATGAAATACAAACGAAAGGATAACGTTCTGAGAGGCCGTTGAATGTCACAAGTTTGAGTGTAGTAGGGAAGCTATAAAATCTGAAAAGAGAAATGCTAAAGCTAAATCTAGATATTGTGATGGTTGGTGAGCTGAAATTGAAAGATGACTAGGATTTCTGATCAGATGAGTATAGGGTAATATCAACAGCAGCATAAAATGGTATAATAGGAGTAGGATTCGTCATGAGTAGGAAGGTGGGGCAGAAATTGCGTTACTGTGAACATTTCAGTGATACACGATAATACGTTTAAACAATGCTTAGTTATTTTTTCTGTGGGGCGGGATGCTCCAAGATAGCTGCCTATGTGCAATGGCAGCGTAAGCGTTCATTGATATCGTTATTAATAAAAAAACTGTACCTCTGGCCTAATATGAATTGAAAAACACTACAAGACGCCATTTTCGGATTATTAAGATTATTCTTTTTATACTTTTAGCATTAAATGACTGTTGGAAGAACTGATATAATTTTTGTCATTAATGGCGTCGCTACAATAATGAGGTTACACAAAAATGGGCTGGGCAGCATTTAATTACTACGCACTGAATCGTATACAGGATAGGTATTCACTACTGACAAAAACACCCACTACAATTATTAATCTCATGTATTCAGCACAATTATATTTCTACTATAGATAATTGTTATTAGTTTCAGAGCGTGAACAATTAACGTCCGTCAGCGAGAACAGCAGAATCGATAAGACAATGAAACAAAAAACCGCTCATTCTTCCTCTACAATAGAACACAGATAATAATGTTTGTAATTCTGATAGCGCAGATAACGCTTCTCCATTCTTAAGTCTCTGGAATTTTTTTCTACTATTTTTTCTACCGGAGGCAATGCTATATAATTAATTTCCTCTCCTAAAGACCTATTCAAAAATGCATCACAGTGTACCATTCACTGAAACACAAGGTTATTAATTATATAACACGACATTGACGTTGACGCTTCGAGCATAAGTAGAACGCACACCCGTCATTCCGTCAACCATCGTCAGTTGAAGAGTTGTGTGAATAGAATGTACACCAACGAAGAGAAGGTAGAAATGCTACTCTTATATGGGCAATGTAAGTTACCAGAATAGTAGTTGCAATACTGTTTTCTTATGTAGGGGTACATTTAGTACAGTAGTTTAAGTCCTTTCAAATACTGTTGTGTAGAGTAGGCATACAGTAATGGCTGTCCTTCCTACAAACTGCATCCACATAATGTTTCTTTTATTGTTGTTGTTGTTGTTGTTGAATGTAGGCGAAATGCTGCGCAAGCAGCGGAACTGTACAGAGAGCGATATCCTGACAATAAACCACCTTCCCGCTTCAGGAAACGGGCTGTTTCAACCCACGACAACGCAATCGTCGTACCACTCGGACAGACGAAGCTGCCGAAGCTGTTGTTCTTGCTTCCGTTGCTGTGAATCAAGATGTGAGCACACGACAGCTTAAACACGAGATTGGCATTCTTAAAACCAGTGTACATCGCATTCTTACACGTCATCGGTTCCATCCTTATCATGTATACCTACATCAAGAATTGCATGGGAATTATTTCCAGGATCGTGTACAGTTCTGTCGGTGCGCACAGCAGCAAATCCCCGCCAATCCGAACTACTTCTCCAATGTTCTATTTACCGATGAATGTTCCTGCTCAAACAAAAGACAGGTAACCACAAGGAACATGCATTATTAGTCCAGCGACAACCCACGATAGCTTAGACAGGTGGAACATCAGCGTCAATGGAGAGCTAACGTCTGGTGTGGGATGATGGGTACTATCATTATTGGCCCTTATTTCATCAATGGTAATCTAAACGGCAAGAGTATGCCAATTCACTCAGAGAAATCCTTCCTCTTATTCTGGATGAGGCGATGCTAGGAACCAGAATGCTTATGTGGTATCAACACGATGGATGTCCAGCACACGTGCACGTCGTGTTCTGCACCGAAGGTATCCTGCCAGATGGATTGGTCGAGCAGGAACAGTTTCTTGACTTGCTAGGTCTCCTGATTTAAATCCTCTGGACTTTCTTTTTTTTTGGGGGGGGGGGGGGCGCATTAAAGACGTTGTCTATCGCGATATTTCAACAACTCCAGAGGACAAGCAGGAACGTATCGTCGTTGCTTGTAATTCTCTTCAGCAGGCAACACTGGAAGCAGTTAAATATTTCTGTCATCAGCGAGTGCACCAGTGTATCGGTGTCCAGGGTCACCACTTTGAGCACCTTTGAATGCTCTACTCCTGGGCGACGGTACAGGAGAGTCAAAGTCTTTTTTGTGTTATGTTTTTACTTGGTTTGCATTTGTTTTCTGACAACTCCAGCAAGTGGACGAGTTTGTGATCCCAGGCTCAAAGTCAGTGTTGTGTTTTGTAATTAATAACGTTGTGTTTCAGTGAATGATACAGTGTGATACATTTTTCAATAGGTCTTTAGGAGAGGAAATGTATTACCGAATAAAAAGTTCAGGGTGCCATTTAAAAAAAGTCATACCGCTGTCCATATCTTTGTAAAAAACAAAGCTACAACGAAGGCAATTATGCTGATTGATGTCCCCCGGACGGCTAAAGAACATTTGCTTGAAACATTTTGTAATTTGAACCTGGACAAACAGTTATTTAGGGTGGTAAAGATAAATGGGGCACGCTGTATACGCCGACTTCGCAAATGGAGGACGAAGAGATAGGGAAAGTATGTGGGGATGCTGAATGGGTAATTTAGTATGTAAAGGGTGATGAAAATCTAATAGTCACGGCGGACAGGAATGCGGGTGTAGAGAAAGGAGTAGATGAAAGGGTAATGGGAGAATATGGGCTCGGTATTAGGAATAAGAGGGAGGAGAATAATTGAGTTGTGCAATAAATTTCAGCTAGTGTTAACGGATACTCTGTTCAAGAACCACAAGAGCAGAAGGTGCATTTGGAAAAGACCGGGAGATACGAGAAGATTTTAGTAAGATTACATCATACTCAGGCAGAGATTAAGAAAACAGATACTGAATTTGAAAATGTAATCAGAAGCACATAAAAACGCAGATCACAATGTTGTAGTGATGAAAAGAAGGCTGAAGTTTAAGAGACTAGTCAGGAAGAATCAATGTACAAAGAAGTGGAATACCAAAGTACTAAGGAATGAAAAGATACGCTTGAGGTTCTCCAAAATTATAGACCCTGCGATAAGGAATTGCCCGGTAGGCTGTTCAGTGGAAGAGGAACGGACATCTCTGAAAAGGGCAATCGGAAAAGCTGGAAAAGAAAACATAGTTATAAAGAAGGTAACTATGAACAAACCACGGGTAATAGAAGAAATGCTTCAGCTGAATGACGAAAGAACGAAGTACAAAAATGTTGAAGGAAATTCAGGAATACAGACGTACAAGACATTTGGGACTAAAATGAATGGGCAGTGCAGGGAAGCTAAGGCCAATTTGCTGCACGAAAAATGAAAAGAAATCGAAAAAAATGATTGTCGAACGGAATGACTCAGCATATAGAGAAGTCAAAACAACCTTCGGTGCAATTAAAAGCAAGTATGGCAACATTAAGTGTGCACACAGAACTATACTGCTAAATGCACAGGAGAGAGCAGGAAGGTGCAAAGAGTATACTGAAATCCTCTGTGAGGGAGAAGACTTGACAGAAAATGAAGTAGGAGTTGATACAGAAGAGATAGGGGATCCTATATTAGCAATTGAATTTAAACGAGCTTTGGATGACTTAAGATCAAATAAGGCAGAATGGTTCAAATGGCTCTGAGCTCTATGGGACTTAACTGCTGTGCTCATCAGTCCCCTAGAACTTAGAACTACTTAAACCTAACTAACCTAAGGACATCACACACATTCATGCCCGAGGCAGGATTCGAACCTGCGACCGTAGCGGTCGTTCAGTTCCAGACTGAAGCGCCTAGAACCGCTCGGCCACATCGGCCGGCAAATAAGGCAAAAGGGATAGACAAAATTACATCAGAATTTCTAAAATCATTGAGGGAAGTGGCAACAAATCTATTGTTCCCGTTGGTGGGTAAAACATAAGAGTCTGGTGATATACAATCTGATATGCGGAAAAAAATCTCAACTTAATTCAGAAGACTGCAGTCATCGACTAGTGCACGAATTATTGCACTATCAGCTTAACAGCTCATGCATCCAAGTTTTTTATAAGAATAATATACAGAAGAAAGGAAAAGAAAATGGGGGAAGTGTTAGGTGATCGTCAGTTTGGCTTTAGCGAAGGTAAAGGCACCAAAGAGGCAGCTCTGACGCTGCCGTTGATAGTGGAAGCAACACTAAAGAAAAACCAAAGCAAGTTCATAGGATCTGTCGATCTGTAAAAAGCGTTCTACAATGTAAAATTGAGCAAGATGTTCGAAATTTCGAGTAAAGCTGGAGTTAGTTGTAGGGAAGGACGGGTAATACACAATATGTACAAGAGCCGAAGGGGAACAATAAGAGTGGAAGAGCAAGAACGAAGTGCTCGGGTTAAAAACGATGTAAGACAAGGGTGTAGTCTTTCGTCCTTATTGTTGAGTCTATACATCGAAGAAGCAATATCAGTGACAAGGTTCGCTGATGACACTGCTGTCCTCATGAAAGTGGAGAAGAGTTAGAGGATCTGTTGAATGGAACGAACAGTCTAATGAGTGTAGAATATACATTGAGAGTAAATCGAAGAAGGGTGAAAGTAATGTGAAGTTTCAGAAATTAGAACAGCGATGAACTTAACAATAGGATTGGTGATCAGGTAGTAGATGATGTTAAGGAATTCTGATACCTAGGCAGAAAAATAACCAATGACGGACGGAGCAAGGAGGACATCAAGACCAGACTAGCACTGGCAAAATGGGCATTCCTGGCTAATAGAAGTCTGCTAGAATCAAAAATAGACCTTAATTTGAGAAAGAAATTTCTGAGAATATACGCGTCCGTGACGTAGCTAAACACTTCTAAAGTGAAAAGTAACTATACTCGCCGGTTAATGGGAATACGTGTTTCTACAGTGAAATTCGTAGGGAGTTTTTTTGAAAAAAGTTTATCTCTCATCTACGGTGGGTTACCCACTGAAACGTGGAAAGTAAATTAAAGCAATATTATAGTAGACACAATGTCGAATGGAGATATCGTGCGTATTATGCCAACCAAAGAGCCTGTTCAATAAGTTTTCAAAATTGGTTATTTTTCAGGCCTAGACGCTAGTTTCATGCAAGAACTGCGACGCAGACTTTTGGAAGAAGAGATAAACTCAGGCACCACAAGCGTGTATTTTGGGAGCACGAGGAAGGTGTGGAACAATGTACCACTTGTATCGGAACTAAGAGCAGAACTTAAGCAACAACACAGTCTTTATGTGAATTACTTTCCTGTGAAGACTAAGCTCCCATTATCGTTCTGGGTACTGTTCCTGAGATGTGGCGCCTGCAGTAGATACGGCCACAGGTGCAAGTTAGGCCCAGAAGCTGGTTTATTGCAATCCTGGACGGGTCACAGGAATCCCCACCGTAAACTGGGAGCTCTGGGGAAAGGAAAAGCCGCTAACATCCCGGATGCACCGCCTTACTTTTGCAGCACGGTGCCCAGTAGGTAACCGACACGGGGCTGTAGATATATGGAGACCTGCAAGAAAATTTTCAACAATAACTTTGGGTATACACTCTTCTCTTAGATACCGGTATACAATTGATGACTTTGCATTCGGAAATGTAATTAGTCTTTTTTAAAAAAAACATATACACTAGGCAGAATTTTGACTGCTATCTACACTGCTGAATAATGATTATAAATAACTAGAACCGATTTTCATGCTTTGATATCGAAGGTCACAACTGACAAATGTTTAATGAATGACAAATTGCAACTGACGTGTGGAGGCTAGTTGTCACTGCATCAAATTTTTACCAGCATCAAAGAACTTATCATCCTTTTCAGAGTTCTGCTCCTAAGAGATTGTTCACGTGGGGCACCGCGTCGTGTTTCCTGTAGAGCGGTTTTGCATATCTGATATTTCGAGCAGAGCTTTGAGAAGGCGACTTTGCTAAGGCGAACTCTACAATGAATAACGGAAGCGTAAGCAGAAATTGATATATTTTCTTCGGAGAGAATCCGCAACCGCTTGATGTACAACGGCTTTTATTGTTCGCATTTACTAATAAAGTGTAACCGCTTTTGTTTCCATATGAACTGCGATCAGATCTGATTGCATCGGTAACGAGTGTAACCCGTTAATAGTGCTGTGAATGTGCCCGACTCAAACGGCCTGAGCGCTTCACACCACACCTCGAGAAATCTGCTTGAATTTTCGATCGCTCCGCGATCTAGTGACTTCTGTTGGTACTATATATACGACTTATCTTCGGTTTTTCATACATAATTGACTATGATAATAAAAATAACTATGTAACATGGACTGCAATATCATATATAAAAACGGTAACTAATAAAAAAAATTCGCAAACACGATTCTGTACAATTCTCGAACCAGCGCTCGTCCTGGTATCTAGTGGCGTTTATGGGTACTAGCACCATACAGGATTTTGCCACTTAATTTGTTCTCGCGATCGCACTTAGTTTGATGTGATTTAAGTGAATAATTGGGGTGGAAGGCATGGAAAGGAAAGAGGCAGGAAGGAAATAATGACTTCCAGCCGCACAGTGCATTGTGGCAATGCAACGCCGAGACCTAAAAATATGTGCCAGACTGGGACTAGAGAAACAGAGCATCCAGATTCGAGTGCCGGTCCGGCACAGATTTTCAACTCTCGCCGTTGCATTGCCATAATGCACTGTACGGCAGGAAGTCAGAATTCCATTCCCATCTCTTTCCGATTCCATTTCCTTTCCTTTCCACTCACCTCAATCATTCATGTACACTACTGGCCATTAAAATTGCTACACCAAGAAGAAATGCGAATGAAAAACGGGTATTCAGTGGATAAATATATTATACTAGAACTGACATGTGATTACATTTTCACTCACTTTGGGTGCATAGATCCTGAGAAATCAGTACCCAGAACAACCACCTCTGGCCGTAATAACGGCCTTGATACGTCTGGGCATTGAGTCAGACAGAGCTTGGATGGCGTGTACAGGCAGCTTCAACATGATACCACAGTTCGTCAAGAGTGGTGACTGGCGTTTTGTGACGAGCCAGTTGCTCGGTCACCATTGACCAGACGTTTTCAGTTGGTGAGAGATCTGGAGAATGCCCTGGCCAGGGCAGCAGTCGAACATTTTCTGTATCCAGAAAGGCCCGTACAGGACCTACAACATGCGGTCGTGCATTATCCTGCTGAAATGTAGGGTTTCGCAGGGATAGAATGAAGGGTAGAGCCACGGGTCGTAATACATCTGAAATGTAACGTACTCTGTTCAAAGTGCCGTCAATGTGAACAAGAAGTGACCGAGACGTGTAACCAGTGGCACCCCATACCATCACGCTTCCTATGTGCGTTCACCGCGATGTCGCCAAACACGGATGCGACCATCATGCGGCTGTAAACAGAAACTGGATTCATCCGAAAAAATAATCAGGGGGCGATACGTGGCTGCACGATCCGTTACAGTCATGAGGATAAGATGCCTGTCATCTCGACTGCTAGTGATACGAGGCCATTGGGATCCAGCACGGCGTTCCGTATTACCCTCCTGAACCCACCGATTCCATATTCTGCTAACAGTCATTGGATCTCGACCAACGCGATCAGCAGTGTCGCGATACGATAGACCGCAATCGCGATAGGCTACAATCCGACCTTTATCAAAGTCGGAAACGTCATAGTACGCATTTCTCCTCTTTACACGAGGCATCACAACAACGTTTCACCAGACAACGCCGGTCAACTGCTGTTTGTGTATGAGAACTAGGTTGGAAACTTTCCTCATGTCAGTACGTTGTAGGTGTCGCCACCGGCGCCAATCTTGTGTGAATGCTCCGAAAAGCTAATCATTTGCATATCAAAAATTGAAATGGCTCTGAGCACTATGGGACTTAACTTCTGAGGTCATCAGTCCCCTAGGACTTAGAACTACTTAAACCTAACTAACCTAAGGACATGACACACATGGATGCCCGAGGCAGGATTCGAACCTGCGTCCGTAGCGGTCGCGCGGTTCCAGCCTCTAGCGCCTAGAACCGCTCGGCCACTCCGCCCGGCATTTGCATATCACAGCATCTTCTTCCTGTCGGTTAAATTTCGCGTCTGCAGCACGTCGTCTTCGTGGTGTAGCAATTTTAATGGCCAGTAATGTATATGTCCCAGTTGCTTGGTTGCGACTGGTGTCTGGTCTGCCGGACACATCCGATTGAACAAATACCACTCGTAACAATTAATGTCATTTATTTCTTTTGTTAATCATTTAATTCTAAATTAATTTCCTTCCTTTGTTATCCAAACATTGCACCATCTTGCCTTTAAGCTGATTAAAAACTGGAAATAGCTTTAACCGCCGGCCGCGGTGGTCTAGCGGTTCTGGCGCTGCAGTCCGGAACCGCGGGACTGCTACGGTCGCAGGTTCGAATCCTGCCTCGGGCATAGGTGTGTGTGATGTCCTTAGGTTAGTTAGGCTTAAGTAGTTCTAAGTTCTAGGGGACTTATGACCTAAGATGTTGAGTCCCATAGTGCTCAGAGCCATTTGAACCATTTTAGCTTTAACCGTTATCCTAATATATCAACAGGGATAGAAGTGCTCATTAACATCCATCAGCCAAATCATCAGTCTCTAGTAACCCGATAAAACATTGCACTAGTGTCAGAGGTATGTGATTTTTGAAGGAAAATATTTCGGTATTTGACAATTAGCTTTACTCAAAAGTCACCACAAATATTTGTGTACCCACACGTACCGGTACTCTTTGAGAACGCTTATCTTAAAGTTGTTCAAGTACAACAGAAGCTTGTAAAGTGGCAGTGTTTAATATTATTTCCATCTATGTTTCACTAAATTATCAAATTTTAATTAGAGCTATAGTTTGTCAAGGTTAGTTCGTAGCTCCTCGCGTTCTGGACTCGCTCCGTGCGAGTCAAAAGTCAATGATTGTTCCAGCCGCACTTGATACTATCGAGCTCTATGGCGCATCGGGATATCTCGATCCCGTTCGAGCGGGACCAATTCATCAGAAAAATTTACGGGTTCATTACAGTATTATCGATACAAAAAAAGTCAGCCGGCCTTTGTTGCCGAGCGGTTCTAGGCGCTACAGTCTGGAACCGCGAGACCGCTACGGTCGTGAGTTCGAATCCTGCTTCGGGCATGGATGTGTGTGATGTCCTTAGGTTAGTTAGGTTTAAGTAGTTCTAAGTTCTAGGGGACTTATGACCTCAGCAGTTAAGTTCCATAGTGCTCAGAGCCATTTGAACCATTTGAAAAAAAGTCGTTAGGCACATTTTCTCTATTGCTTCGTCAGATATTCACAATCTCGCACTTGTAATGTGCAGCTGGAGTCAGTCCAAACAATACTGGTAGTCACGTCTTTCATTCGATGCCCAGTGCCAATGGAAAGTGTCGTTATGTTTCCCATTAGAGAAAAATATAAATGTTTCTTTCAGCCGGAATTGTACATGCTGGTCGATAGAGCGGTCCCAAATCAGGCTAGAGAAATGTCTTTTAAGGGGGCCGGTAAAATACAAAGAAGAACCAGTACTCCACCATCGACTGGGTAGCGCTGCTACATGGTGGTAGCAGACAGCACGGGGCAGAGCGGCACGCGAGACGAGAAGGGCCAAGTCGGGCAGCGAAGACGTGGCGAAAAAGCGTTTACCGATACTAAAAAACTATGCGACACTGGACCTGGCAGAGAACGCACGTCGTCTTCCCTCCACGCCGTACTGTAGGAAACAGGTACATGACTTTAGAGGTAACAGACATGCTTTTGATTACAAGTGAGTGCTGCTAAGGCGTACAAGCGTACTATTTAATAGTTGTTGCTGTGGTGAATCTTTATAGCAGAATTTCAGAATACCAATTTTATTTGTTCAGCAATGTGCAATTATGTTACAAGGGAGGACGATCGGGTGTACGCTGAAAGCCAGTCACTAGGTTAAAAACGAACATGATCTGGATGGTAAACCAAATATATTATACTATGACGATGTTCTTGTAACCAAGACAATCAGATCTAAAGATGATTGATGTGTGTATAAAATTCTGTGACGTAGCATGCGAAATTTTCTGATGAAATACTTACTCTTGTAACTGCACTACTGAAGTTCCTACATGGACTTTGGCGGTGCTGTCTTCAAAAAGAATACTTTCTCATATATCCACGATGACTTGTTTCGTATGGACGTACATGAAGACAGAATAAACTGAACAGAAACTGGTTGGTTGCTAGAGCTACAGCTGCCTCTCCCATCCTACGATAACAACTGGTAAATCGGAGAGAATGTGGCAGAATTTAATACGTCGTTATACTGGATGCACTGGGGCTGGTGGTCGGCATTTTTAACTGTAGTTATAAGTTGTTGCTACAAGGTGTCTTACTGAAATACAGTTCCTTATCTCAAAGCAATTAGTTTAGCATCCTCTACCATATGTATAACTTTGACGCCAAAGTTTTATGATAGGCCATATCTACAGTTCCTCAATCTCTTTCAGTCATGCAATACTTCATTTCATACACAAGATGAAAAGACCGATACTCATAAATAAACTGTAACGTAACTCAACAAGGTTTTACAAATATACACTATTGCCAATTAAAATTGCTACACCACGAAGATGACGTGCTACAGACACGAAATTTAACCGACAGGAAGAAGATGCTGTGATATGCAAATGATTAGCTTTTCAGAGCATTCACACAAGGTTGGCGCCGGTGACGACACCTACAACGTGTTGACATGAGGAAAGTTTCCAACCGATTTCTCATACACAAATAGCAGTTGACCGGAGTTGTCTGTTGAAACGTTGTTGTGATGCCTCGTGTAAAGAGGAGAAATGCGTACTATGACGTTTCCGACTTTGATAAAGGTCGGAATGTAGCCTATCGCGATTGCGGTCTATCGTATCGCGACACTGCTGATCGCGTTGGTCGAGATCCAATGACTGTTAGCAGAATATGGAATCGGTGAGTTCAGGAGGGTAATATGGAACGCCGTGCTGGATCCCAAGGGCCTCGTATCACAAGTAGTCCAGATGACAGGCATCTTATCCAGATGGCTGTAACGTATCGTACTGCCACGTCTCGATCCCTGAGTCAACAGATGGGGATGTTTGCAAGACAACAACCATCTGCACGAACAGTTCGACGACGTTTGCAGCACCATGGACTATCAGCTCGGACACCATGGCTGCGGTTACCTTTGACGCTGCATTACAGACAGGAGCGAGTGCCATGATGTACTCAACGACGAACCTTTGTGCACGAATGTCAAGACGTCATTTTTTCGTATGAATCGAGGTTCTGTTTAAGCATCATGATGGTCGCATCCGTGTCTGGCGTCATCGCGGTGAACGCACATTGGAAGCGTGTATTCGTCATCGCCGTACTGGCGTATCACCCGGCTTGATGCTATGGGGTGTCATTGGTTACACGTCTCGGTCACCTCTTGTTCTCATAGACGGCACTTTGAACAGTGGACGTTACATTTCAGATGTGTTATGACCCGTGGCTCAACTCTTCATTCGATCCCTACGAAACGCTACATTTCAGCAGGATAATGCACGACCGCATGTTGCAGGTCCTGTACGGGCGTTTGTCGATACAGAAAATGTTCGACTGCTGCCCTGGCCGGCACATTCTCCAGGTCTCTCACCAAGTGAAAACCTCTGGCCAATAGTGGCCGAACAACTGGCTCGTCACAATACGCCAGTCACCACTCTTGATGAACTGTGGTATCGTGTTGAAGCTGCATGGGCAGCTGTACATGTACACGCCATCCAAGCTCTGTTTGACTCAATGCCCAGGCGTATCAAGGCCGTTACTACGGCCAGAGGTGGTTGTTCTGGGTACTCATTTCTCAGGATCTATGCACCCAAATTGCGGGAAAATGTAATCACATTTCAGTTCTAGTATAATATATTTGTCCAATGAACACCCGTTTATCATCTGAATTTCTTCTTGGTGTAGCAAATTTAGTGGCCAGTAGTGTAACATTGACACCAAAGTTTAATGGTAACGCTATATGTACAGGTCCTTAATCGCTTTCTGTTTCTGTCATGCAATACTTCATTGCATCCACAAGATGAAAAGATCGATAGTTATAAATAAACTATAACGTAACTCAACAACGTTTTGGGAATATACTAGCGTCCCGCCTGGCTTCGTAAAACAGGACGAATTGTCCGGCATGGACACATTTTCCTTGTGACTCAATCTCTTATTGAAAACCATATCAAAATCCCTAACGCTAGTTCCTGACATTAGCCTTCACTTACAGTCAGAACAATGCGGTGGCAACTATACAGTGTGATTCTCGAAGATATGCAAATATTTTAATACGTTATTCTACAAGTAAAACTAAAGGAAAAAGTTCATACAAACACAGGTCCGCAAATGTTTACTTACGTAGTTGCGGCTAATAAAAGATTTTGCCTGAAATTTAGCAACTTCGCTAATATGAAGCCATTACAAAACTGTACGAGGTTAAAGTTATTTTTTTGCTATTGGTCCGGTGAATCTAATGAAATATGTCCCAGACGTGTATCTGCAGTAGTTTTTAAAACATCCAGAGAAGGAAAGATTACTATACAAGTAAATTTGATTACTTTCCATTAAGAATGTAAAACGTTTGTGTTATTGTTGGCAACCGTTAGTGTGTTGTTTCAGTCGTTTCCTTACCTTCAAACGAGTTAGTTTTCTGTATTGTTCAGTGAAAGAACAAGATGAGAAATAATTAAGTGAAACTACATAGTAACTGTTGTAGTTTGTGAATTATTTATGAAATTGGGATGCCTTTCAAGTTTACGACAGAGTAATACGCGGATATGGTGTTTATTTATGGCGAATGTGATGATAATGCTACGGCTACAGTTAACGAATGTGGCATACATTATCCAGCACGGCGGATTCCGAATGCATGAACCATTAGTGGAGTATTTCGAATGTTACGTGAGACAGGCTCACCATCTAGCGCTCATAATCAGTATGAGCAGTGATATGTGACGACGGTGATGAGGATGTTAAGGGTTCTGTTCAACGTAGCCCGGGTACCAGTACACGACGTATCTCTCAATGATTAGGCATTTCACAATCTAAGGTACGGCGTACACTAAAGTACAATAATCTGTATCCTTACCATAAACAAAAAGTGCATCATTTATATCTGGGACATCCTACCCCTTGCTTGGAGTTGTGCAACTCGTTAAATACTAATTGCCAGTTACACAGCTACATTTTATTTACTGATGGGGTACAGTTTACTCGAGATGATATAAAAAATTTACATAACGAGCACGTATGGTCTGAAGCAAACCCACATGCAACAGTGCAACGAAATTTCCAGCAGCGATTTAGCATAAATGTTTGGTGTGGCATAATCAAATGGTTCAAATGGCTCTGAGCACTATGGCATTTAACTTCTGAGGTCATCAGTCGCCTAGAACTTAGAACTACTTAAACCTAACTAACCTAAGGACATCACACACACCCATGCCCGATGCAGGATTCGAACCTGCGACCGTAGCGGTCGCGTGGTTCCAGACTGTAGCGCCTAGAACCGCTCGGCCACCCTTGTCGCCTGGCATAATCAAGACACACGTTATTGGACCATTAATTTTCCCAGGACGTCTGACTGGCGAGACGTACTCGCAGTTCCTTCAAGAAGAAATGCACCGCTTGCTCGAAGCTGTTCCACTTGCTACGAGATTTAAAGTGTACTTTCAACATGACGGCACGCCTCCGCATTTTACCAACGCCTTTACTACACATTTAGATTAACGTTTTCCTCAGAAAATGGATTGGTCGTCGTGCTACATGTCTATGGCCACCCAGATCGCCCGATTTAACACCAATGGATTTTTGTGTATGGGGATGGATGAAAGACATAGTTTATGAGGGCAAAGTCAATACACGTGAGGCATTACTTGCTCGCGTTATGAATGCAAGAGACGAAATTAAGAATAACCCTGTGAAACTGAAACGAGCAACAAAATCTGTTCATAGACGTGCTGTCAAATGTATTGAACTCGGTGGAGACATTTTTGAACATTTATTTTGAATGTATTGTGAAATTGTATGTACACTGTACAACGTCCTTAACACTGAGCTTTCTTTTTTCCTGTTTAACATGAATTCACGTGTGCTATGGTATTAATAAAAGCAGATTAGCTGACAAATTCATACTGTTTCAGTTAAAATTATTAACATCAGTTTTCCAAGATTAAATTCCCTACAACTTCCGTTGAAAACTTTGTACAATTGTCTGGAATTTAAAAACAAATTGGGCCAAGAAGTTAGTAAATTACAAAATTACGTCGTTGCTTCTCTGGATGTTCTGGAAAACTACTGCAGATAAACGTCTGTGAGATGTTTTTATTAGATTAACCAGATCAATAGCAACAAAATAAATGGAAATCGTGCTTTGCTTTAACCTCGTAAGTTCCCGATGGCTTCATATTAGAGATGTTGCTAAATTTGAGGCAAAATCTTTTATTAGCCGTAACTCCGTAACTAAACACTTGCGAACCTATGTTTATATGAACTTTTTCCTTTAATTTTGCTTGTAGAGTAACATATTAAAATATTTGCTTATCTTCGTAAATCACCCTGTATAATATGTACTGATGGCGCGAAAATTGCCAGTACCAGTTTCCGTCAATATTCCACTATAGTACACGGTTGCTTTACGTTAATAGCTGCCTTTAATGATTAACTCGTAGCTCCCTGTTAGCAGCCCTACTGTAGTCGAAGCAGAAGATTTTTTGTTTTTTTGTTTTTGTTTTTCTGGAAAGAGAAATTCATTGTTTAATAATTGACGAGTTATTTCTGTGGCCATAATAAGGCCTCTGTTAACGAGAACAACAGCGCCAGGCAAAGCAAAATAGATCTACAAAACTAAAGCCGACACGCTGATTGTTTTATTTAGTACTGCAATTTGGCGTGACTTGCTACGTAAAACATCTTCTTTAACAGCAAGCTGACTTAAAATATGTCTTTAATTACAACAATATATTTCCTACGTGACGTACTAAATACTCCTTGTGGAAACGAAAAAAAGAAGACTTTTATTGTCTCGGCATCGTTGGGGTCGTTAGTGATAGAATACAGGCTTTGGTTTGGGAAGGACGGAAAAAGAAATCAGCCATGTCCTTCTCAGAGGAAACGTATCATGTCTTAAGCGATCTCGGAGAACCATAGAAGAGGTAACTCTGGAAGTGTAGACAACGACTGGTACCTCTGTGGTCTCGTACGCAGTCCAATCTTGTTAACTGTAGTGGACTGACAAGGCAGCCAGTCCACAGAGACGGGCAGCCGAAAGGGCACACGTACACACACGCCGACTGGCGCGAAGTCTGGAACAGGATACGTGATGAATGTGATAAAGAAAAGAACGTAGCTACTAGAACACTTAACTTTTATATCGTCCTTTGGTATACAGCATTCTTGATGATACAAGTGAGACTCTTTAGATTCATGAAGTAACTAATGGCGCCTTGCTAGGTCGTAGCCATGGACTTAGCTGAAGGCTATTCTAACTGTCTCTCGGCAAATGAGAGAAAGGCTTCGTACGTGTAGTCGCTAGCAATGTCGTCCGTACAACTGGGGCGAGTGCTAGTCCGTCTCTCGAGACCTGCCGTGTGGTGGCGCTCGGTTTGCGATCCTGACAGTGGCGACACGCGGGTCCGACATGTACTAATGGACCGCGGCCGATTTAAGCTACCACCTAGCAAGTGTGGTGTCTGGCGGTGACACCACATTAACCACTGCGCCACCTATCTCTGCTTGAACACTTGTACGAACCAAAGATGAAGTATCAGTTAAAATTGAAGCAAGGCTCGTACTCGGTGCTAAGCATGGTAGTGTAGGGTGGGACGACTTTTTCCTATCTCGGAAAGTGATAGTGAAGCTGGTCTGCCTGTGGTTTCTTCAGATATTTCAATAAATTAGGAGGTTCGTGTGTTGATGTCTGCTGCGAGTGTCTGCGTGCAGTAGTGTTGTGCATCGTTATTATGAATGAGTACAGAAATGATTGTCGGGTGATGCTGAGGGAATTAGATTAGTAAATGAGACACTTAAAGTAGTAAACGAATTTTGCTATTTGGGGAGCAAAATAACTGATGATGGTCGAAGTAGACAGGATATAAAATATAGACTGGCAATGGCAAGGAAAGCGTTTCTGAAGAAGATAAATTTGTTAACATCGAGTATAGATTTAAGCGTCAGGACGTCGTTTCTGAAAGTATTTGTATGGAGTGTAGCCATGTATGGAAGTGAAACATGGACGAAAAATAGTTTGGACAAGAAGAGAATAGAAGCTTTTGAAATGTGGTACTACAGAAGAATGCTGAAGATTAAATGGGTAGATCACATAACTAGTGAGGAAATATTGAATAGGATTGGGGAGAAGAGAAGTTTGTGGCACAACTTGAGTAGAAGAAGGGATCGGTTGGTAGGACGTGTTCTGAGACATCAAGGGATCACAAATTTAGTATTGGAGGGCAGCGTGGAGGGTAAAAATCGTAGAGGGAGACCAAGAGATGAATACACTAAGCAGATTCAGAAGGATGTAGGTTGCAGTAGGTACTGGGAGATGAAGCAGCTTGCACAGGATAGAGTAGCATGGAGAGCTGCATCAAACCAGTCTCAGGACTGAAGACAACAACAACAACACAGAAATGAAAGGGAGGAAGTGGATAAAACCTAGCGACGCATTAGGTTTTCATGAAATTTTGGCACGAAGTATTTCATAGCAATTATTATTCAATGCCGGCCGGTGTGGCCGAGCGGTTCTAGGCGCTTCAGTCTGGAACCGCGCGACCGCTACAGTCGCAGGTTCGAGTCCTGCCTCGGGCATGGATGTTTGTGACGTCCTTAGGTTAGTTAGGTTTAAGTAGTTCTAAGTTGTAGGGGACTGATAACCTCAGATGTTGAGTTCCATAGTGCTCGGAGCCATTTTTTTTATTATTATTCAATTTTTAGGCAGAAAAATAACCGTAGAATATTCAAAAACTCATTTTTACCGGCTTAAAAGATGCTTTGAAACTCTAACACATGAGGTAAAAAGTCTAACGCATGGAAAAAAAGTCGTTCTACGGGTTTCCGAGCTTCTCCGCTAGCGCAGCGGATGACCCGAAACGGCCTACCTTCGCCAACTCGATACACGCTATAGTGTCTGGGTATGGTCAGGGTCATTTCAAAGCTATAATACGTTAGCTTGGCGTCAGTAAGCGTCAGAACGGGTACGAAAAAGACAATTCTTTCGATTCGAATCTTGATTTTTGTGTGTAGTATTTATTTTTGATAGTTTATTTATGATGTTATCGTATACAGTTTTGCATTTCAATTGAGAATGAGAAGAAAGAAAGTGTACTCGGGCGGAAAAGGTACGAAAACGTCGTATCCAAAGCTGCGTCGATGCAGTAAGTCAAAAAAGCGTCCAAAGCAGAGATGTGAGGCTGACAGCAGTATGGAAGGATTCAGTGCGTCTGCTAAGAAATTAAAAGACACTGTCCAAGATTGTAATGTCATTTACGGATTGAGCTATAGGATTATAAATTTACTTGCTGTTTTCTCTGTTATTTCTCAATACGTGCAGTGCAGACGTCACGCTACAAGAACGAGTTTTTAGCTTCACAGCAAGTATTGCTTGTCCAAACTGCCCAGAAGTTACTATATCAAGTAGTACGTTTATACGGAACGGACATGAAATCAACCGTCGTCTCGTGCAAACAATGTGCCTGATTGGAGTAGGGCTAAACGGAATAGTAAAGTTTTGTGCGTTCACGGAATTGGCATGACCGATATTTCACTCGTTCTGTGATAATTTAGTGGGTATGATTTCGATCGCAACGGCAGCAGTACGACAGGCTAGACTTGGGATAACAGATTGATGGTAAGATTTTTCCAAAAGTAGACTTTTTTCATTTCTTCGTGTGTACAACGCGTTTCAAAACTTTAAACACGTTTTTTCCCGTAACATAATTGTTCAAAAGTCACCCTGCGTAACTAAACAATTTTCTATCTTTTTGTTTGAAAATTTAACCACAACTTTGAAATAATATTTCAACGTGTAACACACACTGGATTTTTTATTTTTTATTTTTTTTTATTTTTTGGTCATCAGTCTTCTGCTTTGATGCGGCCCTCCACGAATTCCTCTCCTGTGCCAACCACTTCATCTCAGAGTAGCACTTGCAACCTATGTCCTCATTTATTTGCTGGATGTATTCCAATCTCTGTCTTCCTCTACATTTTTTTCCCTGTACAGCTCCCTCTAGTTTCGTGGAAGTCGTTCCCTCATGTCTTAACAGATGTCCTATCATTATGTCCCTTCTGCTTACCAGTGTTCTCCACATATCCCTTTCCTCTCCGATTCTGCACAGAACGTCTTCATTCCTCACGTAATCAGTCTACCTAATTTTCAACATTCGTCTGTAGTACCACATCTCGATTGCTTCGATTCTCTTCTGCTCCGGTTTTTCCACAATCCATGTCACTACCATACAATGCTGTTCTCCAGACGTACAGCCGGCCGGTGTGGCCATGCGGTTCTGGGCGCTCCAGTCTGGAACCGCGTGACCGCTACGGTCGCAGTTTCGAATCCTGCCTCGGGCATGGATGTGTGTGATGTCCTTAGATTAGTTAGGTTTAAGTAGTTCTAAGTTCTAGGGGACTGATGACCTAAGATGTTAAGTCCCATAGCGCTCAGAGCCATTTGAACCAACCAGACGTACATTCTCAGAAATCTATTCCTCAAATCAAAGCCGATATTTGATATTATTAGACTTTTCTTGACCAGGAAAGCCCTTTTTACCATTGCTAGTCTGCTTTTTATATCCTCCTTGCTCCGTCCGCATTGGTTATTTTACTGCCAAGGTAGCAGAATTCCTTAACTTCATCTTCCATCTTCTTCATGATCATCACCCCTGATGTTAAGTTTCTTGCTGTTCTCATTTCTACTCTACTTCTCATTACCTTCGTCTTTCTTTGATTTACTCTCAATCCATACTCTGTACTCATTAGACTGTTCATTACGTTCAGCAGATAATGTAATTCTTCTTCACTTTAACTCAGAATAGCAATGTCATCAGCGAATCGTATCATTGACATCATTTCTCCTTGAATATTAATTCCTATCCTGAACCCTGAGCTGTTAAGCTGGCTGTGCGGTAATTCTCGCACTTGTCAGATCCGGCCGTCTTCGGAATTGTGTAGATGATGCTTTTCCGAAAGTCGTATAGTATGTCGCCAGACTCAGAAATTCTACACAACAACGTTAATACTCGTTTTGTTGCCACTTCCCCCAATGACTTCAGAAATTCTGATTGAATGTTATCTATCCTTTCTGCCTTATTTGACATTAAGTCCTCCAAAGCTCTTCTAAATTCTGATTCTAATGCTGGATCCTCCATCTCTTCGAAATCGACTCCTGTTTCTTCTTCTATCACATAAGACAAATCTTTACTTTTAAAGAGACTTTCAATGTATTCTTTCCACCTATCCGTTCTCTCCTATTTTTTTTCTGTTAGTTAATTTGAACAGTATGTGTGTCCTTTTTAGTGAAAACTGAACGGCTCTATGGAATTATACAAAAATCAATATTCTGAAATCCCAAATGTGGTTCACTAGTCACACTCATGTAGATTACATAGATTTCTTTATCTTTTTTCTTCATTCAAATTGGCAACAGTTACAGAGCGAGTCGCAGATCGCCTCAAATTCAACATGCCTCGGGATAATTGCTGCAGCGTCACCACTTTGTAACATTTTCCGACAATATTTTTTGTAATATGAGTAAATACATGCTCAATTACTAACACAAGTGTTATTTCTCTAACACCTTTATTTGTGTTAAAAAAATTCTCTAGGAAATGATTTTTTTTTTACCGTTTCAGTGGTGTTACCCCTTAACTTCCTGTAACTGTGCTTCATAAATTTTGTAGGATAAAGATACTTCGGTACTTTAGAGATCACCAGTGTTGAAAACCCAGTGGACGGTTAGAAAACTTTAGTAATAACTGAGATAAAAAAGTGGGCAGTAGAGAAGAAACATTGGCCACCCATAGTGTAAACCATAATAAAAGACATTGACTTGCAAGTAGGCCGCTGTATCGCTTCTTCGTGTCTTCACATATTTCACATATTTCAAAGTTATTGGCGGCTCTTCATGAGTACTCTGACGATTAGCAACTACATATCACGCACATGATACCTCGTAGGATTTTAGTCGCCAACTTGATGAGATTCGAATGTGAAAAAGTAATCAAATCTTAAATTTATAACAGCGTTAGTGTGCACAGTAACATTGATAATTTATGTGAAAAAAGAAACATGACTCCTGAGAATCAGATAAATGACTATTCATTCAAAATTTACTAACGATCGTACTATTATCTTGTGGCTGGCAAAATTAGTCTTTAAGTAAGTAAATACCAGTGCAGCTTTTAGGGAATAATTTTGTTACATTTCATTTTACATTGTCTAAAGGTTTACGCCGCTGTACGCCAGCCAGAAGTTAAGCAATCCCTAAATCATAAAACGGCGGATGGTCGCAGAGGATGAGAACGGAGATGGGAGCAGGAGTCTTTTCTTACTCAAATGTACAGAGAATGCAGTGATTCGCACTTTGAGGCTTAGCGGCAAACGCATCAGTGTGGTTATTAAACTGTCTAAATGTTTTTATATGACGTTATCCACACTGACAGCTTTCTAATCATGATTTCAGTTACTCCAAAGTCAGGCTGACATATTAATTAGAATTTTATATAATGGCGTCAGCCACTGGCTGAATAAACTGATCAATCAGAAACCTGTCCTATGCATGCAGGCGTGAAACAATGGCAGTTCAGATAAACTTTCAGGAAGTTCATTGACTGACAGTCTTACAGTCTTCAACTAGTATTCAGGTCTACAACATGTACTCGTACTTATTTCTAGCGGATATTTCATGTTGTTCAACATAAGTGCAAGCATTATTAGATTTCGGATGTGAGATCTGGCTTATGTGCGATAGTCGTGTGGTCATTTTATATATGTACTTGCAATAGTGCTCGACAAGAATAGATTTCGCGAACCTATATTGAAGTATTACCATTAAACTCCCTCTATAGACTGTTTTCGTTCCTTACCTTTATTGAAGAGAAGGTGGCATCCTACTATGTCGAGTCTTTCATTGAAGTAACATGTAGACTTTCCCATTTGCCATTCCATCATTCACAGCTGATTGTACGAGTATTAAAATCTGTAACCAGTGGAAAAGGTGACCAGTGGGACATGAAGACAACTTTACAAGACAAAAGGTATGCTAAACTCTCGGTGGTGAATTAGGGATCTTTCTAGTTGGTCAACTTAGCCCTCCATATGCAACAACACGTGCTGTTAGCATGTTCAGTGCAGTGATATGGCAGGAATATTCTTTAAATCTTGTCCTACTTAATTAATTAGTTAGGCATCTGGGTATAAATTTAAAACGAACCACTATTTATAGCATACATTGTGTCAGGAAAATTCCGTAAAAAAGCGATTAATTTTAAAAAAGAGTTTCTAAATATGTCATCCCTTGTGGGAAAGTAGCCAACAAACTATGACTGATTGATTTGGTGGAAAATATTTTGAACATAGGCTGACAAGTTGCTACGCTTGGCATCTGTGTCTAGGGCATCAAACAATAGAGTCTGACTGAATGGTGAGGCAGGAAGTATATGAGTAGGTGTGAATTTTGAAAGCTGTGAATAAACTGAATTGGTATGACAGCAAACATTTTGAACAATGGATGCGTTTTAGAACTAGTTATTGAAGTGTGTAACTAGTAGGCAAGAAGCGTTTGAACAGTAAATATTGCGTTTGAACTCTGAATATAGCCAGTGAACAATATGTTATTAGTATGGCAGAAAACATTTTGAACAATGAATATTTTGTGTGAACTTTGTAAACTGCTATTGAACAACGGGTGGTCGCTATGGTAGGAACTGTTCTGAATAACTAACTATACGTGTGGCAGAACTGACTACGTTGAGCATTGAGCATCAGGGAAAATTTCGAGTTTGAACTGATACTGAGGGTTACGTTGTTACAAGCTGAATGTCTTTGCATTTGATAATGAACATTAGTAGAGGACACTGATTGTGGACGGATGGTATGGAAGACTGAAGATTATTAGGAACTGTGTTAGTGGATATTTATAGGTGCAACATTAATCAAGATGTAATCATCAGATAACACTGACGGCTATGAGTGCTGCAACGGCAGAGGCACACTACTTGCTACTGGCAGTGATCTAGCTGTCAAATCAAATCGGCAGCGCTGCGTCAACGTGATGGCATCGGCGTCTCTTGGCGGACGGCACGCGCTGCTTCGACTGCGGCAGGCAGGCATTCCAACAAAGGTCTTTTCAAAGAGGGCGGAGGAGCGGGTAGAGGTGCATGGTACTCTCTTTTCCTTGGGGTGGGAAATTTCCTCTGAATGTGGGAGAATCAGCAATCATCAACAGCATGAGGATACAGAAAGCAATGGAAATCACTGCACTGAAGACACACATAGTGCATCCGCAGGATATATAACGATGATCTCTCCATTGGCAAAAGATTCCGGAATAATCCCCCATACGTATCTCTAGGAGGAGACTGCCACGGGGGAGGTGACCATGGGATAAAGACTGAATAATCAACGAAAGGATAACGTTCTGCGAGTTGGGACGTGGACTGTCAGAAGTTTCAACGTGGTAGGCAATCTAGAAAATCTGAAAAGAGAGATGCAAAGCTTCAATCTAGATGTAGTAGGGGTCAGTGAAGTGAAATGGAACGAAGACAAGGATTTCTGGACAGAAGAGTATAGGATAACAACAGCGGCAGAAACTGGTATAATAGGAGTAGGCTATGTAATGAATAGGAAGGTAGAGCGGAGAGTGTGTTATTGTGAACTATCCAGTGTGGGGTTATCAGCGCCCGTACAAATTCCCAACCTTTGCTCAGTCCAGTCTCGCCACTTTCATGAATGACGATGAAATGAGGAGGACAACACAAACACCCAGTCATCTCGAAGCAGGCTAAAATCCCTGATACACTCTTATCAGAACTGACAGAAAACTAATATCGACAACGATAGTTCAAGTATACATGCCGACGTCGCAAGTTAAAGATGAAGAGATGGTTCAAATGGCTCTGAGCACTATGGGACTCAACATCTTAGGTCATAAGTCCCCTAGAACTTAGAACTACTTAAACCTAACTAACCTAAGGACATCACACACACCCATGCCCGAGGCAGGATTCGAACCTGCGACCGTAGCAGTCCCGCGGTTCCGGACTGCAGCGCCAGAACCGCTAGACCACCGCGGCCGGCGATGAAGAGATAGAGAAAGTATATGAGGATACTGAAAGGTAATACAGTACGTAAAGGGAGACGAAAATCTGATAGTCATGGGAGACTGGAATGCAGTTGTGGACGATAGAGTAGAAGAAAAGGTTACAGGAGAATATGGGCTCCGGGCGAGGAATGAGAGAGGAGAAACACTAATTGAGTTCTGTAATAAATTTCAACTGGTAATAGCGAATGCTCTGTTCAAGAATCACGAAAGGAGAAAGCATACTTGGAAAAGGTCGGGAGATACGCGAAGAGTTCAGTTAGATTACATAATGATCAGACAGAGACTTCGAAATCTGATACTGAATTGTAAGTCGTACACAGGAGCAGATACAGACTCAGATAACAATGTGGTAGTGATGAAAAGTAGGCTAAGGTTTAACAGGTTAGCCAGGAAGAATCAATACGGAAAGAAGTGGGATACGGAAGTACTAAGGAATGACGAGGCACGGTTGAAGTTCTATAAGGCTGTAGATACAGCAGTCAGGAATAGCTCAGTAGACAGTACAGCTGAAGAGGAATGGACATCTCGAGAAATGACAGTCACCCAAGCTTGAAAGAAAAACATAGGTACAAAGAACGAAACTGAGAAGAAACCATTGGTAACAGAATAAATATTTCAGCTGATCGATGAAAGAAGGAAATACAAAAATGTTCACGGAAATTCAGGAATGAAGAAATACAAGTCCCTGAGGAAGGATATAAATAGGAAGTGCAGAGAAGCTAAGGCGAAGTGGTTGCATCAAAAATGTGAAGAAATCGAAAAAGAAATTATTCTCGGAAGGGCTGACTCTGCATACAGGAAACTCAAAACAACCTTCCGCGAAATTAAAAGCATGGGGTGGTAAGAGTGTAACTGGAATTCCACTGTTATATGCTGTGGAGATAGTACATTGAAGGCCTCTGTGTGGGGGAAGATTCGTCTGATGTGATAGAGGAAGAAACAGGCGTCGATTAAGAAGAGACAGTAGATACAGTATTAAAATAAGAATTTAAAAGAGCTTTGGAGGACTTACAATTTAATAAGGTATAAGGGATAGATAACATTCCATCAGAATTTCTAAAATTATTGGAGGAAATGGCAACAAAAGGAGTATTCACGTTGGGTAGTAGAGTGTATGAGTCTGGTGACATACCATCTGATTTTAGGAACAATATCATCCGCCGGCCGCTGTGACCAAGCGGTTCTAGGCGCTTCAATCGGGAACCGCGCTGCTGCTACGGTCGCAGGTTCGAATCCTGCCTCGGGCATGGATGTGTGTGGTGTCCTCAGGTTAGTTAGGTTTAAGTAGTGCTAAGTCTAGGGGACTGATAACCTCAGATGTTAAGTCCCATAGTGGTCAGAGCCATGTGAACCATTTGAACAATATCATCCACACAATTCCGAAGACTGCAAGAGCTGACAAGGGTGACAATTATCGCACAATCAGCTTAACATCTCATGCATACAAGTTGCTTCCAAGAATAATATCATAAGAATGGATAAGAAAACGGAGGATCCGTTAGATGACGATCAGTTTGGCTTTAGGAAAGGTAAACGCACGAGAGAGGCAATTCTGATGCTGCGGTTAATAATGGAAGCAAGACTAAAGAAAAATCAAGACGCGTCCATAGGACTTGTTGACCTAGAAAAAGCGTTCGACAATGTAAAATCGTGCAAGATGTTCGAAATTCTAGGAAAAGTAGGGATAAAGTATAGGGAGAGACGGGTCATATACAATAAGTACGACAGCCAAGAGGAAATAACAAGAGAGGACGACCAAAAAAGAAGTGCATAAGGTAAGCAATGAGGAGGTTCTGTACAGAATGGGAGAGGAAAGGAATAACTGGAGAACACTGACAAGGAGAAGGGACAGGATGATATAACATATGTTACAGTTCCCTCTAGTAACGTGGAGATCATTCCCAGACTTCCACGTTACTAGAGGAAACTGTAAAGGGCAAAAACTGTAGAGGAAGACAGAGATCGGAATACCTCCAGCAAATAATTGAGGACGTAGCTTGTAAATGCTACTCTGAGATGAAGAGGTTAGCACAGGAGAGGAATTTGTGGCGGGCTGCATTAATCCAGTCAGACGACTGATGACTAAAAAAGAAAAGTGTAGCTTGAAAGAGTGGAGTCAGTAGAGGGACTAATGGTCCCTCTGGAATGTAGACCAGTGAGATGTATTGTTTGGTTCATCTTCAGCTGACAGCTGTGGCAGTCAAGGTTACATTAGCGGCGGCAAAACATAAGCGACGCACTAGATACAGAGATGCGTCTGGGTAGCGTAAGAGTTTACCTTTTGTTTGCCAACAAACAAGGATACTGTTTGTTTATTGAATGGGTAACTGAACTATTTGTGGATTACATTACAATAAGTTTCTTAATATTCTGAAGTGCTAATGTAAATGGCATTTCGTTTCCAGGAAGATTGTATTTATCTAATGTGTGTTACACGTGGTGAAAGGTTTTGCTGAGCTGACGGCTGAAGGTGAATACTATAGATCACTTAGTAAACATTAAAAATTATATTTATTATTACTAGTTACAGCTTTCAATAAATTTCTGTAGTTCTTAAATGATTGATAAAGGCCGTTTCAAGTTGCAAATTACAACGAATGCTTACTTCTGCTTTTACCATAGCGGCGTTCAGTTTGTTTCTAGCGTCTGACTATAAATGGTCCACGTGACTGAAAACTCTTCCTACACTATTTCTGCTTGTAACCGCCATTCTCCTTTTGATATTTTTTGTGTTAGGCATTTCTTCTCCGTGTAAGGGGTACGACGTCAAACGGGCCGTCTTGTAGCAGGAGAGTCAGCACAGGACATTTTAATTTCCAATTTCTATACTTTTACAAACAAATTCATAAAACTTTGTCAGCACGATCAGAAAGGATTTAGGATTCACACTCATAGCATTGGAAGTTCAAAAACATAACAAAATATTTTTTTACGTGTGAAGTTTCATCTTTTTTCACTGACTATTGGCTGCAATTGTTGCAATAAGTACAATTTTCTTCAGAAGTAAGAGAGATTCTTCAGTGAATTTTGCACAGTATACAAACCTTACTTACAGGTGTATAAAGCTGTAGAATTTATGTAATTTATGAAAAATGAATAACTGTTACCTTTCTAACTTCATGTTTAGAAAAAACTCAAATTTTATAGTTAATTATCTCAATTTTTACCACAGTTTTTAATAGATTTGGAAAATTCTAGAGTTTCATACATCTGTAAGAATGGTTTGTATGCTATGCAAAATTCATCGAAGAATCTCTGTTACTTATAAAGAAAAGCAACAACTGCAGCCAACAGTAAGTGAAAAATGATGAAACTTCACATGTAAAAAAAATTATTTTGTTATTTTTTTGAACTTCCAATTTTATGATTGTGAATCCTGAATCCTTCCTCGTCATGCTGACAAAGTTTTATGAGTTTATTTGTAAAAGTATAGGCAGTGGACATTAAAATGTCCTGTGGTGCCTCTCCTGCTCCAAGTCGACCCGCTTGACGTCCTACCCCCCTCATAAACGTATTGCGCGAAAATGAGTTTGTGGACATAGGAGGTTGTTCTTGTAATTGCTCCAAAGCTTTATTTACTACACATATCTCTTTGTATAAACTATATCAATTTCTTCTTCAGGACCCACCATATCTGAAGCTTGTGTATACTTTTCATATGAAGGAATTACTTTTTCCACGTCCACATAACTGAAAATCTTAAAATGTGAGGTTTCGTAGTCGAACCTCTTTTTCAGGCCAACTTCCTGTCTTGGGTAGACTATGACAGTTTCATTTGTTAATTTATTTCGCTCAACCTCATTTAGTTTAACACTTATTGGTTAGAGTTTACTAGAGTTAGAAACAATCGTTCTGACGTAATCGAATACCCTCTTTTAATGTGACCACAATAATGTATAATTTTATAAGTTTTATGTATTCGGATTCCACAACTTTAATTCGTTTCTGAAATAAATTTATAAATGGTGTACAAAATAAATGTACCACTCTGCCGATCCACTTTCTCCATTAGCGACAAAAGGGCAAATAAATTTATTAAACTTATTCTCCTCCTTTTAGCGAAAATACATTTGGTCGGTTTCCAATCAAGCAAAAGCTTCCCGCAGCTGGTAGTTAAGTTGTCCAGATAAGTGTTATGTGACAAAACACGGCATGATAATCTTTATCAACAAAAGCAAAGCATTTTTTAAGCACATCCGCTCTTTTAGCACTGATAAAAAATTCCCACAAAATCCTTAGCACAAGACTTTCAGCATCGAAAGGTAATTTCATCCAGTGTTTTGCTGCATTATGCAAGACTTGACAAATGCATTTAGCTTTAATTTTATTTGGGTTCAGACTTTGTAACTTATGAATCAATAGGCAGGCGCGACAATAATTGACCAAAGCATTGTCGGCACTATACGCAACAGCATTAATAAGCTTCAGTCGAAGTTTATCTAATGCTTTGGTGATCATATTCTCAAGAGACTCTGATTCGTAAAACTCTAGCAGGTAATGCACTATTCCATCTTGATCATCAAACAAAGTTACTACTAGCGGGAAATATTTATTTTTTACTTTATTGGATGCATCAGTAGATATTGAAACTAGACCGTTTTATTTTTTTTACACATTTTTCATGGAATATGGCGCAAAAACGTTACTCGTGAGAGTCTCTATTTTTGTTCCATCTAACTTCCCCTTTGAAGCCAACTTAGATTCATTGTAGACTCTAATTTATTGCCGTAATAAGAGGAATTGTAACTGTTTCCATGTTTTACTGCGTGGTAGGTTTTAGTGAGTTAAATTGCATCTATTTTCTCTATTAAATCTCCAGAGGTTTGAATAAGAAATTTACTAATTTTGCTTGAAACATTTTTTGGTCTTACAGACAAAAGGTGTTTCTTACCATTGCCTTGTTGAATAAGAGACTTCGCCCCATTATTAAGTACATTAAAAAATGATGACCAAAGATTACATCTGGCTTGGTGTTTGGCGGCTGCTTGACTAATCCACCTGGAGAGTCTTTCGTCTTGTAGCACAGGACCCATAAAGATGTTTATCCATATTTTATGTTAATAATTTTGTGTTCTTTCCAATATTTCTGTAACATTCAGATCAGTTACACTTAATGTACCATAAATATAGGTTTTAAAAGAGGTAGGTATAGCTAAATAAATCGTTGGCCATAAAATGGGTATTATATACGATTAATTTGATCTTTCAGTGCACTAATACTAACTTACCAAATGAATATTCCTAGCCCCTCTATTAAATTTCATTAATTCGCAAACGTCTTAGATAAGTATACGGAATACTGCACATAATAAAGTCAAAACTTAGTTCAGCTCTGAAGTTCAGCTAACTAACCGGTGCGCGGAGTAGACTGGCAGGCTCGGACGGCAGCAGCCGAATGGAGAGAAAGGAGACGTAAAACGATCAGTGAAGGACACGAGTGCAGCACGCACCGACTGGCAACAGCACACCAAATGTTCTATAAATCAGAGTTATGAAAGCAATTCTCAAAATACCGAACCACTCGTAGTTCAGTACCAAATACCGATCATGGGGCTGAAATACCGAACAGTTCGGTAAAACAGCGAACATGTAGAAGCCCAGGCAGCAACAGCTGTCCACTTCGGTACTGAATTCCCTCGTGCGTCTTCAGTTAACGTGCAATACTGGGTCCGCCTTGCAGGCTCGTAATAGCCTCAACATTTTTCTTTCCACTTTAGCTATTCTTTGCGAACATTCTTTTGCGTATTAAAAAACAAATGAGCACAAAGAAAATCAACCGTAACGGATACGTTAGCTACTGCACTTGTTGTCCGCATAGTGGTGTATCGACGGCGAACTAATAAGGAGGGCGACCAAGATCGTTCCCTGGTTCGGTATTGCCATGGTAGTTCTCTTATAGACAACTAGTAGTCAATCAATTTAAGAAATTTGTTATTCGAATCTGGATAAAAACAGCCACCAATCTCTCTCTCTCTCTCTCTCTCTCTCTGTGTGTGTGTGTGTGTGTGTGTGTGTGTGTGTGTGTGTGTGTGTGTGTGTTGATATGCGCCAGAGTGCATCTGCAGAGCCAACATAGTTCGATTATTGCCTTTCTGAGAAAGGTCCGTTAACATAATGTAGTTCAACAAAGTGAAAACTCTAGATGACTTGTTCCAGCACCACCTAGAGACGAGGCCAAACAACCTTATGGTGACGTCATTGCCAAGCGGCGATCATAATATAAAGCAGTCAATACAAAAGAATTGTGTGCTTCGTAAAATTAGCGATTTTTAGCTTATACTTAAATGAGACTAATTAACAGAGAAAAGACATATAGTTGTTCATGTGTAAATGAAGCCAAAACTATTAGGAACGCACAACAGGGCTTAATTTCGTGTAAGGTATATGCAACATAACTAATACATTTGTAAAGAAAGATGCTGACGTCTTTGAAAGAGCGAACTGTTTTCGTGCATATGAAACGTTAGAAATATCTGTATGTGTTTAAATGTAGCCCACAGTAGTTGTTTACTAAAATATTCACACATTCCCTAACAATATTTTCATACGATAACATTGGAGGCATGCAGTTTTCTGTTACCACTACATCAAGAACAAATTCAGTGACTAGAATTTTGCTTAATGAAACCTCTTGGAATAGACCTTCACTTTCAAATGAATATCAATCGTAATGTACACTAACTAAGGAAACTGCACAGACAGTTCGATACACAAAAATAATACTCTCTCTTTCACTACTTTCACCCAGTTCTTCTGCAAAGATGTTACATTAACTTTACCTTTCAGTTCCTGAATGCTGTTACACATTCTTTTTAAATACTGGCTGGCTGCACTAATGTTGATGCTTTCCTGTAATACTGCTGCCTCCAACGAGCTTTTTCTTCTGGTCTCTCTCTGCATGGCTATGGACGAAAGGGAAACAACAGCGCGGCGAGTGGGAGTAAATAGTCGGAAGGACTAAATACTGGACAAGTGTTAGTTTTGTATTGTGTGAAAATATGGTTTTCTTAACATACTTCTTGCTCATACCGTAAATATTATAGTAACAAATGTTGCAAGTTATATTTGATTCTACGGAAAATTCTCTGTTTACTGTTTTTGCTAATGTTACACGTAGCGTGTAATAATTAGCGCGAACGCAAAAACAAACTTTGTTGTTAAATGCGGGAGAAAAGTTTCATATCTGTGTTGACTGTACACTGAATTTCAAGATAAAGCAATGGCGAATAATTTATGCCGGCCGAGTATTTCGTTCTGAGCAATTAATATTCATGAGGCGACAGGCGCGCAGGTAGTTAAACAATTCCGCGACTCTTTTGTTGCAGCGCAGCGCAACGGCGCGAGATACGGTCGCGTTTGCTGCCGCCGTTTGCCCTATCCATTACTCGCGAGCACAGTGTGCATTTCAAATTCAGAGTGGCACTGGGCACATCGGGGGTGGCAAAATATCGCCGTGTTCCAAAACGTACAGATACATGTGATTATGACACAAATATTTGACTCGCATAATTACGTAATCATCATAGTTGTCTCTATCTACATTTTCCGATTTAGCCTTATTCTTCTGGTTTCTGTCACCATGTAAACTGATAATGGCGAAATAATAATCATTTAGATTCCATATCTTCTAAATGTCATATACATATTGTTCGTATTTATCAAAGGAATGGCGAGAAGGATTCAATTTACAAGATATATAAAAAAACTAGAAATATCAGAGAAAGAGTAATGAGGAAACTGTTGGATTTAATGCGAAGCACAGAAAACTGACAGTTAAATATCACATAATAAATTCGTCAAAATGTAGAAATATAATAAATGACAAGGAAAATAAATCCTATATTTTTTGGACATTTATACAGGATGTATAACAACCGGCTGACAGAGCAGATCTTCAGGTAGCACTGAGAAAAGAAATGGTTAATAAGCTAGATCCTGGTAGCTTTTAGAAGAAAAGTAATAAATGAAAAGGGTTCCCAATACAGAAGAGAACAACTGTGACGTTGTCAGAAGAAAGATAAAGTAAGAGACATGGTGAAAAGATGAGGAAGTTTGGAGGAAAAGAAAAGAGCAGACCAGAAGGAACTGAAATTCTCACACGGTGCTCACTTAACCAACGCCAGAGAAAAAGTAGCTAAATAACGTAAACTAACACATAACCCATTACAGGATCAGTTTTCATGTATGTAGATTGTTAATAACACTGTTTTACAAAAAAACCTTTTTTTCTATTTCTGATAAAAAATATTGTGATCCTAGTTGTATTTTGAGTGCTGAATTGAAAACTGTTTTTGGTTTTTTCTGTCAGGGATAGTTTATGAGTAATCGCAATTTTATTTCTCCTTTCAGTTTCTGATATAGTGCAGCAAACGTGAGGTGAAATTCGGCAAACAAATGCACATCTTTAAGATGTTATAAGTTCATCACATTAATGGAGTGTGGGATCTAACATATAACACAGTAACCTTTGTATATACGCTTTGAAGCATTTATTTGACATGAGAAATTACAGAAAATTGACAAAAAATGAGCCACTGCCTTGTAATGCACATCACTTTTTTCTCTTGTATTGTGAATCTTTCTTCTCTCGAATGATATTCCAGCAATAATCTGCTAACATAGAAGGTACCCACTTCTCTTCATAGCGCCTTTCTATGGTAGAAATGTCTTTATGGAATCTTTCCCCATGTTCATCCGATACGTCACTACAACTCTCTGTGAAGTAGTCCAGATGAGAATCCATCATATGTACCTTCAAAGACATATTGCACCCCAAATCCTGATATTCTTTGATCATATCCTTCACCATTGCTTTGTAGTGAGTAGCTCTTCTTCTTCCGAGGAAGTTTTCCGACCCCATCTTGAAACAGTCCCATGCGGTTTTTTCTTTATCAGTTAAACATGCTTCAAAATTTGCATCTTTCTGCAGCTCCCTGATTTGTGGGCCCACAAATACACCTTCCTTTATTTCTGCAGCTGAAAGACAGGGGAATTTGGTAGCTAAATATGCAAACCCACATCCTGTTGGATCCATGGCCTTCACGAATTGTTTCATCAGGCCAAGTTTGATGTGAAGCGGTGGAAGTAGTATATATTCAGGGGCTACCAAACTTTCACGTTATACATTGTTTTCGCCAACTTTCCATCTTCGCCTAGGTCATTTCTTTTCGGTCTCGACTATCCCACTCGCAAAGAAAACAGGCATACTTTGTGTAACCTTGTTGCATTCCCAGTACCATAGCAATTACCTTGAAATCTGCACATATTTTCCATTTGTGTTCATTGTATTTTAATGAATTTAGCATCCTTTGTACGAATTCGTAATTCTCTTTTGTCAAACTAGCGTAAGCTACTGGAACAGAGGGTATTTTATTTCCGTTATGGAGCAAAACACCCTTCAGACTTGTTTTCGATGCATCTATGAAAAAGTCTCCACTCCTGTGAAATATAAGGAAGTTCAGCACTTTCATCAGGCCAGAAACGTCATTGCAAAATGTCAGTGCTTCGTCAGTTGAAAAATAAGAAATAAAGGCATGTTCTCTGTGCCTGAACACTGATTTTAGTACTTTGGTGCAGTAGATTATACTCTTGTAATCTTGAACCAAGCACCTGCGCCTTTTGTTTACTTAGTCCTAGATCACGTACTAAATCATTTAAATCTGCCTGTGTTAACAAATGTGGCGATGACTCACTTGTGTAGTGATATAAAGAATCATCATCTGTGATTTCTTCAGTACTACTTATTTCACTGTCACTCGGAATTTGACCTCAAGCTCTTGAAGGTACTGGAAGGTTGTCGGAATGCTGCACTGGCGTTCTCGCTGAAGGCAGATCTGGGTAAACAATGTGCCTCTTCGACTTTTTGTTTGTAAAACCCTGAATTTTTGTTAGACAGTAATAACAATCAGTAACATGGTTCTTAGGCTCCCTCCACACCATGGGAACAGCAAACAACGCCACATTCTTTCCACCACTGAATTAGTTTGCAGTAACCTGTAGCACAACAGAAATGTGGTGCCCATTCTTTATCTTGGTCTCCTACCTCTACTCCAAAGTAATGTTTGTATGCTTTCTTTATGACTGAAGAAATTTTCTTCCTATTTCTGGCAAAAGTGAACTTCCCACAGATGTAGCAGAAGTTGTCCGGCTTATATCGACATCCACAACGACGTGGCATTTCTGCACATTTAAAAATACCAGTTTGGTAATACACCTGTATTAAATTAATAGTAGGGAACTAGAGGAACGCTGATGTGTAAAAACAAGCAGTCGTTTTAACTTCAGCACCAGGCTCAATCAGTTTACACATAGGAACTAAAAAATTCAACAGTGCTCGGAAATATGACAGACAGTTACTTGTCAGCCAAAAAAAAACCCACTCGTTAAGACTGACACAATTTGCGGCTAACACCACTGTTGTAAACTCGATGCACCTGCCCCTAGGAGGCTTGAAGCTTTACTGCCGAGGCAGCGACCGGCTGTCGCCGTTCGAGTTAATGAGATGTTTCAGGTGGTCTTATAGGTGTGGCGGGGGATAACCTAATGATGTCTGATTCTTCCCACCTGCTGTTGCACAAGAAATTATCACGTTCTATCACTACTGGATGCGGCAACATACCCGTATCTCTCTATAACGTCTCTGTGTTTGCCATGAATATATATATATATATATATATATATATATATATATATATATATATATATATATATAAAAAAAGTATCCCTGACAACGATATTTTGTTTACATATTTGAATTTCCCACGGTAAAATGGTCTAGAAGCACATACTTTAATATCAGAAATAGAACCCATGTCGAACAGTGTAATTTCTATCTCCCCAACTTTTGAAATGATACTTAAATCAAGACCCTAAGCTGTCGACAGTCGACAGTTTAAAATCTGTGCCTCGACCGGGATTCGAACCCGCCTACATGGCAGATACTCTATCCAACCTTTGTTTAATCTTTTCATTATTTTGTTCCGTGTTATTCGTTGCGTTTGGTCTGGGCGGACGCCACATGACATCCGTTCAAGTTGATCGTTGATTCCTTTATTCAGTTTCTTTATTACAGAGGGCCACCGCCTCTCTGACCGAAAACGCTGAGCTACCGTGCCGGCATCCATCTGAGCCACCGAGGGCACAGAGGATAGTGCGACTGCAGGGATTTATCCCTTGCACGCTCCCCGTGAGACCCACATTCCCAACTAAATAGCCACACATTACATTCGTAGTTTCCCTGCCCATTACATTCAACACTCGCGGCAGACAATCTTACCGAGTCCCGTAAGAGTTCGGGTAATGCGTTTGCATCCAGCACAGAAGAAGAAGGTCAATGGCTGGTAAGCCTTAAATATATGATGATGGTATCTGTTCTTTCGGACATGTCAGAAAGAACAGGTACCATCTTCATAGTCCCAACTTTTGGTTATTTCTGGTCCAGCACACATTCTACAATTTCCGTATCTCCCGTTTCTAGAGCTTCTTTATCTTGCGATATGACGTGCCAGCGTTAGCTTTGAGTAGCAAAACATAATATTCATTTTAATACCCACTCTGCTTGTGGTGATAATACAATACCCGACAAGAAGGTGAAGCACCCAGAATGAGAAGGGGAAACGGGTTGAGGGCATATGTGATGTTATTTCATATGACAATGTCGAGTCAAATGAAAGAAAAACTTGGAAGTATCAGTCCAGCTATCAGAACGACATTGCACCCCTCTGGCCTGGATGCATGGACAGATTCTGTTGGAAAGGACGTCACAAAGCTTCTGTAGCTTCTCCTGGGACAATCTGCCCCACAAGTGTTGTAACTGATCCTGGATATCCTCGATACTAGCACTGAAACGGAACTGACGTCCAAGCTAGTGCCACACATGTGTTATAGGCGACAGGTCTCAGGATCCAGAGGCGCTTGGGAGAACCTCATTACACAGACAGTTCGTAGTCACTCGTCTCACGTGGGAATCAGCGTTATCATGTTGGAAAGGACGCCACGATACCGTCGCCTGAGCGGTAGCGTAGGAGCAGGCAGGATCTAACTCACGTACCGTTGTGGTCAGACTCCCCTGAATCACCGACCAGCCGTGACCTAAAGTCACACAAATGGCTCCCCTCACCATGACTCCAGGAATAAAACCGCTGTGTCTCTCCAAATCATTGCTGAAAGTGGACCTCTCCCTAGGTCTCCCCTGCACTCTCCAATGAAAGTCGTATGGGATAGAGCAAAAGTGCGATTCATCACTGAACAGAACGCGACGTCATTCAGCAGCAGACCATGATTCCTGACAGCGGCACCACGCCAAACTGAGCCGTTTATTTTGTGGTGTTAACGCCAGTCTTCGCGTGGGCCGGTAATTACATAAACCAGCTCTGCTGTTCTCCAGCCTACGGTGTGGGATGATACGTAATGTCGCAAAATTCCATTACCTGTTCTCGGATAGCAGGCGAGGATGTAATGGGATTTCGATGACCTTGAGATACAATATGAGATCGCCTATTGTAGAAGTCAGACGTGGCCGACCAGGAACTTGACGACTAGTATAACTGCCCTCACGGTCCCAGCAGGTCCAAGTTGAATGCCCCTCAAATTTGGATATTGCACGAGTCTACCGGCCAGCCAAAAGGAGACCCACAATGAGGCCCATTTCAAATTCTGTCAGGTGTTAATAATGCTGCCTCACAAGAGTAGGTGGCATCTCTATGTCCTTCGTGGTGATCAGTCGACGTCTGAGGCTGTTCACGCCCATTATTCAACCTTCCAGGTCTGGTAACAACGCTAGACGTGAACAACACTAGTGAACTCTCGTAGCCGTTCTAATTGTCACAGAAAATTTCAACTCTAATTATTTACATATCTTCCAATCGTATGTATGTGTACAAAGAGATCCAATCATGTGTTCAAGGTGCTTGTCTTTTTTTGTTATGCCGTGTACATATACTGAGTTTGGAAATTATCACCAACAGAAATGTCTAATTCAGTGTATCACAACCATATTGGTCAACTAAATGTTTCCAGAACAAAGCTGCAGATGAATATGAAAAAAATGTCTGGAGTCAGTCTGCATAGTCAGTTTTGATTCATGGCAGTGATACCTGGACTTTAACTCCAAGATCTGCCAAAGCAGAGTTACTAAACACAGCCTTCCGAAATGCCTTCACAAAAGAAGACGAAGTAAATATTCCATAATTCGAATCGGGAACAGCTGCCAACATGAGTAACGTAGAAATAAATATCCTCGGAGTAGTGAAGCAACTCAAATCACTTAGTAAAAGCAAGTCTTCTGGTCCAGACTCTACACAAATTAGGTTCCTTTCCAAGTATGCTGATACATTAGCTCCATACTTAACACCCATATACAACCGTTCGCTCGACGAAAGATCCGTACCCAAAGACTGGAAAGTTGTACATGTCACACCAATATTTAAGAAAGGTAGTAGGAGTAATACACTAAATTACAGGCCCATATCGTTGACGTCGATATGCAGCAGGATTTTAAAACATATATTGTGTCGAATATTATGAATTACCTCGAAGGAAACGGTCTATTGACAGACGGTTAACATGGGTTTAGAAAACACCGTTCCTGTGAAAAACAACTAGCTCTTTAGTCTCATGAAGTGCTGAATGCTATTTACAAGGGATTTCAGATCGATTCCGTATTCCTGGAGTTCCGGAAGGCTTTTGACAGTGTACCACACAAGCGGCTCGTAGTGAAATTGCGTGCTTATGGAATACCGTCTCAGTTATGTGACTGGATTTGTGATTTCCTGTCAGAAAGGACACAGATCGTAGTAACTGACGGAAAGTCCTCGAGTAAAACAGAAGTGATTTCAGGCGTTCCCCAAGGTACTGTTATAGGCTCTTTGCTGTTCCTTATCTATATAAACGATTTGGGAGACAATCTGAGCAGCCGTCTTCGGTTGTTTGCAGATGACGCTGTGGTTTATCGACTAATAAAGTCATCAGAAGATCAAAACAAATTGCAAAAAGATTTAGAAAAAATATCTGAATGGTGCGAATAGTGGCAGTTGACCGTAAACAACGAAAAGTGTGAGATCAACCACATGAGTGCTAAAAGGAACTCGTTAAACTTCGGTTACACGATAAATCACTTTAATCTAAAACCCGTAAATTCAACTAAATACCTAGGTATTACAATTACGAATAACTTAAATTGGAAAGAACTCATAGAAAATGTTGTGGGGAAGGCTAACCAAAGGCTGCGTTTTATTAGCAGGACACTTGGAAAATGTAACAGACCTACTAAGGAGACTGCCTACACTACGCTTGTCCGTCCTCTTTTAGAATACTGCTGGGAATCTTACCAGATAGGACTGACGGAGTACATCGAAAAAGGCAGCACGTTTTGTATTATCGGGAAAGATGGGAGAGAGTGTCACAGAAATGATACAAGATTTGGGCTGGAAATCATTAAAAGAAAGTAGTTTTTCGTTGCGATGGAATCTTATCACGAAATTCCAATCACCAACTTTCTCCTCCGCATGCGAAAATATTTTGTTGACACCAACCTACATAGGGAGGAACGATCACAACGATAAAATAACGGAAATCAAAATGGTTCAAATGGTTCTGAGCACTATGGGACTCAACTGTTGAGGTCATAAGTCCCCTAGAACTTAGAACTACTTAAACCTAACTAACCTAAGGATAACACAAACATCCATGCCCGAGGCAGGATTCGAACCTGCGACCGTAGCGGTCGCGCGGTTCCAGACTGTAGCGCCAGAACCGCTCGGCCACCAGCGGCCGGCTAACGGAAATCGGAGCTCGTACGGAAAGATATAGGTGTTCATTCTTTCCGAGCGCTATACGAGATTGGCAAAGTAGAGAATTGTGAAGGTGGTTCGATGAACCCTCTGACAGGCACTTAAATGTGATTTGCAGAGTATCCATGTAGATATAGATGTATAAAATAAAGGCTGGTTATCTAAAAATGGAAAAATGGATATAGTGAGTCACTAGGAGAGACAAGAAAAAGAATAAATAGTAATTCTTCAGGCTTTCCCGGCGCTCTAATGACATCTTTGGGTGGCTGTTCTGCCAAATATCAGCATCGTACTTGCACGATGTTTCGGTAACGTAGCTCGTTACCTTCATCAGGTGCGACGTGAGACTATTCCTCGAGTAATAAGAGGTGGAGCCCCTCCACGCCCACACCGGCATGATGGCCAACTCAAAAGGTCTACTGCCATATCTGCATAAAGGGTTAGTATTTACTAATGTGAGGTGTCGCAGGATGTGGGTACTGTGATGTTTGCGTACGTCTGGCTAAGATTAGCCATTTATACGCGCTCATCTGGAGATAGATTGAGTCAAAAAATCGAACGAAGGGTAGCGGTTTTTAAGGGCAGAGGGAAAAAAGTGCCAAGTCAAGCGCAAAGGGAAAAAAAAACCTCTGCGATAGTTAGGTCTGGTAGTAAGAGCAGTAGCGGATGTCTTGCTGACTGCGATAGGTCATGCAAGGGTAGGTTATGTTAGAAAGCGAGTATCATGCAATCGGATACCGTGTCGTGCCAAGTTTCGTCATAAGAGATGAGTCCTAGACGGTGCTGCAGCACAGAGTGCTGCAATTTGAGATGTGAGAGCCCCAACCGCGCTGTGATGACATCGCGCGGGCTAGGGCCCAGTTCGTCCATCGGCGTCTGGCGGGCGAGCGTCGTAGCCAAGTGCTCGGAGGTGAGTGACCGCGTAGCGGCACCACTCCTAGCTCGTTGGCCGTGCAGAGAGGCTCAGTGAGGGCCGTGGCTGCTTCTTCCCCGTGTTGTGGATGATGTAGCCCAGGTCCTTGAGCGTCCTTATCGCCCTGATTGCCCACTCGTCGGAGCAAAGCTGCTCGGAGCCGATGGGCTTTGGTGTTGGTGCGGCGCGTTCCGTCTTCCTCCTCCTCAGTGTGTCCACCGCGGTGTGTCCTGCCGCCGGCTGCTCCGCCGGGACAGCGGCGGCTGACGTCTCTCCTCCGCCTGCTGCGTCTGCCCGGATGTCTTGGGCCATCTGCGAGCGCGGTGGCCGCAGCAGGTTGCATGCCTCCGTCGTCTCTGCGGACAGGGTGGCCTTGAAGGCCGCCCTGTCCTCTTCCGTGGCGGTTTTGAAGGCCGCAATCGCCTCCTCCGCCGCGGCCCCAGCATGGCGCGCATCTCCTGTACTTGCTGCGCCTGCTCAGCCGCCATCGGTGGCCGGTCCCCCGCCCCACTCTCACTGGTGCGATATTCCGGCCGCCTGTTGGCAGTGGGAGCAGTCTTCTCGCCTTCCGGCTCCGTCTTCTTACGGCGGCGCTTGCGGCGCCTTCGTCGTCGTCTCTCAGGTTGTGCCTTCTCGCCAGCGCAGCCACCACTGGTAAAAGCTGGGCAACCACGCCAGTTGGCCACGTGTGACCCGCCGCAGCGAGCACAGGTCGGCGCTGCTTCTCTTCTTCTGTCATAGTCGCGGGTGTCGTGCGCGCAAGCGCACTTCACGCATCGTGGTGAGTTGCGGCAGTATTTGGCCACATGCCCCTCGGCACCTGAAGCACTGTGGCTTAGGGTCCATGCCCAGGGGGAGAGCTTCGGCTGTCACCGGGGACCCTAGAAGCTTTCTTAACCCGAAGATGTCGCCGCCGTCCGTCGCAGTACCCACTACGACGATGAACAACGGCGGCCTCTTCCTGTTCGTCCGGTTGTGCAGCTTGATAGTTGCGCCCCGGAATCCTGCTCGTGTCAGCCCTTCCTGGACTGTCTCCTCGTCGATAATCCAAGGCAGCCCCCTGATTAGGGTCTTGGATTGCTTCTCGCGCTGTCTTGGCGCCGTCGTCTTCTCCACGCTGGGTGGATCCACAATGTGGGTGGCCACAGCGCTCTTAAGTGCGCGGTGGTCGGTCGCACTCGCTGCCTGTAGTTGAATGATAGCGCCGTATCATAGGCATACAGGGCGAGATGAACCTGCGGAATGGTGGGCGTGTCGGCCGTGAAAAGGCTGTAGAGGACAGGGCCGAGCACACTCCCCTGTGGAACACCTGCCCTGATGCGCCTCCTGGTGGAGGTACCTCCCGGGATTCGGACGTGGAAAGTGCGGCCTTCAAGGTAGGTGGCGATGAGATGGACATGGGAGGTGGAGAAGCCATGGTCAAAGAGCTTATACAGCAGACCCTCATGCCAGACCGAGTCGAAGGCCCAGGAGACGTCGAAGAAGATGGCCCTGAAGTACTCCCGAAGCTCGATGGCGTCCAGTGCCTCCTCGACGAGGCGGAGGAGCTGGTGTGTGGTGGCATGGCCACGGCAGAAGCCAAATTGATCGTCGGGAAGCACGCGCTCCCGGGCAACATGGATAAGGACTCGCTTTAGATACAGCCGCTCAAACAGCTTGGAGAGGGCGGGAAGGAGGCTGATGGGACGATAACTGGAAGGGGAGTGAGGGTCTTTAATAGGTTTAGGGATGGCGATCACCTCCACATGTTTCCAAGTTGAAGGGAGAGGATTGAATTGAAGGCGGAGGTAAGGATGGGAATGGAGGGTGGGGGGAGCTGTTTGAGAAGCTGGTTGGTCAAGGTGTCAGGGCCGTCAGCTTTCCGAGGATGGATGTACCGAAGACCCCAGGCGACCTCCTCATCCGTGACGGGGGTGATTACATCGTCAGGGTCGTGGGTGCCAAGGAACCAGTGGACTCGGGTCGTGACCATGCGGACATGGGCGGGGTCAATGGGGTCGTCGACCGGCGTGAAGCTGCGCGCGAAAACATCAGCCAAGGCGTTGGCCTTAGCGTCAGGATCGCACACAGCCTCGGCACCGACCAGGAGGGGGGGAATACGGGAACGCTTTCGAAGGAACTGGGAGACCAGGCGCCAGGCAGATGCTTCGCGGAGGTTTAGGGCAGAGAGCTTTGCCTCCCAGGCTTCATTGCGATGGGCTTGAATAGCGGCCCATATCTCGCATTGCATGTGGTTCACGCAGCGCTTGGTGGCAGGGTCGCGGGTGCGTTGCCAGTCGCGGATGGCCCGGTTTTTAGTAGTGATGAGGGCACAGATGGCTGGGGGTAGAGGGCGCAAGTGGGATGGTGGATGAGGGGCATGGGGAGGGGTGGCAGCAACAGCAGCAGCTACTGCAGCATCCGTGAACTGGGCGAGGGCGAGGTCAGCCCCCACCCTGTCGGCGTCGGGGATGGTGGGCAGAGCCGCCTCGACGCGTCACCGATAGGAGTCCCAGTTGATGCCCCGCAAGTCCAAGGAGGCACGGGGTGGCGCCACGGACCCGACAAGGTTGATGGAGTAGGTGACGGGGACGTGATCAGAGGCAAGGGTGGCACGAGTGGTGGCGGCGATAGGGATGGGGAGGCCTTTCACAAGGGCGATGTCAAGGACATCTGGAGGGCCACGATTGGGGAAGATGGTGGGGTCGAACGGGCTGACGACGCGGGCAGCATGCGCTTCGACCACGTGAAGGAGGCGACGGCCATGGTTGTTCGTGAGGTGGCTGTGCCAGGTAGTATGCTTAGCATCGCAGTCGCCCCCAACGAAGAGGTCGCCGCCTAAAGACACCAACTGTGGCGAAGTCAGGGACATGTAGGAGGCCACAGGGCCGACGGTAGAGGGCCACAAAAGTTATAGGGCCTTGCACAGTGCGCACGACGACGCCGGTAGCCTCAAGGGTAGCAAGGGCAGGGAGGGTAATCGGGTGGTGGCAGAGGGAGGCGCGGACATACACAGCGGTTCCACCGAATGCGGTTGGCCGATCGGTCCGGTAGCAGCAGAAGTTGGGTACCCGGACACTGGAGGAGTGTCTGCCGCGCCGTCAGAAATTGGCGCAAAATGGTTTTGCACCGGGACCGTCGGCGGCGCAGTAATGCGGCGGCGGGGCGATGTCTTGCGGGGGACGGTGAATCCCTCCGCGTCAGATGCTGCCTTCTGCTTCTTGCCCCGTGCAGCGGCGGTGGGGGCGGCTTCGGAGTCAGAAGAGGCCGCAGCAGGCTTCCTCTTGCGGGACTCCTGCTCGACCTGCATGGTGTCGTCTGCATTGTCGGCGGCAGCGGCGTGAGGGTACAGAAACAGCCGAGCTCCCAAAGTGGGGTCAAACGGGTACTCTCCCTCCTCTGCAGCGTCACGGAGGGCGGTGAGATGTTCCTCCAGGCCCTCCGCGATGTCGCTGTCGTCCATGAAGCCATCAAGGGAGTCGCAGTCTGACTGTTCGGAGACACTGACAGCGTCGGAAGTGTCCGGCATGTCTAGGGCGGACGAGGGACGAAGGAAAGAAGCGGAATCCTGCCTTCTCCTCGGCGCGCGCGGGCTGGTCCCACGTGAAGGGGGCCCTGACGCGCCATGTGCCCTATCTAACCGCCTAAGGGCGGCGGCATCGATTCCTGAAACGATGCCACATCGCCCAGAAGTGTCAGCAGAAGAGGACGGCGTCGGCGGCAAGCCGCCAGCGGAAGAGGCAGCACTCTCAGGCGAAGGTCGAGAGTCCAAAGAACGAGCCATCTCAGAATCCGGTTGAATGGGCCGGGTTATCGTTGGTGGGGGGCCGGATGGGGCCGCTGACGAAGCTAGCTCCGCCAGGTGGCGATCCGCCACACCCTCAGCTCCAGAACACGCATCAGTCGCAAGTGACATCGCAGCTCGGAAATGACCTAACACTCCTCGAGTGTACCTGGTCCAGTATTTATGCCTGTGGCCTTCCCCCTTCACCAGGCGCTCCCTCTGCGCGCCCGCTCGCTGCGTTCTTCTGGAGCATTACAGTTCCTTTTTCCGTCCGCTGCAGTCCTGGGTGTTCTCTTTGCGGTCCGCGCTCTTCCGACACGCTCCTGGGTGTTTCATCTTCGGTCTGATTCGCCTGCGACGAGCTCGGAGCGTGGACCACCAAATGGCGACTCAAATTCAACGCAGGCAAGAGCCAGGCGGAAGAAGGTGCCAGCGGACGTCAGGCCGATGCACAACATGGGTAGCCCCATACCATGGTCATGTACTGGTCGATACCTCTGCGTTACTCTCGACAGGCGCCTGACGTGAAATGCGCATATTCGGGAGGTGCGGGCAAAGGCGCTGTCCAGGATGCGCCTGCTGTACCTGCTGCTGAACCCAAAGTCGACACTACCTCCAGACTACGGCAGAACACTCTAACACTAATCAGGCCAGTGTTGGAGTACCCTGCCGTTGTCTGGGGAAACGCGGCCGACACTTCAGTGAAGATGCTCCACATTGTGCAGAGCAAAGCCCTCAGGCTCACACTGCACCTGCCACGCGATTTCCCAAAGAGGGAATTGCACGAACTTGCCGGAATACCACCGCTTAAACAGCGCTTCCGGCAAGCAGCGGCAAGTTTTTACGCGGCAACGAGTGAAACCGACAACCAACTCGTCAGGGGACTTGGAAATCAAGTCCACTGGCGACCGACCACACGCTGGCCGGACCTGCCACGCGAATAGAGACCACGCACCAGCAGCAAAATAAGAAGAATACCTCACTAGTAACACCCAGACGACAATTCACAAAGAGATGGAAGAAGAACACATAGGAAGCTTTAGGAACAGTAGTGTAGGCTGCTTAACCTACATATCAACTAGGCAAGAAGCCTAATAGAAGTCACGGCCGGTCTTCGGTCTGGTATGTTTGGAATCCCGTCTGTGGTACCAGGCAGTCCCCCTGTGGTCCTCTCCCGCTCACTGTGATCTGCTGGAGCGTTGCCGTTCCATTTTTGGTCCGCTGCGGTTCTAGATGTTCCCTTTGCTCTCCGCGCCCGTCAGACCCAACCCTTGGGCGTTCCATCTTCGGTCTGGTGCGCCTGGAACTCTGTATGGGGGACATTCTCAAAGTCCACGCCTTCAGTTCTTCTGTTTGTGGAACTGGGGACAGCTGCAGCAAGAAATAGAAGAACTGAAGGCGTGGTGGACATGTAGAACAATCCCCATGGAGAGCTCCAGGCGCACCAGACCGAAGATGGAACGCCCTGTGTCGGGTCTGACGGGCGCAGACCGCAGAGGGGACATCTAGAACCGCAGCGGACCAAAAATGGAACGGCAACGCTCCAGCAGATCACAGTGAGCGGGAGAGGACCACCTGCGCACCTACGGACCGATGTTGAGGGACTTTGCGAGCCAGGGCCCCCTTTGCATGGGTCAAGCCCGTGCTCGCAGAGGCCATGGCTAGCTTTCCTTCTTCTATGCCCAAACTTCGACGCTTCCATTGGTGTTATGGCTGACGCACGAAACGCACCTCGTTCGTCCGAGGCTACGGAGAAGAAGCAAGAACTCAACGCCACGAGAGACGCTGGCCTGCATCGCGCAGGCATTTCAACGTCCAGCAGTGCCACGCAGGACCCAAATGCTGCTATCGCAGCTGGCAGAAGAAACACAAATGTTGCAGCAACCAATGCCAACACTGCCCTATCTTCTAAGGCCAATGCCCCTCCTGCAGTTATATAGAGAATCAACCCCCACCACAATAGGCGTACTCAGTTCATTCCCCATCGTCCAGCTCCACCCCCTCCGACCATTGCTGCGCCCCAGCAGCACACAATCAGTGCCAGATCGCCAACAACTCAGGCATAACACAAAACACGCAACCCCCCCCTCCCCACCACCACCACCAAGAGTTCAACTTGATATCAGTCATGCAAGCTGTGACGAAAGCCATCACTGACGCCCTCCAGGCTATCATGGCCACCATTCTGCAGCAATTTAAGTTGCCTTCAGGCCATTCCAAAGCCAACCTCCACCACTCAATATGGCAGCTAGATTTGGACTAACTGGGTGCATGTGGAACGCCGATGGAATCCGCACTCAAGTAGGCGAGTTTCGCCAATTCCTTCAATACGAAAGAATCGACGTGTGCCTTGTCACCGAGACACACTTGAAACCTGATATCCACATGCAAGTCGCCAACTACAGCTGTTTCCGGACGGGCCAGCTGACTGCCGGAGAAGGAACAGCAGTCTACGTAAGAAACTCCCTGATGCATCATCAACTGCCTCTCCCAGCACTAGCCACAGTAGAAGCCACATTGGTTGTAGTCCAAACATCAACAGGCGGCATACAATTCATTGCAGTCTACAGTCCCCCCCCCCCCACCCTCCCCCGTGGCCATCTAGAAGAAACAGACTTCGAGGCGTTACTGTCACAGCAAAGATACCTTTTTGTTACCAGCGACCTTAACGCAAAAAACACCAACTGGAATAACCGCATCACGAATGTCAGTGGACGCCGTCCCCTACGAGTCACTGAAAGAAACCATACCACCATTGTGGAACCATACGACCCCACATGCTTTCCAAACAGAGGCCAGAGCGATGTACTGGATACAGCCATCATTAAGGTATTCCCCAAAGACGTTACTGCCACCACCAGAAGGGCCCTTACGTCAGATAATGAACCGGTCATCTTTGATGTCGACCTTGTCGGCATTAATAAACCGCCAAGACACCACCTCGATATTCGAGGTATCAGCTGGGAAACATATCGCCAACTGCTCGTACGAGACCTTCCGGACACACCGGACCCAGAGGCAGCAGGAGCAGAAGCCACACTGCTATACATAACATCCAAAGCACTGGACGCTGCAACAGAAGCCACGCCACCGAGATGACCTCATGACCAAAAACCCACCAACTGCCTCCACCCATCACAGCAGCCATCAGAGAAAAAAACCACGCGTTCAGAGAATGGCAGGCAATGCGCAACCCAGCCACAAAGCGCCGAGTAAACCGACCGCAACGAGAAGTAAGGTTAGCGGTAGAAAAACAAAAGAACCAAGTTTGGGCAGATAAGATCTCGCTGCTACAGCTAAAAGACCAATCAGCCTGGAAGATGAAGTCTCTACTAAGGAAGGGACAGAAGTTACCCCCACTACACGTGGGCAACAATATTGTCAGCGAACCAGGCGCCAAAGTTAATGCCCTGGCAGATGCACTCGCAAAAAAATTCTCGCCGATGAACGACCTCTCCGATGCAGCCCACATTGGCCTCGTTAATGAACACTTTCCGAGATTCCTCGTCAGCCGAGCTGAAGTCGACCGTATCCAATCGATTTCCACAGCAGAAGTAACAAAACAGGTCGAAGAACTAAATGAAAAAAAGGCAGGAGGACCAGACCCCCTAACAAATGAGCTGCTGAAGCAACTACCACTCACCGCAGCACCACTAATATCGGCGGCTTTCAACGAGATCTTGGCAACAGGCGAATTCCCCCTCACATGGAAATATGCAGAGGTCGTCGCCATAATGAAGATAAGAAAGGACCTTTGATCGCTGGAAAGCTAAAGTCCAATCAGTCTCTTACCTGCTATATCGAAACTCTCTGAACGTCTCTATATAAAGAGACTTCAGCAGCATGTGGAAGCAGAGCACCTGATACCAGACGTCCAGTTCGGCTTTCGCCAAGGCCACTCCGCCACCCAGCAGCTACTACGCCTAGTTGAGGAAGCATTCGGCGCCATGGAAAGGAAGGAATTCTTCGGGGCTGTATTTCTCAATGTTTCACGCGCCTTTGATTGCGTGTGGCACTACGGCCTCCAGTATAAACTTCTAGATAGGGGCATCCCCGTGTCACATGCGGCACTCCTGAAAAGCTACCTCGAAAATCTGACGTTTCATGTCCACACTCAAGATGGTACATCGTCCACCAGACCCATCAAAGCAGGAGTACCTCGGGGCAGCGTATTGGGACCACTGTTGTACACATTTGACCTACCATCGACAGCCTACTCCCGAAGTATGAATGCTGTACACCTCCAGCTAAGACTGCAACAAGCGTGTAATACGCTGAGTGAATGGGTGACGAAATGGCGATTGTTCTTCAATGCCACTAAGACGTAGGCAATAGCTGTTTGCAGAAGACCTTTCCAACCTAACATCCAGCCCATCTAGATAAGGGGCACTCCAGTCCCATGGTAAAAAATAGCGAAATACCTGGGTGAGTCCCACGACAGGCGTCTGACATGGCGCCCTCATACAGAAAACATCCGAGAGAAAGCCAGGAGAAGAATAGTAGTGCTTTACCCACTACTAAATCCATCATCAATACTACCACCAATACTGGGGGTGATATTGTACCTTACGTTGGTGCGCCCAATCCTAGACTACACTGCTGTTGTGTGGGGCAATGCTGCTCCAGCCCACATCCAACGACTACAAAGAATTCAAAATCGTGCTCTGAAAAGGGCACTTCACCTGCCACACCAGTTCCCAATGAGCGAACTTCACCAGCTCGCAGGGGTGCCCTACCTGAGGGACCGATTCAGAGTCACTTCCAAAGCCTTCTACGAAATAACACTAAACTATGAAAACAACCTTGTATGAGAACTTGAACACAGGGTCCAATACCACACATCCAACAGATGGCCAGACGACCTACGAGAATAACAAGACCATACACATCACGTATATAGATTTAAAAATAAAAAAATAAAAATAAAAAATAAAAGATAAATAAAAATTTTAAAAAATAAAATAAAAAAATGAATGAATATGTGTGTGAATGTGTCTACCGTAAGATGTATAAATGTGTGCAATGTATATATCTTGGGAATGTGTGAGCGAATGAGAAAAAAAAAACCATCCAGCGAGTGTCCTGAAATCATTTTGACGCAGGAAAAAAATAAGCACACCAAAAAGCCAATGTTTTACTTCCGACACAAGTAATTATTGAAGGCGTAGCCGTGAGGCCTGTACTTTCAGACTGGGCAACCCAAGATGCCCCAACAACACCTACAGTGCACTCTAGGACCAATCGACCCGTGGCAGCCGGAGTGAGTGGGTTAGTGCAGCACACAGCTGCGGTGCTCCACTACTGGGGGAGAGATTCAAATAGTTCAGATGGCTCTGAGCACTAACGTGCTCAACATCTGAGGTCATCAGTCCCCTACACTTAGAACCACTCAAACCTAACTAACCTAAGGACATCACACACATCCATGCCCGAGGCAGGATTCGAACCTGCGATCATAGAGGATGCGTGGTTCCAGACTGAAGCGCCTAGAACCGCTCGGCTACATCGGCCGGCTGAGGGAGATAGTTTGATCTGAAGACAGCACTGCGCGCGGGGTGGCAAATAGTCGTGCTGCTGTTTTAACAGCAAAAATCAAAGTGTCGTAACCCCGGCATGCAGTATGGTAAAGATGAGCAGCATAGGAAGGAATGTCGCGAGAGGCGGCAGTTCGGAGGCAGAAGATGGTTCCCCCGCTCCCTCCCTGTACATCAAGTGTAGGGAGGTCGAATGGCTGGAACTCTTCGACAAGATGGGGCAGTGATGCAAGGAGGAGGTCGTCAGCGAGTCGGTCGACTCCAACACCATCTCCAGGCAGCGAGTTGGAACGACCACAGGGCCCTGAAGCACCTCGTGGCCGCCCATATAGTGGACGCCCCACAACAAAAGAAGACGATGGAACCCAAAAACCGTCGTAGGAAGATGACCAAGACGCTCCTAAGGGGACTGCCCTGGGTCTTGACGGAGCACTTAGTCAGATAATGAATGCACCGCCAAGGTTTTTCAATGCAGCCGTCAAGCTGCATAACAGGACCAATAGGAAAAAACCACCACTTTTCATCGTCGCCACACCAGCATCAGATATTGGTGGCGATATTTTTGGCATACAAAAGCTGTTGGGCTTTCACTTGGAGTCATAAACTCTCCCCACCTGGACACGAAGCCCCAGTGCTTCAAGTGCCAAGAGGAAGGCCACGTGGCGAAACACTGCCGCAACTCCGTGAGGTGTGTCAAGTGCGGCAGTCAGCACGACAGCCACAAATGTGCCAGCACTAGAGACGACCATCCGACCTACACCACTGTGGCGGAGAGCACGTTGCCAACTGGCGCGGATGTCAGGCCTTAATAGGCCAAATTCCCGCCGAAGCGCCGCAAACCGCAGCCCAGGGTAAGAAGAAACGCCGCAGAAGAAGACGAAGAAGAAGAAGACCACACCATGATGCCACTGTAAAATAGTAGCGGCGGGAGGCAGAAGCCTCCACAAAGGAGGGAGGCAACGCCGCAGAGCCAACCGCAGCTTCTGGAGGAGCGACGATGGCGGCTCACACTTGGCCGCCAACCCCAAACACCAGTGGCAAAGGTGGAGGGGACGGGTGGCGGTGTGGCGCAGTGAGGGGCAGATGGCGACAGCTGGCCCCAATGTCAATGCAGCCCTCAGGGAGGCAGAAGCCAAATTCCACATGGTGCTCCATGCGGAGATAGGGGCCCCCTGGCTCACTCTTTGAGAGACCTATCGCTGAAGTCCATATACAAAGATGCAGGCAGTACAGGTCTGCGAGCAGCGAAATGACGATAGGCCTTCTGTGAAGGCAGCCCGCCCAGCCCAGGCCATCCAAACGGCATGGCCGAAGAAGATAACAACGAGCCGACCCACGCAAGTCGCAGTGGCTGCCAGTGCAGCTGACATGGGGCGTAAGGACGCAGAGGTTCAAACCAGGGAGATCCTTAACTATAATGACAACCTGGCGAACAGTGAGATCCTGGACAAAACAATTCCGAATGTGGCCGAGCGAGACGAATACCAAATGAATTTCCTACAAAGTCGGGAACTCATAACAGGAAAGGCAGAAGCCCGTGGGGAACAATTCAGAAGAGAGAGAAAGATGGCAAGAAGAGGACCACAACAGAAGGCGAGAGGGCGCTGTTGCCCACTGTGAACGCCAAACACAAGCAGTTCTGGCCGGGTTTTGCAGGTTTTCCTTGGTTGATAAGGAGAATACTGGAACTGTCCCAACAAACTCCTGCAAAAAATTCCCAATTGGGAGAATACCCCCCTCCCATCCAGCCCCTGTGATCAAAACAAATAAACAGAGTCCCAACAGAATAAACTTAAACCCCATGGCTGAATGGAGCAAAATGCACACTCTCAAACAGCCTGCCCACCCCGACAGGAAAAAAAACCAGTCGAGCACACAGACAAGCTGTGGGTGCCGACCGGAGCGGACTGAGTGCTGCACAGCAGCAGCAGTCGTCGAGTGAGCGCAGTGCCTGCTCACCCACCCTCTCCCACACTATACCACCCAGGGGGGACACCGCAGCTGCCGCTGAACAAGTGTCCGAGCTCATGCAGTGACCAACCATCTGCAGCGAAGAACAAAGAAAGAAGGAAGAAGGTGCATTCTGAAAGAGCATTATTGTCATGTTTGTCTGTCTGAATAATCAGGGAGACAAGTAAAAGTGTCGTGTCTCGTCTACCTAGCGCAAGCGGGTAGACAAGCAAAATCGTTGTAACACCAGTGTCGCACAGCAGTCAGTGCTGCCTCCTCCCACCAGAGTAGGGCAATCTATGTACCAGGGCCAGTGGTGCTGCCCCGTTACCCACGTATGTGTAGAGTACGCCAAGTCAGCCTGCAGCTACCCTACAGTGACAAGTGGGACTGAACCCGGACAAACCACTGGTGCGACCACACAAAACTTCACACGACTCCAATATGAATGCTCAGTATCAAGGTGGGACCCCCAACTCCTGACCGGGCCCCCCTCACGACACTGATAACGGAACAGAAGCGGCAACGCCAATGATGACAACCAGACTGTGACATACGTCGTGGAGAATCTTCCCCATGACATCACACAATAAAACAAGGGCCACCAAAATTATCTCCTTCGTTGAATATGCAGTGAGGGCGGAAATCAAGTCCCTGAACATAGTCTGAAACGGGAGGGCATATATCAACACCACCAGCAGAGGACAGGAAGACTACTTTCAAGAAGTCTTCCGAAATCACATCATCTCCACAGTAACAGTGCGCCCCCGAAAATCTGCAAACCAAGGCAGCCCATGCTAAGCTCCCGCAAACCACCACTCAGTGCAGTTATTAAAAAAGTTCCACTTGATGTCGAGGCAAAAGACATAACCAACCAATTGAGCAACCAGTGACTGGATGTGGAAAGGGCATGGCGTATCACTTCAAGGGAAAGACAGGGTCGCACAAGAAACATTAGGGTAATCTCAAGAGACCAGGACGCAATTGACCGCATCCTGACAAAGGGTGCGGTCATTGATTACGCTGAAAAAGAAGCAGAGCCATCCAAACTTCCCCCACCGCAGCCAGTGCAGTGTGGACAGTGCCAGGGCTGGCTTTCAAAATTCTGTAATTTTGTCACAAGGTGGCATCGTGGGCTACATGTAACCACACTGTTGGTCTGGTAATATAAAATCCAGGGATCAACAGCTATATTCAGTGTCACAGTATTTGTCTCGAAAAACCAGTTCATTCGGAGGCAATGCCATAAGTCGATTTATAAGGCAGGTTTAGATTTCATTGTGGATACTTGTATGCACCTGTAGAATCATGACCGCTTGTGATAGTAATATGGTCGTTGCGATTGTGTTTTTCAACATCTGGCGGTTTGTAAGACGATTACACCTGTCTCTCTAAGACACAGTGGTCACACTCGCACCAAAAACTTATGAGACATGTCGACCCATCGCTGATTTTCTCTCAGTATTATTTCGTATCGCCAGCAATCAGTTATTGACAGAGTATTATACTTAGTAGTAGGGGTTGAGTGATAGGTTCGCTATGAGCATCAAGCTTGTAAAGTATGTGTTTGTGTTCCAACATGTGCAAAGGAAATGACAAAGTGTAGTTGTAAGGAAGGTATGGATTTGACATGGAATACTGTGACAGCAAAGGGAAGACTATGTCAAGTCATAAGAATGGTACGGGTATTTCTATTTCTGAAGTAACAGCCATCAGCAGGGTGTACTTCCGATACTTCACTCATTGTTGAATGTCATCCAATTGAGACCGTGATCATAATATTTAATTGTAAGTACAGGGATAGAATATATATGTGTCCGGTTTTCCTAGGACTATTCTGACTATGCATGCTTGGCATGCAGCGCCGGTGACCTGTGGCGGGAATGATTCACATTTCTGGCTAACGGTAGGAACTGTTCAAATGGAGAAGCCTGTTGGGATGTAGGAATGTAGCTGATTTAACTGTGTCGTCCTCTAGACGGCCGAATACTTAGAATGTGTTGTACAGCTTTTGTGATCGCGTGAAAGTTAGAGAAGATTCAATATGGACGTGTGTTTTCACTGGACCATTATTATCTCCCACGAAAATTGTCTGGCTGACTGCTGCAGCACATTTCGCGCCTTTATTTAGTTGAGGGAACATCGATTGTGGTGTGTGCATCTAGCAGTTGGAAAACAGGCGGAAGGCACGTTTGCTGGTTCTCTAGACATGAGAAACATCTTAGTTGACTTTATATATTATAGGAATGATTTGGAATCTGTTACATCACTGACATCTGTATTCGTGAGTGGAAATATCAGTTTCAGCTATTTTTTTTTTTTTCGAGTTCTCGCGTAAAGGTCTTCGCAGATGGGATATGTTTCTGGTTACTCAGTGCTTTAAGCATGATCCACCTCGCTAAAGTTTCGGGTTTCGAGAGAAGTAATTTCCAGGCTGTATCTTCGGAATTATGTTGCGAGAAGTATGGCGTAAATGATACAATATTCAGGCACACCTTGTGAATATACGTGTGTCCTTGTAATCCCAGAGCTGAGTGTGCTCTGGTCATGCATCGGTAGGGGGGAATACCACCCGACCTCATGGGAAATATCTAGTGCAGTGAGGAGTATACCTATGGTGCATGTGCTTATGCTGTCTGTCTTCGCGGTATATGTACAAGCGTCTGGCAGTCGATAGCTATATGCACGATGCAAAAGGGAGGATTTTGTATGGGGCAGGATACGAATTATATGTTTACTACATCAACAGGGTACTTGGTGATATATTGTCGTGTTAAAGATTGGTTTCACGCTCTAATATTCAAGCTTCCATCCTCAGTGGCGGAGCAGTGTAATTGAGTAAGAGTCTTTCTGTATTTGACGATTTGTAGGGCAGTTTGTAGGGTTTAATTGTCAGTGTAATATGGTGATCTGTACAAAATAGTTTTGCCACTGAAAGTCTTGTCTGCAGAATAAAGGAAAAGGAAAAGAAAAAGGGGTCAGTGCTTCCACACCGGCAGTACCAGTAATTTCGAGGATAAATTCACTAAGATCCAGTCAGAATACTCCATTCATTCACAAGATGTCCTTCATGCTGGGACATAGCAGCATCTACAAACAGTTTGGAACATGATGGAGGCAAGTTATCTATGGAAAGTTCCGAGAGAGCAAATTCTCAAAGAAAAGTTTAAGCAGACCATCCATCTCTGGCAGGGATGATGGTGTCGCTCATCTGCCACGATGCCATTAGGACATCTCCAGACCAGTAGCTGTAGGATACCGAAAATTCCCGCCATTTTTCTCTTTTGTAGGACAGTGCTTCAGAATCAGTTTGCGTAATTGTTCTGATTTCCCCTCGTCTGTGCTTAGACAGTGCTCTCTTTCCAAACAAGAAGAATACTTTTATGATTAACGGTGTTTTTGCAACCATGCGCAGACATGATGAAGGCATTTGGTGGTGAGAACGTTTAATGTTTCTGAGACATATGTTGACAGCAGGATATGTTGATTACCAAGAAAGGAACATGTGACATCTCATTAGGAATATCGGAAAGACTTCAATCGGTGTTGCAAGCTGGTGTGGCCATGCGGTTCTAGGCGTGTCAGTCTGGAACGGCGTGACCACTACAGTCACAGGTTCCAATCCTGCCTCGGGCATGGTTGTGTGTGATGTCCTTAGGTTAGTTAGGTTTAAGTAGTTCTAAGTTCTAGGGAACTGATGACCTCAGAAGTTAAGTCCCATAGTGCTCAGAGCCATTTGAACCATTTTTGCAATCAGTGTTATTCTGGGCTATTTTCGTAAGCAGGTCCTGGTCGCTGAGCGAACATTTCACGGCAATGCGTTGGCCACACTAGGCAGGTAACAATGCGTGCACAGCTAGACTCATCTCACATGACCCATTAGGATCGCTAGGAACAATGCAGCCTGTGCTATTCTACGAAGCATTGGATCAGGTTTCTATAGCGCAACCTGTAACGTCAGCATTCACAGGTCGAGAGCTATCGCGCCATCAACGGTTAACACACTTACATGGGTCACAGGTGGTGCTGCCAGGCATGCACGCCTTGGAGTTCTGTAATGGGGGCAGTTCACCGGTATGTCCCGGTTGACTATAGTCCTAAGGCAATATTACGTGCAATGAGTGTTTTTTCATTGCATCATTTTCGGCTGTTCAAGCGCTGTAAGTCTTGTGAGCGTTTGCATGGCGTTACATATGCTTAATGCTTAATTTTTTGACAATTTACAAGTTGTTTTCCTGGCTGTACATCAGTGTACTGCATTATTTTGGTGATTTACGAATAGTTTTCAGGCCTGTAGGGTGTGCAATCCACTATTTCGACAGTTTACATAGCAAGCGTGTCTGAAAAGCTTCTTACATGCGTTATTTCGGTGATCTACGTGTAGTGTGCTGGTCTGTAGGGTGTGCTATGCATTATTTCGGTAATTTACGAGTTGTTTACATGTCTGTACATCAGTGTTCTTCATTATTTCGCTTATTTACGAGTAGTTTGCATGTTTGTAGACTATTTACTGAGACCCCATGCATTCTAGGGTGAGTGCTTTGTATCAGTGTAACAAATAAACTATGTGAAATCCATCCCTAAATAAATTGTTCCAAAATAAACAATGTACAGTCCTACCTCTCTCCAGCAGCCCAGAACAGGCTGAGTCCTTTCCCGCCATTTTCCCCCTTACATCTCGTAAGGGACGACAGCATCCACTGGTGGCGGTACTGTGTACTGGGTTAGTTGAATTTCAGACCTCATGGTGAAGACACTGAATGGAGCTACTGCCTCAAATTGTTCAAATAAATACTGCCTGCAACATAAAGACTTATGTCCATCCTATCCAGCAGCCCAGCACAGGCTGAATTCATTACCAGCCAATTCCTAGAAGAGGTGGTGCTCGGATGATATAGGTTAGTGGAGGTAGCCCAATTGACCTATTTTGCCGCCAAAATTTGAACTTCCCACCATATACATAAATGCGACATTGCCATATCTATCGCCACCATCTTGGATCCGCCATATTGAATAAATTTGGCAACGTAGGATTGTGGGGTAGTACATACTTTGTCCTACTACTTCAGTTATCCTCACAAGACCGCAGGAAGTCCTTTCAGCCCTACTAGAAACGAAAATGCTCACGTCCCGTGTTCACATCAAAGGGTAATTTGTTTTCTTTGGTGTAACAAACTTATGAACAGCTCACTTTGGTACTTAAGTAGACAGCACTAACGAATATGACTTTATGTTTTTATCGCATATGTTGTTAGCAAATTCACCAGTAATTGTCTACATAAGCCTCTTTAGTTGGGTTCTGTGTGTGAAATCTTATTGGACTTAACTACTAAGGTCATCAGCCCCTAAGCTTACACACTACTTAACCTAAATTATCCTATGGACAAACACACACACACCCATGCCCGAGGGAGGACTCGAACCTCCGCCGGGACCAGCCGCACAGTCCATGACTCCAGCGCCCTAGACCGTTAGTTGGGTTCTAAAGTGGCATCCGAATATACAGTACTCGCGTAACGACACGAAGATAATCATACTACATTTCGCGAAATAATGCGGAGTAAAATCGTCATAATTTCTACAAAATGAATTAAAACATTAGTTTCCAATGAGTTTGGTTTGAATAATTGCAGCTAGCTGAAAATTTGTGCCGGACAGGGACTCGAACCGGGTTTTCCTGCTTAGTAGGCAGTGGCATTGACCACTAAGCCATCCGCAAGGACTATGCTACCACGCCTTCCATCCAACCCAAATTCTCAACTACTATCACAACTACCGATATAATGCACCTGTTCATTACTCTCGCCGATTCCCGTAAATGTTTGAGCTTGGTGTGCATCTGAACTGAAGGAATCAGTAGCTTTTGTCACCTAGTAAGCGAGAGACCTGGGTTCGAATCTTGGTCTCTCACAAATTTTTAACTTGCCCTGCTGTTATAAATCAGTGTCCACTGGCAGCTAATGTCTTTAATTCCTTTGTTTCTTAATTCTTAGTGACTGGAGGAAAGAATGGTGCGTCTTCTTTAATACGTGTCCGAAAGAACAGACATCGCATACACGTTGGGTTTTATTGGTAGTATATTACGTTTTAAAACTTGACCAACTAGTCATTTTATCCTTAAAAATATTAGCTTAATTTATTTTTGCAAAAAAAGACACTAAATAAAATGAATTAAGTATTGTCATTATTACAGTGGAAAAGAAATTTACGTTTTACACTAAGAATGTTGCACAGATTCTAAATTGAAATACATTTTAGCCTTTCGTCAAAATCGTAATTCGGTATCATGTATATTCACGTACCTACATCTGAATACTTACACTCATTCTCGCTTAACAATTTAAGATATTACCTCGTTAAGGCCATGGTGAAGGGGCGTTGCCATTGTCTTCCGATCTGAGGATAGTATCTGCATAATATAAGTCGACTTTTGACTGCACTGCGACGGCTACCTTTACTACGAATTTTGTGTATGTGTTGTTATGGATAAATTATAGGATTAACTCGTACTTTCTCGAAAATAATTACTAGTAACGTGTCTCAAGGAGTATGTTATGTAGCATACCTAAAACTCATTCGCTGCTATCAGAGTCAGCAATATAGATACGTTATAAATTCCACGCATGTACCTACTACGTGTGGGCGATGACTTTTACATGTCAGCAGACAGGACAGCGCTGTCCTCAGGCACACACAGGGCGGTAACGTGTCGCCAAAGCGTTTTCCGATAACGTATCGGCGGGAGAAGAACTGTGCCTCGAAGACAGCAAGTACTTTCCGATATCTCTGCGAGTGTACGTAGAATTATGGGGGACAGGCGCAAGGCTGGTCTGGAAAAGCCCAAAAACAGAAAGGTCACTTATCCGAATGCATGGAATCAGATTAACTTCATATCGGAACGAAAGTAAAATGCTTTCAGAAATCGCTAACAAGATACATCTCTTGGGGAGTGGAAATGAACTTAGCTATCACTTCTTTAATTACGTATTTTGAAGGCTAATGTTATTCTGAGAAGCTAAATTACGAAAACTGTTGTCCCGTATATATAAAATTTCGTTGCCCTGCAAGAAACGTCATGCAGTTGTATATATGAATTTTAATAAATATGTAGGGAAATAATCGAGTTCTCTGAAACAAAGATGGATGTAAAACATTTTGACCAAGGCCTTCGATAGAGGAAATACTCTCATGAGCATGTACCTGGTGAAAGGTGATATCAGAATATCAATGACAGTACAGGTAAACTAATTTGAATGCTGGCCTGTCACAGGAACCTGCTTGCCACTGACTCTTTCTTATTACTTCTGGACTCAATCTCAATAAAAGTCTTCAAGGTATGTGACAGCGTTGTCAATATATTAAACAGCCATTTGCGATAGTGGCCGAAACATCAAGAATTTAATTTGTTGACAATGCGGTCGCCATACCCAGAAGAATTTTATTTACAACTACAACGAATGCCGGATCCTACGTTTACGTCCATAGCGGTCCTTCCGCGACTGTGTGTCAGTTGCACCTCGGAAGGGGCAAGTTCTGCGAACAGTCAGACATAAAGTGATATTTTATACTTTCTCGGTTTGACTGATTAATGGCGTGCAACCGGGTGTTCAACCGAGTTGTTGTTTTCATTTTTTTCTACAGTACAGGATGTTTATAAATTAGTAACACAAAAGTAACCTTTAATTGTAAAAAAAGGTATATAACTAATGTTTGACACAGCACCGAATGCAGTATACATCCTATTTGCAAATGTTCAGTGTGGCTAACTTTTGAAAAAGTACATATGTCCCACCTGTAATCAATTCCCTGCCAATCCTACGAAGTAAGGTCTTGAAGTGTGGTGGCAACTGCTCGTGTTATCCTCTGTCGGATCTCGTCGACGTTTCTTAGAAGCGAAGGACAAAACACCCTGTCTTTAATGTGACCTCATACACAGATGTAAATTGTGGTTAAATCAGGTGATGGTGATGTGCAAGAGATTGTTCCTTCACGTCCAAGACAATTCGGCACATTCTTGCGTAGATACACAACTTCTTCACGATGATAATATAGTTGCGCACCATCATTCTGAAAAATAAAGTCTCTGCCCATATCGTGTTGTAATTAAGACAATAGTTAATGATGAAGCATGTGCAGGTACGATATGACAGTTACAATTGACTCGATAAAACAGATTAGATTAGATTAGATTAGTACTTGTTCCATAGATCATGAATACGACACTTCGTAATGCTGTGGAACGTGTCAGGTTAATAAAAGGTGTCTATACCAGATATTACATTACACAAAATATTACATGACACTCAATATTTTTAATTTTTTTGTGGGTGTTTGGTAAATTACCCACTTACTATATCCAAAAATTCATCTAATGAGTAGAAGGAGTTGCCATTAAGAAATTCTTTTAATTTCCTTTTCCTCTGTCAGACTTTTGATGCTATTAAGTACGTGTCGAAAACATTTGTGGCAACATAATTTACCCTCTTCTGAGCCAGAGTTAGATTTAACCTTGAGTAGTGAAGATTGTCGTTTCTCCTAGTGTTGTAGCCATGTACACTGCTATTAATTTTGAATTCGTTCGGATTGTTAATAACAAATTTCATAAGTGAATATATATATATTTTGTGAGGCTACAGTGAAGATCTCTAGCTCTTTAAATAAGTGTCTGCAGGATGATCTTTCATGAGCTCCAGCAATTATTCTGATTACACGCTTTTGTGCAATGAATACTCTTTTACTCAATGATGAGTTACCCCAGAATATGATGCCATACGAAAACAGAGAATGAAAATAGGCGTGGTAAGCTAATTTACTCAGATGTATATCTCCAAAATTTCCAATGACCCTAATAGCATAAGTAGCTGAACTCCAACGTTTCAGCAGATCCTCAGTGCGTTTTTTCCAGTTCAACCCCTCATCAATGCATACACCTAGAAATTTTGGATATTCTACCTTAGCTACCGATTTCTGATCGAAGTCTATACTTATTAATGGTGTCATTCCATTTACTGTGTGGAACTGTATATACTGTGTTTTGTCAAAGTTTAATGAGAGCCCATTTGCAGAGAACCACTTAAAGATTTTCTAAAAAACATCGTTTACAATTTCACCAGTTAATTCTTGTCTGTTGGGTGTGATAGCTATACTTGTATCAACGGCAAAAGTACCAGCTTTGCATCTTCGTGAATATAGAATGGCAAATCATTAATATATAAATTATTAAGAACAGCAGAGGACCCAAGACCGAACCTTGTGGCACCCCATACTTGATTGTTCCCCAGTTTGAGAAATTACCACCTTTTGCATATTATGTGAACTGTTTATTTCAACTTTCTGCACTCTTCCAGTTAGGTGTGATTTAAACCATTTGAGCACTGTCCCATTGTAACCTCCCCACAAAATTCTTTCTCACATTTTACCTCTCCACAAAATTAGTTCCCATTTAGTGTAACCTCAAAACAGAAAAATTCCTAAAATGAATGGTTGTTAAAAGTTACTTTTTATGATAAAGATTATTATTTGGAGATTTTTTAAAACATTTACATGGGACTTGAGATAGCAGTACTACATATGCGCGAGGCTGCTTTTTACGTTATACAATAATGCTCAGACTCCGGCATCGCTGCACCGCGACCGGCTCAGCCAACACGATACACCAGACCAGACCAGAACAGACTGCTCACAAGCAACAACTTACTGCTACAGCTACACAGTTCCTACTGCAGTCAACACTCTCTCTGGTCAGAGATTCTCTTATACCTTGCATATCGCAGGCAGCGCATGAACAAGACATCGAAATTACATCTGCTCGGACCTCTAACACCATTCATACCACACTACTTGAGCTTATCTAGAAGTATTCCATGATTTACAATCAAAAGCCTTTGATAGACCACAAAAAATCCCAACGGCGGACCATGGCCCGGCCTCGTGTATGATACACAGCCAAGTACGGTGAAACAACTGTTTCCTTTGAGTTGGTGGCTTGCGATATTTAGTCCTGAATTTCCTCTTAACTTTAGTAGCGGATTTAGATTCATTATACCATAAACAACACTGCGATACTCTGCACCGTTATGCTACTACATGATGACTATTGGAATAATTTATTCGCGCATGCCACCTAGCGGGAGCGTTGAGAACTAACAGTTTTAAGCAGGTGTAGAACTTGAAAATATTATGCATTTAAAGCTGCGTCAAACATTTCTGTAAGTTATTTACCCTTATCACAATTACCGGATGCTTTTATATAACTTAATCATTTTGGCATTATGGGACTTAACTTCTGAGGACATCACACTCATCCATGCCCGAGGCAGGATTAGAATCTGCGACCGTAGTGGTCGCGCGGTTCCAGACTGTAGTGCCTAGAACCGCACGGCCACTCCGGCCGCCGTTGTCGCTGCTTGAACTCAAACCAGGCTGTGAGCAACTGGTATTATTGGTCTCGCGCCGTTATTTATTGGGTAGGTTGACTCCCGCCCCTCCTTACGCCCATTGAAACTCTTATTTTTCACACTCCGCATTGATATTCCTCGAAATACAAGTTCTCTTAGCGTTTCCCAGCTCTGACGGATGTTATAGCTGGCGAGATCTTACTAAATTCAATACCGGACGCCAATCCTTGTTTAGAACGAACTAGCTATCCTAACCCAGGGTGTGTACCGCATTCCATGTGAATGTGGCATGTTGTAAGCCCCTTTTATACCGGGGTGAACGCAAGCTATCGTGAATTCTCTCTGGTGTAAACGCTAGGGGCGAATAAGCAAACGGCGATCAGTCGTTTTCGGTTCACAATCACCTGTGTTCACTCGTGTTCCGCTGATTGTCGGCCTTTCAGCAAACCATCAAAGGAAAAAGGAAATTCGCATCCTCTCCGCTTCGGTGTTAACACTACAGCAAGCTTTCGTTTGCTGTATTGCCTACTTCTCTTGTTGTCAGGAGACGCGAGAGCGTTGGAGTGCTCGGAAGAGAATGTGACGTTGCCTATAGAAGGATACAGATATACGTGCTTCTGGGATACAAGGCGTCCACACTACAAATGCGGAAGGAAAAGAAATATGATCGGTAGAAAATTCCCGAAACGCTCGGAGGCCCTGGTCGGAACGCGAGAGAGGCAATAACTGCGTTAGATGCTTGCCTCAGGCAGGTTCAAATGGTTCAAATGGCTGAGCACTATGGGACTTAACTTCTGAGGTCATCAGTCCCCTAGAACTTAGAACTACTTAAACCTAACTAACCCCTTGGACATCACACACATCCATGCCCGAGGCAGGATTCGAACCTGCGACCGTAGCGGTCGCACGGTTCCATACTGCAGCGCCTAGAACCGCTCGGCCACTCTGGCCGGCTCCTCAGTCAGGAACGGAGTGAATAATCACAGGATTCGTAATTCTTTTTGTAAAAATAGAAAGGTACATTAATTTTCTTTGAAGGCAAATACACTCCTGGAAATTGAAATAAGAACACCGTGAATTCATTGTCCCAGGAAGGGGAAACTTTATTGACACATTCCTGGGGTCAGATACATCACATGATCACCCTGACAGAACCACAGGCACATAGACACAGGCAACAGAGCATGCACAATGTCGGCACTAGTACAGCGTATATCCACCTTTCGCAGCAATGCAGGCTGCTATTCTCCCATGGAGACGATCGTAGAGATGCTGGATGTAGTCCTGTGGAACGGCTTGCCATGCCATTTCCACCTGGCGCCTCAGTTGGACCAGCGTTCGTGCTGGACGTGCAGACCGCGTGAGACGACGCTTCATCCAGTCCCAAACATGCTCAATGGGGGACAGATCCGGAGATCTTGCTGGCCAGGGTAGTTGACTTACACCTTCTAGAGCACGTTGGGTGGCACGGGATACATGCGGACGTGCATTGTCCTGTTGGAACAGCAAGTTCCCTTGCCGGTCTAGGAATGGTAGAACGATGGGTTCGATGACGGTTTGGATGTACCGTGCACTATTCAGTGTCCCCTCGACGATCACCAGTGGTGTACGGCCAGTGTAGGAGATCGCTCCCCACACAATGATGCCGGGTGTTGGCCCTGTGTGCCTCGGTCGTATGCAGTCCTGATTGTGGCGCTCACCTGCACGGCGCCAAACACGCATACGACCATCATTGGCACCAAGGCAGAAGCGACTCTCATCGCTGAAGACGACACGTCTCCATTCGTCCCTCCATTCACGCCTGTCGCGACACCACTGGAGGCGGGCTGCACGATGTTGGGGCGTGAGCGGAAGACGGCCTAACGGTGTGCGGGACCGTAGCCCAGCTTCATGGAGACGGTTGCGAATGGTCCTCGCCGATACCCCAGGAGCAACAGTGTCCCTAATTTGCTGGGAAGTGGCGGTGCGGTCCCCTACGGCACTGCGTAGGATCCTACGGTCTTGGCGTGCATCCGTGCGTCGCTGCGGTCCGGTCCCAGGTCGACGGGCACGTGCACCTTCCGCCGACCACTGGCGACAACATCGATGTACTGTGGAGACCTCACGCCCCACGTGTTGAGCAATTCGGCGGTACGTCCACCCGGCCTCCCGCATGCCCACTATACGCCCTCGCTCAAAGTCCGTCAACTGCACATACGGTTCACGTCCACGCTGTCGCGGCATGCTACCAGTGTTAAAGACTGCGATGGAGCTCCGTATGCCACGGCAAACTGGCTGACACTGACGGCGGCGGTGCACAAATGCTGCGCAGCTAGCGCCATTCGACGGCCAACACCGCGGTTCCTGGTGTGTCCGCTGTGCCGTGCGTGTGATCATTGCTTGTACAGCCCTCTCGCAGTGTCCGGAGCAAGTATGGTGGGTCTGACACACCGGTGTCAATGTGTTCTTTTTTCCATTTCCAGGAGTGTATATACCAGCTTGTATCTAAAGTGCTGATTAAAATTAAAAACATGCGAAGGGCCTCATCATTATCATTGCTTGCGTTCATGGTATCTGTGATTACCTGTGTGATTTCATCCTACTGTTTTTTGATGATAAAATAACAGGTTTACCCGGAATCACGATAGCTGCTCTCTAACAAACTATACAGGGTTTAAGTGCAGATATTTCTGTTGGTGACTGAGGACGGTGTACTGAACGACATTACATCTGTATTTACGTCATTTGGAGACTGATGATTATAGCCATTACATGTCGTAAGCTTCTAGGTTGGTCAGTACCTCCACGTACATGTGGAAAGAGCAAGCCATTTGTGCTTACTTTGCTCTTGGTAGCAGATTAGGTGATGGAGTATGACGTGTGATATGTTTGTGGGAAGACTGTTCGACACAGATTGGTTCGAATGGCCCTGAGTACTATTGGACTTAACATCTGAGGACATCAGTTCCCTAGAACTTAGAACTACTTGTAGTGTTAGCAGTTAGCCAACACTACGCACACTACTTGGTTGAGGAGGCCGAATGCACGCGTTAAACTCACGCAGGCTAGAGATAGGTCTGAAACAGGATACGTAATGAATGCTATAAAGAAAAGTACGTAGCTGCTGGAATACTTAACTTTAATCCATCATTTGTATACATCGTTCTTGATGAGACATGCTTCATACGATAACTATCAATTGCTATGGCGCCTTGCTAGGTCGTAGCCATTGACTTAGCTGAAGGCTATTCTAACTATCTGCTCTGCAAATGAGCGAGGCTTCGTCAGTGTGCATCGCTAGCTACGTCGTCCGTACAACTGGGGCGAGTGCTAGTCCGTCTCTCGAGATCTGCCGTGTGGTGGCGCTCGGTCTGCGATCACTGACAGTGGCGACACGCGGGTCCGACGTGTACTAATGGACCGCGGCCGATTTAAAGCTACCACCTAGCAAGTGTGGTGTCTGGCGGTGACACCACACTACTTAAACCTAACTAACCTAAGGACATCACACACATCCATGCCCAAGACAGAATTCGAACCTGCGACTGTAGCGGTCACGTGGTTCCCTTAGAACCTCTAGGCCACAGCGGCCGGCTCGACACAGATAAGTAAACAATCAACATATTAAGGTACCACATATAATAACATCTGCACTTATGGCCGTTCCACCCCGTACAGATTTTATCATATAATTTTTGAGAAAGGTTGTATGTGTATTTCATCTTTCATTTATAATATTTGGTTGAAATTCTCTTCCGTACATGTACTTCAATAAAATCCTTGAAGTGCTTCGCAAATGTCACTGCTCACATCAGAAACTAATCTATATCGCAGCATGCTAAAATACGAAACAATCACTTACGTAAAAGTATGTGGTCGCTAATAACTGGAACGTAAATGAGAGCCCTCTTCAGGTTACGTTGGTCGTCGGCAACTAGTGACTTGCTTTGAAATTTCCTCCTCAGTTGTAATGATTCGCCGGCAACTAGTGACTTGCTTTGAAATTTCCTTCTCAGTTGTAATGAGAAGCCAGTGAAAAGAGTCAATCGACAAATGTACAAAGTTTTTGAGTACTGTAACGGAAAGCTGAAGCGGGAATTCAGTACTCACTACATCCAAACGATTCACATTTTCGTAAAAATTGAGAAATCTTAACTCCTCCTTTCCTCGGCTATTTCATTTACTTCGTCAAAAACAATGCGCCCTTATGCTAAACAACCGTTCTGATCAACAAAGTTTTATTCATGGGTCGAACCATATACAGTGTGCTGGCTGTTGGAGCAAAAAGAAAAGAATAGTACAGCGATTATAGGCTACAGATTACAAACGTCGAAGTATTGATCACATAATATTTTATTAAAACTGAGCTGGGCTAATACTGAATTTTATAATCACATCCGATACAATGGCCACTGCTCTCCTCAGGAGGCACTAACGACCTGGTCTCGCTTCGTAGGCTATGCTCGATATTTTGTTTTCTCTAGTGTAAACTTTTGTTGACACGTACAACCGAATGGTAGCGAACACTGGCGAATTCTATCTGTTAAGGCGGGTTTGCTTGTGTTCACCTCCATTCGCTACGGTGCAAACGCGGCTTTATGTGCGGCAGACTGTTAAAATAGGTACCGTGTGGCTATAATTAAGTGCAGCTATTCACTGAGGTCCATTGTGGGTTGTATTTATCCGATGGCAGCAAAACTTGGTAGATACGCTAATGCGTTAATGCGGAACCAACGACAGCAGGAAATACACACAACAAAATGTTTCGCAACAACTCGGTTCCGAGACTTCCGGAACCTGTACAGAAAATTGGAATAGAGATCAACATAAACATCATTTCCGTTCTTTTTATTGCTCATGAAAACCACACATTACCTGTGGCACCACCATACCGTACTGCGTGGTGTGGTGGTTCCAAAGATGGACCTCGCTATAGACGTCGGGAGTGAAGTTGCGCATCATGCAGCCTATTGCGTGCAGTTTGAGTCGTAACACGACGTCCTGTGGCTGCACGAAAAGCATTATTCAACATGGAGGCGTTACTGTCAGGGTTCCTCCGAGCCATAATCTGTAGGTAGCTGTCATTCACTGCAGTAGTAACCCTTGGGCGGCCTGAGCGAGGCATGTCATCGACAGTTCCTGTCTCTCTGTACCTCCTCCATGTCCAAACAACATCGCTCTGGTTCACTCCGATACGCCTGCACACTTCACTTGTTAAGAGCGTTTCCCGGATCAAAGTAACAATGCGGACGCGATCGAACCCCGGTACTGACCGTCTAGGCATGGTTGAACTACAGACGACAAGAGCCGTGTACCTCCTTCCTGGTCGAATGACTGGAACTGATCGGCTGTCGGTCCCCCTCCGTCTAATAGGCGGTGCTCATGCATGGCTGTTTGCATCTTTGGGCGTGTTTAGTCACATCTCTGAACAGTCAAAGGTCCTGTGTCTGTGAAACAATATCCATAATCAACGTCTATCTTCAGGAGTTCTGGGAACCGGGGTGGTGCAAAACCTTGAAAGGTGGCTACACTGAGCCACAGCGCCAGAGATCGCTAGAGAGCATTGTTCCGCCGCCTCCACGGGCTGTCATTATTGAGATGTGCTAGAGGTCACTGCTTGGGGAGAGCTCGTAGTAGTCAGTTGGTGTTCAGATGTGCTAGTAGGGAGTGCTTGCTGAGATGTGATACTGAAAGGTTCTTGTTCAGATGTGGTAATAGCGAGGCGGTGTGGAGATATATTGTAATTATGAGAGTGATTTTGGTCAATATATGAAGGTAACGAAACTTGATTTATTTTTCATTATTTCCATGTTTTAAATAATGTGTCATTACAGGTTCAGTCAACAAAGCATCTGGCTTGGGTTCTTGGATTAGAGTGTAATTGTGGCTCTCTTGAGTAATTATGGTATTTGTATTTTCTTTAATTAATTCAGTATAATGTTATTTAAAAATTGTTGTGTTGTTGAAGAAGAACCGTGCCAGATGCGTACGTTGAGTCACACTCCCACACACAGAACAGTTACTCTTGTGCTTGTTGTTGCGTTGGTTTTATAGTTGCTGGGGGCTTAATTAATTAACTGTGTTAATGAAAATTTCCATTTCATTCTTTGTTATTGTTCTAAGCAGTCAGATTGCGTAACAATAACAGTCAGGGCCAACCGTTACGAGACTTCGTAATCGGACAGACAGCTACTAAAGCAGAAATTAAAATTATTTGCATTTCATTTTTATTAAGCCCCCATGCACGTGGCGACCGCTGCTTCGGATCGTCCCTTGGAATTCTTCTGATTGTAGAAATAGTAGACAGTAGGATTGTTGTAGTAATTTGTAGTTTAGTAATTGTAGTCTATTTTGCATGTGTAGATTTGGTAATTGTCATTCTTCTAATGGTATTTTTTTTCAGAATTTAATTTGTTGTCTTGTATACGCGTTTGACAATTTAGTGCAATTATTTCAATTGTTCGATTAATCGTGTTTGAGGGAAACATTTCGTGTGAATGGTATTGTTGGAGATAAAGTGTCATTGTGTGTAATTTTCATATAGTGACGAGTTTTGTATGTTTTGTAAATGATTACGCGATCGATGAAAAAGGCAAAAATGATGGATAGTGAGAATGACGAAATTGTTAACATGGCGAACTCGCCAACAGAGGAAAACAGTATCATGAATAATGAAGTGGAAAACAATTTAATAAGTCGGGAAAATAGTCCGGAACCATTTCAAAATTTTTCTCAATCAGAAAATTCACAGAATACGAGATTAACGATAGAAGATTCTGAAATAGTATCGAACACAGATAGCTTTACAGCCATGACGAAAGAAGTTGGTTTTGCGGGAAATGTTAGGGGCGAAAAGAATTTCGAACCGGCTATTATGGAGCAGTTGATGAGTGCGATATTAAATTTACGATCTGAATTAAAAACAGATAGGGGAACAATGGAGCAGTTTCGATCTGAATTAAAAACAGATAGGGGAACAATGGAGCAGTTTCGATCTGAATTAAAAACAGAAATAGGAACAATTACAACTGGTATGGGAACAATGGAAACACGGTTAGACTCACTGGGATCACAAATAGGAACAATCAAAACCGAGATGGGAACTTTGGGATCTGAATTAAAAACTGATATGGGAACAATGGAAACACAGTTCAGATCTGAATTAAAAACACAGATGGGGACAATGGAAACACGGTTAGACTCACGAATAGGGACATGTTTCAAAAATATGAAAGATGAATTAAAGAAAGAAATCAGAGAAGAAGTACAACCGATTTTGAATTCTCACAATAATAGATTAATTGCAGTAGAGATTAGACAAAGGGAAAAGGATAGAGAACAGGAGGAGAGAGATCGCGTGATAGTACAGAAATTTTCAGAGTTAAATTTACAATGTGCACACGATAAGGAAGAAATATTTGAGAGAATCGCGGAATCCGTACCAAATGACAGAATAAATAACTTAACGCAACAGTGTGAACAGTTAACTACTAAATGTGACAATACCGAAACCCGAGTCGCGACACTTACGGAAGACGTAAATAAACAGAAAGAGCAATTAGGTGACTTATCGGAAAGAGTTGAGGAGATTTCAGATAAATTGACAAGTCTTAGTTTAAATGGGGATAGAGATTCAGATGATACAGCTCCATTACCATTTGCAGAAACTGAAGAGTACCAGAACATAAATAAGCATGTTGAAAATCAGGGAAAGTTTAATGAACGCGTTAAAAGGGAAGTAGAGGCATTACGAAAGCAAGTCAAACAAATCGAAGGTGAAATTGTAGGAAAAGACAGCAAAAGAAATTTAGAATCACAGGTAGCAGAGGGGTTTGAAGAAAGTAATTTGTTTCATTTACGGGATGCAACAAGAGAGCGCCAGGCGCGCGAACTTGACAATAATCGACATTCAAACTGGGACAGACGCGGTAGGTCTTTGTCGCCACGAGGCGAAAACTTTGACTATAAACACTTTTTGACTGTTCGGAAATTTAAGATCTTCCGCAATTCTAAAAATGACATACATCCATGTGCATGGTTAGATCAATTTATGTATGCACTCCCACCAAATTGGCCACTAAGTCACAAACTGGAATTTATGTGTGGATATTTAGAAAACGAACCGGCGACGCGGATGCGTGCACCCATTAGAGATTGTAATAATCTGAATGATTTTTATCATGCATTTCTATCGGCATATTGGTCCGAAAACACGCAAGACAGAGTCAAACACAGTCTTATTATGCAGCGTAATTTCAAACAGTCTGAATTCCGCACGCCAGCCGAATATTTTGAAGACATGATTCGAAAGAATCAGTTCCTTTCCAACCCTTACAGCCCGACTGAATTAATTCGCATTTGTTTAACTAAGCTGCCACAATCCATAAGACAAATTGCTTTAGCCGGAAGATGTAAAGACGACATTGAGACTTTTAAGACTTTGCTACAAGAACTTGAGTATGACAACGACGACGGGATTTCTTGTAATTTTTTCAGTAGCAGTAATTACAATACATTTTCAGAGAAAAGGGATAGTGATCGGAACGGACGTTATTTGGGTAACTTTGAGAATGACAGACGTAACAGACAGGACAATAGATACCAGCCTTATGACAATAACAGACGTTCTAACAGAGATTACACAGACAATTATAATAACGGTAATTCTTACCGGAATGATCAATCATACGGAAACAGTAATCGGTATCATCAAGACAGAAATTATTCATACAATAATAGAAACTCTTACTACAGAAATAACCAGGGTAGTAGGTCTAACAATAATTTCAGAAGTGACAGTCGAAATTATACAAGAAGTAGTTATGCAGACAGACAGGAAAACAGAAATTTTAATAACAGACACAACCAAGAATTTGCATCTAACAGACAGGAAGGATCTAATTGGCATCCTCCGCGTGACAGAAATTCAGAGAGACACGTGGAAATAGTAGAAATTGATCCGCGAAATGTCGGGAATAATCAAAGACGTGACGCAAACAATCGACAATGACTAGCAGCTTCGGCTTCTGGCAGCAATATAGACGGTTCAGAAAGTAATGACACTACAACTTTACACTACGTACGCCTGGAAGATATGAGAGACATTTTGCTAGGCGAAAAGGAAAATAATGTAGACGCATTTTTACATCCTGTTATTGAAGTATGTGTGGGTAAGAATAAGTTCACTGCAGTTTTAGATTCTGGGAGCCCACTGAACGTCATTAGTGAATCAGTTTTTCGTATATGTGAAAGAACTATTGCCTGTCCTGTGTTACCTATTTCTAAAACTACAATTCGAGGAGCGATTTCTGGAAAAGGTGTGGAAGTTAAACAACAGACCAACCTAAATTTCATTTGTCAAGGATACGAATTGTCTGCTAATTTTATTATTGTTCCATTACTCAGTACACAGATTATATTAGGTATGGAGTTTCTTAACACACATAAGGCAATTTTGAACTTTAAAGAAGGAAGTGTGAATTTGACTGTTGCCGGAATGCCGAAATGTTTGAAATTTTTCGAGTGTTTAGCAAGATCTGAATCAGATACAAAATGTTTAAGGTTTCTTACTTCTGATGTTTTCGTTGAGCATTATGACGACGGTGTGTTTATTCATGACAATGACAATAGATACAGAGACGCGATGGAGGATATAATTAGTAGCGAAGAATTAATTAATGAAAAGGTTAAGAAAGCTGAAGTGCCAGATGACGTTGCAAGAGAAGAGCTGCAGCACATTTTGACTTCACACGCTACAGTGTTTAGTCACCACACAGGAACTATACAAGGCTTACAATATTTATTTAAAGTAAAAGAACACACACCATTTCGCGGGAAAACGTACGCTATTCCTTTGGCTTACAGAGACAAGGTTAAGAATGAACTTCAATACATGTTAGATCAGGGCATTATTGAGCCAGCAGTCAGCCTTTATACCAGCCCATTACACGTTGTTCTTAAAAAGGATGGGTCAATTCGTTTGGTTCTGGATTCCAGACAGATAAATAATATTATTATTCCTGAAACTGACCGTCCACAAAATTTAGATGAACTTCTTCAACATTTCCATGGAATTAAAGTTTTATCCACGATTGATATGCGCGCAAGTTTTTGGCAAATAGAACTCCACCCTGATTGTAGAAAATATACTGCCTTTTTAGCCTTTGGTAACTGTTACCAGTTTCGGAAATTACCGTTTGGACTTACTGTATCTTCTGCAGCATTCATTCGTAGCTTAAATGAAATTTTACCTGTTTATCTTCGTGACAATATTACTTCATATGTTGACGATATTCTTATTGCTAAACGTTCTTGGAGTGAGCATAACAAAATTTTGGATTCATTATTACGTATTTTTGCACGAGTTGGCATGACAGTGAACTTGGAAAAATCTGAATTTGGTCGTTCTCAGGTGAAATTTCTCGGTCACATTATTTCTACAGAAGGTATTCTTCCTGATACAGAGAAACTAGATGCTATTCGTAATTATGCTGTTCTTACCACAAAACGTGATGTTCGTAGTTTCCTTGGTGTCTGTAATTTTCTTAGACGCTTTGTTAGATTGGATGATTTGGCCACATCTCGTTTACACATTTCAGTTATGCGCACTTTGGTCCCAGAAAATGCTTTCATAAATTACGAGAAAATTGCTACTTCAGTAATATGGAAAAACGTATTCGATATGTTCTTGCCAAATGCAAATTATGTCAACAGGCTAAGCCGCCAACTGTTTCTCACAGAGCACCGTTGTTTCCTATCATTCCAGCGAAATTAAAGGACATGGCTGCAGTCGATTTGTTCGGTCCAGTGGTTCGTTCTACTAATGGTTTTGCGTACATTTTCGTAGCAGTGGAACTGACATCAAAATATGTGTGTTTTACACCTTTACGCAAAGCAACAGCTCGTTCAGTATCTAACGCTTTCATCAAACATTTTCTTAAAGAAGTTGGTCATGTTGACAAGGTTATATCAGATAATGGATCACAGTTTCGCTCTAAAATTTGGCTTCGTACTCTACGGCGTCGTAAAATTAAACCAATCTTCATTTCACTTTTTCACCCTCAATCTAATGCTTCAGAGAGATGGATGAAGGAAATCAATAAATTGTGCCGTCTTTATTGTCATCAGAATCACAGAACTTGGGATCAGTATCTTCATATTTTTCAAAACATTCTGAATGAACTTCCTAATGATTCAACTTCTTTACCGCCTATACTGATATTAAAAAATAAAGTACCAACAAATCGCATTTCTGAAATCGTTCCTTTTCCGCCTTCACGGAAACTGCGGCATTCTGAAGTTGTCAACCTGGCTCTACGAAATATTGCGTCTGCGGCTGCTAGAAGAGAGAAATCGGCGAAACGTCCTGGTCGTTTAAAAATCTTGTCAGTTGGGCAGAAGGTGTTAATTAAGTCCCACCGTTTGTCTCATAAAGGAAAAGGCTTGTGTCGCAAATTTTTTCTGCTTTATAACAGTCCATATAGAGTTCGCAAAATTATTCATGATAACACTGTTGAAGTAGAAACTCTTAAATCACGACGCTCTAAAGGAATACATCATATATCAAACGTAAAAATTTTTGTGGAATGACATACTTTAGAGAAACTAACAGCTACATGTAAACATGCGGAGAATACAAGGATACCGCGCCGTGTTCCGGCGGCGGCGCGTACTCAAAGCAACAGTCAGTCTGCGCGCCGCACAAGGCAGTCGTTGACCGCAAACAATCACTTCCTACGTCACGCGCCTACAGCTGATCGAGCGCTCAGTGCGAATGCACTGACAGACGTAAATAAATACACAGTTTAATTTCTCCGAATAAATTCTGTGTAAAGCTATAAGGACTTCATAAATTATGTTATTAACGTTCACTATTTTTCAGGATACGGTTGTATAAAGTATTTAAGACCTTCAGGTAAATTCTGTGCGTGTCCGACGTTAAGACGACTTACTTTGGAGAAAATTTTCAGTAAGAATGTCATTTCGAAGAAGAAAGTAATAAACAAAAAAAGGTAACGGTTAATTGAGTTTATTTTTCAGGTAACATAATTCCACTTAGGTACGTACTTCAGACGTAATTTGCTGCTTGCGATTACGTGATTCATACTTTGTGCTAATTTCATGTTCTATGAATTTACTAGTGAAGCGACGTGCTTACGCATATTAACTGATTTTGACAATGATTAATTAATGAACAGGGTTGTTATTTGTATATATTATGCATCGCTTGGCTGCTATGCTTTTTCACTGATGTCATATTTTTCTATTATGTGCCTGCTGTGCTTAGTTATTTAAATTATAATTGTCACCTGATTAATTGTGCTGATGTGGTTAGATATGTAAGTTATACTTTGTGATTTATCTGCTTGCGCCTTCATGTTTACTTATTAAGATTACATATGAAGATTTATTTGCTTATGTCGATGTGATGCTAATGACCTGTTTATTGTGTAAGGCATGTTTGCTGCTGTGCGTATGGATTGCATATTTACACATTTCTGTTTGTTGTCATAACTACTCTTCAATTTAGTATATAGAAATGCTGATATACTGTGTACGAACATAGAGTTTAGGTTACACTGTGGTATTAATTATAGATTGTTCGCTTGGCAGAGCCTCGTTATAGGGATTGTGCTGCATCCACTTGTTGACATTCTGTTCTCTACTGGTATATTTACTTGCTATTGGATGTTTTGCTTACGCTCAGTGCTTTATATTTTAAGATAAGAAACTGAACTGCTATAATTCGACGAACGACATTAGTACAAGAAAGTCATAGAAGTCACATGAGCTGAGGTTTTATGGAAGCTGTATAAATTTATGCTACTAGGAAGGAAGCTAACGACATGACAGACCAAAACTAGGTTTAGACCATTGACAGTATTACACTGCATTTTCGTGAGCAATTGAAATAGGAAGTGACACTTGACACAAAAAATACTCCACATGTTTGCTTCTGCTATGATTCTTGAAGTGGTGTACACACTGTGAAATATTATGATCATTCACACTCCGTAATCGTACTTAATTACTGAGAGTTATTCGAACTAAGTCTCTTAGAGGTCATGTATGCATTTCTTTTATTTAATGATGGACAAGGAACCAAAATGTATCTTATAATTTATAATGAGTAGAAAATTTGGGTCAGATGGATTACACAGAGGTTGTGTGTGGACACTGTGTCTTCGGATTGTATGGGATGATGAATTGAAGTTGCACTAGGATTTTGTCTGTACTTGTTCGAGGAGACTGACTAGAGGAAAGAGTTGTTATGGAAGTGAAATGATATTGGTGCTGAGGTTTATATGTATCGACATATTATTGAGGTATTGAGATTATGTGAAGTTGATGATTATATGATTATTCGAGTTTCGTGGACAAGAGGTAAGGTAAATGAGGTATTATTGAAGTATTAAGATTAAGTGATGATGATGATTATTGGAGTTTTGGTGAATAAGAGGTAAAGTAAATGAGGAGCATATTGTTTTTGTGGGTTTATATGGAACAAGGAGGATGAAGATGGCAGACTAGAACACTAAAGTGGAAGGAAGATTGTCTACACACACACTTTGTCAAATCACTAAGCAGTATATACTTTTTTGAGAGAGGAAGCATTTGCATATCTTGGTACACTGACAGTTGTTCAGCAACCGTACATTTTGATCTGGCTTGGCAAACATTGGTCTTGACATGATGACTATGACGTTGACTTAACTATTATTGACTGTTATACATTGCTGCCACTAGTACTTGGTACACATGATGAACATCAAATCTTGGACAGAGTTACATTTACACAGTTAACACTATTCAATTACACAGTAGTACTTAATGTGGATGAAAGATGAGTGGATGTGTTTTGTGTGTTTTCCTTTTCTAATCCTACCCACCTATCTCCTAAATATTATTTTATTTGTTGGTAGTGGCTTGCACTGACACCCATAAATGTTATAGGTTTACTGGTATTTGTGTATTGTAATAGTTAATAGGACAATTATCTGATATCATTTGTGTGTTTATTATGATTTGTATGTTTAGTGTAAGAGCATTGATAATAATTTGTTAAAGAAATTGTATGTGCATTCAAACTATTGTTCATGACTGAACTGTCTCAGTAGTTATGGTGAATAGTATGGACTGTTACTTGCACCTTTTCTACATGATTGGTGCTACAAGGATATGTTTAATTTCTGCTGATGAACTGTGTGATCAGTGATTGTAAAAAAATTATGGACTGTTACTTGTACCTTTTCTACAATATTGGTGCCACTAGGACATGTTTAATTTCTGCTTATAAACTCTGATGAACAGTGTGATCAGTGACAGTGTATTTTATGGAACTGCTTCTGCTGAGAAATGTGACTTGTTGCTGTGTGTACCTGCTCAACATTGCTGGGTACCACTGATGGACTGCTTCTACTGAAATGGTGTTACTTGTTGATGTCTGCACCTGCTCAACATTGCTGGGTGCCACTGATGGACTGTTTCTACTGAAAAGATGTCACCTGTTGCTGTGTGTACCTGCTCAACATTGCGGGGTACCACTGATGGACTGCTTCTACTGAAATGAAGTCACCTGTTGCTGTGTGCACCTGATCAACATTGCTGGGTGCCACTAATGGACTGCTTCTACTGAAATGGTGTTACTTGTTGGTGTCTGCACCTGCTCAACATTGCTGGGTGCCACTGATGGACTGCTTCTACTGAAAAGATCTCACCTGTTGATGTCTGCACCTGCTCAACATTGCTGGGTGCCACTGATGGATTGCTTCTACTGAAATGAAGTCACCTGTTGCTGTGTGCACCTGCTCAACATTGCTGGGTGCCACTGATGGACTGCTTCTACTGAAATGAAGTCACCTGTCGCTGTGTGCACCTGATCAACATTGCTGGTGCCACTAATGGACTGCTTCTACTGAAATGGTGTTACTTGTTGGTGTCTGCACCTATTCAACAGTACTGGGTGCCACTGATGGACTGTTTCTATTGAAAAAATGTTACTTGTGGTATTTGCACCTGTTGACCATTGCTGGGTGCTACTGCTGGAACTGTCAACTGCTTATTCTTGGGCTATGGAAAGCGTTTATGTGAATATTTGTATAAACTGATTTATTGTGTATTACTGTTTGTGGAAAGTTATGAGATTCTTACCTGCACATATTCGTCATTGCTGACGCTATTGATTGAACTGTTTAACCACATAATACTTGTGTAAACTGTTATGTAAAGTCACATGTATGAAAGAATTTGTATTGCTTACTGTATTTTATATATTAGGTTATTGAAAGGTCAGTGCAAAGCCAAAATTTTATCTAGTTATATGATATTTACGTATTAATATTATCTTTTATTTTTGTCTGTATTTTTTTGACGAATTTGGTGGTATTTTCACCACCAATGCTGGCAAAAATACCATCAAATTCTAGCCGTGGAGGAAGGGCATATGAAAGGTGGCTACACTGAGCCACAGCGCCAGAGATCGCTAGAGAGCATTGTTCCGCCGCCTCCACGGGCTGTCATTATTGAGATGTGCTAGAGGTCACTGCTTGGGGAGAGCTCGTAGTAGTCAGTTGGTGTTCAGATGTGCTAGTAGGGAGTGCTTGCTGAGATGTGATACTGAAAGGTTCTTGTTCAGATGTGGTAATAGCGAGGCGGTGTGGAGATATATTGTAATTATGAGAGTGATTTTGGTCAATATATGAAGGTAACGAAACTTGATTTATTTTTCATTATTTCCATGTTTTAAATAATGTGTCATTACAGGTTCAGTCAACAAAGCATCTGGCTTGGGTTCTTGGATTAGAGTGTAATTGTGGCTCTCTTGAGTAATTATGGTATTTGTATTTTCTTTAATTAATTCAGTATAATGTTATTTAAAAATTGTTGTGTTGTTGAAGAAGAACCGTGCCAGATGCGTACGTTGAGTCACACTCCCACACACAGAACAGTTACTCTTGTGCTTGTTGTTGCGTTGGTTTTATAGTTGCTGGGGGCTTAATTAATTAACTGTGTTAATGAAAATTTCCATTTCATTCTTTGTTATTGTTCTAAGCAGTCAGATTGCGTAACAATAACAGTCAGGGCCAACCGTTACGAGACTTCGTAATCGGACAGACAGCTACTAAAAAAAAAAAAAAAAAAAATTAAAATTATTTGCATTAATATTTTTATTAAGCCCCCATGCAACCTTTTTTGATGTGTGTGTTTAACTAGCATTAAGTGTCAAGCAGCACACAACTAATGCTGCATTTCAACATTACGTGTTTGTTTTTTCGACTCTTCTGCAATCACCGAAATGTTTCTACATTTAGAACAAGCTGTTACCAAACCAAATAGAAATTCTGTCTATATCATCCTGTATCCTCCTACAGTCACTGAACGACGACGTAGACTACAGCATCATCAACACACATTCTCAGATTGTTGTTCACCCCGTCCATCACATCGTCTATGCATACACATAACATTTCCCTGGTGCACCCCTGACGATATCTCGTCTATGATGAACAGTCACAGAGTTAGCAGCCTGCAGAGTGACACTGTGTCAAATGCTTACCACAAATCTAGGAATATGTATTCTGACTGTTGCCCTTCTTCCATGATTCGCATAATATCGTGGAAGATAGGGGCAACCAGAGTTTCTGAAGAACAATGCTTTCTAAATCCGTGTTGATGTATGGACAGAAGCTTTTCAGCCTCAAGGAAACCTATTATATTCCAATTTAGGATATCCTCAAGAATTCTGTAGCAAATCGATAAGAAGATTTTGATTTGTAATTTTGCGAGTCCGTTTTTTATTCTTCTTATACCAGCCCTTCTTCAAAGTCGCAGCCGGCCGCGGTGGTCTCGCGGTTCTAAGCGCGCAGTCCGGAACCGTGCGACTGCTACGGTCGCAGGTTCGAATCCTGCCTCGGGCATGGATGTGTGTGATGTCCTTAGGTTAGTTAGGTTTAAGTAGTTCTAAGTTCTAGGGGACTGATGACCACAGCAGTTGAGTCCCATAGTGCTCAGAGCCATTCAAAGTCGCATGGAAGTTTGCGCAGGACGAGAAATTCGCAATAAGTGGAAGCTAAGAAGGAGACCAACGCCGAACTGGAATTTCACCTGGACTGGAGATTTTAATTGTTTTCAATTCTTTTAGTTGCTTCTCAACGCCATAGATACATACGTCTGTGTTCCCCATACAGGAGTCTGTATGACAGTTCAAAATGTGTGTGAAATCTTATGGGACTTAACTTCTAAGGTCATAGTCCCTAAGCGTACACACTACTTAACCTCAACTATCCTAAGGACAAACACACACACCCATGCCCGAGGGAGGACTCGAACCTCCGCCGGGACCAGCCGCACAATCCATGACTGCAGCGCCCGAGACCGCTCGGCTAATCCCGTGCGGCTGTATGACAGTCAAACGATGGCAGGCCTGAGCGATGTTCTTACATGAACGGTGTTTTAAACACGAAATTTAATATTTCAGCTTTCCAACTGCTTTCCTGTTTTGTCACACCAAACTTGTCAACGATTGACTGAATATTAACCTTCTATTCGCTCACTGATTTTACGCAGGGCCAGAATTTTTCCGGGTTTTCGGCAAGATATTTCACTAAGATGAGGCAGTGTAAGTTGTATGATTCGCGCATCGACATTTTTACCTTCAAACGGAAGGCTAATAGGGAAGAAAAGAGGCATCTCACGACTGATAACGCTTGCCATGTCTCGAACTTGTAGCACTCTATAAACTGTTCAGAAATGTGCTTCGTTATAGAGAGTGGTCTCATACAGTCTGAAAAGCTTGTAAGGGAGTTGCAGGGGAGGTCGTGTTGAGAAGTAATTTTTCAGAAAAAAATTCTATACGTTGAGACGTTTCCGAGTTATTTATTAGTTAAGTTAACCAATCAGGTCGTTGTGCGCCCATATTCAAGCACTTGCAGGCGTTAAAATACGGCAGTGCATAGACATCTGGGGTCCATGAGTTACCAATTATTCAAATGTTCAATGAGCATCTGAACTACTTAAAATGTACCTTCTTCAGAAGTGATAGGTGAGTAAAAGCTACGTTTTTTTCCGCCTGACGAAACCAAACGAAGCTTAGCGACTCTGTGGTAGACTGCTTGAATTCACGTGCTCGACGACCTAACTGGCTAACTTCAACGTTAAATAACTCGGAAACGATGAAACGAATCGAACATATGGCGCGGCAGTTCGATTTAGCTTCGCGCGAATATCCTCTCCCCCTCACACACTGAAGAGCCAAAGAAACTGGTACACCTCTCTAAAATCGTTTAGGGCCACCGCGAACAAGAAGTGCCGCAACCGACGTGGCACGGACTCGACTAATGTCTGAAGCAGTGCTCAAGGGAACTGACACCATGAATCCTGCATGGCTGTCTACAAAACTTGTAAGAGTACGAGGTGGCAGAGATCTTTTCTGAAATGCATGTTGCGAGGCATCCCAGATTTGCTCAATAATGTTCAATTCTGGGGAGTTTGGTGGCCAGCGAAAGTGTTTAAACTGAGAAGAGTGTTCCAGGAGCCACTCTGTAGCAATTCTGGACATGGGGGGCGGGGGGGGGGGGGCGTGTCGCAGTGTCCTGCTTGAATTTCCCAAGTCCGTCGGAATGCACATGGACATGAAGAGATGCAAGTGATCAGACAGGTTGCTTACGTACGTGTCACCTGTCAGAGTCGTATCTAGACGTATCAGCAGTCCCATATCACTCCAACTGTACTCGCCCCACACCATTACATGGCCATCACCAGCTTGAACAGTCCCCTGCTGACATGCAGGGTCCATGGATTCATGAGGTTGTCTCCACACCCGTTCATATCTATCCGCTCGATACAATTTGAAACAAGACTTGTCGAACCAGGCAACATGTTTCCAAACTTCAACAGTCCAATGTCAGTGTTGACGGGCCCAGGCGAAGCGTAAAGCTTCGTGTCGTGTAGTCATCAAGAATACACGAGTGATCCTTCAGCTCCGGAAGGCCATATCGATAATGTTTCGTTGAATGGTTCGCACGCTGACACTTGTTGATGGCCCAGCATTGAAATCTAGAGCAATTTACGGAAGGATTGAACTTCTGCCACGTTCAGTCGTCGTCGGTCCAGTTCTTGAAGGATTATTTTCAGGTCGCAGTGGTGTCAGAGACTTGATCTTTTAGCGCATTCCTGATATTCACGATACACTGGTGTAATGGTCGCACGCGGAAATCTCCACTTCATGGCTACCTCGGAGATGCTGTGTCCCATCGCTCGTGCGCCAACTATAACACCAAGTTCAAACTCACTGTAATCTATATAACCAGCCACTGTAGCATTAGTAGCCCATCTAAGAACTGCGCCAGACACTTACCTCAGCGCCGTATTCTGCCCGTTTACATATCTCTGCATTTGAATACGCATGCCTATACCACTTTCTTTGGCGCTTCAGTGTAAATCGATAGTGGTCAACTCTTTGGCTGCAACCAGAGCATATGATGGGTGGAAGTTGTATGGCCTTCGTTGAGACGGCGTATGCTTTAGTGCACTCCTAGTGGTAGTTATTTACCCGCTACGACGCGCAGAGTGACCGCACGGTTAGAGGCGTCATGTTACGGATTGCACGGCCCCTCCCGCCAGAGGTTCGAGTCCTCCCTCTGGCATGGGTTGTGTGTTGTTCTTAGCATAAGTTAGTCTAGGAACCGATGAACTCAGCAGTTTGGTCCCTTAGGAGTTCACACGCATTTGAACATTCGCACTTGCTACGTACGTGAATGGTCAACGGATGGGGCACGCCTGCATTGCCGTGGTGTTTTGAAGCGCATCGCGGCGAGAGGGTTCGCTGGCCTGGGACGTAGCGGACGGGGACTTGTGCTGAACGTCTTGGGAGGAGCCATGGCTATTATGATACAGCTGTGTGATTTTGACTTCTCACCTGGGTCGTGAATATCCTATGGATCCGGCTTGTTTAATGTTGAGATCTGATAAATTTCCTTGTTATTCTTATCAGTAAACCTACCAGCCTTATCGCAATCTCGTTGTCTGCCACAGGGGTTAAATAATTATTTAATTGTGTGAGACACTGGTCGGATACATATAAATGGTTATTTTGTGTCGGTTCCTTAAACAGCACGATAGTTGCTAAAGTCAAGTAGTTAAACTCTGTTCATTTGTTGAAATCTCAACGGGCTCCTTTTAAGCAGTGTGTGCTCATTTGTTCTTAGTCTATGCTTATATTCATTTCATGTGTTCTAGGTAGCTTAATAACTGTGCATGTAAATCGTAGAGCTAGTTATTGATGACTGACGACCGTTACGCCTGTCATGGCTTAGTTGCCCCTTGTGTAATCATTCCGCCACCTGATGTCAGCAGCTACGCTCAATGGTTCTGGGCGTGATGCCTGTCTCTGTTATTACTGTAATTCTTGAGAAATGTGCCGCTCTATTGAAGTGTGGAATTTTAGTTATTTAACTGACTAAGAAAATAATACATTTAATTGGATGATGTATAAGATTTAACTGGTTTTTAACTTTGTTACTGTCTTGCAATCTTACTTTGCCCACAAGTAAATTTTGCCACTGTAAGAATTCTTTGTCCTGTAACTGCAATAATTTCCTGGAGTTTAAAGTTAATCGAGCGTTTTAAGATTAAATGAGAAGTAGCAATTGAGTATTCTTCTGTAAAGTTTGCTTGTTTAAGTTCACCGTGGATGTGAATACTGCAAGAATTCTTTGGCTTGTAACTGCAATAATTTCCTGGAGTTCAAAGTTAATCGAGCGTTTTAAGATTAAATGAGAAGCAGCAATTGAGTTTTCTTCTGCAAAGCTTGCTTGTTTAAGTTCACCGTGAATGTGATTAGTTAAAACTGTAATAAAGATCCTGTTTATCCTCTGGCACAGGCAACGGCCTTGCCACATTGGATACACCGGTTCCCGTGAGATCACCGAAGTTAAGCGCTCTCGGGCGTGGTTGGCACTTGCATGGGTGACCATCCAGCCGCCATGCGCTGTTGCCATTTTTCGGGGTGCACTCAGCCTCCCTTGCGGTTCTAGGCGCTACAGTCTGGAACCGCGAGACCGCTACGGTCGCAGGTTCGAATCCTGCCTCGGGCATGGATGTGTGTGATGTCCTTAGGTTAGTTAGGTTTAACTAGTTCTAAGTTCTAGGGGACAAATGACCTCATAAGTTGAGTCTCATAGTGCTCAGAGCCATTTGAACCATTTGAACCACTCAGCCTCGTGATGCCAATTGAGGACCTACTCGACCGAATAGTATTGGCTCCGATCAAAGAAAACCATCATAACGACCGGGAGAGGGGTGTGCTGACCACACGCCCCTCCTTTCCGCATCCTCAACTGAGGATGATACGGCGGTCGGGTGGTCCCGATGGGCCACTTTCAGCCTGAAGACGGAGTGTTTTTTTTTTTTTTTTGTTTTGTTTTTTATCCTCTGGCAAATTGTATCTGTAGCAAGTATGTTTTAAAGTATTATGTGTTTATTAGCTAATACAACTACTCACTACACTACCATCTAGCTCGTGTCTATAGCACCATTTCACAATTACTGCTCTGGACAACTTCCACTCCAACAACCATACAAGTTTGTAGTGCCGTTTCTGACCTATATGCGTGTGTCTTCACACTTCCCCTTCGCCGGTTAGTGCCCGTGTGATCTGTGTGTGTGTGTGGGGGGGGGGGGGGGGCGGCGGCGCTAGACTGCCTGCCTGACGTCAGCAGTAAAGCAGGGCAGCTACCTGCTGCCTGCTGCCTGCTGCCCCGGAGTGTTTACGGCGCCGGATGAGCGCCCGCCACGCGAGTGGTTTCCCCTCGGCATCTGTGTCTGTGTCTGTGCCTGTGCCTGTGTCTGCCAAGACGGACGGCGGTAGCTCAGGCGAGTGCCGACGGACAGCCTGCAACTCTCTTCAAGGCTGCCACTCTGGTCTGCGTAAATCACAGCTCCCACAGTTGCGTGGCAGAGTATACCCGTACAATTCTCTGCAGGACTTGTCTCTTGTAGATCACAACGTCATGCCCTAGGAGTAGCAGATCACAACGTCGTGTTCGAGGATAGGGAAACACTATATTCCATCAACAAAGACAACAACTCTCACAATAGCGAGACACATGTTTTTATTGGGAAGACATGAAACTCTATCCACTGTATGTTCCGCCTTCATACTGCATCCAAACTAGAAATGGCGTATTTTATACTTACAGCTTGTATGTGATTAACCTTATTTCTTTTATTTTTCGTGATTTATTGATTCTGTACTTCATACAGCTAGCAACAGTTACAACTTTACAGGAATAAGACTTTGAGTTAAAGTAAATTGACAGAAGAAGCTCACGACTGTGGCTATTATAATGTACTTAGAAGCATTTTACTACAAAAATACAGCGACCAGCCACTTAGGCAGTAACAAAAAAAAAACTTAGTATACATCGCACTTAGAATACTTCTACCACCCGAGTCAATGTTTAGTAAACAGTAGCTTAGCTAGAACCTCAAAACTTTTGTAAAATATAAGTCTGTCCATAGATAAACTGCTTGTATGTAAACAAAACTGTCAGTTGACAACATGGCGGATAACGCAGCGCGCCTGTGTAAAATACGTAACAAAAAGTGTTTGTGCTGTTACAAAGAAGAAGAAAAGCCACGAAAAAACAAGGAGAGGAGTTTGTAAGTGAAAATGAACGATTGATAGAGTGTAACTTTAAACTCGCGAAATTGAAGTAAATGATTGGAGTCGTTGCTTTTGCATAGGCCAGCTGCAGCATCCAAACAACTGTCGATATTGTACCACTGTAGAAACTGAAGATACATGTAATTTGCCAGCTAAAGATGGGTGCAAACAAGAAATGCATATTGGCATAAATAAAACGCATTAAAAAAGGTGGCTGGTCGCTGTATTTTTATAGTAAAATATCATTATCTACGGCCACGGAGCTCAACAGTCCAAATAAAATGGACAAATTGTTATTAGAAGCATTTACTACAGTACAACTCCGCTTAACCGAACTAAATGGCGGAAAAGCCATTTTGGATAAAAAAAATTCGGTTGAGCCATGAACTTCTCATGCCTACTACAGTACTTTGCATTGAACGTATTTTTCAAAGTCGAAGGTCAAACGAATTCAAAAGCCTCTTTCTAGGTTACACTTATGCTCTTCGTAAAATTCAGTTCAAGATTATAGTTGTGACACCTGCTGTGTAAGAGCACAAGAACACATGAACACCCTAACTTCCGACACTGCGGATTTATTGGTTATTTTTCTTTGATTTTTTTTTCTTTATTGATTTTCAATTCCCCCAAAGGGGGCGGGCTGGGAGCAGCTTAGTACGCTGCTCTACAGCCTACAGACTTCTTTTTAAAAAAAGGAAGAAGAAAGAAACAAGGAAAAACAGACGATAAAATGGTGACTTAATGTGTAAAATGGCGTAAAAATGCGGAAAGTTAAAACAGAAAGCAAAAGGGGTTGGCAATGTTGATAAAATACACAGGAATCAGACAAGTAACATAGTAGACACACAATTAAAAAACATGGCGACAGTCTGGTTTCTGTTCGCAAGAGATAAAAAATCACATCCAGCGACAGTATGATAGCTGTTCATTACACTTCCCAAAAGACACAACACAGAACACTCACTGGAAAAACACACACTCTAAAACACTCCATGAAAATGGCGGCACAAATATGGCACTCCCGAGCCAAAGGCAGATGGGGGGGGGGACCTGGAGGAGGGGGAAAAACAAGGAGGGAGGAGAGGAAAAAACGAAAAGGGGGGGTACCAAGGAGGGAGAGGACTCATAAATGGGGGCAGGGGCAGGGCAGATGAGAGAGGGAATGAGAAGAGGCAGAGGAGGGAAATGCAAAAGGACTTAGGGGAGAGGTCAGAGAGGGGGGAGTTTGAGGAGTCGGAGGTGGTTGAGGGCTTTGGATTGGATGGAGCGGAGATGAGGGATCCAGGTGAGGTGACGGTCAATGGTGAGGCCAAGGTAAGTCAGGGTGGGGGTGAGGCGGACATGACAGGCACAGACAGTAAGGGAGAAATCCAGTAGCCAGAAGGAGCGAGTGGTACGACCTACGATGATTGCCTGGGTCTTGGAAGGATTGATTTTCAGGAGCCACTGGTTACACCATGCAGCAAAAAGGTCGAGGTGATTCTGGAGAAGGCGTTGGGACCGTTGGAGGGTAGGAGCGAGGGCGAAGAATGCGGTGTCATCAGCATCTTGCAAGAGGTGTACTGGAGGGGGGGGGGGTTGGGGCATATCTGCCGTGTACAGGAGGTAGAGGAGAGGGGAGAGGACAGAGCCCTGGGGCACACCTGCAGAGGGGTAGAAGGTGTGGGAATTGGCATTATGGATGGTAACATAGGAGGGGCGGTGGGAGAGGAAGGAGGCCATCAGATGGATGTAGTTGATAGGAAGGGCATAGGTTTGGAGTTTAAACAGGAGACTGGGATGCCAGACTCGGTCGTAGGCCTTTTCGAGGTCAAGGGAGACAAAAATGGCAGAGCGACGGGAGTTGAGCTGGAGGGAGAGGAGATGAGTGAGGCGGAGGAGTTGGTCATCAGCAGAGAAGGAAGGTCGAAAGCCATATTGGGTGTTGGGGAGGAGGTGGTTTTGGCAGAGGTGGTGATGGATGCGCCGGGAAAGGATGGATTTCAAGAGCTTGGTGAACACCGATAGACAGATAGGATGATAGGAAGAGGCATCAGATGGAGGCTTGTTGGGTTTGGAGAACATCAGGATACGGGAGGTTTTCCACAGGTCGGGATAGAAGCCAGTGGCAAGGATGACATTGTAGAGGGTGGCAAGGACTGAAAGGAAGGAGGGAGGGCAGTGTGTGAGGTGGTGTAGGTAATGCAGTCATGGCCGGGAGCAGTGTTGCGTTTAGTGCGGAGTGTGAGGGTGATGTCCTGTGTAGTGATGGGAGTGTTAAGGGCAGATGGTGGTGTGTGGCCCAAGTACTGGAAGCTAGGAGCAAGGGGAGGAACAGAGGTATTCGTATGGGCCGTGACGTCAGGGAAGAGGGAATAATCAAAGTGGGGATCATCTGGGATGGAAAAAACATCAGAGAGGTGAGAGGCAAAGTGGTTGGCCTTACTGAGGTTGTCAGGAAAGGGACGGTCATTAAGGAGGAGAGGGTACTGGAGGGTGGGGCAGGTCCCAGTAAGGCGGTGGAAAGCAGACCAATACTTGGAAGAGTTTATGGGGAGCGTGGTGTTGAGTTGTGTACATGTCTGGCGCCAGGCACGGCGTTTCTTCGCAGTAAGCAAGTTGCGGATGTGTCATTGTAATTGCCGGTGGCGGGTAAGTGTATCCCGGTCACGAGTGCGGAGAAAAGAGCGGTAGAGGCGGCGGGACTCTCGAAGGAGAAGGACGGCCTGTGGAGGCAGGGTGGTGTGGTGGGCGTGGATGGCTTTGGTGGGGATATGGGTGGCGACGGCGTCAGACAAGGTCTGGTGCAGGAAGGCAGCAGTGCGAGAGATGTCATCAGGAGATTGGAGGGTAAGGTCGTGGCCGTCAACCTGGGTGTGAATGGAGTCCCGGTACGCATCCCAGTTGGCACGGGAGTAATCATGGACAAGTTTAGGAGGGACGTCGGGGCGAGGAGCGTTGCGGGGATGGCGACCATTAGAGATAGTGAGGAGAACAGGAGCTTGGTCACTGCCAATGAGGTCAAGGACATCTGCGGTGATGCGCCCAAGGAGGTTGGGAGAGGCAAGGACCACATCGGGAGTGGTGTTGGATTCGGGTCGGGTGTGCTGAGGCAGGGGAACCAGGTCTCCCTGGAGGGTGATGAGAAACTGATGCCACCGCTGGAGGTCGGCAGGATCACCGCTGTGGATATTGAAGTCGGCGGCAATCACGTAGGTGGAGAAGGTGCGGTCAATGTGGGCCAGGAAATCGTACGGGATGGGGGTGCGAGGGCGGACATAAATGGTGGCACAGGTGATGGTAAGGGTGGGGAAGAAGAGGCTGAGGGTGAGATGCTCGGCAGGATTGTTAAGGAGAGGTTGGGGCCGGACAGGGAGGTGCTTGAGGTGGCCTATAGCATCTCCGCCACGCCCTAGAGGGTACGGGTTATCGGTGCGGTGAAGGGTGTAAGGAGCCGTGGAGATGGAGATACAGGGTTGAAGGAAGGTTTCATTGAGGACGAAGGCATCCACGTGGTGCTGACGGAGGGTGTGGCGGAAGAGGAGTTTGTGGGTGGGCAGGGAGCGAATGTTGTGGTACAGGATACGGTATGGTTGTTGTACCATGGGAGGGGAGAGTTAGCCCAGGGTGGTGAGGGGAGTGAAGGTGAAGTGGGCCTGGTTGTGGGAGTATGTGGCATAGGTGGTAAGATGGAAGATGGAACGGGCAGCGAGGGCGATTTGGGAAATGGTGTGGGAGCGCTGGAAGCGGTGGGAGCGGTGGATGTTTTGGAGTTTCTTTGAATAGTGTTAACCGTAACATAGATGCAGCAATCTGAAAGATAAGACGCTTAAATCTACCGTCCTACTGCTCCTCTAGAGTCCGTGAGACTAGGCAACAGTGTCGCGAGCATACCTCCAGTTGCGCATGTTTTAAGGAGCTGTTGCTCATGCGCAAGTCGCGTCATGAAATTGCCTTACAGGCCAAATACATACTGATTTTACAAACAACGTGAAAGGATCACGACGTGCACAGCTAGCGCTTGCCACTCAAGTTTACTTCAGTGCCACCAGGTGGTAGCACAATGCTGCAGACTTTTACCTCCGTTCGCTCGGCATAAATCATGCTAATGATCTCAGATCTGCTAATTCGCTCATTATATAGTAAAATTAGATGATACATCAGTATATTTTAGAATTGTACTGTGAGTAAACCTATTTTGTGGGTTTCTGAATGAGTTATAGAATATTAAGTTAGGAACTTTATCATACACTAATTGAGGCGCTGAAAATCATAAGAGCCTAAAACATATCACTGTCGATTGTGAGACTGCAGCGTCTATCCGTGCTTCCGAAATATGTTGATTTTATGGTGAGTGAGGTTTATCTGTGTTGTAAGCCCAAGTTGTACACATGAAAATTAATGGGTTCGTCTGTTATTTACTTAAATGTGGCATCGACGGAAGTGCGTCTTTAGGCCCTTATGGATCTCAGTGCCTAATTTGTATTCTGGTCAAGTGATCATGTTGGTAGACATTTCTACTTGAGCTTAATCGTTTCCACAAACGTCAGTTTGTGTTTGGAGTTGCTTGTTTACTGCACAGGAATCGGCTTTCGTGTGCAGCATAATCATTGAACCTATTTTAAATGCTAAGAGAACAGTAAAACTGTGAGGACAGATCGTGAATCGTGCTTGGCTATCTCAGTCAGTAGAGCACTTGCCCGAGAAGGGCAAAGGTCCCGAGTTCGGGTCTAGGCCTAGCGTACAACTTTAATCTGCTACGAACTTTCATATCAGCGCACCCTCCGCTGTAGAGTGAAAGTCTAACTCTAGGAACAGAAAAGTAAATTACCTGGAAAAGTTAGGCGCAAAAGAACTAAGGCCTCCGAGAACAGATCCTTTGATTGAGAGAATGGCGAAATCCAATAAATGTGACTACAAGCGAACGTTTAACAAAGAAGTTGTGTGGGTGCAGTGTTATAATATCTTATTTTCAGCCAGGAAGTAAATTCGTGAACTAATATGTCTGTTACGGATCTTATTCATCTGTCGGAAAAAATCGAAAAGCACGAAGACTTCCACTTACACAAGAACGCGAAACGGAAAGTTGCGAAAGCTTACATATTATTTGGTTGTTGGCCTAAACTGTACTTAATTATGTACAAAACAATAAAATTCCATAAACACAAGTCTTTCGTTTGTCAGATAAGTTATGCGCCGTATTATTTTTATTATGATTATTATTATTGTTGTTATTATTTATGACAGTGGATGTAGTTATATAAACTTGTTGACAAGCATAACTGTTATACAGATGATGCTATTAATTTCGCACTCTAAAATTTCTCTGAATTTAAAAGTTTGTGAACACCCAGAATGTATAATAGCGAGCCACCACTGGGTTACAGTCCATTAGTATATGGTATACTGTACTCCATATTCTGTAGCATAGCACAAAAATACACACGCAACGGAAAGAAACAACTACTCGAACGTACGATTGTTGGCACTGTAGCTTTGTTTAGAGTAGTTAATCGTTCAGTGGGGAAGCAACTCAAGGTGAGGCATTCATCGCTCCCCACCAATCGCGGCCCTGCACAACCTCGCTTTGAATAGTTTCCGTGGCGATTTTCGGAGTCGTTTCGGATAACCCGAGTTCGGTTAAGCGTGATTTTACTGATTATCCAAGATTTGAAATCTGAACTTCTTCCCGTGTATTCAAAGTTAAAATAAGTTATTCTTATTGGAATGCAGTCAGGTTATGTCTTCGACTGGGCAGTTATCGAAAAAGTCACCCAGCTCCATTTGCTACGGTTCTTTGAACATTCATGATTACACTACGCAGAAATATATTCGTAAAATGCTCACATGTGTCGTATTCAAGATAACTTGAATCTACATATACAAATATACTGACATGCAAAACTTAAGGACGATGTCTCTGCACAATGTGTCACTGCCACGTAACGTAGCTCGGTGAAACTTGGATCATACATAAAAATTTTCAAACGTGTGTGAATTCCTAAGGGACCAAACTGCTTAGGTCATCGGTCCCTAGACTTACACACTATTTAAACTAACTTATGCTAAGAACAACGCACACACCCATGCCCAAGGGAGGACTCGAACCTCCGGCGAGAGGGGCTGCGCAGTTGTGACATGACGCCTCAAACCGCGCGGCCACTACGCGCGGCTGGACCATACATAGAAAGAGGTGCTAACTGAAAGAAATACGCAGTGAGATGAACATATATGACCCTTTCATTCAAAGACAATAATTAAATGTAAGTAACTGCGGTTATGGTGGACCTTAGTGGGGTGTGTGTTTACCACGGACACCAGTGCATGCTCTGTAATGTGCTGCCATGTTGGTCACAAGGTTGGTAAGGAGTTCTTGTGGTAGGGCGTTACATTTCTCCGCCCAGCGCGATTCACAATGTTGGATAGTCGTTGATGTATGTGGACACGCTACAGAATATCTCACCAACGCATCCTACACATGCTGGACGGGATTTAAGTTGGGGGAATGGACATGCCAGTACATTCGTCGAATGCCCTCTCGGTTCAACAGCATCTCCGCCAGCTTTCGATGCGGTCGTGGATTGTCATTCAGAAAAATGAAGTCATGGCCGAATACACCCCTGAAAAGATGCACAGACGCACATAGCGAAGAGTATAGTGTCACAATAGCGTTGACAGATGAGTCTAGCGTGTTGAAAGCGGCAGTACATCAATGTTGTTTGGGCAGTACGCCCACACCATGACATCTAGTGCAACCAAAAGGCCATGTTCGACAGTGTTCCTGGGAGCATTACGTATTCCCACCTCTTGCGATATGAGGGTGCGTCCAGAATCGTTACTCATCCTAGAAGAATACGTGACCCCACTACTCGTTGGTCCAGTCTCTATCCTCTTGGTACCATCGTAAACGCTGCAGCCGACGTGCGGTGTCAATGGAACACAACGTGCTGGTCGTAGGGCAAGGAGAGTGCCCCCAAGTAGTTGCCCTTCCAGTATGGAACGTGAGATTACGTGCCTTGCTGTTACACGTGGCTGCAATTGCATCCGCTGTCTGACTTGGCTCCCTTCTTGCCTGTTGCACGATGTAAGCGGTCGTCTCAGGCTGTAGGTGACAGTGGTTGACCACTTCCTTTCCTTCGGGCAGTAGTGACTGTGGTTCTGAACGCTCTGCATGCACGTGAAACAATTCTGTGAGCAACACCAAACTCCTGGGCTACACTAGTCACATTTTGCCCTTCTGTCAAATTTTCCGATGATTCTTTCCCGTGTGACATTATCTATATTTTGTCGCTGGGTCGTGTTGCAATGCACTACAGTTCACCATAACTGTTCGGCGATAGACAAACACTGTTTTCCCGTTCCGCAACTGTCTTGTGTTGGCCGGTCGGGGTGGCCGAGCGGTTCTAGGCACTACAGTTTCGAACCGCGCGGCCGCTACGTTCGCAGGTTCGAATCCTGCCGCGGGCATGGATGCGTGTGATGTCCTTAGGTTAGTTAGGTTTAAGTAGTTCTAAGTTCTAGGGAACTGATGACCTCAGAAGTTAAGTCCCATAGTGCTCAGAGCCATTTGAACCATGCTTTTGTCTTGTGTTGCGGGGCCAGTCCCATTTGCCGCCATAGTCAATCTGTTCTCACGCTATGAGACGCCCAACGTTCTGTGCACTGCGAGACCACTGGTAACATTCACGCAGAAATTTATCCAGTCGAACCGAATAGTTAATATGTTATATTACCTATTAGCGTTCCCTTAAGTTTTGCAGAGCAGTGTAGAAAGTTTCTCACTTAAAAAGTGTGGAAACGTACAATAGTAAATCTGTATTGCTACTTCTTTTAAGTGCTCTGCTACCAAATTGTACTTATTTACATCGAATCTGTAGAGTAAGGACGTAACACATGTAGGCAGGGGAAGACCCCTTGTAATCAGTTTCCTGTATAGTAACTCCTGTGCATTCTTGTACCTTGCACATGCCAGTATTATATAACTCATATCGGCCACTTCAGTTTGTGCCAGGTTACAGCTCCCAGAAACTGGAATTTTTATTCGATGTAAACGTGCAGGGTAGCATCCGTGTCCCAGTTTCATATGAATAATGAACGTTATAAGACGTTTAGTTAGCTTCACGTATCCGAACCACGGCCGAGGACAGATGTCCGGCGGCCGGAGTGGCCAAGCGGTTCTAGGCGCTGCAGTCTGGAACCGCGCGACCGCTACGGTCGCAGGTTCGAATCGTGCCTCGGGCATGATTGTGTGTGTTGTCCTTAGGTTAGTTAGGTTTAAGTAGTTGTAAGTTCTAGGGGACTGATGACCTCAGAAGTTAAGTCCCATAGTGCTCAGAGCCATTTGAACCATTTTTGACAGATGTCCGGTTGTTCGGCTGTTAAAAGAATACGCGACCCCACTACCCGTTGTTGCTGAGATACATGACATTCGCGGTTTCAGTCATGGTAAGCAGCTTAGGTTTGAAATCAGTAGGAGGGACTGGTGCATAACGTAACTGTGGTTCAAATGGCTCTGAGCACTATGGGACTCAACTGCTGTGGTCATAAGTCCCCTAGAACTTAGAACTACTTAAACCTAACTAACCTAAGGACAGCACACAACACCCAGCCATCACGAGGCAGAGAAAATCCCTGACCCCGCCGGGAATCGAACCCGGGAACCCGGGCGTGGGAAGCGAGAACGCTACCGCACGACCACGAGATGCGGGCTAACGTAACTGTTCTCCTCTTTCTGTTTCGTTATGAAAAAATCCATTATACCCTTTTCTCTATAGCCAAACCTCGTGTATGCCATTTCAGCTTCCTTCTGAGGTGGTTTCCAACACAGCCGAATTATGTCTACTAGTTGGATCTTACAATTTCTTTAAACTGAATCATTTTGTGTTCTCCAGTGTTTCGGATGAGTTAGACTTCCACTAGTACATCTGAAGATGACATAGTATAAATTCGAAGCAAATCGTGTGAATCAAATACAATCAATAAAACAAATGAATGAGCTGTCTAATAACTGTATACTAGTGAAAAACGTCTAATGTCTTCTAAGTTTCCATTCATAAAGCTAAATCACACCAAATTAAACACAAGGAAGTTTCGCAATATCGGGTGTTGGATGGCAACCTACTTGTCTTGCTTTACTACAGCCCTGTTTCTTTGTAGTTTTCTCGTCTAGTGTTCTTTCGAACGCAGCGTTAACCACACCTCTCAGTACACATCGCAATGAGCTACCCAATTTTTTGCAGTGAGTTTCTCGTGAAGTTCTTTCTTAGCAAATTCTTTCTAACACTTCTTTTCATTTTGTACTACATTAGTTATTCACTTAAATTCTGAATCGTCTGTATATCTAACTAAATACTTCGCCACCTTATGATGCATGTTGGAGGATACTTCTGGAACCACTATTATCGCCCTCCCCCTTCCCTGTTCCATTTTCCAATGACTCAAGAAAAGAGCATGAGTCCGGAAAGCTTCTGCCTGACCCGGACTTTATCTCTTCTGTATGATGGAGAACGTGATATGTTCACTGACACTGCTTTGAACTCCTTTATCTTCGTGACACGTGACATAATCGTTGCAAAGTCTGCCACTGAAACTCGATTATCATATTCAGAGATGGCAGTGATATATCGACTGACCTCACTTATTTCTACGTTCTGTAACTACAATAGTTAAGATAAAAAACCAGTTGGAAGCATAAGGTGTTTGGGTGTGGATTTTTCTTTAAGAGAAAGTGATGCAGACTACGTTATGATCCAAGCTTGGGATCACGAGACACTTGAAATTTGATTCAACGTTAAAATCTGATTTGACAGTAGTGGCACACGCACGTTAGTAACCATTATCTCATGGTTGGACAACAGAACGCCCCGGAAAAGACAAGTGACTGGGGCGGAAGCCAGAACGCGTTGTGAGAAAGTCTGGAGGGCTGACGTAAGAAATCACAAAAGGGGCAAAAAGAAAAGATTCGATGCAGTTTTCAGGTACAGACACCCATTGGTGACCAACAGGTGGACCCATCCAAGACTGTAGCTCACAAAAGGAAAAACATTCCATCAGGAAATTACATTATTTAAATGCTAAGTTGAATGGAAAATTATTTCATGTATTATTATGTGTCTGCAGTAATCGATATAGGACTGTGTATTTTCAAAAAATGAAAATTTTAGTTAAGTGGATTCGCTGACATCACTGTGGCCACAGAAAGTTAGAATTGGGGCTGTTGGACCATTGTTTGAGAGAACGCATAGTGTGTTGGCTGTGTGCCTAACAGCAGGTCCACCTGATTTGCGTAATAAGCTTTATCATTATCCTTTGTAAGCTCATAGCGTCTGATGAAGTACAGTCCCATAGGCAATGCTTTCAATTGGTGCTGATAAAGCATATTTAGATTGTGATGATATTTTGCAGACTTTGACAAATGTAGTGCACTGTACAAAGTTTATGTCACTTCATGTGTCATCAGTCGCGCTACCGTCGGTAGGATGGATGATGTTGATAATTTAGTTGTGTACTGTATCACTGTTGTAAATAGATCGACACTGATGATCTTCTGGTGGCGAATGTGGGTTTAGATTATTTTGGTTCTTTGAGAATAGTTGTACGACTTATTGTCAGTTGATGCAAAACTATCCTGGCATTTCGTTTCTAAGTCCCGCGTGGCAGAGAGCAGAAACTGAGTGACAGGCAGTGGCACAGTAGTATTTTGCGCATGAGGAACTTTAACGTTGGTGGAGGAATGGCCTTCACAATGTGAAATACTTTCATCTATGTAAGCTCCGTGAATCCTGATTAGTGTTCTTGTAACTTTGTATAATTGTTACAATACATATAGAGAAGACAAATTGGACGCAGGACCTCATCGATATGTTATGATTTTACCAGATTAGTTTGTTGATTATTTGATGGTGCAGCAACCTCTTCCTGAGTTTTATTTTACAGTAAAGGGGAACCAGATGAGTAACTTAATAACTTCTGAAAACATTACTCGAAAGTAAAAGCGATCTCATAGACAATTAAAATACAAATCAGTCTTGATCGCAAGGATTAATTAGAAACTAAAAGTCAAGCATCAAAATATTCTTCAGATCATGTCTCTGAAACGTTAAACACTAAATTTTTTGGGAGGAAATAGGCCGCAAAATGAAACACTTCATCTACATACTATATACGTACAGACATTTTTAATAAGAGGAAACTCTGCCCCCTCGCCTGCTGCAGGACATAATTGAGAGCCAGTAGCGCTTAACATACGAAGGAAACATACATAAAACATTGATCAAAGTAGGTAGGATACAACAGTAATTATTCTACATTGACAAATATTACTACGGAAATACGGAAAGAACTGACAGACATGGAAGTAAGAACGCTAAGCTGCCACCTATGGGCGTTGCGTGGCGGTTCAGATTCCAATATTGAAGGAAAGATAGACGTAGAGACATCAGACGTTGCCGTCGGATGGTAGCTTGAAATCTCTCGATGTATGGTTCTGATGGTTAGGTGTATGGCGCGCCACAGATATAACGGCATAACGACGCCGTCGGACTCCGTGGAGACAGGGATCAATGAATGAATTGAATCAAGTATGAGAGGAGAAAGAATGTCTGAACACATGTCAGACTAGTTAAAAGTAAAACGATAAAAGCAATTAATCAAAAGTGACAGGCTTATGACTTAATTTAACTACAAACACGATCTCATAACCACCCCCTTTATAGATTAAAATCTGACATACAAAAGTATAAAGAAAAAGAAAATAAACATGTATTTTATAAAAAGAGAGGGAGAATGGAAGTTACAGATAATTTAGAACAAGAGAAGCAACAGAGCAGACATGTATTACAGCCTATCGTTAAAAACACCGAAGAAAAGTTTCTGCCTAAAGTCCAATTGCTCATTCAGTAAGGTATATGGGTATCGTTTCTAATGGGTGTAGATTTCAATCTCTTCCAAGGCCTTTTGAAAGAGCCTTTTGGGGGTGATGTGTAGGATTTTTAGATTCTCCTGGATAAGCCCTGCTGAATTTTTATTATAAGTACATACGAGATGCTGCCCGAATACTGATTCAGTACAGGCTATGCCAGTTGTGTGCTCTTTGAAGCGAGTAAGAGAATTACGACCTGTCTGTCCCACATAATGACTACTGCAATCATTACGGAAAATCTTGTAACCTCCGAGTTAAAAAATGTATTATGTCGACTTCCAATGTTATGTTTCAGCTTATTTCGGAGTAGGCTGCTGGTCGTAAACAGCAGGGCTATATCTGTTTTTTTAAGGAATCTATTTATTCTATCAAACAGGTTACCTATATAGTTCATTTGAAGCAATTTCGAGGTAGTGGTGGCAGGAATATCTGAGGATTTTCGTTTCAATTTATTAAATAGAATGTCAACCTCATTTACATTGAAATTGTTAGCTGTAGCTATTTGTTTCAATACTGCAATTTCTTTATGAACATCTGTAGCTAGTGGATACTTTAATACTCTGTGTACCATTGAAAAAAGGAAGTTCTTTATTTCATTGGATGATAGTGAGCAGTGTTGATAATGGTAACAGCTGCTGTAGGTTTTCTGTAAATCGTAAAGTAATGTTTATTGTTCTTGGAGATAGTAAGGACGAAAAAAATGATACATTTGTTCTTCTCGTATTCTACATTAAAAGACAATTTTGGATGAATGCTAGCTATAACTGTAGCTAAATGATCAGTTTCTTCTTCTGTACCTCCATAAAGTGGTAACGTATCGTCCATATACCTTGCATAATAAATGATGTTATTACTTATTTATGGATTCCCTTTGAAAAGCTTTATCTCAGTACAATTAACACATGTATCTGCTATTGTTTTTTCTAATGTATTTTCCATTTCCAGGCCATATTTAAACTGGTATACTTTACGATTAAAACACAAACAGTAAAGAAGAGAGGGTATTTACTAGTAGCTCATTGAGCTCTGCAATTACTCCTGCACTCATTACTCTCTGTCTTATCACATTATTTCTAAAAGTATCTGAGGTTTCAGTGTTTGGAATATTAATATGTAAATTAGTAATGTCTAATGAGCCGAATCTAGCTCCTGCATAAATGTCAATGTTATAAATTTCGTGCGCTAGGGTCAAACTATTCTTATTGTTAAAATTTCCCTCATGAACATGCAAAGATTTTAAAATGTTATTAAGTTTCTTATAAAATTTATAGCAAGGGCAGTTAATATTATTAACAACTGGACGTATAGCCATATATGAACTGCATAACAGGTAGGGCAAGTGAGGTTAACATGTTGACTATGTACAGCTGGACTTCAAGTACTTAGCACTGGGAGGTAGGTCTGCGTTGCAACTCAGTCACACACTTCTGTTAGGCCTCAACTTCCTGTGTCTGGCATTTTATAGTGTATTAAGTTGCAGGTTCGTATTTTGCCTTTTATTTTTCGCTCGATGTAAACCGATGTATAAATAAGTCATACCTCTTTCTGACAAAAAAGTCCTGAGACGAATTGCATTAAATCGCCGGATGGAATTTAAAATGTTCTAACATGTTTAAGCAGCCTGATGATTTCAACTTTGTACATTAGCTTTTATTTATTTACTTTTATCCGTCTTCTGAGTGGTTTATATGGCCTTCCACGATGTTCTCCCATGTGCCAATCTCTGTTTCTCAGAGAAGCATCTACTGTCTATGTCTGCATTTATTTGTTCTACACATTTGAATCTTTGGCTTGTACTACAATTTTTGCCCCCTACAGCTGCTTCCAGTACGGTGGAAGTTGTTCTCTGATGTCGTAAGAAGTCTTGCTATCCTCTGTCCTCTTTTATACATCCATCATTTCCTAGCCGATTCTTCGAAGAACCTTCTCATTCCTTACTCGTCCACTTAATTTTTAGCACTACATTTAAAGCTTCAATTTTCTTATTTCCGGTTTTCCCGCAGTGTAGTTCACTTACATACAAGGTGGTCAGAAACAACCTGGAAAGCTTGTAACGGTGTTGCGGAACAGGTTGTGCTGAGAAATGATTGTTAAGAAAGAAATTCGTTACGTTGCACGGTTTAATTAACATTAAGTTAATTAGCACTGAAGTTAGGCAATCAGTTCGTTGCACGCGCAGATTCAAGCGGCCTTTTCAGGATTCTTATCGGTGAACGTAAAGGTATGCTGAAAGCGAGGCATACTGCATGACAGTCAAAGTACTGCAAGGGAAGGCACAGAATTGATGGAGCAGAAATCCAGGAGACATAGGTGAGAATTCAGATGAACTATTTCATCCGCTGGTTACTAAGCTGAAGCAGATACCCCATACGCCCAGTTCAGTTTCCTATCGTGTTCTACTTGTCAGTGGTGAGACGTATTCTTTGGAATCTACCATACTTAACGTAGTCTCTATTACAAAGTGTTCACGGCCCTTAAGCGAACATTATTAGAGAGAGAATCCTTATCTATAGCTAGCAGTTGTTCTCAATTTACTTTTCTAATAATTACGCTTCATTTTTGTGGCTACACAAGCGAGTCGCCTATGTGAGTGCCTTCGACCTATTTCTCCGCAACGAATTCGTCAGGATTACAAGAACAGAAGAGTATCAATAATATAGCCAGCTTCCTTTTAAGTTTACTCTGGCCTCGTTTCTTTTTACCCTGTGGCTACCTTTTTATCTTAGAGTAGCAATTGCAGTCTAAGTCCTTATTCATTTGCTGGGTGGACTCCAATTTCTGTCTTTCCAACAGTTTTTACCATTTACAGTTCCCTCTATTACCATGAAATTAATCCCTGAAGTCTTAACAGATGTCCTATCGTTCTGCCCCTGCTTCTTGTCAGTGTTTTCCATGTATTCCGTTCGTTGCCGATTCTGCGGAGAACCTCCTCATTTCTTACCAAATCAGTTCACCCAATTTTCAACATAATTATGTACCACTATATCTAAAATGCTTCAGTTCTATTCTGTTCCGGTTTTTCTACAGTCCATGTTTCACTACCATACAGTGCTGTGCTCAAAAGGTACATTCTCACTAATTCCTTCCTCAAATTATGGCCTTTGTTTGATATTAGTAGACTACTCTTGGCCAGTAAAGCACTTTTCGCCAGTGCTAATCTGGTTTTCATCGCGTCCTCGTGTCCTCAGTCGTGGGTTATTTTGCTTTCAAGGTAGCAGTATTCCTTAACTTCATCTACTGCGTGATCACCAATCCTAATGTTAAGTTTCTCGCTATTCTCATTTCTGATACCTCTACTTTCGTCTTTCTTCGGCTCACTCTCAATAAATATTTTGTGTCTATTAGGCTGTTCGTTCCATTCAACAGACCTTCTGATTCTTCTTAATCTCGCATTGAGGGTAGCAATATCATCAGCTGATCTAAGCGTTAATATCCTTTCACCCTGAATTATAATCCATCTGTTGAACCCTCCTTTTATTTGCTGCATTGCTTCTTCGATGTATACACTGAACAGATGGGGCGAAAGACTTCTCCCAGTCTTACACCGTTTTTAATCCGAGCTCCTCGTTCTTGGCCTTACATTCTTATTCTTCACTCTTGGTTCTTGTTCATATCGTATCTCAGACGTTTTCCCTGTAGCTTACTCCTATTTTTTCTCAGAATTTCGAACGTCTTGCCCCACTTCACGTTGTCGTACGCTCTTTCCAGGTCAGCAAACCTGTGAATGCATCTTGATTGTTTGTCTTCCTTCCATCATCAAGCGGAACGTCAGGACTGCCTCTCTGGTGCCATTACTTCTTCTAAACCCAAAATGATCGTAATCTAACAAACCCTCAACTTTCTTTTCCGTTCTTCTGTATTCTTGTCAGTAACTGGGATTCATGAGCTGTTAAGCTTATTATACGATAGTTTTCCCACTAATCAGCTCTTGCTATCTTCGAAATTGTATGGATGATGTTTTTTTCTGAAAGTCCGACGATATGTCGCCAGTCCCATAAATTACACACATTAACTCGGAAAGAAGTTTGCCTGCCACTCCCCCCCCCCCCCCTCCTCCTACTGATTTTAGAAATTCCGATGGAATATTATCTATCACGTCTGACTTCCAAAGCTCTTTTAAATTATGACTGTAATACTGGTCTCTATCTCTACCATATAGACTACAATTTCTTATTCTATCACTTCATCAGACAATTCCTTCTCCACACCATAGGGACCTTTCACGTACTCCTTCTTCGCATCCGCTCTCTCCTTCGCCACAGTGAATTCCCATTGCACTCTTAATGTAGATGTCGTTGCTTTCAGTTCCATCGTAGGTTGTTTTGAATTTTCTATTTGTTGAGTCAGGCCTTCTATCGGTTGTTTCTGTTCTGATTTCTTCACTTTTTTCCTCAGCTATTTCGTCTTGGCCTCCATGTACTATCTACTTATTTCATTTCTAAGGGATTTATGTTGCTATACTCTCGTCTTTCCCTGAAAATTTTTGTACTTCCTTCTTTCGTTAATTTACTGAAATATTTCTTCTGTTAGCCAAGGTTTCTTCGCAGTTGTCTTCCCAGTACCTATATTTGTCCGTCCAATATCTGGTGTGTGATAGCTCTCTTTAGAAAAGTCCACTCCTCGTCAGCTGAACTGTCTACTTTGGTCTCCTCATCGCGCTATCCACATCCGTAGTGAACCTCAAATGCAACCTTCTTTCCTCAGTGCTTGTGTATCCCACTTCCTTTCACACTAGTTTTTGTGTACGATTCTCTTAAATTTCGGTCTACTCTTTATCATTACTGAATTGTGATCTGAGTCAGTATCTGCTCCTGAGTACGCCCTGCAATCCAGTATCTTATCTCAGAAACTCTGTCTGAAAACGATGTAATCCAGCTGGAATCTTCCCTTGTCTCTATACTTAATCTACACATTCTTCCTCCTGCTGTGATTCTTGAACAGAATATTCGCTATTATAAGCTGAAGTCTTTTGCAGAACCCAATTACACTCTTTCCTCTCTCATTCCTATTACCAAACCATTACTCTGACGTAACTCTTTCTTTTATTCCTTCTCTTACAACTGCATTCCAATGCCCCACGATTATTAATTTTCATCTCCCTTTGTATACTGAATTACCCGTTCAATATGCTCATATGTTGCCGCTATCTCTTCGTCGTCTGCATGCGACATCACCATATATATGTGAAGTATCGTTGTTGACTGTAGAATATGATGAAAACAACCTAATCACTGAACTGTTGTCAGTAACTCACTAACTTCCTACTTTCCTATTGGTAACATATCATACTCCCTTTGTACCATTTCCTGCCGCTGTTGATATTGAAAGACGTCTACTAGGGCACACCTGTATGTGGCACCAGAATAAGATAAGGATATTAATAAAGTAAAATGAAAATAGTATACTAGGCTACAAACGATGAACGTCTCTGATAGGTTCGATAATGCGGACTGCTGACCGTGCGCGACCGCAGAGCCAAAGATAGTGTACGGCAGTGTGGGAGTAAGAGGGCGCTTGGCGCTCAGTCGTAGGGAGCTGTCTGTGAGGGAAAGATGATGGAGCAGGCAGTTTCTGTTGTGTGGTGTGTGAAGCCACCAAGAGTTAGATTAATGTAGGTATGTCAATATTGTTGAAAATGGAAGCAGAAGTCTTCAGGCAAATAACGTGAAGATGTTCAATAATTATGATTTCTGTTCTTGCCAACTCATCTATACTAATGCGCTAGCAAAAACAGAAAGTAAACAAACACAGTGTTCGAATGTGGGGCCTACAGAACCCACATACACACAATGATCATGTACCAGTTTCACCCAAAGTTAATATCTTTTGTGCGATATACCACATATTCTTCATTGATGGAAAAACGGTTAACGGTTAGCAGTACTTTGCTATGCTACAAAACTCCTTGTTTCCTGGGCTGAATGAGGACAACTACATTTACTAATAAGACGGAATAGCCGCTCACTAGAGTCGCTAAGTGCGTGTAATATGTGACTGAAACTCTACCGGACCGTTGGATTGATCCTCAAACAGCCGGTGACTTAGCACTTCTCAGCTGGCCTCCAAGGTCACCGCATTTGACGCCCTATGACTTCTTCCTGTGGGGTTTCATTAAGGATAACGTTTACGCACCAGCACTACCACACAACCTAGAAGAGTTGAAGCACCGAATCCTTATTTCCGTACGATCAGTGATGATGGAGATGCTTACAGGAGTATGAGAGGAATTCGATTATCGATGTGACATTGTTCGTGTCGTTGATGGAGGACATATTAAACATCTGTAATCTAAACTTGCGAGATTCGTACATATGTGTTTCGTAGCTGAATGTCTAACTCTCTTATAAACAGGCCTATATAATGACTGATCGCCCTGCAAAGTTGTTCGTGCAACCAGAGGGAGTAGGTATTAAGTGTGATGGCTTGGCGTTAGGAAGCCTATAGGTAACATCGGTCATCAGCGAACAAAGCAGACTATTTTAAGAGTTTACAAATATCTAAGTTGTGTTTTGGCATGTTAAGAATATTGATCACTCAGACAGAAAATGGTAAACTGAATTTTGACTAATGAAACTGATCCGATGATTTACCGTGCAATCTTGATAGACGTATTCATCACTGTAGAAGTCATTTGCTACTGTCTCGGACGGAATATTTATAATAACAATAGCTGGCATCCCGCTAAGCAGCTTAATTTATTATCTACATGGGATTAAAGCCTTAGCCCCTTTCTCTGCAGTCGTATCAAGAGAACCAACGCACTCAAAACCTGATTGCTACTTTTGTGCTACGACAGCGACACGCATGAAGACACCAGTTGTTATAACTCTTAGAACTTTTGTACCTTGTTGTGATGTGTCAAAATACAAATTGGCCTCTTTCACATTCTACTACTCCAGTACAAGCGAAGACTGCAGCGTGCTCCCCGTGCTAACATACTGTTACTACGATCACGAGCTATTTAGTATCTGGACTTTGTATCTCTTGTGGGAGAAAGTTTGCTCTTAATTGTAGGTAAACTGAGTGGGATGATTGTAAACATCAGTCCTTGTGACGAGAAGAAACTATTCCTTAAAAAGCATCAGAAAGAAGAACGAAGGGAGGATGTAAGGGCGAGTTTCAAAGACAATACCGAGACGCATGGCAGGTAACAGAGGAGACAGTACGGAGAGTATTATGCAAGACCCGAATCCTGCTGGGCCGTAGCGTCGCGCAGCAATGAAAGAATTAGGTAAATACAGCTCCACTACATGTATAATTGTCATTGTGACACGTTTCTCTTCATTTATACAATCTGCTGAATTTCAATGGAAGAGAGATGAACTATCGCTACTAGCGAAGTATTTTGCTCAATGGAAGGAATCACTAGTGGTCTTCCTCAAGGTTTAGTCTTAAATACATAATTACATCTCACATAGTACATAACTTCCTATTTAGTGCAGAACTATATGAATAAAATAAGTATTACAATAGGTTTCATTAGACATTCAACAACAGAAGAATTTCGAAATGACGTCGTCAAGAGAATGATTGACTAGTTTTCGGAAAGTGCCGCTATGTGAACAAAAAGAAGCACACAACATATTCAGTTTTTCTCTGTATGACTACAAAACTAACAGATAAATTTAGTAGTTAGAGAGTATCTAAAGACTGAGTGTGTCACAGGGGTAAGTGATCTGGAGAAAACACGCAGTGAAACATGTTAAATGACACAGTACAGACATTTTTGTGCTACGTGTCCCTGCAAGTCTCATAGATAAACAAAATGTAGGTCAATATAGTTTGCTTTTTTTCATTCAGTAGAAACCTAAGCATCTGAGGTGAGGCATCAACGAGGAATACAAGTTTCTCTCGGGAAAAATGTGCAGTTAAATACTCGGTTGTCTCCTACTTTGAGACAAGTATTTAATTAGTTAGATATTTCATCTGTAGCATAACGGTACATACATTGTCTCATGAAATTTGCTGTAAATTATCGTTACATTTCTATAAAAACAACTATGAACATAACTGAAATACTAGAAGAATGAAAAGCCTTCATTACTCTTTACTGACCTGGATTTCAGTGCAGGAACGGTTGTATAATACTGCCTCCAAAATCTTCGATCACTTACTTGACGACATAAAATGCATGGAACAACGGAACGAATTTAATAAAAAGGTGGAACATCGCTTTTGTTGAGTAAATGAGCAAATGAATTTTCCATTTAGAAACTTTTAGCTTTATATCAAAGAAATTCATACTTACTTCTGTTACTAAACTCAATATTTTTATGCTGTAGTGATACATCTGTAAACAGTCAAACGCAGTTTTACTTTAAGATACATCAGGTTAAAAAACTATAAACTCAGTCATTGCATAACATTACGAAATACTGTTCGATGGCCTATGAAACTAGCAAAAATTGAGAACTACAAGTCCTTCAGAATGTCTCGAGAGGAATCTACTTCTTGCACAGAAATAATATCTTCTACAAATGAATGGTGAATTTTCTAATTCAATAAATGAATGATTGTTTTGGCCTTTCTTCACAACTTAACCGCGGAAGACGTCTTTTGTATAGCTACAAATTATTACGACAGTTTTGTGATAAAGACAAACACACAGCTCTGGCATAACAAAAACTTCGCTCTCGATCCGCTATTCCTTCCGTCCTCTACCTCTCAATCAGAGCGTAAATTCTTATTTATACATAAATTTTGCCATGTTGGCAACATAATTATTACACTTAATGTCTTCAACACGTCACCTGATTACATAAACGTGTAAAAGTATAAGTAACATTAATTTTGCAAAAAGGATTTGTGTACCTCTCTAAATGTTGACTGTAACGTATCCATTCATACGCACAACCAAAGATCTCCACAAGGTTAATAATACTTGCTCGGAAATAATGTTTTTGTATTGCTTTGTTCTTTGCTCTCTGAAATAGTGCTTCTGCCTTTGCAATACGGTCTGTGCACTTATTAATTTCTCGATGCTATTCTTGTTTACAAAATGTGGCAATGTATATATGATTTGTTACGACAGAGAAAGAAGACTGTAAATAACGGAGGTACTCTGTTTCAGTTAATTCACTTTGACAGTTCAGTCCTTAGTCAAACGTCTCCTCAGAGCCGTGTTCTGAAATAGAGGTTCATTGTTTTCATTTTTTTTCATACTGATACTCACAAATACAGCCGATGATGTTTAAAGCTTTGAAACGCGTTGTGGATCTAAGTAAACATTGACGTGTAATGAACTTGTTTCATTCGATAACGTGTGTATGTATAGCCACCTGGAGAGAAAAAATGTTTCTTTGATTTGTGTGTTAATATCTATAGCGCACATTTTAGTGTTTGGTACCAGGAATGTATAAACCAAAGTGAATTATTAACATTTACGTAGCCATCTGAACGTTATACGACAATCTGAATGAAGTTTCTCACAGAAACTGTTGATCGAATTATTAATTGTCCATTAATATACGAGGTTCTTTCTTCATCACAGTCATGGAGGGATAAATTGCTGTGAATTATTTAACTTATTGGCCACTTAGTGAAAAGTTTAACACGAGTCATAAATTACAACATGTAATGTCTTATCATGAGATTACTGATCTCATACTGAGCTGCATCAGTTAAACCCTTCATCGTTTAAATGTTTCTACCCTAACTATTGCTTATATACTTAGAAAACTTTTTCGAAATCACAGTAGTATCCACTGTTGAAACAGCACGAACTATTACTCAATTACCAAAAAAACTCAGAGATATGCTGCCATGGTAAACTTAAGTAGTGTGACAGCATCTTCAACTGCGAGAGAAACTTTGTTAAAGTGTTTAATCTTGATTGACCTCACATTCGTCTAACTTTCTTAAATGTTCACGTGAAAAGTTTGTTGCGAGATAAAACAACGTCCGACGCCAAACTTGAATCACTCCATTTTTTCATTGGTTCACCTGGGATGCTGCAACTGCAGCTGGCAATCGTTGGAACCGCTGCAGGGCAGATGTTTGGCGTTCCATGGGGTGAAGACAAAAGGTAGGAAGCTACGTTGTCAATGGATCAATTAATTTAGAAATGTGTGAGAAAAACCTGTGCCTATTTGAAATATAACACACTCACAACTCTTATGAAGATTTCAAAAGAGCTCGTAATGAGACAAAAACACTAACGAAATGTTTGAAACAGGAACACTTGGAAACCTTTCTAAAAATTTAGAACAAGACTTCTATGGGTTGCAGAAAAAAAGTGTGGAGCGTAGCCACTAACAGAACAATTAATCAAGATGGTTACCAGTGTTATAACTGGTAATAAAATTCCTAACGAATGAAGAACTACTATTACAATTCTAATGTACAAAAAAGGAGATAAAAGAGACGCATCCAACTACAGAGGGATAAATCTACTGAGTTTAGTCCTTAAACTCATAACAAAAGTGACATGAAATAACATTAAAAACCATGGTTTTAAATCCGGTAGGTCACGCACACATGCAGTATTCATTCTTGGACACGTTGTAGAGAAGTCCACTGAATACAACAGATCAGCTTACCTTTGTTTTATTCATTCACAGAACTCTTTCAATAGGATTCCGTTAACTGTTGTGGTAAATATGCTGTACAAATGGGGGATTCCTTACAACTTAATAAAAGCAATAGGAGACATTTATTCCAACAACTACATCCAGGTAAAAATTGGTTCCAGTTTTACTAGCTGCATAGCTGTTAATAGTGGTATTGACAAGATGACTCTTTGATCCTGCTACTTTTCAGTATGATCATGCACGAGGTGATAAAGAACGTATTAGCTGGTAGTGGTTATAGAATGGGGAACGAAGAAATAAAAATCATTTTTTTATGCTGACGAAGCAGTTCTGCCGGCAAACAGTGAAAATAACCTGCAGAAAGTTCTACATATATTTAACGAGAAAGCCATATCCACTCAAAAAACAAAATGTATGACCATACCTGCGGAACCAATTTGAGGCAAACTGGAAGTGGATGGAAATACTATTCAGCAGGTGATGACATTTAAATACCTTGGTATTGAACTATCCATCAGTGCAAATGTCCAAAAGGAAGTTAGAGAACAAGCAGTAAAAGCAACAGGATGTTTAGAAACTATTTGCAAAAACAAGCATATTAGAAAAGAGGCAAAGGGAAAAATACAGAAAACTATAGTTAGACCAAATATGACAAACAAAATTTAGGCAAGACCGAAAGCACCAAAAATAAAAAGACTTTTGGAAACCACGGAGATGAAAATTCTTCAAAAGATTACAGAGAAGACACCGAGGTAGAGAGAGAAACGAACGAGTGCGTACATAATAGAAAGCATGAATGGAACGAACACATGAACAGAATATTTTGAAAATCGTAAGATATAAATTACCAGCCGGCAAAAGAAATATTGTCCATCCAATGAAAACATGGAGCGACAATCTCAGGGCAGACCGAACGCCACTGAAGGAAACAGGCTTCAGCTCAGGAAGAAAGAAAGTAGAAGAAGAAGAAAATAAATATTTCCTACTGTTGCTCTGGAACGTCGTCATACTTTGTAGACTTCACTAATTAGACCTGTAACAACTTTTCAGAGAGGATATGGGACTCGGTTATGACAGATCTGGATATGTAGAACAACAGACGCCTACGTAACAAGGTATTTCAGCAAAGTGGCACCGATATTTTTAATATTTTCTCTCTCAAAGTTAACGTACATTTTGATCCCCATATCAAATAAATTAACAACAGCAAATGTGTTCACAGTTCACTTTTTTAATACTAAATAATAGATAACCGTCACTTACAGCAACACCGTCAATATCACCTCTCTAGTTCATAGCACCTCCTTAAACAAAATAAAGTTAATAACTGTTCAGTGCACTGTCTCAGTCAGTTCACTGTATACTTGCTTTTTATTATGACTGGTTCTTCTTGTATATTCGCTATCTTGAAAATCTTTTGAATTTCTGTGTCGACCGTCCGCCGGATTGTACGACACTGAGATGTTGTGTTATGTATCTTCTTTCCTTCTAATCTTCTCATCTTACGAATCCTCTTCCTCGTCGAAAATATTAAAGTCGCTGTTTTTCTTGAAATATTTTACTACAGCCTTGTGGCTATGATAGTTCTCTGTAAACTTTCGCGTTCCATTTGTTTCTGCGTATTTAAACTGCTTCTTCTGGTTCACTATTGTTGTTCTCTTCTCACATACAACTTTCTTTCGTCACAAAGACAACTGCCTATTTTTCCGCAACATTACCACGTTTTGTATCGAATTAGGCCGTGTAGCAGATGTATGGTAATAAAAACCATGTTTGCAATAATCTACGTATCTAAAAATAATATCCTGAGAATAATAACATAAACGGTTATTACCTTTCGATAAATTATATCTCAATGAAAAGCTTAAAGGTGAGGATAAACACAATGCATTTTAGATTATGTCAAAACTGTGGAGTTGGGTAAGAATTCAAGTATTAATCACGCAAATTGCCTGTCAAATCGAAATTCAGTCGCACGTTTAATTGACACAAATGCTGGAGCTGACGTCATGTTTGGATTTTTTTATCACTGAAATAATATTTAAAAGTTGAAAAGTCATGTATAGAAAAAAGAGAGGCAAAATTAAGTTGTAGTTTTGTCTCTATGAGTATCCGCAACAACCACCATTATCAAGTTCGTAAGCTGTTGAAAATGGGCTGCTAAATTGTATTTATATAGAATGTCATCATTACGAAAAAGTGGAGGTATTTCATTGCAGTTCCAAACTTCTGTTTTGCATTTAACCTGAATCAGAACAACAAACAGTGACATGCATAAATAAGTTCACATCTGTGTCATATTTTGCACGGAAAAATAGAGAAATTAGTCTCTTGTCAGGTGTATTACGAGAATGGCGTGCTTTGTAACACCACGACATCCGGAACTACGATCTAAATGGGCATGTGAGTATCGACGCTGGAGGTTGGCGCAGTGGCAGAGCGTTGCATTGTCTGATGACCCCCGATACCTTCTTCACCATCCGATGGGAAGGTGCGAATCCATCGTCTTCCAGGGAAATAGCTCCTTGACACCTCAACGGCGGAATGAAGAGAATCTGGCGGCGGCTTCATTATGCTCTGTAGAACATTCACGTGGGCATCCTTTTGTCCAGTGGAGCTCATGTAAGGCACCATGACGGCAAAGGAGTGTTGTAAACTACTTTGAACGACAGTAAGAGGTGCAAATATGTAACAGTTTTGTATTGGTTGTGAATTAATAGTTGCCACTGTTTTAAGTTCCAACCCTCGTACCTTGTGTACACGACACTATCACCATCTGTATATGTGCATATCACTGCCCCCTAATTTTTCATCACCCCTGTGTAACAGTGTTCAGAAGCGATATGAAATGGAATGACTACCTAAAATCAGTATTAGTGAAGGCGAATGGAAATCTTCGAGGAAGCATTAGTGGAAAGCGTAATGGATCTGTAAAGAAAATTTCGTACAAGATTCTTCTGCGACGAATTTTAGACCAGTGATTATCAAGGACGTATGACAGAGTCAAACGATTTCAGGGATGCTATCCTAGGATAGCCCTTTCGCAAACGTTACAGGGCCCCTGGAGAACTTACATACAGTTCTTTGGAAGAAAGCCGAGTGACGTGGTGCAGCGGTAAGATAGACGCCTCGTGTTTTGCAGGACGGTGGGGCAGTTTCCATATGTTAGCTACATTTATGTTTTCCGTGATGCCATTAAATAGCTTTAAGCGAATACCGTGCCGTGCCGGATTCTTTGAAATAACCCGTCTCTGATTTCCCACCCCATCCGTATCCTATCTGAGCCTCTGCTCCGTCTCTGATGGTCTCATCGTAGACCAAAAATTAGACTCTGATATTGCTTCCCTCCTTTCTTTAGAAGAAAGGAGAAGTTATTCCCACGGAACGGTCTTGGATAAATTTTGCAAACCTGTGTTCAAAGAAGACAGAGTGATAATTCTGCTGCCGGCCTGGTATCTCTCACGCCGAGATCATTAAAACAGGTTGAAAGAAACAGACGTCCGTTGAAAGGAATATACGTATTTCCTCCTCTCCCTAATGCGAGTGTAATAGGACAGGTAATAATCATTAATTGGAAGGAATATACATATTTCGGAAATACAGAAGCGTCCGATCTTACCCGTCGGCTTTGACCCATGACGTCACAAATACCGCGGAAACGACCATAAACAACAATTCCAATATGGCGGATATAAAAACATCGAATACGTATTGTAAACACTGAAATACACAAGTTTCACAAAAAGCCTAATGACTGTAACGGGACAAGCGTGGGAAATTGGGGGTTTTTGGGTGGGGAGAAACTAAATATGTCGTTATGCGGTGGGGGGAGTCTGCAGTGCCCCCCCATCCCCCCACAGGCTTCATTAGTGTCAAATCAATATTTTCGAATCATAGGCGGCCGCTGCCGCGGCCGCATTCCAAAAAAAAAAAACTCCCAACCTAACCTCAAGTGGGCTACGCTACAGATCAATATGTTCATCAAATTGCTTCATATTACGTATACATGTTCTTTAAACAAGAGTACATCAAACCATGTATTAGGTTTTCCGCGCCGTAATGACGTCACACACCACAACACGCTTACGTCACGGGTCAAAGCCGACGAGTAAGATCGGACCTTTCTGTTGACCCCATATTTCCCTCTCTCCCTATATGCGAGTATAATAGGACTGAAAATCGCTAATATTGGTACTAAGTACACGCTACCACACAACTTGCGGCGGTTTACGTAGTTGGTAAAAAGATGTAGGTATTGTTAACAGGAATTGAGCATATACTTGTGAGGAAACGTATAGTCACTCTTATAATACTGCTTAGAAACCATACGAAGAAACAACTATGACACACTCGGTTTCCTCGGAAATGACAGCTCAACTGAGCAGAGCTACAGAGGGTGTATAAAGACACACACACGGTGAGCATATTCTGTCCAGTCCACTAGCGGATAGGTCGGCGTGAGACATCGTTACCTTTTCGTGTCAGATAGGTACACGTAAGTGCGCATGTTAATCGCCGTCCGCGACTCAAGATATCAGCGACTCAAGACATCGGCGTCGCTACGCACTGCGATCTACGGCTTTATGCTTCTACACGTTTTCGACTCTACGAGCCCGCAGCCTGTCACTTCTTCGAGTAGGCGCTTGGACAAGTCGCATCTCCGTCTCATCGCTATTCCGTCTCGTCGCATCTCCGTCTCGCCGCTTAAACTCCCCTGCAGTGCTTAGAGCTACAGGACCCTCAGTTCCGACCAAGGTTTTCGGGAGGTTTTCCTTAGTTGTAAGGTAAATGCCGGAACTGTTTATCCCTCCCATGGATACAGAGATAATGCATGTAAAGAAGAAATTGGGAAATAGATGTTACAATCATTATTGCTTTTTGCTTAATGAATTTTGATACAAATAAATTGAGGTAGTAATTACGGTAGTTACGTAATTATGTAATTGCGGTGTCTATCTCTCATGCAGAAAGCTTAACTTGTTCTCGTTGGTAAGCAAATAAAGAATTCATGAACCTAACATTTTTGAATAGGTTAGAGATGGAAGATAAAAATAGATAGAAAAGCAGTATAACACAGAACTGGTTGAAAGAACTGAGATATTTATTTGTTTACAGAGCATGGACAGATGTAATCTCATTTAATTTCTTGTATTTGTAAATCAAATGGAACTGCCGTTTATGTTAGGTGCCTTCTGTGTCACTACGTGAGAAATACAACGCTACCTTCATCCCTGTGGCTTTTTTGCGAAGTATTCGGCGTACACCGCAGTTATTCACATGGGTTATTCACCTACATTTTTACTGGGCTGTCCAGCGTTCGTCAGTCGTAAGTACCATCTCTGGGTTAAGCTATATCTGGCAGGCTGGTTGCCCCTGTTAACGTGTTACTGCACCTGAAAGACGTACCCGTTGCTTTCAGCGTCCGCTGTGGTTGTTTATAAACTACTGGCCATTAAAATTACTACACCACGAAGATGACGTGCTACAGACGCGAAATTTAACCGACAGGAAGAAGATGCTGAAAATGGCTCTGAGCACTATGGGACTCAACATCTATGGTCATAAGTCCCCTAGAACTTAGAACTACTTAAACCTTACTAACCTAAGGACATCACACACATCCATGCCCGAGGCAGGATTCGAACCTGCGACCGTAGCAGTCGCGCGGTTCCTGACTGAGCGCCTAGAACCGCACGGCCACCACGGCCGGCAAGAAGATGCTGAGATATGCAAATGATTAGCTTTTCAGAGCATTCACACAAGGTTGACGCCGGTGGCGACACCTACAACGTGCTGACATGGGGAAAGTTTTCAGCCGATTTCTCATACACAAACAGCAGTTGACCTGCGTTGCCTGGTGAAACATTGTTGTGATGCCTCGTGTAAGGAGGAGAAATGCGTACCATCAAGTTTCCTACTTTGATAAACGTCGGATTGTAGCCTATCGCGATTGCGGTTTATCGTATCGCGACATTGCTGCTCGTGTTGGTCGAGATCCAGTGATTGTTAGCAGAATATGGAATCGGTGGATTCAGGAGGGTAATACGGAACGCCGTGCTGGATCCCAACGGCCTCGTATCACTAGCTGTCGAGATGACAGGCATCTTATCCGCATGGCTGAAACGGATGGTGCAGCCACGTCTCGATCCCCGAGTCAACAGATGGGGACGTTTGTAAGACAACAACCATCTGCGCGAATAGTTCGACGACGTTTGCAGCAGCATGGACTATCAACTCGGAGAACATGGCTGCGGTTACCCTTGACGCTGCATCACAGACAGGAGCACCTGCGATGGTGTACTCAACGACGAACCTGGGTGCAAGAATGGCAAAATCTCATTTTTTCGGATGAATCCAGGTTCTCTTAACAGCATCATGATGGTCGCATCCGTGTTTGGCGACATCGCGGTGAACGCACATTGGAAGCGTGTATTCGTCATCACTCGAAACCCTACATTTCAGCAGGATAATGCACGACCGCATGTTGCAGGTCCTGTACGGGCCTTTCTGGATACAGAAAATGTTCGACTGCTGCCGTGACCAGCACATTCTCCAGATCTCTCACCAACTGAAAACGTCTGGTCAATAGTGGCCGAGCAACTGGCTCGTCACAATACGCCAGTCACTACTCTTGATGAACTGTGGTATCGTGTTGAAGCTGCATGGGCAGCTGAACCTGTACAAGCCATCCAAGCTCTATTTGACTCAATGCCCAGGAGTATCAAGTCCGTTTTTACGGCCAGAGGTGGTTGTTCTGGGTACTGATTTCTCAGGATCTATGCACCCAAATTGCGTGAAAATGCAATCACATGTCAGTTCTAGTATAATATATGTGTCCAATGAATACACATTTATCATCTGCATTTCTTCTTGGTGTAGCAATTTTAATGGCCAGTAGTGTATTTAACGAAAAGGCTATAAAACTATCGATGTAGCGCACTAATTTATACTGGAACGGTAAGTAGTGAATACCAGAAAATCTAACAGCGTGGTTACCTCTTAAAGGTACTGATCTATGTATATTTTTTCAGAACAGTCCTAAAACGTTCAGTGGAATTCTTGGAAGCCGGTGCGTCCTGTATTCATATGTAGCATTTTTTTTTTTTTAACGCTTTGACTTACGATTAATCGAAAACGATCTTACATATTGCCTAGTTTTAACTTTTCTGAAGATCACGATATGTAATAACGTACAGTTAGTTGTGAAGAATATTTCCTGATTGTGAGTAGATACTGAGAGCGCTGCGGAGATGGCAAACAGGTTACAGTCCTCAACTAGTACCGTCAGACTCTATTCCATATTTTAGATAGCTTAAGTTATCAACAATTCAGTCTGATATTATGAACCACTCAGAAAGTTGCCTCGTGACAACAGGGTATAACCTACTATCTAATTCAATCCTCATGAACGAACGTTGTGTTCATACTCGCATAGTTCGTGAGACTTTCCCTCTGTACTCGTAGTGGGTCAAGTAACATTGAGACTAAGTTGAACTAGAGCGCTACAATTCTACAATAGAAAATTCAGAAAATTAAGGGATCGTTCGCCAAGACCATCTAAGTGAGATTGGTATGAAATGCACATGCATATGCTATGATAAGATTGGTGTAACATTGTAGTGTATCTTTTCATTGAAAAGTAAATATGTTACCCTGAATTTTGCACATATAGCTTGCCTGTCGATAGAATTTGTGGAAAAAAGTTACTGAATTTCTCCAAGTTCTGTGTACTTAACCGTATCAGATAGTTCATGACAGTCTAAATAAAAGAGTTCAATTTTTTGTTGTAATTTGATTCTCGCGCAGGTAAAATATTGCTTTTTGCGTATGAAGAAGAAGCCGGTAACTACAAACAACTGTAAGTCAGATGGTAATCCAATTACGTAGGTATTTAGCATTCTTAACGGATATAGCTTAATTTGCAACAAAAACCCTCAACTGCTTTCGGAATAGTGTAGGTTAATACTGAATTTTCATTTCGTATCACAGGTTCATAGCTATTTATGGACCATCTGTTGCATTGAGTAGTGCCAACCAATATTTCAGTACTAGATTCTACATCGGCACGTTCAGTGGTGGTAATATACTCTACAAAAAATGGTACAGTGCATGGTGGACTATATTAGCCACCAGCCGCCGTATTCAACTTGCGCATGGAGCAATGGGAAAATACTGTGAATTTCGGAACGTATTCTGTTCTCTCTTATTTTTCTCGTTACATCTAAGCGATATTTCATGCAAAAGACAGTAGAATTTCTTCCTAAGGATTCTCGAAAACTGGTTTCCAAACTCATTCAAAGGGGATTCACATCAGTGACGTCTGTGATTCACTTTCTCAAAGTAGATCTTATCGCTACTACGGTTCATATGACCTTTACCGGTGTTTTCGCGCTTCGAAATTTCTTCGATTTTTTTCAATTAGACGCCTTTCATGAGGTCTTCACAAATTTATGAAGTACTCTACAAGAGCTTGCATTAAAGCCATGTGTGCGATTTCCTGGTACATGTGAAGAGCACTTCCGCCGACAAAAGTCACTTTACCACTGTCCTTTTCTGCTACTGATTTTACCTATTCGTTGACACAGTCGTTACGACACTGAAACTGCATTCGGGAGGCGGCAGTCCAGTGTACTCTCTGGTCATCCAGATTTAAGTTTTCAGTGTTTTTCCCGAAATCGCTTAATGCAATTTCCTTCGCCAATCCGATTTTGTGTTCTATATGCAAATTACCGAGTCGATGACGCGACATTACTCCCTCGTCTCCCTTCTTTACTTTTTTAAACGATGGCTTGTTGTTAATTTGTGTAAGTAAGGGTGTAGATGTTTTGAAAACTATACTTCTACATTTCGCAAGCCGCTTTACAGTGTGTGGAAGAGGATAATTCCTGTATCACAATCTGATCGCCCCTTTCTCATCCATTTGCGAATGGCGCACAGGACAATCACCGTATTAGCTATAATTTCTCAGATTTTTTCGTTGTGCTTATTTTGCGAGACGTATGTGGAAAGAAGTAATTTGTAGCCAACTGTTCCCCGAACAAACTCCCACGGAGTTATAATAGTTTACCTCTTCGTCATGCACAGCGCTTCTCTTGTATTGCCTCCACTGGAGTTGGTTGAACATTTTCGTAACGCTCTAGCGCCGAACCCGTGAGGAAGTGGTACGTTCTTCGGTGGATGTTGTTTATCTCTTCTACCTGTCCAGTTACATTAAGGTAACCACTTGTCAAAACCATGAATAACTCACCTTCCACAGCGCGGACCGCTGCAAAACGGGCAGGAAAAGAGCCACTGAGGTTCTGGAAGGTTCGGACAGACAAGGTCGAGGAGGCATGTCGACTGCAGTACCGTGGCCAGATGCGCTAGGTTTCTCGGTTGAGGACCAAGGGTGCGAACAGCCCGATCGAGGTGGTCCCACCAAACTCATTCTTGTACTCCTAGAGCCACGCATGTATATTGCCAGCTGTGTGACATGTTGCATTGTCCTGTTGGTAGATGGCATCATGTCGCTGAAACACAAACTTCATGTAGGGGTTGACATGGTCTCCCAGAATAGATGAATGCTTTATTGTACCTTTCAGAACGACGACATGACCTAGGAAATATCCTCCGGTCTGGACCCTTCCAATGATTGATGCAGTGTTGGCTTTCATACGTTTCACGCCATACGCGCCTGTAGCCATCTGTGCTATGGAGCATAAAACGTGATTCACCTGAAATGGCCATCTGTCATCACTCAGTGGACGTCGAGATGCGGTATTAGCGTGCAAGCCCCAGCCTTCGTTGTCGATGAACAGCTGTCAGCCTGAGTGTAAGGACTATGAGCGTGCTGAGGAGGCCCATAGGTAGCAAAGGTCGCTGAGCAGTCGTTGGGGAGAGACTGATGGTAGCCCGCTAGTTCACCTCGGCGGCCAGTTGCTCAACAGTTGCACGTCTATTTCCCGTACACAATCTCCGTAGCCGTTGTTGATCATTGTTGTTTATGGCCTGAAGTACACCGCAGTTTTCTCGGCACCTATTTTGGATAACGCTATTTTGCCATGCAAGGTATACCTTAGCCAAGGAGGCAAGTGAACAGTTCAACAACTTAGTCGTTTCGAAAATGCTGTCGTCATTGTCCCGAAAGGCAATGTTTATGCCATTGTGGACGTCAGATAAATCGTTCTGTTTCCGCATTACGACAACGGCTGTCCTGTTTTCCGTAGCCTCCCGACACTCTCTATTTACCGTCCACTGGTAGTGCAGCCACCTGCCATCTATGAGTGGTTATTGCACGTTGATGTCGGACATAGCAGGTCGTCTCGTTATGTGGCTGGACCATATATTAATCCAAACTGGTATGCTCCTAGACTGACCGGTCGAAAAAGTGTTTTGTAAGCCACTTCTTTCGTGGATGAAAGACACTTGACATTCTTCCTATGATTACCTTTGGAATTTGCTTCTCTGCTATTATTACTACCTATCACAACACAAGTCCACCCCGATAGCTGAGTGGTCAGTGCGGCGGTCAATCACGCCAAGGGGTCCGGGTTCGATTCCCGGCTGGGTCGGAGATTTTCTCCGCTCAGGGACTGGGTGTTGTGTTGTCCTCATAATCATTTCATCATCACCAGTGGAAGGTAACGGGAAAACCACCACTGGAATCACTTCCTTAGACGCTCATGCGGTGGACCTCTGTAACGAGGCTTCCCCCATGACATGACCTGCCGTCAGGCAGAACACAAAGTTGTCATAGCACAAAATAGACGAATATGTTCTGAGCAGAGTTAGGGATGTAAAACAACATTATATGGTCTTCCAGCTTAAAGTCGCCACATTTTGCTTCTGGGTATTTTACGCTAAATACTGTTTCCAGTCATTTGTCACCAATAGTGTATTTGTGGAGCGAGTATTTCTTCGCAATTTGCTACAGTCTCCTAGATTCAAAGTCTAGATTAGGCCCAGTGGCGTACTTATATGTGCAGGAATATCGTCAGCGATCGCCGTGAAGTGCAATGGGAACGAAAGACGCTGTGACGATGTTCTACGCAGTCATTGGGAGAGCAGCGGACGGACGATGTGTTTCGAAGCAAGAGGCGAAGGTAAACGTCACATTCTTACGGCAGTACACCACAACTTCGTAAATCTTAACACATTCGAAAAAGACAGTTATTTGGGACAAACAAGATTGTAAATGTAACTGCTGCTCGTTTCACTCGCAGCAAAGTAGGCTGTGCTATTAATTCCTAAATACTCTCAGGAACAACAAGACTATAGGAGGTAGTGGTGAAGCTGTCCTCTTGAGAAGAGAAATGATGATAGCTGCTTTGAAGCTGTTAATATCTACTGTTTGTACACCAGAAACAATTCTGTAGAATGGAAGGAAGCAATTATATGTTCCATCTTTAAGAAGGGTGACGCTAACAAGTATCCAAGTACTGATGGATTTCATTACTTGAAATTGGTTGTAAAGTCTTTACAACACTGTTGCTAAACCTCATGAAACCATCGGCTGAAAGAGTTGTAGGCCGCTATCAATGTAGCTTCGTCCCTGGACGGTCCACTCTTGACCACAAATTTTACTTGAGGCTGCTGATAGAAAATTTTGAGAGTGATATCGGGAATTATACCTTATCTTCACAGATTTTGAACCAGCTTACGAAAGCACTGACTACTTCATGTTATGAAAAACGGTAGAGGAGCTTGACATCCCATCAAAATACACCCGACTACTCGCAGCTTCTTCTTCTCAATAAACTTCTCAAATCCCGTTGGGCAACGAATTGTCGCCACCATTGAGTATTCGAAATGGATTGAGACAAGGAATTCCACTGGCGCCAGCACTATTCAACTTAATCTTGGAAAATGTAACACTGATCGAATCGGAAAGATGGACGTGGCGGAAGCAGACACAATCGTGGCATTTTGTGGTGGTGCTGTTATTCTTGGTGACACTCTGGAGCAAATATGCGCTAATACTTTCCGATTTGCAACGCGAAGAAAATTTGTGTGGTGGTGGATAAGGATGAAACCAAATACTTCGTGGTTTCACGCCGTCAAGCTCTCCTTTCTTTTGTTGTTGCTGGGTATACCTCTGAACGAGTTGAAAAAAAAAAGTACCTGGATTCCATACTGATCAAGAATAGTGACTTGATGAAAGAAGTGAATCAACGAACAATAAACACCAATCATATGTTCTTTAGTCTGAACAATTTATTCAAGTCACGATTGGTATCACAGAAGATTAATATCCATCTGTACATGACACTAGTGCTGCCGGTACTTTTATGTGGTTGTGAAACCTGGGTGACATCAGCAACAACAGAAGAAGCAATCTATGCCTTCGAGAGAAAAGTACTTCGAAAGATCTGTGAATCCGTTCTAATGATTAAAAGAAATTGTAGTATCACGGAACTGCAAGTTACCGTAAGACGCTGTCAGCGGTCGTGCGGAATCCGGCGGACCCAATCGTGCACGCCCCCGGAGCCACACCACCAGCAGTTTCGTAATACGGGGTAATACGGGGACCCTCAGCCGCCGCAGTGCAGGACAGCCGGCGGCAGCGACTCAGCCCACACGCGCTCGGAGCCACATCGCTACTGGAAGCTACGTATACGCCGCCTTGTCGCGCGGCTCCGTCGCCACCTTTGTTGCTGTTTGAATAGCTAGATTATGTTTCTTGCTGCACTCTTGCTCTTTCTCTTGACAACGTTGGCAATTATATTTTCCACACAAGCATTTTTGTTACAGACCACTGTTATGTCTGCTTGGTACAAGTGGTTCAAATGGCTCTGTGCACTATGGGACTTAACTTCTGAGGCCATCAGCCCCCTATAACTTAGAACTACTTAAACCTAACTAAGGACATCACACACATCCATGCCCGAATCACGATTCGAACCTGCGACCGTAGCGGTCGCGCGGTTCCAGACTGTAGCGCCTAGAACCGCTCGGCCACTCCGGCCGGCCTGCTTGTTACAATCGGCTCTCTCAACAGCTCATCACCGACAGAAGAACCTAGTTAAAAAAACTGAACGTAGTCTAATCTTCACCATATATTTGCTACTTCAAATATTATGTTTCTGTACAATTTACCGTAAGCTGTTATAAGATAATAAAGTTCATCGTCATAACAAAAGGAAAAAAATACAACTCTCTCTTTTCATTATGTTTAGATACACTACATCGTCTACAATACCATGGAAGGTAAAAGGGACCCAAGAACGAAAGAAGACCTATGCTATCGGTTTGAAAAGCCACACATTGACCGAATATTAGGGCACAAAAGGCTACATTGGTGTGGCAGCATCCTTCGAGCTACTAGATCCTTCCCACACCAAGTCCTCCAATCTCAACCTTCTGGAAATCGCCCAAAGACGCAATCGAAGGCTCCGGTATTAACAGTTCTTAAAGAAGTGGAGCCGAAAGCGGTGGGAGGTGAAGTTGGAGACTGGCAACGGTAAACAGCGATAGATACCTCCTCTGTTGTGACTGATTGACATTTTTTATTGTGCTTTTTGTAATGTGTTCGTCTATAATTTTTTATACAGGGATTTTTTTCTCCGTTTGCAGTGTGGTTATTCCTTTTTTTCTGTTGTCGGCCTCAAACGCTCATTAATGCAATAAATAATGAACAATGTAATTCGTGACATATTCAGAAGAAAAGAGTCAAGTATTTGTGACAAAAGTGAAGAAGAGGATGATTGCAATTTTGGGGCTAGAAATTCTCTGCCTCCTTTCTCGTATTGGTTATCTGAGGGTATCAACCTGTTGGCTACGTGAAATGTACATGCTGCCAACGTATGAGAAGTAGAGAAACACAGCTGTGAGTGACACAGGCCCAGATCTAGCTATCTTCTGGTGTTGCGGCCTTCTTACAGACAACTGCGACAACTACCAATAGTTACTCATGGCCAGATGGCAAAATAAATTAGCATTTGCTAATGCTTTCTTAATAGCATCGTGTCTTCTTGTGATTGTTTTGTCCATAACCATGTATTGCTCTTTCTTAATAAACTTAGCAATGTGCCGCTGTTCAGTAGTTCATTTGTAAGAAATAATATTAACCCCAGAAATGAATTCAGCGATTTTTTTATGTTCAAAAATGGCTCTGAGCACTATGGGACTTAACATCTGTGGTCATCAGTCCCCTAGAACGTAGAACTACTTAAACCTAAGTAACCTAAGGACATCACACACATCCATGCCTGAGGCAGGATTCGAGCCTGCGACCGTAGCGGTCGCGCGGTTCCAGACTGAAGCGCCTAGAACCGCTCGGCCACACTGGCCGGCTTTTTTTTTATGTGCTGGGAAGTCTTTGATCACATGAAATTTTCTTGTATCTTGTACTATCCCTTCTGGAGAGATGAGGTGACCTAAGATTTTGATTTCCTCTCTGCCAAATTCGGATATTTGTAGATTTATAGTAATGCTGAACTTCACAAATTTCTCCAGCACTTTCAAGAGTAATTCTACATGCTGTTCCCATGTGGCAGTCATGATCAGCAAGTCATCTCCATAGATCATCACTCTACTTGCCACTTCTGCGCCCAACACTGTATCCAATACTGTTATAAACACACTGGCGCTGAAGTTTAGACCAAAGGGTAAAACCTAGAATTGATAGCTTCTACCAAAACAAATAAATGCAGTATATTTTCTGCTATCAGGATGTATTGCTGTTGACCAGTATGAGGCCCTCAGTTAAGTATCTATCTGCATGAAATTTTAACAGTTCTTCGCCCAAGTTCTCAAATCTTGTCCTAATTGGCATAATGATTTTGTTTATTTTTCTTGCACTGGACTGTGTGATGGCTCAAACAGGAGTACAATATGAAGATTGTGAGGTCTTTATGATCTTCCAATTTTCCAGCCTTTCGATTTCTTTTCTTGCGGCTTCCTTGCATGGTATCACATATGATAAATGAGAATAAGTTATGTGTGGGTAAACATCCATTATGTAACAATAATCGTTGATAACCCCACGTTTCTCCTCAAATGCTTACATGTACTGTAAAAGTAAAGTCCATAACTCATCTTTTATGTATGAGCTAAGGCGAGATACTCCTTTACGTGATCTTGCACTGCTTGAATGTCTATATCCGACTGGTCACTAAATTGTTGATTTATAAAAAATTCTTCAGAGTAAAGGAATTGCAAAGCTACATTCCTTTATTTTTTGTTATGACCCTTTTTTGCTATAACTAGCTCCATCTAAATCATACGTTTCCCCAACTGGAAATGACACTTGCTGTTACTCAAATCCATCTTCAAATTATCGAAAGAAACCCGTTCTGAGAATATAGTTAACTATTAACTTCTCCACCACAAGGAATGTACATTCGATTGTAACCTCGTTAAGAGTGACAGGTATGCATGTTTGTAGTTTTATTCCTCTTGACCTGCCTCTCACGATGATCGAAATTTTACAATTTTGTACAGGTTAAGGTTGGTGTATGTATTGCTGTTATTTGTTGTTGTGGTCTTCAGTCCAGAGACTGGTTTGATGCAGCTCTCCATGCTACTCTATCCTGTGCAAGCTTCTTCATTCCCCAGTACCAACTGCAACCTACATTCTTCTGAATCTGTTTAGTGTATTCATCTCTTGGTCTCCCTCTCCGGTTTTTACCCTCCATGCTGCCTTCCAGTACTAAATTGGTGATCCCTTGATGCCTAAGAATATGGCCTACCATTCAAACCCTTCTCCTAGTCAAGTTGCGCCACAAATTTCTCTTCCCCCCAATTCTATTCAATACCTCCTCATTAGTTATGTCATCTACCCATCTAGTCTTCAGCATTCTTCTGTAGCACCACATTTCGAAATTTTCTATTCTCTTTTTCTCACTTCCATACATGGCTACACTCCATACAAATACTTTCAGAAAAAACTTCCTGACACTTAAATCTATACTCCATGTTAGCAAATTTCTCTTCTTCAGCTTTCCTTGCCATTGACAGTCTACATTTTATATCCTCTCTACTTCGATCATCATCAGTTATTTTGCTCGCCAAATATCAAAACTCATTAACACTTTAAGCGTCTCATTTCCTAATCTAATACCCTCAGCATCACCCGATTTAATTCGACTACGTTCCATTACCCTCGTTCTGCTTTTGTTGATGTTCATCTTATATCCTCCTTTCAAGACACTATTCATTCCATTCAGCTGCTCTTCCACGTCCTTTGCTGTCTCTGACAGAATTACAATGTCATCGGCGAGCTTCATAGTTTTTATTTCTTCTCCGTGGATTTTAATTCCTACTCTGAATTTTTCTTTTGTTTCCTTTACTGTTTGCTCAATATACAGATTGAATAACGTCAGGGATAGGCTACAACAACGTCTCACTCCCTTCCCAACCACTTCTTCCCCTTCGTGCCCCTTGACTCTTATAAATGCCATCTGGTTTCTGCACAAATTGTAAATAGCCTTTCGCTCCCTGTAGTTTACCCCTGCCACCTTCAGAATTTGAAAGAGAGTATTCCATTCAACATTGTCAAAAGCTTTCTCTAAGTCTACAAATGCTAGAAACGTAGGTTTGCCTTTCCTTAATCTATCTTCTAAGACAAGTCGTAGGGTCAGGATTGTCTTACGTCGTCCAATATTTCTACGGAATCCAAACTGATCTTCCCCAAGGTCTGCTTCTACCAGTTTTTCCATTCGTCTATAAGTAATCCGTGTTGGTATTTCGCAGCCGTGGCTTATTAAACTGATAGTTTGGTAATTGTCGCATCTGTCAATACCTGCTTTCTTTGGGATTGGAATTATTATATTCTTCTTGAAGCCTGAGGGTATTTCGCCTGTCTCATTGTAACCTCCCCCTCACTTATCGACCTTAATGACAGTGAAAAATTAAACCGCGTGTACCTAATGGAAATTTGGGAAAGCAATCGTCACCGAAGTTAATCTGTCGGTAAAGAGGGAGGAAAGGGTTACATCTAAATGAAAGGAAAAATGCAAATGAAACTGGTGGAAATTAATTTTGAAATAGGGGTAAAGTTAATAAAGAAAGTAAATGTGCGGCCGTTACGTTAACAATCAACTAGCGGTAATTAGATATTTGAGATTTGGGGGAAATCACGGTCGCCAGTCCTAAGAACAATTACTATAGTAACTGAAAAAGAAAGGTTATTACACATATAATTAGCACTAGAAGCGTGGCAACTGAAGGTTGACACGTGTAGTGTGAAAACTGAAAGTTTGTCAGAAGTAATAAATTTCGCTACACTTAATTTAGCAAAAGAATTAATGAAACCGGAAAATCGAAAGTTAATTTAGTGACTGAAGTTAATAGTGAGCTTTCTTTCTGAAGCACACCGAAATACAGTTAGTCTTGGACTACCTCAACAATCATTTCTAAAGCTACTTGAATCTACGCAATTTAGAAAGAAGAGGTTTAACTTTGAACTTGAATTAAACGATTCTGAACAATTAACAATAGTAAAATTTAGTACGTACCAAGCTGAGCTGCAGTCACAGGTAAGCTAAAATACGGTATCAAAACTCGCACTCTTAATTTGTGCTTGTGTAATCTAACTATTGTAGCCAGCTATGAATACCTAAAGTGAACTTTGAAACTAAAGCATTGAAATGGAATTATGCTGGCGTTTGAATTTCAACGACACTCGGGTTCATTTCGGAAAAGGAAGGGACCCAGCTTGGCAATGCAATTGGGACAATGAGCAACAAAGGTTCATGCTAAGTTGCTGTAATTTTGCGAGGCAAATGGAACAATTTGAAAAGCTGAGGTCTGCCATACAGTTCTGAAACTTTACGTGCTTTTAGTCTTCCATGTTGGTTGATTGAAGGTTTGAAGCCTTCGATCGAGGAGGTGGCGACAGTCACTCATTGTCGGCCGTCGCTGTTGCAGAAGCTGGATGTTGGCGCGCCTTCTTCTCGACACGGTCACCAGGCGAAACGGGCTCTTGATGTGCGCCAGCTAATGCTTCCCGTCCGCGACACCATGTCAGATACTATCATCGCAAGTCAAGCGCAATTACATGCTGCTAAACCCCGAAAGCGCGGCAACTCGCGGGAGTGTCACACAACACACCTGCTCCACTCGCTACTCCAGCCAGACTCCGACTGCCCTGCCCGCGCTCCACGCGGCAGAGTTAACATTACCAAAGATCCTACACACTTTGATTCTTCACACGACCTATCGATGTAATCGTTCGATAGCAGTTTTCCCTAGGCAAGACCCAGCGTAAAAATACAGATAATATTTACGAAACAAACCAATTATACATCGACATAAATGCATATATATATATATATATATGTATATATATATATATATATATATATATATATATATATATATATATATATATATATATATATAGTAAAACAGTTACAATATACGAAGACACAGAAATGTTATATATTCAGGTAACAGAAATAAGGAAAACAAATTTATAGTACAATAGATGGAAATAGGAGGATATGCATTTCCGGCGTTACACGTGCCCCACATTGTCTGAGGATGTTCGTGTAACCTAAACAGACTCAGAAAATGTCCCAAAAAAGAAACAGCGGAAATGCATATGCTCAAAACATCAACAAAATTTAGCATTCGTCTAATTAACCGTAAACCAATTTTTAGACGATAATAATTGAGTGGAGACACTCCTAATCTTATTCCACTCTGTCATCTTGCACCAAATAAATCAGTTTGACAACATATTAAAATTCATAGAGAACATAGAAAATGGTTTAGCTATTCTAAAAATCAAAATTCCTAGCAGTATCAAGAAATGGAATACTATTTACAAAATTAATCAGATTACATGGTCATAGAAAACAGGTATATCAAAATACGCAAATTAATAATTAATTACATAGAATACGTATTTTATATAAACTTTTCATAATTAATATTCTCGTCATGAGTGTGAACTTAACGCTAAACAAGAAAATAATATACAGCAGATCGACAAAAACATAAATATTGACAACAGAATTCTTTCAGCTGTCCAGGAAGAAAAACAATTTTGCCTTCCGTACTCGCAAGTACAAAGAATGCCGACAGCGGCACAAGAGCCGACAGCGGTTCCGCCCCGTCAGTATTGTTGCGCCCGCCTGTGCGGCACGCTTGATCTTTACTCGCCCTTGTAGCGGCATTTCCAAAACGTCCGTTTCACTGAATTCTTTCGGAAAAACTCACTCCCGAGTAATCTCAAGGAGTCCATAAACACTATCACAGTGGATAACTCAACACTGTCCATCATCACACGCATGTACTAGCCTGAAACTTAAAACAGCGTCTAAGTACAACGGCAATGACTAGTAAATCACATATTTATGGAATCTTACAGCTATTTACAAAATCATATTTACATTCCTTAATCTACTGTGACTCAGCTGAAAACTTAAACTAGCAGCTTGGATTTTTCAGTTGATTAGATCATGATTAAATTGATTAAAATTAAATTGATTAATCAAAATTAATTACTTATTAATTACAACTTCTTTAATGACCTTGGTCAGTCAAAAGCATGGCAATCTAGCAAATCGTTAAATCTTACACTCTATTTTACATACTGTACAAATTACCCATTCTGTGGTATTAATCAATCCTAGATTGGTACAATTTCAGGTCTACAATGTTCCGTATACCTAATAGTTTTCCAGAGCTTGGATACTCTAAGCAATAAGCATTTGTGTGAGGTATACCAATGACTTTATATGGTCCATTATAAACAAACTTAAATTTAGAGATTTCATGGTCTATCTCGCTCGATTTCTCATGAGCTTTTGCAAGTACTAAGTCTCCGATTGCAAACTTAGCAAAACGCGCTTTAGCGTCATGACGACGTATGCGAGCATCCGCTTTTAGCTTTATTATTTCTCGGAAACGATCTGTTTTCACACCAATACTAATGTCAATCCGTGGAGGCAATTTGATTGTCTCTTCCACAAGTCCCGGTTTGTCTGAAAACACATTCTTATTTCTCATTATTACTTCATACCGGCCTCGTCTTTGTTCGTGTTTTACGTTTGACACACCGTCTACAATACTTTCCAATTCACTTTCTACACTATTGTCAATGCAGAGATTCCTCACATTACAGTAGTTCAAATTAATACCTACATCAAAACTAACTACTATTGTTTTATCTTGTGACGTACATGTCAAAGTTTTGCTTTCGCAATCAATCACTGCACGGTACTTTAATAGCCAATCTAACCCAATAATTACTTCCGTAGTTAAGTCTGGTACGACGACAAACTCTTGTTCAAATCGTGCCCCACATATCTCGAAGTTGACAAAAATCTGTTTTGTGACCGGTTTACTGGCCTTCCCAGTAGCACCGATAATTTTCACTCCTGTTACTGGCATAACTACGATGCCAGGTCTGTCTTTCAGTAACTCAAATATTTTCCCAGATACAGCACTCAATTCTGCACCGGTGTCAATCAACACGTTTAGTTGTAGGTCGTGCATATTAACAGACACTACTATCTGTCTACACTTGTCCTCGACTGTTTCTTTATTTTCCCACAGTAAATCCTCGTCTATATCCAGGTCATTCCAGAAAAAACCATCCGGCTTTGATCCAAAATCCGGCTCATCTGGCGGCTTTTTCAGTCTCTGTTCACATACAGTTTTAATTTCAACACGTTTGTCCTGAGGCTTAGTCTGTAGCTTCGCCTCCAATACCGAAACCTTTTCCTGTAACTCGTCACCTAGTGAGTGTTGCTTTGCTATCATTTCACTAATTGTCACGTTCGTTGATTCCTCTTTGGCTAGATTGATCTTATCCGCCAATCTACCTGGAGGAATGTGCCCAGTAGTTTCTGCAATTACTTCCGCTAGATCTGCGCAACCCACACTGCTATCTATGTGCTTTTCTACCAATCGTGTCCGGCTATCACTAAAATTTTCGCAATCTTTCTCCTTAATGCTTTCGCAATGTTTAAACTGGAGGTTTGCGTCGGATGGGTCGGCTACTTCTACCACTGAAACTTTCGGTAAGGTCTGCCGGTTAGGGCCAGAACTTTCCGTTACTACTTCAACATCCAACTCTTGCGGGACGAAACACGAACAATCTTGCTCGTGCTCCCCATTAACATCAACTATTTCTAGCAAAGTCTGCCGGTTAGGGCCAGAACTTTCTATCACTTCACAAATACTATCTTCCTGTGGGACGAAACGCGGCAAATCCTGCCCGCGCTCCCCATAAACACTTCTCCCATACAGGCCCCTATAATCTCTCAGTTCGTCGTATAAGCGCCCGAACTGCCTTAACCAGACCTCATCCCTCTCTGCATCCCCTCGCTCGATGACGGACGTTTTATCTGACATCTGATCTTCTCTCAACACTTGCGAATCATTCTTAAACTCAATCTCCAGTTCCGCTGTGGGTATTACAGCTGCCACTTTATAATCGTTTTCCGGAACGAAATTGTTCTCACTGACAGTGAATGTATTTTCTACCGCCGTGTCTACAGCTGATCTACTACTTGTGGGCGCACTCCTTTCTCCTAACACTGGCACACTCTCCCGCCGTTGATTATTCCATACGGAATTTTCATAACGACGACACCTCGGTTTTCTACTGTTATTGGGCCGCCAAAATTTCTCCACGCCCGGTCGGCCCCTCACCGGCGCGGCTAATGGTTTCCCTGTCTCGTCACAGCAGATACGCTCCCCGGATGCTGCTGAGGCGGCTGATCACACCCTCTGGCGTTATTACTATTCTGCGAAGCCCGTATCACGCTAGTATGATACTGGTTTCCGTCATTCCTATTATTATTTGCATTGTACCGGTTGTTATTACGGTTCGAACCATTATCGTTAAAGCTGCCATGGTTGCGGAATGCATTATTCCCATGGTGATCATTGTTGTGGTACCCGTTGTTGTTACCACGGCCTCTACCACTGTCGCGATTATTTCGCCAATTGTCCTCGTCCTCCACTCTTTCCAGGAAACCATTTATTGTCCTGTAATTGCTTCCTACGTAGCGTTTTGTATCATCTGGAAGCTTTTTGTAGAGTTCCCAGACTATTTCGGATTCCGTGCGGCGATCACGCAAATATTCCAACTTGCGGATCCAGCCCTCACAAAAATCCTTCATCGAACCGCGCGAATTCGCATCGAAAGGCCTCGATACGACAAATTCGCGCCAGACACTTTGCCGTTTTTGCTCTGACCAGTATTCAGCCAGAAACAAATTTTTAAATTCGCCAAAAGTCAGGTCCGTAATGTTGAGGTTTAAGCCCCAACGCTTGGCATCACCAGCCAACACGTCAATAATCGCATTAATTTTTCTCTCATTAGTCCATGATCTGGGTAAAACTCTTTCACAATTCTTAATGAAATCCGTCGCGTGTATACCGCCTTTTTTCAAGGGGTCGAACCGCTCCTCTTTCGTCAACAATTCCGAACTATGTGCATAGATTGGCACATAGCTCTGTTTGTCGTCAAGTTTCTTTTCTAATTCCGACACTCTCGTAATTACTTGGCAAGTGGTTGTCGCAAGCGTTTCTACTTCCCTTTTTTTTTCTTCGCAGGTATTAGCCTGCTTCGTCACTTTGGTATCTACTTCGGATACTAAAGACTTTAAAGTTTCCGCCTTCTTTTGATCCTCTTTTTTCACTAATTGAATTTGTTCCGTCACCTTATTCTCGATGATCGGAGCAACTGATTCTCCTTCACTTTTCTCGATTCTGCTAATTTCGGAATAAAAACGAGTATTTATGCCCGCAATTTCCGCCTGAACGCCTATCATTTCCTGTTTAAGATTACCGATTTCAGTATTAATCACAATAATATCTTCTTTGATTTTATCAACTTTTGTGTTAACAACTCCAACATTGTTGTTAACAACATTAATAGCTGTGTTGTGACTGTCTAGCTTTCGTTCAATTTTTTCAGACTGAGCTTCTTGCTTGGCCGATTGACTCTTGATTTCGTTAATCAAAACATTCAATAAATCAGTTAAATTCCCGGAAACTACCGGTTCTACTTCCGTAGCGGCTTCCTCTTTAATTGTCCCCCCGTATTCGTCATCAAGGGATTCACATTTGATTTTCACTTCCGATTCCGAAACATTTTCTAGAGTGTGGAATTCCATTTCTGCTCTTTGTTGCGTTTCGGCGGTCGCGTCTTTCATGCTAGCCGCCTGTCCCTGAACAATGGGTACCGCGGTGCGCGTTTCCCACTGTTCGACCGATTGTTCCTTATCCAAGCCTACCAAATTTTTGTAATTGTTGCCTTCACTCATTTTAATAATTTTCAATATGAATGCCAAATCTCAAATCTAATTAGGATTCCTCACACTAATATTCTCGCTGACGTACCGACCATCTCGTAACCAGTACTTTGTTACGAGATTTGCACAATGCAAAATTCGTGTCCAGAACAACCTCAAATTTCAGAATGAGATTTTCACTCTGCAGCGGAGTGTGCGCTGATATGAAACTTCCTGGCAGATTAAAACTGTGTGCCCGACCGAGACTCGAACTCGGGACCTTTGCCTTTCGCGGGCAAGTGCTCTAACCAACTGAGCTACCGAAGCACGACTCACGCCCGGTACTCACAGCTTTACTTCTGCCAGTACCTCGTCTCCTACCTTCCAAACTTTACAGAAGCTCTCCTGCGACCCATGCAGAACTAGCACTCCTGAAAGAAAGGACATTGCGGAGACATGGTTAGCCACAGCCTGGGGGATGTTTCCAGAATGAGATTTTCACTCTGCAGCGGAGTGTGCGCTGATATGAAACTTCCTGGCAGATTAAAACTGTGTGCCCGACCGAGACTCGAACTCGGGACCTTTGCCTTTCGCGGGCAAGTGCTCTACCAACGGAGCTACCGAAGCACGACTCACGCCCGGTACTCACAGCTTTACTTCTGCCAGTACCTCGTCTCCTACCTTCCAAACTTTACAGAAGCTCTCCTGCGACCCATGCAGAACTAGCACTCCTGAAAGAAAGGACATTGCGGAGACATGGCTTAGCCACAGCCTGGGGGATGTTTCCAGAATGAGATTTTCACTCTGCAGCGGAGTGTGCGCTGATATGAAACTTCCTGGCAGATTAAAACTGTGTGCCCGACCGAGACTCGAACTCGGGACCTTTGCCTTTCGCGGGCAAGTGCTCTAGCAACTGAGCTACCGAAGCACGACTCACGCCCGGTACTCACAGCTTTACTTCTGCCAGTACCTCGTCTCCTACCTTCCAAACTTTACAGAAGCTCTCCTGCGACCCATGCAGAACTGCATGGGTCGCAGGAGAGCTTCTGTAAAGTTTGGAAGGTAGGAGACGAGGTACTGGCAGAAGTAAAGCTGTGAGTACCGGGCGTGAGTCGTGCTTCGGTAGCTCAGTTGGTTAGAGCACTTGCCCGCGAAAGGCAAAGGTCCCGAGTTCGAGTCTCGGTCGGGCACACAGTTTTAATCTGCCAGGAAGTTTCATATCAGCGCACACTCCGCTGCAGAGTGAAAATCTCATTCTGGAAACATCCCCCAGGCTGTGGCTAAGCCATGTCTCCGCACTGTCCTTTCTTTCAGGAGTGCTAGTTCTGCATGGGTCGCAGGAGAGCTTCTGTAAAGTTTGGAAGGTAGGAGACGAGGTACTGGCAGAAGTAAAGCTGTGAGTACCGGGCGTGAGTCGTGCTTCGGTAGCTCCGTTGGTAGAGCACTTGCCCGCGAAAGGCAAAGGTCCCGAGTTCGAGTCTCGGTCGGGCACACAGTTTTAATCTGCCAGGAAGTTTCAACCTCAAATATGAAGATTGTCCTGTCACCAGGTCGCCACGTGTAACCTCCCCCTCACTTATCGACCTTAATGACAGTGAAAAATTAAACCGCGTGTACCTAATGGAAATTTGGGAAAGCAATCGTCACCGAAGTTAATCTGTCGGTAAAGAGGGAGGAAAGGGTTACATCTAAATGAAAGGAAAAATGCAAATGAAACTGGTGGAAATTAATTTTGAAATAGGGGTAAAGTTGATAAAATTCTTCTCGGGTATGCAGCCGGATCATGACGTCTTCAAGACACAATATTTCTGCGGTCCAACTGGCCGCCATCATCAGGTGAGAGCGCTGGTGCACAATCTCGCCGGAACTGACTTCCCAGCGCAAGCGGCAGCCCATATATAGGCCGCAGAAGGCCCACAACGCGTGCGCGAAAAGGTGCCGTAGCTGCCCTCTAGTGCAGTAAACATGCCGCGCCGCCGGTGGTGGAAAGAGGCGAAATCGAGATATCGCTGTCAAAAATAAAAGAAATTTAAAAAATTCTATTCCGACGATTGAGACGCAGACCGTTGTTTTTTAATGTCGGATAACACCGGGTCCCAAGTCTTACTTAAAAGATAGCCCTTGTCTCTATTAATAAGATTGTCAGATAAACGAATCTCTATTGATTCTTTTAAAACACAGTCCCAATAGCGAGATGCAGGGGCAACCATTTGTGTCGCATCATATTGCATTCTGTGTCCCTGGGTGAGACAGTGCTCCGCCACTGCGGATTTCTCGGGTTGAAGCAGCCGTGTGTGCCGCTGATGCTCAACACATCGGCCCTGAATGGTCCGGATTGTCTGACCAATGTAAGCCTTCCCACAGTGGCAAGGGATCTTGTACACACCGGGCTTCCTCAAACCCAAGTCATCCTTAACAGAGCCAAGAAACGCTCTAAGCTTGGCCGGCGGACGAAAAAAACTTTTGATGTGATATCTTTTTAGAATTCTTCCTATCTTCGAGGAAATGCTCCCAGCAAAAGGCAGAAAAGCCACCGATTTGCAGGTATCTTCTGGTGGTTCAGGCGATGGTACAAACTGGAAAGCACGACGGATCTGTTTATTTGTATAGCCATTCTGCTTGAACACAACCTTAAGGTGGTCCAATTCTTGTGTCAAGCTTTCTCCATCTGAAATGGCATAAGCTCTTCTCGCCAACGTTCGCAGGACCCCTGTACGCTGGAACGATGGATGACAGCTAGAAGCATGCAGGTAACGGTCCGTGTGCGTAGGCTTTCGATAAACACTGTGTCCCAGTGTCCCATCATCCTTTCTGTACACCAGAACATCCAGAAACGGAAGCTTTCCATCACTTTCCACCTCCATGGTAAACTTGATGCTAGGATGCAGGGAATTAAAATGATCTAGGAGGCGGTCAAGAGCCTCTCTCCCATGAGGCCACACCATAAACGTGTCGTCAACGTACCTCCAAAAACAGGTTGGTTTTAAGGACACCGTCTTCAGCGCCATGTCCTCCAAATCTTCCATAAAAAGGTTGGCGACTATTGGGGACAGTGGGCTCCCCATAGCCACTCCGTCAGTCTGTTCAAAATATTTGTCATTGAATAAAAAGTACGTTGACGTCAGCACGTGGCGACAAAGCCTGGTTGTGTCCTCATCCAGTTTCTCACCAATTAATTGCAAGGATTCTTCCAGAGGAACCCGGGTAAAAAGCGACACGACATCAAAGCTCACAAGCAAATCGCAGGGACTAAGAGACAAGGACTTCAATCTCTGAATAAACACCATAGAATTGGGAATGTGATGTTCGCATTTACCGACGTGAGGGCCAAGAACAGATGCTAAATACTTGGCTAGATTGTAGGTAGGAGCACCCAAGTTACTCACGATCGGACGAAGCGGGACCCCTTTCTTATGAATCTTGGGTAGGCCGTATAGTCTCGGTGGCACGGCAGCACCAGGACGAAGTTTTTTGAGAACGTCGTCAGGTAAAGAACTCTTCTTCAACAGTGAAAGCGTCTTCCGTTTTATCCGTTCAGTTGGGTCGTCCTGCAATGTTCTGTATGCTGAGTCCTCAAGTAAGAGATCCATCATTCCCAGATAGTCACCACGTGACAGAAGAACCGTTGCGTTGCCTTTGTCGGCTGGTAGAACTATCAGATCCTCGTCTTCTCTAATGGATCGGACGGCTGCCCTTTCGAGAGAGGAGATGTTACTCCGTGGAGGCGGCGCCCGCCGCAATGTATGTGAGACCTCTTGCCTAATCTCTTCAGCTTGGCCCTCCGAAAGGTTGGACACTGCTTGTTCGACCGCACAGATGAATTCGGTGATAGGCCCATTCCTCGGTGTAGGGGCAAAATTCAGGCCTTTCTCCAACACTGACAGTGTAGCGTCGTCCAGTTCTTTACTCGTGAGGTTAATCACTGTCCGTCGACGGGTGTCGTCATCAGATATCATAGGTTGAGAACAAAGCCGTTGAAACTTAGAAGACTGTTTCCTGACGGAGCTCCTATGCGTCCAATCTGATAGTGCCCAAGAAGAACTATCCACCCATTCCCAGGATGCATCCGACAGCAGCGACGATAACTCCAAGTGCACGAAAAGTAAATCCTTGGATATGAGATCCAGTTGTCTTCGAGTGAAGCGAATACGCTCCTTGACTAAGGCGAAACTGGCACGCTTCTTGATGTTGTTGGCCGTTTTCGTATCAATAAAATGCACAAATCTAGCAAACTTAGGTATCACTCTTCCATCGCGGCATCTCAGCAAAAAGGCGAGGGCACTCAGCAACTTGCCCTTCTTCTTACGAAGTTTATCAAACTTCTTCACGAGTTCCACCATCTCCTCGCCGTAGAGGCTTCTGATGTGACTACGAAGGCTTTCCCGGCGTAATAATTGATAAAATTCTTCTCGGGTATGCAGCCGGATCATGACGTCTTCAAGACACAATATTTCTGCGGTCCAACTGGCCGCCATCATCAGGTGAGAGCGCTGGTGCACAATCTCGCCGGAACTGACTTCCCAGCGCAAGCGGCAGCCCATATATAGGCCGCAGAAGGCCCACAACGCGTGCGCGAAAAGGTGCCGTAGCTGCCCTCTAGTGCAGTAAACATGCCGCGCCGCCGGTGGTGGAAAGAGGCGAAATCGAGATATCGCTGTCAAAAATAAAAGAAATTTAAAAAATTCTATTCCGACGATTGAGACGCAGACCGTTGTTTTTTAATGTCGGATAACACCGGGTCCCAAGTCTTACTTAAAAGATAGCCCTTGTCTCTATTAATAAGATTGTCAGATAAACGAATCTCTATTGATTCTTTTAAAACACAGTCCCAATAGCGAGATGCAGGGGCAACCATTTGTGTCGCATCATATTGCATTCTGTGTCCCTGGGTGAGACAGTGCTCCGCCACTGCGGATTTCTCGGGTTGAAGCAGCCGTGTGTGCCGCTGATGCTCAACACATCGGCCCTGAATGGTCCGGATTGTCTGACCAATGTAAGCCTTCCCACAGTGGCAAGGGATCTTGTACACACCGGGCTTCCTCAAACCCAAGTCATCCTTAACAGAGCCAAGAAACGCTCTAAGCTTGGCCGGCGGACGAAAAAAACTTTTGACGTGATATCTTTTTAGAATTCTTCCTATCTTCGACATGACGCTGAAGACGGCGTCCTTAAAACCAACCTGTTTTTGGAGGTACGTTGACGACACGTTTATGGTGTGGCCTCATGGGAGAGAGGCTCTTGACCGCCTCCTAGATCATTGTAATTCCCTGCATCCTAGCATCAAGTTTACCATGGAGGTGGAAAGTGATGGAAAGCTTCCGTTTCTGGATGTTCTGGTGTACAGAAAGGATGATGGGACACTGGGACACAGTGTTTATCGAAAGCCTACGCACACGGACCGTTACCTGCATGCTTCTAGCTGTCATCCATCGTTTCAGCGTACAGGGGTCCTGCGAATGTTGGCGAGAAGAGCTTATGCCATTTCAGATGGAGAAAGCTTGACACAAGAATTGGACCACCTTAAGGTTGTGTTCAAGCAGAATGGCTATACAGATAAACAGATCCGTCGTGCTTTCCAGTTTGTACCATCGCCTGAACCACCAGAAGATACCTGCAAATCGGTGGCTTTTCTGCCTTTTGCTGGGAGCATTTCCTCGAAGATAGGAAGAATTCTAAAAAGATATCACATCAAAAGTTTTTTTCGTCCGCCGGCCAAGCTTAGAGCGTTTCTTGGCTCTGTTAAGGATGACTTGGGTTTGAGGAAGCCCGGTGTGTACAAGATCCCTTGCCACTGTGGGAAGGCTTACATTGGTCAGACGATCCGGACCATTCAGGGCCGATGTGTTGAGCATCAGCGGCACACACGGCTGCTTCAACCCGAGAAATCCGCAGTGGCGGAGCACTGTCTCACCCAGGGACACAGAATGCAATATGATGCGACACAAATGGTTGCCCCTGCATCTCGCTATTGGGACTGTGTTTTAAAAGAATCAATAGAGATTCGTTTATCTGACAATCTTATTAATAGAGACAAGGGCTATCTTTTAAGTAAGACTTGGGACCCGGTGTTATCCGACATTAAAAAACAACGGTCTGCGTCTCAATCGTCGGAATAGAATTTTTTAAATTTCTTTTATTTTTGACAGCGATATCTCGATTTCGCCTCTTTCCACCACCGGCGGCGCGGCATGTTTACTGCACTAGAGGGCAGCTACGGCACCTTTTCGCGCACGCGTTGTGGGCCTTCTGCGGCCTATATATGGGCTGCCGCTTGCGCTGGGAAGTCAGTTCCGGCGAGATTGTGCACCAGCGCTCTCACCTGATGATGGCGGCCAGTTGGACCGCAGAAATATTGTGTCTTGAAGACGTCATGATCCGGCTGCATACCCGAGAAGAATTTTATCAATTATTACGCCGGGAAAGCCTTCGTAGTCACAGGGGTAAAGTTAATAAAGAAAGTAAATGTGCGGCCGTTACGTTAACAATCAACTAGCGGTAATTAGATATTTGAGATTTGGGGGAAATCACGGTCGCCAGTCCTAAGAACAATTACTATAGTAACTGAAAAAGAAAGGTTATTACACATATAATTAGCACTAGAAGCGTGGCAACTGAAGGTTGACACGTGTAGTGTGAAAACTGAAAGTTTGTCAGAAGTAATAAATTTCGCTACACTTAATTTAGCAAAAGAATTAATGAAACCGGAAAATCGAAAGTTAATTTAGTGACTGAAGTTAATAGTGAGCTTTCTTTCTGAAGCACACCGAAATACAGTTAGTCTTGGACTACCTCAACAATCATTTCTAAAGCTACTTGAATCTACGCAATTTAGAAAGAAGAGGTTTAACTTTGAACTTGAATTAAACGATTCTGAACAATTAACAATAGTAAAATTTAGTACGTACCAAGCTGAGCTGCAGTCACAGGTAAGCTAAAATACGGTATCAAAACTCGCACTCTTAATTTGTGCTTGTGTAATCTAACTATTGTAGCCAGCTATGAATACTTATAGTGAACTTTGAAATTAAAGCATTGAAATGGAATTATGCTGGCGTTTGAATTTCAACGACACTCGGGTTCATTTCGGAAAAGGAAGGGACCCTGCTTGGCAATGCAATTGGGACAATGAGCAACAAAGGTTCATGCTAAGTTGCTGTAATTTTGCGAGGCAAATGGAACAATTTGAAAAGCTGGGGTCTGCCATACAGTTCTGAAACTTTACGTGCTTTTAGTCTTCTATGTTGGTTGATTGAAGGTTTGAAGCCTTCGATCGAGGAGGTGGCGACAGTCACTCATTGTCGGCCGTCGCTGTTGCAGAAGCTGGATGTTGGCGCGCCTTCTTCTCGACACGGTCACCAGGCGAAACGGGCTCTTGATGTGCACCAGCTAATGCTTCCCGTCCGCGACACCATGTCAGAAACTATCATCGCAAGTCAAGCGCAATTACATGCTGCTAAACCCCGAAAGCGCGGCAACTCGCGGGAGCGTCACACAACACACCTGCTCCACTCGCTACTCCAGCCAGACTCCGACTGCCCTGCCCGCGCTCCACGCGGCAGAGTTAACACTACCAAAGATCCTACACACTTTGATTCTTCACACGACCTATCGATGTAATCGTTCGATAGCAGTTTTCCCTAGGCAAGACCCAGCGTAAAAATACAAATAATATTTACGAAACAAACCAATTATACATCGTCATAAATGCATATATATATATATATATATATATATATATATATATATATATATATATATATATATATATATTAAGCATGGAATAGCAACAAGACAGAAGACACATATGATACATTCATGGCAACTAGAAAAGACACTTCAAAACTAATTAGACAAACAAAAAGACAATATGAGAATAGTCAACTCTTAGAAATTGAAGAAGATTTTCAGAAATACAACACCAGAAATTTTTATAAAACTTTTAAAACCAAAATAAAGGGGTACCAAGCCCAGAATCTTTGCTTCAAGAAGGAAAATGGACAGTTGGCTCTTAACAACCAAGAAAATTGCAAAGAACTTTCTAAATATTTTAAGAATCTTCTAAATTGCCCCGAGCCCACAGAAAGATTTCCACCAAAAATTCCCCAACAATGCAATCCAGTTTCACTTGCACCAAATGAAGAGGAAATCATTAAAGAAATTCATAGGTTGAAAAACAACAAAGCATCTGGTGAAGATGGAATTGTTGCAGAACTTTTAAAGGCAGCTGGTCCAAAAACCGTTAAAGAAATTACTTCAATCATGCAAAACATTTGGCAAACTGAAAAAATTCCTGATGAATGGAAAACCGCCTTGATTCACCCACTTCATAAGAAGGGAGACAAAACTGATGTTAATAATTACAGAGGAATTTCTCTTCTTCCATTCACATACAAAATCCTCTCTCAATGTCTTCTGAACCGAGCACAACAGCAACTTGAATGGAAAATTGGCGAATATCAAGCAGGTTTCAGGCCAAATAGATCTTGCCCAGAACAGATTTTAGTCCTCAAACTAATTCTCAGACATCAAAAAATTTACAATAAAAAACTAGTTTGTACATTTGTAGATTTTAGAAAGGCTTATGACTCAGTGGATCGTGAATCTCTTTTCCAAATTGTGAAAGAACAAGGCCTGGATCCTAAAACCACGGCAATTATCAGAGACACGCTAACTGGTACAAAATCAAAAGTAAAGTTCAGAGGAGAAATTTCAGAATCCTTTGAAATAAAAACAGGCGTGAGGCAAGGTGATGGACTCTCTCCGTTGCTATTTAACTGCGTTCTAGAAAAAGTAATACAAGAGTGGCGCGAACGAAAATTGGAGTTCAAAATTGACCAACCAGTGAAATTAGGACGAACAAATATTCGAATAGACTGTTTGGCCTTTGCAGACGACTTGGTTATTCTAACGCAGGACATCCAAATTGCTCAGAAACAAATAGAAATCCTTAAAGAAACAGCAGAAAGAGTAGGTCTCCAAATCTCATTTGAAAAAACACAGTATATGACTAGCAACAAACTGGCACCCAAACTTTTGGAAACTAAGTATGGAAAAATCAAAAGAGTTTCGCAATTCAAATATTTAGGTGAAACAATCTCAGAGACTGGTCTAGAAAAAATTGGGAATGAAATTCGTTGTCAAAAGATGGAGACAGCTTTTAGACTTACAAAAGACATCTACAACAAAAAATGTCTCTCGAGGTACTCTAAATTGAGACATTACAACACGGTCATAAAACCAGAGTGCCTTTATGGGGCTGAAACGCTAATTTTAAACAGAAAAAAGGACATTCAAGAAATCCAAAAAAGAGAAAGAAAAGTAATCAGAAAAATTCTAGGTCCAAAATATACTGAAGAAGGAACATACAGGCTAAGAGCAAATAGTGAAATTCAACAATACACCAGCATATATTCAGATATGAAAAAACGCAGATTAAAATTTTATGGGCATATTAAAAGAATGGATGCTACCAGACTAACTAAACAAGTAGTGGAATTCTACGAAAATCGAAGTAAAGCTAAATTTGAGACAATAAAATGGATTGCTGCTATAAAAGAGGACATGAAAGAGGCAGATATAAAACAAGATGAAATTCAAGACAGAAAATTATTTAGGCAAAAAATTCATGACTGGGTAGTTGGTCAAGCTGAAAAACCAAAGAAAACTGGAACCACATGGTCTGATGAAAGGAAAAGAGCTCATTCCGAGAGAATGAAAACAATTTGGGCAGAGAGAAAGTCTAAAAGAAAATAACTGAATGCCCCGTGATTGTACTTCGCGTGGTCCAGTAGGGCCCAAACGTGAATAATATATATATATATATATATATATATATATATATATATATATATATATATATATATATATAGTAAAACAGTTACAATATACGAAGACACAGAAATGTTATATATTCAGGTAACAGAAATAAGGAAAACAAATTTATAGTACAATAGATGGAAATAGGAGGATATGTATTTCCGGCGTTACATCATACATCTTGTTCAACAGATGGTAGAGTTTTGTCAGGGCTGGCTCTCCCAAGGCTATCAGTAGTTCTAATGGACTGTTGTTTACTCCCAGGGCCTTGTTTCGACTTAGGTCTTTCAGTGCTCTGTCAAACTCTTCACGCAATATCATATCTATCATTTCATCTTCATCTACATCCTCTTCTATCTCCATAATATTGTCCTCAAGAACATCGCTCTTATATAGACCCTCTATATACTCCTTCCACCTTTCTGCTTTCCCTGCTCTGTTTAGAACTGGGTTTCCATCTGAGCTCTTGATATTCATGCAAGTGGTTCTCTTTTCTCCAAAGGTCTCTTTAATTTTCCTGTATGCAGTATCTATCTTAAACTCTAGTGATATATGCTTCTACATCCCTACATTTATCCTCTAGCCATCCCTGCTTAGCCATTTTGCACTCCCTGTCGATCTCATTTTTGAGACGTTTGTATTCCTTTTTGGCCTGCTTCATTTACTGCATTTTTGTATTTTCTCCTTTCATCAATTAAATTCAATATCTCTTCTGTTACCCAAGGATTTCTATTAGCCCTCGTCTTTTTGCCTACTTGATCCTCTGCTGCCTTCACTATTTCATCTCTCAAAGCCCCACATACTTATCCTACTGTATTGCTTTCCCCCCATTCTTTCAATTGTTCCCTAATGCTCTCCCTGAAACTCGGTACAACCTCTGGTTCCGTCAGTTTATCCAGGTTCCATCTCCTTAAATTCCCACCTTTTTGCAGTTTCTTCAGTTTTAATCTACAGTTCATAACCAATAGATTGTGGTCACAGTCCACATCTGCCCCTGGAAATGTCTTACCATTATATAATATATATGAAAGCTTTCAGTATCTCCAGGCTTCTTCCATGTATACAACCTTCCTTTATAATTCTTGAACCAAGTGTTACAATGACTAAGTTATGCTCTGTGCAAAATTCTACCACGCGGCTTCCTCTTTCATTTCTTACCCTCATTCCGTATTCACCTACTACGTTTCCTTCTCTTCGTTTTCCTACTATGGAATTCTTATCACACATGACTATTGAATTTTCGTCTCTATTCACTATCTGAATAATTTCGTTCATCTCATCATACATTTCATCAATCTGTTCGTCATCTGCGGAGCTAATTGGCATATAAACTTGTGCTACTGTGGCGGGGGTGGGCTTCGTATCTATCTTGGCCACAATAATGCGTCCACTATGCTGTTTGTAGTAGCTTACCCGCATTCCTATTTTTTATTCATTATTAAACCTACTTCTGCATTACCCCTACATGATTTTGTATTTATAACTCTGTATTCACCTGACCAGGATTCTTGTTCCTTCACCAATTCCCACTATATCTAACTTTATCCTATCCATTTACCTTCCCGATTAAGGGATCCGAAATTCCACGCTCTGTTCTCTAGAATGCCAGTTTTCTTTCTCCTGATAACGACGTCCTCCTGAGTAGTCCCCGCCCGGAGATCCAAATGGGGGACTATTATACCTCCGGAATATTTTGCCCAAGAGGACGCCATCATCATTTAACTATACAGTAAATCTGCATGCCCTCGGGAAAAATTAGGGCTGTAGTTTCCCCTTGCTTTCAGCCATTCGCAGTACCAGCACAGCAAGGCCGTTTTCGTTGGTTTTACAAGGCCAGATCTGTCAGTCATCCAGACTGTTGCCCCTGCAACTACTGAAAAGGCTGCTGCCCCTCTTCAGGAACCACACGTTTGTCTGGCCTCTCAACAGATACCCATCCGTTGTGGTTGCACCTACGGTACGGCCATCTGTGTCGCTGAGGCACGCAAGCCTCCCCACCAATGTAAAGGTCCAAGGTTCACGGGGGGTGGGGGAGGGGGGTTGTGTATACTCTTTTTAATCTCGTCAAATAAACTCATTGATATTACATTTGTCGAAGCTCGGATGTCGAGTGCAATAGGTACTAAAATATGCCCTTCTTCAGCATTTATTATCCCCTGTTCTATTTCGTCAGTTTTTTCGTCATTCAGTACCTTGATTGTAAATAGCTCATCTCTAACATCTTGGTCCTTATAATAATGTAAAAAATACATGTTTTGTGAATGCATGCCCCCACTTTTCCTTTCGGTCAGCATCAGGGGGCTTAACGTGAGCGGTTATTGTTTTCGGTGGTGGTGTCGAGATACAATCACAATTGTCAACAACCTCGAGTATATGTTCCGCGTGCCGTGTTATGGCAATTTGTGTCTTGATTCTTATGTAAACCCCGTTCTCCTTGCATAGATTCTGTACCTTGTCCAGGACTAACAGTTACTAGTCTTTGCTCGTTACAGATCACATTATTTGGTCTCCTATGATCTGTAGTGCCTTGACGAGCATTATACCTTCCTCTAGTGGATTCCAGTAGCTTGGTTCATACCGACGGCCACGTCTCTTTTGACAACAATTGTTTCCTTGATAACCGAAATTTCTCTGCCTGTTACCTGGCAGTGAGGTATATGGGTGCAAACCGTGGCCACTGTTGCTGTTACTAGGTTGATGCGCCACTGTTTTGGACAAGTGACCATGCATTCGAATTGTCTCCTTGAGCTTGGCTATTTTCATGTATGAGGTCTATGGAATCCAACACCAAGAGAAAATATTCAAGGCCTGTCTCAGGCATAGTGATCAATTTCTCTCTCAAATTCGGAGGCAGTCCATTTTGCAATATCTTTAACACGTCTACATGCGAGATAGGATTACTGCAGTATCTCGCTTTATTTATACACTTTGGAAGTGTTTCTCAATCCACCTCGCTTGCTGTTGAACAGTTGCGGGTCGAACACTTCCCGCCACAATCGTTCTTGAACACCAGTGGACCAAACCTTATCTAAAAAGGCTTTCTCATACCGCTCACATGTGTGACAACGTTCTGCAATATCTGCTGCACGGAGCAGTGTATGTTTTTGGGTGAATACTAACGTGTAGTGTATTTTTTGTGATTCGGTCTAGCTACGCTGCAGTACGTTGCGAACGCTCTTAAAAAATTACTGTGTGAACCTTTATAGTCTCTGTGGAAAACAACTGAAACTGAAATATTTTCATAAGCTTTCATCCACCAATATTTATGAAAGAAAGGGCCCTGTTCCAAACGACCGTGGTAATGACATCTTCCCACGCCCGGGTTCCCGGGTTCGATTCCCGGCGGGGTCAGGGATTCTCTCTGCCTCGTGATGACTGGGTGTTGTGTGCTGACCTTAGGTTAGTTAGGTTTAAGTAGTTCTAAGCTCTAGGGGACTGATGACCATAGATGTTAAGTCCCATAGTGCTCAGAGCCATTTGAACCATTTGGTAATGACATGTGTGGCAATAGGTGGTAATTTATTTGGTTTGTCAACGGCGTCGGCGGTTCATTATACGCTTCGAAGCTCTTTTCATTGACACTATGAAACTGCGGAGGTGAAAATGTACTTTCTCTTTAATTTGTTATGTTCCCTGCATGGTTGCTGCGTGCTTTAACGGATTCATTCGAACTAGTTCTGCCACTGTCCAGTTCAGAACTACTTTGTTGTACAGCAGGTTTGATATCAGTGTCTAGCTTAGTAACAATTGCATTTTTCTTTTCGTCCAACAAGTTTTCGATGTCTGTTCCATAGGTTAGATGGTGCATTACAACTTTTCTACGAATGTGGTGTCACTGTCGAACGCATCCATGTCCACACGGTCGTTTAGCATCTTTATGTCTTTGTCAACGCGTACTTCTTCTAGTTTTATGAACCCTACGTCTTCCGATATTTTTTTCACTTCGTCGGGAAGTTCATCACATGCTGTTTGTGTTTCTGAAATCTGTGGCTGGATGGTATTTATTGTGATGTGCTTTTTAGTGAGCCCGTCTAAACTATCCGTAGTTTTCTTGTTTCTTCAGGTAACTGTGAAAATTTTGGTCTAAATCATTCGATACATGTTAAAATTTTTTATGAGACTTTCACGACATGTCTGTAAAATTTCTACTGAGATCCTTTGACATATTTGTAAACATATGTTGTAAAATTTCTACCATCTCCTTGATGTTGATTGGCTCAGGCAAAGTGTTGTTTCCTGATATTTGGGGTGTTCTTTTTCCGTAAACGTTTTGTGTTCCCGCGACAGCGGACTGTCGCAAATTTCATTCAACTACAATGCCTCTTCTAAAAGTAATATATGAAAAATCAGTGTCTGTTGGCAATTACGACAGCAATTCATCTATTGCTGTATTGAAATATTTCCTAATAATATGTTTTTGCCTGTAACGTAAACCATTATTATTGCTTGTGCAACTGTCTTCTTGTTGTTTCACTATGTCAGTCATTTCATTTTGCACATTTTCGTTAATTATTTCCAGATCTTAGTTACTGAAAATATTTCAGTTCGTTTCATTACTTTCTTTTGGTTCCATATCGTTGAATATACATGTATACCTTTAGTTACGTTAATTATTGTTTAAATTACTGCAAATTATATTTAGGTTTCATTGAAAGTTCAGGTACAGTAATTATGTACAACAAGATGGTTGCTGTTCATTGAGCACAAATTAAATGGCGCAGTAGTCATTCATTATTTAATTTTCGCACAAATGGCACTGCAAAACACGTTAGAAAAAATTTGAAATTGCTAAAAGGAAGGAAAGAAAGGACTTAACTCCTTTTAAACATAGCTAGAGAGCGCTAATGGTTAAGATAATTAGTAATACTTGGTCCTATCTTGTGTTTCGCATATGTTCTCATTTGCTTATTTACGTAAATTTTCTCTTGGATTATAGTTTTGTATTTCCTTTTATTGTTGCGTTACAGATTTACTTCTGGGCTTTTGTTATTTTTATTTTCTTGATGATCTCGTATCATTCAACAAACAAAATGTACATCATTATTATTTGAACAATTAAATTCTTTACAATAGTATGAACAATAGTACAATATGCGATAGGCACAATCCCTGTGAGGACGCTAGTCTAATGAATTGAAAACTATATAATTTATTCATGTTGATTTAAGGCGTCCCTCATAGTAATTAAAAGAAAGATTACATAAAAGTTTTATAATGACTTTTCTACACATATTGTTGACGCTTTTTATGTTGTCTTTTCTGGATAAATATTAGTGCCGATGGGCTTGAAAATAGTGAAGATCGGCTTTTACCTCTGCATTTCGTAGTATTCCAGGTCACGTGAGTTAATTGTGGTCCACCCAACCCATCTTTCATTGTTTCCGTGTAGCTTGGACTCAGCGTTCGGACGTGGTTTTGTATTCCGCCGTGTTGCGACTTTTCTTCCTTTATAGTTTCACAGAGAAATAAGTAAAACACCTTTACTTTTAATAATGTCGCTAATTTTTTTCCATAGAAGAATTTTTATTGCAGAGCACTGTTTTGTCTGCTCGTGTACCGAGCCATCTCATTACCGACAGAAGAACTTAATTTTTTTTTTAAATTAATGTAGTCTAATCTTCAGCTTTCATTTGCTGCTTCCGATACTATGTTTCTTGGTTATCATCAGTCTACAATTTACCGCAAGCTGTTATTGGATAAAAAAGTTTATCGTCAAAACAAAAGAAAAAAAATTAGAATGTTTTTTCTTTCGTAATGTTTAGATATATTATACCATCTACACTATCATGAAAGGCAAATGGGAACGAAGAACGAAAGAAGACCTGTACCAGCACTTCTGAAAGCCGCATGTTGGCCGAATATTAGGACACAAGAGGCTACAGTGGTTTGGTCACACTCTTCGAGCTGATAGATCCCTCCTACACCGAGCCCTCCATTCTCAACCTGCTATAAAACGCCCAAGGGGACGTCCAAGGACGCGATCCGAGGGTCGAGTATTTACCGTCCTTAAGGAAATGAAGCCGATAGTGGTGGAATACGAAGCTCCGGGACCGGCAACGATGGACTGCCATCTGCAGCAGATATCTCCTCTATTGCGAATGACTGGTATTTTTTATTGTGTTTTTTGTAATGTGTTCGTCTATAATGTTTTCGTACAGTGCTATTTTTTCTCCTTTGTAGTGTGGTAATTTCTTCTGTTTTTCTGCTATCGGCCTTAAAGGCTCTTTAATATAATAAATGATGATGATATCAGTTCCTAACCTAGCTACAATCTCGTAATTCTTGATATATTCGGAAAACAAGAGTCAAATATTTGCGACAAAAGCGAAGAAGACAATGATTTCAATTTTGGTGCTAGAAATGCATTGCCTCCTTCCTCGTTTCTCATTGGTTATCTGAGAGTATCAACCTATTGATTACATGAAAGTACATGCTGCCAACGTATGGGTAGTATTGAAACACCGCTGTAATTGGCGAAGCCCCGGCTCCAGACGTTAGCTGTCTTCTGGCGTACTGCCGTCTGATAGACACCCGTATCAACTGCCAACAGCCTCATAGATATTACGACATTATCTGCTACACAACTTCTACACGTCGTAAACAGTCACGGTAGTACCAAACTTTCTTGGGGTACTCCTAAAATTACATTTACCTCTGCGATTTTGTTTTGTCAAGAGCGCCGTACTGAATTCTGTCTGCAAGCAGATTCTGAATGACCTCATAAAACTGGCCGATACTGAATAAGCTCCTATTTTGTTCACCAACGACAGTGCATAACTACGGTATATCAAACGCCTTCCTGAAGTCAAGGAACACGGCAATCAACCTAGACGCCGATGTCCGCGGCGCTCTGGATCTCATAGGCGAGGGTCTGGGCGACTGCAAACAGACGACGGTGTCGCTGTTTGCTCTGCCTGGTGGTACACACACTTTGTGGTTGCCAGCCGTTCTCACTGCAATACTCCCAGCCGTGTCTCACTTGTCACGAGAAGGCAATTGTGGCGCCGCCCAATGCGTACCAAAATGCTGTTTGCCATCACCGCTCGCCATCGTTGTTTGTTAGGCTCGCTGGGTATTGACTGAGAGGACCCGGGTTTCTTTCTCCCTTTTTATGAGATGGGAATATTATAAAATCTTTCTCGGTCCTCATACCGCTCCAGATCTAAGTGCGTCCACAACATTTCAGAAGACGTTCAGTCTCCTCCCATCTTTTATCGAGTTGCCAGTTTCTCACAGTAAATCTCCTTCAGCCCGTTTTACGCGAGCGACTTTCTGGCAAAAATCTGCTTCTCATCGTGGGTGCGCGTCACGCGCTTGCTACTTAATCAGCCGCCATCTACGTCGCGAGTTGATCAGCGACGCCAATAATGAACTGAATGTGCTGAGAGTGGAGTTCCGAAAGCTTGAGCATTTCGAAGGCCGCCCTTGCACGGAAACAGGGGACTGTGCCTTACTCTGCTAACGTAAGAGGTTGCTCTAGTCTCGCCGAGCTTACTCCTGGCTTATTAATGGATTTTGTGTCCTCTTAATTTGTATTTCGTTGGTTGATTTGTTGCACGTGTATCAACACTGCGAAAGTTGCTCGAAGGCCTGGAATTTTTCTACTTCCGCAAGGGAGACGAAATTTCTGAAAGAAAAAAGGCATTTTCATTTAACGATATTTGAATGAAAAAGGCCTAAACTAAGCTTAAATAAAACGTAAACGGATAAACATTTTAATGAAAATTGGTTCATCAGTGAGGAAGTAAATCTACTTAACGGGGAAAATAATTTTCCATGTTATGTCACACTTAGAAAGAAAGCGTGATACAAAACATAAAACTGCTCTATTTTCTGCGTCCTAAATACTGTTTGCTAGGTAAGTGCACTATCTGATCAAAATTATCTGCACACCTGTAAGTGGACATCAATAAGCTGTGTATCTAACTTCCATCTTTATGACAGCGTGGACTCTGCTGGAGTCTGAACGTCTGTGGAGACAGAAGCTGCGGTCTAGAGCGAAGTTGACGCTCTAACTTATCCCAAAGATGTTCCACTGACTCTGCGCAGGCCAGTTCTTTTTTCAGGAACGTTATTGTCCACAAATCATTGTCTCACAGTTGCTGCTTTATGACAGGCTGCATTGTCATGCTGACACGAACAATAATCATTTACGAACTGTTCCTCTACTGTACGCAGAACACAATGCAGTAAAATATGTTGGTATCCTTACGCCTTAAGTATTTTCTTAAGTGCAAGTAGTGGATTACACCCCAACCAAAAAAAGCACCCTCCCCCCCTTACCGGAACACCACCTCACCGTACTTCACTGTGGGCATTGCACGTGTTGAAGGTAACGTTCTCCAGGTATTCGCCAGACTCAGATCCTTCCATCGGACTGACACACGGTATATAGTGATCCATCACTCCAAATAACTCGTTTGCAGTCGTCCACAGTCCAGTGGCATCGCTCGTACACCATATCAAGCGTCGCCTAGCTTTGACGACATGATTGTGTGACTTAAAAGGAGCTTCCCGACCGTTGTAACCCACTCGTTTTAACTCCCTACGCGCTGCCATTATGCTGGTTAGACACCTGGCACCACTATGGAACTCGCGAGTGATACCTTACGCTGATTTCATGCAACTGTTTACCACCGCTCTCCGGTACTCTCGCCGTCTCCTGTCCGTCAGAACATGAGGTGCACGCTCTATTCGTTTGACTGTAGCTACTTCCTTGCGCTTCCACTAGTCACATCACCGACAGTCAACTTCGCCTTATTTAGAAGGGCTGAAATATCCATGGCGGAACTGCAACTCAGGTAACATCCAATGCCACATACAGAGTGATTATAGTTAAACTTTCGCTACTTGAGTCAGTCCAGACGAAAAATTATTTAGTGTATGGGTACCCAACTTTGTAGGAATTTTGTTCACCCTCTGCGCTCCAGGATATGCCTTGTCAGTAATCAGGGGCGATTCCAGAAGTCGGTCAAGGAGGGCGGGTAATGGGGGGGGGGGGGGGGGGTTGGGGAATGTGGGGAATGGAATATCGCTTAACAAAAAAAGAAGAGTTGGGGTCCTCCACCGACAAATTGGTAAAATTTGGTTTTGCTTAAAGTAGTTTTTGGTGACTATTTTGGAGTTCAGTGTAAAAAATGTGTATTAATAAATAATAAGACGCCCATTTTAAGTTAAATGATATTTATTGTTTTAGATATTGCCGCTCTTATTATTTGTTAAAATATGTTTGAAATACATTGCAACCTATATTGCTACATAATTATGAAAAAAATGATTGAATCTGTTGGAGTAATATGTTCGCTGATTTATTAAGTCGTTTTATCCAGTGTAATATGATACTCTATTGAGGGGGGCGGGCCATAGCTCCTATTGACGCCCCCCCCCCTTTGTCACTGACACTGTCAGTAGTGGTATGGCAATGACTTTCCGCTAGGCGCCGGTGCTGGTACGACAACGTAGAGTTGAAACACAAGCATCAGTGTGCATTACAGTTACAGACAGTCAACATGGCTCTGGACAAGGTGAGCTGGGTTTTAATCGTACAGCTGTTTCCTCAAAACAACTGCACTAGTGCTGCTGCTCTTAGTGTGTATCGAACCATTAAAGAAATACAAGAGAGGTTCTCTTTCCGAACCGGTGTTGAAGGAAACGATTCGGTAGTTCGAATTAACTGGCGATTTGCGAATTGCTTCTAGGAGAGACTGACAGCCAACTGCGCCACAAATTGTTAAAGAAGTCATCGTTGTCATGTTTGAGAATTCTGGACGCAGTGTGCGATCTTGAAACAGTGCAGGAGTTGCGTCGCGACAGCTGAACATTCCACGGTCCATCTGAGATCCTTCTGGCAGCAGTAGAGCAATCTCTAGCGCGGTTCCAGGCTGTCGTAGATGCAGATGGTCGTCATGATGAGCAACGTTTGTAACCTGGAACGTGAACATCGTACGCAATTAACAAATGTTACCATGTCATGTGGAAATTAAAATGTGTTTCTTTCAGCAGTTTATTCTTTATTTCTGTTCCACATGTTCTTACAAGTATTTCAAGAGAGTTTCATTGTCCTAGGATTACTCGTTTCTCTATGGCAATACTCCCCGCCTCACTTCACATTGCCGCGTCTTCTCTCGTGACATCTAATGGTCCTTTCCACATCACATATAATGTCTGAACACTTTTGATCAGGAAGTGGATACGCGTGTCCCAACAAAAATAATGAAATTGATCGTATGGCGTTGTTGGCCGGGAGGCCCCATTCGAGAAGTTCGGCCAACGCCACATTAGGCGACTTGCGTGCCGGTGATAAGAATGAAATGATGATGAGGACAACATAACAGCCAGTCCACGAGAGCAGAAAACCTCCAACCCGGCCGGAAATCGAGGCCGGCCCCGCTGCATGGGAGGCGAACACGTTACCACTCAGCTAAGCAGCTGGACTGTCCCAACACACCACTAAACGATAAAACTCCATGTAGCGATATCGCATCATGTATAACTAGAAATAAAATATATTACGTTTGTGTTACTTTAGAAATTAGCCCATTTCGTGGCTCTGAAGCTTCTTTCCTGAGTTATCATTCCATGTCCTTTAATTGTAAGAATCAGTGCTGTGGCTATGTGCGCCTGCCAACTGTTCGATTTCATCTACCATTTTGACATTCGTGTTGGCCTGCAATTCACAACACGAACGTCCAATTTACCATTTTCGTGTATTTAAGTACTGCTTCGGCTGACAGAAAATATATCTCTTCGAAAAAAAATTAGCATGCAAATTGAATTGGCCGACATTGCCCTATACTCCACGAACAATGCGTACCACAAACATCATGTGATTAATTGCCGACAGCATTCCGCATACAGAAGGGGCTATTAGGGATAACGCCTGCAATGCATACAGAGTTCGGTAGGAAGAGTTATATTCCACCGGAATTTGGAAGGTGGGCGAAGAGTTCATCGGCAATCACAGTCGATGAGGGCATGTCCTATCGTTCGCTATTAACGATTCTCCTTCTGGTGTTCAGTTGAATTAATGGCACTGAAATCAGGCATCGAAAATTGACATGGTACCAGAAATAAATGTTACTCCAACATGGCTAAACTCTGGGTGTACATTTCAGGGGATTTATATTGTTTCATACTTCTTTACCCACTGAGAACTCATTAATCTGCTATTTGCAAATCTTTTCAAAAATGGAGCTCTGTTAGAGCGACTGTGTAACTAAACACATTGTTTATTCGGGACACCACAAGTGATTTATGTTCTCATTGCTTTTGTTAGAACTCTCCAGGAACATCACGCTAAAGTAAATATCTCATCTTGTTTGCTGTATCATTGTTTACTTCTGAGGTAAGGGGTGCAAATCTCTGTCTGGTCATTCTGGTTTAGGTTCTCCATGCTTTCCCTAATCCATATAGGACGATTGTCAACTAATTCAATAGAAAATCAGTAACATATTTTCTTTACACATCTTTGTCCTGGCTGACCTCATACTCTGTGTAGTGTTGCTTTACGTGATTCATACAGAATTAATGTCCTTGATTTGCTAATTTCATTATTGACGTCGGGTTTTAGTACGTTCTTGCCTGTCTCCCTACTCCCACTACAATTTCTTAATATTACGACTACCAAAAATTAATCTACATTGCCAAAGATTTTCTCTGAACCCTCTAATGTTATGTACATACCAGATTTCGTTTCTTCTTTCCATTATAAGTGCAAAGTCAGTGCTGCCCCTTCTGAAAGGAATTTTCTATTTCTTGCTCTTGTTGTCGGTAATGTCTGTATCGTAGAGAAACCTGTATTCGACACTGGCAAATTTTCTTATGGCGTATTCCTGTTTTAGACAAATGATCATAGTTTTTATGCCAATGGATTTCTGAGGCATCTTTGGTGCCTGTTGATGGTATATAGTCTTGAAATCGATTGTACACAAATATCAAAATAAATTATTCGATACAGCAGCAAGCAGAAACTGACACTGTTCCTGGACTAAATTATGAATATTTGGCAGTGTGATTCTTTACACTTAACATGTAATCAGTTAGATATACAGAACTGATAGCAAACCAAAGTCGACAACAATAGTTCAGGTATATATGCCGACGTCGCAAGAGGAAGATGAAGAAACAGAAATGGTGTATGAGGATACTGAACAGGTAACTCAGTATAAAAAGGTAGATGAAAATCTAATAATCATGGGAGATGGAAATTCTGTTGTAGGGGGAAAAGTAGAAGAAAAAGTGACGGGAAAATATGGGTTGCTTTGGTAGGGATGAGAGAGGAAGAAGACCAAGTTCTACAATAAAAATCAGCTAGTAATAGCTAATAATCTGCTCAGTAATCACACTAGGGGAGGTATACTTGAAAAAGTCCCAGAGACACAGGAAGATTCCAGCTGGATTACAGCATGGTCAGACAGAGATTCCGAAATAGGACACAGGACTGAAAGGCGTACCCAGGAGCAGATACAGACTCAGGTCACAAATTAGTAATGATCTGGAGTACACTGAAGATTAAGATAATCATCCGGAAGAATCAGTGTGGAAGGAAGTGGGATACTGAAAAAGTTCTGAGGAAGAATGAGACGTGTTTGAAGATTGCTGAAAGTGTGGGTACTGCGCAGAGGAATACCACAGCAGGAACTTCCGTTGAGTTTGAGTTGACATCTCTAAAAGGAACAATCGAAACTGCTGGATAGACAAACATAGAAACAAGGAAGGTAACTGCAGAGAAACCCTTGGGTGTTTAATGAAATTACATTAAAAAAAAATAAGTTACCTTTTTTTAAATTTGTTTTTAGTTAATTTGCCTTTCTTTCCTTCTGTACGTACGAACTTTGTTGTAGAACCCCTTATTTACGTGTGGTAATAAAAATCCATTTGGACAGAATTAAGTACATTTAAAATTACGTGAACTTAGGCAACCCTCTCATGCTGAATTCATATTAACTGATTAAGAATATTTAGTTGAGAATTAAATCCTTTACATAATTCGGCCTTGGCACACATTTTCTAAATGCAGTGTTTTTTTTTTAAATATTTACTGAGCTCTTTCCCGGCGTTAGCTATTGAACACAAGACTGTCTCTATTAGCAGAAAATGGTTAAATATTGCCAAGCCGACGTTTAATTATCATTGATAAAACACACTTCACTATATATTTAAGTTATTTGAAAGAACCAAAATTATTAAATTTCAACGTTAACTATCCGCCTATGAATGCACAAATGTGAAACTAGTAAATAATTCCGTCAGTCTCAGGATCGCTGTAAAAGAAAAACATTTTCTTAATTCACTGCTAATTTTTATCTGCTCCCGATTTACGGGTTTGATTAATTTTTCTTAGCGGAACAATTTTTTAAATGTGCCGCCGCTGCAAATCGTTCGGTCGCGGCACAGCCCAGTAACACCGCTAAAAATGCTGAAAATTCTTTAAAGAAATATTATAGATGACATGGGCTAGCTAATTTACATTAGTAATACACACTTTTGATAAATTATAATGTATTTAGACCACAACAATAATTCAACTTACAATAGTTTGTAATTTCTCCTCTAATGGCGGCTAACTCTAGCTACAGACAGATGAAGTCTACCCATTCATAAAATGCTACGTCACAGCTTCCTCTCTCTCTCAGCTCTCGAGGAAGACGACAAAGAATGCACACTATGTATTCCTATTTATATCACTATCAACCGTTAATGTCTCTTTGCAATCTGTGGCTGTATTTTACATTTTTGTTATCGCAGATATTGACACATTTCATAATTACATTATGAGTATAGAAATATTACAATCATAAATACATTGAGAATATTACTACAGAAAATATTACAATAATAACGAATGTCCTTTACACAAAATTAAATAATATTTTTTGTTAAATAATTACAGTATATACAAATTGCTTCATAGCGGCGTATATAGTACAGTTAAATTTTAGTTTATTAATAGTGTGAGTGTTGCCAGGGAACGTTACATTGCCCCCTGGCAGCATTTGGCAAAGAGTTTCTATACTTTGACACAATGGTGCCAGTAACGTTCTTTACAATTCTGTATTTTTTTTATGGAATGGCTCTTTTAATTAGTCCCAGGGTTATATATGTTCATGGCTCCCCCATTTGGGTGAAGGCAGACAGGAAACCTGGGCAAAACTGTGCCGGAGCCCAGCCATCCCAGTTGGTTCATGATTAGTCTTGTCTCTTTAACAGTCATTCTTTTGAATTGATTTAGCAGTTTGTCATCAACAGTTACATAATATCACAGTCACATACAGTTCAACGAAAGTTTTTTGTGTGTGATTAACAACTCGTTATTATTAATTTTGCGATATACTGCAAGGTCACTTGTCCTAGGATATATCACTTATTTTTTTGAAATTATTTAGCACAGCGTCACTTTTTATAATGTTCCCACTACCTACGTGTTACAAATCCATCTCCTACACTTGTTAGTGTTCATTTTCTCTTATCAGTTTACGGGTATACATAATAAATGTTCAATGTTTATCAAAAATGGAGTCATTGACATGTTATGCAGTTTTTGTAAATATTTTGGAATATGTCAATAATGCTGTAGTTGGTGAGCGGTGCGGAGTGATTGTTGAGCGGCACTCGGCGCGGCGCGTCGGCTCCGTGTAGGTGAACTAATGTAAATTAGCTTGCCAATGTCTTCTATAATATTTCTTTAAAGAATTTTCAGCATTTTTAGCGGTGTTGCTGGGCTGTGCCGCGACCGAACGATTTGCAGCGGCGGCACATTTAAAAAATTGTTCCACTAAAAAAAATGAACCAAACCCGTAAATCGGGAGCAGATAAAAATTAGCAGTGAATTAAGAAAATGTTTTTCTTTTACAGCGATCCTGAGACTGACGGAATTATTTACTAGTTCCACATTTGTGCATTCATAGGCAGATAGTTAACGTTGAAATTTAACAATTTTGGTTCTTTCAAATAACTTAAATATATAGTGAAGTGTGTTTTATCAATGATAATTAAACGTCGGCTTGGCAATATTTAACCATTTTCTGCTAATAGAGACAGTCTTGTGTTCAATAGCTAACGCCGGGAAAGAGTTCAGTAAATATTTAAAAAAAAACCACTGCATTTAGGTGTTGACAGCTACGTCGCGGAGAGGCGTGTGGCTGTCAGGTCTTCTACGGGCTGCTGCGGCCGCTGCATGGCTGAGGTAGCTGGATGCGCGTTGTATATCAGCTCGCTCGTGTGACATCTTGCAGTGCTCCAGCAAACATGCAACAAGTTCACAAACAGTGTACTATCCTTATGGGCATTTTTCCTGCTGTGGGAAAAAACGCACACAGTTATTGGCAGTTATTATTCAGTAGGCCTTCACTAGTCTGGTTTGCACAATGTTTCGTTGTCACAGTAACACGTTTTATGGGCACACAATATTTTTTTACCATGTCATGACTTGTCATTAGTCACACGCAAGTTTTCATCTTAGGACAAAATGTATCTCTGTAGTCAATGCGCTTTCCTAGCGTCCCTTGACACACAAAGAGTTATAGTTTGACACTAACTTGGTCCACCGTCCGTTATCGGCTCACTGTTCGTGTCGTGCTAGTTCCTTGTCCACTTGCACACACGGCGATGATACAGTTTCTTATTGCTTGTTCAAAACAACCTCGTGACGTATTGCTGCAGGTTTAACAGTCACTGTCTGTCTCTGCCACACAATACTGCACTTTTGTTTAAGTCTTTTTTCATTTACAATGTCCGTTGTGCAATTTTTGTAACAGCACATTCGTAACTTCTTTGCTCGCTCTTTACCAAGGTATGTGATAATTGCGTACATGGTAACAAATATTAAAATTTCGTATTAGTTTGCCCAAAAATCATCTATATTTATGTTCGAGTAGATTTTATTTGTGCATTCCAGCCGGATTCAGGCATATTGTTCAATAACTCCTTTGAAATTATGTCTCACTTTACTTGCAAGGTCCTACGTAACTACAGTGTAGTCTCTGTAGGCTAAAATTGACTTGGACTGTATCAGGCTAGCTCTTTTTTTAATGACTGGATCTGCACATGCTTCAATTGAAGCTTCTTTGTGCGTAACTTTGCGCTACTTAAATTTGCAATAAGTTTGCCTCCCATGGTGCCCTCGGGTCACTACTGGGTGCATTATTCTCTTTGATAACACTGGTTTGAAAATAAAGTTCTCAGGGTCTCATATTATTGGTATTATTCTGGGTTCGGATCTGTCAATCTGACAGCTACATATATACATATATATATAATAGAAAAGATTGTACAAAGAAATATTTCAAGCTTGACACACATATAGAATATTATGCAGTACACAAACTAATCACTACTAAAATGTTCCTCCTGACTGATCTCTGTCACAATTTAACACTATAAATAATTGCACTAATCAGGTTATCTGTGCAGACATTTAGAGCATGTTTAAGCTAACACTAATTAAAAGAAGACATAACACAAATATTCATAAACAAAAGAGAAAGTCAATCATATTTTTATAACTAAATACTTCTACACTAGTACATTATCTCTACAGATCACACATCATTAATGTTCATTCATTTGCAAAAGAATGGTGTACCTTTTTTTTTTACACATAACACATAGGACTATTAGTCATTTACTGTAGGAATATTTTCACATCCTTACGCAGATACAGTCCCCGTACTCTCCCTGAATGGGGATCTGCTAAGAGATAGCTACACTCATGTGGCACACTTACTATTCTAAAAGGTCCATTGTACACCAATTGCCACTTGCTATTCTGTTTCAAGGATGCCGAGGACTTAGGATGATTGCGTAAGAGCACCAAGTCCCCAACACTAAGTTTTTGATTATTCGTCACATGTCGATTATATTTTTCTTTCCTTTTCTGGGCGCACCTGGTAAGGTTGCACCCTGCTTTCCTTATCCTCTCTTCCTTAGGCTCAGGAATGACTGGGACCTTAGGCAAAGGTGCCAGCCACTCATTCAGTACTCTATTATTATTCATTATAATCTCGTTTGGTGGATACTCCGTAGAGGCATGCGGGGTTGCGTTGTGAATTTCCAAAAATTTAGGTATCAGATGTGGCCACCTTGTGTGCTTACATGCAATGTATAACCTGAAAAATTTATTAAACTCTCCAAATGTTCTCTCTACTAAACTTGCTTGTGGGTGAAAACGGGATATTAGTATGTGCTTTATATCTTGTTCATGTAAATAGTTCTTCCAGGTATGACCTGTAAAATAGGAAGCATTATCCGATATTATCGCTTCAGGCTTACCCACCTGTGTAAAATATTCTTTCCCTAACCATTTAACTATTCCACGAGCGGTGGCTGATTTAAGGCAGTATATTTTTAAGTATTTAGAGAAAAGGTCATATACCGCTAAAATGTGCTTTAATCCACCCCTGGCTCGAGGGTAGGGTCCTGCTATGTCTATAGATACTAACTGAAGTGGCCGCTGAGGCACTATAGGATGCAGTTCAAACCTTGTGGACTTATTTTGAAACTTAGCTTTTTGGCACAGAGGACAAGTCCTGATAATGGTGCGAGTCTGCTGGCTTATTCTCTTAAAGTAACAGTATCTGAATAAAATCCTTATTGTTTTGCCTATCCCAGCGTGACCCCATGATAAATGCATGTGCCACACTACAGCTGGGATAGCCTGTTGCAGTATACACACGACTCCATGGTCATTTGACACACCTGTTTTATAATACAGAATATTATCTACTATTTTGAAATTCTGAACACTTTTAAGATTGGTTCCTTCTTTAATTTTGCTAATGACATCTCGCCAAATCGGATCAGTTTCCTGCAATATAGACATATTCTTACACATATGTAAAATGTCCCTCCTATGTACCTTATCTTGTACTAAGAGTATTCGATATTCCTACGATTGTTCCAAAATCTTTGACATTGAGGATTGCCCTAGTGGAAGCCTCGACAAGGCGTCAGCTACAACATTATCTTGTCCTTTTATGTACATAATCTTAATTTTATATTCCTGCAATGCTAACCTCCATCTTAGCAAGCGGGTATGGTATAATTTGCAAGACATTAAATAGCTCAGAGCCTGGTGGTCACTGAATACTTTGATTTCTTTGCCATAGATGTAATAATTGAATTTCTTTACCGCCCAAACCACTGCAAGAGCCTCTAACTCGGTAGCGGAATATGCTCTCTCACAGCTGTTTAGTGTGCGGCTGGCAAATCCGATTACATTGATTGTTGTGTGGTCGTTGCTCCTGTCCCACTGAAACAAACAAGCGCCCAGACCGTATGAACACGAATCTGTCGCTATGCAAAAATCTTCTGTCATGTCTGGGTGTCGCAGTATGTTTGCATTCACCAAGGCGTTTTTGATAGCGTCAAATGCGCGTTGTCATTCTTCTGTCCACACCCAGTGCGCATTTTTACGCAACAGGCTCAGTAACGACTCATTATTCATTAATTGGTTTGGAACAAACCGTTCTAAAAAAAGATGCAAGACCTATAAACGCTTTGAGTTGTCTCTTAGTTCTCGGGCTAGGAAACCCACGAATTGCGTCAAGTTTTTTGCTGTCAGGTTTGATGCATTGTGGTGTTATTATGTGACCTAGAAATTTAATCTGATTACGGCCAAATTTGGATTTCTCAAGATTCGCTGTTACTCCCGCTTGCTTAAACCTTTCCAAGACTCTACCCAGTAGTTCTACGTGCTCCTCCCAGGTGGCAGTAGCAATCACCAGATCGTCTACATACACTGTTACCCTTTGCAGCAAATCCGGACCTAAAACCGCGTCGAGGGCTGTTATGAAAACTCCTGCACTTACAATTAAGCCAAAAGGTAGTACCCTAAATTGGTAGCTCCTTCCCCCAAATATAAATGCAGTATATTTCCTCGATTCGGGTGTGAGCAGGATTTGCCAGAATGAACTTTTCATATCAACAGATGTCAAATATTGCACTCCATGGGATTTTTGAATTTGCTCATCTAAGTTTTCCGGATGAGTCCTGACTATGTCTCTCGCATCTAATACTAACTGTACCTGTCCGTCTGCTTTTGCTACCGCCACCAAAGGACTACTATAAGGGGACAAAGATGGTTCTATTATTCCCCACTCGATCAGTTTTCCAATTTCTTTAGCTACTATTTCCTTCTTGGACCAAGGAATGGAGTATGAGGCTCGACAGTAGGTTTTGTGAGGCTTCACCTCGATATTGTACTGATACCCCTTATCAATTCCTGGTCGTTTTGAAAATACATCTGCATAGTTAGATAATAACTGTACCAAATCCTGCTGTTGCATTGAGTTCAAATTTTCGGACTGTGATACTTTGTCACAAGTGCGTCCACATTTGCTTTTAATTGATCACTTTGTACGTCTGGATAATAGAGATTTTGTCCTAGACAATGATTGTCTAAATGTAGTATCCACTGATTCCTACATTTTATGTTAATAGCAATACAATTAGGCACAGGTACCTCTTCAGATCTGAGCATGGACAATTCTATCCTCCTACCCGCGTTCATCAAACTTAATTTTCCCCGAGAAAGGTCGATTACTGCGTCCCTTTCTCTCAAAAAATCTCCCCCCAAAATGCAGGCTACCTTTAAACCCTTTACTACCAGGAATGAGCACGCTATGGCTTCTCCCCCTATATACACCTCTACCCGCACTTGGAGTTTAATTATTTGTCGCTGTGCACTGATGGCTCCAGTGACTTTGCAATTGTTCACAGGAAAAGTCAGCATACGCTTTTCTTTCCTCAGTACTCTGAATAAGTCCATACTCATGACACTGACAGTAGCATCTGTATCTACGATTGCTTGCACATCAGTATTGTTAATTATGATCTCTATTATCGCTTGTACTTTGTCTTTGTGCTCCTTTATGCACGTGGATGGTTCAGTTATTAATTCATGTCCCATCTGTACCCCGTCATTATACCTGAGGATACAGATTCCCGATGTTTTGTTCTGTGTCGGGCTGCTCTCACTCCAAACCTCAGCCGACGATGGAGAGCGTATCTCGGCTGAATCTACGTAGTTTGTTGGATTATTACTGGTGGATGGGTGTGGCTGCTCTGTGTCGCTGACGTCCACTATGTGTAAGTTGTGTTTCATCGGCCGCCACGGTTGCGCAATTGGCGCATTTTGTGGTGGCGGTCGGTTATTGTCATATCTTTCACTGTTTTGCCGGTCCGGACTGGGCCTCTGGTTCTGTGGCCAAGTTCGGTTTGCATTGTTATAGGTATTAGTGTTCCACGGCCCCCTGGCATTTTTCCATCTACTATTGCTTGGTGGGCCTGTTTCATATCGGTCTTCTGACCTCCTTTTCCGGCTGACCTCCTTTTCCGGTCATTATTCACCGGCGGTCTATTGCCGTTCCGGTCTCTACCTCTATTCCCGTTTTGTACATAATCTTGTCTCCTATTGTTACCTCCGCCGTTTCCATTATTTGGTGGAGGCGTGTTATTTCGACAATTTCTGTAACCGTTTCCGTTACTTCTAGCCTGTTCAGAGGCTGCCTTAACATCCTCCTGAATCAGGTCAACTGAGTCCAGAACAGACTAGAAATGTTCCATGTCGTTCTCCGGTACGTGTATAAGTTTTTCCTTTACGTGTATCGGCAAGTGTGATTTCAAAAGTCTGATCAAATTCCGGGATGAAATCTGCTCGTCCCAGTAACGGGTCTTATTAATGTATTTCTCAAAATATTTTCGCAAATTGCTTAATCGTGGAGAATACGGCTCTGGATTATATATACCTCTTTCCGTAATCTCTCCTGAATACATGTTGACCAATATTTGGCCAAGAATGCCTTTTCAAATTGCTCATATGTGTCGCAACTGTCAGCTGCTTCAGTTGCCCATAATGCAACATCTCCTTGTATGTGAGACATAACGAACTGTATTTTCTGTGTATGACTCCAAACGCTAGGCAAAATGTTTCTAAATCCCTTGATAAACATTACAGGGTGAACAGATTTCTTCTCCGTTGTCAAGATCTGAAACTGTCGGTTTTTAATCAGGCTTTCTTCAATCACTATTTTGGAGTGACATTTGTTTGTTTCGCTAACATTGGTTGCCTGTTCTGTCTCGCAGTCGCAATTTTTCACTGCTGTACTTATATGCCTATCATTGTTGAACCTGGCTGGCGTGACACACGCCTGCCCGTCGCCGTGCAGTAAGGTGCTTTCCAGCTCCGCAAGACGACGGTTGACATTCCGCTGCCAATCGCGGCGTGCACCTTCTCGTCTATTTTTTTTATAAATTCGTTTTCAATATTGTGCACTTGTTCGGACATTTTCTGATCAATTACTTGACTTGTGTCAATTTGTAATTGTTCCATCCTGTTAGCCAGTACACTGATTTCACCCACGATACTGGCGTTAGCCACTTGGATATTGTCTACTCTTTCGCTCAGTTCTTGCACCGCTTTGGGTATGGTTTCATAGTTTTGTTTCAAATTAACAATCTCACTTTGCATAGCTTCCAAAGATTGCATTAACTGCAAATCTCTCTCATGCTGGCGTCGATCACGCTCTGCTTGTTCATGCATAAACGTAGCTTGGAAATTGAGCATGCGCTCGAACATAACTCTTAATGATTGCACTTCTGACACCTCACCACTCTCTGGTCCGTGTCTAGTGCTTGTGGGTGGTACAGTATTTCTACCTTCAACTGAATCACTGGCTGGCAGTGGCAACATTTCTTGCCCTTCTGCCCCCAGATTCTCACATTGTACTTCCTGAACTACGCCACTAACATTACTTTGTGCCCCACTTTCTAACTCGGTATCACTGCTTCCTAACTGTTGTTCATTATCTATGTTTATATCTTTCTGACTACGCAATCTAACCATAGTCAACAAAAGAAACAAAATCTGAACTAAATATCCTAACACTCAGGTTTCACTGACATAATCACACAAGAAATGGTCATTTCTTGAAACACACTTATTATATACTACAATGACTAACTACTCAAATGTCCTGTTATTTTTAAAAAAAGAACACTAACAACAAGCACACCACTAATGATCCGAGAACACTGCACTGAGGCTACTTTACTACCCACAGGACAACTTCACTGTAGTTTTACCTTTTGGTGATCTATCTTGGGTGCAGTTGCCCCCTGGTATTGTGGTAGGTAATTAATTTTTCGATATAATGAGCTCTCTTCTTCAGCTTGCCTCTGGGTATATAGTGTTCTCATGCAAAAAATCATATACAGGTACTAACCACACAATATTGGTTAGGCAATACATACAATACATGGAAAATAATATTAATTGTTCTCCAACAAAGTTCGACTACAATAATTCCCTAGTTATCTCATGGGTATTTTGTGGCCACTGCATATTCGGGCAACACGTTGGGCGCCAATTTAATGAAATTACATTAAATAATAAGTTACCTTTTTTTAAATTTGTTTTTAGTTAATTGGCCTTTCTTTCCTTCTGTACGTACGAACTTTGTTGTAGAACCTCTTATTTACGTGTGGTAATAAAAATCCATTTGGACAGAATTAAGTACATTTAAAATTACGTGAACTTAGTCAACCCTCTCATGCTGAATTCATATTAACTGATTAAGAATATTTAGTTGAGAATTAAATCCTTTACATAATTCGGCCTTGGCACACATTTTCTAAATGCAGTGGTTTGTTTTTTTTTAATATTTACTGAATTCTTTCCCGGCGTTAGCTATGGAACACAAGACTGTCTCTATTAGCAGAAAATGGTTAAATATTGCCAAGCCGACGTTTAATTATCATTGACAAAACACACTTCACTATATATTTAAGTTATTTGAAAGAACCAAAATTGTTAAATTTCAACGTTAACTATCCGCCTATGAATGCACAAATGTGAAACTAGTAAATAATTCCGCCAGTCTCAGGATCGCTGTAAAAGAAAAACATTTTCTTAATTCACTGCTAATTTTTATCTGCTCCCGATTTACGGGTTTGGTTAATTTTTCTTAGCGGAACAATTTTTTAAATGTGCCGCCGCTGCAAATCGTTCGGTCGCGGCACAGCCCAGCAACACCGCTAAACATGCTGAAAATTCTTTAAAGAAATATTATAGATGACATGGGCAAGCTAATTTACATTAGTAATACACACTTTTGATAAATTATAATGTATTTAGACCACAACAATAATTCAACTTACATTAGTTTGTAATTTCTCCTCTAATGGCGGCTAACTCTAGCTACAGACAGATGAAGTCTACCCATTCATAAAATGCTACGTCACAGCTTCCTCTCTCTCTCAGCTCTCGAGGAAGACGACAAAGAATGCACACTATGTATTCCTATTTATATCACTATCAACCGTTAATGTCTCTTTGCAATCTGTGGCTGTATTTTACATTTTTGTTATCGCAGATATTGACACATTTCGTAATTACATTATGAGTATAGAAATATTACAATCATAAATACATTGAGAATATTACTACAGAAAATATTACAATAATAACGAATGTCCTTTACACAAAATTAAATAATATTTTTTGTTAAATAATTACAGTATATACAAATTGCTCCATAGCGGCGTATATAGCACAGTTAAATTTTAGTTTATTAATAGTGTGAGTGTTGCCAGGGAACGTTACAGGTGGCAAAATTAATTCTTCAACTGGTCAACAAAAGAAAGTAGCTGAAAAATTTTCAAAGAAAGACAGAAATACAGCAACATAAATTACTCAGAAATTATATAAATAGGAAGTGCAGGGAAGTCATGGCGAATTGGCTGCAGGAGAAATGTGAAGAAATCAATAAAAAAAATGATCAGCGGAAGGACTGATTCAGCACACAGAAAAGTGAAAACCACCTTCGGTGAAATTAAAAGCAAGAGCGGTAACATTAAGCATGCAATAGAAATTCCACTGTTACACGCAGAAGAAAGAGAGATTAGGTGAACTGAGTACATTGAAGGCCTTCGCGAAGGGGAGGAATTGTCTGATGAGATAATAGAAGAACAAGAAGAAAAAACCGAATTCGGTATGGAAGAGATAGGGGCTCCAGTATTATAATCAGAATTTAAAAGAGCTATGGCAGAAAGCAGAAGAGAGTGATAACATCACAATTTGTAGAATCATTGGGGGAAGTGGCGACCAAGCGACTATTCAAGTTTGTGTGATCGGCGAAATACAATCACATTTTCGAAAAAATCTCATTCATTCGATTCGGAAGACAGCTAGAGGAGATACGGGCAAGAACTATAGCACTATCAGCTGAACAACTCATGCATCCAAGTTGCTGACAAGAATAAAATCCAGAAGAATGAAAAAGAAAACTGAGCAACTCCTAGAAGTTGATCAGGTGGCCTTAGGAAATGTGAAGGCACAGGAAACACTGTTATGACGCTGCGCGTGATAGTAGGAGCAAGACTGAAGGAAATCAAGACACGTTTACAGGACTTGTCGACCTGAAAATAGCGTTCTACAATTTAAAATGGTGCAAGGTATTCGAAATCATGCGAAAACTAGGAGTAAGTTAAGATTCGCCGATGGCATTGCTATCCTCAGTAAAGGTGAAGAAGAACTACAAGATCTGTCGAATGGAATGAACAGTGTACCGAGTAAAGAATAATAATTGAGAGTAAACCGAAGAAACAAGAAAGCATAACCGGATCAGAAGACAATCGAAACACTTGAGACGTGGTAGTACTGCAGCATATTTACGCTATGGTGGACTGATAAGGAAACGTCGGATTTTAGGTAAAAACTTATTTTGTTTCTCATTAAATAAAAGTTGTTCATACACGAATAACGCCAATTTATGATCGGAAGCGCTAGTTTAATAGCACCTAAAAATACCTAATTTCAGGTTAATGAGTGATTGTCCCTAAATTCTAAAAATCCAGTTAAATAAAATTTGTTATGACTAACAATCTCTCGTGGTCTTCACAACTAAGAATTACACAAATATTTAATCGAAAATTGTAATTTTATATATCTGGAACACCTAAGTTCATGTTAGAACCTGATTGTACATCATTTTTAAAAATCCTAAAAGTACGTAATTTAACGTTAGAACCGGACTATACTGTTTTTAAAAATCCAGTGAAATAAAATTTGTGTTGTTAAAACTACCCTTCTACTTAGAATACAGTAACTGAATGCTAACTAGTTTGTCTGCATGCGTGAAAGCCAATATTGTGAGTCAGACGATGACATCATATGGCAGGCAGTTCCCTGCACCGCAGAGCATTGTCGCTCGCTGCAAACCGTCAAATGGACTGTCAGAGCACGAAGGAGCCTTGTGATCTGTCTCTGGCGCCTTCCTGCCCTGTCGAAACAGCCTGTTCGAAAACACCTGCACTATCTTTATTCAGTCGGTCAGCGTGCTGCTTCTGATTCGTCAGTGGTTACAAGAATTTGCTGCTTTCTCCACACACGGAAGAGTTATTCCCAGCAGTGTGTGGCACAAAGAAGTAAGTAAAACGTTAACCTTTTATCTGCTACACCCACTCAGAGAACATTGATGCGTTGCTTTCTTTTTTTTTTTCGAGTTAACTTGGACTAGACACCTGCGAATGTAAAAATATTGTTTCTAAACCCTTAATGTATGTTAAGCAGATCCTTTACGTAAATTCCCATAAAGTATTTCTCACTTCTTTTTGTTTTTAGGTACGTTCTGAACAGAGGTTGCATTTAGGTCAACAAGGATTAAACATCAGGCAAATTTACAAACTAAATCAAACTTGAAACAAATGTTTGTAACTAAACCAAATGCAACAAACAAAAACGAATTTCATCTTGGCCTGTGTCGAGACATTGTTGCAGCAAACATACCTTTCAATGCAGTGGAAAATAGTCAGTTCAAAAGTTTTCTAGAGAAATACTGTCACCGCAGCATTCCATCAGAATCCACACTGAGAAAGAACTATTTAGATACTTTATATTAAAATACATTGTGCAGGACAAGGGAAGATATAGGCGATTCGTACATGTGGATCATCGGACAGACAAGGTCGATATGTGGCTAATTTGATTGTTGGAAAGTTAGATCCTAACACTCGCTCTGTACCTCATCTTATCTGCAGCAAGGAGCTAAGAAAAACTAACCAGGAAACAATTAGTCACTTTGTTAATTAAATTCTCAGATTAATATTCCCAAAAAGGTCTAGATGAAAATAAGTAATTGTTGTCTACACCGATGAAGCCGCATACATGATTGCTGCTGTTAAATTGTTGAAAGTATTTTACCCAGCCATGTTCCAGATCACATGTCTTGCCCATGCCATGAATCGTGTAGCTGATACGATACGTCTCGAATTTCCACATGTAAATAAGCACGTTTCAACGATCAAAAAGGTTTTTAATAAATCTACCACAAGAATCCAGTTATTTTGAGAGAAACTTCCCATCATACCACTTCCACCAGAACCCATACTTACTCGCTGGGGAACGTGGCTAGAGGTCGTGGAATATTACAGCAAGCATTTGGAAGACATTAAGAATATTGTTCTTAAATTGCGGGAGGAGGCAGTGAGGATTTCTTAAGCTAAAGATCTTCGAAAAGACCCAACAATTTCCAACCACATTGCATACATAAAATCTCATTATACATTTTTGGTCCATATTATTAAAGCTCTAGAGTGTTCAGGAAAACCAATCTACACGCAACTGCGGTTGATAGAAGAGGTGACAGAAAAAATTAACTTGGTCCCAGGTTCCATTGATTTGAAAGTTAGTGAGACAGTGCTACAAGAAAACCTTGGGACTGACCACTCTCTGCACGGTGGCTGACATCTTATCAGGTAAATGAACAGAACTTGAGTGTGCGGTCCCATTGCGCCTAATACCGTCATTTAAATATGCTCCGGTGACATCTCTTGACGTGAAACGCTCATTCTTGGCATATAAGATGCTATTAACAGACAAGAAATGCAGTTTCTGAACGTAAAATCTGGAGAAAGTGTCAGTTACACACTGTGACTGTAATTATGGACATGGACAATAATATAATGTGGATTTTTGTCAATCTGTTTATCTTTCTAGAAAATAAAATGTCAGTTTTTGGTCCCCTACTTTCTGATTTTTATAACCTATTTTTGTGATTGAATCTATTTTAGGCACCTAATTTAATATTTTTAGAACGTAAAAGTCCGAGGTCTACTGATGAGGTAAGACATTAGGTGGTTTTTCACAGAATCTGTGTAAGAAGGACCGTTTGGGAAACACTGACGAGAAAAAGGGACATGATGGTAGGACATGTATGAAGACATCAGGGAATAACAATCATGGTACTAGGGGGACCAGTAGAGAGTAAAAACGGTAGAGGAAGGCAGTGATTGGAATACATCCAACAAATAATGGAGGGCATAGGGTACAAGTGCTACTCTGAGAAGTATAAGTTGGCAAATGAGAGGTATTCGTGGAAGGCTGCATCAAGCTAGTGAGAAGACTGATGACTCGAAAGAAAAGAAATTAAATGTTACTAATCAGTATCTCATATCGTCATTTACTTTCTTTGTTCTGTGTTGCATGATCATAATGTATTTGGAATCAAGAAAATCGTTTTGATCCCTGATCATTTCAGGCCTGAGATATCTTTCGAGATAAGAGTACTGCGTGTCCATGTCATCTTTTAATGCAACCGGAAAAGGTAATTAAGCATCGAGATAGCTACTCTCGATTGTATCTGATCTATCAACCAATAATTTAGTCTTCATTATATTATTATTTCTTTGTTAATGTAATGATTCCCATGTAATTCCAGATGAATCAGTTGTTTTGGCAGAAGAAATACCAGCCCCAAGCGAGGGAGGCGCGGACTCTACACTTAATGGAGGAAATTACCTGTGATCAAACTCACAAGTTGCGGCATTGGCTGGAGTGTTTAACGTAAGGGGAATAGACCGACTGGCGAGGCGAACAAGTTGCTGTGTAAATTTGATCTGGAAGCCCGCTGGCTACTTAGTTTGGCCAGCAGCAAATTACAAGATTAAATCTCGTCCCTGTTTACCATACTAGAGAGAGGGGGGTGAGAGAGAGAGAGAGAGAGAGAGAGAAGCCACTCCTGGTGTAACAGCAAAGTGCCCTTAACGTGCCGTGTAGTAAGTGCCTATCAAAAGCCAACAGCATAGACGAAAGTACGCCACACGCATAAACAACCCTCTTCAGAAGGAAGTCATGTTTATCCAGTAACGAGAGCTGCTGAGAAAAGTTGTATTCACTACCAGTTCCAGTCGATAAGATAATGATGGTGAAACCAATGTAGCAATGGAGAGAATTCGTGAGATACAGTGGACCATCTAAACATCAATGCAATTACATGTTGTGAATATCCTCACGAAACTTTCATAACTCAAAATATTTATTATAGTAGCCATTGTGGGGATGTTAATACACAGAAGACTGTGAATGCGGCAATAGTCTGGTACCAAGAGACATTAATCCTCAATCACCTATTGTTTTCTCAAGAATTAAAACAAGAATTGGCAAAGAAATATAGCCAGCCTGTATTCTATCCAACTACACTGACATGGTTGTGGTTTTGTCAAGCCACGCAATTGTTTTAATCATTCATTACTTATGCTCTTAGGGTAGTGGTCCGCAAGGGGTAGTGCTTATAATGTTTTTGAGAGAATATACTTTGTTTTTATTTCAAAGATTAATCGTTCATCTTACAGAGTGAACTTGCGCTCATTTTATTTTCAACAAATCTGCGTAATAGCAGTTTCGAAGTCGCTGCCTGAAGTTACGACAAATATTTATTTACTTCTTTGAATGCATTTTTTTATTATTTTAATTGAAAGAATACTTTTTGACACTGTTAGATACTAATCTAAAGCACCAATTCTGATATTTATTCTGGTTGCCATAGTATTGCCAGGGGATTTCCAATCAGTCGCCTTAATTTGTTGGTTCACTTGGCAAAAAAAGTTATGTTCTTGTTGAACTGCAGCGCTCGGAATTTGAGGTTACTAGTTACATTCAAACAGAAGTATCCTCCACTTTTGTAAGGGAACCGCCACATACTTCAAAAGGGAAGACAGAGCTGTACTCAAGCTGTAATAAATAGGGCTTAGACAAAAATATGAGAACACAGCGATAAGTGCATGCTTAAACATAAATGCAGATGCTAACCAGACTTATGTGTTACACTGTTGTATTTGAGCACGAACGTAGGTATATAGTGAGAGTTCTGGTGCAGTCTACATTATTGCCAGATATCCTCCTTCCCCTCACTCTATAATGTCATGCACTGTTGCCAGATATACCTTCTCTCCCACCCCTCTAACTTAGAGAAATTCTCCTATACATAAAATTGTGGAAAATTCAAAATTTTGAGAGAAATTCAAAAATAGCCTCCTCTCCACTCCAATGAAATCCTTATAAAAGAATGGTTGTTGTCAAAGCGCTAATTAGCAGGAAATTCACCTTGGCACTTTGTCCTGCTCAAATTAAAGATGTATCACCTGAAATAGTGGTGTGGTTTGCATTGTTGTCAGGTTTTCTGTGGTTTCCCCTGATGTCAGTCACCTGAGACAAAGGATGTTTGTTCCCCCTACAAGTCCAAGACTGCGTGTTAACAAAACATGATTCTTTTTTTCCTGTCAGTTTGGGCCTATGGTTCTGTGACAAAGGACGTTGTGTACCAAGGTCGCCCCTCATTATCCCTGTACCAGTTCTAGGACTAATGACATTTTCTCACCTGAGACAAAGAATCTTTTTCAGAGCCTGTCTGTAGTTCACAGATAGGACAAAAGGAATTTTTTTCTCCTGCAGGTCAAGGCCTGGCTGTTAGATAAAGTATGCTAATCTGAGCCTGTTGCCTACATAAACATGTTTTTCACCCAACAATTAGTAACCAGTCTGGAATTGCCAGCTGAGCTACTTTCAGTATGAATTAAGTTCAATTTCAATTCGAATTAAGTCAATTCGGTTCAGTTCAATTCAAGCCTAAATCAATTCAATTTCAATTGAATTAAATTTATAATTCAATTCAGTTCAGTTCAATTCTAATTCTTTTCAGTGTCTATTCATTTCAATTCAATTTCAGTTCAGTTAAAATTCAATTCAATTCACGATGAATTCAATTTGTATCATTTCAATTCAGTCCAATTGTACTTCATTTCAACTTCAAGTCAGTAGCCTAGATGCAAAAGCCCCCAAAACTGAGATAATCACGAAAAACTTGTCCCATCCATACTATTTAAGTTGAATAGTTCACTTCTTTTCTAAAAATAAGAAAAACAATGCTTAATTACATGGTATTAATGACTGAAATCTGCGATTATGTTTTATACGTTATAATCTTAAGTGAAATATTGAGTTAGCGGTTTCTGTATCCGATTTATGCAGTTTTGCAAATGCATCGATCCAATTACAAAACAAACATCCGGTTGCAAAATCCGCTATTCGATGATATGATAGGAGTGACAGAAAGGTGGAATTTAATTACTGCGAATATAAATAAACTGAATACACTTTATTTTAAAGAGAAGTCCAAAAATTCTACAAAATTGGCGTATAAAAATACGAAGGTGACATTATTTTTCAAGGGAAAACTGACTTAACGTCAAAAAGAGAATAGATATGAATGCTCAACATTCGGTGCTTTTTTTTTAAAAAAATGTATGCCTTCGCGTTTTTGACATCACAAGATATAGTAGGAAAAGCTCCAAATCGCATCTTGGTAAAACATAGACAATATAACATTGGCGGAAAGTCTCTTCTTAGTTAAAACAGCAACAAGAGATTCTAGAAAATGAAATTAGCCGAAAATTGTTTTTTAATAACATCAACCTCAACACTGCCCTTCAATTCAAAATAGCTTCAGCCATCTTCAGATAGTTGACAGCGGCGGGGGCGACTCCTGGAGTGCCTTTCCGCTTGCATAACACCTCGATGTAGAATTTAAGTTCGTCGTTGGTCGCCCAGTCTTCACTAAGTGGAGCTCCAGAAGCGTTTTGACGTCTCCGAGTTTGGCTTCTAAAAGTTTTATACCAGCTGTGATTGGTGTTGGGCCATTTCCTTTGTTGAAATTTCTTCCCCTCTTCAGGATATTCTTTCTGTCTCCAGCTTCAAAGTTGTAGACGGGCTCTCCAAGAACACGACAGATCTTCTTGGTCTTGCTTTTCGTGAACACTATTTTTTTGGCTTTCTGAATCTGGAAGTGCCGGTTACCTCTAACTTTCACTGATCCTTCCACGTATCATCATCAACACAGTATTCATTGCATAACATGGCTCTAATAATACTTTTCACCTTCTTACGTTTCTGTTTTGGAAACATTTCTTTTCCACCGATCAGGATACCTCTTCGTTTTCCGGGAGGGACCGTCGCCTCGTTCTGGTCATTTGCTACTGCAACGACGGATTCGACTTCTTGCAGCATTCCTATCTATTTCAATTACTCTCACCTCGTTTGTACCATTTTCTGCGCTTAAATTTTCATCAAAACACTCACGCAAGTATTGTAACAGTTCTGTCACTAAATGTAACTGGGTTCTCTCTTTTGATGCTAGTCAATTGTCAGGATGAGCATTGCTGCAAAGGGCATTTGCTTCTAAGGCATTATGTCAGGGTGAAAATACTAAATAAATTAACTTTTCTCTTTTAACAACATGTGGGCAGGGTGGGTTCTTCCTTGGCTCGGGTATGAGGTAGAATGAAACAGCATTTTTACATAAGATAACTTTTATTGAAGATTTGTACAACTGTTTCCTTACTCGATCTTCTGGCTCGGAGAACGGCAGCTGTGTCGTTTGCGAGGCCTTCTGCTGCGTCAGCGGTGGCGTCTGATTACGCGTGGCAGTGTGTATCTCGTACGCCGTCTCGCCCAGCTGACTGGAAACGCTCAGCGTGAGGTGGCCCGTTTAATTATTGCGAGCGAAGTCGTGCATCGGATGGTGATACCTTGGATGTGGCGTCCCAGTGCTTCTCTTCTCTAAGCGGCCGCGTGTGTTGTGCGTCGGCCAGCGGAGCAGCGCGACGGGGGAAGGCCAGTGTCCCGGACTCGAACAACGGACTCCCGCTTGCTAGTCTTCGGCTGTCAGATCTTCATCCCAGCTCACAGGTGACCGCTGATGTGAGGCCCACTCCTTCCCGTCCTCACGAGTCACCCGAGGAACGTAAAAATCAGACTTCAATTACCTTTTAACTTCTGTCTTCTGGCGCCGAGGCTGCTGCTTGCTATTCCATTACAGCGGCGGACTTGGTGCGTCTCTGCATGATGTACTCTTCTTGCATGACGGTCTTCAGCACCGAAACTGACTGAAAACTACTGCTACTCTTCTCTTCTTCCTTCATCTCTCTCCATCAGGCCCACTGCGTCTCGCGTATTTATTCACGTCAGTCCACTGGAGGTGAACGACTTCACGGTCATTGCCTCATCTGTCATGTTGAAAAGCTTCTCGAAGAATCTTCTTAACGTTGGTCATTGGCTCTTGGAATGTAGGCGAGGGCCTTTGATCACATGTGACAACTGAGAAACATTTGAGCCGGTCATTGCCTCTTCTGTCACGTTGAAAAGCTTCTAGAAGAATCTTCTTAACGTCGGTCATTGGCTCTTGGAATGTAGGCGAGGGCCTTTGCTCACATGTGACAACTGGGAAACACGTGAGCCGGTTGGGCGATGCCCTGATGGCTGAATCGACAGCGTCTGCTTATGTGGAACTTGCTGACTTCACGGTCATTGTCTCTTCTGCTCTGCTGTTCTGCCTGCTGTTTTCCAGTATGTAATTCTCTAAACTAAACCAAGTTTTTCATTTATATTCTAATTTCTACTTCACTTTGATTTCACAAATTTATTTACTTAAGTCCCACTCAACAGTATGTCAACAAACATCCTACTGATCAGGTGACTTGTGCTTACTGGCGCAAATTTCGTCAATGCATCGGCAGCAAGAGCTTCAGTGTTCCGTACGCGTTCGCTACGACGTAGAGAACATAACTCTGAACACTAAAAATATCCCTTCGACTCGTAAGAAATTGAAAGATGACTTTGAGTATCTAGATTGTAAGTCTGATGTCAGTTGGCGTTCCTTGCATCCGGAATTGGCACGGCGACCGCCATGCCTATTAAACTTGATGGGTTTTGCAAACGTTGGACACTTAGCGGACTTTGGAATCGAAAGGAACGTGCAGTTACCCCTTTTTTCAACCGAACACGATATTCTACAGCCAATTTCAACGGTTTATAGCGGGTTTTGCACTCTGAAACTTATTCCATCGTGTCGACGCAGAAAAAATCTGTGCAGTAGTGTGCTCAACTCAAAATCGACAAAAACGCATTTAGCGGCTTTTGCACCTGGGCTACTCAAGTCAGTTGAAATCAAATTCAATTCATTTGCAACTCAATTCAATATCAGAGCCTACTTTCCCTAAGTTTAAAAATGTTGCCAGTCTAGCTGTCCATAGTTTAAACAATCCCCCTCTGATATCAACCTAAGTTTGGATCTTAAATAACTTTCACCCCACCACTCTGATATCACAAATTAAACAACTGACTCACTAAGTATGGCTCTGACTTGTCCTAATTTTAAGTCCACCTGCAAACAACTGTCGTCAGTGCTGGGAGAGAATATTCGACAAATTCACTCAATCTGAATTTAAAATAGTGAAAAATTCACTTACCCTAAGGTTAAAATGATGGGGAGCCGTTTGATTGTCAGAACTAGGGCATACATCTTAACTTTTAAAACTGTTTAGCTCACTGGTGAAATCTGTATGATAGTCAAACACCTGCCACCACTTTGGTAGCAGGATAGGATGGGTTGAGGGACAATAACATCTATATTTAACATATTGTACACTGGATTGAGTAGAGTCACATACCAATAACACCTCGCCACCACCAATGATGAAACCATGCACACGTCGACAGCCACTCTGCACTGTGCCAGGGATATGCTATCTCAAAGTCCATCTGGCTACTTACAGTGTCTCGCAGCTAGCCATGTGCTCAGGTGCATTACAGTGTGTGCCTCAAATCCTACCACAGCATCTCTGTGTTCAGAGCTGAGCACAGATAGTGGAGTGCAGTCCCACCACAGGCTCTCAGGCTGCACTGATGGTCCATCGCACTAGATTTACTTGCATGTCAGAGCCCAATATTTTGGGCAGCCATATTGTGGTATTCTAGGGGACTCATGGGTACTTTGCAAGATCGAATTACTGTCAAGGATTATGTGGCCACTTCGACAGACTAAGATCATATGATGGTACAATGTCTGCTCACGAATGGCAAACCCGAGTGTGCCTCTTCACTGGGAATTAATGGTAATTATTTATTCAAATCATTACCAAGTAAAGATAAATTAGCTGTACCAGCTCTAACTATTTTTTTGTGAATTCATTATATTCTTAGAATTATTATCCTTGAAAAAATACATCCCATTATTGTATCCAAATGCATAATTTTACTCCTGCAGGTAACTACCCATTTATACATACTAGCTCTATAAGCAACATCTTTTATACGACCTCTAGACTTATTCATAATATTCAAAGTATCTTCATTTAACTCACTATTTATCCCAAGTTCTGTGTTAACTGAAATAATATTAATGATTGTCTTAAAAATCACCACTCACTTCAGTAATTTTTGCATCTTTCTGAATATCTAAGTAACTATAATCATTTAAATTTGAATTTTATTATATCAGTAAAATGATGTATTTATCACAAATGATATTTTGTTCTTTTACATGGGATTCCAAAGATTAAAAATTTATGCCCTGCAAATCTAAAACAAAAGGAGATTAATTTTGTTCAATTTCTAAAGGATAATGAAATTCCTTTCATAGATTAACATATGATAATCCACTAGCTTTGGAATATCATTAAGTATGCAATATTTTCCCTAATAAAAAAGTTTCCTTTCAAATGGCAACAGCCCCTAGTACATCTAATGCTCTAGCTCCTTTGAAAAATACATTTGGATTTAAGGAATGAAATTTTCACTCTGCAGTGGAGTGTGCACTGTGGGGACGAATCATGAGTTTTGCTTAGGTAGCTCAGTCGGTAGAGCACTTGCCTGCGAAAGGTAAAGGTCTCAAGCTCGAGTCTCGATCTGGCACACAGTTTCAACTTGACATAAAGTTTAATGTTTGAGTTTATTCAGAAGAACAACTGCTGAAGAAATTTAGGTAGTTGATTTAGAGCTATTTGGGTTCCATTATTTAACCAAAAATGTCTAAATTTCAAAAGAAATTTTAGATTTTTTCATTATGGACTATCGAAACCAGAGGTGCTGAGTATTGGTACTGAAAGCATAAAAATATAAAACGACATTTAATTAAATAATCAACAAATTATTATTTCAAATATGAAAAGATAAAATAAGACAGTTCAATAGCTTTAGAACATGAATACATCCAAAATGAAATGAAACATGCACCAACTTGTAATTTGAATAAAAAACTTGGCTTTTACTATCAGTTAGATATTTTAAAGAATTGTAATTTAAGAAATAAGTTTTCTGATGAAATTAAAAACTATGATGTAAAAATTTCAGAATATTTCAGTTGATTTTCTGAAGTATTCAAGAATTACAGAACAAAATAAATCTCAACAACTGCAAGAAAAGGGACAAGGATGTTTTCACTTAAAAGATGTGGTACACTATTTGGTAGAAATGAAGACCAGTTTATTTATATTGCCACATCTAAGCACTATGCCAAGAAAAACTATTATAAAGTAGGTAGTGTTGAATTAAATTATGTGTACATGGTAGATTTCTACATATAATAGTGTCAGATTAGGTTATGACAAATTATTTTATGTATTAGTTTAAACATTTTATAATTATAAGCTCATTGACCACTTAGTTAACAATGTTTAAATGTAAAGAAAATAAAGAGAAATAAATGGATCCAATGCACTTTAATGATCTACCACACTATATCAAACTATTTTGCAAACAGGGAAACGAATATGGTGGTTTACTAAATTCTCATAGAAGCACAATATGTTACAACTTTCTAAGTGACCCAACAATAGCGTTTGATCCGTTATCAAACAAGAAATTGTTGTACATTTGAAGATTAGAAACAAAACACATAAAATAAAATGTACTGTGTTAGAGAAATTGCCTAGAGGGGAAATAACTGAAATTATTTCTGAAGTCTATGAAAAACATCTTGATAAAAGTAATGTGGTTAGAAAATATCCTTGAATTGGCTATCAAATCAAGGGAAAGAGAAATATATAGAATAAGTCAAAGAATATTATAAGAGAAGTTTAATACAATTTCATAAATATGTTTTAAGTGCTATACTATTTACCTCACATCTGTTTTTAAAGAGTTTTTAAACAATACATTTTCCATCACATTTTAGATAAAATATGTAATACATATTGTGGCTCTAAGAATATATACATAGATCCACCAGGATAACATATTGCTAGAAAGAATGAAAGAGCAAATTTTCGCATTTGAATTCTATTTATATAATCTTCTTATAAAATACTTAAGATGAATTATCCACTCACTTTAACAAATTTGCATCCCTGATGCAGTTGACACTACAACATCATAAAATATAACCCCATCTGGTAGTCAGGGTTAAAAGATAATGAAAAATATGAAAATTCAGTAGCACCAGAACGGTACTATCTAAATACGAAAACATATCTATAACTGACGAATTACTGGGTCCAACTTATAATGAAAAATGAAGTTTCACATATAATGGATATACTGAGCAATAACGTTTCTAAAATAACTTCATCAGTTATATGAATTGTCAGATCCTACTCATTTTACATACTCTTCACTTTGCTGTAGACCAAATGGCTAGATAACTTTTCCCAAAAAATTCCTTTAAGTTTACTGATTCTCGCTTTATCTACTATGTAATTGGGCTTGTCATTAGATACAATGGAAGGTTGCTTATAATTTTTGAATTAATCATAGTTAGCTTCATTTTTATTTTTAGATTTTTTGGGTTCTTGTATTTCACAATTAATTTTGTGTATATATCTATCTATTTATAATTTCCTTGTAAGTCAAGTTTTTCCACATTCTTTCTTTAAGTGTTCAGTTGCATCTTCCTGTAATGTTCTTAATTCAGTACACATTGAGTAATGATTGATATTTAGTTTTCCAGTAATACTTGAAATTTTTTTAAAAATTCGTTACCATTCTCTGTTGGTAGATGTTTAGGGCATCTTATTTTGGATACTATTTTGAAAGTATCAACTAAATTTTAATTGGTTTTATCTTTACCTGGAATATCCCAAACAAATCTTATATCCATTATTTATTTTGGATATTCCTTTCAAGTTGCCTGAATCCATCTCTACTAGATCAGTTTGCCATAAATCATCTATGCCAAAATAAACAACATTTCTTCTCTTAGAATTTTTCTCATTGGATTATTAAAATACATTAATAATATCCTCATGACTATTCACTCCCTCACCTACAAAATATGTGTAACAAATTTATATTTTTTAATTTTGCACACTGTACAAACACTTTCAATCCTCTGTCTTCCATTTCATCTCTTAGTCTTTGCCGATGATGTGCTTTAGTACATTTTGTACACTTCAAACACCAAAAGGGATCTAAAACTTGTGAAGCTAAAAAAATTATTCTTCCATTCTATTATCATCATTTGATTATAAAAATAGTTCACAAAACATGAGTAATTCACCTGTAACAAGCACAGTTTTAACAGATTGATTTAGAGATATAAGCATTTTTATCTTTCATATTCATTACAAGTACTGTATTATTTAACTGAGTGGGATTTAAAATTTGACATTCATCAATGTCAACTCTTTCTATCTCTACTTTAAAATTAGTAGGTAATAACTCAACAATTACATTTGCTCCAAAATAAAATTATCATGATTTTTATGTCATACTGAAATGTGACTTTCAGTATTTTAAGATCATTATAAAACAATATTTCAGTTTATGCTTATCACACATTCCAACTTGAAGATTACTTTACTGGTTGACATATGGTGCTGAATCTGACTTTGAGAAGTAATCTGTAAAAGCTTTTTCTACTTACTTTTTTGTAGTCAACACTATGAAGTTGATTAACATTATGTATTATGATATGTTTTAGTGATCATAATACTGAATGTTTTTAGAATACTTGTATATTCAGGTTTTGTAACAAGATTATGTAGTCTGGAGCCAGCGATATCTTACTCACAGTCTACATTAGCTGATACTACTAGTTTTTCTAAATATTGTTTGGAAACTGAATCATAAACAGTGATCGTATCTTTTATTACTAATCTTCTAGCTTTAAAATCGATATAGCCCTTGGCTATTTTAAAAATTTTGCCTAATCATTTATGAAATTGTGCAATTACGTTATTTATTTCTTGAGTCAATTAACTTGATTCATTAAGCATTTTTTCGATTTTTGAATCATTTTTATTTTTAATGTTTGTTTTAAAGAATCTAATTCCTCGGATTTTATTTCAATTTCTGATTTGATTTTTCAGTGGTTTTCATATTTATCTTATTTACAACAACTTCCATTTACTACATTCAGAAATTCATTAAGTTTGTAATTATCTGACAACAGTTTTAAAACAAATAGACACAACTGACCACATATTACTGCATTGAAATTTTGTGTTCACTGAATATTGTGATATGCTGATTCTTCCTGGTATATTACCAACAAACTAATCAAAAGCAAATTTTATGTTCTTCTGTTTTATAATGAAAAATCCAGCATTTCCCAAATGATCAGAAGTGTCTAAATTTTCTATGCCACATGCATATTCTCTATTAAAATAGGTAGTTCATCAACCATGGAAACATCACAAAAGTGTTTAATTTTTAAATTCTTGTCAAGTTTTTCAGTACTGAAATTACTTAATGCATTAGGATAGGAATCGCTTTTTTTCAGTTTTCTTATTCCATGTCGTTTCTTCTTCTCCATTGCAAACATTTTATCTTTTTTGTTCTTCTAATTCATGAACACCTTTCTTTATGATTATTACCACATTCACCACAGCTGCTGCTCCCCCAGCCAATGAAACAACAGTAGCTCAATATGATAATGCAGCCAATAGTAGTGGAAGAAATCCTCCTTCATGTTGTCTTAATCCAGAATGTTCCTCCTTTTTAGTTAGATATTCAGTAATCTTTTTCACAACAAGTATGCCAAATGTTATGATTAAATTACCGCCTGTTTTTTATCCTTTTTTTCTCTCTTGCTTTTCAGTTAAGTATTATCTATATTATGTAACTGTTCAGTACTGCTTTTGATTTGATTTTGGTACTAGGTAGCAATTTGTAATCAATGCTGAAATGACTGATTTACACAAATAAAAATATTATGAGTATTAACATTTTTTTAATCCCCATCAACTTTCATCAAGCTCTAAACTCACACCTAATTCTCTTTTACTGTACATTAGTCCTCTGACTGCTGTTGCAGCTCATTTTTCTCCAAGTGAACTATCAGAAACATGCATTCTGTCCTTCACTGTTAGTTCAAGTAGTTTATCTGCTTCACATCTTTTTTAATTTTTAAAAATCTTTATTGTCTGTTTGTGCAGTGTCATGTTTACATGCTTCATATCATGGATTTATCACCAGGTCAATACATGCTAGTCTTTCATTTAGTTTAGTTAATGATCCATAGAACAAGTATCCTGGTAGATGCATTCTGGCCATGAAAAATTGTTCAAAGCCCAATGTACTCATCTTTCACCATACTTTTCACTTTCCCAAATGTGTGAGGAAGATTATTGAAAAATCTAATCAAATACAGAATTTTATTTAGATTGTTGATGATGTAGCCACTAACTTACTTTTTTACATTTGCATTATTCTCACTTTTTCATTATGATAATTTTTTCCAGCAAATTCATCACCATGATTTACTAATAATTTGTTATTTAATTCTGTACATCCTTCATCCAAACATATTCATCTAGTTGTACCATATATTTTTTAACTACACCTTCATCAAAACCTGAGTCTAAATCTGATTTTGATATTGGGTAACATATTTCATCAATTCCTTTTATCAAACATTTGTATTTTTTTCTCTGCCTGATTTAATTTTATATGGATCAGTATCAGAGTATAATGCTGCCAGATGGAACAAAATATCTGCACAATTTGATAAATTAAATGCTACAAATTGTTCATTCATATCATTCAAAGTAATATCTTTTTTTAGTCAACAGAATCATTAACCCATCTGTAATTACAAATTCCTTTTCACCAACAGTTAATTCAGGTAGCAAAGAACTTACAAATTTAAATGTGTGCATAGGTTTTAAGCCAAAAACTTTATTTTTGCATGGTTAACATCCTTTCTCTTATATTTATTTTTTAACTTTTCTGCTCTTATTTTCTCATTTACTAAATGTGGTTTTTAAATTTTTTCTACAATTACTTCTTCTTCATATGTATTTAGTGCAGCTTGTATTTCTCATTCACTTAATCTATAGTCATACAAAGCAGAATGATCATCAGATGAACTGTGCAATAGATTAATTTGATAAATCTTCAAATTCTTCTAAATGTCTATGATGGTATGGAACAATTTATTTTCAATGTTTCTATTTTCTTTAATTGTTTTCAGAACATTATCACCTAATCCCTCAACACCATGTTTTACCTGCTAGATTGCAACAACTTCTGGGTCATATTTTGCAAATATTTACTCTAGGTAAAAAAAATCATCAAACAAATGCTTTTAACATTTAACATTTAATGTCTATATTTTAAGTTATAAAATTTTGAATCTGACATCTGTAGTTGCCTTCATTATGTTTCCTAGTCAAGTCTATCGTGAAATCTGAACTGGTTATCATTCCAGCATGTACTTCACATTTCATTAATTTCATCAAATTTTTAATCACCACCACAAACTCATGATAAATGTGACCTAAATTTCTGTCATCTTGTATGTAAGTACTTAAAAAAATTGAGATTACCTTGAGATAATTGGCTTGGTATTTTTGAGTATGTCTGAGATAAATAAAAACAGTCTATTCCTTTACATTTTCCTTTAGCAAAATATTCTCTAACTACATCTTGCTTTTCGAGAATGAAATAATCAAATACTACTAGTGAATTTTCTTGGCATTGATCTAATGGTATTATTTCCTCTTTATTTTCAATAAATGTAGTATCTTTCATCGTCAATTTCTTTACACCTTTTTCCAAATTCTTGATATTTTGATTGATCTTAAATTTTGAAGGAAACTTACAAATGATTAATTTTATCCCACTTTAACCATCCTGGAGCTAGAATATAATTGTCAATCATTAACACTCTTTTTCCACAAATATTTGGTTTTATTATTGCATGTCAAATAGAGCTAGCTAAGAGCTTTCTTATTAGGAATTCTTATTTTTGGTTCTCAATCAGTCCTGCAACAACTAAAGCAGTCTTTATTGCAGGTCATTTAATTACATAAAATTTTATTAGGTTTAAATTAGTCACTTATTGCAATTAAGTGGTAATTCATCGCTTATCTAAGGAAGGTTAACTGCACCTTTACAAGAAAGTTATAGCAATGATGCACTAGTTATTTTATGCAACATTTCTAACTCTGAATGTAACATAAAAAATAATAAACCATTTCATGATAGAGAAACAGTATGAATTCTTGTTGGCCAACATAGCTTGAATGTGTTAATTCAAAAAAGCCTAATATACACATTAAAGCAAATGGAATTTTATATAGAGTTATTATTAAGAGTGATAATAAATTATATATGAATAAAAAAGATGGTACTGGAAATTTGTTAGGATTTAGTAATCAAATTATTGAAGTAAATGGACAGACTGTTGCTAATGATGTCTCTAAAATTATTCCTTTTGAATTAATCAGCATAAATGTCAATTTTATTGATGGAATGTTTGAGAGCATAATGATCATTTTCATTGAGAAACTGTTTATTGCTTCATTCAAGCCCAATGCTGAATTTATGAACCACATTATCATCTAGTAATTCCAATTCACAATAAAATTCAGGACTGAGTAATAATAACTATAACTGTAAAAATGGCAGTTTTATTGAGTTTAAGGGCGTTTGTGTGACAGTTGTTTTAGAAATGACTCAAAAACCTCTATCCTAATTAAATGAAAAGATTGAGAGCTACCATTCTTACTCATCCCTTCTGAATGAGAAAAGTAAATGTAAGCTAAATGTTGCTTATAATTATACTGGGATTGATATCACTATTGGTTACACATGGATTCACCCTAATCATGCTCAGTTAGACATGAGTTTCAGGCTGATGGATCTGATTATACAGCATATGATGGAGACTCTAATAAAAAGATAACTGATAACTATGTGTCAAAATTATCTGACTTCGTGACTATAAAGAAAAGGAATAATATTTTATCTAGGATAGGACATCCTTTTATTTATTTGTCTATTTTTCTACATCTGATTTCATCTGTTGATGGCAAAATAAGCATGGAAGAACATAAACTTAATAATGGTGAAATAAACAGCAAGAGAAATGAAGTACTGTATCCACTAGAAACTTTAGGAGGATTTTTTATGATTATAAAGTAATTATGTGAGAATGATATCTTACTGTATTTTTCTCATGGAGTTCAATTGCTGGAGATGCTGTCTTAGATGGGCTGATGTAAATAATGGTGATGAAGATCAGGCTTCACTCTCAAACAAGGGAAAAATTGTTGTAAAAAGTATGGATATACATGTGTATTGTTAAATATGAGCCATTATTATGAGCTTGAACAACGAGAAAATATATAGAAAAACCCTAAAGTGCCTGTATCTGATATGAACTATGAACTGTAGAAGTTGCTGGATTGATTAACAATAAAAATTTAGAGCTAGATATTATGAATTACTATAACTCAGTGGAATGGGATACACCATACTTTGTTTTTGTTGGTTTTCAAACTAAATGTAAAAATAACCAGCTGGTTCATTTATCACTACATGATCATGTTAAGGTACAGAATATCTATTTTAAAAATGGGAGGAATGAAGTCTTCTCTCAGGAAATGTGGAATATTAATCCACCAGATAATTTTCTTGAAGTATATGACACATTTCATGCTTTTAAACGACTTACACAAAAGAAAGGAGAATTTCATATAAATCGTTATAATTTCATGATAAATTATTGAGTTTATGTCATAAATTTGACTCATAGGAAAAATGTAGTAGCCACACAAAAAACTGTTTTAAAACTGTGTGCTTCATTCAGTGACAAAATACCCTTAAGTACATTGGTGTATGTAATAAGGTATGATAGAAAGAGCATCATATATGGTGCACAACGCAGATCCTTATTTTCTTGAACTCGATTTTTTCAATAAAAGGGAATGTAAGAAACAAATATCCTCCTCTTTTTACTTCTCTTAATTTTCTATGTATATCATAATAAATTTTATGCTTTTATATGAATAGAAATGTTGGGAGAGTAGAGAGATTCAGTATATTTAGGCTAACTTTTATAAGAAAAAAGTGAACTTGAACCTATAGAAATCATCAGCAATGGTAACGAAAGATATATGGAAGTAACCCTTATTATTTCAACAGCCTTCCTATAGAAATCGTCAGCAATGGCAACGAAAGATATATGGAAGTAACCCTTATTATTTCAACAGGCTTGTCAAAGAGGGTGGAGGAGTGGACACAGGTTCAGGGCATTCTCTTGCTTTGGTGTGGAAAACTGCCCCTTCAGCACAGAGGTATCAGCTATGATCAACAGCATGAGGAGGCAGAAGGCATCGAAAACCACTGCATTAAAGATACATGTTTGTCCACAGGACTTGTGCCCTGGAACTGAATAATTGTCATGATCATCTCTCCATAGCAAAAGATTCAGGACTAGTCTCCCATTCGGATCTGCAGGAGAGAACTACCAAGGGGGAGGTGACCATGAGAAAAAGATTAGATTACCAACAGAAGGGTAACGTTCTAGAAGTTGGAGCTCAGCAGGCCAGAAGTTTGAACGTGGCAGGGAAGCTAGAAAATCAGAAAAAGGAAATCCTAAGGCTCAATCCAGATATAGTAAGGGTCAGTGAAGTGAAATGTAAACAAGACAAGGATTTCCGGTCAGATGAGTACAGGGTAACAGAAACAGAATTGGTATAAGTGGAGTAGGACTCCTTATGAATAGGAAGGTAGGGTCAGAGAATGAATTGCTGTGAACAGGTTAGTAATAGGAATTGTTGTGAACAGGTTAGTAATAGGATTGTTCTCATCAGAATCGACAGCAACCGAAGACCAACAAGAGTAGTTTATGTATACATGACGACGTCACTAACTGAAGATGAAGAGACAGAAGGATATGAGGACACTGAACAAGTAATTCAGTGCATACAGGAAGCTTAACATCTAATGGTCATGGAGGACTGAAATACAGTTCTAGGGGAAGGTATAGAAGAAATGATTACAAAAGACTATTGGCTTGGTAGTAAGAAAGAGATAAGAGGAAGACAAATATCGAATACAATGTTGAAGAACTGTAAGAGAAGTAGGAGGTATACCTGGGAAAGGCCAGGAGGTATGGGAATATTCCAGTTGGATTACATCATTGTCAGGCAGAGATGGGAATCCAGCATAAGAATCAGAATTTAAAACACCTTTGGAAGGTTTAAGATCAAATCAGATAGTAACAAATACCATTCCTTGGGAATTTCTAAAGTCACTGATGAATGCAGCTACAAAACGATTAATCATGTTTGTGTGTAGAATGTATGAGACTGGCGATATATCAACACTCTTTCAGAAAAATATCACCCACATACCTCTGAAGATTACAAGATCTGGTAAATGCAAGAATTATCGAACAATCAGCTTAACAGCTCATGCATCCAAGATGCTGACAAGAATGATGTGCAGAAGAATGTAAAAGGAAGTTGAGGTTATGTTTGATGGTATATATATATATATATATATATATATATATATATATATATATATATATAATTTGGTAGCCATAAAATATATAAAAGGGCACAGTAATGCTTTCTGAAGATGTGTACTTGTGTACGAGCATTTTAATTGAAAAACCTATGGTCTTCACATTTTTATGAATTTCCTGCTTTTAAATTAATTTTTTCAATTCAATCTACGTTTGTAAATGTGAGTACATATGTATAGATTTCCACTTCTCCTAAAATAGCCATTTCGTGACCTCTGACAAGTCTGTGTAACAGATTCAGGTTATCATCTAGACTTGAAATAAAATATTTTTCTTATTTGTGATACAAAGAGAATATGGATTGGTTTTTATGCAAGTACATGTCTTTCATCTTCCATACAGTTGGTCCTATACAAACTTTCTTACAAGCAGCACATCTAATCTCAGATATATCACACTGGTCAAACTGAACTGTTTTGTAGATATTTTTCAAAATGCACAATTCCATTCATACTGAAAAACTAAATTGTGAATGTAGGTTTGACAGTGGGTCTAGTTTATTGTGCTCCTTTTTATCATATAGATACATCAGTAGCCCATTGTGACAACTGGTCTCTATGTCACATCAATAAACTTATCATTCATCCCTCATGTTGCTTCTTTTAGGTGAATAGTCCGTCATCACATGTATATTTAAGTAGTTCCTTTCCATGTACACTTAATATTCCTTCTGCATTTAATTCTTCATACTATAAATACACATCCTTGCTGCTCGAGAAATGTTCGGTTTTTTGGTAAAAATCTCATAACAGTACCAGTTGAGCTTCCAACTACTTCTGCAAATTATTTGATTCAGAAGACAGTTGAGGGGGATCGAATCCTCATTTTCTGAATGTGAGCATCACGAGTTCATGTGGAAGGCCTTTTTGGTCAGGAATCATTTCCAGTTCTTTGCCAGTCACTTTGTAACATGATAACCTTTTGTAACTCAGCGTTGCACTTAGACTATCACATCAATAAAATTGCTTCAAAAGTTTACTTGTTATAGTAAATATTTTCTTTGTTTTTGGACAAAATACCATAATCCAGCATTGCTCCCCTAACAGAGATATCGCAAAAATTAACTTGAACATTGTACTACTTTCCACTCATAATAACTTGGAAATCAATGAAACCATCGTCAATGTAAAGAAATTTTCATAACTCAGGAGATTATAAGAGATACAATAGTTCGTTACTGTTTTTTTCTTTTCCAAAAGTAACTAACTGAGTATCAATGTAAAGGCGCAAAGAGTATCCTCACTACAGGATGTAATGTGCAAGACAATGAGTTCGAATCTTCTACGCCTGCTAAGTGAAAAAGTTTTGGTAATATTATTTAACCTCAGTATTTGTTGCTACATTTATTGCCAAGTAATTACCATAATTAGCCAATAATTCATATTTATTTGATACATACAGGTCTACAATAACGTATCACATTTCACTGTCATCATATATTAGCAAGAATAAAAGCTGTTTAGTTTCCTTTACTATTATTTTTTATTTTACAATCAGAGCTATTAATTGTTTCCTCCTATTTTTTGTCGATTTCAAAGAGCTAAAGATTTCATCTTCATGCACTTCGCATTGTACTCCATTTATCACACACCTGCAAGTGTATCAGGTCATCATTTTGCAGCACAAAAGGTTCTGGAGAAATGCCGATTCATTGCCTTGCTACCCCATGTATTAATTTTAGGATTAAATGAAGTAGTAAATGAAATATACGTACATCTATATTTAGATTTATAATCGCTAAATTGTTCTTAGATAGTGATTGTACATAGTAAGAAAGTAATGGATGAGTCGGTATTGTTATCATTCTAGGATTCATCAAGCTGATGCCCAAAAGAATAAGCACTTCCTCTAACAAGGTTTTTCCTTCTGGTCTGTATAATTGTCACGTACTGACAGACAGTAAGCTGTAACATTCTGAAAAGTGTTTATAGTAATTACAAGGCAATTATTATTTTCAAAATTTGTTTCTTGTAAAAATTGTACTTTGTGAATACAATCTTCCATCGACAATAAGGCATTGTTAACATTTTTCAACACACAGAAAAAGTGATGGATTGCTACAATACCATTATTACCAAATGTGTATTTCACCTCGGCCTTTCAGCTTTTTAAGTGCATTCGTTAAGATGCAGACTTTTTTTTACTTCACAGTATAGGCACCTGGGTTTTAATTTTTCTGCAACTGTACGTTGATAACTGGCGGTATCGATTTAAGGTTCAAAGCAAAATGTAAACAAACCAACGATTGGTTTAATTTTGCGGGCTTCAGATAGTACAAAGAGAAATCGCAAGCGCCTAAAGCCAGATAAATACAGGCTGTTTCCAAAACAATATACGTATTTCGAATGCATATATTTATTAAACTTTAACACATAAGAATATGAAACTTCACATGCATATTTAAGAACCTCTCAAGTTCAGATTACAGATGTTCAGTATGTCCTCCATCAGCGATACGAACAATATCACATCGATACTCAAATTCCTCCCATACACGGATAAGCATGTCCTTCGTCACTGATGTTATGGCAGTACGGATCCGGTTCTTCAGCTCTTCCAGGTTCTGGGGGAGTGGTGGTACATACATCTACATCATACTCCACACGCCACCTAATGGTGTGTGGCGGAGGGCACTTTCGATACCACTATCTGATCCCTCGAACCCTGCTCCACTCGCGAATGGTGCGTGAGTCGTGTGAAGTTAGCACCCCTCTTTCGAGAAATATAAATTTTTTTGACAGTTCTTGATAGATGTACCATAGTTCTACAGTTCTTTGTGCAAAATTTCAATAGTTCTGCAGAATTTAGCGAAGAAAACAATATTCGAAAAAATTTTCGTATCGAAAACATTTTTTTGTCAATTTTCGAAAAATGTAAATAAGTACAAGAGTTCTGAGCACAGTTCTGAACAGAGCTCCAAGAGTTCTTTCGAAAATCCAAGTAACATTTTTTTGTGCAGCTAATAGTTTACGAGATAATTGCATTTTAAGGAGAAAATCTTTTCACTTACTGTGAAGTTGGCACCCTTTTTTTCAGAAATGTATGTTTTTTCAGAATTCTTGATAGATATGGCATATTCTAGAGTTCTTTGTACAAAATTTGAATAGTTCTACAGAATTTAACGAAGAAAACAACAATACTCGAAAAAATTTCGTGTAGCAAACATTCTTTATTAATTTTCGCAAAAAGTAAATCCGTATAACAGTTCTGAACAGAATACCAAGAGCTCTATCGAAAATCCTAATATCTTTTTGTGGCGATGATAGTTTATATGGTAACTGCTTTGATGTTAGACCCACTGTCTCCATAGAAAAAAGTAAATTCGTGCAACAGTTCTGATGAACAGTTATGGCTAACACCCCAAGACTTCTATCGATAACCATAATAACATTTTTTGTGGTTATTATAGTTTGTAAGGTAATTGATTAATTGTGGAGCTCACTTACTCTACAAAAAAATATGTCTATTGGTATGTTCTGATGACAGCTCTGGATAGCATTGTAAGAGTTCTATCAAAAATACTAGAAACATATTCTGTGCAGGTAATTGTTTATGTAGTAACTGCATTTAATAAGGAATGCTTATGGGCATTTCCCATCAAGTTTGAATCCCTTTTACGAGAAATATACATTTTTTTCATAGTTCTTGATATATATGCAATAGTTCTAGATTTCTCTGCTCAAAACACAAATAGTTCTGCAGAATTTCGGGAAGAAAACAATAACTCAGCAAAATTTTGATATGGTAAAAAATTATTTGTATAACAGTTCTGTTGGCAGTTCTGGATAGCATCTGAAGGGTTGTATTGTAAATGATAAGAACATTTTTGTGGCGATATTAGTTTATTCGATAATTGTTTTAATCTGATAGTCACTTTCTCTACGATAGCAAAATACGTAGAATAGTTCTGATGACAGTTCTGAAGAGCACCCACAGAGTTCTACCAAAAACTATAATAACATTATTTGTGATGATGACATTATATGAGATAATTAATATGGGACTCACTTTTGTCATGTAAAAGTAATAAATTCGTAAAAAAGGTCTGATGGCATTTCTTAATAGGACCCTAAGAGTTCTACCGAAAACTGCAATAACATTTTTTGTGGGGATAACAGTTAATAAGATAACAGCATTTTCGAGAGACCCACTTGATATACATTATAATAAATCGGCACAACCCTTTTGTTGACGGTTCTGGATAGCACCGAAAGAGTTCTTTTAAAAACTCTCATAACATTTTTATGGTGCCAGTAGATATGAAATAGATTGTATGTTCACTCTGCAGTGGGTGTGCGCCGATGTGAAACTTACTGGCAGATAAAAACTGTGGGCTGGCCCGGGTCTCTAACCTCAGGCTGTAACGAAGGAATATTGTTACAATATCCTTTCGCCCAGGAGTGCTACTTCTGCAATTTTCGTAGGACAAGTTCTACGAAATTGGGAACGCAGGAGATGAGGTACTGCTGGAAATAGAGCTATGAGGAGGATCGTAAATTCTCACTTTTATTTTGGAAAAACGAAAACCGAAAACCCGGATGTATATTCTACTAAATACAAAAGTCTAAATGTTCAACACTATACAAATGCCAGTACACCTTCTTAAGATTGACTGTAGTAACTGTAGGTGGAAGCGTGGGATGTGCACACTTAGATGATTCAAGGAGACAAGGGTCGTCAGAGCAAAACAAACAGATGGCTGAGAGAGCAAATACATTCACACATTGTTTTACGTAATAAAATTCATCTGGTTCTTCCTGATTCCAGAAATATACACTTCATGCACAGTACCTCGTAATTCGCATGCTTAAATGTCATTTTGTTTAATTTGGCGTGCCACGCCAGATTAGCCGAGCGGTCTCAGGCGCTGCAGTCATGGACTGTGCGGCTGGTCCTGGCAGAGGTTCGAGTCCTCCCTCGGGCATGGGTGTGTGTGTTTGTACTTAGGATAATTTAGGTTAAGTAGTGTGTAAGCTTAGGGACTGATGACCTTAGCATTTAAGTCCCATAAGATTTCATACACATTTGAACAATTAATTTGGGCGCCGCAGTTTCCGTAGAACCTCGTTTATGTAATCGGGCATGGGTGTGTGTGTTTGTACTTAGGATAATTTAGGTTAAGTAGTGTGTAAGCTTAGGGACTGATGACCTTAGCATTTAAGTCCCATAAGATTTCATACACATTTGAACAATTAATTTGGGCGCCGCAGTTTCCGTAGAACCTCGTTTATGTAATATCTTTGAAGAACCTGTCGACTGTCTTATGTGCAGGAAAAATATTTACATGGCATAAAACAAAATCACAATGCGTTTCAACAGTTAATGGTGGAGTAAAAGTGGTTAAAATGGCTCTGAGCACTATGGCACTTAACTTCTGAGGTCATCAGTCCACTAGAACTTAGAGCTACTTAAACCTAACGAACCTAAGGACATCACACTCATCCACGCCCTAGGTAGGATTCGAACCTGCGACCGGAGCGGTCGCGCGGTTCCAGATTGTAGCGCGTAGAACCGCTCGGCCACGCCAGCCAGCCTGATGGAGTAAAGATTAAAAACAATGAGCAGAACAGGCATCAAAACTAGGGACAACATGAAAATTGTGCTGGTATGGGCGGACAGGCAACATGTCACATAAACTGAAAAAGGTGCTAAAAGCATGAAAACGGAGGCCAGAATAACAAAGAAAAGAAGCAAAACTAAATAAAATGAAAAGGACATGAAAGGTATCAACAGGATTATGGAGCAGGAATGGTTTGCAATGTCGTCATTGAGAAGAAAATGACATACAAATCTTTAGTTTCAATTTTCTGCAATCAACGTGTTTGCATACAGAGATACTGTTACATGTATCTCATCCACTATTAAAACTACATAAACAAAGCTATGGATGAATAATAATGTAGTGCTTGCCTACACACTGAACCACATTATTCAACAATGGATTAAATATTTTAAGCTGCAGTATGTCATATTATGTTCTTAAATTATTGAGAGAAAAAGTTTTCTCTTAAAATACATTGTTTTTAAAATAATCAAAACAGGAAACTGAAAAATATTACTGGTTTGCTGTTTCAACAAGGTAATAATTCAAAGAATAAAATTAGTTTTTTATCTTTTATTTGGAATAGCGTGTAAGTACATTGAACCTAAAATAACAATTACGTGTAATTCAGTATGTAAGAAAAACATCAATATTCACTGCACAATGTATTCCACAGATTTACAATGTTTTTCACCTAGAGCTCATAATATACCAATTCTTTGATCAAAGTTTCCTTCCTGAATCTATTGACAGTCTTGCATTATTAAATTTGAAAGTGCCAGGAAAAACTACAGTCCGTGATGTAAAGGTCCCCTTAACAGCTCTTCTTCAGGATACACTAAAACCCAGAAGGAAATACATATGTAGGGAATTCAGTAATAAATAAGCATAGAATTTATGAGTTGTGAAACAACTATGAAAAATAAGTACAAAAAATATATACGTGAAATTTAGGGCATAAAATGCTCTTATTCTAGTAACTAAAACAGGAGGGCTGTGGTTGCAGAAACAAAGATACGAAGAACTAACATAAGAGCTGTATTTGTAATATTTAGATATCAACTTTTAGCAAGTGCTTACCTTATAAAGCAAAGTTCCTATGTAGGAACTACTTGTTTCGTCTCGTCGGTCTTGTAGCTGCCATTTGAAAATTTTCCTGTCTTGACATACATGAACAGGTGTGGAGAAATTATCGTTTCTTTTGAAACTCTCTGTACATCTTTATACAGGTCATCGTACTGCTTCCAGTAGGTTCCATCGAAGACATATGCCATGTAGTGTTTGATGGAGCTATTATAATGAATGGCACCAACGAGACTGTACTCTTGATTGTCGACAACGACTTCTTTCGTGATCGTTTGCAACACGCATTTCTTCCTTTGATTTGGAGGAAACTGATCTTCAGTTAGCGGACAAGTTGTTATAGTAGTATCCATCATCAAGTAGCATCCGAATTTCTTTTCTTCGACTGCTTCTCCTTTACATTCCTTGCATTTTATGATAGTCTTTAGACCTCCATTTGTTGCATCTACAACCTCTTGCATGAAATTATAACCAAGTCTGAAAAGCACATACGTATCAACGGAAATATAATGTAGTTTCACACAGCGTGAATTTAGGCACGTCAGACACGATATCTTTTTGTTGCAAATCGGGTTATCTTTTAATATTGTCAGGTATAATTCCCCAAAATTCAACTCTGCATTCAGAAACAATATTTTTCGAGGGATTACTCCTTTTTTTTATGAACGGTATCACATATAAAATATCAAATCTCTGCTTAAAATGCTGTGAGTTTATAATTTTTTTGGTCCAAAACATCCAAAGCCAGATTAAAAAATGGATGGCTCACCATTTGAATGGTATTTTGAAATCATCACTGAGTGATATTGCTTGCATGAATAAGGTTATCAAAGAATCGAAACCGCACGTTCCCTTCAAGTTGTAGGTAGCAGATTTGAATTTGCTTGAGGATCCATTTGGTAAAAGTGGCATATTAATGTCTATGAATTTCTTAGTCGAATTCCAGTTTGGGCAATCATCTAAGTAGTTTTTCTTGCTCTTAGTTTGCATGCTCGATGTGACAATGATTTCATTTTCAAGCTTTTTCAGCATTGTACTCTCCTCCATTTTATTGTTACAGGTCTCTCGGTTTTCTTCTGTTTTCGAACCACAGGATGAAATTTCAGCGACATCCCTGTTGAAACATGATTCTCGATAGTCTTTTGTGGAATGACATATCTCTTTAGAGTCCAAATTCGGCAGTAAATTATTATCTGAAGAGCGCTGAAAACACATACTATCACTTTTGACTGAGAGACTGTTGTTCTCCGCATTCATAACAAGTGAGCACCAAGTAGGAGAAAATCTGTATTCAAAACTATTAAAAATTTTGTATAACTCTGTCTCATTGGCATCATCGAGGTGGGTCTCACTTCGTAAGGTATTGTTCAGTGTGCTCTCAGAATTATCAAGGATATGATTGTTTTTGGGGTTTGTTGTCTTCAGCTTCTTATTTTTTCCTCTCCAGTTTTCTTCTTCACGGTAAGGCAACGATGCTTCAGTTGGTTTGTGCTTCACAGCTTGCTTTGAATCTTGTTTTTCCATCATAAGTGGCGCTAACAGTTTTGTTTCCTCACGCAGCCACTTCAAACGTTGAAAAATGAATTTGTCTACTCGTAAAGGCAGCTTGTCAAACCCCTTGTCTTTAATTTTGAAAATTGTCCTTCAGTAGCTGCCAAACGAATAGATAAAGGAATATGGAAAGAAGGATACATCACAGCTGTCCACAGTAGTATATAGTACATCAACTCTTTCAGCATCTCTGCAGCATTAGGAATGTTGTACGGATTCACATAAAAGAGATTGTCATCCTTAGTCTGATTCGCAATGACTTCAGCTTCATTGTAGATACGTTTTGCCCTATCAATCCACGCGTTTGCAGTTGATTCCTTAGAGTTCAAAATTAATTCCAAAAGACAGTCATCATTGTTTTCAACATCATCAGTTTTCTTGCCATCATCTTTGTTTTCGTCAATATATGAATGACGTGGACCACCTCTGATAATGTTATCAAGGTGGCGCTGATGTTCCATTGATGAATATTCTTGACCGCACTCATCAATACCAAGATGTTCACTCAACGCAACAACCAAAAGTGAGCGCAAAGCACTTTCAATATCACTAAAATCTGTCATCATGTAAATATGGGCCAAAACTCGAAGATAAAGTTGTTTGTCTTGTGATTTACTTCTCGAGAAGCATTTCCACCTCGAAATCATAACCATAAAATGGTTTAAATCTATTCTCAAACAACTCGATGGTAGAATTACTCTTTCATGCAAAACAATATGACTATAACACCTATTCAAATAATCTGTTAAGTCCGAGAAATTGGCTATTGCTCCAGAAATGGCAACCTACAAAGCCTTACCAAAATCAGTTACCATGATTTTTGGTCAGGGATCTCTAGATCTGACGATTTCCATAAAGAAAAATGACAAGAATGATGTGTCATGCGTAGAGGATATCATCTGATAAGTTGGGCAACTGATTGATGATCGATTGACGATATTTGGATCTTTACTAGTGACGTTTACTTCGCGGATGCACATATACTGATACAGGTATATGTACTTTGACTTAATTTTCACACAGTCAGCACTGTTTGACAGATCCCCAAATCGTGAAATAACTCGAAATGCAACGCCACCTGTAGCATCTACTGAATCGTATACACTGCTATTGATTTGATGACAAATATTTGTGCAACTGACTTTGATGTTTCAGCAAAAATATACAGAAGAATTGGTCCAATCCGATTGCGTGAATTTCGTCCCGATGGGTTGTATGTTTTGCAGTTTGCAGGTTTTCAACAGGCTTACTAGTTGTTATACCAAACCGTTTGTCCCTTTCCTCTTCTTTAGCCTTTCTCAACACATCAGCATTTGGTAAATTTGGAGGAATCATGTCTCCGTAAGACATATTTTTCGCTTCATAATTTCGCCAAAGAGCTGCAGGCATCCTGTTATCAACCAGTTTAGCAGCTACTTGTTGTCTTCTCGCGCCACGAAGTTGTCTTCTTTTCGGGTGAATACTATCGTCTGAAAAGTTTGAAAGTCTGCAGTTTAGAATAACATTGTTGTCCTTTTTTTGCTTCTTCAGAGCAAACCCTTCGAAAGTGGCTCTGCATTCTGTACATCTTCCTTTGATCTTCAAGAAGTACTGTGAACTTGAACTTTCACACACTTTCGCGTATTTGAAAGAAAAGGCACATGGAATTTTGTGATGTTCATAAATTTTATCAGCCATCAAATCGGTCCATTTCCCTATTTCCAGTCTTGAAGGCTTTCCAAGTTTCCTCTTTGTTGGTTTTATGGTAGACCATTTTTCTGCTGACGGTAGTAAGTCGAATTGCTATGTCATGTCCTTGTTGCACCAAGAACCAAAAATATCCCACCACTCATCTTTGCTGTCGTCGTCATTTTTTTCAACGAAACATTCCAGCCTGAAAGTGTTTCTAACAAAAGTAATTCTGGTTGATTGTACATTTTTATGGGTATTACGGTTCATAAATATCACTTACACAACAGCACCAACTGCACAACAGGCACTGACTGCGCAAGAGCTCTGACTGAACGAGCATAATGATTATTCGCGCGAGAGTGAGCAGTATTGTTACGTTTAGTCATTAGGGGCAGATCAAGGAGCGAAATGCAGCGCTGGCGGGCGGCTTCACACGACGCGGCGCGCGCCACCCAAAAGGTGCAGCTGTTGTTGTCATTAGCTTTGATGCTACCGCGAGAAGCTTTGATGCTACCTCTATTGTAACTACTACACTGACGCGTTTGCCGATTGTTTAAAAGACGCAGTTCACGTGTTCATTGTTTCCAGATTTAGTGCCACGACTTCTGCATTGTTGCTGAGCTTTGTTTATTATTTTTTGGTCTTGAGAGGTCTCAGGGATGTATCATAGTTTTCATTATCCTTCCATCGGGCGCAGCTGTTCAGATTGACACATGTCGAAATTTTCTGTAAATTACTTTTCAACAATTTGCAGTATTGGCGCTGCTTCGTTAACAGCTTCCCTTCTCTGTATGCTTTTCATTGTTGTGTGATTCTGTAAATTACTTGTCAACATTGGCAGCACTGGCGCCTTCTCGTTATAGCTTCCTTTCTCTGTATGCTTTGATTGTTGTATGATTCAGTATCGACGCTAATGCTCTCTTGATGAGATATGAGCCGATTGCTCGTTTTTATCCACTGTGCCCTTTCGTATTTCATTTCAGCAATTAATTTATTTGTTTATCAACGTAGTAAGTAGTACAAAGCTAATCCAGAATGTAAACTGCACTTAAATTCTGTTTGAACTGTTTAATAGTCAGTGTCCGCTGTCTGAACTTCAAATATCAGATTAATACACTGCGCCTGGTTGAGTTATTTTATAGGAATTTTATTTTAAGTGGGAAGTACTAGATCATGTTGAAGAAATCCAAAGCATATTGTTCGAAGAGGATAATATTATTAGAAATTTACCTGGACCAATAGGTGCAGCCAAAGCAGCCTTTGTGATGCTGTAATTACCTCATAGATGACGATATTTGTCTATTGTAGTTTTGTATTCCAATCAGAATTTTGAGAGCATCAAAGCTTAATTTCAGCGTGAGAGAGGAGTAAAAATCACTAGATGTTATTGAATTGAAAGCCTTCATCAGTCTCTTGTTCTTAATTGTTGTTAACAAAAGTAACAGATAAAGCCTGGAAGATCTGTCTGGAACTGATGGTGATGGCATTGAAAAATTTCACCTCGCAAATGAACATAAAACTTTTCAAATTTATTGTGGAGTGCCTTAGATTTTACAGTCGCGCTATTCGTGATGAAAGGAGACAATTAGACAAGCTAACAGCAATTCGGGATATATTTACTGTGTTTGTACGCAACTACCACAAACCTTACACCCTTGGAGAAAATGTTACAGTAGACAAGAAGTTGGAAGGATTCTGTGGAAGTTAAGGTTTTCGCCAATATGCACCTATCAGAACAAAGGAGTATGGATTCTTAAGTGTGGATTCTTAAGTATTTTACCTGTACAATTTGTAAATATACGCTGTGTTGCATCCAGAAGGATTTACCAACAGAGCAATAAACATTTTGATGTTGTTCTGTGACTGTGTAAACCTATATGGTCAGGTCGAAATGTGTAAGCGGACAACTGGTTTACTAGTACTGGAGTGATAATAGAGCTATGAAGGGAGAATTTTCCTATTGTTGGCATGATGAAGAAAAACAAGCGTGAGATTTCTCTAGAGTTTGCTATCAGTAAAAGAAGGGCTGCCCACATTTCCTTTTTTGGCTTCCACAAGACTGAACTCTAGTTTCCTCCGTACCTAAAAAGGGGAAGTGTGTGATCCTGGCATCACCTTTGCATGAAGATAATTCGATAGATGCTGACACTGTACATAAACGGAAGCCATCCATCGTAAATTTTACAGTAGCGTTAAGTGTGGTATTTTCACAGCGGATAAGCCGAATGCTTTGTACAACGCTGCAAGAAATGTGCGCTGCTGGTCAATGGTTATATTTTTGTAATGATCAGTACAGTTGGAATCTATGCACAAGTGATTTATTGCGGCAACAGTAAGAATTGTATCAGAAGGAAAGGGTTCCTGAATCAGCTATGTTATACATTGTTGTTTTCTTCGCTAAATTCTGCAGAACTATTGAAATTTTGTACAGAGAACTCTAGAACTATGACCTATCTATCAAGAACTCTGAAAAAAATATATATTTTTGAAAAAATTTAGTTAAGTTGCAATTACCTCTTAAACTATTACCTGCACAAAAAAATTCTACTAGGATTTGCGATAGAACTCTTCACGTGGTGTCCAGAACTGTCATCTGAACTGTTGTATGAATATATTTATATTTTCTGTAGACAAAGTGTGTCCCACATTAATTTATCAATTTATCAATTTATCACAAACTATTATCGCCATAGGAAAATTTTATTAGGATTTTCGATAGAGCTCTTGGGGTTCTGTTCAGAACTGTCCTCAGAACTGTTGTACAAGTTTAATTTTTGCGAAAATTGACAAAAAAAGTTTACGATACGAAAATTTTTTCGAGTATTGTTGTTTTCTTCGCTAAGTTCTGCAGACCTATTGAAATTTTCTACAAAGAACTCAAGAACTATGGCATACCTGTCAAGAACTCTGAAAAAATATACATTTCTGAAAAAAAGGGTGCCAACTTCACAGTAAGTGAGAAGATTTTCTCCTTAAAGTGCAATTATCTCGTAAACTATTAGCTGCACAAAAAAGCGTTACTTGGGTTTTCGATAGAACTCTTGGGGTTCTGTTCAGAACTGTGCTCAGAACTGTTGCACTTACTTACAAGTTGCGAAAACTGACAAAGAATGTTTTCGACACGAAAATTTTTTCGAATATTGTTGTTTTCCTCGCTAAATCCTACAGAACTATTCAAATTTTGTACAAAGAACTCTAGAACTATGGCATATCTATCAAGAACCTTGAAAAAATATAAATTTCTGAAAAAAAGGGTGCCAACTTCACAGTAAGTGAAAAGATTTTCTCCTTAAATTGCAATTATCTCGTAAACTATTAGTTGCACAAAAAAATGTTACCTTGATTTTCGATAGAACTCTTGGAGTTCTGTTCAGAACTGTGCTCAGAACCGTTGTACTTATTTATAATTTGCGGAAATTGCCAATGAATGTTATCGATATGAAAATTTTTTCGAGTATTGTTGTTTTCTTCGTTACATTTTACAGAACTATTGAAATTTTGTGCAAAGAACTCTAGAACTATGGCACGTCTAACAAGAACTGTGAAAAAAATGTATATTTTTCGAAAAAGGGGTGCTAACTTCACACGATTTGGTGCGTGGGAAGAATGAATGTCGGTAAGCCTCTGTACTGGCTCAAATTTCTCGAATTTTCTCCTCGTGGTCAATACGCGAGATGTATGGGGGGGGGGGGGGGGGGGGAAGAAATACATTGTCTGACTCCTCCTGAAAAGTGCTGTCCCGAAATTTCAATAGTAAATCTCTCCGTGATGCACAAAGCCTCAAAAAAAAAGAAAAAAATGGTTCAAATGGCTCTGAGCGCTATGGGATTTAACATCTATCGTCATCAGTCCCCTAGACCTTAGAACTACTTAAACCTAACTAACCTAAGGACATCACACAACACCCAGTCATCACGAGGCAGAGAAAATCCCTGACCCCGCCGGGAATCGAACCCGGAAACCCGAGCGCGGGAAGCGAGAACACTACCGCACGACCACGAGCTGCGGACCACAACGCCTCTCTTGTAACGTCTGCCTGTGGAGTTTGTTTAGCATCTCCGTAACGCTCTCTCGCCAGCTAAACGATCCCTTGACGAAAAGCGCCGCTCTTCATTGGATCTCTATCTCCTCTATCAGCCCTACCTGATAGGGATCCCAGCTGGATGAACAATACTCAAGAATCGGGCGAACAAGAGCCTTATAAGCCACTTCTTTCTTGGATGAGTTACATTTCCTTCAGATTCTTCTGATGAATCTGAGTCTTGTGTCTGCTTTTCCCACTATTTTATATGGTCATTCCACTTAAGGTCGCTCTGGATATTTACGCTTAGATATTTTACGGCAGACGCTCTCTCCAGCTGTTTGTCATCAATAGTGTAGCTGTACAGTAGAGGATTTCTTTTCTTATGTATGCGCAATACGTTACATTTATTTACGTTCAGTGTCAACTGCCAGAGTCTGCACCATTCTTCAATTCTCTGCAGGTCGTTCTGCAAATTCTTACTCTCTTCTGGCGTTGATACTTTTGTACAACCAACTTCATCACCTGCAAATAGCCTTAAAGAGCATCCGACGCATTCTTCTAGATCATTTATATATATTGTGAACAGCAACGGTCCTATCATACTTCCCTGTGGTACACCGGAAATTGCCTTTGCATCTGTCGATTTAGTTCCGTTAAGAGCGACGTGTTGCGTTCTGTCTGCAAGGAAGTCTTGAATCCAATCGCAGATCTGCTCCGATACTCCGTATGCTCGAATTTTTTCATTAAACAGCAATGCGGGACGGTGTCAAATGCCTTACTGAAATCAAGGAATACGGCGTCAGCCTGAGTGCCGTTGTCCACAGCGCTTTGGATCTCATGGAGCAACAGAGCGAGCTGAGTTTCGCAGGATCTCTGTTTGCGGAATCCATGTTGATTTTTATAGAGGGGCTGTTCATTTTCCTAGAACGTCATAATTCTTGAGCATAAAACATGTTCCATAATCATGCAACAGATTGACGTCAACTATATAGGTCTATAATTTGTGTAGATCTGTCTTACGGCCTTTGTTAAAAACGGAAATGACCTACGCTTTTTCCCAGTCGTTAGGTACCATCCGTTGCTCAAGCGATCTACGATAAATTACTGCTAGAAGTGGAGCAAGTTATTTCGAATAATCTTTATAGAATCTTATCGGTATCTCATTTGTTCCTGAAGCCTTTTCACTACTAAGCGATTATAGCTGCTTTTCAGTTCCGCGATCGGTTAATATCTGCCATTTCGACGTTCCTACGACGATTGAAAGAAGGGACAGTGTTATAATCTGCTGCGGTGAAACAACTTCGGAAGACTGAATTCAGTATTTCGGCCTTCCCTCTGTTATCTTCCGTTTCGGTGCCGGTGAGGTCGCTGAGAGAATGAATAGATGACTTTGACCCACGTACTGATTTTACATTAGACCAAAATCTCTTAGGGTTTCTACTCAGGTCTTGTTTTCAAAATCATTGAATGCTTCTCTTCAAAAATGGTTCAAATGGTTCAAATGGTTCTGAGCACTATGGGACTCAACTGCTGAGGTCATAAGTCCCCTAGAACTTAGGACAACACAAACATCCATGCCCGAGGCAGGATTCGAACCTGCGACCGTAGCGGTCGCGCGGTTCCAGACTGTAGCGCCAGAACCGCTCGGCCACCAGCGGCCGGCGAATGCTTCTCTTACTGCTCTCCTTACGCTCATTTTCGCTTCATTCAGCTTTTGTTTGTCAGCTAGGTTTTTTACTTCTCTTGAATCTGAGATGAAATGCTCTTTGTTTACGTAGCGCTTTTCTTACTCGACTATTAAATCATGGTGGATCTTTCCCGTCCTTTACAACTTTATTCGGAACATGCTTGTCTAGGGCTTATTGAACGATGCCTTTGAATTTTTTCCATTTGTTCTCCACATCTTCGTCCTAATCACGGAATATTTGATGCTGACTGCTGAGATATTCTGAAATCTGTGTCCTGTCACCCTTGCCGAACAAATATATCTTTCTATCTTTCTTAACATTTCTTGTAGGACCCGTCGTCACAGATGCTGTCACAGCCTTATGATCACTGATACTTTCCTCTACGTTTGTTTGTTTCTTTGTTGCCAGGAGGTCTAAGACGTTACTCTCACGAGTTGGTTCTCTATCTGCTCAAGTTAATTTTCGGACAAGATATCCAGAAAAATGCCACTCGATTCCTTGTCTCTGGCACCAGTTTTGACGGCATAACACTCCCATCTATACCTGGCAAGTTGAAGTCACCCCTTATTACAACTGCATCAGGAAAATTACTAATGATATTCTGCAAGCTTTGTGTGAAGCACTCTACAACTACATAAACTGATCCATGTGGTCTATAAAAGCAACCGATCGCCATTTCTGACCGGTCTTTGATACTCAATTTCACCCAAATTAATTCACATTCGGAATCCGAGATAACCTCGCTAGATTTTATCGATTTTTTTACTGCAATAAACACGCTGCCACCATTGGCGATTAAACTGTCCTTACAATAAACATTCCAGTCAGAACTTAGGATTTCGTTATCATTGACGTCTGGCTTCAACCAGATTTCTGTTCCGAAGACTATCTGTCAATAAGCGGTACTAATTCTGGAATGTTTCCTTCGATGCTCCTGTAGTTTACTAAAATCATATTACTCTTCTCTATCTCTGATCAGCGAGCACCAAGATTCTCTGACGTCGCTGGGCCTGATTTAACAGGCAAATCGTGTTTGCTCCCAAGGGAGGCGTCCTTTAACCTCAAAAAAACCCCACGTGCACGCCGCATGTATTCCGCTACCCTAGTAGCCGCTTCCTGAGTGTAATGCACGCCTGACCTATTAAGGGGAACCCTACAATTCTGCACCCGTTAGCGGAGGTCGTAAAATTCACAGAGCCGTCTGAGCCTCTGGTTTAGACCTTTCACTCCGGCCCAAACCAGAGGACCGCGATCAACCCTGGTTACGATGCCACAAATAGACTGCTTAGCCTGCACCCTGCGTGCGTTGCTAGTTGCCTTCACCAAATCAGCCAGCCGCTGAAAGGAGCCATGGATGGCCTCAGAATCCAAGCGGCAGGCGTCATTCGTGCCGACATGTGCCACTACACGCAGCCGGTTGCATCCAGTGAGCTCTATAGCCGTCAGTAGGGCTTCGTCCACATCACGGATGAGACCTCCCGGTAAATATACCGAATGCATACTGGAATTCTTTCTCGCCTTGCCTGCTATCTCCCTGAGGGGCTTCATCACCCGCCTAACACTGGAGCTCCCAATGACTAGCATACCCTCTGTACTTGTCCGGGCTGGGCAGAAAAATCGACCGCTGGCCCAACAGGAGAGGCATCCCGTACTAGCTCAGAGTTATCATCAACTCTGGGAAGCACCTCGTACCTGTTGCTAAGACGTGGGGAATCAGCCGCACGGCCTGCTCCCTCTTTCGCCTTCCGCCCAGTGACACGCGAAGCCATCACTGTCGGTCACGCACTCTGGAGTGAGGACGGACTGGTCAGATGTTGCGCATCGGAAGCCTCAGTGACGTTCGGGTCACCAGGGGATTCCAGTGGGACCAAAGGTGACGCAGGTCTCGTCACTGGCACCCCGACGTCAGCGCAACTTCGAGCATTTGCGAGAAGCTTGTCGACGGTAGCGAACGCAGCATCCAGCTGTTTACGGACAGCAGCCAACTCTCCTTGGGTCCGCTCACAACCAGCACAGTCCCTAGCCATATCGTACTGTGTATAAAATAGATATAAGTCTCAAATGGCGCTACTGAGTTAGAAAATATACCAAAGGAGAATAAAGTAACACTAAAAGTTGGTGTGCAGATTTTACACTGAACTCTGAGACCTCAAGCTCTTAAACAGAAATAAATTTCTCTACACGGAAAATTTACACTAGGAATCAGCCCTACACAAGGATATCCACCAGCAAAAAAAAAAAAAAAAAACTGCGATTAATTTTCTAACCACCAGTCTACAGAGTAAAATACACACGTACACGTTGTCTTTAACGAAAAGAAGTCAGAGGGTGTCAGATCCGATGACCGTGGAGCCCAGCTGATACATGCTAAGTCGCCAGCTCCTTGACGACCAATCCAATGGTGAGGTAAAGTTTCATCCATATATTCACGCACTTGGCTACTCCAGTGAGGGGTTGGCCCATCCTGTTGAAAAATGAAGTTGTCTTCGAGCAGCCTCGGAAACAACCAGTTTTGTAACATAGCGAGACACTGCTGACCATTAACCGTGTTTCCATCAAAGAATGGGCCGTAAACAGATGATTGGGATATCTCACAAAATACATTGAATTTGGGCGAATCTCATAGGCGTTCAATGGCTGCTTGAGGATTCTGTAGGCCCCAAATTCTCACGTTGTGTTTGTTTACCTGACCACTAACATGGGAAGTCGCTTTATCACTGAACACGATGTATTGTGCGGGAGTGTTATCATTGTCAATTGCATCAAGAATCTTGTTACAAAATACCAAACGTTTGCGTTTGTCGTCAGGACGCAGAGCTTGTAACAGGTGTAACTTGTACGGCTTCATAACCAACCGATCTCTCAAAACACGTCAAATTGTTGTTGTAGGCAGTTGTAACTCCCGACTGGCACGACGAGTTGATTTTGAAGGACTGTGTCGAAAAGCAGTGTGAATTCATTTAACATTTTCTTCAGGAACAAGAGGGTGGCCAGGACTTTTTCCTTTACATACACATCCTTATCTAGAAACTGTAAAAACCATCTGCGAATGTTCCACCCATTCGTAGGATCAATTTGGTACCTCAACATGAAACGTCTTTGCACTGTAATCAAGGAATTGCACTTCTCAAACTCGAGAACACAAAATGATTTCTGCTGCGGAGTAGCCATTTTAAACATATTATGTTGACCAAGGAAAACAGAAGACAACTGACACTAGCGGCTATTAGTATAAACTAGACTATGTATTCGTTTCTCCAATAGCCAAGCCGAGGCGTAGCGATCGATTGTATGGACAAAATAAAGCTTTGTAATACGTATATTTTTATTTATTTATTTATTTATTTATTTTTTTTTTTTTTGAAACAACCTGTATACCGCAACTTCACGAAGACGGCACGGAACAAAGGTGAAATTGGCATCAACTGTATAATATGTGCGACCGATTAACATGTCAGTCTAAGTGCCGAGGTAACAGAAGTCGCGGGATACCTCCTAATATCGTGTCCGACCCCATTTTGCCTGGCGTAGGGCAAAAACTAGACGTGGCTTGAACTTAGCCATTCGTTGGAAGTCCCCTGCGGAAATATTGAGCCATGCAGCCTCTACAGCCACCAATAACTGTGAAAGTTCTGTCAGTGCGCGATGCTGTGCGCGAACTGACCTACCCGTTGCGTCCCATGAATGTTCGATGAGATTCATGTCAGGAAGTCAGGCTGGCCAAATCATTCGCTCGATTTGTCCAGAATGTTCTTCAAACCAACCCAGTGAGATGGTGCGTTGTCACCCATAAAAATTCCATCGTTGTTTGAGAACTTTTAGTCCATGAATGGCTGCGAATGCTCTCCAGATAGCCGAACAGAATCATTTCCAGTCAATGATCGGTTCCGTTGGACCAGAGGACGCAGTCTATGCCATGTAAATATAGCCAGGTGTTGTAGGTGGTGTGGTGCTGCTATCAAAGGCACTCGCGTCGGTCGTCTGCTGCCATAGTTCATTTACTCCAAATTACGCTGCACTGCCCTAACGAATACGTTCGTCGTACGTCCCACACTGATTTCTGCGGTTATTTCACGCATTGTTGCTTGTGTGTCAGCACGGACAAATCTACGCAAACACCAATGCTCTCGGTCGTTAAGTGAAGGCCATCGGCCGCTGTGTTGCCCGTGGTGAGAAGTGATGCCTGAAATTTGATACTCTTGGCACGCTCTCCACACTGTGGACGTCAAAATATTGAATTCCCTAACTATTTTCGAAATGGAATGCTCCGTGGGCTTAGCTCCAACTAAAATTCCGCGTTCAGTGTCCGTCTTTTGACCATAAAATTGTCGAAAACCGTTTCACATGAATTACATACGTACAAATGACAGCTTCGCTAATGCAGCGCACTTTTATACGTTGTGTACGTCTTCTATCGCCATGTGTATGTGTGCATATCGCTGTTCAAATGGTTCAAATGGCTCTGAGCGCTATGGGACTTAACATTTGAGGTCATCAGTCCCCTAGAACTTACAACTACTTAAACCTAACTAACCTAAGGACATCACACACATCCATGCCTGAGGCAGGATTCGAACCTGCGACCTTAGCGGTCGCGTGGTTCTAGACTGAAGTGCCTAGAACCACTCGGCCACACAGGCTGGCCATATCGCTGTTCCATGACTTTTGTCACCTCTGTGTACAAAGAAAGTTTATGCAGCGCACTTTTTCATTGATAAATTCCTTTTGAAAGTTCAATGTTTGTGGGAAGTTCGTGTCTTGCTCTGCGTAACAAGGAGAAACGTCTATCACAACATTTCGGAAATCGGCAACGGCAGCGTGGTAACCTAGCGGATTATCATTCAGAAATGTTGCTGCTCGCGTTTTATCCCATGGCTGTCACACAGGAGGGCCTACTCGATATGACGCAAGATGTCAATGGCCCCACGTGACTATCGACAGAGGGAGTAGTCATATTGTTTGCTCACCTGTGTACGATCGTACAGCCACGCCACGTACCTTAGGTCAGGAAATGGGCTTATTTGCAGCAAGTCATTTATAAATATCGACCGCACTTCACGGAGAGTCGGTTCGGCTCCATAGTTGCATATTGTCTTGACGCGGCAGCAGAGAGAAACACGCCAACTGCGATGTGCACAACGACAACAATGGTCGCAGGAATGACACTACGTTGTATTTTCAGGCGAGTCGCTGTTCTGCATACAACATGTGTGGATACAGCTATCTCGGCTCCAGGTGTGGTGATGTGAAGAGACACTGGGTCCACAAGACGATCACCTCTAGTTCACTTGGTTAGCAGATGTTACACTTCTGGCGCGCAAATATCGCTATCTGAGCCCTGTCTTGGTGGCCAACGTGGCGTTATGTTACAAAAAGACGTACCTACCTCAATACAGGAAGTGTTCGACTGTTGCTCTGACCAGCACCGTCACCACATCTGTTGTTCATTGGAGACACCTGGTCATCAGTTGCCAGGAGACTGGCGCTCGCCGGCCGGGGTGGCCGAGCGGTTCTTGGCGCTTCAGTCTGGAACCGCGCTGCTGCTACGGTCGCTGGTTCGAATCCTGCCTCGGGCATGGATGTGTGTGATGTCCTTAGGTTAGTTAGGTTTAAGTAGTTCTAAGTTCTTCGGGACTGATGAGCTCAGAAATTTAGTCCCATAGTGCTCAGAGCAATTTGAACCATTTGAACTGGCGCTCCGCCATGTGCAAGCCATTACGATTGATGAACTTTGGCATAGAGTTGAGTAAGCCTGGAATAACACAGCAGCGCGACGCATCGTAGCTCCGTTCGACTGCTTCTGTTTAGTCATCAGTCTTCCGACTGGATTGATGCAACCCGTCACGAATACCTCGCCTATGCCAAAGTTTTCATCTCAGAGTAGAAATTGCAATCTACATCCTCAATTAATTGCTGTATGTATCCCAATCTCTATCTTCGTCAATAATTTTTAGCCTCTACAGCTCCTTCTAGTACCATGAAAGTTATTCCCTGATGCCTTAACAGAGAGCATATCCTCCTGTTCTTCGTCCTGTCAGTGTTGTCCACGTCTTCTTTTCTACTCCGACCGACTCTGTGTAGAACCTCCTCAGTCCTTACCTTGCCAGTCCACCTCAATTTTAGCAGTCTTGTGTAGCACCACATCTCCAAGGTTTCGATACCATTGTGTTCTGGTTTTTCCTCAGTCCATGTTTTAGTACAATAAAATGTTGCGCACCAAACGTACGTTCTCAGAAATTTCTTCCTCACATTAAGGCCTATGTCTGATGTTGTAGACTTCTGTTGGCCACTACTAATCTGCTTTTAATATCCTCTTTGCTCCGTCCATCATGTGTTATTTTGCAGATTAGGCAGCAGAATTCCTTAACTTCATCTACTTCGTGACCATCAATCGCGATGTTAAGTATCTCGCTGTTCTCATTTCTGCTACTTCTCATTATTTCCGTCTTTCTTCGATTTACTCTCAATCCATATTATGAACTCATTAGACTATTCACTCTATTCAGCACTTCTAATTCTTTTTCATTTTCACTGAGGATAACAGTGTCATCAGCGAATCGTGTCATGGTACCTTTCACCCTGTATTTTAATCCCACTCTTGAAACTTTTATTTCTCTCACTGCTTCTTCGATGTATAGATTGAACAGTAAGGGCAAAAGAATGAACTTCTGCCTCACATCATTTTTAATCCGTGTACTTCGTTCTTGGTTTCCAGTCTTATTGTTCCCTCTTAGTTCTTGTACATATTGTATATAAGTCGGCTTTTTTTAGAGATTACCCGTATTTTTCTCAGAATTTCGAACATATTACACTGCTGTACATTGCTGAGTGCTCTTTCGATGTCGACAAATGCAATGAACGTGTCTCGATTTTTCTTCAGTCTTGCTTTCGTTATAAACCACAACATCAGAACTGCCTGTTTGGTGCCTTTACCTTTCCTGAATCAAACTAATCGCCATCAAACACATCCTCAGTTTTCTTTTCTATTCTTCTCCCTCTTTATTGCAAACGCACAATAAGTACAATGTCGTTATTTGCCGTCCTTCCTGGCGTCGCAAACTTAATGGCCCACAGTGTGCTACGCGTCTCCTCCGCTGGAATTTTAATATTTCTGTTATTGATACGTCAATAACCGTTACTAGTAAAGCAACTATCCAATGGGAACAATATCAAATGGATCTCTAACTTAATTTGAGAATAATAAGGGGAATCTTAAGCACGTAAAACCTGCTAAATACTGAGCGGCCCTTCTCTGCCAGAGTGCAGACCACGTTGGTACATCTGTTAAGCGGCCTCGCAGGCGCCCGCTCACTCGCACACACCACACACACACACACAGCGCGGAAGAGGCGGACTGCCGGCTGCTGGCGGCGAGCGGAAGCGGAATGCGAGAGCAGCGGACTGGGCTAGCCAGGTGTGCTCGCTGCAGCGGCCAGAATACGAATCGCGCCGTCCCACAGGACAGACGCGGGCGCAGCGAACCCACTCCCTGCATAAACACAAAATCGCATTTCTTACTCCGTAAATAAAGGGGCTGCGTTGCACTCTAACTGCGTAATGCTACTGTCGAAACTGACTGTGCGCTCACATTTACATTTCCTTGCAGTAGCTTGCATATACAGAGTACAACCATGTGTGGCATAAGCCTGCAGGAACACCTTCATACGAGGGATATTCCTAAGTTAACCACCGATTGGCTATTAAAAATGAAAAAGTGCAGGTACTTTCATGGCGTCTGTGTGGCTGGAAAATGAGACTTTGAAGGTCATGTTGCATCAGCGTATAACATCACAGCATGTAATTACGTGCTTTATATTCTGAATCTTATAATCAAGTATATTAAATATTCCGAGACAATGATTTATCCGAACTCTTGTCTTTGGTGGTAACGTTATAAGAAAACTGAGACCTGTGGTCTTTGGTCTAATCTTTTCTCAAAGATCAAGAAAGATAATAATAATTTTAACTGTCTTAAAAGTGCGAAGTCGCTACGCCAAACAGTTAGCTTAGAAATATTTAGTTTGGCATTTTACTCACTGTGTAGGAAATGACGCTTACTTTCGTAATAATCGTACTTTAAAAAATTATCGGTCTTCGAGGAAAATAAATCACTGCAGGTTCTAATGTATGTAATATGCAAATTGTAATTACACACAACATTGCTTTTGAAATAATCGCGAACCAAACGAAAGCTTCTATATTTAATTTATTTACTTTTTATGAATAAAATCTAATTTTGTCTCTTCATACAGAATGAAAGAGGATCTTCAAAAACCTTAGTCGTAGTACGTAGTTCACTTTCTATGCTTTAATTAATAATTAGTATACACTCGTCAATAAAAGTTATAGTTATTATTACAGCTCAACGACAAAGACCTAATTCCAAAACAAAAAAGAAGTGTGTGAAATCTTATGGGACTTAGCTGCTAAGGTCATCAGTCCCTAAGCTTACACACTACATAACCTAAATTATCCTAAGGACAAACACACACACACCCATGCCCGAGGGAGGACTCGAACCTCTGCCGGGACCAGCCGCACAGTCCATGACTGCAGCGCCTTAGGCCTAATTCCAATCAAGGCCTGATAACAAGAGCGCAAAGGAAAGGTAAACAATAAGATGGCAACTAAAGAACAGAAAAACAAGAGTCTAGAGAACTTTTCACACTCACACATGTTCTTTTATAGTATGCTAACAATGTTATCTTTGCTTAATTTTTATCTCAGTACTGGTTACAAGATTCACGCATCGCTGTATTCCATTGATGTTTAAATAAGAAAAATTAAATATACTTTCACTTAAATGTGCTAACGCTGTCATTAGGAAATTATTTCTTTCGAAAAGAGGGAAATTTATTAAGTCTGGCTGGGACGCCATCAGCAGACTCCGTTGCGTTCGTCGGTGTGTGGGCAGTAAGCGACTGAAATGGTCGCTGTTCTTGTGTCTCCCGCCAGTTCTGTAATTTGCTTCCTACGAATAGGAGGAGTCAATGCCGTCATTGATCGAGTCGCTTGCAGCAGATGGAGCTGTGAGTGATGGTGATGTGGGAAAGTAGTGCATATAATTCTAGGACGTTCGGATAGATGTGCATGACGAAAATTGTCTGGTATTGATGAACTTTTGCAACATGTTGGCGAAACTGCCCGTGCATGACGTCGTATCACTTTTTCCCAACTTTCTGAAAATCTGCTTCGGATTCTACGGACAATCCTCCATAACATGTTCACAGTAGTTTTGTGCAGGTGGGTTCCATTCCACAGGTTTTAAGAAATAGAACAAGATTAAAACCTTGCCCTATTAAAAAGAGTACTCTTTTAAGAAGAGTTAAACTGTTATGAGTGCGCAAAAGGTAACTACAAGAGGAAAAATTAATCTGTCGCTCTCTCTCCCCACGAAACCATGGAGAGAGTTTGTTGGGACGGCGAAGGAATTTGACAACTATTTCATGATAGTAGTAGCTCGAGAATACTACATTGCAAGAAAAAAAAAAAGACAGACGCACCACGACCTGTCCTGGTCGTTGACGTAATTTTTGCAATGTATTTTCGTCGTCGTGTTGTTGCTGTCCAGCGCAGCGTATAGTTCGACAGGTGAGGTGTTGATCGTTGTGGGCGCCAATTTTCTGTGTGTCGTGTATTGAAATCTTGTGGTCGTTTTGCTGGTTGCGTGGAGCGGAACTGATTTGGTTGATTGGTCGGTCAGCTACCTGTCGGTTGGGTTGCCTCCAAATTAAGAAATCGCTGGACAGACAGCCTGTCACCTAAATGGGCGTTTAGTGTTACAATCCCAGACCGACACTTGGAAACTTCTGAGCGCCGTTCCTTGTGTGTTATGTAGTAATTTTCCTGTTTGGATTTTAGTTATTTGGTGGATGTGTGGCTTTCAGCCGAGTATCAATATTTATTAAATTAATGTTCTTGTCTTGCCCTTAAGGCATGAGATTCTTATTCTTAATTTTATATGAAATGGTTAAAGATACGGCCTTCTGCCTTTTGATTGAAACTCCTCTTACTGCTTAATATGCTACCTCCAGCCTAGTTCCATTAAAATTAGCCGGCCGAAGTGGCCGTGCGGTTAAAGGCGCTGCAGTCTGGAACCGCAAGACCGCTACGGTCGCAGGTTCGAATCCTGCCTCGGGCATGGATGTTTGTGATGTCCTTAGGTTAGTTAGGTTTAACTAGTTCTAAGTTCTAGGGGACTAATGACCTCAGCAGTTGAGTCCCATAGTGCTCAGAGCCACCATTAAAATTAAATTGCTAAGGTTCAAATGGCTCTGAGCACTATGGGACTTAACATCTATGGTCATCAGTCCCCTAGAACTTAGAACTAAGTAAACCTAGCTAACCTAAGGACAGCACACAACACCCAGTCATCACGAGGCAGAGAAGTAAATTGCTAAGGCCTTCAGCCGATTAGATTGAAGATTTAGAAAATATTGTTGGGTGAAATCTCCAGAAGAACCCTGTATTTCAATTTTGCTTAAGCCTTGTGTCTTGAATTTTGAATGTGGCCTTCAGTCGATCTAAAGTTAATCAAAGGAGATCAATTAAAGTTTTGAGTGTTTTGCATCCTTGTTGTAATATTGTGTGTTGGTAAATAAAGTTTGTATGTTAAGTGCCACTGACAGGAACTCATTTTGGCCCCTTTCCACAACCTAATCCGCTCTGTCCTGCTAGCCGAGGCATATCACGTTAGTTTTTTAATTCAAAAATGAAACCGAATATCACTTTGAAATAATAATAGTGCAAATCAAATTACTTTCTATTATTATCCTTCAGGTATGTAAAACTGTCTAAACTCATCCACTCTTGTGTTAACAGATCATTTCACATTCACAGTGAAGTAATCATTGCTACGTTGGGCTTCCACGTTAATCAAACAGGTAATCATTGATCACGGAAGCCTTTTCGTATCTGTTTAAATTGCAATAAATTCCGGTAACGAAGTTACTAGTCAGCAACCATAATGCCATTTCAACCACAACTTTATTAAATAATTCCGTGCCCCTTTCTGCGTATAAATCGCATTACTCAAGCATAGTTTTTCCGACGTGACACTTTTAATTGGTACCATACACTTTCGCAGTTCCCTCGTTCTATGTAAGCGCGATGCGACTCCGCGCGATCGGGTATATACTCTGTGAGTACACTGTCACTACGTCACACCAAATATAGGAATGCATCTTACAACTATAGTAGAAACTACGGGTTACCCGTTTTGCGTGATAATTCCGAAAGTGTGGTTAAGAGCCACCACGTAGTTCAGTGATAAATATTGTCCTGGTTAGCACAAACGCATTTGAAATGTGAATATTTCCATTTATTAATTTAAACCGGTCCGCCCCTCGTGGTCTCGCGGTAGCGTTCTCGCTTCCCGAGCACGGGGTCCCGGGTTCGATTCCCGGCGGGGTCACGGATTTTTCCTGCCTCGAGATGACTGGGTGTTGTTGTGTCGTCTTCATCATCATCGTTCATCCCCATTACGGTCGGAGGAAGGCAACGGCAAACCACCTCCATTAGGACCTTGCCTAGTAAGGCGGTGCGGGTCTCCCGCATCGTTCCCCTACGCTCTGTAAAGAAGCATGGGACCTCATTTCCATTTCAATTTAAATCGAGGCCCACCTTAAAAAGCGATGCATGGGCCAGTCACTTTAATGTGACCACAACCGTCTATATTCGACGTTAGCGTGCAATAACCGTTCACAGACTGCAGGTGGCAGCACTAGCAGTGGATGGTGTATAAAGCGTGTCGTGGGGGACGTTGAAAAATAGTACAGTCGCTGTCGTAACGCGGAAACGGAGCGATTTATGTGTCATCCAAAAGGCATGATCATTGACTTTCGGCCAAGGGTAGGAGCATTTCCGAAATTGGTAAGTTTGTAAACGGTTCACGTGCCGCTGTGGCTAAAGTACATCGCGCGTGGCAAAATGGGGCTATCCAAAACTGGCGCCGAGGTAAGCGTGCTACACCATGGGCTATAGATGGATGACAAGGGTGAGACGTGTAAGGATGAATAGATGTGCAACTGTTGTCCAACTGTCTGCCCAGATTAACCAAGAGGCTACAAACAGTGTCTGGACCGATGACCGTAGCAGTCTGGTCTCTTTAATCCCACAAACCAACCAAACAGTGTCTCGTCAACAACCGTTCAGCGAACGTTCCTGCGTTTGGTCCCCTGCAGAAGGTGCCTAGTTAATGCACCCATACTGATAGCTGCTCATCGTAGACGAAGGTTAGAATTTACACGCCAATACCGCACCTTAAGGTTCAATGAGTAACAACAGATGGCGTTTTCAGATGAATTCACGTTTTATACTCTATCGAACAAATGGTCGTTGGCGTCAACGGCAGGAAACGTCTGACAGCAAAGATCCTGCAGGGTCCAGGGAGCGTTATGGTCTGGAGAATTTTTTCGTGGCATTCTCTTGGTGATCTTATCTTTCTGGAAGGCACAGTGGATCAACACAAGAAATCATCTATCGTTGTAGACTATGTCCACCCCTACGTGCAGTGTGTTTATCCTCGGCACGACAGCATCTACCGACAGAACAATGCAACGTGTCATACAGCTCGCGGTGTACGCCTGTGGTTCGAAGAACACCAGGATGGGTTTACCGTACTCCCCTGGCCAGAAAACCCCACGGATTTAACACAACTGGGAATCTGTGGGACCACCTCGATCATGATCGCGTTGTTCGCGTCATGGATACTCAACCGAGAAATCTAGCGCGGTCCACGCGGCTCCCCCGACGGAGGTTCGAGTCCTTCCTCGGGCATGGGTGTGTGTGTGTTGTCCTTAGCGTAAGTTAGTTTAAGTTAGAGTAAGTAGTGCGTAAGCTTAGGGACCGACGACTCAGCAGTTTGGTCCCATAAGATCTTACCACCTAGCGCAACCGGTTACGCCACTGGACTTGGCCCATCTTCATATCCCTGTCGGTACCTTCCAAACCTCATTGACTCCCTTCCTGCAAGTCTCGCAGTTTTCCACGCTGCAAATTACAGTTATTCAGGATTTTGAAAGGTGTTCATATCAGTGTGGCTGACAGTGTACAGTACTGCATCAGCATGGTACATGTTACGGTTTGTTGCACACTCGTACCTGTTAAAGGAGGTTTCACGTGTCGTCCTCGCATTTCGATGCAACACTGCACTCGTCTCTGCGGTAAGTTCTTTTAAATACTGCCGGATCATCTCGTAAATCTTGACAAGACTGTTGCAGTTCTTCAACCATATAAACGGATGTACACTTTAATTCACTTCTGACAAGGGAACCTCCCCATCGCACCCGCCTCAGATTTAATTATACGTTGGCACAGTGGATAGGCCTTGAAAAACAACACAGATAAATCGAGAAAACAGGAAGAAGTTGTATGGAACTATGAAAAAAATAACCAAAATATACAAATTGAGTAGTCCATGTGTAAGATAGGCAACATCAAGGGTAATCTGAGGACAGTAGCGCCGTGGTCCCGTGGTTAGCGTGAGGAGCTGCGGAAGGAGAGATCCTTGGTTCAAGCCTTCCCTCGAGTGAAAAGTTTACTTACTTTATTTTGGCAAAGTTATGATCTGTCCGTTCGTTCATTGACGTCTCTGTTGACTGTAATAAGTTTAGTGTCTGTGTTTTGCGACCGCACCGCAAAACCGTGCGATTAGTAGGCGAAAGGACGTGCCTCTCCAATGGGAACCGAAAACATTTGATCGTAAGGTCATAGGTTAACCGATTCCTCCATAGGAAAACACGTCTGATATATTCTATACGACACTGGTGACGGCATGTGCGTCACATGACAGGAATATGTTGTCGACCCACCTAACTTGTACACTTGGCGAATGGGTAAAAAGATTCTTCTACCTTGCCCGATTTAGGTTTTCTTGTGGATGTGGTAATCATTCGCAAAAAAGTGATGGAAACATAAGAGTTTGTCACAAAACCTGAAAATAAAAAATTAAAGTATTCAGTCGAGGGAAGACTTGAACCAAGGACCTCTCCTTGAGCATCTCCACACGCTAACCACGGGACCACGGCGCTTCTGACCTCATTATACCCTTGATGTTGCATATCTTACGCATGGACTACTCAGTTTGTATATTTTGCTTATTTTTTTCATAGTTCCACACAACTTCTTCCAGTTTTCTCGATTGATCTGTGTTCAGTTTTTCAAAGCCTATCCACTGTGCCAACGTGTAACTAAATCTGAGGGGGGGTGCGATGTGGAGGTTCCCTTGTGAGAATACCCCAGACAGAAAAATTCAGAGATTCGTAGTCAGGAGATCTTCCAGGCCGAGGTAGACGCCCTATTCTACTTATCCATATTGAACCACACTGACGCGTTAGATACTGTCTTACATAAGCAGCTAAGCCTGTCGCTGCCCCATGACCCATCGATGAAATTTGAGCGCAGTTGGGTAGGGCCTCGACCAAAAGTTTTCTTTCCAAATACATTTGTATTAAGAAGGACAATACGTCATAGGCATCAGTTGTGGTTCAAATGGATCTGAGCACTATGGGACTTAACTTCTGAGGTCTTCAGTCCCCTAGAACTTAGAACAACTTAAACCTAACTAACCTGAGGACATCACACACATCCATGCCCGAGGCAGGATTCGAACCTCCGACTGTAGTGGTCGCTCAGCTCCAGATTGTAGCGCCTAGAACCGCTCGGCCACTGCAGCCGGCATCAGTTGTGAGTTGTAAATATACATCCGCAATTGTCTCGCAAACGGACTGTTTACTGTCCCATATTACGGAACGTTATTGCTTCTACTGTCGTGTACTTCCATCCGTATCCGTTATCGCTGTTAATTATGATATATTCTTTAAAAAGAGACAGCGGCAAATATCGTATTGTTTTCTTGGATGGCACCATGAGCAAATGTAAAGTCCGTTCTTAACAAATGGAAGACTGCTCGGAAGTAGTTGGTGTTCATTACCGCTCGGAATACCATGGGTGGGCGGGAACACGTTATGCCCGCCTTTTGAAAATATTGTAATCTAATCATTTACTTTATGCATTAAAAATAGAGGAAAATTATTTTTTAAATTATTTCTTACACAATATTCCGTAATTGTTTTAAATTTTTTGGTAAAACTTAACCCAAAAACTTAAATCTTAGTATTGAATGTGACTTTTCGCAACAAAATTCATATCATATTTTCAGTTACAGAACTCTTTTTATGTATGTATGTATTAAAAAGTATGTTTTCAATAGAAGTCCGTGACAGTTATCGAAGTTTTTTTTTTTTTTCAAGTTTCTGTCGTGGTCATAAAGTGCGCGTCCCGACGGTGTAAACATTACGGGAAATGTGTGGTATTGCTAAGATTGTGGCAAAGAATATTTTAAAGTTCTGGTCCCTATTTAAACACCATCACCTATCTAAAAAATATATTGTTAACAGCAGTTAACAATTATTAACGAAATTTGTTTATTTTTAATTTTGTTTTGGTCGCCATAAAGTACCCTTCCCCTCGCCCCGTCGGTAGTACATGTTATGGTAGATGTGTTGGCATTGCTAAGGTTCAGCAGTAAACGAGTGACAGGCAGACGAGATCGGATAAAACCTGGTGCCGGAATATAACCTACTCCGCTCGAATAATACCAAAAGGGCCACCGTGTTTGGCGTTACTGCCTGATGGATGAACAGGTCTAAACGGTGTCATGCGCTCTGCTTCTTTAAGCGCTAATATTGTTCACAAGTAATAGCAGCGGAACTGTGAATTATGTTAGGACCACAGCAACGTGAAACAAATGTAGTTGATATTTCTTACACAATTCTAGCCTTACCGTCAGACACTATCTCATATGAACAGATACAATTGTACTTGTTCCCAACCGCATTTGTAAAAAACAATAATGTAATGTTCATTTTGGTATTAAATACTTAATGACTTATTTCGACCTTCAGGATACTAAAAAATGAAAGTATTGTGGTAACAGCTTCGTTTTCCTTAAATACTAATAAAAGGCACAATCCCACATTCCACTTCTCCTCAACAAATAAAGTAATTCAGAGCATTTTCTCATTCACCATTATATATTTGTCATTTACGTTCACTATTAAGATAGAAATTTGAATCGGTGAACGCATCAATGCTTAAAAGCTTCAGCCATGAATAACTCACTTCCTTTCCTGTGTGTCGAGAACCAATGTAGTTTACAAACGCTGAAGATGTGTCACCGTCGCGTACTTCATGCAGTACACGTCATTATAGGATTGGATGTTGCGTTACGGACGAGGAGAAGAAATTAATAGATGGGGATAACCCAATTCAGATCTCTAAAAAAGATAAAAATTAATAGACTGGGGATAGCCCAATGCAGATACCTAAAGAAAAAGGATAAGTTGGAAATGTTGCTTTCTACTGCAATCTGTTTTCGGTTGTGGATTTTCCAAGCCGTATATTGCAGAGCTGGTGGACACTGATTGGTAACACTTCTGTAAACAAATTTCAATAAAAAAATATACACCCCATTGCCAATGATCACGAATGATAATTTGTGACAATGAACGACGGAGCAGCATGCAAATCTGAAAACTGCCGACTCATTTTAATAGAGTTTCTAATGGTGCGAGGAAGCACTATTGGAAGAATGACACTAAGATGTAGGTTGGTATGAGAGATACAGGGAAGGGATAACCAACATACTGCCATAATAAATTTACATACCGTATACATTTGAAAGCAACTTTCCCATTCGGGAAAGGTATTAGATGTAGTCATCCATTTGTTAGACGTATTCCAGAAATTAGTTTATGTTAATGGAGTTCGTCATTCATAAATTAAATTGTTACACTGGGATCCAGCATTAGCAGTCAATACGAAGTAGGCGTATTAGGTGCTCCAGCTACTGTGACGTAAACAGAGTACATTACACTTTATGTAATTCCACAACACACATTTGTTGTGAATCACAGCTACGTTTATTGAATCTATTTTACAAAACTTATTCGGAAACATTTATTATCTGTGATATGACAAACGCAAAAATATGACGCACAAAGAAATGAAAACATTAACATGTCTCTTGAGTTAACAATTTTCATAGTTACGTTCTTGAGTGTTGTTTCCCTGACAGAAACAAAACGGGCGTTTGGTGAGCCTGCTACAGTGCATTCGTTAGCAGGGACTTGCATCCTGCTACTTGCTGTCGATGCTGCCACTTGAGGAAAACAGTCTATTTGAACGACAAAAGTTAATGCATTGTAGCAACTGGGTCAGACTGGTCCAAGTGTCTACCGGCGATGCCTCTTCCTGACAGCTGACAGCCATTTCCTCTGCTCGAGACCAAAGATCTGAGCGAGTACAAAGTGCCTGTTATGAGGACCAGCGGCAAAGTATTAAGACAAAGTAGTAAGAGGAACTCGCAGAGCATTCTGCAAAATATTTACTTGGTGCGTTCTTGCATCTGTTTGGCCAGCTCGGATTCTTTGTCTTACCCGTCGCACACAAGCTTGGCAAAACTTACCTATAACTGAATGCTTTCGGGTATACAGCAGAGTTGTCAATTTAGTTTTCGTGCAATGTGTTTCGATGTTCGACGCATTAATACTTTTCAGGTGCTGCGAGCTGTGTTACTATTCGCACTCGCTGACTGGACTTCAACTATTTTGAATGGAGGCCAGGCAACGATTATGCATCATAAATCAGCTTGTTGAATCTGAAGAAGGTGACTGTGACTATCGTCGAGAAGTCCTGCACAAAAATGGAATCAACAACTCTGCTGCACATCTGGAAGGAAGCTGTTAGACGGTCATGGCGAGGAAAGCCGATGAGTGACAAAAATGTTCCTTTCTTGAGTGTAGTGCTTGAGCAATGTTTAGTTTGCTGTAATCTGCAAACTTTTTGTTCTTTCGTGTTGTAAATTTTGTAAGGTCCGTACAGTAGTGCCTCCAATATCTCAGTCACCGTAGGTCAATAACAGTCTTCCCTCCTGTAAGTACGAGGTGTGGCTAGAAAAAAACCGGACTAGTACTGGTGAAACAATAAAACGAATGCAATAAGGCTGAAAGTCGCGTGGCCTGTCACGTGACTCTCGCTCCGCCTACTGCTCGGGTTTCATCTGCCTTCTGCACTCAGTCTGCCCGTGGCGTCTGTTTTAAGTAGTTGACGTTTTGTCTGTGCGTCGGAAAATGTTGAGTGTACAGAAAGAACAGCGTGTTAACATCAAATTTTGTTTCAAACTAGGAAAATCTGCAAGTGAAACGTTTGTAATGTTACAACAAGTGTACGGCGATGATTCTTTATCGCGAACACAAGTGTTTGAGTGGTTTAAACGATTTAAAGATGGCCGCAAAGACACCAGTGATGACACTCGCACTGGCAGACCATTGTCAGCAAAAACTGATGCAAAAATTGAAAAAATCGGTAAACTTGTTCGACACTTTCCTTGTCAACTCCTGTTAACTCAGACACTGCTCTGATTGTTAAACGGCGATCTTGTCGAACAAGTTTACCGATTTTTTCAATGTTTGCATCAGTTTTTGCTGACAATGGTCTGCCAGTGCGAGTGTCATCACTGGTGTCTTCGCGGCCATCTTTAAATCGTTTAAACCACTCAAACACTTGTGTTCGCGATAAACAATCATCGCCGTACACTTGTTGTAACATTACAAACGTTTCACTTGCAGATTTTCCTAGTTTGAAACAAAATTTGATGTTAACACGCTGTTCTTTCTGTACACTCAACATTTTCCGACGCACAGACAAAACGTCAACTACTTAAAACAGACGCCACGGGCAGACTGAGTGCAGGAGGCAGATGAAACTCGAGCAGTAGGCGGAGCGAGAGTCACGTGACAGGCCACGCGACTTTCAGCCTTATTGTATTCGTTTTATTGTTTCACCAGTACTAGTCCGGTTTTTTTCTAGCCACACCTCGTATAGCGGTGCCTGGGGGGCCTTCCTGTGAGGTCTTTACCTGTTTCTCTGATCGTGTCCCCAGAGAACTCGGGGTTCTCGCATACAAATACATCATAGCTTTATTGGCTTCATTGCAAAAACGCTGATTCATAGCAGTTACTAAAGATCCAGAAATATGCACGTCATGACAGTCATTACGGGCACTAATAATAGAAAGAAGATATAGAATTAGCAGCCTGTACACAACACCGTATCGTAATTAAACTGAATGATTATGCTGTGACTGAAAACTGGGTGATAGGGAAGCATTTTGAATAATTATTTCCTAAATTAAGTATAAATAAAGCCAAACGGTTCAGCAGCCAATATATTTAAAAAATTAATACGCTCAGTAACAGTGCTGCATTACAGGAAATGCAACTCACTGCATCAGAACTTGGCGTCCAAAAACTTTGTTCAACAGAGTAGATCATTTACCTATTTTCACACGAAATATTACAAGTCTTAAATAATAAATTATCAGAGTAGAGAAACATGTAATTTCCACAAGAGTTTTACTATACAGATCATGATACTCTACTGCAGCAGAAACCATATGTTTCGAGAATATTATAGTCAATGACGAGTAACTACGAATGGAGTTCGATATGGTTTTCGTTTTTCATCCACTCATATTCTTTACGAGCATTATTCATCTTCCTGTCAACATATCAGACAGTTTGTAAGCAAGTGTCAAAGTTAAGTGTCTGAGAATGCAACAGAAAAGTTTGTCAACGATGTTTTTAAAGTTATTAATTAGTCGCCTTCATAGTTTTCACCTAAATTTAAAAACACTACTGTATATTCAGTTTTTGTAGCATATTACACTACTTTACAACAGTAAACTATGATGGATTTTGCGCTAATTGACACCAGATGTCTTAGATCTACATGTAAGCTGTATTAAACATGTAATGGTGTCTCATAATGGTCTGAAGACTGAAACTGGTCATAACAAAGAAGTATTTACTGTCAGCTCTTGGCGGTGAACTACAACTGTTTTTATTTTAAATATTTACAAGCTGTGGGACACCACTTTCAAAAAGGTTTTTGTACACTGAGTCTATAAACTCAACATTTCTGCATAACTCCTATATAAACCATAAAAATTATTTATAGAACACGAATTGATTACGTTTCATTGAGCTGCAATATTACTTATTTTTCATCACGTGATGCCATAGTCATACTGTTCTAAATTAACCTTATATGACTGATTTTGTATTGTCAGGTTTTCTTCAAAGGCTATACATCTCTAACGAGATTCCATTCCTTTTATGGAAGCTTCAGTAGGCCAGTGCTTTCGACAATCAAAACGCTAGCACGCGAGAGTATTTGTACGCTGTAGTGGCAGCTTTTTACGCATAAATTATCCTTCAAGTTAGGCTGTATTTGGAACAATTCAATTTTAGCAGTCCCGTGTTTTCTAAAGCTGTGGATTTTCCATGATATTCAAAGTTACTTAATGTTTTTCTGACCGCATGGATCGATCGTGTAAACCAATATGAAGCATTCTTTTCCCTGACAGATTAGATTTCCGCTTAAATGAGAGAATCGCTATCCGTCAGTCGGCAGGAAGCATTTATCAATGAGTTAGATGTATTGAGGTCATTTACACTCTCATACAAGGGCATGAATAACTTCCATTTTTGTAGAAACTGTCGTATTACTGCAATATATCAACCAGTTGCTGGACAAATTTGTTTTTCATTAGGCCCGTTAAATATCACGTTCGTTTTGGTTTCTAATTTTTTCCATTGAAGCTTACAGACAGAAATTTGTAATGATGGCTCGAGCAGTTTAACCTTTGTGAGTACACTTATTGCGGAGAACGTATGTACCCAGTCATTGTTTCCTTTGGATCATGACTTCGGTATATAACATAAAATTCTCTTTTGTTGCTATGACTAGGTCATATTGGTTACGTATTATCAACACGTGTACGTGTTTCTACAAAATTCGCCGACAAACTGCTTTCAATCCATCAGAGTAAGTTATCGCTGTTAGTGGCAACAGTTGCAGTGGTACAAGTCCTGCCAGTGTTAACGTTATTGGTTCATAGTATTATTTACTCACGTTACCATGTCAGACAATCAAATCATTTTATCAGCATCTGTGGTTATTTAAAATTTTTCTTTCTTGGGTAACTACGGTGTAGAAAAGGTACTGTATGTGTGTATCGCTGGTCCGAAATAAGAGAGGGCCTGATAGCCATAATCAGACCATGTTAAATAAATCAATAAATAAAATAAACTGGTTGAGAACAAGCTGCTATCTTCTTCTTAGAAAAACCTAGCACACTCCTGAAGTCTTGTAATAGAACCAGAAATGCTGCCGAATTTCCAGTGTATTGAGGTGGATGGTGGTGCTGAAGTTTCATGCGGTATTTGTACGTGGTTACCTGTTCTTCTTCTCCTGTCGAAAACTATGACTGTTTCTGGAAGGCCGCAGCCGGTCGCTAAATGACACTGCTGCAGAATGATACGAACACAGGCCATAGAGCTGGCTGCCAAATCCGAAGCACAGAATAGATTATGGTTCCTGATTTCTCTTGCTGCGTAATCCTTTGGAGTCGACTTAACACTCCCTGCGTCGAAACTTGTTGCTTTCTGGTTTTATGCACTTTGTTTCTGTTATTTACATTATCATTTGTGCCAGTGTAGGCATCCTCTTTGCTTATGATCGTATTTCGTGATGCAATGATTTCCAGACTGTATAAAAATAGTACGTTTTTCAAATAATTACAATTGGTAGAATTAGTGCAATTTCTACATGAAAGATTAGAAAAGAAATAAGCAGGAAGGTGTATATATTCCATCTGATGAAAAAGAGGAAGTTTGACAACGGCAGACAGAAAGTCTTTCGAACGCTACAGCAATCATTAAAAATTTATGATTGTTAGTTACACTCACAGTTGCAGCGTTGTACAATATACTACCGGCATCCACAATTAGGCACCATCTACACACGTAGAAAAGTGAAACAAAAATGACGCCAAGGTTTCCTACAGTACGACTAAATATACACAACCTATATATATAAAAGGTGGACGAGAATTAGCTCCCTATTAAAAATTGCAGACAACTTTTTTAATAGTTAAGCAATTTTTGATTAAACAGAAAATATTATTTTCTTTACAACTGTTTTGCATTGTTAAAATTGAACATAAGCACCACCATTATGTACCAGTGTCCGTAAACAGATTTGGAAGTTTGCGACAGACTTATGCAGATAATCCAGCAGTACGTTTCCAAGAACTTGGCGAATTTGCTCCTCCACTTCATCAAGAGTTTTTGGTTTTGTGCAATAAACTTCCAGATTCGCCCACCCCTAGAGAAAGAAATCGCAGGATGTTAGGTCAGGATTGCCATTGAAGGGGGGTCGCACCCTGGAAAATAGGTGCCGAGCCATGCGCGGACATATGCGAAGTGAGGCAGGACATCGTCTTGCATGGAGATTAGGTCATTGTAATTGTTCCATGTGGATACAATACCATGAACATTATGTACAGGCATTTCAAGGTAGACTTCTGCATTCATTGTGCCCGATGAGATATTGGACCCACAACTTCCGTGGTTGTCATGCCGCAGCATACTGTGACCTTTGGGCGATGTTGGCTTTGCTCATCAACTACCCTCGGACCCTCTTTTATCCATAATAAAAATTGTGCTGGATAACAAATTCCTCAACATGAAACACGGCTTCATTTGACCACAGGATATTACCGAAAATACCGGATCTGTCTTCACGCCAAGCATCATTCCCAGATATTCCAAACGATCATCACAGTCTTCCGCCGATAACTCCTGGCATAATGTGTTTTGCATGGGCGAGAATTCAACTCTTTCTTCATAACAGTTCGAAATGTTTGTCGGGTTGAACCACTTTCGTAAGATGCCGCTCTTTGTCATTTCTGAGGACTGCGAGTGAACATTTCCTGAACCACTTGCACATTTTCCTCCATCCTTGATGTTGAGAGTCGACCGCTTCTCCAAATATCTGATACAGAACCTGCGTCGACAAGCTTGGCAACTCTTAACGGTCTTCGCTTCTACCGAGGCACGAGGTCCTCTCGTATTTCGCCACCATCTCCGTCCTCGTACCAAGCATCGCCGTACTGCGCAACCAGCTGAGTTCAGTCATACAAGGTTAGAAAGAGGGAAGAAGGTAGGAAGATTGGGTTAACGTCCCATCGACATCGAGGTCATTAGAGGCGGAGCACACACTCAGATTGTGTGAAGGATGGTAAAGAAATCGGCCGTGCCCTTTCAAAGGAGTCATCCCTGCATGTACCTGGAACGATTTACGGAAATCGTGGAAAACCTAAATTTTATGGCCAGAAGTCGGTTGGAACCGCTGTCCTCCCAAATGCGAGTCCAGTGTGCTAACCACTGCGCCACCTCGCTCGGTTGACAAGGTTAGACGTTGCGCTGTTGTCCGCCTCTGATATCTGCAATAACATAAATGAGATATAATTCAATGATTCTGCCACTGTAAGGAACAAAATGTTTTCTGTTTCACAAAAATTAGTTAAGCGTTAAAAAAGTTATACACAAATTTCGATAGGGAGTTAATTCTCTCCCGTCCTTTAAGCCAAACACTTCCCAAATAATCATTCGATCTCCATGCCCGTGAAGTTCTAAACCCCTGGGAAGTAAAATCATCCCCGTCATGTGACGACTGGAGAGATTGGAAGCTACTAGAATTTGTGTAATTGTTATGACAACTTCCGCACGAACGCTACCGTTAATGTAACCCAAAACGTTGTAGGTGTTATTTGTAATGTGCGCTCTCATACACCTAAATATGTTACTTCAGATAATGCTAAAAATTACGTACACAAAGAGAACAGTAACCACTGCTACGTAATACATCCTAGTACGAGGCGCACCCCTGAAGCAATGCTGTACTCGTTAGCATACATGATTGATGGGCGTAGCACTGCAACCTGTCTCGCCCAGGTTCATAGGTGGTCCGGTGCCTTGGCTGAAAATCTCTGGGATGTAATTACGGATCGGTAGCAGCAGCAGTAGAAATTAACCATGCAGGCAATGGTTGGCCTCCTGCTGCTTATGTACCGCAATATGTGCAGTGCATGTTTATGTAAGCAGTTGCAGGCAGTGTTCTCCGCAGGCGTAGCACGTGTCAGCAGACACGACAGTGCACAGAACTGACCGCAGTGTATTAGTCCACTGGCCCATGGTATACTCTCCTCCAGCATTGGTCAATAGCCTGTGATTACTCCGTAATGCGAATTTACAGCACATTCTTCTCATCTCTGCATATACTAGTGCAAAAGAAGCCGCCTCTAGAACACATATACAGTTCTCGCATGATCACTATATTTGTACGTGGTACGTGATATGAAACAAGTGAGAATTCAAAGCGCCGGGGTGCGGGCGGAATAGCCACCTTGTACTGAGCATGAAAACGCTTACGCTTTGCTTTCTGAATAATGTATGGTTTAGAGCATCGTATTCAGTGTACAAACACTGTAGATTTGCTAGGAATGTATCGATAAAAATATTTTCTTCAATTACTGAAGTATTCTCTAGTCGTATTGTGGGGTTCCGAGGATCAGAACGCTCCTTCAAAGAAAAATACCCAAGTGAGATGTCCGTTCTGTGTAATTGTTACTGTGAGGAACATACATTCAAGCCTGCAGCCACAGTATTAGACGAACATACGTATAGTCCAACGATTCTGTGATGGCCTCATTAAATTTTCAAAAATTATTACGTGAAATAGAAATAATTGTATATGAAATCAAATTTTAAATATAGATTCTTTTTCATGAAACTCGATGCACGATGGCGAACATGGCCAAAAAAAAAAATTCGCAAAGTTTTGAAAACGAGTTCTCTTAAATAAGTAAAAAACTATAGCTCGTTCGAAAAATGTTAACTTAGAAACTCGTAAGGCTAATAGCGCTATAGACTACTTTTTTATAAGATCGATGGCTATCTTTCGTTTTGAAATGTATCAAAAAAGAACTTAAAATCGAATTCTGTATAGCACGGTGAAATTCACGTTCCCATACTTGCTATTTACTGTAAGTATAGCCCCCTGCAAGACAAAAAAATACTTATTTTACAATTAAAAAATATTAATAATTTTGCGATATAATGATTTTTTAAGAAAAGGGACACCCGATAATGCTTAGATCTTCACAGTGAATTGCCCTCCGCTAACGGCTTTAGGCTTATGTTGGGCTATCATGCTACCAGCTGTTAAGTAATTTTTTGGGATTTTATTATTTAGACGTGTCAAAACATTGATTCGAAGAACTTGCACTTTTGTTGGGTGCTTTTTTAACTATTTAAATTTTTATCTTATGAAAATAACTTTGAAAGAGAGAAATTACCGACTTTGTATTCAAATTTAAAAATCTTCTGCGACCCTTTGGAGCCGAGATTTTTTTGATGATGATGATGATGATGAGGTGCCATACTCAGAGGAGCGTAGGGGAGGATGCGGGAGACCCGCACCGCTGTACTACGCAAGGCCCTAGTGGAGGTGGTTTGCCATTGCCTTCCTCCGACCATAATGGGGATGAATGAGATTTTTTTAAAGACCGATATATCTCGAAAAATTGAAGTTTTTTTTAATTTTAGAAACTCATGCGTTTTTGCCTTATCGCGGATTATATTTACACTAATAGCAAGTACAGAAAGAGATCATTGCCTTTTTCGATGTCACTCGAAATGTAAGAAAGCAATCGACACTTACAAAAAAAGCAATAGATACATCCTTTTAAACCCTACAGCTTTCTTATTTAACGTATTTAACGTATTCCAGATTTTGCAACATTGCTGATCTTCTCGGCCATGTTCTCCTTCTTGTATCGAATTTCATGAAAAGAAACTCAATTTAAAATTTAATTTCCTATACACTCATATGTTTTGTTTTCAGGTAATAATATTTGAAATCACTTCTCCGTAATGTTGGCGTAACAGCATCGTAATGAGACCACAGCACAAACCAGCAACGATAGAGACAGAATTAAGTGCAAACATACTTTTTCACCACTAATTTCTTCAGATTTCATTCAACATCGGAAATGAACTTCATTGTGGCGATGTCGGAGTGTAAGCCTGGATTTCTCCTAATGCGGCTACAGAAAACTGTCGGAATGAAGGAACATTTATTATGGCTCTTCGCGGTGAACTTTGACTTCTTTTAAATATTTGCAGACCTGTGAGGAAATTCCTTCAAAAAATATTATGTGCAGCTATTGTAAACTAGAAGACTGTCTTTGTGCCATTTGTGAGTTGTTTGTTCAGGTGTTTGCCGGTAGGATCCTCCGTGGTACAACTGGTCCGCAGACTTGTTCGCCCCCTCGTTTAGTCATTACCCAAAGAATCTCGAGAGGGCATAGCGATTACACAACAGCAGTTTCGTGTTCTCCATTTCAGTAGGTGCAGTTCAGTTCAAGTGCGTTGCGTGAGTTCCGTCGAAAGTGCGGGACTGCAGTTCCTACAGATTAGAGCACTCAATGATGACAACAGCAGCTTCAAGACACCGGTTTTCTTACGTGAAAGAAAATGAAAAGGTCGTCTCTATACGCTCGTCCAAGACTTGGAGTGTTTTAATATAGTTTTGAACATAGTTCACAGAATACGAGGAACAGTTACTTGAAACCCTTCTTGGTGGTAATAAACAACGTTTAGAGTTCTGTGAATTCATTCTGGACATAGAGATGGAACATAAACAGTTACCTGTGGCGTTTAGTGTTCGACATGTAAACTATGCGCAGTTATGTTAAATAACCGAATGAAGCCAATAGAAAACTTAATCCTGCATGAAGAACAAAATAGATTTCGATGAGGGAGAGCTTATATTGATAATTTATTTACTGAAATAGCTAGCTGATAATAGAAATGGTTACAATTTGTCCACTTATATGGCGTTTGAAAATGTACAGAAGGCCTTCGATAAAGTAAGCAGGCGGGAACTATGGACAATAATGGCTAATCCGACCTGTCCTGAACACCAACAATGCCTATAAAATGGTTGTATCAAGTCATCTGCCTTAGACTCAGTTTATCTAATTACAATAGGGGAAATACAGTTATTCATCAGGGAGGAAGACAAGGGTGTATATTATAATGAGCACTTTTTAACATTTACGTAAACGATGTCTTACACACATGGAGCCGGCCGTAGTGGCCGAGCGGTTCTAGGTGCTGCAGTTTGGAACCGCGCGACCGCTACGATCGCAGGTTCGATTCCTGCCTCGGGAATGGATGTGTGTGATGTCCTTAGGTTAGTTAGGTTTAACTAGTTCTACGTTCTAGGGGACTGATGACCTCAGAAGTTAAGTCCCATAGTGCTCTGAACCATTTGAACACACATGGAAGGAACGTTTGAAAGCACCACTTTAAATGTGTTGGCATATGTTGATGGTTTAGTGATAATGCAAAACACTGAAGATAATCTTGAAAGAGTTATTTATTTATAACATAAAATTTGTAAAGAATATAACTTTATAATTTCTATCTCAGTACCAGTAACTATGGCATTCCAAGACAAACGTCCAATAGGAGCTAAGGTTATTTAGGATGACAGATTCAGAGAATAGGTTCAACAGTTTAATTTTTTAGATTGTAATATCTCGTATGAGTACGATATGGATGTAAATGATAAATTAGTAAGATACCTGGCACTGTATGAATCTTTTCGGAAAACACTGAAAGCAGCGGGGACCGAAACACAGCTGAACCTGTAGAAGATGATGGCAGTGCCGGTTACTCCACGCGATGGTTAATTTGGGCGTTAAGACTGAAGGACTACAGTCACATACAGGCCACAGAAATGAAATTCTTGAGGACACTACTGGGACACCCACGCCTTCATACAATTAGAAAACCAATTAGAAAGAATGGACTACACAACGATTTCGGAAATGGTGCTAGCGTAAAGAACTACTTGTTGCAGAGCCACAGGAAGACCGAGGCAAATATGGATTGAGACTGGAAACGTAAAAGGGCCTAATTCTTTAAAGGATAATGTTGATGCTGAGGAAACGTTACAAATGGGTTCAAATGGCTCTGAGCACTATGGTTCAAATGGCTCTGAGCACTATGGGACTTTACTTCTAAGGTCATCAGTCCCCTAGAACTTAGAACTACTTAAACCTAACTAAACTAAGGACATCACACACATCCATGCCCGAGGCAGGATTCAAACCTGCGACCGTAGCGGTCGCGCGGTTCCAGACTGAAGCGCCTAGAATCGCTCGGCCACTCCGGCCGGCGAAACGTTACATTTCAGTGAAAAAATGAACCGCCACAACATAAGAATAGAGGTAACATAGCAGCCACATACACAGTCGAGCACGATAGAAAGTCTCCAAAGCTTCATGTGCCTTGCAACCGAGGAAAGATGTACGGCCGATTCTTTTCTACGGTATAAACGGTGACAATAATCACGTTGCTGGATATGTTGGAGATCTGGCTATTTCCACAACTGCAAGAACATGCTCAAAATTTCATCTTTCGCCTGGATTGGAGTACCACCATACTCTTACCATCATGTAAAAGCATTTCTTAACAGTGAACTGTCTGTATGATAGGTCGGTCGTAAGAGGCGAAGGGGTCTCGCATTGCTCTATTAGTCCCCCAAAGTACGGGACTAGTTAATTAGCGTCTGGATGCTTGCCACGCACATTTCTGAAAGGTATATGTAAACAAAGATTCTAAACGCAATTGTAAAAAAAAAGTACCTTGAGGTCGTATGCGCAAGCATGTGAGCAATAAACACTTATAAAATCGAATGATTCGGTGAATATAAAACCTTTGTAATCCTTTGCCCCTAAGCATAATTTATTACTTACCGAAGACTCTATCTTCATTCTTCTAGACGATTTAGTCTTTTGGAAACACGCTGTAAAGAATGGACCAGAAGTCACAATAGGAAATGTTTAATGTTATTGTATTGAAACAAGAAGCAACATAAAAGGCAAACAAGAACATGAAACGACTTCCTAACTGTAGCAGAAATTGTATTTAACTGAAGAAGATAAATAACACAGAACTGAATGTTCTTACACATTTCATCTCTCTCTTTATCTGACCATCATTCTCGGCGCATAATTGGATTCCCTTCCATCTATGACTGCTCGTCCGGCGCAGCATTTCAGGAATGATCATTCTCAGGGTTGTGTTTCGCTTAGAAATAAACATTTAGAGACCGGAAGCTAGGATATACAGCACGTTTATCTGTCATCATAACCTTTCGGCGAACTGCTAATGCTGGAAAAACTGCAAGTAATTGTTCGCACCAATCGCTTCGCGTATTTGTATCATGATCACTTAATTCACTGATGCTGCTGAGTCCAAGGACGCACGGAGGATCTTTGAATGTTCATCTCCGCTGACGGCTTCCCTGTAGATTTTACTGGTGAAAGAAGTAGTGATACATTCAAGCGCTGTCCTGTTTCTTGGGTTTTCCATGCGCGGTGCATCCGTCGCAGGCCCAGTTACAAAGGCCTTTGTTTCCAGTTTCCGAAGATTAGCATCCGTTGTAGCGTCTTTATTGAAGCAATTAAAAAAGTTTTCCCTAATTTCATCGTATGTCTCGTTCCTTTTCATGCAGCGGTACGCTAAAAAGAAAAGGTTCTTCAGTAGCGAACCTGCTTGTATCCGCCATTATAACACGAATGTCACCTAGGTAGAGAAACAGAACGCGACCACACGTCATAGCATTCGCCAGGACCACATGTAAAACAACACGACCACATGCCGCATTTTCATGGAATGGTGCCTGCATTGTTGCAATTGTTGAGTTACCTGTACCGGAAGACGGACGTACTGCGCGCACAGAACATTTTTATTCCAGCAAGAATACATTTCCAGACCCATGTAGCCGCAAAACTATGTGTTAAGTTATTTGAATACGTCCGATCGTAGCTTCTGGTCCACTTTGTAGATCAAATTTAGAAAGTGAACAACACACACACACTTAATGTGTTTATAAAAATCAACATTCATCGAGGTTATCATAAAAAATAACTCATGTCATCCCCACCAAAATTCTCGTTCAAACGATAACACAATTTTTTTCTCTCCGCATCTGATAATAAGGATGAAATGGAAACCCTATCCAACGAAAATAATTACCAGCTGCCAACGAAAACTGTAAAAAAAAGAAGGCAGCGTAATCCCTCAATGTAGCTCGTCCACTGACATGGGGAACTTACAATCTTGGAAATTCAGTTTAAGATGAGACTTCGCAGAGTGGGTGCGTTTCTGGATGAGGTATCGAATATATTGCTTACCCCTACTTATACCTCCCGAGGAGATCACGAATGTAAAATTAGAGAGATTCGAGCGCGCACGGAGGCTTTCAGACAGTCGTTCTTCCCGCGAACCATACGGGACTGGAATAGAAAAGGGAGATAACGACAGTGGCACGTAAAGTGCCCTCCGCCACACACCGTTGGGTGGCTTGCGGAGTATAAATGTAGATGTAGATGTAGATTAGTGGTGTACCTGAAGGATATCTACCCATAAAAGTTGTAAAGTGCATTAGCCAGAAGATTCAGAGAAAAAAAATGCTGTCAAGTTATACACACAGCTCATATACCGGTAAATTTACGCGCTACGGCAGCGGCAGCACAGAGAAACGACTGCGCGTGTGGTTGACTCACTTGCCGCGCGGCAGATCCAAGTTCGATCCTACCTTTAGGGTGCTTTTTTTAATTTTTTATGTTTTAAAAAATATAATAACTTTTAAATGAAGTTAATGACCTAAACTATTATCAATTAAATTGTCAAAATTTTATATATGAAATCGCTGTTGCTATTGTCATTCAAATGTTATTACAGCTTTATCAATATCGTAAGCTGTAAGAGTTGAAAAAAATTTCTTGTAAATTTTATGAACCTGTTCCCACCTGGAAGAATGTAGCTGTTGTCCTATTGTACGTACTGTAGTGAGATGATGAGAAAGTGTCAAGACCCTCACGGAACTAGTTGATTGGGGTGGACAAGCAGTGCCTGAATTATATGACGAAATCTTTCACGGTCATGAGAAATCACCGTCAAGTATAATTAAAGCAATTCCTCCAAAATGTACTCCTCTCGTCCAACCTTATGATGTCTATTTTTACAGACAGGTAAAAAATCTAATAAAGCGTATACAAAATTGTGCTTATCTGATTGAAAATGATAAAGAAATAAATTCTCATAAAGACTGCATGAATATACAATCCAGTGATGCATCATCAACAGCCATCACAAATTTTTAAAGAAATGATCTGTTATGCCTGGTACACTTCCATGTTTTCTGATGAAAGAGAAGCTTTCATGACTGTTAACATAGTAGGTTTTCCAAAAGATAATTGAAAGAAACGTTTCCGTGTAAAGACTTGGCCTTCATAAATTGTGCAAAATGTCAAAATATCTTTTGTTTACAATGTATTTATGATGATTACCATTTTGATGCTTGTATGTAAAATTCTAAATTTGCAAATAAAGATATAGAATTTTTCTTGGTGTACATAAAACCCGACCGGAAATTTTGTTACAGTTGTAATTAAAGTATTAATTTACGTTCATTAAAATGCATTTGACATTATTTAACTTTTTAAAAAGAAAATATTAAATACAATTCGCATTTTTTGTTGCCGGCCGGTGTGGCCGAGTGGTTCTAGGCCATTCAGTCCGGAACCGCGCGACCGCTACGGTCGCAGGTTCGAATCCTGCCTCGGACATGGATGTGTGTGATGTCCTTAGATTAGTTAGGTAAGTAGTTCAAAGTTCTAGGGGATTTATGACCTCAGATGTTAAGTCCCATAGTGCTCAGAGCCATTTGAAACATTTTTTGTTAATTAGCTGAAACACTCATTTCATAAATGACATGAAATCCATTATGTTGTAGTTGACAATACTTCAGGTTATTAACTTTATTTAAAAATTGTTATACAGTACTTTTCAGAACAATTAAAAAGGCCAAATGAAACTTTTCCCGAAACTAGGATCCAACCTGGATCACCCGAGAGGCCAGCGAGTCTTCTACAGATGCGTCCATTTCTTCGTTTGCTATAGTGTCTAAATTGACAATTACATGACTTGCCAATTACATGACCTACCATCCAAGCAAAGCCGCAAGCGAGGGAGGGACCAAGAAGGGGTAGAAAAAGAGGGCCGGAAGTATGGAGGAAGGGGAAAGGCCTCGAGTGACGAGAGAAGGGAACGAACGCGGACCGCGATCGGGAGACCCGACCTAGGCCGCCGTTGTGGGGAGGGGAGTGCAGAAGATGGAAAAAGGAACCTGCGGTTTGGGTGGTCGGGCGAGGCATGGACGCGGGCGATGTATGACGCAAGCCACTGTTGTCGGCGGGATTCCAGCTTCTACAAGAAGGCTAGTCATCAGACTAGTGCGGAAGGCACCTGTCGCCAGTCTGACGCCACAATGGAGAATGGGGTCGAGGATCTGCAACGTTGAAGGTGCTGCTGAGTCGTACACCATGCTCCCGTAGTCGAGACGGGAGTGTACTAAAGCCTTATAGAGCTGTAGGAGGGTTATTCGTGCATCCCCGCCCGCCAAACGTTTTGGCAGAGGCAGCGAAGGATGTTGAGGTGCCGCCAGCACTGTTATTTAAGCTCGCGAAGATGAGGTGTCCAAGTGAGCTGAGCATCAAACAGCATGCCAAGAAAGCGATGCGTCTCCACAATACAAAGGAGTTCATTGGCAAGGTAGAGCTCTAGATGGAGGTTGACCGTTCGACGACGACAGAAATGAATCACTCGGGTCTTAGAGGCTGAGAACTGAAAACCATGGTTGGATGCCCAAAAATGTGCCTTACGGATAGCTCCCTGCAGCCGCCGTTCAGCGACACTGATGCTTGGGGAACTGTAATAAAAGTCATTGGCATATAGAGAGGAACAGACCGATGAGCCTACCGCAGCCGCAAGAACATTAATCGCCACCAAAAACAGGGGAACACTGAGAACCGAGCCCTGCGGGACACCGTTCTCCTGAATATGAACAGAGCTAAAATAAGTGCCAACTCTAACCCGAAAGGAGCGATTGGAGAGAAAATACGGAAGTGGACCCCATAAGCCCCATTCGTGCAGCGTAGCAAGGATATGATGGCGCCAGGTGGTATCGTACACCTTGCCAAGATCAAATAAAACAGCAACTAGATGTTCTCGCCGAGTAAAAGCTGTAGGAATAGCCGACTCTAGTGAGACTAAATTGTCGATCGCTGAGCGGTCTTGACGGAAGCCTCCCCTGTTGCTGGGCCAGGAGGCCCCGAGCTTTGAGGATCCACATGAGCCGCCGACTCACCATCCGTTCCAGGAGTTTGCACATAACGTTGGTAAGGCTGATATGGCGATAGCTATCAACCACCAGCGGATCTGCACCAGGTTTCAGCACTAGGATGGTGCTATCCTGCCAACGAGTTGGGAAAACGCCCTCCATCCAGATGCGGTTAAACAGGGCCAGTAATTCACCTTGACAGTGCGCTGAGAGATGGTTGTGAATTCGGTCTGGACCTGGAGAGGTATCAGGGCAAGCTGTAAGGTCACTTTGGAACTCCCATTCACTAAACAGGGCGTTGTATCGTTCCCAACGGTGCGTGCGAAACGACAACTGCATACGCTCAGCCTGCTCTTTAATGGCGGGTAATTCTGTGCTGTAGCCTGCTGTCGCGAAACTACGAGCAAAGTACTCTGCAAGATGTTCGGCGATGGCTATTGGGTCAGTACAAAGTGTACCCCAAAGACAAAGGCAAGAGGCCTGAGGGCAAAAGCCAAAAATGCGCCGAACCCGCGACCACACCTGAGATGGGGAGGTGCGAGAACCTATGGTGGCAACATATCGTTCCCAGCAGTCCTGTTTGCTCCGCCGGATTAACCGCCGAGCCCGGGCCCGCAGCCGTTTAAAGGCAACCAGATTCTCTAGGGAAGGACGACGCCGGTGTTGCTGCAGAGCACGCCAGCGGTCCCGGATAGCTTTTGCAATCTCTGGTGTCCACCAAGGGACTGACTTACGCCTTAGGGTACTTGAAGAACAGGGGACAGACGCCTCAGCAGCAGAAACAATGGCCATAGTGACCTCATCCACTGCCAAATCAATGTCACCAGGAAGTGGAGCAATCGCCATAGTAGCTGAGGAGTAGGCTGCCCAATCAGCTCCATGAAGAGACCATCATGGCAGCTGGTCAGGGGGTTGGGATTGAAGAAGAGAAAACAGATAGGAAAGTGGTCGCTACCACAGAGGTCGTCATGGACCCTCCAAATGAGATATGGAAGAAGACCTGGGCTACTAAGAGAGAGGTCAATGGCCGAGTATGTGCCATGAGTCAAGCTAAAAGATGTGGGAGCACCAGTGTTAAGGAAGCAAAAGTCCTGCTGTGCCAAGAGAGCTTCAACATTCCTACCCTGGCCCGAGATATGGGCCCCACCCCATGGTGGGCATTAAAGTCCCCCAAAAGGAGGAATGGCGGGGGGAGCTGGGCGAACAAGGCAGCTAGGTCAGCAAGAGGGACAACCTCATCTGGGGGAAGGTAGAGAGAACAGATGGTAAGCTCCATTCCTGCACAGATTCTAACAGCCACAGCTTCAAGAGCCGTGTGAAGTGGCACTGGGGCACTAGGAAAAGCAGCAAGAACATAAATACAGACACCACCAGACATCCTGTCGTATTCTAAGCGGTTCTTATAGTAACTCCGGTAGACACAGAGGGAGGGGGTTGGCCCAACAGGAAACCAGGTTTCCTGTAGGGCCAGACAAGTGGCTGGGAAGCGGCACAAAAGCTGTTTCAACTCAACAAGGTGATGCAAAAAACCACGGCAATTCCATTGAAGAATAATGGTATCCAACTCTGAAGACGTGAAAGAACCTGGGGGGGGGGATAGGTCATGCCTTAGACGCGCTCACCGCCACCGATTGCTAAGTACCCTAATCAACTTCCTTAGGAGCTGTGGGTCGAGCAACATCTAGCTCCTGAGTGGGCGCTAGATGCTCCACATCATCTTCAGGTGCAGTGGTGAACTCTTTTTCTGCCTCTATGTCCTTGTCCTTTTGCTTTTTCTTCTTTTTGGTAGGGTCCCATTTGTCCTTCGGTTTATCAGGCTGGGTGGGCTTTCCGACCCAGTCTCATGGACCGAGGAAGACCTGGAAGCCCTATGGCCCTCACGTGGTGGCTTCTTCAGCCACTGGCTGACATCTGGAGGGGCAGTAACCGTGGAAGGGAGGACACCAAGCGATCCCTTCCACGCGAGGGGAGCCGGTGGAGGTGGGCACTTCTCCGGCTCAGAGGTGGGGAGGGGTTGTTACTCCCAATGTTGAAAACAGGGGAGCAACGGAAGAGGGTGTTCCACCAACTACCGCCGGCCGCAGTGGTCTCGCGGTTCTAGGCGCGCAGTCCGGAACCGTGCGACTGCTACGGTCGCAGGTTCGAATCCTGCCTCGGGCATGGATGTGTGTGATGTCCTTAGGTTAGTTAGGTTTAAGTAGTTCTAAGTTCTAGGGTACTCATGACCACAGCAGTTGAGTCCCATAGTGCTCAGAGCCATTTGAACCATTTGAACCACCAACTACCAGGAGGGCAGGAATAGACGGCCAGGCTAGAGGTCCCACAAAAAGCAGCTGAGCTTGGGGTCTCATCGCCAGGGATGGCGACATCGAAGCTGCTGCAGCATACATCGATGAAATGCACACAGGGTGAAGTCGATTGTACTTGCGTTTAGCCTCTGTGTAAGTGAGTCTGTCCAAGGTCCTATACTCCATAATCTTCTGTTCCTTTTGATAAACCGCGAAGTCTGACAAGCAAGGTGAATGTTTCTGTCCGCAGTTGACACAAACAGGGGGCGGCGAACATGGGACGTTGGGGTGGGAGGGACGTCCACAATCCCAAAAGGTAGGGTTGGTGTCACATCTCGATGACATATGCCCAAACCCCCAGCGCTTAAAGCAGGGCATGGGAGGAGGGACGTAAGGCTTAACATCACATCGATATATCATCACCTTGACCTTCTCGGGCAGGGTGTCACCCCGAAAGCCAAGATGAAGGCGCCAGTAGCGACCCTACTATCTTTAGGTCCCCTGAAGACACGTCGTACAAAGTGGACACCACGGCGTTCCAGATTTGCACAGAGCTCGTCGTCAGACTGCAACAACAGGTTACGATGAAAAATAAGTCCCTGAACCATATTTAGGCTCTTATGAGGTGTAATGGAGACTGCAACATCACCGAGCTTGTCACAACCAAGCAATGCCCGTGACTGTACTGGGGATGATGTCTGTATGAGGACTGCTCCAGACCTCATTTTAGACATGCCCTCGACTTCTCCAAACTTGTCCTCTAAATTTTCCACAAAAAACTGAGGCTTTGTGGTCAGAAATGAGTCCCCATATGTTCGGATGCAAACCAGAAATCGAGGAGAATACGTCTCACCAGGTGATTTAGACCGCCGTTCCTCACCTGGTGTGGACAGGGAAGGGAACGATTGGGGGTCATACTGTAAAGCATTGAACTTTCCTTTCTTAGAGACTCGTGCTTGAGCACTATTCGTATTTCTTTTCATGGTGGTGCCTAGGGAAAGGAATGTCCGCCCAGACAGAGCCCCACTTGCCTGGGTAAGCCTAATACAACCGGGGGACGGCAGGTTCCCCAGAGGTCGCCCGCTAGCAACTGTTCTACCTCAACAGCCATGCGTCTCCTCGGCGTGCAGCACGCCTTGAGAATGAGGAGTTTTTTTATAGAGGTTTATACCATCCTCGCGACCCAGGCAGATAAGCCAAGATTCCTGGGCTCTGTACCGTACAACGCTCCACCGTCGCGCCTGACGGTGGTCGTTGAAGCATGCTCAGAGCTTACGGTATTGAGTACTGGTGGCGCTTCCCAGTCCCCAGGTCAGGGACCCCGGGGTCGCCAAGCCCGTACCCAGCAACTAAATGCTGAGCCCCCTGAGGGGCATAAAATGTCCCCATTGGTTTAAATGATGTGGTTACCAAACATTCTGTGCACTGCTGCCATTAAAATCTGAGCAAAATGGGACGTAGCACCATCTTGCTGAAACCAAAACTTGTTTGCAGGAAACTGCTCAAGTTCAGGTGCGAGGAATGTGTCAACCACAGCAGAATACCACTGGTGCGTAACTGTGATTGCTCGTCCATGTTCGTCCTCAAAAAAGAAAGGGCCGATTATGCCCAATGAAGAGAGAGCTCGCCACACTGTGTCTTTCTGGCTGCGTAAGGAGTGTTGATGGAGTTCGTTGGATTATCCTGGCATCAGTAACAGCGATTTTGTTTGTTGACATAACCGCTGAGGTGAAAACTTGCCTAATCACTCATCCACAGCAAATGCAAGAAGCCTTTTTTGTCCCTAATTATAGACAACAGTTCACCAGGCGGAGTCATTCAATTATCATAATCATTTTCAGTTATCTGTTGCAACTTCAAAGCATCCTGTAACATTCTGCGCACACTACAACTGAATATTGTCACTACTGCAGCGGTTTGTTACAGAATGTTGATGCACTGTGGACTGTTGGTTACAACATTATGCACTGGCGCAGAATGTTGTTGCACTGTGGACTGTTGGTTACAACATTGTGCACTGGCGCAGAATGTTGTTGCAGTTTGGACTGTTGGTTACAACATTGTGCACTGTCTCTATTCGTTCGAGTAAGTTACAACTTCTGGGGGTTCCTGTCGGTTTCAGATTAAGAGCACTTTCTGTTGCCTCAAAGTTTTTCACCCATAAGTCGACTGTATCTGTCGATGGTATAGAATCAACTGTCTAAGGTTGAACTGACGATGGTATTCCCGTCTAGTAGCAGCAACACAGTCACCGTTTCTGTAAAAGGCCTTGACATCCACAGCATATTCAGGCCCACTCCAGCGCTCCATCTCAGCAAATGGCTTACCTACCTGAAACGTAATACAAACATTCATTGTTGCCTATAATATCATTGCACTTTCACAGACTAATTAAAACAGCCCAGTTTTTTGCATCACATTGTGCAAGCAGTGAACTCAGAAGCACTAAAGATGACAGGTTTAGGCAACGCAGGAATTCACAGTGTTCCGCGCCAGCGTGTCATGTCATATATTGGCAAGATAACTAGATCAGTGGGGGTACGATGCCGGAAGAGCGAGTGGCTGACACGCCTGATACAATCAAGTAACAATACTGTCTCTAAACAGTGTGTAGAAGAGCGACGGCCAGGACTTGCGTTCCCAGAGCGCACTCGCACTCCGCGAGTGCGGCCATGTCTGCTCAGTGCTCCAGCTCCCCCCACCATTGCGCTGTTCCGAACGTTTGTGCGAGCGAGAGGGCTATACGCCAGAGGCTGCACATGCAGGAAACTCAGGAAAACGTGTTTGCAGCTCGTGCGGCCACTCCTAAAAGGCGGATATAGCAGCATACTTTTGTAATGGCGATTGTATCACTAGTGTTTGTTTTCAACTTTTTATTTTTCCACCAAAGCAAAATCTTTAGTAGCTAATTCAATAAGTACTTTAGGCAGTGCTGATACAGCGAACGGAACTACAAAAAGCTCTGTATACCGGCATTTGAAATTAAGTTGTGATGTCTATAAATTTATCCACATTTCGATTTTAGAATGTGTAATAAATCTGAAACCTTTGTTAAACCGAACTCTGAAATAACTTTAGCGACTTGTCTGTGAAGTTGAGGATAATGCCGCTTTGTCTGCAATATCTGCTAAAACTTTTTATTTAATAAATTTTCTACTTAAATTGCAATAGCTGGGAGGGTGTAACTTCTATGTTATTCAACTCTGAAACTGCTGAGTGAAATTGAATGCAAGAGTCACTTTGCTATTGTTTATCATTTCAACACAGACCTACAGAGTTTTCCCTGACAAACACAACTCAAACTTCTCCTGTTCATTAATTACCCACAATATTTAAGGGTAACGCCATCTGACTGCTTTCAAAGTGGTGAACTGACTTCAAATAATTAATGCAAAGAGTATTCCTGGATTAGTAGAAATCCTAACAATAACCTATACATTTCGTAAGTCACTTACCTCACAAAAATCTTCATTACACGAACTACTGCCATACAGCAAGCGCCAATACAGCCAGCTAAATAAAAGATTCTAACTACTGAAGGCTATAACTACTAATAGGCATGTGGTTAGCAAAGAAAAGATTTTGTTGCAGAGCAAACAATGCTTTTACCTTAAGTATGTAACAACCAGTTCAAAAATTATATAATCATCAGTAATAAATCTCAATGACGGATATACATTCAGACCGTCCGCTCGCGCTAATACTGCAAACCTCCAGCACTGCTAATTATTGACCTCTAACCTCCAACACTACTGACTACTCACTCCCAACTTCCACCACTGCTGGCCGTTCACCTCTAACTTCCATCACCGCTGACGGTATGCCTATCATCTCGTCTTTGTGGCTGTTATTGTAATTATTCTCCAGTGAACTCTCTTTCCAATCGATAATAGTGTGACAGTGTGCATGGGCTCCAAACCACACAAAAACTAAAGAAATTCCCGTTCAGCACTAAATTATGTGGCTTCTCCACCTTTTTTGTTTTTTGAACAAGTGCATAGTTGTCCGCAGTTCGCGGTCTAGGGGATAGCGTTGCTGCCCCTGGATCATGGGGTCCCAGCCCATGTTCGATTCCCGGCCGGGTCGGGATTTTCTCTGCCCGGGGACTGGGTGCCTGTATTGTCCTCATCATTTCATCATTATTCGGAAAAGTAGCGAGAATGGACGGTGAAAGGATTGGGACTTTGTACGGGTGCTGATAACAGTGCAGCTGAGCGCCCCACAAGCCAAATATTATCACCATCATCATCATTATAAGTTTGTATATGCCATACTATTTCTCATGCAGGACCCATTTTATTTAACAAAACCGATATTATCATCAAACTGTGACAAGCGGACTGCCTCGCTCTAGCGACGTCTGGCTGCAGCCTTTCCCTGTGCCTCCTCGCTCCTCAGCCCCACCAGCCAGGCAGGAGCGCGGCCGGAACCCACGTGTTCGCGGAGCACTTTGCTCTGCATGAGGTCCGGTTGGAACATACAATTATGGATAAAGGGATGTAAGGCAAAAGGTTAGGAGCCATGTACCAACATGTGTCACTGTAAAACAATTAACCTTGAGGAGCGACAACATACAGGGTGATTCAAAAAGAATACCACAACTTTAGGGATTTAAAACTCTGCAACGACAAAAGGCAGAGCTAAGCAATATCTGTCGGCGAATTAAGGGAGCTATAAAGTTTCATTTAGTTGTACATTTGTTCGCTTGAGGCGCTGTTGACTAGGCGTCAGCGTCAGTTGATGCTAAAATGGCGACCGCTCAACAGAAAGCTTTTTGTGTCATTGAGTACGGCAGAAGTGAATCGACGACAGTTGTTCAGCGTGCATTTCGAACGAAGTATGGTGTTAAACCTCCTGATAGGTGGTGTATTAAACGTTGGTATAAACAGTTTACAGAGAATGGGTGTTTGTGCAAAGGGAAAAGTTCTGGACGGCCGAGAACGAGTGATGAAAATGTAGCACGCATCCAGCAAGCATTTGTTCGCAGCCCAGGAAAATCGACTCGCAGAGCTAGCAGAGAGCTGCAAATTCCACAATCAACTGTATGGAGAGTCCTACGAAGAAGGTTAGTTATGAAACCTTATCGTCTGAAATTGGTTCAAGCACTGTCTGCAGCTGATAAGATTAAAAGAATCGATTTCTGTGATTTTATCCTTGCTCAAATGGAAACAGATGAATCTTTCGTTTCAAAGATTGTGTTTAGTGATGAAGCAACTTTCCACACTAACGGGAAAGTCAACCGTCACAATGTCTGTATATGGGGCACTGAGAATCCGCGGGAAACAACTCAGTATGAACGTGACTCGCCTAAGGTGAACGTTTTCTGTGCCATTTCAGCCAATAAAGTTTTTGGTCCCTTTTTCTTCGAAGGTGCTACTGTAACTGGACTACAGTATCTGGAGATGTTACAGAATTGGCTGTTCCTTCAGCTCGAACAAGAAGCACAACAATTCATATTTCAGCAGGATGGAGCGCCACCACATTGGCACTTATCTGTCCTTAACTACCTGAACGTCAACTACCCGAGGCGATGGATCGGCCGCCAGGCAGCCCGTGACAGAGCACTTCATCACTGGCCTGCAAGAAGCCCTGATCTTACCCCCTGCGATTTTTTCTTATGGGGGTATGTTAAGGATATGGTGTTTCGGCCACCTCTCCCAGCCACCATTGATGATTTGAAACGAGAAATAACAGCAGCTATCCAAACTGTTACGCCTGATATGCTACAGAGAGTGTGGAACGAGTTGGAGTATCGGGTTGATATTGCTCGAGTGTCTGGAGGGGGCCATATTGAACATCTCTGAACTTGTTTTTGAGTGAAAAAAACCTTTTTAAATACTCTTTGTAATGATGTATAACAGAAGGTTATATTATGTTTCTTTCATTAAATACACATTTTTAAAGTTGTAGTATTCTTTTTGAATCACCCTGTATTACTCCCAAATGGTAATAACAGTAAGACCCAAAACGCTCCCTTTAAACGTGCTCATTAGTCGTAGAAAATTTTGGGCATTCAGCAAAGAAGAATTTAAAACATATTAAATTAACCACGCGATGTGACGGAAATCACTCTCAAGGTGCGGCCAAACGCTGTGATAGCACGACGACGCGCCGTCACTGCGCCGCGGTTAAGAAGGCCACACGGATGCAGAGTACCCATACAACACACTAAGGTTGCGCATTAACGACCACTAATGGCCAGGATGCCGCATCAAGTTACAGCGATTCAATTCCACGTAAGAACAAGTTATCAAATGAGCTGTTTTAAGATACAGAACAAATTAACAAGCCACGGAACGAATCGCACACATGCGACAGTAGCGGCGGCCGCGTGACTCGGAAGCCAAGCGCAGCTAGGTTTGCCTGTAAGTCGAACACGCCAGCGCACGAGGAGCTAGAAAAACCAGCGAATCATTCACGACAGACCGATCTTCGTTAACAAAAAACAGAGCGGTCGAGCCAAGCTCTACAGCGGCGAGGGAGCTGACCGTTGTGTGCAATAAGTCCCGATCGAAATTAAATGGACGCTAAGATCGAACAGCTCATTCAAATGATATTAAATAACAGAAATAATATTACAGTTGCTCTGAGACAGTACATAAGTCAATGGAAGTCGCCCTTGCATGACGTGATTGAATTAATGACGAATAAATGCTCCAAATCGATACAACCTAGCAAGATATTTACTACAATTTACTGTCACCGGGCCTTTTAAAGAATCAACGGATGTTCAGTCTTCATTCTAGCGGCACCACGCAATCAAAAGCCATGTACAAGGCACTGTCACCAAACCTGTATTCGTTTTAGGCTGAACAGGAACTGCCGACAAAATACCCAATATTGATACTAATGGTCCTATATCCCATAGCCAAAACACTGATTCAGCAAAGGTTATTAATCTCAATCAGTACACAAATGTAAAGTGGAAGTAAGTGCCAAGGAATAACTGGTGAAATTACACACAATTTTCAGTAACATTCTTTATTCAAATTTGGTGCAAGACTTAACGATATTAAAAAAAAACAAAAATCATTTAACAAATAAGTCGAAATTTACGAAAGGAAAGGACTTTTAAATTATTAAATTATTATAAAAAATTTCACGCCAGTAAAAGGCAAGTACAGGCAAGCAATTTAACGTATACAACGCGACGCTGTGTAATATTTCAAGTTCAGCTACATTATAGGTGAATTTCACACCATTCATTAAATGGCGCAGAATCTAACTTGTCTGCAACATATAAAGACAATCCTGTTTACAAAAGTTCTCAAAATAGAACAACCAAAACGCATGAGTCATTCACACGGGGGGACATTCACAATTAATAACATTAACATTTCCAAAATATATAAAGAACAAATTTTTCAAATTTCTGCCAGTTAACTTACGGCAAACACACGCGCTCGCCAGGTAGGACTTGCGAACTTTTACAACATTCTCCTTTCAAGGCAACAGTTTCTACGCGTAATGAAATGGCAACCTTTTGCTTGGCAAGAAAACATACTAATAACCAACTACCTGCATAAAACACATAAGCACGTTGAGTAAAAGCCTTAAAAGCTACCGAGCGAGGTGGCGCAGTGGTTAGCACACTGGACTCGCATTCGGGAGGACGACGGTTCAATCCCGTCTCCGGCCATCCTGATTTAGGTTTTCCGTGATTTCCCTAAATCGTTTCAAGCAAATTCCGGGATGGTTCCTTTGAAAGGGCACGGCCGATTTCCTTCCCAATCCTTCCCTAACCCGAGCTTGCGCTCCGTCTCTAATGACCTCGTCGTCGACGGGACGTTAAACACTAACCACCAACCAACCTTAAAAGCTATTGAATTGGAAAAACACACAACAGTTTTTGCTGACTAGAAACAATATAAAAAATCCACTACGGCGTGCATTAACCTTGCTTGATTATAGCCAAATATACATAAACACAAATTTACGTAAGTTACAGAAATTATTCAGGTAGTGAAGGGGGACGAAAATTTAATAGTCATGGGTGACTGGAATTCGTCAGTAGGAAAAGGGAGAGAAGGAAACGTAGTAGGTGAATATGGATTGGGGGGAAGAAATGAAAGAGGAAGCCGCCTTGTAGAATTTTGCACAGAGCATAACTTAATCATAGCTAACACTTGGTTCAAGAATCATAAAAGAAGGTTGTATACCTGGAAGAATCCTGGAGATACTAAAAGGTATCAGATATATTATATAATGGTAAGACAGAAATATAGGAACCAGGTTTTAAATTGTAAGACATTTCCAGGGGCAGATGTGGATTCTGACCGCAATCTATTGGTTATGAACTGCAGATTGAAACTGAAGAAACTGCAAAAAGGTGGGAATTTAAGGAGATGGGACCTGGATAAACTGAAAGAACCAGAGGTTGTAGAGAGCTTCAGGGAGAGCATAAGGGAACAATTGACAGGAATGGGGGAAAGAAATACAGTAGAAGAAGAATGGGTAGCTCTGAGGGATGAAGTAGTGAAGGCAGCAGAGGATCAAGTAGGTAAAAATACGAGGGCTAATAGAAATCCTTTGGTAACAGAAGAAATATAGAATTTAATTGATGAAAGGAGAAAATATAAAAATGCAGTAAATGAAGCAGGCAAAAAGGAATACAAACGTCTCAAAAATGAGATCGACAGGAAGTGCAAAATGGCTAAGCAGGGATGGCTAGAGGACAAATGTAAGGATGTAGAGGCTTGTCTTACTAGGGGTAAGATAGATACTGCCTACAGGAAAATTAAAGAGACCTTTGGAGATAAGAAAAAAATGGTTCAAATGGCTCTGAGCACTATGGGACTCAACATCTTAGGTCATAAGTCCCCTAGAACTTAGAACTACTTAAACCTAACTAACCTAAGGACATCACACACACCCATGCCCGAGGCGGGATTCGAACCCGCGACCGTAGCAGTCCCGCGGCTCCGGACTGCAGCGCCAGAACCGCTAGACCACCGCAGCCGGCTTTGGAGATAAGAGAACCACTTGTATGAACATCAAGAGCTCAGATGGAAACCCAGTTCTAAGCAAAGAAGGGAAGGCAGAAAGATGGAAGGAGTATATAGAGGACAATATTATGGAAATGGAAGAGGATGTAGATGAAGATGAAATGGGAGATACGATACTGCGTGAAGAGTTTGACAGAGCACTGAAAGACCTGAGTCGAAACAAGGCCCCGGGAGTAGACAACATTCCATTGGAACTACTGACGACCTTGGGACAGCCAGTCCTGACAAAACTCTACCATCTGGTGAGCAAGATGTATGAAACAGGCGAAATACCCTCAGACTTCAAGAAGAATATAATAATTCCAATCCCAAAGAAAGCAGGTGTTGACAGATGTGAGAATTACCGAACAATCAGTTTAATAAGCCACAGCTGCAAAATACTAACACGAATTCTTTACAGACGAATGGAGAAACTAGTAGAAGCCGACCTCGGGGAAGATCAGTTTGGATTCCGTAGAAATACTGGAACACGTGAGGCAATACTGACCTTACGACTTATCTTAGAAGAAAGATTAAGAAAAGGCAAACCTACGTTTGTAGCATTTGTAGACTTAGAGAAAGCTTTTGACAACGTTAACTGGAAAACTCTCTTTCAAATTCTCAAGGTGGCAGGGGTAAAATACAGGGAGCGAAAGGCTATTTACAATTTGTACAGAAACCAGATGGCAGTTATAAGAGTCGAGGGGCATGAAAGGGAAGCATTGGTTGGGAAAGGAGTGAGACAGGGTTGTAGCCTCTCCCCGATGTTATTCAATCTGTATATTGAGCAAGCAGTAAAGGAAACAAAAGAAAAATTCGGAGTAGGTATTAAAATTCATGGAGAAGAAGTAAAAACTTTGAGGTTCGCCGATGACATTGTAATTCTGTCAGAGACAGCAAAGGACTTGGAAGAGCAGTTGAACGGAATGGACAGTGTCTTGAAAGGAGGATATAAGATGAACATCAACAAAAGCAAAACGAGGATAATGGAATGTAGTCAAATTAAATCGGGTGATGCTGAGGGGATTAAATTAGGAAATGAGACACTTAAAGTAGTAAAGGAGTTTTGCTATTTAGGGTGCAAAATAACTGATGATGGTCGAAGTAGAGAGGATATAAAATGTAGACTGGCAATGGCAAGGAAATCGTTTCTGAAGAAGAGAAATTTGTTAACATCGAGTATAGATTTAAGTGTCAGGAAGTTGTTTCTGAAAGTATTTGTATGGAGTGTAGCCATGTATGGAAGTGAAACATGGACGATAACCAGTTTGGACAAGAAGAGAATAGAAGCTTTTGAAATGTGGTGCTACAGAAGAATGCTGAAGATAAGGTGGGTAGATCACGTAACTAATGAGGAGGTATTGAATAGGATTGGGGAGAAGAGAAGTTTGTGGCACAACTTGACTAGAAGAAGGGATCGGTTGGTAGGACATGTTTTGAAGCATCAAGGGATCACAAATTTAGCATTGGAGGGCAACGTGGAGGGTAAAAATCGTAGAGGGAGACCAAGAGATCAATACACTAAGCAGATTCAGAAGGATGTAGGTTGCAGTAGGTACTGGGAGATGAAGAAGCTTGCACAGGATAGAGTAGCATGGAGAGCTGCATCAAACCAGTATCAGGACTGAAGACCACAACAACAACAACAACTACAGCTTCCAGATGAGCAGGAATTCGTTATACAAATGACTACTTCTTACCATGAGGCACAAGGAATTTGTCTTCTGTCTTAGAGTACCTTTTACACGTGAATCTAGTAACACTAGTTACGGCAGGCGAGAGAATGGATCAGGTCTTAGTGCCTTGCATTTTAAACAGTACAGCCATGGGTGCCTTAGAGTTTCACAGACATGGCAGAGGCTAACAGTCGAGTAAAGCCGTAGGTAAGCTGGGAGGGGAAAGAAGCAATCCGAACCACAGATTTACTCTGACTCCCCACCTTTCGTCCTCAAAGGGGGGCAAACGGACCACCCTTTTTAATATTACCACCTTCCCGCAGGTGGGCAGACGAGAATGATTGGCGGGAAACCCCCCAAAAAATACGGCTGGCATAATTAACAAGAATAAGTAAATTGAATTAAATTAAACTTCATAAAATCTGTTAACAATCAATACTCAACTTCTGGTGCTTTACGACTCCCAGGACTGAACCAAAGCAGCACCTCCAAATGCTCTGCCGAGCCGGCCGCTGCCAGCCTTTTCAACGGACGTAGGAACCTCCACGCCGGTCGACAGCATACGGCCGAACTGCAGATTAGGCCCCTTGCGGACCCACGCTTAGGAAGATTCCTTTCGCGACGAGCAGTTAACGCCCCATACCACGGAGTCGCTGCTCGCTTCGCTTACGCTGATGCCGCGGTCTGCGTGCTGTTCCTCTAGCACCGGCAGAGAAGTCGCTTCTTGATGCCCCGACTGCCAACTCTGCACAAGAGTCCGTACGGCCACTTCTTAAACCCACGCGAACAGCCCACTTTTCCCTTTTCCCGCTAAAGGGAGACATCGAAGCCTTCAATTGCGACAAAGGCGCCACCGCCAGAAAACGGAGGGCGACTGCTTCACGCTACGCGCTGCGGCGCGCTTTTTAAAGCTAACTTTACTACGGCTCAACGCTAAAGCACAAAATTCGCTGTGTTACTCGTACAGTGAATAAAACTACGTCGGTTGCAACCCTGTCTTACTGGCTCTCAGCTAAGTGTCCAGCAGTACCGGGGAGCAGAAACCATCTCCTTCCAGCAGTTCGTTCTAAAATTTCCGTTGAAAACACAGGGACGCGCCACGCCTGCTCCCCCCACGGCTCGGCCCACTGAGGAAATGAGGAAGAGCTGCTGGCGCAACAACCTTCCCGGCGCAGAGCAGAGGGGAAGGTAAACCATCAGGCTGCAGCCGGAATAAGGCGAGCTCCCTTCTCGTGGGATGTCCGTTGTCCACTCGCCACGCCATAACACGCCACGTCCTCTATCAACAGTCTCGAACAAAGATCTTCGTGGTCTCAAACCAGAGGGACATCACACGACAGACCGAGCTAGTGGTGCCAGGAATTCGAAAGGCGACGCCAGCAACCCCGTCACGGCTCGGCGGTACTACGAAAATACTGGCATAAACGCCAGCGTTCTGGGAAAGAGTTATTAGAAAGACGATTGAGGCTAAGTTGAAAGAAAATCTTAAACACAGAGACGTCGGCTACAACGTGTACAAGGCAAAGGAGTCTTTCTCTGAGAATCAATAAAAGAGCACAAGTTCAGTCCACAAATAGAGATATCAACTACTGAAACACCATTTGAACGGCAGTCAGTATGCAGTACAATAATCAGCTAACACAACAAGTTTTTTCAACAAGTAATACAACTCCGTACTACATACATCTACATCTACATTTATACTCCGCAAGCCACCCAACGGTGTGTGGCGGAGGGCACTTTACGTGCCACTGTCATTACCTCCCTTTCCTGTTCCAGTCGCGTATGGTTCGCGGGAAGAACGACTGTCTGAAAGCCTCCGTGCGCGCTCTAATCTCTCTAATTTTACATTCGTGATCTCCTCGGGAGGTATAAGGAGGGGGAAGCAATATATTCGATACCTCATCCAGAAACACACCCTCTCGAAACCTGGACAGCAAGTTACACCGCGATGCAGAGTGCCTCTCTTGCAGAGTCTGCCACTTGAGTTTTCTAAACATCTCCGTAATGCTATGACGGTTACCAAATAACCCTGTGACGAAACGCGCCGCTCTTCTTTGGATCTTCTCTATCTCCTCCGTCAACCCGATCTGGTACGGATCCCACACTGATGAGCAATACTCAAGTATAGGTCAAACGAGTGTTTTGTAAGCCACCTCCTTTGTTGATGGACTACATTTTCTAAGCACTCTCCCAATGAATCTCAACCTGGTACCCGTCTTACCAACAATTAATTTTATATGATCATTCCACTTCAAATCGTTCCGCACGCATACTCCCAGATATTTTACAGAAGTAACTGCTACCAGTGTTTGTTCCGCTATCATATAATCATACAGTAAAGGATCCTTCTTTCTATGTATTCGCAATACATTACATTTGTCTGTGTTAAGGGACAGTTGCCACTCCCTGCACCAAGTGCCTATCCGCTGCAGATCTTCCTGCATTTCGCTACATGAGTAGACGTTAGTCAACAACTCTACATTACTAAGTAAAGAAAAGCCAGTAAACAATGAGAGGCAGCACAACTTCAAACAATAATCATGTCCATAACACTCTAACTTTACAAAACCCAGTTTCGCCATATTAGTATATGTGATTAACCTCCTGACACTATAACATGTTCTAATTGGCTTCCTCGATTTCCTGGTTTAAATATTGTCAAGCTATGGTGAGCTATACCTTAAAAGGAATAGAGAGGAGTTTTTCCTACTGTAGTACGTGTCAAGGAATTGCAGTACTTCCTTTGCGAGAATGGTACAAGATCTCGTTTGTCCACTATTTACAGTTGACATGAAACCATCTCTCTACGATTTAAGCAGTTTAGGTACGTGTTCACAATATTTTCCAGTATGCACAAGCGACGAATGTAAACCAACGCCATACATGCCGACCAAGCAAATAAAGCAGTAATTGACAGATAAGGTACCGGTTCGACAGATGGGATACGGGAGGAACAATCGCGCCTGTGACCTCTTTTCGCGGCCAGCGCTCGTGTGTTTACTGAATGCAATAAATCAACGGGCTCGGTCAGGCGTCATTAAGCGCGTTATTGAGCTGGGGTCGCAGCAGCCGCACGCGTCCGTGCTGTGTCCACTCGCCACACGTGATGTTATGTTCCACTCCGTTAACTAGCTGTCTAGTGTCCCTCTGCAAATATCGTTCCCGAACAAGCGGAGCGGATTCCAATTTAGATGTATCACGCAAAATACACATTTACCCAGGTGTCTGAAGCCCGCCCTCTGTGGCCACGATATGAAGCCCTCAGACCAACCCACCGTGGCTCTCTCGCACAGGGTATGTAATTCTATTCACATCCTAGACCTCTACGGTAGTCGAAATGTAACAAATAAATAGAAAAACAAACATGATAGAAACTGCGTTGAGGTGATCTTTGTTAACTATTCTGAATTTGTGATTCGATAATGGTAACATATTACAACCGTAATCGTGCTTCTTAAAAGTACGCGTTACATGTGTGTTATAATAACTAATATGTACCACTAAACTTAAATAAATAACATGAGCGACAGTTATTTAGACGGGTTTTCGCGGGATATGAACCATTACTTGTCCAAAGTGTTAATTTGCACAGTACCAGTCAGGTGGCAAAAGATAAAACGCCACTACGTTTGTACGACATTTTTAGGAACATTGATGCTGTAACTTGAGTGTAAGCTCTTAGCACAGCATCTTTCAGGTCGTCTGTGGTATCCTAACGGTTTTCGGAACGCATATTACATGTCGTGAGGTTTGGGCTTCGTGGTAGCGGTCTCTATTGGTTATTAGAGGGAACAACGGGAATTAGTGTCCACTCTGTAGATTACGATTTTGGTACTTGTAAGCCTTTGCATTAAAAATGAACTCAGAAATTCTGCTTAATTGTATTTCGGAGAAGGTAATCCGACAACGACATAAACGAATGGATTGACACAATACCCCAAAAGGAATCAGATTAGCTTACCATAAGACTGTACTTAAATTCAAAGGACTCACTGGGATAATTGATCTGATAAATGTGCACATAGCGATCAGACCAGTAGAAACCTAAAAGGCAGCAGCGGAAAAGACAGAGTTACACATTTCCTTAGGCAGTGTACACGGATACAGAAGGAAAACGTTCATCTTAGTGAAGTCAAGGAAAGGTGAAATCAGAAGAACACAGAAGTTCAAGTACCTAGGAGTTATTATCATTGCAAACATCAATAAGGCTTCAGCAGTCAAAGAAAGAACCACAAAGGAGGGGACAGCATTCAGACTATGCCAGACTTAAAAACCCAATTCATTATCTTATCGTGCCAAATTCAGATACTCTAGTAGGTGTTACTGGAGTACAGTGAGCATAGTGGCAGAGCGAGCAATTCGTTGTAAAAAAAAATTGCGGCAAAAAGTCGCATTTGTGTTTGAACCACGTTTCTTCAAAGACTTCCTTGAAATGGAAATTTTTCTGTTGGTATAACTCATTGCCCAGGAAAGTTTGAAACTGGTAAGCATGAATGCAGTTGGTTTAGAAATGATATTAAAGCATTAAAATTGATCATACATGTAATTTTATTACGTAGCAAGTTTTGCATATTATATGTATGGGGCACAGTGGGCAACTGATACTAGGAGCACAGTGGTCATACTATCCAGCGTGCCTCGCTATCTCTGCAACTATTGCTCTATTGTCTTATTCTCTTTTCTCTCTCATGTTTCAAAAAATGTGGTTCGAAAAAGGAAAAGAAAAACGAATATCGGTATGTCACCTGAAGACAGGATGAAAGAAGCTGTACAAGCTGTCCTAAGAGATGACTATGCTGTGCTTGCAGCATCTAAATAATATGGAATTCCTAGACAGAGACTTGCACGGTACGTTAATGTAATTTACCTAGAGCCAAATTAGAAACTACAGTTTGAAAGATGTATATAACCCTAAACGCTACACAAATTCACCAATTTATTTTTCCAGATATGTGAAGAAAGCGAAGGCTGGACAAGAGCTGATGATCGAAGAAATAACATAGAAGTGAAAACCATTTCATTACGCCTAATAATCCAGAAGAAAGTGACATCCACTTTAGTGACGTTGTGTGTCAACTACCGGAGTCCCAGCCTGTTGCAGATACTAAGCGTCGTAATAACTTTCTGGCCTTTCCAGTCTCTTAGTGCCATTACAATATTTACTAAAAATTTGAAAATATTTGTCTGATAATAAAATGAATGTGTCAATTAGCAGAAAATAAGTTTTTATGTCAATAATTTACCTTCCCAAATGCGTACTGATAGTGCCCCAATCAATTTCTCACTCTGCCCCTGTATGGGGCAAAGTGGGCACAAGAGACAGAGCTTTACATTTGCAGTATATGTCCTAAATCTCTGTTAATGTAAGGGCAAAAAGAAAAAATTATAGACACATCAATTATAATTACATGACTCGTGCACGTTGTTTCAACTTCCTATAGCAGTTATTGTAACTGGAAAAAAATATTAAATGATTTTTGTGATCATTGTGCCCCAGCTTTCACTGCCTTCTATTGTATGTTAACTGGAGGCCTAGAAACGACGGAGATTCTCCGTCCCCGCCGCAGCTGCAGTGTTCCACAACCCCACGACGACTACCGCAGTCCACTTCACCCCTCCGCCGACCCACTCCATCGAACCACTCTTTCAGGTTTATTGTGCGGTTCGACCCCCGGTGGACCCCCTCCCCCCCCCCCCCCCCGGGGGGGGAACGTCTCACACCAGACGATTGTAACCCCTATGTCTGCGTGGTAGAGTACTGGTAGTGTACGCGTACGTGGAGAACTTGTTTGCGTGGCAATCGCCGACATACTGTAGCTGAGGCCGGTTAAGGGGAACCAGCCCGCATTCGCCGAGGCAGATGGAAAACCGCCTAAAAATCATCCACAGACTGGCCGGCGCACCGGACCTCGACACAAGTCCGCCTGGAGGATTCTTGCCGGGGACCAGACGCTCCTTCCCAGTCCAGAAAACCGTGCGTTAGACCGAACGGCTAACCGGGCGGGCTTTCCCTGCCTTACTTAAACTGTAATATTTGTATGCAACAGAGGCAAAAAAATCAACCGAATTTATTTCATTGGAAATCATAGGGAAAGTACCTCATGGGTGAAAGAAGTAAAACACGGTCTAGACAACTGTGTGACCATAAAGAAGATACACAAAGCAAAGAGATTCAGAGCAACTACGGAACTATCTGACGAAAAATCAGGAATAATACGAAGAGCATTCTCGAAGGAAAGAGAGCAAGGGCGAGATAGAGAAACACGAAATACTGGCGAAACAAAAAAGAAGTCAAAAGAAGAAGATAATTGTGATTGAAGCGATCAAATAAATAAAAATATTGTACTTACAGTAATACTACTACTACTAATAATAATAATAATAATAATAATAACTGAATAGTAATCAATACAGTTTGCATACTATAAATCAATACGCAAGAATGACAACAACAACAATAGTAATAAAGTTGACAGATTATTGGAACTATCCTAGAGAGCTATTACAAGTGGACAGGATCAGACAACTATGTGAGGAGAAACACAGGCGGAATTGATCGTCTCGTTGGTGTTTAGTGTTGGAGTAGTGGTTAGTGTGAACATCATCATCAAACATGGCTTCAAACTGCAACATGACTGAGAAGTGCGCGACTCGTGTTCGTGCCGTTTATTGTCTTTGCGGTACCGTCGCCCCGTTTCTTATCCGATTTACTGGCGTCACTAAGTTGCTGGCTTGCCTTCCCGTGAGTGGCAGCAGCAGCGCTATCGATGAGAGCACTGTCGTACTATCTTTGGAGCGACCGCTAGTATTTCCGGGTCGTGGTGTGCGGTGAGTTCAGTCGGGACGCAGCGCCAGTGAGGTCCAGACAACCAGTACTCGCCGACCGCTTGCGACACACATGCACTGTCCGACGGAAGGAGACTGGAGCAGGAACGACCGTTGGTTGGTCGTTCAGTCGGTCATCTCATCGTGTGACGTGTATTTGGTTTTTTGACAGTTTCTGGGCCTCGTCAGTTGGTCATCTTCCCCGGACATGGGTTGGTTCCTTCCTTGTGCAGAGATGTCGGGTGGCCAATAGGCAAGTGTTACCTCTGCATGGTTCGGTCCGAGCCATTGCGCCTGGGTCGCCGTGTCTCCTAGTTCCGAACGGACGTGGAGTTGAGTCGGGATGGAGCTGCAGTGATATCCGGACAGCCAAGACCCGCCCGACTGTTGCTGACACACATGACTTCAGTGGGGACGACCTTGGTTGGTCGTTCGGTCGGTCGTCTCATCGGGCGACCTGATTTGCCAAAGAATATCACTGCTCCACATCATTTTCCTTCTAATGTATGCATAGTTGAGTTTTGTAACGGAAAAGGTTCTGTTTCATTATCCCCAGAAGAGATAGATTCGACACACTGAGTTGTTGTGCTGAATTATTTTGGTATAGTGGGTTCCTCAATGAATAGGATTCGTCCTCGTTCCACTTTCCCTAGGGTATCGGCTGGAGCAAGTCGTCCTCAGAGGCCCTTCCTTGAGTCATGTAGGGGTCGAGTATTCTCAAAACGTTTCATAGACCTGCAAAAAATCACGGGAACATCATAGAAAATCCACATACCTCTGTAATCTACGTTTAGCCCTTCTCAGTCACTCCCTCCTGGCACAGCACAGAAGTTGCAACCTGGGCTCTTCTTTTGTCAAATATACTGAATTCCCAAAGAAACTGGTATAGGCACGCGTATTGGAATATAGAGATATGTAAACAGGCAGAATAGGGTGCTGCCTATGTAAGACAACAAGTGTCTGGCGCAGTTGTTAGATCGGTTACTGCTGCTACAATGGCAGGGTATCAAGATTTAACTGAGTTTGAACGTGATGTTAAAGTCGGCGCACGAGCGATGGGACAAAGTATCTCCGAGGCAGCGATGAAGTGGGGATTTTCCCGTACGACCATTTCACGAGTGTACCGTAAATATCAGGTATCCTGTAAAACAACAAATCTCCGACAACACTACGGCCGGAGAAAGATCCTGCAAGAACAGGACCAACGACGTCTGAAGAGAATCGTTCAGCAAATTGCTGCAGATTTCAATGCTGGGCCATCAACAAGTGTCAGCGTGCGAACCATTCAACGAAACATCATCAACATGGGCTTTCGGAGCCGAAGGCCTGCTCGTGTACCCTTGATGACTGCACGACAGAAAGCTTTACTCCTCTCCTGGGCCTGTCAACGCCGACATTGGGCTGTTGATGACTGGAAACATGTTGCCTGGTGGGACGAGTCTCATTTTAAATTATATCGAGCGGATGGACGTGTACGGGTATGGAGACAGCCTAATGAATCCGTGGACCATGTCAACAAGGGACTGTTCAAGCTGATGGAGGCTCTGCAATGGTGAGGAGCGTGTGTAGTTGGAATGATAAGGGACCCTTGATACGTATAGATACGACTCTGACAGGTGACTTAAGTAAACATCCTGTATGTCCATAATTGCTACAGAGTGGCTCCAGGACCACTCTTCTGAGTTTCAACACTTCCGATGGCTACCAAACTTCCCAACACGATTGGGCATATCTGGGTTGCCTTGCAACATGCTGTTCAGAAGAGATCTCCAAAAAAAAAACGGTTCTAATGGCTCTGAGCACTATGGGACTTAACTTCTGAGGTCATCAGTCCCCTATAACTTAGAACTACTTAAACCTAACTAACCTAAGGACATCACACACATCCATGCCCGAGGCAGGATTTGAACTTGCGACCGTAGCGGTCGCGCAGCTCCAGACTGTAGCGCCTAGAACCACTCGGCGACTCCAGCAGGCAAGAGGTCTCCACTCTCTCGTACTCTTACGGGTTTATGGACAGCCCTGATGTCAGTTCCCTTCAGCACTATTTCAGACATTAGTCGAGTCCATGCCACGTCGTGCTGTGTCACTTCTGCGTGCTCGCGGGACCCTACAGGTTGTTAGGCAGGTGTACCAGTTTCTTTGGCTCTTCAGTGTATAAGATTGTGTATCAGCCCACTTCCAAGCTTGCTAACGCAGATGCCGTTTCTCGCCTTCCTGTTGGTCCAGATTCAATATTCGATGAGTCCCCTGCTTCTTGTTGCTACATTGGTGCACAAGATTCAGAAACTTCGCATACCTTTCCGCTCAAAAGTCGGAAAATTTCGCAGGCCACAGTGGAATCCTGATTTGCAGATTTTTTTGTTCCAAGTTTCCACTGATTGGCCACGTTCAGCCAGACAGATTCGTAGCTCTGTGGTTAGTCAATATTTTGCGTTTGGGCATTCCCTTGAAGTTCGCCAAGCTGTCATTTTGCTTCATACCAATGATGACCAATCACTTGCTGTGGGCCGGCCGCGGTGGTCTCGCGGTTCTAGGCGCGCAGTCTGGAGCCGTGTGACTGCTACGGTCGCAGGTTCGAATCCTGCCTCGGGCATGGATGTGTGTGATGTCCTTAGGTTAGTTAGGTTTAAGTAGTTCTAAGTTCTAGGGGACTGATGACCACAGCAGTTGAGTCCCATAGTGCTCAGAGCCATTTGAACCATTTTTGAACTTGCTGTGGTTCCTCGGGTTCTACAGCCAGAAGTGCTTGGTTTGTTGCACCAAGGTCACTGGGGCGTCATTTGCACCAAGCTGTTGGCGTGACGTCTTCGCACTGGGCATGATCTGGAAACTGAACAGCTGACTTCTCAATTCCTAGCCCGTGCTGAGCATCATTCAGCCCCACAGCAGCACTTTTTTTATGGCCCAAACCTCAAGCATCTTGGGAACGTTTACACTTGGATTTCATGGGTCCTTACTAGAATACGTGTTGGCTCATCGTCACTGACACTTTCAGTAAATCTCTTTTCGTGGTTGCTAAGCACTCTACTATGGCTCATTCCACAATCCAGGCCTAGTCGTCAATATTTTGACTCGGGGGATTGCTTTAGTGATTGTGATTGATAGTTGACGTCAGTTTGTTGCCGCTGAATTTGAACAGTTTTGCAGTGCCTTCATCATGAAGCACTTCATGAGTACACCGTTCTACAACCAATCAAGCGACGAAGCTGAACGGTTTGTACGAACATTTAAGAATCAGATGGACAACCTTCGTGCGTCCCACACATGGGTTCAAGCTCTGTTGCTCTTCTTGTTTTCCTGCCGCTCCCAGCCACGTGATGGACCATCAGTGGCGGAGTTGCACCTTGCTTCATTTGCTGTACCCACCACGGTGGGCGGTGCCCACTCCGTCCAGAAGGCTAAGTATCGCACTAACGATTCGGTCTTTTATAGATTGTACGTCGGACAGAGGTGTTGGCTGTGAAGCAATATTGTACGTCTTCTTGAACATTCTATGTTTCTCCTGCAAGGACCGAGAGGATTGTTGGGACGCCACCAAAATTTGTCCACGTGAATTGCGTGTTTCTGCGGCAGGCCTTGTGCCTTCAGAATCAGTGTATGCCAGTATGGGGCAACGCTCGCTGCATCTGGCTCCTGCAGGCCCTATGCTGTTGGTTCTGGCCTCAGGGCAGACCGAATTCAAATCCCTTTCAGTCGTTGCCACCTCGACAGCCACAGTCGTCTGGGGATGCGTCCCCTTCCTGACGGCTGTCCCACTAGCATCCTTGTATCGCTCTGCAGCCATCGATAGGCCTCCGTCTTCGTTTGCTGCTCCATCTTTGGATATTGGTGCACGCCTTCTGCCAGGTTTTTCAACTGGTGTTCGCGGGTGGGTTCAGGGCGTTTGCCGGGGCAGAGACGGGAGTTCAGCACCGACTTGAGTTTCGGCTCCTGTGTCCTCATTGCCGCCACCTACATACAGCTATTTCTTGTTGCATTATTTCTAATGAGTGTTCGTACGGTTGGAAAAATACAGGCTAAGTAAATTTGTTTCCAATGTTAACTTGATAATAATTACGCTCCTGTCCGGTTTTCCTACAACGACAGCTGCTGCACCAGTCTGCAGCCCATCTTTCCTTACCGTTGTGTATGAAGCAGTACACAACAGAGACATTGTTGTATGACCTATAGAATTTTCAGAGCTACAATATAACAGTATCACAAGGATACTCATTTATGGCATATGATTAAACGTTAGTAGACATACATGTTTTCCACACGTATCTGGCGCCTCCCTGACCTTAAGGGTAGGAAGACTACAACATTGCTGGCGATGTAGTTGTGCAAGGGAAAGTATCGTCATTTGACGATCGTGAAGAATTTAGAGCTGCACGATCGTGAAGAATTGCAGAAATACTTCGACACAATTTGTAGTTAGCGTAATGTATGCTGTTTCCTTTTAAATGCGGATAAATGAAAGATAATACCTACAACTAAGGAAAAGGACCACATAATGTCTGATTACCAGGCTAGTGGTGAACGATTTGAGATTACCACGTCGTTTAAGAATTTAGGAATATATGAAGTGATAGGACATGGGACAATCACATAAAATCATTATTATGGAAGGTGAGTGGAAGACAGATGTATTGGAAGGATTCTGACAAAGTCTGAAGAATTGGAAAGGAAATCGTATAAAGGAAGTTAGTAAAACTAATTCTAGAATACTGTTAGTCCCTATCAAGTAGGCATGACATCAGAAGTGAGACACGCTTATAGGACTGTAAAAGCTGTTAGGAAAATGCAACGTAATTTTCCGCTGAACGTATGCGGGAGTTCTTGGAAGATGATGCAATTCTCACAAAATCTGCTGGATAACTTTAGGGAACTTGTATTCGACAAAGACTGTGCTAGCATTATGCTGCCGCCAACATATACTCGCGAAAGGATTATGAACAAAGAAAAAGAAAACGATAAGAGACAACAGGGCGCTTACAGATACATACAGGCAAACAACTGAAATTATTGGTACGATGTATTCTTTGCCGTGGACTGTACACTGAGGACCGAAGAAACACTCATTCCTTGGTATTTCTATCTGTGTTTCAGGTGAAAATTTCCCCGAGAAGGGCACGAAAGATAACGTAATCCGCTGCGGATGTTACAAGAGGACCCCGGCAGTAGAGATTCGAGTGCGGCACGCCATTTCAGAAACGACGTCCCGGGAGAGCCGGAGCGAGATGAAACTCCAGCGCTTCCGTACGCGGGCTTAAGAGGCTTCTTCATCTGCAACCCCAGCGCCGGATCTCGGCTGAGATGGCGGCACCGCGCTTGATGGCATGAGGGACAAACGCAGCCTGCCACGGGGCGGACGACAATCTCCTTAACGTCACCGCCGGTCTAGCGTGGAGGAGCGCCATGACGAACAGACGCTACGAGCCGCGCGCACCGGTGCTCTTGTCGGCCGCAACATCTGATACAGAACAGAGGTCGTGATTAGCTAGGTGCAGCACTCATCTTCTTGCTTTCTGAGACTCAATTCTTAGTAATTGTAAATTTCAGTTTCTAGATTTATTCTTCTGTTAATGCTCACGCTTATTATACGTCGTTGACGTGGTCTTCAGTCCGAATACCAGCTATCCACGTTGGACTATCAATTATGTCTTCATCTCCCTCTAGCTACTGCAACCGCTCTACTGTAATCGAGTCTTGATGGCCTTTTATACTTTTTCTACTGATTCTTTCCTCATTACCTTCATGCTTTGGAATGTGTGCTGTCAACCAGTTCCTTCTCTTATAGTCCGATTAAAATTACTTGACAGTTGACGCCTGTCACTTACAACTAGAGCGTTGCCACAAAGGCTGCCGGTTACCGCTCGGTTATATGCGACACACGAACACGGCGGGCTACTTCACAAGCGCTGTTAATGTGTAAGCGGCTTCCGCGAGGTATGACGCTACTGCAGGACGCGTTGTCGTCAGCTGATTTGTGGTCCGGAATTTAAAATCACGTCCTAACATAACCACAACATTGTCATGTCCAATGTAACCGAGAAAACGACTGGCCAATAGTCTGCAGCAAAACAAAAATCACGATCACTTTGTTAATGGCGATTAAATCTAGCGTCTACGAGCAAAGCCAAGAGAGAAAAATTTCAGTTTCAGCGCTAAGCGCAAATTATAATTTCTCGCTATCATTGGTTACCAAACGATGAGCAGTCCTGGTTGGAAGTTGTTTACAAATTATAAACGACAGAAGCAGATTCCAAGCTAAAAGAAAATGATACGACGAAAAATGAGGGCAACTAAAAAATTCAAGGTACTGATGAAAATTACGCGGAAAAGTAATAGAAATAGAAAAATTCATTTAAACCATTTAATCGAAAAAAATAATAATCTCTGTCTTCTGATTAGATTTACGTTAAACAAATTTGGTTGCAACTGACGACATCCGAATCTACGACCTTTCCCAAGTCAGGTTTAAGCGCTAACCACTGCTCTACATCGCTACAACGCGATTCCTATATTTACTTCTCTAATGAACCATTTGCACCGATGAACTACAGCCATCAAAAATTTGGCTTCACGCAATGTCGTGCGAAGCTTATCTAATGTAAGCCCATCTCCGTGATAATAATAGAATATGTGACGCTTAATCGCGTCTTGTCCGGAAGGATCCAGTAGGGTTTGGTTAGTTCCGTGTTATGAAACGTGTGTATTTAGTTAGCAACGTTGTGTCCTTTTGTTTCTGGTATATTTATCATGTGTCATGAAATACGATAGAAAAGGGCCAGACACATGATTCGGGATCCAAACACATCTAGAAAGAAAGCCGGATAATTGAATAGAAATAAAAACAAACTGCTGCAGATTCCGATGCTGGGGCTCCAACAATTGTCAGCGTGCGAATCATTCAACAAAACATCGTCGATATGTGCTTTTCAGAAGAGATCGCCACCCCCCTGACAAACAGCTGGAGACAGTGTCTACCGTAAAATATCTAGGCGTAACCATCCAGAGCGACCTTAAGTGGAATGATCATATAAAACAGATAGTGGGAAAAGCAGACTCAGATTCATAGGAAGAATCTTAAGGAAAAGTAACTCATCCACGAAAGAAGTGGCGTTTAAGGCGCTTGTTCGCCAGATTGTTGAGAATTGTTCACCTACCTGGGATCCCTATCAGGTAGGACTGATAGAGGAGATAGAGAAGATCCAACGAAGAGAGGCGCGTTTCGTCACGGGATCGTTTAGCTGGCGAGAGAGCGTTACGGAGATGGTAAGCAAACTCCACTGGCAGACGTTACAAGAGAGGCGTTGTGCATCACTGAGAGAGTTATTGTTGAAATTTCGGGACAGCACTTTTCAGAAGGAGTCGTACAACATTTTACTTCCCCCCACATACATCTCGCGTATTGACCACGAGGAGAAAATTCGAGAAATTAGAGCCAATACAGAGACTTACCGACAATTATTCTTCCCACGCACGATTAGCGAATGGAACAGAGCTGGAGGTATCAGATAGTGGTACCGAAAGTACCCTCCGCCACACACCATTAGGTGACCTGCGGAGTATGATGTACATGTAGGTGTTATGGACAGCCCTTCAGGATTCATGGTGTCAGGTCCCTCCAGCATTACTTCAGACTTTAGTCAAGTCAATGCCACCTCGTGTTGCGGCACTCCTGCATGCTCGCGGGAGCCCTACATGATATTAGGCAAGTGTACCCATTTATTTGGGTCTTCAGCGTATTTAACACTGGAAGAACGTCGCATCTGCTCCAGTGCCCGCAAGATCGCATATAATCCTGCATCAAAGACCGTAAATTCTAGAGGCATTCTGATCTTGAGACACGATCTGGGAAAACAACAGAGCAACCAACGGAGTCCCCCCTGCTTAGACCCATCCGTCAGAACAGCTACATAGTCGCAATGCTCATACAAAACGTCACAAAATAGCGAATTACAAACAGCATGCACTGTCTCCTGTACTACACTACATCTTAAATGGCGCTGGGTCTTTGCAGTACCCAGGGCGGCTAACGGTTAAACTCTGAATGTGGGGTTGCACTTGCTCCACACCTGGTGCCTCAAACACATGCTGCACGCAGATCCTGAATGGCATTGTGGATCGTGGACGGTTGGAGACGCCCCAGAGGCGGATGAGCAACAGAACGATATGCAGGTGAAGTCGGAACTTACATGCCTGCTGCACCATGAGGAGCTGCCACCGGATGGTGAGTGGCGGTTTCCCAGCTTCAGCACAGAGACTGGGCATGGGACTGATCCTATAAGCACCCGTGGCCAGCGGAATAGGCTTATGGTGGACAGCGTTGATGATAATAAGAACACCTCGCTGATCCATACGCCGTCCAGCCTTAGTCCAGCCGCGAACGTACGAAAGCCCTGTCCGCTCCCCAAGACTTGTGGCTAAAGTGAACGCCCATGTAAGAATAAATATGCAGGGTCGGGAGTATACAGACTGTGAAATGTCATGTACACGACAAACAGACAGGATATTTAAGACCAGGGTCAGCGAGTACATACTAACTAATAAAGGCCAGATTAACCAGAATTCCGCGTTTGCTGAGCATCTTATGTCAATCGAGCACCAGTATCCCGCACTAGAAAACTAGAGAATACTACACTTTGCTAGATGGGGGAAATGCTGAATCTACTCGAGAAGCTGGAAATTGTTAAACATCTCTATATTGATAAAGACAAGTTGCTGAACGATCAACTGAGAAAGCAGGTATACTGTGATACAATGCTACGAGTGTTTCGAATGTTGCTACAGTGATACCAGTTATTTTGTCGACAGCATAATTTTTAACTTGTTCGTTTTGTTGTGAATGTGGTTAAGGGAGTTATACTTAAAAGGAGGCTTATTACTGACATTATTCACCGAAGGTGACGTTACCTTGTAACATTCTTTAATAAAAAGAATGAGAATGATGACGATTACGTTCAATCAATGTCTGATCTGTGGAATGAGTGCTGAACTCGTATTGTTGTGTGGCGTGTTGTAACTGCAAGTGGTGTGCTTACTCTGTTATTGTTAGCAAAACTTTACACGAATAGATTGGGCAACGCAACTCCCAATACCACTAAAGAAATACAGTCGATGCAAAATACGTTCAGCCCCTTAAGCACCGATGCCTAAGACCCTGTTAATATAACAAATAAATTAAATTTTCTTACTTCTAAAGCAGCAACGGAGTAACGAGATATATTCTGGCCTCTCATAAATAAATATAAATGCTAGCTACAGGCTTGGCAGTATGCAATGCTGGCCACAATACTTGAAATGCACATGAAATTCATTTGGCTGATAAACGTGAACATTTAAGAAAATCCAACTTCTTTGAAAAATATATGTCCTGGACTGGGAGGCGGTACTGATTATGGCGAATTACTAACACTCAGCCGGCCGCTGTGGCTGAGCGATTCTAAGCGCTTCAGTCCGGAACCGCGCTACTACTACGGTCGCAGGTTCGAATCCTGCCTCGGGCATGTTGTGTGTGATGTCCTTAGGTTAGTTAGGTTTAAGTAGTTCTAAGTCTAGGGGACTGATGACCTCAGATGTTAAGTCCCATAGTGCTTAGAGCCAATTGAACCAGGTATTAAATTGTAAGACAATTCCAGGGGCAGATGTGGACTCTGACCACAATCTATTTGTTATGAACTGTACATTAAAACTGAAGAAACTACAAAAAGGTGGGAATTTAAGGACATGGGACCTTAATAAAATGACTAAACGAGAGGTTGTAGAGAGTTTCATGGAGAGCATAAGGGAACAATTGACAGGAATAGGGGAAAGAAATACAGTAGAAGAATAATTGGTAGCTCTGAGGGATGAAGTAGTGAAGGCAGCAGAGGATCAAGTAGATAAAAAGACGAGGGCTGGTAGAAATCCATGGGTAACAGAAGAAATACTTAATTTAATTGATGAAAAGAGAAAATTGAAGTTAATGAAGCTAGCAAAATGGAATACAAACGTCTCAAAAATGAGATCGATAGGAAGTGCAAAACTGCTAAGCAGGGATGGCTAGAGGACAAATGTAAGGATGTAGAGGCTTATCTCACTAGGGGTAAGATAGATACTGCATACAGGAAAATTAAAGAGACCTTTGGAGAAAAGAGAACCACTTGTATGAATATCAAGAGCTCAGATGGAAACCCAGTTCTAAGCAAAGAAAGGACAACAGAAAGGCGGAAGCGAGTATATAGAGGGTCTATACAAGGGCGATGTACTTGAGGACAATATTATTGAAATCGAAGAGCATGTAGATCAAGGTGAAATGGGAGACACGATACTGCGTGAAAAGTTTAAGAGAGCACTGAAAGATCTGAGTCGAAACAAGGCCCCAGGAGTAGACAACATTCTATTACAACTACTGACGGCCTTGGGAGAGCCAGTCCTGACAAAACTCTACAATCTGGTGAGCAAGATGTATGAGACAGGCGAATTACCCTCAGACTTCAAGAAGAATATAATCATTCCAATCCCAAAGAAAGCAGGTGTTGACAGATGTGAAAATTACCGAACTACCAGTTTAATAAGTCACAGCTGCCAAATACTAACGCGAATTCTTTATAGACGAATGGACAATCTGGTAGAAGCCGACCTCGGGGAAGATCAGTTTGGATTCCGTAGAAATATTGGAACACGAGAGGCAATACTGACCTTACGCCTTATCTTAGAAGAATGATTAAGGAAAGGCAAACCTACGTTTGTAGCATTTGTAGACTTAGATAAAGCTTTTGAAAATATTGACTGGAATACTCTCTTTCAAATTCTAAAGGTGGCAGGGGTAAAATAGAGGGAGCGAAAGGCTATTTACAATTTGTACAGAAACCAGATGGCAGTTATAAGAGTCGAGGGGCATGAAAGGGAAGCAGTGGATGGGAAGGGAGTGATACAGGTTTGTAGCCTCTCCCCGATGTTATTCAATCTGGATATTGAGCAAGCAGTAAAGGAAACAAAAGAAAAATTCGGAGTAGGTATTAAAATCCATGGAGAAGAAATAAAAGCTTTTAGGTTCGCCGATGACATTGTAATTCTGTCAGAGACAGCAAAGGACTTGGAAGAGCTGTTGAACGGAATGGACAGTGTCTTGAAAGGAGGATATAAGATGAACATCAACAAAAGCAAAACGAGGATAATGGAATGTAGTCGAATTAAGTCGGTTGATGCTGAGGGAATTAGATTAGGAAATGAGACACTTAAAGTAGTAAAGGAGTTTTACTATTTGTGGAGCAAAATAACTGATGATGGTCGAAGTAGAGAGGATATAAAATGTCGACTGGCAATGGCAAGGAAAGCGTGTCTGAAGAAGAGGAATTTGTTAACATCGAGTATAGATTTAAGTGCCAGGAAGTCGTTTCTGAAAGTATTTGTATAGAGTGTAGCCATGTATGGAAGTGAAACATGGACGATAAATAGTTTGGACAGGAAGAGAATAGAAGCTTTAGAAATGTGATGCTACAGAAGAATGCTGAAGATTAGATGGGTAGATCACGTAACTAATGAGGAGGTATTGAATAGAATAGGGGAGAAGAGGAGTTTGTGGCACAACTTTACAAGAAGAAGGGACCGGTTGGTAGGGCATGTTCTGAGGCATCAAGGGATCACAAATTTAGCATTGGAGGGCAGCGTGGAGGGTAAAAATCGTATAGGGAGACCAAGAGATGAATACATTAAGCAGATTCAGAAGGATGTAGGTTGTAGTAAGTACTGGGAGATGAAGAAGCTTGCACAGGATAGAGTAGCATGGAGAGCTACATCAAACCAGTCTCAGGACTGAAGACCGCAAGAACAATAACAATGACTGCCCCTCATCCTGATGCTATGGTCTTTGGGGTCGTTGGTCTTGTTTCCAAACGCCATGCAAGCAGGTATTTTACTCCGTACGACAGGTTTAGTGACATATTTTGACTTACTATTTTTTGTTGTCATTTTACTTATTTTTTCTGCTTTATGTATGGGTACCGTAACGTAATTTTGACTTCATGTGATTGCAATGGTTTGCACATACACACACATACACATACACACACACACACGCATATATATATATATATATATATATATATATATATATATATATATATATATATATATATATATATATACGAGGGTCAGTCAAAAAGTAATGCCTCCTATTTTTTTTCTACGTTTAATTGTCAGGAAATTTAAATGCAATTACATAGGTTGAAAACCACAAAATTGAGGATCATTTTGTCATTTTTCAATTTAATCTCCGCCCATCTCTACAGTTTTGGTCCATCTTTGAACAAGGGCATGTATCCCAGCACGGTAAAAATCACAGCTCTGCTTCCTAAGCCATTGACGCACGGATGTTTTGACGGCCTCCTCATCTTCAAAATGAATCCCACGATGAGCTTCTTTTAGTGGCCCGAACAGATGGAAGTCTGATGGTGCCAGGTCAGGGCTGTATGGGGGATGAGGCAAAACTTCCCATCCAATTTTGACAATCTCGTCAGAGGTGTGACGACTGGTGTGTGGTCTTGCATTGTCATGCAAAAGAAGAACATCTGCCATTGATTTTGTTGGGCGAACTCGCTGAAGACGTGCTTTAAGTTTTTTGAGGGTTGTGACGTATTGAACAGAATTTATTGTGCATCCCTGCTCCAAAAAATCAACCAGAATCACACCCTCTGTATCCCAGAAAACTGTTGCAATAACTTTCCCTGCCGATCGCACAGTTTTGAATTTTTTCTTCCTCGGCAAGCTTGTGTGACGCCACTCCATTGACTGCCTCTTTGATTCTGGTTCAAAAAAATGCACCCATGTTTCGTCCCCGGTCACAATTTTTTTCAGAAACTCATCTCCCTCCAAACGGAAGCGCTGCAAGTGTTGGGAGGCTATTGTTTTCCTTGCCTCTTTATTCTGATCGGTTAACATTCTTGGAACCCACCGTGCACAAACTTTTGTGTACCCCAATTGTTTAATAATCGTGATCACACTGCCTTTACTAAGAGAAATAATGCGACACACTTCATCTGCAGTCACCCGACGGTCACCACGAATGATGTCATCAACTTGCTGAATGTTGTGTGGAGTCACTGCACTCACCGGCCTGCCGCTCCGCTTTTCGTCAGTCAACGGTGTTTGCCCTTCAGCTTCCTTACAACGACGAACCCATCGTCTAACAGTGCTGACATCCACTGTCACAACACCATACACCTTCTTCAGTCTTTCATGAATGCGTATGGGCGTTTCACCTTCTGCATTCAAGAATTCAATCACACAACGCTGTCTCAAACGAACATCGATGTCGGCCATCTTACAAACTTCTGCTGTGCTGCCACCTGTTGACACAGAAAGTTACTACTGCAGTGGATTGCAGAAGAAGGTTTGAGGAATGGCGCCAAAGTCAAATTTTTCACTTAACTTAATTTCTTTAAGTAGAAAAAAAATGGGAGGCATTACTTTTTGACCGACCCTCGTATATATATATATATATATATATATATATATATATATATATATACTCATAAATTAAGGATAATTGCAGAATGTGGTGCCGCTAATAGCATAGGCACATACGGAACACACACGACACAGATCTATAAGTCCACGGTATTGGTGATGAGAAAACTGTCCCAAAACACATGTGCTACAAAACGCCACTGTTTCCTGTACATGTACCCGGACATCAATATGGGATATGATCACCATACACACGTACACAGGCCGGACAACGGGTTGGCATACTCTGGATCAGGTGGTCGAGTAGCTGCCGGGGTATAGCCTCCCATTCTTGCAACAGTGCCTGTCGGAGCTCCTAAAGTGTCATTTTGCACCAGTGCAATATATATATATATATATATATATATATATATATATATATATATATATATATATATATATATATATATCCTGAAGACGTGCAGCGATACGTCGACCGAGAGTATCCCAAACGTCCTCGATGGGGTTTATGTCTGGAGAACAGGCAGGCCACTCCATTCGCCTGATATCTTCTGTTTCAACGTACTCCTCTACGATGGCAGCTCAGTGGGGCCGTGCATTATCATCCATCAGGAGGAAAGTGGGACCCACTGCACCCCTAAGAAGGTGGAACATACTGGTGCAGAATGACATCCGGATACACCTGACCTGTTATAGTTCCTCTGTCAAAGACATGCAGGGGTGTACGTGCACCAATCATAATTCCACCCCACACCATCAAACCATGACCTCCATACAGGTCCCTTTCAAGGACATTAAGGGGTTGGTATCTGGTTCCTGGTTCAAGCCATATGAAAACCCGGAGAGAATCACTGTTCAGATTATACCTGGACTCGTCCGTGAACATAACCTGGGACCACTGTTCCAGTGACCATGTACTGTGTTCTTCACACCAGGCTTTACTGGCTCTTCTGTGACCAGAGGTCAGTGGAATACACGTTGCATGTCTCCGGGCGAATAAACCACGTCTGTTCAGTCGTCTGTAGACTGTATGTCTGGATACAACGGTTCCAGTGGCTGCGGTAAGTTCCCGAACAAATCTACCTGCAGTACTCTGGCCGTCTGCGGGCAATGATGGTGAGATATCGGTCTTCTTGTGGTGTTGTACAATGTGGACGTCCTGTATTGTACCCCTGGACACGTTTCGTATGTGCTGGAATCCTTGCCATAATCTTGAGATCACACTTTGTGGCACATGGAGGGCCTGTGCTACGACCTGCTGTGTTTGACCAGCCTCCAGTCGCCCTAGTATACTACCCAACGTCATAAATATGTGTTCTTTGAGCCTTTTTCGACACACAGTCACCATTAGCACATCTCAAAACGTCTGCACACTTCCTCGCTGCACCGTACTCTGACATGCACCAATACACCTCTGCGTATGTGGACTGCTGCCAGCGCCACCGTGCGCCGACCGCAGATCAAATGCACCGCATGGTCATACACCGAGGTGATTTAAACCCGCAAACCACCCACCAAAGCGTTGTTTCACCATTATCAGTATTATCCTTAATTTATGACCATGAGTATATTAGTTTTACGTAGTTTTTGTATTTCGTAAATGCGCCTTACATTGCTCATGCGAGCTACCTGGCCACCTCCTGCCGCGCTATACGCGGTTCTTGCAACTTGATGAGTCACAATAGTATTTGTGCGCACGCCAAAAGGAAATTGTGCTGTTTGCGGCTTATACCACGTTTATTTTGTAAGCGTGGCTCTATTTTGTACTGCTATGGTGGAGTCAGCTGATGCGTTCAAGGTAACATGCGATAGTCGTTGAAATTTTCCCACCATCTGCCTGTACCCTCTTGATGTTATACTGGCGGTTTTCTTTTCTTTTAACTGGGTCCACCTTGTATTTTATATCTTTTTATTACGGATGGATTACATATTCAGTTGCTGTTGCGGGTATTTTCCATTTTAGATGGCTTTATGACGGTTGTTTACACATCCAGCTAGTTTTACGTAAGTTTCTACTACTTCTAGTTCATTTTACCTGCTTAGCCGCACAAGATGGACCATGCCCCTTCCTCTGTCTGTTTCTAATTGACTCCTATTTTTATAGACGATTTGATGATCCCCCACAGGGGTGAAACGCGTCCTTGATATTAAATAATTTCGCAACCAAAGCTATTTTTATTTTCAAATAATTCGAGACTAGTTGCTGTAGCATTCTCCCACAATGGATTGGAATAATTTTCAAATTTAAATGATTTGGTAATCAGACGACGGGACGAATATTTTTCTTTTCAGGTAAAAACTGTTCAAGCTATTGCGCATGTTGTTGTAGGGAAAGGCCTAATTGCAGCTGTTGTACATCCAGGTGCTGTGTTGAACGTTATGTCAGCCAGTTTATTTATTAAAATTCACGAGATCTCAATTGGGGTAACTACCTTCCCTGTACAGAGTTGTAAGACAATTAGAGCAGACAGCGTCAGGTGACGACACGTCCAAGTGCAGACGCAGTTTGAAGTAGCATTAGGAAATGGACTCATGGTCGGCCCAGTTCTTACTGTAAGTGGATTTTTGGCATGGACTGACTAAAGGAGAGGGGACTCAATGATCGACTTCTCATCAGGCAAATGCTTTCTGAACATCAGTGGAAAAAATATTGCTGACTTGGTAAAAACAAATAAATACTACCAGAGCTTAAAAGTAAAGTAAATTAAATTGAAAAGTGCACGTACCAGTGGCACACCTCCCCACTGTAGCTGGGCTGAGAACAATGAAAATTACGTAAATGACGAGATTGTAAAAAACAGTTATTACCAATATCAAATACAAGTCCACTCACTTTGTTTTAAATACATCAGTCTTCTTACTGGTTTGATGCAGTCTACCACGAATCGCTGTTCTATGCCAACTTCATCATCTCGGAGTATCACTTGCAACCTACGACTTCAATTATTTCCTGGATGTATTCCAATCTCTGTTTTACTCTACAATTTTCACCCTCTACTGCTCTCTCTAATTCCATGTAAATTATTCCGTGATGTCTTAACAGAAGTCCTACCATCCTGTTCCTTCTTCTCGTCAACATTTTCCGGAGAACCTCCTCATTCCTTACCTTGTCAGCCTACCTAATTTTCAAAATTCTTCTATATTGCCACATCTCAAATTCTACGATTCTTTTTTTTCACTTTTCCCACATTCCGTTACTCACTACCATACGATGTTGTGTTCCAAACGTACATTCTCCTAAATTTCTTTCTCATATAAAGGCCTGTGTTTGATACTAGTAGACTATTGACCATAAATGCCCTTTTTGTAGTGCTAGTCTGTTTTATATGTCCTCCTTGCCCCGTCCGTCATGGGTTATTTTCCTGCCTAGGTAGCATAATTCCTTAACATAATCTACCTCGTGATAAGCAATCCTGATGTTAAGTTTCTCGCTGTTGTCATTTCTACTACTTGTCATTACTTTCGCCATTCTTCGATTTCCTCTGATTCCATATTCTCTGATCATTAGACTGCTCATTCGATTGAGCAAATTCTGTAATCCCTCTTCGCTTTCAATGAAAATACCGATGCCAGTAGCGAATTTTATCATTTTCGTTCCTCTCTTGAACCTTTCTTTTATTTCTGTCACTGGTTGTTCGATGTGTAGATTGAACAGTATGGGCGAAAGTCTATACACATGTCTTATACCCTTTTCAGGCCGAGCTATAAAGGGTTCTTGGTTTTCCAGTCTTGTCGTTCCCAAAAATGTGTATGAAATCGTATGGGACTCAATTGCTAAGGTTATCAGTCCCTGAGCTTACACACTACTTAACCTAAATTATCCTAAGGACAAACACACACACTCATGCCCGAGGGAGGACTTGAACGTCCGCCGGGACCAGCCGCACAGTCCATGACTGCAGCGCCGGCCGCGGTGGTCTCGCGGTTCTAGGCGCGCAGTCCGGAACCGTGCGACTGCTACGGTCGCAGGTTCGAATCCTGCCTCGGGCATGGATGTGTGTGATGTCCTTAGGTTAGTTAGGTTTAAGTAGTTCTAAGTTCTAGGGGACTAATGACCACAGCAGTTGAGTCCCATAGTGCTCAGAGCCATTTGAACCATGACTGCAGCGCCTCAGGCCGCTCGGCTAATTCCGCGCGGCTTGTCGTTCCCTCTGGGCTCTTAAACATATTGTATATTACCGGTCTTTCCCTACAGTGTACCCCTAATTTCCTCAGAATTTCGAACATCTTTGACGGTTTCTACCGTTTTTTCAGGTCGACAAATCCTATGAACGTGTCTTGATTTTTCTTGAATCTTATTTCCATTATCAACCACAACGTTAGAACTGCCTCTCTGGCGTCTTTACCTTTCCAGAAGCCCAACTGATCATCACTTAACACATCCTCACAATGTTCTTTTTCATTCTTCTGTACATTATTCTTGTCAGCAACTTGGATGCATGAGCTGTTAAGCTGACTGTGCGATAATTTGCGCACTTGTTGGCACTTGGAATCTTCAGTATTGTGTGGACATTGTTTTATCGAAAATCAGATGGGATATCGCGAGACTCATACATTCTACTCACCAATGCGAATAGCCGTTATGTCGCCACTTCCCCTAATGGATTTAGGAATTCTGATGGAATGTTATCTATCCAACCTGCCTTATTCGATATTGTCTTCCAAATCTCGTATAATTTCTGATTCTAATGCCGGATCTCTATCTGATCTACACCGACCTCTGTTTCGACCTTTACCACGTCATCAGACAAGTCTTACCACTCATAAAGGCCTTCAGTGTACTCTTTCCACTTATACGCTCTCTACTTTGCATTTAACTGTGGATTTCATATTGTACTCTTAATGTTACCATATATGCTGAGTCAGTCCTTATGACAATCATTTCTTTTTCAATTTCCCCACATTTTTCATGCAGCCACTTCGCCTTAGCTTCCTGCACTTTCTATTTATTTAATTCTTAAGTGACATGTATTTATATATTCCAGAATTTCCCTGAACATTTTTGTACCTCCTTCTTTCATCGCGAACTGAAGTATTTCTTCTGTTACCCACAGTTTTCTCGCAGTTATCTCCCTAGTACCTATGTTCTTCTTTTCAGCTTGTGTCATTGCCCTTTTCAGAGATGTCCAGTCCTCTTCAACTAAACTGCCTACTGGGCTATCACCTCAGAGAATTTCAAGCATATGTTTTCATTGTTAATACTTCCGCATCCCACTTCTCCGTGCATGTATTCTACCTGACTAGTCTCTTAAACATCAACCTAATCTTCATCACTACCAAATAGCAATCTGAGTCTATATCTGCTCCTGGGTGTGACTTACAATCCAGTATGAGATCTCTGCCTGACCTTGATGTGATCTAACTGAAATCTTCCCTAATCTCCCGGCCTTTTCGAAGTGACTTCTCCTCTTGTGATCCTTTAACAGAGTATTCGCTATTACTACCTGAATTTTATTGCAGAGCAGAACTCAGTTAATCTTTCTCCTCTTTCATTCCTAGTACCAAGCCCGTATTATCCCTCAACCCTTTCTTTTACTCCTTCCTCTTCAACCGCATTCCAATCCTCCACGATAATTAAATTTTCATTTCGCTTTATACACTGAATCAGCCGTTCAATATCTCTATATAGTTTTCCATCTCTTCGTCTTTGGCTTACGGCATCGGCATGTATACCTGTCCTATCGTTGTTGGTGTTGGTTTTCTGTCGATTCTGATGAGAACAACCCTAACACTGAACCGTTCACAGTAACACACTTTCTGTCTTACCTTCCTATTCATAAGGAAGCCTACTACCATTATATCATTTTCCGCCGCTGTTGATATTACCCTATACTCATCTGACCAGAAATCCTTGTCTTCTTCCATTTCACTTCACTGATCTCCAACTAGACTTATACATAGCATTTCCCTTTTCAGATTTTCTCGCTTCATATCACGTTCAAACTTCCGACTTCCACGCCCCAACTCGTAAAACGTTATCGTTTCGTTGGTTGTTCAATCTTTTTCTCATGGTCATCGTGTTTTTGTCAGTCCTCTCCTGGAGATCCACATAGGGGACTAATCCGGAATGTTTTGCCAATTGATATATCATGATGATACTTTGTCAATTACAGGTCACCTGTTCTGTGGATACACATTATGTGCACTTACTGCAGTAGTTTCCATTGCCTTCTGCACCCTCATGCTGTTGATCATTACTCACTCCTCCACATTTTAGGGGCAGTTCCCATCTGAAGAGTAAGAGACTGCCTTGAACCTCTGTCCGCTCATCCTTCCTCTGACGAGGCTGTTGGCTGAATGAGGGTGGCTTCGTATGCCCAGAGTTTTCGGCCGCCATTGCTGATGATTTTTATTCAAAATGTAAGTGGTGACAGTGCGACAACACAAGACAGTGGACGTTTTGATTACTAGACAAAGGTGCTACCCCTAAACCAAGCGTCTACGGTCAAAATACGTACTAAATTCAACAGGCAAAACGAGTGGTTGTCAGGATATATGGCAAATGGTCATGTGAAAAATCATGCGAATCTTTGAAGTCACCATATTGCAACCCTTTACAAGCTGTGGCAGATGCCAGTGTTCATGTACTTATTGCAGTAGATTCCATTGCCTTATGCATCCTCATGCTGGTATTAGATGCAAGCGTTATCGTCAAAATCGTTATTGTTGTTGGCAATAGCCCAGAGAATTTAGATGAATATTTGCAAATTTTCATGGATTAAGTATCTCACCAATATCGATTCGAGAGTTTTGTATTGGCAGGTGATCTTATCCAAGGAAACTAGAAAAAATACTGCTTATATATTTGTGAGCCGCGGCTGGCTCATGTTATGCGTTGGATTAAACCTTGATTGCTATTCTGTCTTTAGTATCCCGCACTTATCGCAATTATGCTGTTATTCTCTCTCTCTCCGCGAGTGGCAGCAGTCGTGTGTATCGATATTCGCACCTCGTACTATCTTTGGTCTGGCGCTTATAGCTTCCGGCTGTACTGTGTGAGAGCGGTTGGTCGGTTGGCGTGGAGCAGCGAGGAAATATCCGCGGCGCATAGTATGGCCGAGGCCGCTGGCGGCGTCAACGCGCGGTCGGAGTGTGTGGTGCTGTTCCCATTGCTGCGAGGTCCGTGGCTCACAGATCCTGGACTCGAAAGTTGAGTTTTGACTTAATCTACCAGAAAGTCACGACTGTTCGCATTGTGTCGTTTGGATTTCGTTGTCGCCTGTTGGGACATTCCCGCGAGCAACAACGTGTGTTTTGAAGTTTAACTGTACTTGGTTATTTTGAATTGAAGTGCACCAACGGAATCTTCTGTCTTGTGGCCGTTAACGTTCCACTTAGCTGCCCTGCCCGTTGACGTAAATTCAGGTAGTGTATTTTTGCCATCGTGTTGTCGCTGTCCAGCACGCTGTGTAGTTTGACAGCTCAATGTATAATTAGTTGTAGGCACCAATTCCTTCTACGTTGTTCCATTGGACTCTGTGTTGTGTGCTAGTCGGATGGAGTGGAAGTTATCTTGCCGGTGGATCCGTTGACTGACTGTCGATTGCAAATTTCAGGGAAAGCCTACAGCAGTTAGACTGGGATGAGGTGTACCGTGAACCTGATGCCAATTTAAAATATAATTTACTTCATGACATTTTTGTAAATGCATTTGAAAACTGCTTCCCCAAAAAAATAGTTAAATACACTCGTAAGAAACCTTGTAACAAACCATGGCTTACTAAGGGTATAAAAATATCTTGTAACCGGAAAAGGGAAATGTATCTGACAGCAAGAAAGAGTAGTGACCCAGAAACTATCAAACATTATAAAAACTACTGTGTTATATTAAGAAAAGTTATTAAAAAATCCAGGAGTATGTGTATCATGTCTGAAATCAGCAACTCTGATAATAAAATTAAAACAATTTGGAATATTATTAAAAGAGAAACAGGTCAACCAAGAGCAGAGGAAGACAGTATTACCATCAAATTGAATGAAAACTTTACGAACAAAAAGTCAGAAGTTGAAAATACTTTTAATAATCATTTTCTAAATGTTGTGGATATAGTAGGATCCAGGTGTTCATTAGAAGATGCTAGGCTGTTAATGGAAGAGGCCATACCTATGCAATTTGATACAATTGAAATCTCACCCACTTCTCCCTCTGAAATTAGGAAAATAATAAACTTGCTTAAAAGCAAAAACTCAGATGGAATTGATGGCATTTCCAGCAAAATACTAAAAGCTTGTTCTCAACAGATAAGTAAGATTCTCAGCCACCTGTGTAATAGCTCTCTGGAACAGGCATTTTCCCTGATAGACTGAAATATGCTATTGTTATACCTTTGCATAAAAAGGGGGATAGATCTGATGTCAACAATTACCGTCCAATCTCCCTTCTAACAGCTTTATCAAAATTTTTGAGAAAGTAATGTATTCAAGAGTAGCTTCACATATCTGGAAAAATGAAGTACTAACAAAATGTCAGTTTGGTTTCCAGAAAGGTTTTTCAACAGAAAATGCCATATATGCTTTCACCAGTCAAATTTTGAATGATCTGAATAACCGAACACCACCCATTGGGATTTTTTGTGATCTTTCAAAGGCTTTTGATTGTGTAAATCATGAAATTCTGCTAGACAAGCTCAAGTATTGTGGCATGAGTGGGACAGTGCACAAATGGTTTAATTCGTACCTAACTGGAAGAGTGCAGAAAGTTGAAATAAGTAGTTCTCATAACATGCAAAGATCAGCACATTCCTCAAACTGGGGCACTATCAAGAATGGGGTTCCACAAGGGTCAGTCTTTGGTCCTTTGTTGTTGTTATTATATATTAATGACTTGCCATTCTATATTCATGAAGAGGCAAAGTTAGTTCTCTTTGCTGATGATACAAGTATAGTAATCACACTTGACAAACAAGAATTAACTGATGAAATTGTCAATACTGTCTTTCAGAAAATTACTAAGTGGTTCCTTGTAAACGGACTCTCACTGAATTTTGATAAGACACAGTACATACAGTTCCGTACAGTGAATGGTATGACGCCATTAATAAATATAGACCTTAATCAGAAGCATACAGCTAAGGTAGAATATTCCAAAATTTTAGGTGTGTCCATTGATGAGAGATTAAATTGGAAGAAACACATTGATGATCTGCTGAAACGTTTGAGTTCAGCTACTTATGCAATAAGGGTCATTGCAAATTTTGGTGATAAACATCTTAGTAAATTAGCTTACTACGCCTATTTTCACTCATTGCTTTCATATGGCATCATATTTTGGGGTAATTCATCACTGAGGAATAAAGTATTTATTGCACAAAAGCGTGTAATCAGAATAATAGGTGGAGTCCACCCAAGATCATCCTGCAGACATTTATTTAAGGATCTAGGGATATTCACAGTAGCTTCTCAGTATATGTACTCTCTTATGAAATTTGTTATTAACAACCAAACCCAATTCAAAAGTAATAGCAGTGTGCATAACTACAATACTAGGAGAAAGGATGATCTTCACTATTCAAGATTAAATCTAACTTTGGCACAGAAAGGGGTGAATTATACTGGCACTAAAGTCTTTGGTCACTTACCAAATAGTATCAAAAGTCTGACAGATAACCAACAAGTATTTAAGAAGAAATTAAAAGAATTTCTGAATGACAACTCCTTCTACTCCATAGAGGAATTTTTAGATATAAATTTAAAAAAAAATATTTAAAAAATAAAAAATAAAAATAAAGAAAAACAAAAAACACGAAAAAAATAAAATTGTTATATTAACTTAAGTATGTAGTTAAATTAACCTAATTATGTCATGTATTGGAAAATTCGACTCGTTCCACATCATTACGAAATATCGTATTCATGATCCATGGAACTAGTATTAATCTAATCTAATCTAATCTGTCGTCGGATCGAGAATGGTTGGGCCGACTGCCTGTGTCACCCAAGCGAGCGTTAGTGTTTGAATTCCAGGCCGACCCTCGGAAACGTCTGAGCGCCATTGGGTGTACTGCCTTTTGTTATTTGTTCTTGTTGTTTGTATTTGTATGGCTTCTAACCGATTTTTAAATTAAGGTAGTTTTGCCCTTAAAGCGTAAGACTGTTTGGGCCTTCAGCCTAATTTAAAGAACTGTTTTAAGGTAAGGCCTTTGTCCTTTTAAAAATTTATTTTGGTTTGAGTCTTAAGTGATGGGCATTCAGCCGATTTTTAAATTAAAGTTGTTTTGCTCTTAAGGTGTCAGATTGTTTGGTCCCTCAGCCTAATTAAGCAACTGATTTAAGATAACGCCTTCTTCCTTTGAAATTTCTGATTTGATTTGAGTCTTAAGTTATTGGCTTCCAAAAAAAAAAAAAAAAATGGCTCTGAGCACTATGGGACTTAACTGCTGTGGTCATCAGTCCCCTAGAACTTAGAACTATTAACTAACCTAAGGACATCACAAGCATCCATGGCCGAGGCAGGATTCGAACCTGCGCCCGTAGCGGTCACGCGGTTCCAGACTGTAGCGCCTAGAAACCGCACTGCCATTCCGGCCGGCTATTGGCTTTCAGCCGATTTTAAATTAAAGTGGTCTTGCCCTTCAGGCATGAGATTGTATGGCGCATTCAGCCGGTAGTTAAGTTCCAAAAATTAATGCTGTTTATTTAAATTTTCTTGGCCCTTGTAATACTCGTATTTAGTCAAATAAATAAAGTTGTATGTTCGATTGTAACTGACAGCCGCTTATTTTGGCCCCTTTCCACAATTTAAACTACCTGTCCTGTCCTGTGGGTTTAGCAGGGTTCAAATGGTTCAGATGGCTCTGAGCGCTATGGGACTTAAGATCTGAGGTCATCAGTCCACTTAGAACTACTTAAACCTAACTAACCTAAGGACGTCACACACTTGCATGCCCGAGGCAGGATTCGAACCTGCGACCGTAGCGGTCGCCCAGTTCCAGATTGAAGCGTCTAGAACCGCTCGGCCACACCGGCCGGGTTTAGCAGGGCGTCTCACTGGTAGCAGAGCTTGGTTGCGCTTGTGCTTGCCATTCTAGTTGCTGTCAGTTTCACTCTTGTTTCGTATGTGTTCTGTGCCACCATATTGCTTTGGCTGTTACTTGTTTCAGGTGCTTATCGTAAAGGCAGTCAGACAGTGTCCGGGAATCGGCCTGCTCAGAAAGGACTACCTTGTTTACGAGTTGGCAATAAGGCGCCAACCGATTGAGGGCAGTGTTCTGGAATTGATAGCCCGTTTGCGCGATGCCGTTCTTCACCCGGTTGACGTTACGTCGGCGGTGGTGGGTGAGACAGGAGCGGCAATTCAATTTTTGTTTGAGGCTATTAAAAGCCTTCAGGACACTATTTGTCTTTTGGAGGGAACCCAACTAGTGACAGTCAGCTGGATATGGTGTGGGCACAGTTAATGCATTTAACTAATCGGATAGCGGATTTAACCACGTTAGATTTGGAAGATCATCACAAAAAATTAACCGTTGAGTTGGGGGCGTTGGTGAGCGCATTTGAGCTTACGTGTTTGAAGTTGGATGGGAGGAAGGTTGAAGACAGGGACTTGCGCTGTCAGGGAGAGGGTAAGAGCCAGCCCGGGGGTGGTACTGTTACATCCTCTGTCAAGTCAGATGCTGTGTTTGCCAAGCTGCCTAATCCTCTGGCCTATTTCTTGCGAGATATTACTGAATTGGTTGTCGAGCGACTTGATCAGGTGGAAAAATTATTGTGGTTATTGGTTCGTATAGGACAACACGCGGCCGCCTTTCGCGTTCCGCGCCAAGTAATTTTGTCGTTGTTGTACCCGTTAGCTACAGGCGAGTAGCAGAACCTCCTCTCGCGAGCCAGAGCGGAAGGGTTTTCTTTGCAGCAATTAAGGGAGCTCGTAATTAGGCAAAGGCTGACCATCGGGGTTTCGTAAACAGCTTGAGTGTCATTACATTTGGGAAGTGCAGCGGGGTGAGGAGCAGTTACATCAGTACAACGATAGAGTTCAGCCTCTTTGGCCTTGCTAATTGATTTACCTGAACGAGAGAGTACCATGGAAGTCATTCTCTCATGACTTAACATATGTCCTAGCATCCTGTCCCTCCTACTTATTAGTGTTTTCCACATATTCCTTTCCTCTCCGATTATGTGCAGAACCTCCGCAATCCTTGTCTTATCAGTCCACCTAATTTTCAACATTCGTCTGAAGCATAACATCTCAAATGCTTTGATTCACTTCTGTTCAGGTTTTCCCACGGTCCATATTTCTCTACTATACAATGGTGTACTCCAGACGTACAGTCGTGCTCAAAAGTATCCGAACAACCTAACTTGCATTTCGCCTGATTCGCATGCAACCCGCATAACGCAGCTGTCTAGCAGATCCTCTAATCGCTCCTTGGTACAGTCGTTTGACTATTGAAAATGGTTCCAACAAGTCACCACTAGAAAACTCTGCTCTGTATCGCAATAACTCAAGATGTAAAGTAATATCACGATACTACAAATATCAGAGAACACCTTATCACAGATAAGACTGTCCTTCAGGCTTGTAAGCTGACATTTATTGCAATAAATGACATACCTGAAGTGTTACCACTCTCATTATTACGTCAGATAGATGCACGAAGTAAGTTCGTCGTATTCATGATTTCCTCTTCAAAGTAACATACCGTACTTGTTATTTAACACAAAATGACATTAAAAATTTAAGTTATTCACGAGCAGCTAGCTGAGAATATGTATGAACTTCAAATGTTACGACGAACCGTCTCGATCTGCATATGGATTCAAACCCAGGTCATGCAGACTAAGATTTCATGACTGACGGCAACTAACAGTCATTCCTGACTAGGCCTACAGAGAGTGATATTCCTCGATTTTAGACAGTATCAGTTAGTGAATATCAACTTTAAATTACACAACGTAAACATTTTTAACGGACGCGAATTCCGACGCAGCATCTACTGCGCCTATTAGCGAACTACAAGAGATGTTAAATATTGCTTCTTCACAAGTAACGTACTCGAAATGCAGTGAGGTAAAGCTTTGTGTTGGACAGGGATACGAGCCCAGAACCTACCAGATGACACCTAATGTAGAAAACACTTTTTTGACTATTTTGGCACTATGCGCTCGCCCCATACATAATAAAAAAGCTTCGAGAAGCATCTGTTGCCCGGCCGCCTATTAAACCTGAAAACAACAAAATGTCGCAGAAGTTAGCCCTTTTTCCACATGCGGCTATTTTGGGTTGAGAAATGAAGGGAATTATGTTCAAAGTTCCATTAAGTTGATAACTTCAGAAGACAGCAGAATTGCGGTTTAAAAAATGTAGCAGCAAATGTAATAGAACTCGCGACGTCTTATCTACAGTGCGCGATACTTACCGTTACGCTAGAACCTGTCACATAGCTACAGCGTGTCCAGAAGTCAAGAACAGAATCTCCAGAACTTCTGCATTCCACAGTGCTGTGAGATAATGCATCTGGCCGAATCTAGACTTCTGTGAGATAGACAGTTACAGCTTTACCTTTGCACTGCACGACGTTTTCAACAAATGGAAAGGAACACTTCCTACTTAAATTTCTGTATACTACACTGTTGGCAGTTTTGTGTAGGTGGCAGTTACGTGATTTTATTTCGGTTATTACAAAATAGAGTCGAATGTATGCACTCGGTCGCCGAGGCAGCTAATTCATGTCCATTCGGTCAACCAAGTAAATGAATGTACTGATCATGCTGCAAACCACCACAGGCAGCCTGTGTGTCAGAATTGTTATCGAGTGTGCCGCAACGGTGTTGTTGTTGTTGTTGTTGTTGTGGTCTTCAGTCCTGAGACTGGTTTGATGCAGCTCTCCATGCTACTCTATCCTTTGCAAGCTTCTTCATCTCCCAGTACCTACTGCAACCTACATCCTTCTGAATCTGCTTAGTGTATTCATCTCTTGGTCTCCCCCTACGATTTTTACCCTCCACGCTGCCCTCCAATACTAAATTGGTGATGATGCCTCAGAACATGTCCTACCAACCGATCACTCCTTCTGGTCAAGTTGTGCCACAAACTCCTCGTCTCCCCAATCCTATTCAGTACCTCCTCATTAGTTATGTGATCTACCCATCTAATCTTCAGCATTCTTCTGTAGCACGACATTTCTAAAGCTTCTATTCTCTTCTTGTCCAAACTATTTACCGTCCAAGTTTCACTTCCATACATGGCTACACTCCATACAAATACTTTCAGAAATGACTTCCTGACACTTAAATCTATACTCGATGTTAACAAATTTCTCTTCTTCAGAAACGCTTTCCTTGCCATTGCCAGTCTACATTTTATATCCTCTCTACTTCGACCATCATCAGTTATTTTGCTCCCCAAATAGTAAAACTCCTTTACTACCTTAAGTGTCTCATTTCCTAATCTAATACCCTCAACATCACCCGACTTAATTCGACTACATTCCATTATCCTCGTTTTGCTTTTGTTGATGTTCATCTTATATCCTCCTTTCAAGACACTGTCCATTTCCGTTCAACAGCTCTTCCAAGTCCTTTGCTGTCTCTGACAGAATTACAATGTCATCGGCGAACCTAAAAGCTTTTATTTCTTCTCCATGGATTTTAATACCTACTCCGAATTTTTCTTTTGTTTCCTTTACTGCTTGCTCAATATACAGATTGAATAACATCGGGGAGAGGCTACAACCCTGTCTTACTCCCTTCCGAACCATTGCTTCCCTTTCATGTCCCTCGACTCATATAACTAACATCTGGTTTCTGTACAAATTGTAAATAGCCTTTCGCTCCCTGTATTTTACCCCTGCCACCTTTAGAATTTGAAAGAGAGTATTCCAGTCAACATTGTCAAAAGCTTTCTCTAAGTCTACAAATGCTAGAAACGTAGGTTTGCCTTTCCTTAATATTTCTTCTAAGATAAGTCGTAAGGTCAGTATTGCCTCAAGTGTTCCAGTATTTCTACGGAATCCAAACTGATCTTCCCCGAGGTCGGCTTCTACTAGTTTTTCCATTCGTGTGTAAAGAATTCGTGTTAGTATTTTGCAGCTGTGGCTTATTAAACTGATTGTTCGATAATTCTCACATCTGTCAACACCTGCTTTCTTTGGGATTGGAATTATTATATTCTTCTTGAAGTCTGAGGGTATTTCTCCTGTTTCATACATCTTGCTCACCAGATGGTAGAGTTTTGTCAGGACTGGCTCTCCCAATGCCGTCAGTAGTTCCGATGGAATGTTGTCTACTCCGGGGGCCTTGTTTCGACTCAGGTCTTTCAGTGCTCTGTCAAACTCTTCACGCAGTATCATATCTCCCATTTCATCTTCATCTACATCCTCTTCCATTTCCATAATATTGTCCTCAAGTACATCGCCCTTGTATAGACCCTCTATATACTCCTTCCACCTATCTGCTTTCCCTTCTTTGCTTAGAACTGGGTTTCCATCTCAGCTCTTGATGTTCATACAAGTGGTTCTCTTATCTCCAAAGGTCTCTTTAATTTCCTGTAGGCAGTATCTATCTTACCCCTAGTGAGATAAGCCTCTACATCCTTACATTCGTCCTCTAGCCATCCCTGCTTAGCCATTTTGCACTTGCTGTCGATCTCATTTTTGAGACGTTTGTATTCCTTTTTGCCTGCTTCATTTGCTGCATTTTTATATTTTCTCCTTTCATCAATTAAATTCAATATTTCTTTTGTCACCCAAGGATTTCTACTAGCCCTCATTTTTTACCTACTTGATCTCTGCTGCCTTCACTAATTCATCCCTCAAAGCCACCCATTCTTCTTCTACTGTATTTCTTTCCCCCATTCCTGTCAATTGTTCCCTTATGCTCTCCCTGAAACTCTGTACAACCTCTGGTTCTTTCAGTTTATCCAGGTCCCATCTCCTTAAATTCCTACCTTTTTGCAGTTTCTTCAGTTTTAATCTACAGGTCATATCCAATAGATTGTGGTGAGAGTCCACATCTGCCCCTGGAAATGTCTTACAATTTAAAACCTGGCTCCTAAATCTCTGTCTTACCATTATATAATCTATCTGAAATCTGTCAGTATCTCCAGGCTTCTTCCATGTATACAACCTTCTTTTATGATTCTTGAACCAAGTGTTAGCTATGATTAAGTTGTGCTCTGTGCAAAATTCTACCAGGCGGCTTCCTCTTTCATTTCTTACCTCCAATCCATATTCACCTACTATGTTTCCTTCTCTCCCTTTTCCTACACTCGAATTCCAGTCACCCATGACTATTAAATTTTCGTCTCCCTTCACTATCTGAATAATTTCTTTTATTTCATCATACATTTCTTCAATTTCTTCGTCATCTGCAGAGCTAGTTGGCATATAAACTTGTACTACTGTAGTAGGTGTGGGCTTCGTGTCTATCTTGGCCACAATAATGCGTTCACTATGCTGTTTGTAGTAGCTTACCCCCATTCCTATTTTCCTATTCATTATTAAACCTACTCCTGCATTATCCCTATTTGACTTTGTGTTTATAAACCTGTAGTCACCTGACCAGAAGTCTTGTTCCTCCTGCCACCGAACTTCACTAATTCCCACTATATCTAACTTTAACCTATCCATTTCCCTTTTCAAACTTTCTAACCTACCTGCGCGATTAAGGGATCTGACATTCCACGCTCCGATCCGTAGAACGCCAGTTTTCTTTCTCCTGATAACGACATCCTCTTGAGTAGTCCCCGCCCGGAGATCCGAATGGGGGACTATTTTACCTCCGGAATATTTTACCCAAGAGGACGCCATCATCATTTAATCATACAGTAAGGCTGCCGCCCTCGGGAAAAATTACGGCCGTAGTTTCCCCTTGCTTTCAGCCGTTCGCAGTACCAGCACAGCAAGGCCGTTTTGGTTATTGTTACAAGGCCAGATCAGTCAATCATCCAGACTGTTGCCCTTGCAACTACTGAAAAGGCTGCTGCCCCTCTTCAGGAAGCACACGTTTGTCTAGCCTCTCAACAGATACCCCTCCGTTGTGGTTGTACCTACGGTACGGCTATCTGTATCGCTGAGGCACGCAAGCCTCCCCACCAACGGCAAGGTCCATGGTTCATGGGGGATGGCAACGGTGTTATGATAAAAAAAAATGAATCTCGGAGAACATTTAGTGGTCTGTTGGGTTGATGATAGGTTCCTATGACGGTGGTCTGGGTTGGATTCCAGCTTCTGCCGATTCACATTAAGCATGATATTCCTTATCTACCAAGTAGACGTTACGCCGAACCACAATAGAGTCACCAGTAACCTTTCTTATAATAGTTATTTATTTCTAGTGATTAAACAAACGCGTCACAGGACACTTGTTACGTCTTTTATTTGAGCTTCTGTATGTCGATGAAATTGGCTCTGAGCTTGGAATGCAACTCAGACCACCCTTAACGCGGAATTTCATCCCTTCGTGACAATACAGCTCGACTACAATTTGATGTTTGTTCAAAACTGCAGATTCCTCAAGATCTCCACATATTGCGCGGGAATGGGTTCGAATCCTGGCCCGGCACTAAAGTTTTCATTATGTATTATCAGGCTCTAGCATGACAGCACCTATCTGCTGGTGGATAATAATTTTGCTCTGACGTTTTTGACTCCCAGTGAGACACAGAACTATTTGAGAGATCACTGTATGTTCAAGGATGTTTTCCTAACTGCTGGTGGAGAAACATTCGGTAGCTGACGTCTCTCTGTGTGTAGTCAACAACGGTATGTGTGGGGTTCGTCATATTATCTCTAGCAGATTCAAACTGTGTGCCCGACCGACACTCGAACTCGGGACCTTTGCCTTTCGCGGGCGAGTGCTCTACCATCTGAGCTACCGAAACACGACTCACGCCCTGTCCTCACAGCTTTACTTCTGCCAGTATCTCGTCTCCTACCTTCCAAACTTTACAGAAGCTCTCCTGCGAACCTTGCAGAACGAGCACTCCTGAAAGAAAGGATATTGTGGAGACATGGCTTAGCCACACCCTGGGAGATGTTTCCTGAATGAGATTTTCACTCTGCAGCGGAGTGTGCGCTGATATGAGATACTGACAGAAGTATAGCTGTTAGGACCTGGCGTGAGTCGTGCTTCGGTAGCTCAGATGGTAGAGCACTTGCCCGCCAAAGGCAAAGGTCCAGAGTTCGACTCTCGGTCGGGCACACAGTTTTAATCTGCCAGGAAGTTTCATATCAGCGCACACTCCGCTGCAGAGTGAAAATCTCATTCTGGAAACATCCCCCAGGCCGTGGCTAAGCCATGTCTCCACAATACCCTTTCTTTCAGGAGTGCTAGTTCTGCAAGGTTCGCAGGAGAGCTTCTGTAAAGTTTGGAAGGTAGGATACGAGATACTGGCAGAAGTAAATCTGTGAGGACCGGGCGTGAGTCGTGCTTCGGTAGCTCAGATGGTAGAGCACTTGCCCGCGAAAGGCAAAGGTCCCGAGTTCGAGTCTCGGTCGGGCACACAGTTTTAATCTGCCAGGGAGTTTCATATCAGCGCACACTCTGCTGCAGAGTGAAAATCTCGTTCTGGATATTACCTCGAGTTAAAACATGCTCCCGTGTCGCTGCTGGTGTAACAAACCGATATCTAACGTTCGTTTTCTCTATAATATAACAGCGATAGGTGCCGGGTTGGAGTCCTGGGAAGGAAAAAATTAATGTTTCGTCTCGTCATTTCAGTTAAAACATCTAGCTACTGCCGATAAAATCCGATATGTCTCAGTTTATTGTGCTTCGATAACAATCCGACTAGGTTCTGGGTTCGAATCCCTGTCCAACAAAAAGCTTTACCTCACTGCATTCCGAGTACGTTACTTGTGAAGAAGCAATATTTAACATCTCTCGTAGTTCGCTAAGAGGGACAATAGATGCTGGGTCGGAATTCGCGTCCGTTAAAAATGTTTACGTTATGTAATTTAAAGTTGTTATTCACTAACTGATACTGTCTAAAATCGAGGTATATCACTCTCTGTATGCCTAGTCAGGAATGACAGTTTCCGTCAATCATGAAATCTTAGTCTGCATGACCTGGGTTTGAATCCGTATGCAGTACGATACCGTTCGTCGTGACATTTGAAGTTCATACATATTCTCAACTAGCTTTTCCTGAATAACTTAAATTTTTAATGTCATTTGTTACTTTGAAGAGGAAATCATGAATACGACGAACTTACTACGTGTATTACCTATCTGACGTAATAATGAGAGTGGTATCATTTCAGGTACGTCATTTATTGCAATAAATTTGAGCTTACAAGTCTTAAGGACAGTCTTATCTGTGATAAGGCGTTCTCTGATATTTTTAGTATCGTAGTATTACTTTACATCCTGAGTTATTGCGATACAGAGCAGTGTTTTCTAGTGGTGACTTGGAACCATTTTCAATAGTCAAACGACTGTACCAAGGAGCGATTAGAGGACCTGCTAGACAGCTGCGTTATGCGGGTTGCATGCGAATCAGACGAAATGCAATTCAGGTCGTTCGGATACTTTTGAGCATGACTGTACATTCTCAGAAATACCTTCCTCAAATTAAGGCCTGCGTTTGATAATAGTAGACTTCTCTTGGCTAGGAATGCCCTTTTTGCCTTTGCTAGTCTTCTTTTGATGTCTTCCTTGCTCCGTTCGCCATTGGTTATTTTACTGCCTAAGTAGCAGAATTCCTTAACTTCATCTACTTTGTGGCCATCATTCCTGATGTTAAGTTTCTCGTTGTTCTCATTTCTGCTACTCCTCATTACTTTCGTCTGTCTTCGATTTACTCTCTGTCCATATACTACACTCATTAGATTTTCATTCCATTCAGCACATCATGTAATTCTTTTTCACTTTCATTCAGGATAGCAATGTCATCAGCGAATCGTATCCTTTCACCTTGAATTTTTATTCGTCTCCTGATCCTTTTCATTGTTTCCATCATTGCTTCTTCGATGTATAGACTGAAAAGTAGGGGCGAAAAACTACATCCCTGTACTACACCCTTTTCAACTCGAGCGATTCGTTCTTGGTCGCCGACTCTTATTATTCCTCTTGGCTCTTATACATATTGTATGTTACCCCTCTCTCCCTATAGCTTACCTCTATTTTTCTCATACTTTCGAACATCCTGCACGATTTTACATAGTTTAACGCTTTTTTCAGGTCGAAAGATTCTATGAACGTGTCTTGATCTTTCTTTGGTCTTGCTTCCATTATCAACCAGGCGTCAGATTTACCTCTCTCGTGCCTTTACCTTTTCTGTAGCCGAACTGATCGTCGTATAACACATCCTCAATTTTCTTTTCCATTCTTCTATATATTATTGTTGTCGGCAACTTGGACGCATGAGCTGTTAAGCTGATTGTGCGATAAATCTCGCACTTGTTAGCTCTTGCAGTTTTCAGAATTGTGTGGATGATATTTTTTCGAAATTCAGATGGTATGTCGCCAGACTCCTACATTCTTCACACCTAGGTGAATAGTAGTTTTGTTGCCACTTCCCCCAGTGATCTTAGCATTTCTCCCTTATTTGGTCTTAAGTCCTTCAAAGCTCTTTTACATTCTGCTTCTAATACTGGCTCCGCTATCTCTTCTAAATCGACTTCTGTTTCTTCTTCTATCACATCAGACAAATCTTCCCCTTCATAGAGGCTACCAATTGACTCTTTCCACCTGTCCACTTTCTCCTCTGCATTTAATAGTGGAATTCCAGTCGCACTTTTAATGTTACCGCCCTTGCTTTTAATGTCACCGAAGGTTTGTTTTGACTTTCCTGTTTGCTGAGTCTGTCCTTCCTATAATCATTTCTTTTTCGATTTCTTAACATTTTTCATTCAGCCATTTCGTCTTAGCTCTCCTGCACTTCCTATTTATTTCATTCCTGAGCGACTTGTATTTCTGTATTCCTGAGGTTCCGTAATAATTTTGTACTTCCTCCTTTCATATATCAAATGAAGAATTTCTTCTGTTACCCATGGTTTCTTCGCAGTTACCTTCTTCCTAACTATGTTTTTCTTTCCAGCTTCTGTGATGGCTCTTTTTAGAAATGTCCATTCCTCTTCAACTATACTGCCTACTGAGCTATTCCTTATTGCTGTATTTATTGCCTTAGAGAACTTCAAGCGTATCTCGTCATTCCTTACTTCCGTATACCACTTCTCTGCTTATTGATTCTTCCTGACTAATATCTTCAATTTCAGCCTACTCTTTATTACTACTAAATTGTGGTCTGAGTCTATATCTGTTCCTGGATACGTTTGACAATCCAGTATCTGATTTCGAAATCTCTGTCTGACCTTGATGTAATTTAACTAAAATACTCCCGTATCGGTCGGTCTTTTCGAAGTATACCTCTTCCTCTTGTGATCCTTGAACAGAATATTCTCTATTACTAGTTGAAATGTATTACAGGACTGAAGTAGTCTTTCTCCTCTCTCATTCCTTGTCCCTAGCCCATATTCTCCTGTAACCTTTTCTTCTACCCCTTCCCCTACAACTACATTCCAATCCCCCGTGACGCTTAGATTTTCAACTCCCTTTACGTACCCTTCATCCACAGCTTGCGACGTCGGTTTTGGTTTGCTGTCGATTCTGATAAGAACAATCCTATCACTGAATTGTTCACAGTAACACACTCTCTGCCCTACCTTCCTATTCATAACAAATCCTTCTCCCGTTATACCATTTTTTGCTGCTGTTGATGTTATCCTATACTCATCTGACCAGAAATCCTTGTCTTCTTTCCATTTCACTTCACTGACCTCTACTATATCTAGATTGAGACTTCGCATTTCCTATTCAGATTTTCTGGTTTCCCTACCACGTTCAAACTTCTAACATTGCACGTCCCGACTCCTAGAACGTTATCCTTTCGTTGATTATTCAATACTTTTCCCATGGTCACCTCCCCCTTGGCAGTCCGCTCCCGGAGATCGGAATGAGGGCCTATTTCGGGATCATTTGCCAATGAAACGCTCATCAAGACAGTTTTTTTTTCTTGAATTATAGGCCACATAACCTCTGGATACACGTTACGTGTCTTCAATGCAATGGTCCCATTGCCTTCTGCATCCCCATGCTGTTTATCATTGCTGATTCTCCCGCCTTTAGGGGCAGTTTCCCACCCCTAGGACAAGAGAGTGCCCTGAACCTCTGTCAGCTCCTCTGCCCCTTTGATAAGGCCGTTCATAGAATGAGGGTGCTGGAAGTCTTCTGCCGCCAATGCTGATTATTAATCGAGATTTAAGCAGTGGCGGGATTCGAACCTGGGACCGAAGAGGTTTTGATTACTAATCTAAGACGCTACCCCTATACCACCGAGTTTTTAATACACAAAGTGAAATAAGTAAATCCATATATCGTAGCCATCAGATTCGCTGTTAGTTTGTGTTCGTAAATATAAGATTGCGGCACTTAATTCTGTCACTGACGTCAACTTCTGAAAATACGTCTTTCACTGAATTAAAAAAAAAACTGACAGCGCCATCTATTGGTTCTTTAGTGTGCAGCGAAACTAACAGAGCCATTTATTGATTCTTTGGTGTACTACAGCGTGATGATTAACCATCCGAACTAGTAAGATGAGCAGACGACTCTCAGATACATTTTTAAATCACGACATCTTTTTATTCTGTTCTTTCGTAATCCGATTTTGGTGAAATAAAGCCTATACCTTGCCTCAAGCTATATTCAAGTTATCTGTGACAACCGCATGAAAATTCGTGAAGCAATTTAGGTGATTAGCGTATTCAGACAGACACAGATTACAGTTTTACTCGTATAATTAGTATAGCTAGAGAGATAGATAGACGTGAATCTTGATTTTTGTTAACGATATAGAGTCAGCCATGAAAAATTCATAACCAAGCATATAAGCTTATTGCAGCTGGAGTAAATGTAGGAATGCTTTTCATGCCCTGAAAACGTAAACAGTGGGGCATGTAAGCAAACAAACGAAGAGGAACCTTATAAACCATTTTAATAATGCGAAGGACAGGCAAAGGATCGCATAAATTCTATTTGACAGTATAGTGAAGGATACGTTTCAATTGAAGCTACTGTTTGTTATTTGCCGTTGCCGGCACGGATGCTCATTGTGTTCGGCCGGGTATGAGCTTCCATCCGTAATAATAAAAAAATGAGTGCATTTGACATAGGTGGGATTTTTAAGAGTCCATGTAACATTCGCACAGAACCACTAACGACAAAGACCGAAAGTAAGAATACAATAAAATGAAAGAAAGAAATGTTGTTAGCATCGCTGGCTTTAGATAGCCGAATCTGGATTCGATTCCCGGGCAGGACTGGGATTTTTTTTTTTTTTTTCACTCGGGATCTGGGTGTTCGTGCTGTACCAATAATTTCATTTTATCTTCGTCGACGAACAAGTCTTCGAAGTGACATCAAGTAGAAAGATTTGCACCAGGTGGCCGAATAACACCAGAAGGGTATCTTGGCAAATAATGTCATATGATTTTTAATTGATGCCACAGCTATATGGTTTGTATGTTGGAAAGGTAATGGACAACGAAAGATGTGAAAAACAGTTGAAAATGGAAATAAAATTATGGAGAAATCGATTCCCATATCAAAGACGAGGATTTTACGTGAAACAGAAACTTCTGGCTGATAAAGAAAATATGGATTAATTTTTATATGCAATGGACAGCAAACTTATAAAGATATTAATAGTAAACAAAACTAATTCCAAAGAGCTGAAGCCTGTTTAGTTTTGTAGTGGGTTTTATGTGAAGAAGTGTCCCAACGGATGATGATTTAGGATGTAAATGAGCAGGGAAGTGAGGTTTGGAGGGCAGAATGCATCTGGTCCTCAGAATGCTGGCTATCGATTTTGTCTGAAGGGTCGTGGGGGAGGGAGGTGATGTGATGATTTTCAGTAGGTAAAAGGTTTTGGGAATGGAAATGAAAGGAAAGGAGCTTTAGTGTAAGCAGCGATAAGAAGAATCTATTGGAACTGGTAAAATCGGTAGATACTTGGACGAATTTTATAATGTGGAAATGGGAGTTACTTTTTTTGGGGACCAGACATAATAGCACGGTGTGCCGGATTCATTGATGAATGTGGCCTTAAACACTAGAACTGGTGATGAGAAGGGGGAATATGGGTTTTCGGCGTCACTTTTACGAATGGCTGAGTCTATTCGCTACAGAAGAGGAGGAGAGAAATATGGTGAGTTTCTACTTTTATTTTAAGACAGCATTTAAAATGGCAGATTAAAAAAAATACTAAGATATACAACATACAATGATGTGAACGGTGATTTTCCCGCTAAATATTATCGCAGAATGCTAATGCATGATGAGCTTTCAGTGGCTTCTGCTAAATGAATACTGGCACAAGAATGACGTTGACGTGACTGCGAGGGTCTGGTAGTTTACTACAAACTTGTTCTTAACTTCGATCGGAAGGCATGACACACAAAAAATTAGACAGATTCTGCAAATTTCTATACCTATCAAGTAATGCTGACCGTCTTCAAATTAGGAACGATTTAAGCCCTGCTACATTTGCATTTGTTCCTTCCATTCCTCAAAACATTTTTATACCTCATCTTCCACGAGGCTGCCAAGGACCTTTGCTGTTTCTGTCCTCCAGCGGAGTGCAGCGTTTGTAGCAAACTAATGGTCCGCTACCACTGGTTGGTCAGTTTTGATGAAACTTGTCACAGCGTAATGACTCAGTCCTGTGCTGCGTATTATTATGACACAACAAATGGCTCCTGAGCAAAACGAGATGTCTGTTCAACCCCAAACTTCACCGTATTTTTTCTTTCTTTTTTTACTTGTTATAAGTTGGCGGAGATGCGATAACGTTAAGAAAGAAGTGAAGCAAAGCAAAGTGGAGGTACAATGGAAGCGTTCTACTCGAACTTTCATGATAAAAGAAATCCTGGGGGCATTCTGAGAATCGGTGGGACGGATGGAAACTTCATTGGCTGGTAAAGTATGTGTGTGAGAGGTGGAAGACAGCTGTGGAAGGTAAGGCTTGTAGTGTGACGTTGAAGGATATCCAGGGAGTTCCATAATTTAAGAGAAGCAATCTTTGCCAAAGAAAGTGGCATAAGGGCGTTTTAAGTATAAAAAGTAGAGCCGGGATCCTCGTGTTCAGTCTTTCAGTAGTTTTGGTCTCTTGTGGTGTCTATCATAAAAAGTTAGTAAACGCGGTAGGAAATCTGTATCATGTAATATTTTAAAGTATATGAAAACTTGATAGAGTGGAATCTCAATGAACAGTGTCACCCAAATTCCTTTACTTTTTTTTACCAATAAATGTACAAAAAATAAACTTTCCCCTACGGAACATCTACTGAAGCGTTAAATGCTGGTAGAGAGAATCTTGAGACAACACAAATAAATTAATAGTTAATGTAGCCATACTTTGAGCCGGTGACAGTACAAAATACGAGGATAGGTTGACAAGTACAGTTTAATTTCCATTGAGTTTGATACATCCGACTTCAGGATATTCCATTAACTTTTGGTTTATGTTGGTATGTTGTTTCATTCATAGTCGCACAAAAGCAATTTCCTGCCTTCTCTGGATATATTTATTTACATCGAAAGTTTTCCGATCGGCGAAAGTGTGTTCATTACTAAAGACCTATTAAGGTTCGTATTATCCTTAACTCTGTTCATTATTATCAGTCTTTCGAATGAAATAAATCGTTAGACTGTATTTTTATTATATTTATTATTATTATTTTCAGAATTATTTTCAATCTATCATTATTATTTCACTAACTTTTGGATGTGGATGACATATAATTTAATTGCCTCTTTGGCCTATGTAACCAATACAACAAATATTATACATCACTCATTCAAATAGTAATGTGAGTCCAAGTCTCGAGAGCTATTTCAAAGCTGAGGTCGTTCACTTTTGCCATCGCACCGAATATATTTCTTTTTATCGCTTCATTCTGTTTCCTATGTTTATCGTTTTCCATACATTCTTTCGCAATAAAACACTAGCAACATTTTTCCTGAGGGTAAGTAAGTTTTCAATTCCCTTTGATATATTTTCTCATTCGTCAAAGTACTTTCTCGCTGCAGGTTTTTCAGTGCTCTCACTGTGGAACCACGTTATCGATGTGCATGGCGTCCTTGGTCTCACGATCTGACTCCACTGGACTTCAGTGCCTGGGGATTTATCAAGGACATCGTTTACAGAACACGAGTTCGGGATCTGATACATTTGAGACAACGGATCTACACCGCAGTAGAGGCCATAACACCGGTCATGCTTATGAACATGTGGTGAGAAGCGGAGTAGCATTTCGATAACTGTCGATCTACAAACTGTGCCCAGCAGTACCAACATCAATTATAATATTTGAGCTGCTGTGTACAATCTTGGACAAATAAAATTATAAACCGTAATACGTACTGAAATAGAAACATTTTTTTTTATCTCTAGTCCACACACCCCGTGGAATGTTGACAGAAGTATTTTGTTTGTCTTTCAAACGTCTGCGTACGAAAACGTAGTCCCTGAAGTCGTCTGAATCTATATTTTGACAAGTGAATTGCATTCGTGATATTAAATATCCGTTCACGAAAGATTCATGCAATGTAAACGATATTACTAATCTAGCTGAGATTGTCTTTTACCACGAGACGATGAATTTGATTGGGCATTTCTTGAAAATAAACCCCTATGACAGCACGGCTTTCGTCTGTATCATCTTGTTCGCCTTTTTTGAAATTTTGAATAAATCCAGTACAGCGGCAACAGCCAGTACCAAAGCGTTCCGCTGCTCCTCACAGGTTTTCCAGACTGGGTGGCGCCCTCTCGCCTGCAGCTGGGAACGCGTGACTCGTCGGCTGGTCCCCCAGCGCGGCTGACTGACGTTTCATTAGTGCGTCGGAAGCGGCGTACACAACGGCCTCTTTTCCGCGCACGAATATCGATTGGCTTTCGGTGTGCTATACATCGGAAAAAAGGCTTGCCGTAATCCAAAAAAAGAAGACAGTTATCGACACTCCCTATTACTACACGCCCGCTGAAAACGACCTCTGCCGGAGTGCTTTCGCAGCGACGGCTAAAGGTTTTGATAGTTGAATGGACTGTTAGTGACTAGGGAATGAACGCCAGCTAATGAAATTAGCTCACCAATGTGACATTACGCTTTCCAGTCGAAAGTAGGTAAAATCTCGATTTACTTTTCAGTCCAACATGCATCTGTCGTGCTGTGCATGGTTGGTAAACTGATTTATGTGGTACAAGAGGTAGAGCTTAATTTTTGAGGTTCCAGATCTACCGTCTTTTGATCTAGGTTTCATGACTTGTAATATCCATTAGCTACTTGAGTACAATAATGGCATCCACCAGTTCAGTATTTACTGAAAGCCTTTAACAACAGAGTTTAATTTACGAGATTCCCTACCGACCTTCATGTGAACCGGGTTTCACGATGTGTTGCAGCCGTTGGTTAGTTGCGTACAGTAATGGCAGCCACAATTTCAGTATTTATTGGAAGCCTGTAACAACACAGTCATCCACATCTGTTCATGCCACACAGAAATCATATCAGTTATAGAAAGGCTCTTAAAAATATCCGTAAGGAATGAAGAGATTAGCAATGGTTTATCGATGTAGAAAGATATGTTGAGGACCGTCACGAAATGAATATGTCTGACCAACTCGACAAAAAGAACATGACAGCATAAAGATGGATTTCGATACAGTAATTTTCAGGCAATCTGAAATCGAAGAAAAACAATGATAACCGTACTTCACCTGCTATGGCAGAATATCTCATAGAGAGACACGTTCGTTCCTTAACCCTAGACTAATAAATCCTCGTAAAATTTACGATTGCAGTAGGGTATAGCATACCACTGAAGATTTAATAATTGTGATTAACTAATGCACGACCTATAAATATGACTTCCTTTGAATAAGGTGGGAGCAATAAACTAGCAGCAACATAAAACCCCCGCTCGCCTCCTTTAATGTTCTACGATTCATAACGGAGTGCATTTTTGTTTCCGAACTAGTAACTCGTTACGTAAGTTATTCCGGTACACTGCAACGAAAAAACAGCCCAGTCGAGGTTTCACGATATCAGCTGTGATAAATGTGACAATATTCATATTTGATGAATCAGCCGCCCGCTGTGGAAGAGCGGTTCTAGGCCCTTCAGTCCAGAACCACGCGCCTGCTACGGTCGCAGGTTCGAATGCTGCCTCGAGCATGGATGTGTGTGATGTCCTTAGGTTAGTTATGTTTACGTAGTTCTAAGTCTAGGGGACTGATGACCTCGGATATTAAGTCACATAGGGCTTAGAGCCATTTGAACTATTTTGATAAATTTATATAGTGTTCAGGGAACACGTTCTTCCTAGCGAGAGCAGCGAATGTTGATTTAATTCTGACTTGTACTAGATACTAATGTAGTGCTGCATTGTAATCACTTCAGTAAATACCAGGAAAAGCTATTTGCGGAATTTGAAGAACAGACGGTGTCTAGACAACTGCAGTATAGCATCGAAACTATTGTAACCTTTAGTGTGGTTTCTTCCCTTCTGTGTGGAGTGAGCCTTCCATATTTTTTTAGATGTTTGTAGACGATTTTAAGTTTCAGTATATGTTTACTACAAGTATTTACTTTCAGTTTTCAGCCTGTTAATATTCTCTATAGTCTTGCAGAAGTTTTATCGTAAGTTAAATATGCAGCTTTCATATGAAATGGCCTCGCCCTTCGCTTGTCCATAAGGCAGAAGACTTCGTGGCAACAAACCTTCGTTCCATATATTACAACAGCTTTGTGGCCCAAGTATGCCACAGTATTTTATTATTGAGTAGTGTTTACCGTAATTTTGCTGACTGCGTCCTTCGTACACGCATAATAAAAATGTTACACACTCCCACTTCCTCCAGTATCTTTTAAAGCTTCATATGCCTGTGATATGTTTTCGCTTGTTTGACTCTGTAAAATAACAATGCGTCTGAATGAGTTTTTACTGGTTTTATATAGACATTTTTATATTTTTGATGGTATAGTTGTGCTGTAAAGTTCGTTGACAAGTACACTATTTTATTTTAAGACATTGGCCACGCCATGTATGTTTTCACTTCAGCACATAAGCTAAATTATTTTAAGGGTTGCCATTTTTCCATTTTACAGACAGATTTCCTCTTCGGTATGATATTTGAGTCATTCGACGGTATTATCGTATGAAACTTATATGTTTAGTTTTTTAATGTGAACTGTGTTAAATAATGATGTACACACAGGTTGTGCCGGTACCTACTATGATGGGGCAGAACTCACTGGGGAGGACTGTTCCTCATAGTGTAGATTCATCCCCACACTGATGTGTGGAATGTAACAATCTGTAAACATAATATTGTATATTACGATGTAAGTGACTTATGCGTGTATTTTTTCTGATTATTTCTTATCTTCCTCAAAGCTCTCATAACTTTTCTAATTGTTTTAACGGCCAGGTAGCTTGATAATGACCATGGGGACGAAATTAGCTAATCGCTAAGTTACGAAACAAAGTGTTTATTTCAAAATAAAACAACAGCTTACCCAGGAAAGTGGTATCCTCTGACAAATTTACGACGGCTGTGGGCCAATATGTAAAAATCAGACCATTGAGCCTTTCTACTTCGATGCTAGGTTTATTACGATCGTTAGTAATGCTATACTATTGTTGTCTTGGCTGTTGACAATTTCAACAGCTCCATTAAAGGTACAGATTGTATTGAAATAGTGTTGTGCTGAGAAACTGGGTTTTTTCCATGATTATTTCTTTATTTGTCTAGTTTTCATCACATTTTCTCATTTAGTCAGAGAAAAAATTATCGTATGGCGCTGGTGGCCGGGAGTCCCCTCCTGTGAAGTTCGGTCGCCGAGTTGCAAGTCTTTACAGTTGACGTCACATCAGGCGACTTGCGTGTCGACGATGGTGAAATGATGATGAGGACAACACAACATCCCATCCCCGAGCGGAGAACATCTCAGAACCAGCTGGGAATCGAACCCGTGCCTGCAGTATGGTAGTCAGACTCAGCTAAGGGGGCGGACTGTTCAGTCAGCAGTCCTTCTTTCTACGGTTCCGTACCTCAGTCGATAAAAACGGAACCCTTATAGTATTACTGTGCCGTCTGTCTGCCTGTCCGACTGTTAACACCCCTCTGTCTCAGAAAAGGGTAGAGGTATGACGTTGAAATCTATGTGTAGTACTAAGGTATGTGGTCCTTTGGAGGTGTGAAAAGCATAAGCCTATAAGTCAATGTAGTCAAAAGATACAAACATTTACGTCACATACCAGCTGAGTACACGGCGTTGCCCATTATATATTTATCCCAATCTTCTGTTAGTCCCTCTCCGACTACCCCCCCCCCCCCCACTCTCTCTGCCCATTTCCTCCTCCTCCCTCTCTCTACATCTCCTTCTCCCGCTATCTCTGTCCAACTGCTCCTCCCACTCTCTCCATTTGTACCTCCTCCTCAGTCCATCTCACTCCCTCTAAACCCATCTCCTTCTCTCTCAACTCCTGTTCCCATACTCTTCGTCCATCTCCTCTTCCCCCTCTGTCTGTCCATCTCCTCCCCCCTCTCTCTCTATCCATCTTCTCCTGCTCCTTCTCTCTGTTCATCTCTTCCCCTCTCTCTCTCTATCTCCGCCCCCTCTGTCTGTATATCTCCTTCCGCCTCTATCTCTTCCTCTCCACTCTCTCCCCATGCAATCACCGCTACCCCAGTAGACGGCTGCTGGTTTTTATCCCAGTATTTCTTTGCAGATAATCACATACAAGTCCAAATCCTCGCCCATGTCGTGAAAGATGGGCAACTTCACTAACGAGGAGAACACGGCAAGTGCCACTACCCGATTTCCCAGGAATTTCACCCAGTGGAAAAGTAGTCAAAATAAGCGAACACACGTCTTGACTTATGTATAGGTACTTGATAGTTTCTGAAAAACGAAGGTCAAAGATTCCGAGATATTATCGACGTTCTTTATGTGCCTTTCTTATACCGCGCGATATTCCCAGACGAACTGGTGGCTCAGTGCCAAAGCATCGAGAAATTGTAATTAGTTTTTCACTTTAAAAACACTCCGAATGAAAATGAATAAAAAATTGTTAGCAACGTGGCTTCTTAATTTTTCGCCCGGTTTTCGAAACCCGATTATTGGTTTTATTTATTTTGTTTCATATTGTTTTTATTCTTTTCATTTATGTGCCCACATCCGTATAACCCCACTACACGAATGTTTTTTATATAAAATTAGGGATACAAGGCCGTTATGTTAATTGTAACATTACGACTAAACTTCACAATAAGAGTCTCACATTTATTATATAATATATACGTGTATGGTATGTTGATGGGTTACAACCTTCTTAAATTCTCATTCCCTGATAATCCATTCTGTTATCAACTTTTATATTAATTCTTGGATTTCATTCATATATTTATTCTTCAGGAAGATTTGGTGAATCTCCTTGGATGACGCCGATCGTAGAAACATTCTAAACACAGATAGTCGGAGCAGCACGAGCGTCGCACGAACGCAGGTTTGTCAGTCACATTTCTTCGTATGAATCACAATTGGAAAATAATCGTCTTTAACACTGGTAAAGATTTCGCTCGTTGGCAATGATTTCGTGGCAAGCCATGCACAACGGATAACTTTCCCGAAAACTGGCACTTGCAGTTTATTATGAATTTCACTTAAAACAATTTCAAGTATTTTCTCATTTTTTAAATTCACTCACTTGACATACAATTAGTATACGAATATGGACAACGTTATATCAACATACACTGGAAAACATTCGTACAGTAATCTTCTGTAGATCGGGGTATACAGATGAAAAACAAAAGTAAAAGTGGTAATCGGGTTCCGAATACGGGGCGCAGAATTACGAAGCCGCAAAGCTAACCAATCATTTTGTCTGAGTAAATCGCCCACTGAAGGCACATAAAGTACTGGAAAAATACCTCGAAAGCTTTGATTGTCGTTTTTTAAGAAACGGTCAACCATCTACGGATAAGTCGAGACACGTGTTCACTTATTTTGACCCCTCTTCCACTAAGCGAAGTTTCTGTAAAATCGGGTGATGGCACTTGCCGTATTGTCCTCATAAGTAGAGGACTTCCTGTAGGAGCGAAATGTAGCGGAGACTTTGTGCGCCCCGAGACTGCTACGGTAGCTGTGAAGTCCCAACAGGAACTCTGAAAGTGACGGCCAATGGGACTCTGGCGAAGCTACGATAGGCCCAGCAAGCGAATAGTGCGTAACCCATTTGCTTCCAACAATCAAACGAGCTTTGTATCAAAACCAATACCGAAAGTGACAAAGCCTTTGAGCAGATCTTCCAGACATGACTTCCAACATGGTCCTGGTGAAAGACATATCTGTCTGAAGAAATTTACAAGAATTGGGGCTGTTACTGTCGTATCCCTGGAAGAGGATGCAAGAACCCAGGAAATCACACGGTTAATCACAGATAGAAACACATCAGAAATGGGAGTCAGTGAGGGAAGAAAGAAAGGGACTCATAGTAACGTGCTGGGAAAAGGACGTAAGATGTGGTGGTCGGGATGAGACAATATTAGCTAAAGAAATGGAGAGCAAGGTACTTAATGCAGAAAATGTAAGTGACAGAATAATTAAACTTAAGGTAATGTCATTTTGATGTAGTCCAGGTTCATGCCCTCAAATAGGTTGTGAAATACATTACAAGAAAGAGTTTATCACTAAACTGGAAGACGTTGTAACATCTGACAAGACTGTAATTATTGTAGACTTCAGTGTCAGAGTTGGCACTGGTGGGAGAGGATACAAAACTGTCATAGGAAGCCACGGAGAAGATCACGGAAATCAGGAAGGTGAGGTATAACTAGACAAATGTCAGAAATAAATGTGTTACTAATAATGGATGGTATAGGAAGAGAGATAGTCACAAGTTTACCGGATAAAGTTGGAATTTTGAACAGAAATCTATAATATACTATATAATAATAATTGAAGAACTCAAAAAATGCCAGAGAGAAGTGAAAGTGAGACCAAGCATTAATCTCGCCGGAGAGTACAGACTGTTGATAGGGACACTGAAGAAGTTCAGAAAAGATACATATGGGGGGAAAAGACTGGCAAAAAGCAAGTGCTGGAAACTGAAAAATAGAAAAATCCAAAAAATATACAGGAACAAGATTAACCCACAGAGAGAAATAATGTAGAGGAATAACGGATGAGGTTCAAACAGGCTTTGGTCGAGACAACGGAAGATGCATGTGGAGGGACAGTAACGAAAGTCAGACAAAAAGAAACTCCATGGTGGAACAAGAGAGTTGCAGAATCAGTTCAAGAAGAAAAACAGTGTATGAAGCGAATGGTTCAAAAATAGAACGGAACATAACAAAGAAAAAGGAAACAACAAATCAGGGCAGCAATGAAAATGATAACACTGGCTAAGAACATGTCTTGGGAAAAATACACAAAAGAAATAGAAGGGAATTTTAAGGATCATAAGAAGATATAATACTGCATATTAGGTAACAGAAGAAAGCGAAAAGAAAATGCTTCAAAAGCAATCAACAGAGGAGGAAAACCTGTGTGGGTGGAAGAAGAAGTTTGGAAAGCATGGAAAGAATACTTTCAAAAACTGTATAAAGAGAAGATTTGCAAAAGTAGAATGTAAAGAAAGCCGTATTAGAAATGAAAAACGGAAAACATCCTGGAGTAGATAACACAACTGTGGAAATGATCAAACTGCAGCACCGGTCGGAATTCAGAGGCTGTATATTATAATAAGCTTAGTATGTTCATATGGAAATATTACTGATGATTGGACAAAGGTAGTTTATAAACATATCCTTAAAAATGGTAACAAGGCCCTCTGTGAGAATTACAGAGGACTAACACTATTGTGCCAATGCATGAATTCGAGGGCCATTCCGAAAGTAAGTTCCAATCTGTCACGAAATGGAAACCGCTGTGAAAACCAAAACCGTTTTGTTTGCAATAGTTAGCTACACTTACAGCCATTTCTCTGTGTAGTCGCCTGTCCGACTTACACATTTGTAGCAACGTTTTACCAACTTTCCAATACCCTCGTCATAGAAGGCAGCTGCCAGTGGTTTCTGACAATTCTCTACACTCATCTACAGCTCGTTGTTTGTGCCGAAATGTTGTCTTCATAGTCAGCTGTTCACCTAAGTAGAGACGAAACTCAGGACGAGACAATTATGGGCTGTGTTGTGGATGATCAAACACTCCCCGTTGCAAACGCTGCACGAGCATCTTTATTGCCCCTGTAGAGTGCGGCCGAAAATTGTGATGAAGAACGGAAAGAATGACAGTTATGTTACGTGGGCTGCACGACATCAGGCGAAACCACTCACCAGATCCTTATACTTGGCGGGAGACACTGTTTTCTAGAAATCTTCACGTTCTCGCTGTGCGCTCAGAACTGAAAAGACCGACGTGCTGATATCGATGAGCATAATTGAGACACTACCCAAGACATCTTTGCAGAACTTCACCGGATTTTCACAGTAGTTTCCATTTCGCGACTGATGGGAGCTTACTTTCCGAAGCGCCCTCGCATTTATGAAAAGATCAGTTTACAAAGCAAGCCCGAGGGTAGACAACATTCCATTAGAGCTACTGACAGCCTTGGGAGAGCCAGCCCTGACGGAAATCTACCATCTGGTGAGCAAGATGTATGAGACAGGCGAAATACCCTCAGACTTCAAGAAGAATATGATAATTCCAATCGCAAAGAAAGCAGGTGTTGACAGGTGTGAAAATTACCGCACTATCAGTTTAATAAGTCGCGGCTGCAATATATTTACACGAATTCCTAACATACAAATGCAAAAACTGGTAGAAGCTGACCTTGGCGAAGATCAGTTTCCATCCTGTAGAAATGTTGGAACACGTGAAGCAATACTGACCCTACGAATCATTTTAGAATATAGGTTAAGGAAAGGCAAACCTACGTTTCTAGCATTTGAAGACTTAGAGAAAGCTTTAGACAATGTGGACTGGAATACTCTCTTTCACATTCTGAAGGCGACAGGAGTCAAATACAGGGAGCAAAAGGCTATTTACAAAATGTACAGATAGCAGTTATACGAGTCTAGGGGCATGAAAGGGAAGCAGTGGTTGGGAAGGGAGTGAGACAAGGATATAACTTACCCCGATGTTATTCAATCTGTATATTGAGCAAGCAGTAAAGGAAACAAAAGAAAAGTTATGCGTAGAAATTGAAATCCGTGGAGGAGAAATAAAAACTTTGAGGTTTGCCGACGACATAGTAATTCTGTCAGAGACAGCAAAGAACTTGGAAGAGCAGTTGAACGGAATGGACAGTGTTTTGAAAGGAGGATATAAGATGAACACCAACAAGAGCAAAACGAGAATATTGGACTGTAGTAGAATTAAATCAGGTGATGCTGAGGGAATTAGGTTAGGAAATGAGAAACGTAAAGTAGTAAAGGAGTTTTGCTATTTGGGAAGCAAAATAACTGATGATGGTCGAAGTAGAGGGGATATAAAATGTAGACTGACAATGGCAAGGAAAGCGTTTCTGAAGAAGAGAAATTTCTTAACATCAAGTATAGATTTAAGTGTCAGGAAGTCTTTTCTGAAAGTATTTGTATGGATTGTAGCCATGTATGGAAGTGAAACATGAACTATAAATAGTTTAGACAAGAAGAGAATAGAAGCTTTGGAAATGTGGTGTTACAGAAGAATGCTGAAGGTTAGATGGGTGGATCACGTAACTAATGAGGAGGTACTGAATAGAACTGGGGAGAAGAGGAATTTGTGGCGCAACTTGACTAGAAGAATGCACTGGCTGGTATGACATGTTCTGAGGCATCATGGGATGAATTTACTATTGGAGGGCATGGTGGAGGGTAAAAATTGCAGAGGGCGACAAAGAGATGAATACACCAAGCAGATTGAGAAGAATGTAGGTTGAGGAGTTACATGGAGATGAAGAAGCTTGCACACGATAGAGTAGAATAGAGAGCTGCATCAAACTAGTCGCTGGGCTGAAGACCACAACAACAACAAGTTTACAGAAAATCAGTAATAGAGTAAAGTAATAATTAAGAGAAGAACAACATGGATTTCGATCTGGAAGGTAGCTATAAATGCCATATTTACAGCCAGACAGGTTGTAGAAAAGAAATGGTAATTTGGAGAAGACGGTGTAGTTGCGTTCAAGCTACAAAAAAGGCTTACACTACTGTTAGCAGGAAAGTGATATAGCCAGGTCTGAATAGGCAAATTGTCAAACGAATGCATCTGAGAATCATAAACAGTACAAAATTTGCCTGAATTGTAACACACGTCAAAAAATCAGAATGGTTTATAAGGGACGGAGGGGCACGACAAGCAAGTGTGCTCTCACCAGTGCTTTTTAATGCTGTCATGGACAAAACCACAAGGAAAATTCGCCACGTGCATTCAGCAGATGATACGAGAATCATAACATATGCAGACGATGTGATGATTTGGAAAGAAAATGAGCAGAACTTGGAAGAACAAATAAATAGAGCAAGTGAAGAAGCTGGCATGGAAATCAGCTTAACAGAAAGTAATGAAAATCAGCAGTCAAAATGAAGAATTTAAATGAAAAAATATTAATGAAGTAGATGCTTTGAAGCAATTAGGAAATAAACTAACAAAGAAAAGAAACATCACGGATGAAGCTGAGGGGAGAATAGAGAATTGTTCGAAATTTTGTTAATGTATCAGACATAATTATAAATCGGAAAATACCTGCCAAAGCAAAGATCGTGATATACATGTCGCATTACCAGCCAATTTTGATCTACTGATCAGAATATTGGACTTGGACAAAGAAAGATCTGAGCAGAATACAAACAATGGAGAGAAAGAGGCTTAAATGGTTTGGCCATAGTTATAGAATGCGATCAGAAAGACTTCCGAGGAGAGGCCTAGAACGGATAAAATCTAGACGAAGACCAATTGGAAGACCACGTAAAAGGTGTAGGAGCCAGGGGAAAGATGATGTGAAGTCGACAGCTATGACAAGAGATAATGAGTGACAAACTGTGGGAGAAAAGAAAAGCTTTCAAGAGGCTCTCTGGAAGACCTGCATAAGCGGAAACGGAAGAAGAAGAGGAAGAAGAAGTATTTCTTTTCGGATAGTAATAATACGTGCACCAAGTTCGGTTGAGATCGATCCAGGGTCTTAGGGGGAGCATTTTACCCGTGTACCCACACGTCCCATACAGGGTGATTCTTCTGCTCCTACCTATGGGTTTTATGCAACCTGCAATGTCTTCAAATTCCACACCTATATCAATGTTTATAATGTTATAGTTCCTGAGCTTGTGTCGTACGATATTTTTGCAAATACGTTCGGTGGTATATGTGAATACTGTTCACAAAAGGTGTTGCAAATAGAAGTAGCAGTAAAGAAGTAATAACTTAGACGGTCATGCCTGATGCGGCAGTTTTTCTACATGGACAGTGAATGTACAGTAAGCAATAAACTTGTTTGTTATCATCAGTTTGCGGGGGTGAGGACGGTGTTACCAGCGGTAAAAGGCATCGCTGTTGTTGTTGTTGTTGTGGTCTTCAGTCCAGAGACTTGTTTGATGTAGCTCTCCATGCTATTCTATCCTGTGCAAGCTGCTTCATCTCCCAGTACCTACTGCAGCCTACATCCTTCTGAATCTGCTTAGTGTATTTATCTCTTGGTCTCCCTCTACGATTTTTACCTTCCACGCTGCCCTCTAATTCTAAATTGGTGATCCCTAGATGCCTCAAAATATGTACTACCAACCGATCCCTTCTTCTAGTCAAGTTGTGCCACAAACTCATCTTCTCCCCTCTTCTATTCAATATCTCCCATTAGTTATGTGATCTACACACCTAATCTTCAGCATTCTTCTGTAGCACCACATTTCGAAAGCTTCTATTCTCTTCTTGTCCAAACTATTAATCGTCCATGTTACACTTCCATGCATGGCTACAATCCATACAAATACTTTCAAAAACGACTCCCTGACACTTAAATCTATACTCGATGTTAACAAATTTCTCTTCTTCAGAAACGCTTTCCTTGGTGTTGCCAGTCTACATTTTATATCCTCTCTACCTCGACCATCATCAGTTATTTTGCTCCAAAAATAGCAAAACTCCTTTACTACTTTAAGTGTCTCATTTCCTAATCTAATTCCCTCAACATCACCCGTGTTAACTCGACTACATTCCATTATTCTCGTATTGCTTTTGTTGATGTTCATCTCATACCCTCCTTTCAAGACACTGTCCATTCCGTTCAATGGCTCTTCCAAGTCCTTTGCTGTCTCAGACAGAATTACTATGTCGTCGGCAATCTCAAAGTTTTTATTTCTTCTCCACGGATTTTAATTCCTACTCATAATTTTTCTTTTGTTTCCTTTACTGCTTGCTCAATATACAGATTGAATAACATCGAGCATAAGTTATATCCTTGTCTCTCTCCCTTCCCAACCACTGCTTCCCTTTCATGATCCTCGACTCGTATAACTGCTATCTGGTTTCTGTACAAATTGTAAATAGCCTTTTGCTTCCTGTATTTGACTCCTGTCGCCTTCAGAATGTGAAAGAGAGTATTCCAGTCAACATTGTCAAAAGCTTTCTTTAAGTGTACAAATTCAGAAACGTAGGTTTGCCTTTCCTTAACCTATATTCGAAAATGATTCGTGGGGTCATTATTGCCTCACGTGTTCCAACATTTCTACAGAATCCAAAATGATCTTCCCCGAGGTCGGCTTCTACCAGTTTTTCCATTCGTCTGTAAATAAATCGAGTTAATATTTTGCAGCCGTGACTTATTAAACTGTTAGTTCGGTAATTTTCACATCTGTCAACCACTGCTTTCTTTGGGATTGGAATTATTATATTCTTCTTGAAGTCTGAGGGTATTTCGCCTGTCTCATACATCTTGCTCACCAGATGGTAGAGTTTAGTCAGGACTGGCTCTCCCAAGGCTGTCAGTAGTTCTAATGGAATGTTGTCTACTCCCGAGGCCTTGTTTCGACTCAGGTCTTTCAGTGCTCTGTCAGACTCTCACGCAGTATCATATCTCCCATTTCATCTTCATCTACATCCTCTTCCATTTCCATAATATTGTCCTCAATTCATCGCCCTTGTATAGACCCTCTATATACTCCTTCCACCTTTCTGCTTTCCCTTCTTTGCTTAGAACTGGGTTTCCATGTGAGCTCTAGATATTCATAAAAGATTTGAAATTATGTGCTAAGTTGGTTACAAGTCACCAAGTGCTCTAATTTTCAAATAATGGATGAATACAGCTTAGCTATTTGCGCGTCTTGAGCCAGGCTTCTTTCTCACCCGCACCCCCGTCCCGTTGAGAGGTTTTTAAACCCACAGTGTTTCTTTCCAGACAGTAAGTAATATATATACCAAGTTAGGCGGATATCTATCCAGTAGTTTACGAGGTAAAGTGGAACTTACATACATACATACAAACAGACACAGATATACCGCTATAATGTGTATGGATTTTGATACTCGCAAACTCACACATCAAAACCTATAGGGTACTTCCCGTTACCTAGAATCACGAAATTTTACAAGAAGCAAGGTTTCATTTTACAATTAAAAGAAGGAATTAAAAAATTATTAATCTGTAATTATATCTTTTTTTTGTCTACCTGTCTGTCTGTTAAGATCCCTTTTTCTCGGGAACGGATGGAGATGTCAAGTCAAAATTTACGTCAGACATTAAGGACTTTTGTCCCTTGGCAGTGTAAATAATTTGAACTTCTAAGTCAATGCAATCAAAAGATGTGGCCATATATGTCACATATTTTGATATTCCCAAACTCACTCGTCGAAACCTGTAGATGGATTACCTAAGAGCATGCCGGGACAGGCGTTCTAGCGATAAAGCGCGTGCCTGGAGACGGGCTGGTCGGGCTGCGGATTTTTCGTTCATCATTTTAACCCAGCCTTCACCTCTCAACGATATGAGGAGTAGCCAAACCAACAAGTGGTTCGGATTCCACGTTAAACTGTAGGTTCCCTTTCCGCGGTTGAATAATTCGGGTTGATTATGACTAGCAAGTCGCCGAAGTGGCGTCCAATAGAAAGACGCGCACCAGTCCACTGAACCACACGAAATTATTATTAAATTTATTTACAAAATTAAGTTTGTACAGAATCCTGAGAGGGCAAGTCCTATTCTCGCTTGTACTGCTTTTTTCATAACATTCAACCACCATTCCGTTAAAATTTCAGGGATGAGAGCTCGTAGTCTATGCAGAAACCTATTCACTAACACCCCTCACAGCCGGTTACCAAACGTTGCCGAATTCTTTTATTCATTGATCACGGCTTCTCGGTCCTCATACTTTAACGGAAGCAAACAATGGCCGTGAAAGCCTTTATTGTATTCTCTCGCTATATCGTGAATAAGTCACTGCCTTTATTTGAAATTTAATCGATAAAAACGATAAAATCATTATTATATGACCAACATCATTAATTACGCAGCCATCATGATTTACATTACATGCTTCTACATATTGATATCGAATGAAAAAGAGTTTAAATGATTAACAGGTACTGTATCGGTTATGCAATCTACCGTGACTGGATGCATAAATATGCTTTACTTTACACAACAGCTACATAAATTAAGAGTACAAACAAGTAATACGAAACTGTAATGTATAATTTTAGCTAGTATAAACGGCGCTTGGCATTTCCATTGTATACGTTATGCATATTATGTTGTCCGATGACGTAATGTGCACTGTCACGCAAGAAACCATACGTAATACTTTACTCAGTCCACAATATTTACTTTCATTTAAGAACAGTCGTATTAGTTATCTACTCATTGTTGTTAGTGTTAATTTGAACGCTGAAAATTCCTCCGTTTCAGCACTAGAACAAATTATAGTTCTTAGCGTAGTTCGAGTCATATTTAGCTTAGTTTACTTGTCAACACAATAATGATGTTGTGGTACCAAGTAATAGTGCTGAAATGGAGGAATTATCAGTGTGCAAACAAAACACGGAATATAATCTCACTCATCGGCATCGATTAATCAAGATTTGCATGAACGAAGCACAAGTGCAGGACAGCGTCCGAAGATCATGTGACTTCTATCGCTGCTGAGAGAAACTGACACTGAATGCAATTTGCATCGCCTATGATAGCGCGCTAAGTTGGCCTTGTATGGCTGACGTATACACACTGCATTTTTATCTGAATACTGTCTCATGCGTATACGCCAATCCATTTCTTCCTGGGACACATCTAAAGACCAGGTCGTCAACGCACGGCAGTGCATGTTCGTTCCATTTTGGATGCTGGTTCTCGCAAGTATTTTGAAAATTGTAGCTGTCGTTGAAGAGGAGAGAAATTCTGGCGTAGCGTTCCTAATTTCAGAGCTCCCCATAGTGTTTCATGAAGTGGCGCACGTGATCCTTGATCTCCGGGTCTACATGGTATACAACTTACTTTTAAATTCTAGTGTGAATTGAGAATTGACTTTTTGGAGTCAGTATCATACTCTAAGATCACGAAAGTCATGGAATAGCGATATGCAAATACACAGATGGTGCTAGTATCGCGTACGCAACTTACAAAAGGTAAGTGCACTGGCGAAGCTGTCACTTGCACTCAGGTGATTCATGTTAAAAGGTTTCCGGCGCGATTATGGCCGCACAACGGGAATTAACAGACACTGGACACGGAATCGTAGCTGGAGCTAGACGCATACAACATTCCATTTCGGAAATCGTTAGGGAATTCAGTATTCCGAGATCTACAGTTTCAAAAGTGTACCGAAAATACCAAATCTCAGGCATTACCTCTCACCACGGACAACGTAGTGGCCTGCGGCCTTTACTTAACGACCGAGAGCAGCTGCGTTTGCGTAGAGATGAAGTGCTAGCAAACAAGCAACACTGCGTGAAATAACCGCAAAAATCAATGTGGGATGTGCCACGAACATATCCGTTAGAACAGTGTGGCGAAATGAGGCGACAATGGGTTACGGCAGCAGACGACCGACGCGATTGTCATTGCTAACAATACACCGCCTGCACTGGCTCACCTGGACTCGTGACTATATCAGTTTGACCCTAGATGACTGTAAAACCGTGGCTGGTTAGATAAGTTCCGATTTCAGTATGTTTGAGTGTGGCTCAGACTTCACGAATCCATGGACCCAAGTTGTGAATAAGGCACTGTTCAAGCTGGTGGTGGCTCCATAATACTGTGGGGTGTCTTGACGTGAAGGCAACTGGGTCCTCTAGTCCAACTGAACCGATCATTCACTAGAAATGTTTCTGTAGATCATCTGCAGCCATTCATGAGCTTCATGGTCTCAAAAAACGATGGTATTTTTGCGGACAGTGCGCCATGTCACAGCTCACAATCGTTCGCAACTAGTTCAGAGAACATTCTGGACAATTCTAGGGAATGATTTGGCCACCCAGATCACCCGACACGAAGCACCTCGAACATTTGTGGGACATAATCGCGAGTCACTTCCTGCACAAAATCCTGAACCAATAACACATTTGCAATTATGGACAGCTATAGAGGCAGCATATATTTCTGCAGGGGACTTCTAAAGACTTGTTGATTCTATCTATTGAGTCGATCTGCTGCACTTACTCCGGAAGAAGAAGGTCCGATGCGATATTAGTAGGTATCCCATGTCTTTTGTCGCCTCAGGGGTATTGCGCCAACGAATAAGTGCAAACAGATCAAGACGCAACAAACACCAGTTAGCCAGTCAAGACGCCACAGTGGTTCGAGAGTTATAGACTCCGAAGAATGCCAAGGCGGCGTCTCAGAATGGTTGGCTCGGCGGTAGGTGTCCTGACCCAGTTTCTCGGCTGTCGTGGAATCGCAAAGCGATGATATCAACAATATATTTTATCGAGCAGGATTCAGACAGCCACTGTAGACGGCAGTTAGGTGGCGGGCGTTGACCCCAGACAGCTTTGTCTGCCACGGCAGAATGTCCGGCCGCGCGACTGGTTCGACGCAGGCGAGGACACTAGGCCGGCACAAGTGCGTCGATAGGCACGTCCTTGCTGACGTCAGACTTGTGGTGACGGCAGGTTGGCCTCGCCAAAAGGAGTGAATAAAGCGACCAGCTAGCAGCGCACAGTATGTCAGGTGTAAGATGCAACAAGGCGTACACCGCGACCCCAAGTTGCCTTGGCGGCTCCCAGGAGTCAGTTGATGGCAGCTCCAGAGAGACTCAGCCGTATGGCGCTAGTTCGCGATCCGGCAGCATCAAGTCTATCCGCAGTCCATAGACCAGCGGCTACCGAAGGCAGCGGCCAGTTGTAGGTGAGACTGGATGATCCACAAATCGTTGTAACTCAACATCAAAGACTCAATTTTACTGCAGAAGGTTCACCCATGCTTTTAAGGGGCACAGCTCAATGCCTTCCCGTCCTTGAAACAATCCGAACTTGATCTCCGTCTATAATGACGTCTGTGTCGATGGGTCGTTAAACTCTAATCTTCCTTCCTTGGAAGTAGAATGATGACGGACGAATCAAGGAGGACATAAAAAGCGGAGTAGAACAGGCAAAGAGGGCATTCCTGGCCAAAAGAAGTGTATTAGTAGCAAACATCGGCCTCGGAAGAAGTTGCTGAGAATGTAACTTTGGAACACAGAATTGTGTTCTAATGAATCATAGACTGTGGGAACATCAGAAAAGAAAGAGATTCGTAGCGTTTGAAGTGGTCGAATATTAGGAGGACTGATGTAGTGAGGAATGAGGACGTTCTCCACAGACTCTGTGAGGAGGGCAGCGTGCGGAAAAAATGAATATAAGAACAGATATGCGTTAGGAATAACTAGTTGAAGTTGTAGAGGGTAAAAACTGTATAGGAAGACTGAAGTTGGAATATATCCAATAAATAACTCAGGAAATTGATTAAAAATGCTAATCTGAGATGTTGAGGTTCGCACACCAGAGGAATTCGTGGTGGGACACTTCATTCAAGTCAGAACACTGACGACAAAACAAATTATGATAATGCGGGCATCGTAAGTTAAAAGAGCAGTAGGCTCTGTGCTCCATTACAAAAAAGCATACATATCTATTTATGTTTTATAAGAAGGGATCAGTAGCCTTGGTTGTTAGATGAAAATATCCAGTCAGTTGTCTGTTCATAAGCTGCACAGTGCACCTGCAATGCATACAAGCTCTCTTAACAGCTACGTCAACTCATCTCATGCTTGCCTTTTTGAATCCAGTTACTTCGATGGCACAAATGTTAAGATGTTTCATGAAAGGACCAGGATTTAAATCTCAGATTAGCCTTACCTTGTTTTTCGTAAATCGCTTAAACAAATCCCTGGCCGGTTCTTTTGAGAACGCGATCGCTTTATTTCCTTATACTTAAACAATTTGTGCTTGTGCTGCGTCTGTAATGATTTTACCGTCAACGTGACTCTCAAACCTAGTCCTCCTCCTTTCCTTACTTCGTATAAGCAGAAGACAGGTATGATGCGGCCTACGATGAATTGCTCTACTGTGCCAACCTCTTCATCTCAATGTGGTTCTTGCACACTATGTCCTCCATTATTTGTTGGATGTATTCCAGTCTGTCTTCCCCTTCGGTTTTACACTCTGCAGCTCCCGCTAATACCAAGAACGTCATTCCCCGATGTCTTAACACATGTCCTGTGATGCTGTTCCCTCTTACTGTCAGTGTTTTTTATATGTGCCATTCGTCGCAGATTCTGCCGCGAACCTCCTCATTATCAGTCCACCTAATTTTCAGCTTCTTCTGTAGCTCCACGAGTCAAACGCTTCGATTCTCTTCTGCTCCGGTTTCACCACTGTCCATGTCTAACTACCATACAGTGCTGTGTTCCAAATGTACATTCTTGTACATTCTCAAAAATTTCGTCCTCAAATTAAAACCTATGTTTGATCCCAGTAGAATTCTTTTGGTCAGCAATGCCCTCTTTGCCTGTGCTCGTCTGCATTTTATGCTTTTATGCCCTCCTTGCTTCATCCGTCATGGATTATTTTCATGGATCATAATTTACTCCCCTCCTCCCTTCCCCAACCCACCTCACCCTTCCTGCGGAGACGTGGTTCTCAAATGTTTTAGAAGAAAGGAAGCTAAGCAGCATGGGATGGTTCAGGAGATTGGCGCCTGTAGTAATTAATTGAAAAAAAAATTGCAGCACCAGCTGCAATTTTATTTTCTGCCATTAGTACCTGTTTCAACCATAAAGCCATTTTCAAGTGATTTTCTGAAAATGAGTTAAAGGAATGAAAGGAAGTCGTAAACGAGAAGAGTGTAAGCCAGGGTTGTAGCCTGTTCCTGATATCTAATCTATACAGCAAGCAGTCACTAATGGAGACCAAGGAGAAATTTGGAAAAAGAATGAAAGTTCAGGGGCAGGAAATAATAACCTGAAATTTGCCGATGGCCTTGTTCAAATGGTTCAAATGGCTCTGAGCACTATGGGACTTAACATCTATGGTCATCAGTCACCTAGAACTTAGAACTACTTAAACCTAACTAACCTAAGGGCAGCACACAACACCCAGCCATCACGAGGCAGAGAAAATCCCTGACCCCGCCGGGAATCGAACCCGGGAACCCGGGCGTGGGAAGCGAGAACGCGAGATGCGGGCCGCCGATGGCCTTGTAAATCTGTCAGTGACGACAATGGACATGGAAGAGCAGGAGCGCAGAGAATTGTTTCTAGAAAATAGAACATAAGACGAATATTAACAAACATAAAGAACAGTTAATGGAGTGTAGTCGAATTAAATCAGGCGATTCAGAGGGAACTGGATTAGGAAATGAGGCAGTGTAGTAGATGGAAAGAGGAATTTGTTATCATTTGTTATCAATTTAAGTGTTTAGAAGTCTTTGCTGACGATGTTTGACTGAAATACTGTCTCGTATAGAAGTGAAATGTGGAGCATAAGCAGCTCAGGCAAAAAGAGAATCTATTCAGATGTGGTGCTGTAGAATTGCTGCAGATGAGGTCACCAGATCTAATAACAAATGAGGTCTCAATCGAGCAGGGAAATATTTTATGTCATAAATTGACCAAAAGAAGGGATCAGTTGACAGCACACATCCTGAGGAATCAAGGAACTGTGAGTTTGATAATGGAATGGACTGCGGGAGGCTAAAACCGAGCAGATCCTGAGAAATCAGTAACCAAAACAACCACCTCTGGCCGTAATAACGGCCTTGATACGCCTGGGCATTGAGTCAAACAGAGCTTGGATGGCGTGTACAGGTACAGCTGCCCATGGATCTTCAACACGATACCACAGTTCATAAAGAGTAGTGACTGGCATATTGTGACGAGCCAGTTGCTCGGTCACCATTGACCAGACGTTTTCCATTGGTGAGAGATCTGGAGAATGTGCTGGCCAGGGAAGCAGTCGAACACTTTTTGTATCCAGAAAGGCCCGTACAAGACCTGTAACATGTGGTCGTGCATTATCCTGCTGAAATGCACGGTTTCGCAGGGATCGAATGAAGTGTAGAGCCACGGCTCGTAACACATCTGAAATGTAACGTCCACTGTTCAAAGTGCCGTCAATGTGAACAAGAGGTGAGAGAGACGTGTAACCAATGGCACCCCATACCATAACACTGGGTGATACGCCAGTATGGCGATGACGAATACACGCTTCCAGTGTGCGTTCACCGCGATGTCGCCAAACACGGATGCGACCATCATGATGCTGTAAACAGAACCTGGATTCATCCGAAAAAATAACGTTTAGCCATTCGTGCACCCAGGTTCGTCGTTGAGTACACCATCGCAGGCGCTCCTGTCTGTGATGCAGCGTCAAGGGTAACCGCAGCCATGGTCTCCGAGCTGATGTCCATGCTGCTGCAAACGTCGTCGAACTGTTCGTGCAGGTAGTTGTTGTCTTGCAAACGTCCCCATCTGTTGACTCAGGGATCGAGACGTGGCTGCACGATCCGTTACAGCCATGCGGATAAGATGCCTGTCATCTCGACTGCTAGTGATACGAGGCCGTTGGGATCCAGCACGGCGTTCCGTATTACCCTCCTGAACCCACAAATTCCTTATTCTGCTAACAGTCATTGGATCTCGACCACCGCGAGCAGCAATGTCGCGCTACGATAAACCGCAATCGTGATAGGCTACAATCTGACCTTTATCAAAGTCGGAAACTTGATGGTACGCATTTCTCCTCCTTACACGGGACATCACAACAACGTTTCAACAGGCAGCGCCGGTCAACCTCTGTGTATGAGAAATCGGTTGGAAACTTTCCTCATGTCAGCACGTTGCAGGTGCCACCACCGGCGCCAACCTTGGGTGAATGCTCTGAAAAGCTAATCATTTGCATATCACAGCAGCTTCTTCCCGTCGGTTAAATTTCGCGTCTGTAGCACGTCATCTTCGTGTTGTAGCAATTTTAATGGCGAGTAGTGTAGAACCTAAATCACTGGTAACGGAGTATAAAAATATAATAATTAACGTAACTAAAACTGCACTGCCAGGTGCTTACTTGAATCAGATGGAACTAATAAGTGATTAAGCTTACCGCTCCAAGGCCGGCCGGAGTGGCCTTGCGGTTCTAGGCACTACAGTCTGGAACCGAGCGACCGCTACGGTCGCAGGTTAGAATCCTGCCTCGAGCATGGATGTGTGTGATGTCCTTAGGTTAGTTAGGTTTAATTAGTTCTAAGTTCTAGGTGACTGATGACCTCAGAAGTTAAGTCGCATAGTGCTCAGAGCCATTTGAACCATTTTGAACCGCTCCAAGGGAGTATTTAGTGACTAGGCATTACAGTGTTTTCTTAAATCAGTCCTCAGGCTTGACAACCATCTAGAACCTAGTTTCAAAACTCACATATTAATACCGGGAACACCCCTTAAAATAATTAAAAGGTAACATTTCAAACCTCACAAAACGCAAAAAAAGTATAAAACTAAGTGAACAGGAATTATGCCATACGGTTCACGACTAAGTTGATAAAACTGAATAAAGAACTTCATTAAACACTAAAACTGGAACACCAGTTTGCCAAACACATGAAGCGAAAGTTAAGTTTCACTAGTAAACCAATGAATTAGAAAGTAGTGCACATGTTATGGCTTTGGTAATCCACAGCAAGTAAAGGTCTCAGTGGTACATTTTAATGTCAACGTAGACACAATCACTAATTTACACCTAAAATTTCTCCCAATGAAATAAATGCAAAGGTACAAAACGGCTGCGGCCAAGGTTAATGACAACAAATTAATATGTTACAGTGGTCCACAAGGCACCAACATGCGCGGGAACGATGAGGGCAAAACTGCAAGCGTGCAGGTCCGCATAGCGTGGATAAACAGGGAAGTAGCAACAAACAATATCAAAAGAAGACTGTAGAATAAATTAAATAATATGAGGGCTATTCAGAAAGTAGGGAACATTTTGGCATTAAAAAAAACTAAGTACAAGAAACACATTTTATTATATACATCTGAAAGAGCGACTGACATACTACTTTTCCACATAGTCACCAAACACATTGAGGCACTTATCATAGCGGTGGACAAGCTTTGAAAGACCTTCGTCGTAAAATTCTGCCGCCTGATACTTCAGCCAGTGAGTCACGCCCGCCTGGAGTTCCGCGTCATCATGAAAGCGCTGTGTTGCAAGCCAATTCTTCGTCTTGGGAAACAAGTGGAAGTCGCTTGGTGCAAGATCGGGGCTGTAGGGCGGATGAGGGAAAATTTCCCAATTGATTTAATTAATGAGTTCATTAATGCGGTTTTCCGTTTGAGGTCGGGCATTGTCGTGCAAAAACAAAATTTTGGACGTCAGCTTTCCTCGGCGTTTGTTTTGAACTGCTCTTCTAAGGTAGTGCAAAGTTTGACGGTACTGGGCAGAATTTACGGTTGCTCCACGTTCGAGAAAATCAATAAGAAGCACACCTTGCCTATCTCAAAACACTCTCGCCATCAACTTCCTTGCTGACAAGTTTTGCAAACATTTTATTGGTTTTTGGGGAAGGGGCCCTTGTTGCCCTCCCTCCATGGACTGTAAATTTGTCTCGAAATTGACGTGTTTCATCCAAGTCTCGTCACCGGTTGCGATTCGATCGAGTAATGAATCACTATGTCTGCGGTAGCCCTCCAGAAATGTCAGTGTTGCCCCCATTCTCTGTTCTTTATGGTGCTCTGTAAGAATTTTGGGCACCCATCGTGCACAAAATTGGTGGTAGCCTAGCTTTTGAGTGACAATTCCAAACAACAAGTCCGTGAAACTTGTGGAAAAGAAAGCGAGAGCTCCGTTATTGTGAAGCGACGGTTTTCATGAATCGTTGCATCGACTTTAGCGACAAGATCGTCAGTCACAATGCTCGGGCGTCCACTCTTCATCATGAACGTTGATTCGACCATTTTTAAACCGAATGCACCACTTCCGGACGGAACATTCATTCATTACGCTGTTTCTGTACACTTCGTACAGTTCACGATAAATTTCTATAGGTTTTAGTTTTTTTTACCAACATAAACCGTATCACAGACCGCACCTCACAACTGGCCGGATTTTCGACTGCAGCGCACTTTCCAAATTCGGATATCGAAAAAACCAGACGTGCCAGAGACGTTCCCGCTGTCACGGATGGATGCCGACTGAGCTGCCGAGCACAAACATACCAAAATATACGCGACCGGCGCGCACCTAGCGGCGTCAGATGGAAACGTTCCCCACTTTCTGAATAGCCCTCGTATTGTAAATTCCTCTTCCCCTCCCCCCCCCCCCCCCCTACCAAAACGCTTTAAAAGAGAAAGAAAATAAAGGTGATTCTGAAATAAAGAACAGATTCCAGTTGTTTATTACAGAGAAACTCTGGAAGGTAGATACACATTGCGCATGCCGTTGGATGGAGAACGGTTCCAAGTTTCATGTTCGTACAGACACTATACCATACACTCAATACGAGCACCGTGCATTGCTCGAGAAATTTTGAAACGGTAGTCCATTTCATTCCACATACGTATCAATAGGTCCCTGTTTACTGAATCGACAGCTTCAACAATAGGATTTCTCAGCTCTTCAAGAGATCCTGCGACAATTGGGACAAAGACTCTTTCATTTATTCCCTACAGACAAAAATAGCACGGCGTGAGATTTGGTGACCTGGGAGGCCAAGAGCAACGAACAAGATCTTTTTGTTCACCTCTTCCAATCCAACGTTACGGGATCGTGTTGTTAAGACAACACCGCACCTCAAAGTGAAAGTGAGGAGGGGCGTCCTCACATACAGAAATGAAATCGTTGAAATTTTCGTGAAGTTGATGAAACAACCAATTTTGCCACAAGTCTAGGTATGACATGCCTGTCACAGTTCCTTTCGCAAAAAAGATAGATCCATAAACTCTGTGAACAGAAACAGCACAAAACGCATTAAGTTTCGATCAATTCTCTTTCATGTTCAATGACGGGTTTTCGTGACCCCCAAATTCTTACATTACGAATAAAGTCAATTTCTCCGAAAAGATGAGTCGTTCGGTAAAAATATTCTCTGACATATCATGGTGAATTGAAAATCAAAATTCGTACCTTCTGTTACGGTCACAGGAACACAGAATAATTGCAATTTTGTAAGGTTTCATATGCAGACGTCCTTTCAGAAATTGCCATTTCTTCGTTTAAGGAAGATGAAATTCCTGGCCTGGTCGTCTTGTGAACTTTCGAGGGCTCCCTGTGAACTCATCTGGGTACGCTCGACTGTGGTGTCCTCGTCCTTCTAGGCCTTCTCCGGTCGCGAGTATCAGACTTAAAGGCCCCAGGTTCCCTAAGAGGACGATCAGTGTCTTCAAACGTTTTCCTGTTGGGGCATCTTCGTCCTGGAAATCTCTTCTCATGCAGATGTTGTGCGCGAGGGCCATTTCCGTCAGCTAACCCATACATCAAATGGGCGTCTGCCATCTCTGCATTTGTGTGTACTGCCAATGCACGAGCTAAGTCTGTGGTCAAATCTACGTGTCACAAGCTGCGACATGGTCGTGAATTGAACAGTGACCCGAATATAGAATAAATTTCCTTCACTAAACATCTATGGTCACCATTTTTTTTTTTTTGTCATCAGGCTGCCGGTTTCGGTCTATAATATATAAAACAGATCTGAAGATGGTCATTATAGACCAAAACCGGTAGTGTGATGACAATAAAAACTGTGACCATACACGTATAGTAAAGGAAATTTAACTCTACGTAGTAACCAGTAAGCTTGCAATGGGTACTGATCGCTGTAACAGGTGAAGTTACCTGTAAACAAGCTATGACGTAAGTCGCAAGGCAACAGAGTCATGTAAAAGGAAACATAGGCGGTGCGCAACTTAACCAGACATCACCAAGAGTGCATGTTCTCCACGATTCCAACGTTCTGTTCTTGTGTCTTTCCTATGATTAATGAGTTGAGAAAATGAGACATAACATGGTAAAAAAGCGTTTCCAGTCGCATATTTATACAATGTAATTTCTTGGTGTACGTGTAAGGAACGCGTCCTGCAATTTGTATCGTACACTTTTGTTACACCCTGTATGTACATTTTCGATTCTGATAAAAATCGTAAGATTAACGTCATTGTTCTAATAATGTGTTCTGCAGTACTTAATTTGTAGCTTTTTATATCGGCCAAAAGAGCGAAAATTTCAAAACAAGATACAAGGAATATGCAAAAAATGTTCAAATGGCTCTAAGCACTATGGGACTTAACATCTGAGGTCATCAGTCCCCTAGACTTAGAATTACTTAAACATAACTAACCTAAGGACATCACACATCCATGCTAGAGGCAGGATTCGAACCTGCGACCGTAGCAGCAGCGCGGTTCCGGACTGAAGGGCCTAGAACTGCTCGGCCACAGCGGCCGGCTAGGAATATGCACAAACAGGAAGGAAAAGAAAAGCGCGGATGATAAATCCACCTCCACTACCCAGCCAGTCACAGAAGGTAGCTGAAACTGCGTTAGAAAACAAAATTGCAACTGGAGCTGTAATTTCTTTGCACTTAATTAAAACTCTGAATCCCTGGTTTCCTGGTGTTTCATTGTAATTGCGGCCGGCACTGGCCTTGAAAAGCAAACTTCTGTTTTAGTGATACCAGCGAAGTACTCTTACAGTTACTTTAGGCTCTTTGCGAGTCCATTTACTCAATTCTTCAAGTTTCTAGTCTGTTATGAAATAGGAGCATCGCCTGAATACCGATGCTCGTAACATGACAGCTCAGACGCAATACGTACGCAATAAGGAAGGGAAGAATGTGTTCGTACGTTATTTTGTTCAGCTGACGGCGGCCATCTTACGATGAATCCCTCGCCGAATTTGCCGTAACGATGAAACTGTTGATAGCAGAGCACGTCGCCCGTACGGGACTTGAATCTGTGAAAACATGCAGCACGTTAGCTCAGGAAGAGTCACGTTTTTCGATTTGGTTGTAAAGCAAAGAGGCTTCTCATGCATTTCAAGAAGCAGTTTTTATCCTATGACGGCGAGCTGTAAAAAAGAAGCCACTCCATGAACGAGCAGGCAACAGTAAAGCTACTTTTCGCGGAACAACAGCGTAAGGTTCTTACTTGCAGACACGAGAGAGTGCTTGTACGTTTCCGGATGAATACCTGAGTCCCTCGACGAGATGTACTTACTGCGTTTCGTCTCTGCCGGTATTACGAATAAGTAACAGCGGTCTTCTTTTATTCATAACGGAAAAGGAGGACAGGAACGTAAAAGAAAAAAAGCAAAAGTTCAAGAATAAATTACGTTTCATTGTTGCTTGAATTTTTAGTGAAGAGCTAGTAGTGCAATTACGCATACGATTTATACAGAACGTATTCACTGTAAATAGAAATTTAATCTGACATGCATTTGATACAGCATCCACGAAACAATTCAATTGCCAGTTTATGAATAACACAAGCAGCGTCAACCAAACAAGCAAATTCGTAACCCACAAAAAATACTCCCAGTTTTTGCAATGATGCTGTTCTACAATTACCATAATCTCAAAGCGCAGGTATTTCGGTGTCTACTATTACATACAGTCAAGTGCAAGTGCACGTGTATCATATTCCGATCATTCTGAACACTTGAAAATTACGCAACAATATCTATGTGCTGTTATGCACTACCCTGAGGTGGGCGTCAGTCAGTGACAGATGAACAATTGTTAACGATTGTGCATTCGTAGTTGCAAAATGTTATGCACAGAATGTTATGGTTTTTTTTTTTCAAATTCTTGTACATCCAAACTTTGAGTTTTATTTTTTCTTACCTTCTTCATTCACTTAGGATGAAATTTCTAAGAACAAATATCTGTGTGCTGTTATGCACTACCCTGAGGTGGGCGTCAGTCAGTGACAGATGAACAATTGTTAACGATTGTGCATTCGTAGTTGCAAAATGTTATGCACAGAATGTTATGGTTTTTTTTTCAAATTCTTGTACATCCAAACTTTGAATTTTATTTTTTCTTACCTTCTTCATTCACTTAGGATGAAATTTCTAAGAACAAATATCTGAAAAACGATGTTAAAAAGACCGCAATCATATTTTAGGCAGAACTGTTTAAGTGCAAGACATAGTATAAAATGCTTGTCATTTTTCATGAAAAGATACAGTTGAAAAATAATTATCCTGATTAATCGATGTATAAATGTCTCCTCGTTAGTTGGAATTGACATTTCTTATATTCACAAAATATATAGACGTCCGTTTCTACAGGTTTGATAACCGTGGATACATTTTCATCTAGATACTTCTAGACAGCTATAAGTGAAAACATCACACGAGCTGAACACAACATTGGCACATGTATAACAACGAATAAGAATTACTTGTTACATAACTCTCCAATTTTGACACAAATTTACTCCAGTAAAATAAGCATGGAATGTTCCACGAATTATGTTTAAGTCTGTTCCAGTAGGGTGGGGGATTATTCTAAATGTTGTTTTTGATTAAAACCAGTTTTGCACTTCATTCTCACTATTTACCCATTACATCCAAACTCTTATCTGTATCACGTTACACACAGGACCAGCTGTTGTTTCATTTCACTTGGAATTTCTACGTTGCCATTACGTCGAAAAAATGTTTCAAATGGCTCTGAGCACAATGGGACTTCACAACCGAGGTCATCAGTCCCCTAGAACTTAGAACTACTTAAACCTAAGTAACCTAAGGACATCACTCTCATCCATACCCGAGGTGGATTCGAACCTGCGACCGTAGCAGTCGGGTGGTTCCGAACTGAAGCGCCTAGAACTGCTCGGCCACCACGGCCGGCTCCATTATGTCGAGAGCATCCTTTGTTAATAGAAGCACCAGTGGATTACACCCATGAAATTTCTAACTTACCTTCATAAATTATCGATGTCGCTTTATAAAGATGCGAATGTAAGTGTATATTTATGATCTGCGCTGAACTTGTTACACAGTTAATAGTTCTTGAGCCCATAGATCGATGTTTCGGCCAGGGGATCTCTATTTTATGTCTCGAGCCTCTGTCGTTCGGCCTCTGCTACTTTAAGAGTAAGTCCATAAGGTATGCAGTCCAGTCACATTAACGTCACAACTGCCTATGTTCGACATTAAAGTGCAATATCCAATCACTGTCGGTCGGTGGCAGCACTCGTAGTGGCGCAGATATAAAACGGAAAACAGTGCCGACGTTGTCGTAATGCATAAACGGAGCAATATATCTAATGTCCTAAAGGGCATGATCATTGGCTTTCGGGCCAAGGGTGGAAGCATTTCCGAAACAGTTAAGTTTGTAAACTGTTGGCGTACCACCTTGATTAAAGTGTTCCGAACCTTGCAAAACGGAGTTATCCAAAACCGGCGCCGGGGTAACTGTTGTGTACCACAGAGTTGAACGACGGCTGCGGAAATGTGTACGGGAGAATGCCCCGATGCACAAAGGCGATATCAGCAGTATCTGCTTAACGACTGTTCAGAGAACGTTGCTGCCAGTGACGCTCTGCAGCAGGCGTCTGGTTCATGTACCCATGCTGACTACTGTTCATTATCGACGAGGCTGGAATCTGGACGCCAGTATCGCAACTGGACGTCCACGAGTTGCAACAGATGGCCTTTTCAGATGGATCACGTTTAATGCTCCGTCGAACACATGGCCGTTGGAGTGTAAGAGCCTGCAACAATTGCCGGAAGTGTCCATGCAAGAGGAGGGGACGTTATGGTCTGGGGAATGTTTTCGTGGTATTCCCTGGGTGAAGCCGTCGTTCTGGAAGGTACAAGGGTCAATATAAGTATGCACCTATCCTTGGGGACCCCGTCTATCCCTACATACTGTCTGCTTCTTCCTCGACACGGTGGCACATACCAGCAGGACAATGGAATGTGTCATACGGCTCGCGGTCTACGTACGTTGTTCTAAGATCACCAGGATGAGTTTACCGTACTCCTCTGGCCACCAAACTCTCCGGACTCAAGCCCAATCTTGAATCCGTGAGATCATCTCGATCGTGCTGTTCGTGCCATACATGCTCGACCGAGGAGCCTAGCGCATCTGACCATGGCACTGCAGCCGGCCTGGCTCCATTGTCGGTACCTTCGAGAACCTTATTTACTCCCTTCCTGTACGTCTCGCAGCAGCCCACGGTTCATACGATGTTCATTTAGGCTTTTGACATCAGTTCCGATAGCGTCTACGTTTTCCTTCTACAGCTATGCAATCAAATAATGGTTTCAACTGCTTTACAGTAAACTCGTATCGCCATTGTTCAAAACGATCCCGCCCCTCCCCGCTGCTACACAGCCATATCGTTCTTAGAACCTGTGTACAATATGGAGTCTACTACCATTTCTGATAGTACTGATGTGTTTGTGGCATCTTAGAGGGAGGCATCTGCCTTCTCATCAGAAAAGAGTGGTATTTTTCCCGTATGCGTTCCGTAACGTCTCTCTGGAAAAGTTTGCCAATTAAGCAATCATGCTAGACTTTATAGAATATTGTCTCCCGTGCCATGCTTCAATTCCCTTGCCCTACTAATGTTCTCAATCACCGATCGAAAGTTGATAGACCCTGCTATAGTTAAGGCGGAAGCCAAACCTCTCAGACTTAATTACGACACTGTTCATGAAGAATGTAATTATGTTTACCAGGATAAATTACTCCAGAATTTTTGCCAGGGCTCTCGGGAGAGAATCAAGTAGGTTAGGAACAGGCTTTAGATGTAGTGGGTGTGGCTGCAGAAGGGTAGATGTTTTATATGTGGTATGGGATCTCGTCAGGACCTGGGGCACTCTTTTCTACAGTCATCTGATATAAGCACATACAAATCACTTAGACGCCGAATTAAGCTGTGTTTCTGAGTTTATTTCTCAAAGTTTGGCCCTTCATCTGTCTATATGAGCTATTGTCTTTCGTTACCTTCGATGACGAGAAACAGAAATACCTACGTCAGAGAAATCTAAAGTAATTTATGTAGATTTTCATAGGACGAAACTTGGTTGGCACCAATATAAATACATATAGCGTCTCCTCGAAAATAGGTGAAAAAACTCATTATTGTTTAATTACGCAATGGGTAATCGATTACTGTAAACGGCTCCAACTATAAAGAAAGTAGGGGCAGGAGCCTGGTAATCGTTGAGATAATCGTAAGGAAATGTAATTCATCGTTGAAGAGCGAACTTACAATTTTTTCGTCCATCCGACGATTGAGTAGTGTATAGCAGTCTGAGACCTTATCCATGATGAGAAGATTGCAGCACTGCATTGATACCAATGGCCATCACTTCGAATACTTTCTGTAAATGGACGTTCGTGCTACCTTTGTGACCTTCGTTGAACTTCAAAGACTTTACTGTTACACATCATTGGATTCGTCTCAATAGCCGCTACAGAAAATAAGTACCAAGCTATAGCATCCCATTAAAAAAAAAAAAAAAAAAAAAAAAACAAAGCTGACCTTCATATCTCTGAAGCGACCCCACCTAGCAACAAAAAACCGACGTCATATTATGGCCCCCGTTGTCCCATCCAACTTTTGTCCCACGAACTCTTTAGCTTCTCTCATACTTTCGGAGTTATTCTTGGTGGCAGTAGCTAGTGACTCACCCTGTATATGACTTCCTATCCGATAAATCTCACTAAAACAGCAAAAGTTGAGATCGCACGCATTCATAAAGCTAGTCGTTCTCCCTGCTTACATTGCGCAAAGGGGGAGAATAGGACTCTTAGTGATACAGCACACCTTGATGTACTCTCCGCCACACGCCGACAGGTGTCCCGTCAAACGTAGAAATAGAAGTTCGGTACCTTTTTTTCAACATCTGTTCCACCAAATACTTTATTAATAACAAACTGCCTATTGGCTTCTGTCTCGGGTTCTTCGGCCGACGTTCATCTAATGATTTTTCTGACGATTCGCCAGCACGAGTGGCTGGCATTGTCAAAGCTTCACCCTCCATTGCCGGTGGTGAACTGGAGGCGAGCTCGCGGCCGCAGACTATATGTACCTGGCGCGGCAACGTCCGAGGGCTTCTCCGCGGTCATTTCCGGTGCGGTTCTCTGCTTCCTGCGACGGTCGTTCGCTGCAGTACGGGAAGCCAGGATCCGTTTACCTTAAGGCTTTCCTCTTTCTTGTTGAAACTGTTCGCGTGTTTTTGTATTTCTACAGCTCTAAAGCCTGTGATTTCAACTAAATACATAGCGATTACAATTACGAATAACTTAAACTGGGCCAATCACATAAATGGCGTTGTGGGGAAAGCAAACCGAAAATGGGGATTTAGTGGAAAAACGCTTTGACAATGTGACAGATTTACTAAAGAGACTTGCTTACACTACGCTCGTTAGCCCTCTCCTGAAGTATTGCTGCGCGGTGTGGGATTCGCGTCAGATAGGAATGACGGAGGACATCGAAAAAGTTCGAAGAAGGGTAACTACTTTGGTATTATCGCGAAGTAGGGGAGAGAGTGCCATAGATATGGTACACGAACTGGGGTGGCAGCTATTAAAACAAAAGCGATTTTCGCTGCGGCAGGACCTTCACATGAATTTCAGTCTCCAATTTTGTCCTCAGAATGAGAAAATATTTTTTTGGCACTCACCTACACGAGGAAAAATGATCATCATAATAAAATCAGGGAAGTCAGAGCTCTCACGGAAAGATTGAATTGTTCGTACCTCCCCGCGCGCTGCTCGAGAGTGGAACGTCAGAGACGTAGTTCAAAAGTGCCAGACAATTAATTGCAGAGTAATCATGTAGGGTAGATGTATTAATAAAGTACAAAATTGTTTAGGCTTTCGTGGCCACTTGTTGACAAACTGCCTATTGGCTTCTGTCTCGGGTTCTTCGGCCGACGTTCATCTAATGATTTTTCTGACGTTTCGCCAGCACGAGTGGCTGGCATTGTCAAAGCTTCACCCTCCATTGCCGGTGGTGAACTGGAGGCGAGCTCGCGGCCGCAGACTATATGTACCTGGCGCGGCAACGTCCGAGGGCTTCTCCGCGGTCATTTCCGGTGCGGTTCTCTGCTTCCTGCGACGGTCGTTCGCTGCAGTACGGGAAGCCAGGATCCGTTTACCTTAAGGCTTTCCTCTTTCTTGTTGAAACTGTTCGCGTGTTTTTGTATTTCTACAGCTTCTCTGAACAAGCGCGTGTGATAGTGCTTCTCTACAGCCAGAACTTCCGTGTCGGCGAATTTTATTACGCGGTCGGTCCCATTCAGTGCGTGCCCTGCCACGGCCGATTTCTCCACCTGCCCCAACCTTCAATGTCGCTTATGCTCTTTGATCCTGGTGTTAATTGATCGTCCAGTCATTCCGACATAAACTTTTCCGCATGTGCATGGTATACGGTATATTCCCGACCTTGCAAGTGGGTCTCTTTTCTCCTTCACCGATCTAAGACACTCTTTGATCTTCCTTGTCGGTTTGAAAATCGTCTTTACGCCATGTTTGCGCAAGTTACGGCCGATTCTGTCCGTCACTCTGGGAATGTATGACAGAAAGGCCGTACCCGACATTTCTTTTTCTGGTTCCTTACTTCGCCGAGTGTTGGGCTCTGTTACACTTCTAATGTAATTTGTGGAGTACCCATTGCTCCTCAGAACAGTTTCCAGGTGTTGCATTTCTCGTTTGAGGTGTTGCGGCTCACATATTCGTCCTACTCTCGTTACGAGCGTACTAATCATGCCTCTTTTCCTCTTTTCTAGCTCGGGTGGTGGTGTGACAGTTTGTGCAGGTATCGGTCCATTGCCGACATGTCACACACAGTGGTCAACCTCACTGAACGACAATTGTCCGAAGAGGAAGTGTCTGTTCTTCAAAAAGGAGGGAATTTCGCTATCGTCCCGAGAACTATACCTATGGAGGACATCATTGCCAACACCGAAGCAGCCATTCGGACCCTTCCTTGTGAAAGGGCAGAGGAAATACGCACGGAAACAGCCAGGATACTGCGCCGAGCAAAACCACCAGCTTGCAACCTAGAAGAAAGAAGAGGTACAAGCCATTAAGGATCTCAACGCCGACAAGAGTATATTAGTACTGCCTGCCGATTAGGGGAATGCGACCGTCGTAATGAAGACCGAAGATTATGAGCAAAAGATCGGAGATCTATTAGATCCGACGACGTACCGAAAACTAAGCGCAGATCCGACGCAGCGTATCACTCGGAATACGAATCGATTAATCAAGCCGTCTTCTCTACCGGCGGACATACAGAGAAACCTGCGCAACACGGAAGCCCTACCGCCTCGGCTGTATGGATTACCCAAGATCCATAAGAACAACGTTCCACTGAGACCGATCGTTAGCGCTCCTGGCTCACCAACGTATGAACTGGCAAAACACTTGGCCTCTCTGCTCCAGCCACACGTGGGGAAGACCGACACATACATTAAGGACTCAGGACATTTCATTGAGAAGCTGAAGAAACTGAAACTTGCACCAAACGACATCCTGGTCAGCTTTGATGTTGCTTCGTTATTTACGAGAGTGCCACTCAGTGACGCTCTGGAGCACATCGGTTCCATGTTCCCGCAAGACATCAAAAAGATCTTCCATGCATGTCTCACCACGAGCTATTTCACGTGGAATGGCGATTTCTACGAACAGCTGGAAGGCGTCGCCATGGGTAGTCCTCTCAGTCCAGTGGTGGCCAACTTCTTCATGGAACAATTCGAAGCACAGGCATTGGGCTCGGCGACTTGCAAACCTAAGGTGTGGTACAGGTACGTCGATGATACGTTCGTGGTGTGGAGCCATGGTGAAGAACAGCTCGGTGACTTCCTAAGACACTTGAACAGCCTCCATGCCAACATAACATTTACCATGGAAGTAGAAAAGGACAAGAAACTGCCATTTCTAGATGTGCTGGTCACAAGGGAAGGCGAAAACCTGGGACACAGCGTGTATCGAAAACCGACACACACGGACCGATACCTGCACAAACTGTCAAACCACCACCCGAGCCAGAAAAGAGGCATGATTAGCACGCTCGTAACGAGAGCAGGAGGAATATGTGAGCCGCAACACCTCAAACGAGAAATGCAACACCTGGAAACTGTTCTGAGGGGCAATGGGTACTCCACAAATTACATTAGAAGTGTAACAGAGCCCAACACTCGGCGAAGTAAGGAACCAGAAAAAGAAATGTCGGGTACGGCCTTTCTGCCATACATTCCCAGAGTGACGGACAGAATCGGCCGTAACTTGCGCAAACATGGCGTAAAGACGATTTTCAAACCGACAAGGAAGATCAAAGGGTGTCTTAGATCGGCGAAGGAGAAAAGAGACCCACTTGCAAGGTCGGGAATATACCGTATACCATGCACATGCGGAAAAGTTTATGTCGGAATGACTGGACGATCAATTAACACCAGGATCAAAGAGCACAAGCGACATTGCAGGTCGGGACAGGTGGAGAAATCGGCCGTGGCAGAGCACGCACTGAATGGGACCGACCGCGTAATAAAATTCGCCGACACGGAAGTTCTGGCTGTAGAGAAGCACTATCACACGCGCTTGTTCAGAGAAGCTGTAGAAATACAAAAACACGCGAACAGTTTCAACAAGAAAGAGGAAAGCCTTAAGGTAAACGGATCCTGGCTTCCCGTACTGCAGCGAACGACCGTCGCAGGAAGCAGAGAACCGCACCGGAAATGACCGCGGAGAAGCCCTCGGACGTTGCCGCGCCAGGTACATATAGTCTGCGGCCGCGAGCTCGCCTCCAGTTCACCACCGGCAATGGAGGGTGAAGCTTTGACAATGCCAGCCACTCGTGCTGGCGAAACGTCAGAAAAATCATTAGATGAACGTCGGCCGAAGAACCCGAGACAGAAGCCAATAGGCAGTTTGTCAACAAGTGGCCACGAAAGCCTAAACAATTTTGTACTTTATTAATACATCTACACCTACATGATTACTCTGCAATTAATTGTCTGGCACTTTTGAACTACGTCTCTGACGTTCCACTCTCGAGCAGCGCGCGGGGAGGTACGAACAATTCAATCTTTCCGTGAGAGCTCTGACTTCCCTGATTTTATTATGATGATCATTTTTCCTCGTGTAGGTGAGTGCCAAAAAAATATTTTCTCATTCTGAGGACAAAATTGGAGACTGAAATTCATGTGAAGGTCCTGCCGCAGCGAAAATCGCTTTTGTTTTAATAGCTGCCACCCCAGTTCGTGTACCATATCTATGGCACTCTCTCCCCTACTTCGCGATAATACCAAAGTAGTTACCCTTCTTCGAACTTTTTCGATGTCCTCCGTCATTCCTATCTGACGCGAATCCCACACCGCGCAGCAATACTTCAGGAGAGGGCTAACGAGCGTAGTGTAAGCAAGTCTCTTTAGTAAATCTGTCACATTGTCAAAGCGTTTTTCCACTAAATCCCCATTTTCGGTTTGCTTTCCCCACAACGCCATTTATGTGATTGGCCCAGTTTAAGTTATTCGTAATTGTAATCGCTATGTATTTAGTTGAAATCACAGGCTTTAGATCTGTGTGACATATCGTGCAACTGAAATAGGCAGATTGTTTTTAGTGCTCAAATGGATGACTTCACAATTTTCATGATTTAAAGTCAATTCCCACTTTTTGCACCATACGGATATCTTGTCTAAATCGTTTTGCAATTTGTTTTGATCATCTGATGACTACATGACAGTAAATGACAGCATAATTTTTTTTAAAATTACGCGTCAAGTTCCTTAGAACCAACGTGATTAGGAAATCCTCATGGTCATGCAATACATGAAATTATATCATAAAAGTAATAACAGAGAAAAATAAAATATTTATGAACCAAAAAATGTGAATCCATAAATTTAAGTAAACGCAATCAACAATATAACATAATAATCGGCTTAATTTTTCAAGTAACTCCTCAACAGAATAGAAGGAGTACCCATGAGGAAACTCTTCTGTTTCGATTTGAAAGTGCATGAATTGCTGCTAAGATTTTTGAATTCTTATGGTAGCTTATTGAAAATGGATGCAGCAGTATACTGCACACCTTTCTGCACAAGAGATAAGGAAGTCCGACCCAAATGCAGGTTGGATTTCTACCGAGTATTAACTAAGTTCAAATGGTTCAAATGGCTCTAAGCACTATGGCACTGAACATCTGAGGTCATCAGTCCCCTAGACTAAGAACTACTTGAACCTAACCTAACCTAAGGACATCACACACATCCATGCCAAAGGCAGGACTCGAACCTGCGACCGTAGCAGCAGTGCGATTCCGGAATGAAGCGCCTTGAACCGCTCGGCCACAGCGGCCGGCATTAACTCAGTGAAAGCTGCTTATTCTAGGGAATAAGCTGATATTTTTTAGCTAGAAACAACTGTAAATAATATATATATATTGAGAAGTCAATGTCAAAATACTCAGACTAGTGAGCAGGGGTCGACAAGAGGTTCGCGAACTTACACCACTTATTGCCCGAACCGCCCGTTACTGAGCCAAAAATATCCTTTTAGATTGGAAGAGATACCCCAAAATATAATACTATACGACAAAAGCGAATGAAAATAAGCAAAGTAGACTAATTTTTCTGTCGAACGAACACTTACTTCAGATACCTTTCGAATAGTAAAAATGGCAGCATTAAGTCTTTGAAGAAGATCGTGAATGTGGGCATTCCACGACAGTTTACTATCTATCTGAACTCCTAGAAATCTGAACTGTTCAGTTTCACTAATCATAGGCCCAGTCTGTGAAAATAAAACTTCGGGTTTTGTTGAATTGTGTGTTAGAAACTGTAAAAACAGCGTTACTGTGATTTAGCGAACTGAACTATTTGCAACCGAGCCAATGTCGCATACAACATCCTTTACTACCAAACTAGTGCCATCAGCAAACAGAAATATTTTGGAATTACCCATAATACTAGAGGGCATATCATTTATATATACAAGGAAAAGGAGTGGCCCCAACACTGATCCCTGGGGCACCCCCATTTGACTGTGTCCCACTCAGACCCCACATCACAGCCATTCTCAACACTGTGAATAACGACCTTTTTCTGCCTGTTGTTAAGGTAAGAGGTGAACCAATTGTGAGCTACTCCCCATATACTGTAATAGTGCAACTTCTGGGGCAATATTTTGTGACCAACACAGACATCTTAATTAAGTCAAAAAATATTTCTAGTGTTCGAAACATCCAAAAACTCACAGAGAAAAGAGAATATAGCATTTTCAGTTGTTAAACGACTTCCAAAGCGGAACTGTACATTTGATAGCAAATTATGTGATATAAAATCAACAATCATCCTTATATACACAGTCTTTTCAATAACTTTAGCAAACACTGATGGAACAGAAATAGGTCTAAAATTGTCTACATTACCCCTTTCTCGCTTTTTATAAAGCGGCTTTACTACTGAGTACTTTAATCGTTCAGGAAACTGACCATTCCTAAAGGAAAAATTACAAATATGGCTGAATACAGGGCTAACATGTGAAGCAGAGTACTTTAATATTCTGCTAGGCACTCCATCATATAAATGAGAGACCTTAGTCTTCAGTGATTTAATTACTGTCGAAGTCTCTACCTTTTCAGTATCACAGGGGAGTATTTCGGACATCAATCTCGAAAAGGCATTTGCAAAGAGCGTTATATGATTCCCTGTAGCAACATAATTTTTATTTAATTCACTAGCTATGCTCAGAAGATAATTGTTAAATACTGCATATATATCTGATTTATCCGTAACGGAAATATTTTTACTACGAACTGACTTCATATCGTCGACTTGGTGCTGCTGACCAGACACGTCCTTCACAACTGACCATATGGTTTTAATTTTATCCTGGAAATTAGCTATTCTATTTGCGTACCACGTACTCTTTGCCTTTCTGATTACATGTTTAAGCGCTTTAAAATACTGTTTGTAATGGGCTACTGTAGCTTGATTGTGACTACTTCTAATATTTTGATATCATTCCTAATTTGTGCTACATGATATCCTTATGCTACTAGTCAGCGACCCAGACTACCTTTTACTGCTAGTAACCTGTTTAAAACGTTCTAATGGAAAGCAATTTTCAAAGAGAATAAGAAATGTGTTAAGGAAAGTATTATAATTGTCATCTGTGTTATCGGCACTGTAAACATCCTTCCACTCTTGTTTCTTTTAGGTTTAAAAAACTCTCTATTGCCGTTGGATTAGCTGTCCTACATAGTTTGTAATTATATGTGACATTTGTTTTAGTACAAAAGCCTTTTAGTGTTAAAATTTGTGCATCATGGTCTGAAAGGCCATTCACCCTTTTACTAACAGAATGCCCATCTAGTAATGAAGAATGAATAAAAATACTGTCTACGGCTGTGCTACTTTCCCCTGCACTCTAGTTCGAAACAAGAGTCAGATCATATGAGTTTAGGAGATCTACCAACATTCTTTTCCTTGCATAATTATATATAAATTAATATTGAAGTCGCCACATATAACTAATTTCTGGTACTTGCTATTAAGTGAATGAAGGACCCTCTCTAGCTTGAGGAGAAATGCTCTGAAGTCAGAGTTATGGGACATATAAATAACAACAGTTAGAAGTTTAATTTCACTAAATTCAGCTGCCGCTGTAACGGAAAATTCTGTTCAGTTCAATGCCGTGGTACATCTATGGACTCAAACGGAATACTGTTTTTTACGTACATGGTCACTCCCCCTCTCCGCAAGGAACTCCTTGAAAACCAGTCAGTTAATCCGTATCCTGGTAAAGGAAGCCTCTGAATTGTCAAATCATTTAAATGGTGCTCCGATATATCAATAATTTCAGAGTCAACATCGATAAGCAGTTCACTAACTTCATCTCTAATACCTCTTACATTTTGATTAAATATGCTAATTCCTTCTCTACTTGGAAACATTACGTCCTCTGAAGGTGATTCCTTAGTTAGAGGGACTTCCTTTAAGCAAATACGCCTATCAGCTGACTTCAATCTGAAAAAGGTGCAGCTCTAACACCAACTACTACAGGAATTTTTCCATGAGTGATCCCACACCACCCACTACAATGTCACCTATATGTTTTTCCAGCCTCCCCTTCCCACACCTACCTTGCGTAGTGAAACCCAGTCTACTGATAGACTCAACTGGCACCACTGCTATGTGACCCATGCCCTCTGCCATCAGTGCTCAACAATCAAAGAGGATTGCTCAGGTTGTCTCCTAAATCGGTTATGTAGATCAGGAACAACAGAGGGCCTCTAACACTTCTTTAGGGAACACCAGATATTACTTCCGTTTTACTCGATTACTTTCCGTCAATTATTATGAACTGACAGTCCCTGTCGATGGCGCTCATTATTTCGTGCGAATACGGTGCTAGTTGCGTTTCTGAATTCGTATTGGCTATTTATCAAAAAATCGTTTTCTTCGAGCTGATTCATAATGTTGGAGCACAGTGTACGTAAATTCCAAAATTCTACTGCAAATCGATGTTAATGATTTGGGTCAGTAATTCTGTGGATTACTCCCATTTCCTTTCTTGGATATTGGTGTGACTAGTGCAACTTTACAGTTCTGAGTATGGATCTTTCTACGAGCTAGCGATTGTATATAATTGCTAAGTAAGGGGCTACTGTAGCAGCATAGTGTGAAAGGACTGACGGGTAAACGATCGGACGGGAAGCCCTGCTTTTCGTAAGTGTTCTAAGCTGCTTTGCTAGACCGAGGATATCTTCTTCTAAGTTTCGCATATTGGCAGTTATTTCTGATTGTTCTGGAGTATACACTTCGTCTTCTTTTGAGAAGCAATTTCGGGAAACAACGTTTAGTAACTCTGCTTTAGTGGCGCTGTCATCAGTAAGATCACCATTGCTATCGCTCAGTGGGGGTGTTGATTGCGTCTTGCCACTGGTGCGACCAGACTATCTTTGCGTTTTTCTGCCCGGTTTAGAGACAGAGTTTCGTTGCGGAAACTATTAAAATCACCTCGCATTGAAGTTCGCACTAAATTTCGAGCTTCTGTAAAACTTCGCCGATCTTGCGTATTTTCCATTCTTTCAAATTTAGCGTGCTTTTTTCTTTTCTTCTGCAATAGTGTTCCGACCTGATTTGTGGGATCAAGTACCATCTGTTTTTAATTTATTTGGTATATATCTCTCAATTGCCATCGATAGCATTTCTTTTAATTTAAACCACACCTGGTCTACGCTTACGTAGTTACGCTGGGAGGAGCGCAGACTCTCTCTTAGGAAGGTGTCAAGCAAATTTTTATCTTTTTCTTTTAAAGATGTATTTTGCATTTATTTTTGGTGGGTTTGGATATTACAGCTTTCTGTCCAGGAACAACACAACAACCGCCTTGTGATCACCAATCCCCGTATCTGTCATGACGCTGCTAATTTGGTCAGGAATATTTGCTGCTAAGAGGTGAAGCATATTTTCTTAACCATTTACATTTCGAGCGGACTCCTGAACCAGTTGTACTTTCTTCCATCTCCAACTAGCACATTTACATCACACATACGCCCATGACACACACTCAAATTCACATACACACATAATCACACAACTACAAAAATTTTGATTTCTACTGCGGCGATGGACAACATTCCGCCGGAAATAAATAAAAATTAGTTCCAGTTCCCGGTTCCGAATAGGTTTATGAGGGTTTCTCTTGGTTGTGAGGTTACGTACCGGAACTGATGATCACTCCCATATTTTTCCTAATTGGGACCCCATTCTGACCCACTGTCAGCTCACATCTGATTAACATGAATTGATGGTTTGTAATGGACCAGATCCGAAACAGCTCGCCTTACCACTGGAGTAGACAACGAAAATAATAATAAAAATATTGATGATCGGCATAGTACATTGGACCACTTGTATATATTTCCAAATTTCCATAGTTGACCGATTCCACGTCAAGCTGTGAAAATCACATGCAAGTTTAAGTGTTGCCGAGGAATACAAAAGTTGAATTACTGAGGGTAAGTGCAGTTTCGTCAACAAGTAATCAAATTTGTTTCATTTTATCCTTTGGTCATTGCCTTCAAACGTAACTCTTGCGACATGTTTTTGTACAGCGATTAGTGTTGTACCTGGATGACACTATACATAGAACACATGATGTTTCCTGGTCGGTGTTTCAAACCAGTGACCGATTTTAGAATCATATGAGGGAACGCGCACTGTAGTCCGCCTTAAGCATTTTCCGGTATTTTCTACCGTTTCCTATTCTTTTTCTTTTTTATTGTGAGACATGAGATTGTGTTTTGTGCAGCGTTTTTAAATGTTAAGAGTTGTACATATCTAAGAGCTGTATGTAAGAGTTACTTTGAGGATAATATTATTCTTCAGTTACAGAGTTTTATAATGAGTAAGATTCTGTATAAAAGCTATTACATACCATGATGGCGGATTTTTGCAGCAACCTTATTGTAAGTTTACTGTAAAGACAGTCGTAGGTTGCAGATGTGTGACTTATTTATTACGCATTTCGCCCGAGTAATGGTCGAAACGTTTAGTAAAGAATTTACAAATCCGTAACCTACGACTATCTTTGCGATCAAAATTCGGTATAATTTTAAAACTAGTTACATAACGTGTTGATGTTTAAGCTACACTTCGTTAGTCCTGTACCACTTCTAACTTTTTACCATGGAACACGTGACATTTGCAAATGAACTGAGTTTCTTTAATGTCTTAACAATTTTCCCTGTTTGAAAACTGGAAATTTGTGTTACATACCAATGTCTTCTATTTCAGAATGTTTTTAACTTGCAACTGGTTTGTAATAATACTTCTCCCTAATTTGATTCACTTATTTATTATTGGTGTGTAATAGAGTAAGAAATAGATAATTAAATATTTTCTCGATAGCGGCACTTTTAAATTTGAATAGAATATTTGTTCCACGGTATATGACCATGTTGCATTTTGGAACAGTTTTTCACATTTGGAGGAACCTTGATTTCTATAAGCAAATTTTTGTAATTTCAGGAAAAGACTGCAACTCACGTAAAGCAAAGGCTACCACGTCAAAATCGAACAAGAGACTAGTAGTACAGGTGTGACTAAATGTTAAAATCTCAAAAGTGTTCCAAAGTACAACACTCTCCCTTACTAAGATTTACTCTAATGTCTGAAGCAGACTGTTCGTACTTATTTAGATGTAACCTTGCACAACGTCGGTAACCCATTACGAGTCTTCTGATCAGTATTTTCTCTTCAAAAAGACGCTAAAGACACTGCCACAGAAATTATTAACACACGTAAATTTACAAGTCGCAAGCCTCCGTGCTCTGAGTCATGAGGGATACATAGCGCATCCGACTCACTCTCCCTTATCTCCCTCCCCTCTCCCCCCACGACAGAGACGTCTCCTTTTAAGATGACGGTCAGTGTGCGGGAAGAATGAGATTCGGTACACCTAACAACGAATGTCTCAGGTGAGTTGCATTTGGTCCGTTTATATTAGGTCAGGTTGGTTTAGTTTGTATTAGGTTAGAGTAGGATTGTGCTGGCCACGAATAAGTACAGGCGTGGAATTGGGCAATTCTTGTAAACATCGCGCAGCTATGGCTGGAACGCAGTAATTAAGGGACCGAGGATTTGGGCAATTCTTGTAAATTTCGCGCAGCTATGACTGGAGGCAGTAGTTAAGGCATCGACTGGCACATCAGATGGCACGCGCAGGCGATGTTGATATTTTGCAAACGATTCTGCGAGGTAGTCTTACGACACCGCTCGCAGGCTAGAAGGCACGACCCGCCGGGCACTGTATACAAATGTTATCAGGACAGCACAGGAGACCTACGTACTGTGAAGAACCCATACTTTGTAGTTGCAACAGCGGCCACTACCGGTGTGTAGGGGTCGAAGTGGGCTGAGGAAAGCTGACGATGTAATTATCAAAGAACATTCTACTTGTCCCCTCCAGAGGAACTGCGTCAGAAGCGTAGAGAAAAGACGTATAAATAAGCGAGCCCAGAGGCTCAAAGGAGCGCAGTCGTGTTGCCTTTGTTTATCTGCATCTAGAACCGGAGAGAATGACCACTGTTTAAATCACAGGCCAACCACGACGACCTTTTGGTGACGAATATCGGCGCCAACGGGCCCGTAGAAGCTACTTCGAACCTCCGCTGCACGTACGAGTCACTGTTGTGGCGGGCCGAGTCGTACCTCGGAGCTGCACCTGCGCAAGGTGCGTGAGGGCTTCTAGCCTGCGCTCTTTGGGTGGCATCGTCCCGCGGACTGCAGGCTGTCATGGCATCCGCAGGGGCGGGGCCAGGGCGCAAACTCACGGCCTCCCGGGTGCAGAGCTGTCTGCCGGCACTGCAAGAGCTGTCCTGGGCGGGCGGCCGGAGCTGCTGAGGCTCACTACAACGATGGCGGTCGGCTGCTTCCCTTCGGCGCTCTACAAGGGGTCTAAGAGTTGCGTTTGAGGGAGCAGTCAGCCTTGGGCGCAGTTAACGCAAGCGGTGGCCACTTGGAGAACGAGCGCCGACGCTGCAGATTCCAGCATTCGCCACTGGCGCTGAGCCACACACGCTGGATGGCGCCATCGCCAAATTCAGCAGAGGGTCCTCTCTGTATCTTCGATATAATAAAGTGAATGACATCCTTGCCTGTGTTTCTCTGAACGCTTCGGCGTGAGTTATCCCTCTCATCCAAACCATACCTCTCGGTCGTTCTGACATACTACAACCTCTGAGCTCGGAAGTTGTAGGAATTGTTTACCATCAACAATTACTACAAGGTGTATGTTGCAACAAGTGACAAGTCTCTTCCTCAGTATTGAAACGTGGCCTCTGAGACCGCAGCATTGCACAGCACCTTTCCCGCAGCCTCTCCCAGTGGAGTTTGTTAAACCTTTCTGCTTAATAAATACACACAGCTACAAATCGCTCAGCTCTGTTTTGAATCTTACCGAGCAAGGTGGCGAACTGGTTACACAACGAATTCACATTCGAGAGGACTGCGGTTCATAACCACTTGCAGTGATCCAGACCCAGGTTTTCCGTAATTCATTACAGCAAACGCCGCGATGGTTCTCCTGATAAGGGTTCGTCTTATTACCTTCCATTCGACTGATTTCCTTCCCAATCCATCACCCGTCCGAGCTGGCACTAGATAGCTAATGATGCCGCTGTCGATGGAACGATAAAACACATCATCATGCTTTGAATATTCTCCACCACAGAACGACGAACAACGGAGAGTAACTGGACATACTAAGTACTCGTATATTTCCCCAGAAATAGAGATTTGTCTCATTCTATCTTCAATCACTCCAAGCAGATTGCAGATACTAAATCACTGGTAATGTGGTCAAACGATATCGGTTCCTCATGTAGTGTTTTATAAGATTTCATGAAAATATTCTGCGAAGATCAAACCAAAAATCATACAGTTTCTTTATCGGCTTTTGCTCATTTTCTAATTAAATTCGTGTAAGATTAAAGGTACAGTACACTGATGCATGCGCAGTATACAGATCCTGCCATGATGGAGAAGTTATAAAGTTAGAATTGAAAGGTAGTGTGCTCCTGGAGGAAATGAATTACTTTCTCCTAACGCACAAATTTCGTTGGAAAGCATACGTAAACGTTTGCCTATCCTAATTCTGGTTACACTGGTATTGCACATTTGCTGGAACGAAACGAAAATATTTTTTTCTTATTCGGGAAGCTTGAGAAATTTTAACGTATTCCAGTGATGTAGTACGCCATAACTAATTTTCAGAGGACATCGCAGTAATTTCAGCTTGACAGTAACGACGACAGTTGCTGGAGTTCCGAGTCAAAGGTGCAGAGGCAGAGGGTAAGGGCAGGAAGGGAGGGGAGGGGGAGGGAGGAACAACTGAGAAAGAAAGTTCGGGTTCGGGAACAGAGCTGGAAATCTGGTCATGTCTGATTTTTAGTTAGTAGTGGTGCCTGTGTGTCTGTCTCTGTGTGCGTGCGCGCGTGTGTGTGTGTGTGTGTGTGTGTGTGTGTGTGTGTGTGTGTGTGTGTGTAGAGAGAGAGAGAGAGAGAGAAAGAGAATAAAATCAGGGGAGCTAAAAGATAAACAGGTAAATGCTAGTGGGATTACATCTGACAGCTACCGACATCTATAGCGTACGGGGAAAGAGAAAAATCATTTATGTATGAAGTGGCTCCGTAGAAACTCCGCTTCAAAAGTCCCTCGCTTATTTTCCAGTTCCAGGGCAAAAGCCTGACGCGTCACAATACAGTTACATGTTACTGCGCTCTTTTATCGACAACGGGTGTTTTTGTAACCGTTCCACGAATTGGACGCGGCCCACAAGTTTCGATTAATATTTCTGCGTAATTTCTACGGAACAGTGGTGACCTTTGTAAAGGGCAATGACCGCTGACATTGAAGAATCACTCCGTGCACTTGTTTGTCAGAAGCTGTCAGAAAAGGTCAGCAGCATAATTTTTATGGAAAAGGAATAATATTGCCGAGAGCTGTGCTGCACGCAGTGTGGAGCAGTGATCGGCATCGCTGGCTTGCGTGTTTAAGATCGCCAGTCCACGTCTAATCACAGGAAAATATTTGTTATTTAGTATCGAAAATTCTTGTGTTTGAAATGTTTGCAGATTCTGGAATATTCTATAACTAACAGCACTGCCTATCCATGAGACAGTTACATGCTTTCTTTTCGTGTCTATAATAAGCGTACTTTTAGTTCTATGTGTAAGACTTCATTGGCGGCCCTGCTTTCGAATTTGGAGTTGATTGTGGCTACGACGTAACGTTCTTTTCATCCCCGTGTTCCAAATGTTCAAATGTGTGTGAATTCCTAAGCGACCAATCTGCTTAGGTCATCGCTCCCTAGACTTACACACTATGTAAACTAACTTAAACAAACTTATGCTACGAACAACACACACACCTATGCCTGAGGGAGGACTCGAACCTCCGGCGGGAGGGGCCGCACAATCCGGAACATGGTGCCTCTAATCGCGCGGCCACTCCGCTCCGCCCCCGTGTTCCAATTAGACAACATATCAGCCATCACCTACACCAACGGTAACCGGGATACAAGCAGTACATCATTCCCAAGATCGGAATATTAAAGTGATCAGTTGATTCCAAAACAGCAGTAAGTCAGCTGCACATCAGACATCCATCAGTGTTTTCGGGAGACTCCGGCCAGAAGCCGACGTAATAGCTGAAAGGATTCGATCGAGTGGCCACACACAACAGGTGGGATGTCACAATGTGTGTGGCGAATGTATACTTGTACTTGGATGGCAGACACCAGAAAGGCTTCAAGAACAACTAAGAGCAGCTCACCAACTGGGATGAATTCCAGTTCAAACTGAGCAAACATTTGGTGACTCTCAGCAGCAAGTGCACTCACCGGAGGAGCAGTTGAAGAACAGGGCTCAGCAGAATGCTTTCACCCTATACCAGATTGTGATACACGATATGACAGAAGCCGACAAAATCTCTCACTATATGAATTGCAGAAGACTTGTATCAAGCTCTTACAATCGAGTAATTCATCAAGTGGTACCAGCGCATCGAGGAAACGTAACTTATAAAAATCGGACATAAGAGGTATAAAATTCATCACAATGTGGTTCCTTTCGCAGTTGTGAACTACCATGAAATCGCCCCTCTCGTACACCAGATTTTAAGAGAAGAGATACAGCATTTTATTGCAACTAGAACTGTCGCAATATGTAAGAGGCCGCAGCCACATCATACATCGGTCTTCTGACATTAGATGCGGCCTGCCACGAATTCCTCAGAGTAGCACTTGCAGCCTACGTCCTCCATTATTTGCTGGATGTATTCCAACTTCTGTCTTCCTCTACAATTTTTGCTTTCTACAGCTCCCCCTAGTACCATGGAACTCATTACCTGGTGTCTTAACTGATGTCTTGTCATCCTGTCCCTTTTCCTTGTCAGTGTTTCCCACATATTCCTTTCCTCTCCGATTCTGTGCAGAAGCTCCTCATTCCTCATCTAATCAGTCCACCTAATTTTCAACATTTTTCTTTAGCACCACATCTCAAATGCTTCGATTGTCTTTCTCCGTTTTTCTCACAGTCCATGTTCCACTATCATACAATTCTGTGCTCCAAACGTTCAATCTCATACATTTATTCCTCGAATTAAGGCCTATGTTTGATACTAGTAGATTTATCTTGACCAGGAAAGCCATTTTTGCCTGCGCTAGCATGCTTTTTATCTTCTCCTTGTTCCGTCCATCAAGGGTTATTTTTCTGCCTAGTTATCAGTATTCCTTAACTTCATCTACTTCCTGATCACCATTTCTGATGTTTTCTCGCTGTTCTCATTTCTCCTACTTCTCATTACTTTCAACTTCTTTCGATTTACTCTCAAGCCATATTCTGTATTCAGCCGGCCGGAGTGGCCGTGCGGTTCTAGGCGCTTCAGTCTGGAACCGAGCGACCGCTACGGTAGCAGGTTCGAATCCTGCCTCGGGCATGGATGTGTGTGATGTCCTTAGGTTAGTTAGGTTTAATTAGTTCTAAGTTCTAGGCGACTGATGACCTCAGAAGTTAAGTCGCATAGTGCTCAGAGCCATTTGAAGCAACCATTATTCTGTATTCATTAGACTGTTCGTCCCACTGAGCATACCGTGATATTCTTCTTCACTCTCATTCAGGATAGCAATGCCATCAGCGAATCTTACCATTGATATGCCTTGATCTTTTTACTGTAATCCCATTCCTGCACCTTTCTTTTATTTCAGCCATTGCTTCTTCGATGCGTAGCTTGAACAATGGGACGAAAAACTACATATCTGCCGTAAACCCATTTTAATCCGAGCACTTCGTTCTTGGTCTTCCAGTCTTATGGTTCCCTCTTGGCTCTTGTACATATTTTATATCACCCGTCTTTCCCTTTCGCTTACACCACTTTTTATCAGAATTTCGAACATCTTGAGGCTTTTCGCATTGTCGTACACTTTTTCCAGATCAACAAACACTTTGAAAGTATCTTGATTTTTCTTTAGTCCTGCTGCCATTGTCAACCGCAGCGTCAGAATTGCCTCTCTGGCGTCTCTACCTTTCCTAAAGTCAAACTGATCGTCATCTAACACATCCTCAATATTTTTTTCCATACTTCTATATATTTTTCTTGTCAGCAACTTGGTGCAAGAACTGTTAAGCTGACAGTGCGATAATTCGCGCATTGCCGGCTCTTGTAGTTTTCGTAATTGTGTGGATGTTATTTTCCCGAGTGTCAGATGGTATATCGACAGTCTCATACATTCTGCACACTTTTTCATGCTGCCTTTTCGCCTGAGTTTCCTTGCACTTCCTCTTTTTCATTCGTAAGTGACTTGTATTCTTGTATTCCTGAATTTCCCTGAAAATTTTTGTACCACTTTCGGTCATGGATTAACTGAAGTATTTCTTGTGTTACCCAAGGTTTCCTTGCAATTACCTTCTTTGTATCTACGTTTTTATTTCAAACTTCTGTGATTGCCCTTTTCGGAGACGTCCATTCCTCTTCAACTCAACTGCCTAAATTATTCCTTATCGCAGTATCTGTAGCCTCAGGGGACTTCAAGCGTATCTCTTCATTGCTTAGTACTTCCGTATCCCACTTCTTTGCGCAGTGTTTCTTCCAGACTAGTCTTTTAATTTTCAGCCTACTCTGAATCCTTACTAAATTGGGATCTGAGTCTACATCTGCTCCTGGATAAAGCTTTCAACCAGAATCTAATTATAATCTTCACGTATCTCCCGGCATGTCCAATTATTCCTCCTCCTCTTGTGATTCTTGAACTATTACTGTCTAAAAATTATTGCAGAACTCAATTAGTCTTTCCCGCTCTCATTCGTAGTACCAAGCCGACATCTTCCGCAACCCTTTCGTCTGCTCTTTCCCCTACAATTGCATTCCAGTCCTCCTTACATTGTCATCTCCTTTTACGTACGTACTGAATTAACCGTTCAGTATTCATATATGCTTTCTCAATCTCTTTAGCTTCGGCTTGTGTTGTCTGCATGTCACCTGAACTGTCGTCGATGTTAGTTTGCTGTCGATTGTGATTAGAACAACCCTATCACTGAACTGTTCACAGTAACTCACTCTCTGCCCTACCTTCCTATTCATAATGTACCCTACTCCCGTTATACCATTTTTTTACCCTACACTAATCCGACCATAAATCCTTGTGTTCTTTCAGTTTCACTTCACTGACCCCACTACATCCAGGCTGAGCCTTAGCATTTCTCTTTCCAGATTTTCTAACTTTCCTCTCCGTTGAAACTTCTGACATTCCACGCCCCGTCTCGTAGAAAGTTATCCTTTCGTTGGTTATTTAATCTTTTTCTGATGGTCACGTCCCCATTGGCAGTCTCCTCTCGGAGACCCGAATGGGGGACTAGTCAGTAATCTTTTACCAATGGAGAAATAATCATGACACTTTTTCAACTATAGGCCACATGTCCTGTCAACATACTTTATATCCGCTCCTCCACCCACTATGACAAGGTCGTTGGTCGAACGGGAGTGACGTTTTATGGAAAAAACCTTCGGCTGCCATTGCTAATGATTTTTAATCAAAGTTTAAGCTGTTGCAGGTTTACAAACCGGATTCGAGTACGTTTTGATTACCAATCAAGGACGCTATCGCTGTACCACAGGTGCATCGCCAAAAGCTGCTATAGAATACTGAAGAAGAGGGTGAAACGTCCCCTTTGAACAATTATACAAGACTATGCTTAAACTGACACACAATATTTTTAGCGCAACGCAATCTGACTTTCAAAAATCCCTACAAAAGAATGGCCCTGACTAACATTAACCTATACCTTTCACAAATCACTTACCTCGCCAAAAATCTTCGTTACTCGAACTACTGCAATACAGCGAGCGCCACTACTGCCAGCTAAATAAAAGATTCAAACTACTGAAGGCACTAACTACTGATAGGCATAGTTAGCAAATGAAAGATTTTAATAGAGAACAAACAATGTATTTACCTTAATAATCATAATATATATAGCAGTTCATGCCATCCAGTCTTACAAATTTCAAATCTCCGCCATTTCTCTCCCCACATCCACCACTGCTGGCGGCTCACCTCCAACTGCGCAACGCTACGCGCTGTTCACATCCAGCTGCCGCTGCCCAACACTACAATGGCAGACAACAATGCACACTAGCCACAGACTGCACACAGCACAGCCAGTGATTTTCATACCGAGCGCTACGTAATGTTGCCAATAAGAAAACATAAACAGCCTACTCACAAGGGGACCAATCTTTAGCACCAGTCTCCGACACCAGTCGAAAGCGCCATGAAGAATGGACTCTTCCAGCTCTTACTTACGTCGCAACCATCAAACGACAATTCAGCATCTGACCAACGCATGTGTACCAACTCCTCCGCCAAGTATAACGCCCTGAAAAAGAACAGATATTTGGAGGACAGAGATTCCACTGTGCACGCCCTGGGGAGAAAGAAGGAGAGTGTTCTACGACTGTTACGACGGAAGGCATCAACAGCCCTATTCTAGCTAATTAGCTGCAAACTATTAGAGTCGACCTGTGAGACGAAAACAGCACTCATATGTAAGCATAAAAACAAGAATGAAAACTGAAGGTAAAACATAAAGTGTTGAAACTTCATATTAAATGGGAAGTGGGAGTGTACCGTACTGAAGCTCGTGTCGTTGTCGTAAGTCCATTGCCCTACCCTAAATGAGGCCACTCCCCCACACGCCATAACCGTTCCCCATCCCTTAAAGAGGTTCAAAAATGGCTCTGAGCACTATGGGACTCAACTTCTGAGGTCATCAGTCCCCTAGAACTTAGAACTACTTAAACCTAACTAACCTACGGACATCACACACAGCCATGCCCGAGGCAGGATTCGAACCTGCGACCGTAGCGGTCGCGCGGTTCCAGACTGTAGCGCCTAGAACCGCTCGGCCACCCCGGCCGGCCCTTAAAGAGGTACCAGCCACTCTCCTAGTCACCCAATTTAGGAAAAAAAGGTGAGGTCGCCACAGACGAAAATGCTCCTTGAACAACAGTTGCCAAAATGTCAGGAAAGCTCATTGACGGCCAACCTGTACAGATGCGAGACAACCCATGGGCTTCCTCTTCTGTAATGTTGATTTCTTACAGTCACCAGCTAAAGAAGACTATGTTCCACATACGAAAGTGGTTGTACTGAAGGTAGAAAATGGGAAATAAGTCCAACCGACAGAAACATGTATTACAAGGATAACTATTAATGACAGAAGCAACCATCTGAATTCCTCGTTTATCAGAATTATGCGCTAATGTTACCTTGAGATGGGACTTCCTGCAGACATCAAAAGCTGTCGTAGACTGTGGAAGTCAGAGTTCTAGGTTGACGTTGTTATTTCAGCAAGTATGCATAACAAAAATTTCCCTGAACGGTTGTCTGCCATTGAAGACGTTTTTGTCCCGCCTCATCGAGACGAGTTGCATTCTTCAGTATAGATGCGCAGTTGAACTGTCAAGTTGCTCAGGTTCACATACCAATTATGATCATAATGGTGGTAAGGAGAACTTGGATCACTAATCGTCAGGTGCTGCTACAAGCCAGGTATGAGCATAGGGACACCACAACCACTCCATGACGGGCAGTTCAGTGCCATCGATGCTCCCATAGACAAAACAATGGAGGAAGCTACTATTCACTTGCGAAAGGATCTAACCTGGCTGAGGAAGAACGCCGGCGAGTGTCATTCGTTCTGCACCAAATTTCGAAGTGAAGATAAAACAGACCAAGCGGGCCGTGGTAAAACAATATAACAATGATGGGGATCATCCAACAATTCGATAGCTTTCATGTAGGATGTCATCAGCTAAATGACGAATAATTCGGGAGGAGATGGAGAAGATGCTGCACGATGACATCATTGAACCTTCAAAGAGTCCTTGGTCCTCTTCTGTGATCCTTGTGAAGAAAAAGGACGGCACGTGTCGTTTCTGTATCGGCTACTGGCAACTGAACAAAATCGTGAATAAAAAGTCTACCAATTGCTGCACATAGATGACACTCTGGACTGCATGAAAAGAGCAAAGTATTCCCCAGCTGCGAACATGCAGACAGACTACTTGTAACTCGAAATTTAAGAGGCTCACAGAGAAGAGACTGTCTTTATAACAAATGGGGCTTCTATGAAGTTATGGACTTTGGACTACGTAAGTCTCCATCCACATTCGAATGTACGATGAACAACCAACTTCGACACCTTGAATTGATGAGCTGTCTTTGCTATCGAAGTGACTGTGTCGTTTCTTCGAATAAGTTTGAAAAACGTCTAAGCCACCTGAAAACCACGATCATTTATTTTCAGGCCGCAGGCCTCGTCATGAATCCGAAAAGCATGTCTTCATCCCCCAAGAAACGAAAATCTTGAGACGCCTGCTTAACAGCGATTGAGTCAGTCTTGTTCCAGGGGAACTAAGAGTCATGTTACGCCACGCTTCCACCTGGTGAAGCACGTGGCTCCTGTGTCGGTTCAGCAATATGATGTCATAAGGAGGGTATCGCAAGTCAGTTCGGTGACTGGTTGCTATGGCACAAGACAATGTATTCAGTAAACAAGAAGACGTACTCAGTACACTGACATTGCAGAGAAGACAGAGAGAGAGAGAGAGAGAGAGACAGCCGCGAAGGTTAAAACAAACGCATCCGCATTCGACCTTTTATTGTTCTGTTCAGACGCTTCAAGATACTTGCCTTCAGGTGAGTGAATGTTGAGTAGTGATATATATACCGTACCGCTGCATCGCGGTCTTGAAATGCCTATTGTAGAACTTCCCAAGGCGATCGGTTTGGAGGTTTTCTAGAGATCGATTCGTTCCTGTCTGTGGCAAACGCTCAAAAACATCCGCGACATTTCTACCCGTTTTTGTTTTGACGGGTAATGCCCAGGCAAATTTAGAGTATGTATCAATAACCATTAAAATATATTTGAATCCATTATTCTCATGAATATTGTCTCATATCTACAAGATCAGCTTGCCACAAGTCATCCAACCCTTTAATCATTAGATGCCTACGAGGGTATGTTTTGCATGCTGGTTTGTGCAGTTCTCGAACTACTGTCTTCATACTTATTCGATGATACCTCTCTCTCTCTAAGCTCAGATGAAACAGCCTCATTCGAATGAACTGTGTTACCTGCAGCAGCTGATACCATGAGCAGCCTCAGTCTATCTATTAGCTCGTTGGGGTCGTAATATCTACTGCGGGATTCGATTGTTCACTGCTTTATGCTGAATGTCAATACCATCACCGCTGCTGCTGCTGCTGTTGTTGCAGTTTTCGCCATCAAGTATTGGTTTTATAATGATTTTATATTTCTTGTTGCTCAGGCTTTACGCGATCTTATGTACATCAGTCATGTGCAGTATTTCACGTTACGTTTCCCTATCATTAACTGAATAATTTATAGGTTTTTTGGTAGGTCTTAGGAAAACAAGATTCATTAAGCCAAGTGTTCCTCAGACCGCCTATCACCAATCTGTATTGTGTAATTAGTTACAGTTATAGAATGCGTACCCAACATGTACGGTCTTCCTCTGCTAACACCGAATGTTCTATCTATCTGACCAGAGGCGTAGCGGATAATGAATTCGTTAATGGCAACACCATAGTTATTGTGTGTTTTTGTTTTTTTCTGAGAGCGGTCGGAGTGATTCAGTAACCGGCTTAAAGGCCGCTCTTAGTGTTTGCTGTCGACCCATATGCCCTAACCGCAGCAACCGTAATGTTTCACGAACTGCTTTCCCCGCTTCAATCACTTTCTGCTTCATTGGCATCTCGGTGTATACCAATCACACATCTCCACAGCGTTAGGCTTTATATATCCGCTCATCTTCTTCCTCTTACTATGTACTTGCTCCCCCTTCTCAACAACAAGGAACTCTACCTCTATTTTCCCCTCAATAGCTTCGACCTTTTCAGTTAAGTCGGTTAGTTTCTGACCGACGTCATTAACTAACTCATTGGCTTAGATAAAATCCATCAGCACCCATATGACGACCGAAACAAAAATATTTTCGAATTTGGTCTTGGTTTTCTACAGAAACATCGTCAAATATGAAGACAGTGTTTGGCTTTGCTTTTTCAGGTGGAGGGATATCACCGCTTTCACTGAATGTCGTGTATGTAGCACTATCTACACCGTGCAATGTCTCCTGTAGTAGCTGATACTTGTGTTGAAACAGTGTTTTTTAAAATACACAAACATGTTCAAATCGGACTCCATTTACATGTGTTAGCAGTGTCATGAGGACATGAGTTTTCCCAAAACTCGATGAAACTACAATAATTGCTTATATATTAACAGAAAGGAGAATTCTGTTCTTCTTCTTCTTCAGGTCTGCTTTTGCATCTTCACACCGACAACAAAGTCCTTGTGATGATGTTTCACTCACCCTGCCATGATACTAACTACACCAGGTACCGACAAGTAATCGGCATATATACACTCCTGGAAATTGAAATAAGAACATCGTGGATTCATTGTCCCAGGAAGGGGAAACTTTATTGACACATTCCTGGGGTCAGATACATCACATGATCACACTGACAGAACCACAGGCACATAGACACAGCATGCATAGTGCATAGACAGAGCATGCACAATGTCGGCACTAGTACAGTGTATATCCACCTTTCGCAGCAATGCAGGCTGCTATTCTCCCATGGAGACGATCGTAGAGATGCTGGATGTAGTCCTGTGGAACGGCTTGTCATGCCATTTCCACCTGGCGCCTCAGTTGGACCAGCGTTCGTGCTGGACGTGCAGACCGCGTGAGACGACGCTTCATCCAGTCCCAAACATGCTCAATGGGGGACAGATCCGGAGATCTTGCTGGCCAGGGTAGTTGACTTACACCTTCTAGAGCACGTTGGGTGGCACGGGATACATGCGGACGTGCATTGTCCTGTTGGAACAGCAAGTTCCCTTGCCGGTCTAGGAATGGTAGAACGATGGGTTCGATGACGGTTTGGATGTACCGTGTACTATTCAGTGTCCCCTCGACGATCACCAGTGGTGTACGGCCAGTGTAGGAGATCGCTCCCCACACCATGATGCCGGGTGTTGGCCCTGTGTGCCTCGGTCGTATGCAGTCCTGATTGTGGCGCTCACCTGCACGGCGCCAAACACGCATACGACCATCATTGGCACCAAGGCAGAAGCGACTCTCATCGCTGAAGACGACACGTCTCCATTCGTCCCTCCATTCACGCCTGTCGCGACACCACTGGAGGCGGGCTGCACGATGTTGGGGCGTGAGCGGAAGACGGCCTAACGGTGTGCGGGACCGTAGCCCAGCTTCATGGAGACGGTTGCGAATGGTCCTCGCCGATACCCCAGGAGCAACAGTGTCCCTAATTTGCTGGGAAGTGGCGGTGCGGTCCCCTACCGCACTGCGTAGGGTCCTACGGTCTTGGCGTGCATCCGTGCGTCGCTGCGGTCCGGTCCCAGGTCGACGGGCACGTGCACCTTCCGCCGACCACTGGCGACAACATCGATGTACTGTGGAGACCTCACGCCCCACGTGTTGAGCAATTCGGCGGTACGTCCACCCGGCCTCCCGCATGCCCACTATACGCCCTCGCTCAAAGTCCGTCAACTGCACATACGGTTCACGTCCACGCTGTCGCGGCATGCTACCAGTGTTAAAGACTGCGATGGAGCTCCGTATGCCACGGCAAACTGGCTGACACTGACGGCGGCGGTGCACAAATGCTGCGCAGCTAGCGCCATTCGACGGCCAACACCGCGGTTCCTGGTGTGTCCGCTGTGCTGTGCGTGTGATCATTGCTTGTACAGCCCTCTCGCAGTGTCCGGAGCAAGTATGGTGGGTCTGACACACCGGTGTCAATGTGTTCTTTTTTCCATTTCCAGGAGTGTAGAAAGAAACACTTGAAGGGAAAGTAATCGTATGTGTAGCCACTATAGCTCCATCACTTAACTGACTGAGCTTTATTGGCTACACAGAGAAAACACACACACACACACATATATATGAAAAGTTGGATTGCAACTGGTGTTGACGCCTCATGGTTCTTCTTCTTCTGCTTACTGACTGAGCAAGACTGAGGTCCCAGAGCTGCTGAGCCAGCCCTATATCCCCTCCAATGAAGTTACCAGATACCGCCATCCTACTGGCTGAAGTCTAACAAGTGACTGGATTAAGGGTTCGTACTAGTTCCCACCATTTTCCTTTCTCCAGACTGCCATATTGGATTATGTCATGAAAGAGACTGTATGGTGGTACTGTGTACTAAGTCAGTTGGACACCGGACCTTGTGGTGAACAGACTTGATGGTGGTACTGACTCTAATGGTTTAAATAAATACTGAATGCAAAATAAAGACTTATGCCCAGCACAAGCTGAGTCCTTTTCCCACAAAGTTCTAGGAAGAGATGGCGATCGGATGACTTAGGTTAGTGGAGGTAGCCCAAGTGACCCATTTCCCTGCCATTTTCTTAGGTTAGAAGAGATAGCCATGGTGTGTTTCCTTGTCCTGGTGGAATTTTAACTTCCTGCCATTTGTTGGGGGAAGGGGAGGGGGTTAGGTTAGTGCAGGTAGTACAGTTGACCATCTTCATGTCAAAATTCAAACTTCCCGCAAAAAGCAGCCATCTTGGGTAATGGTACTTGTGTCATCAGCTAACATGATGGTCGCCATCTTGGATGACTTTCCGACACGTGTCATCTTTCGGCAATATGAGCTCTGTGATCTCGCACACACATTGCCTGTTCTCAGCCATTTTCGACGTGTGGTCATAGCACTGGCTTCTATATGATGTGCCCGATTCAGCTCCGTGCTTCCAACTGCCTACCACTAGGTTACAGTACCCCAAAAAAAGGCTAATTGTGGCGCTGCCACTGCGTCTCCCCTCCTCACCTCCACACATGCCCTTTTGTGATATAAGAGCGCCTCATCTGCGCAGTCACAACCTTATGGCCAATAAGCGAAATGTGCTGCGAAATTTCAGTGCCACTGTACACTTTCACTACCAAATTAAAAATTCCTTGATGCCTTAACATGTGTCCTATCCAACAAAGCCTTCTTTTAGTCTAGTTGTGCCATAGTTTAATTTTTCCCCTATGTGCATGTCTCCCAACACCACGGCCTCCACTTGCCGTTTCCGTTTCCTTTACACGGAAATGGTTTGCCATTTCAACTTTCGTCATTCATACTCAACTGACCACAATGGAAGCGTCTGCACCATTTGACTACTGGGTCATTTAATGGTACGTACGTTGTTGCTGTACATTGACAGTACAGATTACTGTAGCATTGTTGCCCTTCAAATGCAGAAAATGAGTTACCCCTCATTATTCCAGTGGGCTATGCCGTTTTCTTTCTTCTCTTCTAGCGGCGAATTAGAGTACTGTGGCGCACAGATTTTAGGGTGTACTGGGAATGAAGACGTGTTCCTGCAAACAAACCAAGAATTAAGACACAAAGTAATTACATACTTGTGGGCTTTGACTTAAATCCGTGGGTAAAGTTGAAAATTTATGTCGGATCAGGATTAGGAGTCTATTGCTTACTAGGCAGATGCGCTGACCACTGCACCATCTTCTTTTCTTTTCTTTTTATTTTTTTAATCAGCTACTAGAATTGAGAACTCACGCCACTCTTGCATCGTAAGATATGCGTGGAACACAATTTTCCCCTCCCTCACTTTCCTGATTACAAAGGAACCTATACAAAAAAGACCTATTTGTCACAGCCACTTTGACCCTGAAAAAACTGCACCAATTCAGGCACTGGTCCCTAACTATGCCTACTGCAATAGTTCTATAGTTCTGCCTAAACTAAGAAAGGAGGGAGATGAAGTTGGTCATATATAAACTGTTCAACTTCGTGCATTCGAGGTCGCGCATGTTCCGCTTGAAAGGTGATTTTTATAGTCGCACAGTGATAAGATAACGCCATTGCAGGTCAGAACGTGAATGAATACAGCGACGTGGTACTGCTTGCTAACATGTAAACAACAACACACCTGCGGAGCGCTGCTCGGAGCTCCGAGCACGTCCGCCTCGTGTCACGGCTATGAGCCGACTGCGCCATCTGGACACAGTGGTCATCGCAGCTGCACGGACTACCCTATCACGCCTCCTGCCAGACCCAAATTCTCATCTACACACTACTAATGTAGTCCCCTATCCCCGTTAACCTCATTTCAAGCGACATTTTGCCGATTCCCGTAAGAGTTCGAGACTGGTGTGCATCTTCACCAACGAGAATGTTGGGCGTCTTCACCTGAATTATATATATGTGATGCCTGTAGTTTCGGATGTGTCTGTAATTCTTTTATATCTTAATTCATAGTGGCTGCTGGATGAAAATGGTATCCGTTCCCTCGCACATGTTTGAAAGAACAGACTCCACATATACATAATTCAGGTGACGACAGCCAATGATTTCTTCAGTGCAAATGCATTGCAGGCTCAAACTCTTACAGGAAACGGCGAAATTCCGCGAATAACGGGGATAATGGGCAAAGGACACTACACTGTAGTTTGTGGATAAGTAGAGAATTTGGGTCTGACGGGAGGCGTGCTGAGGCAGTCCATGCAGTTGCAATGACCACAGTGTCCGTGTGGCGCAGTTGTCAGCACATCTGCCTAGCAAACAGGAGACGTGGGTTCGAGTCCCGATCTGGAAAAATTTTTAGCTTTCCCCATTTATTTAATCAGTGCTAACTTGCAGCCCGTGCATTAATACACACATCAAAAAAAGTTTTGCATCACCTCGGTTCCGAGAGTTCCAAAACTCGTACAGAAGACTGCAATAGACATCATTTCCGCCCTTTTTATTGCTCACGAAAACCACACATTGCATGTTGTACCACCATACACCCTCAGAGGTGGTGATCCAGACTGCTATACACACCAGTAACTCTAATACCCACTAGCACGTCCTCTTGCATGGATGCATCCCTGTATTCATCTTGGTATACTATACACAAGTTCATCAAGGCACTGTTGGTCCAAATTGTTCCACTCCTCAATGGCGTTTCGTGTAGATACCTCAGAGTGGTTAGTGGGTCACGTCGCCCACAAACGCGAGATTTCCACACTCTTAAACATCCCTAGGTCCACTGTTTCCGATGTAACAGTGAAATGGAAACGTGAAAGGACACGTGCAGCACAAAAGCGTAGAGGTCGACCTCGCCTGTTGACTAACAGTTACCGCCAACAATCGAAGAGGGTCGTAATGTGCATTACGCAATCTTCTATCCAGACCATCACACAGGAATTCCAAAGTGCATCAGGATCCAGTAGAAGTACTATAACAATTAGGCGGTATGTGAGAAAACTTGGATTTCATGGTCGAGCGGCTGCTCATATCCACACATCATGCCAGTAAATGGCAACCGACGCCTCGGTTGGTGTAAGAAGCGTAAACATTGGACGATTGAACAGTAGAAAAACGGTGGCCGCGCGGTTCTGGCGCTGCAGTCTGGAACCGCGAGACCGCTACGGTCGCAGGTTCGAATCCTGCCTCGGGCATGAATGTGTGTGATGTCCTTAGGTTAGTTAGGTTTAACTAGTTCTAAGTTCTAGGGGACTAATGACCTCAGCAGTTGAGTCCCATAGTGCTCAGAGCCATTTTTGAGTAGAAAAACGTTGCGTGGAGTGACGAATCACGGTACTCATTGTGGCGATGGTGAACGTCATCTGACAGCGTGTGTGGTGCCAACAGTAAAATTCGGAGGCGATGGTGTTATGGTGTTGTCGTGTTTTTCATGGAGGGGGCTTGCACCCCTTGTTGTTTTGCGTGGCACTATCACAGCACAGGCCTACTTTGATGTTTTAAGCACCTTCTTGCTTCCCACTGCTGAAGAGCAATTCGGGGATGGCGATTGCATCTTTCAACACGATCGAGCACCTGATCATAGTGCACGGCCTGTGGCGGAGTGGTTACACGACATTAACATCCCTGAAATGGACTGGCCTGCAGAGTCCTGACCTGAACACCTTTGGGATGTTTTGAAGCGTCGACTTCGTGACAGGCCTTACCGACCGACATAGATACCTCTCCTCAGTGCAGCACTCAGTGAAGAATGGGCTGCCATTTCCCAAGAAACTTTCCAGCAGATGTTTTAACGTATTCCTGTGAGAGCTGTCATCATGGCTAATGGTGGGCCAACACCATACTGAATTCCAGCATTACCGATGGAGGGCGCCACGAACTTGTAAGTCATTTTCAGCCAGATGTCCAGATACTTTCGATCACATAGTGTATATCGTGTCTAATTCTGTCCAACCGACGCGTCTGAGGCGTTAGATCGTCAAAATTCCGAGGTAACTGGGGGGGACAAGTAATCTCATTGACTGGAGTAGAACTGTCCTCATTGATGAGTCCAGCTTCGAATTGAGCCCCTATGACCAGTGAAGACGTGTCTGGAGACGGCCTGTACACCGGTGAGTTACTAAACTGACTGTTGTCCGCCATACTGCCCGACAATCGAGAGTGATGGTCCTGTTTGGTTTTCATATCAAGTCCCCCTTTGTAAATTTGGAATTTGTGGTAAGGTCTTATGGGACCAAACTGCTGAGGTCATCGGTCCCTGAGCTTACACACTACTTAATCTAACTTAGACTAACTTTCGCTAAGGACGACACACACACACACACACACACACACACACACACACACACACACACATGCCCGAGGGATGACTCGAACCTCCGACGGGGGGCGCCGCTCGGACCGTAATCCACATCCGGGATCCGACGAAAATATTCATGCCTTTGTGGAGACATTTTCACGAATACTTCTCCATAAATGTGTGCTGTGGCATGACATAAGATTATTGTGTCTCTTGCGTTACAGCATCGTCTTACAGGATCCCATGTTTTTCCAAAATAACGGGCACCTGCATGTTCTAGTCACATCATGTAAACCTAATATGCCCAGCAAGTGGACCGGCAGTGATGGTCACGTTTTTCTGCCACCAAAGTCTGTGGGAATGCTGGGAAGGGGAAGACTACAAAGAAAAAGTAAACACAGGAGACAAACTGATCGTTCTGATTATCATAGTCCTTGTCTCACAAACGCAAAGACGACCTCAGGAAGGCTTCACATGATGTTGTCAAGAGAAGCCGGAGGTGTAATTAATGAAATTCAACTATGGAGGTGGTAGCCTGCCTTTCCTTAACACGTTCTGGGAATATTTGTTTCGATTACATTGTAACAGACGTATCACCACAATGAATAAAAATAGGACACAGCTATGTAGAATGTTTTATTACAGTTATTCTGTACTTCATAACATGTTTGCTATTCCTCCTATTCCTCCTGAGACACAATGTACTTGCAGAATATTTAACTATCTGAACTCACCACAGTCTAATTTTCAGGGGACCTTACAAGTAATAAGACACTGGTATCTCAGAAAATTAATTTCTTACCTCAGTTCCTATCAGAAGTGTGATTGCTTTCTCTTGCAGACGCCTTAAGTAATTATAGAAGGAGCAACATTCAACATCCGCTACTGCTTCAAATCTCTGTATACGCATTATGTCACTATCAGACAGCTCTGACAGCATGGAATCGTAATATAACATTAGCAGGAAGCATCTGCAGCAAACAGTTTGCAGGTTGTGACCCCAGCACACTGTCAGTTGCTGCGGTAACTAATTACATTGTGATGCTTGTGATGCTGCAGCACACTGTGAATAATTTTATTGGACTCTGGCTGCATAGCGTCATTTGAGTGATTGAAAACTAAGGAGGAATGCTGACGGACGTTAGACAACACAGAAAGTTATCGCAGTCATAATTATGATGAGAGAGTGAAAAATCGTGATTTCACAATTGACAACAGATGCTGCTGCAGTCTTGAAGGCTGCGGAAAGCTCACAGAAAGAAGAGATTAGTATGTAGACTAACCAGCGAAAAGAAATGAGTCCGTTACTAGCTCACAAGTTATTTCGGGCCTTTTAATGCTTGAGTCACACTTGTATCCCCAAGAAACATTGCGTACCGCGTACAGTTTCGTCATTACTTCCGCCAATACGGACTCCCGCCAACCGCCATCTCAACGTAGTGATTGGAGGCGCTAAATACAGATATAGCTGATGTAGACGATGTGTCCTCATTCAACGAAGCTACTGTTTGGAACATGCCATTAGACACCTTGCACTTGAGGTTTGTAGAAAAAAGGAAAAAGATTCCACGCTCCAGCCGGTCGGAGTGGCCGAGCGGTTCTAGGCGCTACAGTCTGGAGCCGCGCGACCACTACGGTCGCAGGTTCGAGCCTCGGGCATGGATGTGTGTGATGTACTTAGGTTAGTCAGGTTTAAGTAGTTATAAGTTCTGGGGGACTGATGACCTCAGCAGTTAAGTCCCATAGTGCTCAGAGCCATTTGAACCACACTCCAAAAGCGATTGGATTTTGACGGACAAAATCGACGTGCGCTCGTAGTTTAATAGCATGACCAGTATCGACTAATATGTTCGAAGCTGAGTCAACTGTACATTTTTTTATTGAAGCGCCACATTAGTTAAGGCAGTGTACACGAGCTCAAATCACGTTCGATCCCAAATTTAGGATTTCCACCGTATTCGCTCGTAAGGCGAAGGCTTGACTGGTTCCCTTGAAAAGTACACAGAAGTTTTCTTTCCTTATGCTTCCCCATCTATAGTTTCGTCTCTAATCACCTCGTTGCCGACAAGATGACGAACTTTAATTTTCCTTGTTTCGTTCTTAAATTTTATAGAACACACCTTGCGATGATATGCGATAATTTTAAAAGAATGAATCTTGGGTCACGATTACCAATTCAGCTTTCGGTTCTGTGAGGGTTCGCTGCTTGCATGAAACTCTCTGTTCATCCTCTTTTGGCAATAATAACAGGTCTCTTAAATTTTTATCCTTAATAAAATTTTGCAGTAACGTTTGAGCACCGGCATCCAAATGAAAGTTTATTTTCTCTTTTCCCAAATTTATCTTCTGTTCATGGATTTTAACCATCACTTGTGAACAGGTAAAAGTAAAACTAAATTTAAATTTAAACCAAAGTTTCTGTTCTTTCACTTGTGTCTCTATGACAGAGAGGCAATTGAGATACCAAATAAAAATAAGAAACGAGAATAACAAGGAGAATTGGCTCTCAAAATTAACAAGACTAAATCCATTCTCCAGCTTTTATTCATATTTTTTTGCATATCATCAGTTGTCAATAATTTCATCAAACACAGAAAATTCAAAGCGTCTAATTCAAATTAATACCTACAAATTCCTATAGCCACATTGTTTTAACACATTACATTAAGATGAAACACTAAATATGGAAAAAGTCAAAGCGAAGAGAATGATTACTTCAGGAGGTGCCGCCCCCGTATACCGGGCTTATAATTAAGGATGTTGTTGCAAAATTGTTTCTTCCTTGTTCTGGGACTGTGCAATTACTGTTTTATTTTCAGGTCGTTAACTATAGAACAGTGGATTCTTTCGTAATTTAATACTTAAAGCCCGGTATAAAGGAGCGCAGGCATCTCATATTGCAGTAGAATAATTAGCTTTAGAGAAATATTTCATGCTGCCGGTGGACAACGCAATCGTGCAAGAGGGATTTAATGCCGTCTAATCTCTAATTATGCGTCTCAACTCCACTCAAACTCGAGGCAGTCTCCCTGGAGGCACGAAATTAATTTCCGTACACTCGAGCTACGTCTCTCAATGTTACAGTTACTATGAAAATGTCTTATGGCGTTGCTTTGCGCCTTAGAAACCAGTGAATATAGCGTCCTGCTGAACACCATCGAATACATTCGTGCTTGAGAAACATATTCGTAAAGGCTCTGGTAAAATTGAAGTAACTAGCGTATTTGAAATTATATGTATATTGTTTTTCTAGAACTGCAGCTGTCAGAGTTACACGAGTAACCAAACCTCAGTAAAGCATGAGGGTCATATCGAAATAAGTAACCAGATTTGAACTCTGACAGAAAATTATCTATTATTCCATTTCTACTAGTTTAAGACTGACAGGAAACACTAGCGTACTTTACTTTTCTATCACTGAACGGTGTTTAGACTAATAATTGACGTAATACGAGAAAGATCATTTTTAAATCGAAGGGGTCGGCGGAAGTAAATGCTAAACTTCAGTTTAGTAAGAAATAGTCTGATCACGTTATCTGTTCTATATTCGAATGCATCACATGCTTGATTGGTTGATTTGTAGGAGGGGATCATACAGCAAGGCCATCGGTCCCATCGGATTAGTGAAGATTGGGGAAGGAAGTCGGTAGTGACCTTTCCAAGCAACCATCACGGCATTTGCCTGAAGAAATTTAGGGAAATCACAGAAAACCTAAATCAGGATGGCCGAACGCGGGTTTGAACGGTTGACTTCCTAAATGCGAGTCCCGTGTGCTAACCACTGCGCCACCTAGCTCGGTCTCCGGAACCAGAGAAGGCAGTGACGCTGGATGTTGTGGTCGACATTGGACATTTTTGACATCTTCGGCAATGCTATTTACGACTATGGTACCAAAGATTTGAAAATGTGTCTCGGCCCGAAACTAGTAATGAATGAATAAAAAGTAAAAATTTGCAACCTAGACTAGCTTTTCGTTCTACTTATTAACAGAAGTTGCTGATCCAAGATACTCCAGAATGCTGGAAGTTCGTTATAGACTGAGGATGTTGGTCTACGAGATCAGAGACACTCTCAGTGGGGGCACAGTAACCGGCCACAAGGGGCGTCCTGGATGATTGGGTTTATGGACTTTAGGAAGCATGTAGAAGTTAGGAGGGCGGGGAGTGGTAGGGGTAAGGAGAGAGATGGACTCCAGGAAGGGGTTCTGGGACGGGACTAAGAATTTGAGGGGAGACAGGAGATACTGCTGCATTTCTGGAATTGGGTCACCGTGGCGCGGTTGTAGGTTGATTAACTCGACAGTTGGTGGAGTTCTGCTGCAGGTAGTCCTTGCCTTTGTTAGCAGGTAGTATTATAAGGTCGGGATCAGGTTTTAGGTAGAGGACTGCGGTTCTTACGGTGGATGTAAGGTTAGCTTGCACTTTGAGGGATTTGCGGAATGGTGGTGAGGCAATGTTCGAGGTTAAGAAATTCTGGAAACGCGTTGACTTGGAGGAGTGAGCTGGGTCAGGCAGGGTTCTACATTAGTCTTTGGTTAAATCTGATTGGTAGACTAGGTTGCGAAAAAGTGTTTCCACTATAGGGACTGAGAAAAGAAGAGAAAGTCTTTAACAAGTCCTACATGATTGAATTTGGGAGCAGAGAAAAAGTTCAGGCCTTTGGAAACTAAGGATACTTCTGTGGGACTGAGAATTTTGTTTCGGTCTTTTAGTTTCTGGATTCTACGTATTTGGTGGTGGGAGGGAGTTTTTGAGGGAAGGGTAAACGTAGTAGGTCTGTGAGACAGGTTTTCTCAGCTATGAGAGGACGTAGCGGAGGTTTCAGTGTTGTTGTTGAAGTGGTGGATAACTGTAGTCCAAGGCGGGAGTAGGAAGTGAACAGGGTGTAGAGTTTTTAGAGATGGCGTTGTGCATGTTGCTCTGGTACATGTAGGGTAAGAGTTTCAGTGTGTGAAAAGGGACCTAGGAATTTGGGATTGCATAGCAGGAGAATTTTGAGGATGGAGAGAAGGTATTGCTAGTGGGTTTTGTCCTGACTACTATGGTTTTGCAGGTCTATGTTGATGAGGATTAAGGATTTATGGAATCTGAAAAGATATATGTTGTTGTGGAAGGAAGGGTGGCAGCCAGAGATGGGTAATTTGAATGCAAGGCCCTTTGGGGGGATTCCATGAGCCAAGCAACAACGCAGGGACAGTACATGGGACGCGTAAAAATACTTCAATAATGTAGAATTACGTCCAAAAAAATTCGCAAAAATGCACCCAAACATGTGGGAAAAATCACAAAAAGGATGAAACGAATGAACTGTGGGAGGAAAAGATGAAATCTGAGGGAGTAGATAGGTAGTGAAATGTGAAAACCAACTGAAATTGAGATCAAAGAAAAAATAAATAAAAAGATTGTAATCTGAGTTGCAGGTCTGTGGGTGAATAAGTGTAGAACAAAGACGGCAGACATGACTAGATTAGGTGTAGTTAGTAGTGCGAACTTGAATAGGAGGAGAACGAGTTGGGGGTGGGGAGGGGTCGGTAGGATGAGATAAAAGTTCGTGTGGCTCAGGGAAACAACACACATACTTTTAGTTTTTTAATAGTACTTGCGATCAACAGTTAAATACATTTACTGGCAAAATAATAAACTGTCATTAAATAACTATATACACTACTGGCCATTAAATTTGCTACACCAAGAAGAAATGCAGATGATAAACGGGTATTCATTGTACAAATATATTATACTAGAACTGAGATGTGATTACATTTTCACGCAATTTAGGTGCATAGATCTTGAGAAATCAGTACCCAGAACAACCACCTCTGGCCGTAATAACGGTCTTGATACGCCTGGGCATTGAATCAAACAGAGCTTGGATGGCGTGTACACGTACATCTACCCATGCAGTTGCAACACGATACCACAGTTCGTGGTAGTGACTGGCGTATTGTGACGAGCCAGTTGCTCGGCCACCATTGACCAGACGTTTTTAATTGGTGAGAGATCTGGAGAATGTGCTGGCCAGGGCAGCAGTCGAACATTTTCTGTATCCAGAAAGGCCCGTACAGGACCTGCAAGATGCGGTCGTGCATTATCCTGCTGAAATGTAGGGTTTCGCAGAGATCGAATGAGGGGTAGAGCCACGTGTCGTAACACATCTGAAATGTAACGTCCACTGTTCGAAGTACCGTCAATACGAACAAGAGGTGACCGAGACGTGTAACCAATGGGACCCCATACCATCACGCCGGGTGATACGCCAGTATGGCGATGACGAATACACGCTTCCAATGTGCGTTCACCGCTATGTCGCCAAACACGGATGCGACCATCATGATGCTGTAAACAGAACCTGGATTCATCCGAAAAAATGATGTTTTGCCATTCGTGCACACAGGTTCGTCGTTGAGTACACCATCGCAGGCGCTCCTGTCTGTGATGCAGCGTCAAGGGTAACCGTAGCCACGGTCTCCAAGCTGATAGTCCATGCTGCTGAAAACGTTGTCGAACTGTTCGTGCAGATGGTTGTTGTTTTGCAAACATCTCCATTTGTTGACTCAGGGATTGAGACGTGGTTGTACGATCCTTTACAGCCATGAGGATAAGATGCCTGTCATCTCGACTGCTAGTGATACGAGGTCGTTAGGATCCAGCACGGCGTTCCGTATTACCCTCCTGAACCCACCGATTCCATATTCTGCTAATAGTCATTGGATCTCGACCAACGCGAGCAGCAATGTCGCGATACGATAAACCGCAATCGCGATAGGCTACAATCCGACCTTTATCAAAGTCGGAAAAGTGATGATATGCATTTCTCCTCCTTACACGAGGCATCACAACGTTTCACCAGGCAACGCCGGTCAACTGCTGTTTGTGTATGAGAAATCTGTTGGAAACTTTCCTCATGTCGGCACATTGTAGATGTCGTCACCGGCGCCAACCTTGTGTGAATTCTCTCAAAAGCTAATCATTTGCATATCACAGCATCGTCTTCCTGTCGGTTAAATTTCGCTTCTGTAGCACGTCATCTTTGTGGTGTAGCAGTTTTAATGGACATTAGTGTAAATATGACAATATGTAAGGTATTGATGCTGTATTCATTAGCTGTGTAAATGTGGTGAATATGATGTGAATAGATACAAAAGACGTAATAAATCAATAAATAGATACAGGTCTGAGGCTTTCAGGGATGGTAGCTGCAGTGTATCTGAGATACCGTTTGTTGACATTACATGAAGCGATTAATACCTGTTAATTCAGGGTTTCATAGTGAAAATCTTTATTCACTATGAAATATTAACTTCTGTAGTTCTAAAGGTGTTGAAATTATTTTTATGTTACTGGATGCGCATCATTTATCTGAGATCGCAAACGTATTCAGATTTGCATTAATATTTGGCTGTGAGCTTAAGTTGAATTTTAAAGAACTGTAACTTAGCAATCTTTAAGATTCTCTGACACTCCACCGTGTTTTGGAGCATCCCTAGCACAAACGCCATGCGAGTAGCAATGGTCCAAATTCCCCGCTTCGAGATTTTCGCCATGTCCATCGACCTTCACTGATCAACTACTGTGCACTGAAGTTCGACCCCAACGTTTATCTTTGCTCCTACCTCTATTTTCTGTTCTCTGCTGAGCTTCCACAAGAAGTTAGGGTGGCAATGAATCTACCTTGGACAGACATCTGTAGCTATAACTGCAGACAAACATACGATTCACTCACGATCTTTTATAAACGATGTTAAAGGAAGCGACAAAGGAGCAGATGGAATGTGTACCAGTAAATAAATGAAATACCGTTGTTTATTCTTCATCCACACACCGTTGGTTCAAGGACCAGACAAATGCACACCAAAAAAAGGGGGACAACCAGAGCGAGCACCAAGCAGAAAGAAACCCAATAAACATGAAACGGCGGATATGCTACCGCCTCAAGTTTCGACGTAAGTGTCAGCATTATCTGATAAAATACATTCAGTGTACTCTCTGCTACGAAACAGTACAGGTTCTTGGCGAGCGTTTAAAATAAACTTCCTCTAATCCTCTGAGAACCTTAGTACCATCCTCAGCGAATACAGAAACACAGACATTCATCACTAGCAAGAATTTCCTTTAGGTCATTCCTTGTTGTCCAACCAGCGTTCTGCAGTGCGATTGCGTGATTTTCTGTGAAAGATGCAGATCCTTCCATTAGTATAGTAGCATCTAGATTGCGCACATCTCAATAGTTTGATTATTCAAACAATAATGGATTTCCGAAAACAACTGAAGAGCGCAATTTATCATTTAACCCAACGTCACTATTTTCTGCTATGCCGATTAATCGACAGGTCTTCCTTCAGTATACAGAAGATTCTCGCAAGGCAGTGAAACCTCCCATTAGAAAAATTTATGAATGATTGTGCTGATAAACCTCTACGTTATTTGATTTTCAAACAGCTGAGCAAAACTGAACGTACACGGACATTACTCTCTTTATTTATTCTGATCAACACTAAACTGACACACAATATTTTTAGTGCAACGCAATCTGACTTTCAACAATCCCTACAAAAGAATGGCCCTGACTAACAACAACCTATACCTTTCATGAATCACTTACCTCACAAAAATCTTCGTTACTCGAACTACTGCAATACAGCGAGCGCCACTACTGCCAGCTAAATAAAAAATTCTAACTACTGAAGGCACTAACTATTGATAGGCATAGTTAGCAAATGAAAGATTTTGATAGAGAACAAACAATGATTTACCTTAATAGTGTTCAAAAGTTATAATATATATATACATCAGTTCATGATATCCAGTATTACAAATTTACTCTTTCTGGCGGACACACCAACATAAAAACCTAGACAGCCTACTTACAGCAGTAGATAACTATTTTCATTTTGTATCGCAATCGATATGGAATCGTTGTAAGCGAAAGCTGATAGACCAAATGGTTCGTATTTGTGTTAGTCTAAGCGAGTAATAGTCGGAAAAGAGAATTTTTCACTTAGATTACGAATGTAACTAATCTTCTTGTTTTTCTTCTTTATCACTCAGCATGTCAAATGATGGCTCTCATAGACGATGCTGCTATTTATAGCACTGTATATCCTAGTGGTGATACTATCTGTCGATTGTGAGAACACATTTTGCAGTTCATTCTTCTTCTTCCTCATATCCACTTTTTCCTCTTCAGACACTACATGCTGACCACTATGTTTCGTTAATGTTAACGAGTAATTATTTCTTTACCACCGAAATCAACAAAATTTTCTTCTTGATCTCTTATTGAGGTACTTACGTACCTTACACGACTGGCATGTAAATGGGCGGATTTGGTGATACCAAAATCTTATATACTGCAGATACTGTAGACCAGAATTGATGTAACAAGCGTGTAGAGACAGCACTGTGAAATGAAACCCAAGGAATGTTACAAAAAACGCATAGGACGTTAACTTTCTGAATACTTAGTGGAAGTTCAGCTGTCTTTAAGATTTACTTTTCAGTTACATCTCTCTCAAAACCTAAAGCTGGGCCTATAGTATCATCAGGCTTAAAATCGACATTCACATTGTTCCACATCATTTGAAGGTTTTATCGTAGTTGATGTAAAATTTGACATTGTTTTTTTTTCGTTTCTTCAACTTCATCTCCTGTGTTTTGATATTGTATGACTCTGCCTTCCTCAGTGAGGGGGAAGTAATGTCATCTAGTTTACTAGTTCCATGTTTTAAAGTAACTAGGTTCAGACTTTCCAGATTACCTATCTGATCGCAGAAACAGAAGCTCTTGTTTTTCGGCGTAGTACTCGGTATGCAACTATAAGTAAATAATTTTAGTGAAGCAATTTCGTAAGTGTTATGAGACAAATTTAGTATGGGGATTTTGACAGCAGTTACAATTGAGTTTTTACCAGCTAACGTTAGACCCTGCTCGATGAGATCCATTGGGATTCTGTCAGTATTTCTTAAAAGACTTGCTAATTTAAATAGATTTCAGAAACTTTAATGGCTGATTAGAGCTCTGACTTTTGGGCGACTGAAACTTATTGTATTTATAGTTAATTACAATTTTTTTGAAATATCTCAGTATTTCCGCACGAGGCAAGAAGTTGCTGAAGCTATTGAAGTAATAAACATTACCCTTCTTCTTGTAAGAGACCCAATGTGAACTACACTCACTTACCATCTGGAGGTTAACAATTGCACTCTCTTACCTTGTAGGCATTTTGGGTAGTGTCTCTTATAAATACGGGGTGAGTCAGGAGGAAAGGTACACTTGACGGCAAAAAAAGTGGGTCACTGCCAAATGCAACCAACATAACGTAGCTGTGTTGCAGGTCCTCTAAACACCAAAACCCTGTGGGGTACAGTCATTTGACTACACACATTGGGTACCGCAAGAGACTACTAAGAGACCAAAGGTCTTTATGGCAGTCAGTCTAAGCGTCAACTAATATCGTCATACAAAATATATTAGAAAACACGTTCTTAGCGATGAGACATCCCATAACACTCATAAGCGAACTTTAATTACAAGTGACATTCCAAAAGTTCTGAGAAAACGGATTATTTTACATATATCGTACAGTAATCCTTAGTCAAAATTAAATACTTGAGACAATATATGGAGCTAAAAAGCTGTACAGCAATTGGAAAAAAGTTTTTCGCTCTCTAAAAGGTTTTCCATCCACGTGCTAAAGGTCGCTCAACGGCGAGTGTCTCTGGAAATTGGATATTGGACGAAACAGTAGAAAAACGCGATTAACGGCAACAAGCACTCTAAGGAAATCTCAACATTAACAGCGAATCACCAGTAATAGCATTGTTTTCGTAACACATCAACAGCTACATTTAAACAAATTTGAACTTTAAATGACATGACCAACGTCGTCGTTCTGGATCTGGATTCAAACCCAACACCTATAGCCATTGCTAACTAAGCTAAGCTTTGTTTGAACTTATTGAGACTGGATCACTTGGCATAAAGAGACGTGAAGTATAGACGTTTGCACCAGTATCAGTTATAAATTCAGATCCTGAAAATAAATGACGAAAATGTTTGTAGTGAACTGGGAATCCTGTCATAACAGTTACCATCCTGGGAACCAACCCCAACGACGTTTAATATGGTGTCATTGACAAGGAACAAGGTATGCTCATGTTTAAAATTGAAATGCCACCATGTAAAGCTTGTGACAGGGATACGAACCCAGCACCTAATCGGATTGTTAACGAAGTACAGTCATGCCCAAAAGTATCCGAACGACCTGGATTGCATTTCGCCTGATTCCCATGCAACCCACATAACGCAGCTGTCTAGCAGGTCCTCTAATCGCTCCTTGATACAGTCGCTTGACTATTGAAAATGGTTCCAACAAATCACCACTAGAAAACACTGCTCTGTATCGCAATAACTCAGGATGTAAAGTAATACCACGATACTAAAAATATCAGGAAACACCTCATCACAGATAAGACTGTCCTTAAGGCTTGTAAGCTCACATTTATTGCAATAACTGACATACCTGAAATGTTACCACTCTCATTATTACGTCAGATAGTTAATGCACGTAGTAAGTTCGTCGTATTCATGATTTCCTCTTTAAAGTAACATACCATACTTGTTATTTAACACAAAAGTCATTACAAATTTACGTTATTCACGAGCAGCTGGTTGCGAATATGTATGAACTTCAAATGACACGACGAACCGCCTCATTCTGCATATGGATTCAAACCCATATCATGCAAACTAAGATTTCGTGACTAACGGAAATTAACAGTCATTCCTGACTAGGCATAAAGAGAGTGATATACCTCGATTTTAGACAGTATCAGTTAACAAATATCAACTTTAAATTACATAACGTAAATATTTTTAACGGTCGCGAATTCCTACCCAGCATCTATTGTCCCCTGATAACGAACTACGAGAAATGTTAAATACTGCTTCTTCACAAGTAACTTACTAGAAATGCAGTGAGGTAAAGCTTTGTGTTGGGCAGGGATTCGAACCCAGAACCTAATCGGATTGTTATCAAAGCACAGTCAACTTTGACATATCGTATTTTCTCGGCAGTAGCTAGATGTATTAAATGAAATGACGAGACGAAACATTAATTTTTCCTTCCCAGGACTGAAACCCGGCACGTACCGCTGTTATATTCTAGAGAAAAGGAACGTTAAGTATGGGTTTGTTACACCAGCAGCGACATTTGAGCATGTTTGAACTAGAAATAATATGACGAAGTGTTCAGTGCTGACTGAGAATGGAACCCCAAACATATCGTTGTTGACTACACACAAAGAGAAGACACTTACCGAATTTTTCTCCACCAGCAGCTCGGAATAACATCCTTGAGCTTACAGTGATCTCGCAAATAGTTCTGTGTCTCACTGGGAGTCAAAAACGTCAGATATCGTTTGTGGTGATAACGAATGAAAATGCATTAAAAATAAAAATTATTATCCACCAGCAGATAGGTGTTCTCATGCTACAGCTTGATAATACATAGTGAAAAGTTTAGTGCTGGGCCAGGATTCCAACCCATTCATGCGCAATATGGGGAGATGTTGAGGAATCTGCAGTTTTGAACAAACAACAAAATGTAGTCGAGCTGTATTGTCACGAAGGGATCAAATTCCGCGTTAAGGGCGGTCTGAGTTGCATTGCCAGTTCAGAACTAATTTTATCGACATACAGAAGCTCAAATAAAAGATGGAATAAGTGTTCTGTGACCATACACAGGGTTTGTTTCGTCACTAGAAATAAATGACTAGTATAAGAAAGGTTACTGGTGATAGAGTTTCTACATGTCGCCACTCATTACTTTATTGTGGTTCACCTAACGTCTACTTGGTAGAGAAGGAATATCATGTTTAATGTGATTTTCGGACCACAATGCCATTATACCTTCTTCAGTTGGCGTAGCAAGAAGAGATTAGCATCTACCTCTCCCTATAAAAAAACATCGGCAGAAGTTGGAATTGAACCGAGACCAATATCATATGAAGCTATCATCAGCCCAACAGTCCACCGCACCCACTTCTCTACGCCTCATTTCTCTATCATAACACCGTTGCGGCACACAAGATGAGAATTCTGACACACAGGCTCCCTGTAGTTGTTTGCAGGATGTTCAGTACATTCATTTACTTGGTTGACCGAATCGCCATGAATTAGCTGCTTCGGCTACCCAGTGCATACTTCTGACTCTATTTTGTATTCACCGAAATAAAATAACGTAACTGATACCTACACAGAACTGCCAACAGTGTAGGATGCAGAAATTTAAATAGGAAGTGTTCCTTTTCCATTTGAGCTACTCTATTGCGCTATCTGTTTGTTGAAACCATCGTGCAGTGCAAAAGAAATGCTGTAACTGTCTGTCTCTCAGAAGTCTATATCCGGCCATATGCATTATCTCACAGCACTGTGGAATGCCGAAGTTCTGGAGGAACTGTTGTTCACTTCCAGAGGTGCTGTAGCTACGTCGCAGCTAGTAGCGTAACGGTAAGTGTTGCGCGCTGTTGATAAGACGTCGCGTGTTCTATTCCATTCACTACTACATATTTTTAAAACGCAATTCTGCTGTCTGCTGAAGTTATCAATTTAATGGAAGTTTTAACATAATTCTCTTCACTTCTCAACCCAAAATAGTCGCATGTGGAAAAAGGCTAACTTCTGCGTCATTTTGTTCTTCTCAGGTTTAATAGACGGCCAGGCAGCAGATGCGCTCGAAGCTTTTGTATTATGTATGGCGAGAGCGCATCGTGCCAAAATAGTCAGAAAAGTATTTTCTACATTAGCTGTCGTCTGGTAGTGGCATTTTACTCTTCTTCAAACCTTGTTTGACAGCTTTAACTCAGTTTTCTACATGCAAGTAATCAATAAACTGCACGTGCATTGTCAGACTGTTATAGATAACATCAGAGAATTCGCATATATCGTTGGTAATTAATATCTCTCTCATGTTTAGTATTGTTTTAACAACACTAAAAGAAACCTTACGAAAACTGTGCACTGTATTGTAAGAAATGAAATAAAACTACCCATGATAACCTTACGACGAAAGTCTGTTTTAACAAAACTGAGTATCTGTACACAAGCGTGCCTCTATATGCACGAATTAGTAAAACACTATTCACTTAGATTTCGATTGGGTCTGTGCTTAAACGGTATGCTGTGTCATACTCAACAGGTATGCAAACGTGGCATTTCATAAATAAAGTTACGTATTCCTAGAAACCCAAAATTTGCTTGTCAGCAGCGGAAAGAGGCGTTACCTGTTGTGCAGCATTGTAAGTTTTTCACAATTGCGCTGAACTGAAAGTATTTTCTTACGATTTGCTTATCGATGTTTGATCTGAGTGCTTGCAGCTCTTACACAGAAGGGATAAAAACGTTACATTCAGCGAGGCTCGAACCGCGAACCATAACAGTCGCCATTTCCCCAAGTCAGCACGTCAACACAGAGCTGGCGGATAGACATGGTTGGCGCCATCCTCTTACGAGGCCAATAGTGGCTAGAACTCGTATACCGCTTTTTAAAGGGCGAGATTAGTCGCGATTTCCACGTGCAACGACCTTCCTGGACTGAAAACCGTAAATTTTCAATCTTTTGTTACACCTCAAACGATAATAACTCAGATTATTCAATGGAAATGACAGGAAAAATGAAGTGAACTTTGAGGATTAATTCCGTGCACACCAGGAAGTAACTTGTCGATCACAGAGTTGCTAAACATACCCTGCCTTGTTGCGAAATCTCAGTTCAGAACCGGCAGGAAAAAGACGAACCGATGTGATCCTACAGCGGGCTGGAAAGTGACCATAGCCTCAAAGACGCGGCTGCTCCGGCCTGGAATACGTAATGCGTCTGATTCGCATTTCTGTAACTAGGTTTAGGGACTGGGGCTTAGTTGCTAATAATACTCAGAACTGACTGCTACTAAGCATCATAAATCAGTAACTCTCATAGTTGTTTTTATATTTCTTTCGTAACTGTATTCAAAACTAAGAAACTCATTCACGGACGTTTTCGTGACTCGCCGATAGTCGAGCACAACAAACAAATAAAAATAAAAAGAGACTGTGGGTGTGTGTGTGTGTGAGAGAGAGTGTGTGTGTGTGAGAGAGAGAGAGACAAAGGGAGGGGGAGAGAGAAAGATAGGGTAAAAATTGTTGTAAAGAAATTGAATACTGGTATGTAAAGAAATCTTTCATTTAAATAACTCGTTCCACATCATTACGAAATGTCGTATTCATGCTCTATGGAACAAGTATTAATCTAATCTAATCTAATCATATCATATTGATGACTATCCATGAAGAGTCATGAAGTACCGAAATTTTCGCCTATAGCAGTAACCAAATCTAAACTTAAAAATAAAAGACGACAGTTTTTGTAATAAACCGGGACTCCTATCAAGACCCTTTCATCCCTGTTAACTAACTATGAAAGATGTCTGATATACCTCAGTTCAGAAGTAACGAAGTGTGTATGAATTGAAAGATGAAGCGCATGATGTGAAGTTCTGCGACGGAGATACGAACCCAAGACGTAATCGGATTGTTAACAAAGTAAAATCAAATGATACGTATCGGTTTTCCTTTCCAGCTACTAGGTGTTCAATCTAAAATAAGGACACAAATTTTTGTGCCTGAGCGACAATCGAACCGCACTCCTATCATTCTTCTTTATTGTCCACGAATATTGCTTAAGTATCAATTGCTTACTCACCAACATTAAGATGTGTGCGTGTTTGTCCAGAAATTGTTGGCAATGAACAGACATTAAAAATGCACGTCAATTTTCACTAGCAGGCCGGTGTGCACGTGATAGGGCTTGAAATGAAATTATGAATATTTTTGTACTGGATCAGGATTCGGACCCACATATTTACCTTTGGAGGAGACCTAGAGAAGAGTGGAGTCTTGGGAAAAGGAATGAAATGATTGAACTATACTGTTCCGAGAGATTCAGATCCTCGAAAGAGGAGATACGAATTCGAATCACAGTCCAGCACCAAATTTTTCAACGTCTCTAGTTCAATCAAGTACAAGTAAAATAAGAGCCCTGTTCCTTTAGGCGGCTATCAGTTCATCAAATAAAATAAAATTTTCTAATGTAAGTAAGTTTACTGCTAAAAAGTATTTCTGTTTACCCTGACCTCCACCTATGTCATTTTCCAACGTAAACCGGCTCTGCCCAGTTGGGAATGAAGGAACGTGATGTTTAATGAGGATTCTGGATTATAACAGCTTTCTCTTGAGGTTACCAGAGGTAAAGTAAATCTGTTGGTGCCTATTAAAAGTAAATGCCTGAACCCACGCATTGCACTTGTGATAGTTCGTTCCACCAGACCATTGTGGCCACATTTCCCAGCCCGAGGAGTGTGCTGTAACGGATGATGTGCTTAGCTTACTAAACTAGCCACGGTGGAAAAAACGCGAGTCTGTTAAATGGTTAAGTAGAAGCAAGCTTCTGACATGGAGGTTATGCTATTCTCATCTCAGCTGGATGTAAAGACTCTTCTAGGCGTCATAGCCTCGATTTGAAGCCATTTTGAAATTTTCACTAATTCAGGAAATTTCTTAGTTCCAGAAAATCCACTGTGAAATGTGAAGTTACTGGATAATTCGATTATCACCGACATTATTACTATCATTTTCTTCATACCGCTGCTGGAACACATGTGCTTGAAGATCATTTAAGTCCTTTTGTTCATTATAGAAGTAGTTGTCCAAGAACAAGTTATTTCCCTGTCTACGGAATCCTTTTCATGTTAATATCAAACATCAGCAAATTACTCGTAGATCACATTAAAACTAAAGTAATTGAGGTAGACGTTACTTGATAACGAAAACGCGCTGCCTTTCTTCATTTACTTGCGCCTAGAAATTGCTGTCGAATACTGCCAAACCAAAAGCCAAGGGATCTTACTGCCTTCCAATATACGTCGCTGTCGGTTCTTCCATATGATTTGGTCGACGTGACCTGTTTCAAGTTGTGTATGACACAGAATGTTTTAGAAAATCAATAGTTTGCAATAAACAGAAAGATTTTCATTCTAAACTATCCAAGTCCAAAATTTTCGCAATATTAATTCAAATTTAATATCCGCTTCCATAATGTAAGGAAAGTATTTCACAGTTGAAAAACCCGCATCCGACTCACTGTCCTGACACTTAGTCGCTGGCCATAAATTCTAGCTCAAAGTGACGCCAGTTTAAGTAACCTAATGTAGCGAAGACTGTTTGCCAGTGCTCTTTCTCACTGGAAAATATGCAATTCACTCATTGGTCTCCATAAGTACACTACAACAGTAATTTCTGTGTGTATGCAATGCATACGGATTGTAGAATTTAGTGGTGCACTCTCTCCCACTTCTGTATACAATATGCCTGACCTAAACGGGCCCTTTATCATTACAGGCCTTGGGCGGTGCAACATCATACTGACAACAGTAATGTGCTTATATTGACAACCTCACTGTTCGTTTTACCTAATTTTGTAATCATTTTAATAAAACAACACGACCTTTCAGTGGGAGACATTTCGTCCCTTTTTTCCTTCTGTGAAACTTGTCAGTAAGCTTTTTGCCTTCCAACCAGCGAAATGCGGCAGAAGACGGACGGTAAACGATTCGCAAATCACTATTTAGTGCCGTTAAGACGATTTGTTTAAACATTGGCGTAGCTGAAGGAATTTAGTTTCTTCTTACATCGTTTTGTGCAGCAACGTTCACAAATATCTGAAATAGGAAAAGCTCTTTATCCAGATACGAAGGTTGTAAAATAGACTTCCCACAGTTTGTGTCAGATCGATCTTTTAGTCTGATACCATTGCGTAAGTATTTTGTCTAAGAGGTATCACAAGTAGTGTTCCTGTATCTGTGGGAGTAATTGGTTGAAAACGAGTTTCACACCAATGGGTACAGTGAAACGTCCCCTTTTAACAATTTTTTTACAACTGTGCTTAACCTGACACACAATATTTTTTTTTTTTTTAGCGCAACGCAATCTGACTTTCAAAATCTCTAGAAGAGAATGGCCCTGACTAACATTAAACTATCTCTTTCACAAATCACTTACCTCACAAAAATCTTCGCTGCTCAAGCTACTGCAATACAGCGAGCGCCACTACTGCCAGCTAAATAAAAGATTCAAACTATGGAAGGCACTAACTACTGATAGGGATAGTTAGCAAATCAAAGATATTAATAGAGAACAAACAATGTATTTACCTTGATATCATGACAAATTACAAAACTGCGCCATCTCTCTCCCCACATCCACCACTGCTGGCGGCACACCTCCAACTGCCCAGCGCTACGCGCTGTTCACAGCCAGCTGCCTAACACTACAATGGTTGAGTATTACAACAATGCAAAGCAGCCACAGACTGCACACGGCACAGCCGGTGATTTTCATACTGAGGTGGCGTTATCAATAAAAAAACCTAAACAGCCTACTTACATAGCCCCCATGCTCCCCACAAAAAAATTTTACAAATTTTGTTGGGCACTGGCCAATACATATTTGTTAAAATTTTTTTTCACAATTACAATAACAAAGAAATCAAATGCACACACTTATTGATACAATGTTGGTCAAAAGCTGAAATTTTCTCACAGTCCATAAAGACAGTCCTGATCATTCATCACATTGCAGTGTTTTTCTCAAAGTCTGAGCAGTAAAAGAAAATGCACACGGAAGTAGTGGATTTCCATGCAGTCTTGAAGAAGTCGTGTCCTTCCAACGGAAAGACAGTGCTGACTCTTGAAATGCAGACAAGTAATGGGCCACAACAGAGTAAACCCACAGCGGAGTCAGTCGAAGTTTTGAAGACTAGTGGTAGGTAGGTCATCACAGAACAGACCCACTGCAGTCCTGGTAGAGATTACGGTATCGGTGGGCCACCAGAGGTGCAGACCCACTGCAGTCCTTGTAGAAATAATGGTATTGGTGAGTCATCAAAGGTGCAGACCCACTGCAGTCCTTGTAGAGATAATGGTACTGGTGAGTCAGCAAAGACGCAGACCCACTGTAGTCCTTGTGGAGACGGCCAGCAGCCATCTGTTGCGACTGTGCAGGTGCACAATCACCATCGAAGAGTCTTGCGGATAATGTAGCAAGTCCATAACCACCACTTGTGCACTCACAAAGTTTTTGGAATTGTCCTCAGAACCAGCAATGCTGTTATCCAGTCCCTTGCTGAATTATTAACACACGTGCAAACACTAACAGTCCCTACTTCTCACATATTGTCCATATACTATGACCAATAGAAACGTGTGCAGTGAAATGTAACTTACAAGTTACTTAATTTGATGACCTGGTGTCAATTACAATTTTATAACATAAGAACACAATAACAAAGGTACAAAACACATCATTCAAGAACATAACAATACAAATAACAGTAGCGGTAATAGGGGCTTTACAAAAGAATAGAAATAAACATATACATCAGTGTTACAGGAATTATGACATAATTTCATACATAAAAGATCAGAATAACTTTTGAAACATCAACTTCACACCTAAGCATTAACACAGAACAGATAAATGTCTAATCATCTTTACAAAGTAAATAACATATTACCAATGCAAATTATATTTGAGGATCACAGTATTCCTCATCATAGTGAATGTAGCTTAGTATTAGAAGAAGAAAAAATTCTATGAAACTACACAAAGACAGGAAGAAAACAAATACACAAGGGTACACAAACACATAGTGGGATAACACAATGGAAAGGACAGGGTTCGTTTTCAGTGTAACTTTTGGTACTGCAGTCCAACCCAAAACTTCATTCCATAGATCTTTCGTCTTATTTCCACATTTGTTTCCACCAAAAAAATCCTATTCAAGCATGCTTTCTGTATATATATATGTTCACATATTTCTTACCTCATTATTTATTTTCCATTATCTTACTTCATCATTTATTTCCAAGAAAATCCTACCTAAACCTGTTGTCCCTAAACCCTACTTTTTTTTGGTTCATATCCTATTTCAAAATACTGTTTTGGCCAAACCATTTTCTTATAGATTTTCAATGTATTTCTTCCAATTCATCATAGTTAGTTTCTTATATAGTCTACCCCCTCTTAAGCTAACTTAAATCTACTGAGCTCAGATATATATACCAAGGGACGAGGCAATGCAGCATCACATAAAACAATTAATATAAACAGCAATGAAAAAAAAAAACGCAGATTTGCGAAGCAAGCTGTATTAAGAAATTAGCAAAGCAATTGTAATATTACAACTAATCTAAGGCAATGTGCAGCAAACAATAAAAATATAAAAATAAATCATTAGTAAAACTGGCTTAACAGAATAATACAAAATCAAATTCAATAACACTATGCCTGGCGAACAGCAGCAACTTATACCTAAATATGACATAGCTCAAGCAGAAAAAATAGTACACTAAAGATAACAATGCAGATAAGGGAAATGTATAATCACATCTTAATGTCTAAGTAATTAAAGTGGTGCACCACAAAAACTAATTCTACAAAAAATTACTCAGTAGTTGAAAAGAAAATTATGTATGCAGTTCCTGGTATTAGTCCCTTCTTATTGTTCTTTCCATTCCAAGAGCTCCTTTTTCGAAGAATGTGGATTACAAAATTATTATTTAATAGATCTGCAGACAGAAAATATTTATATTAGTACATCTATAAAATTTTATTTTAACCAGTGCTGCAGTGCAGCTAGAAACTAGATATTAAACAAAATGGGCAAAGCAAGGCGTGAAACGTCATTCACTAGCCATATGGCATTTCTCTCAATTAGCACGACATGCTGCAGTGCAGCTAGAAACTAGATATTAAACAAAATGGGCAAAGCAAGGCGTGAAACGTCATTCACTAGCCATATGGCATTTCTCTCAATTAGCACGACAATAGCCATGAAATGTTGCCATGCTTTCTACAAAGGAACTTCAATAGCGATTATAATGGCCTCTTTTTTCTTCTACCTGTGCCGCTGGAAGGCTAATGGTTTTTTTTTGTTCGGGCGGCTGTCGCCCAGGTGTCTGACACAGCTGTGTGCCCACGACGTATTACGTGCAGGTGGTCACTTAACTTTCGTACGGAAATATTTACGACAGCAGTTTCCGCTACAATGGCAGTCTTAAATAAAAATATTTCACAGGTCAAGAATTAGCGTTGCAAACCTGTAAAAACAAAATCCTATGAATATAACAGTGTCCAAAAAATTTTCGTCGGCATTGTGATACATTCACGCATTTACACACATTTCATAACTCTTAAAGTACGATCTTGGTTTCCAACAACCTTTTCCACAAATCAGAGTGCCCTAATCACTATTCATTACTCCTTACCTTATTACACATGTATAAATTCGTCGACGCTTCTTCAATACTTCATCATTAGATACATAGCATAATCAAATTCTTCATATAACATTAGCTTATTAATCATAAACATACCTCAACAACATAATACACATCGTCGTCGTAAAAAATAACATCATAACACCTCAGTCAAATCTCAAAATCGTCGTAGCTTCCTCCAATAGTTTCAAAACCTAAAAAAAATTCTCTGCTCATTTCAAAAGTGTCATCTGCCTCAAACGTACTTTAAAATCATGATTCCATACCAAACACATCATTCAAAGCTCACATTGTATCACAATGGTTCCGAAAAAATATGAACAGTTTACAAAGTACAGACAAAATACAATTTCATACGTATGAAGTTATTCAACTGTGTAATTACGTAAACATCTGTCACTGACGTAGTAAAAAAAATGTTTGTCTCTCTCAGTTAAATGATCTGATAGCTGTGTAATACTGTGTTGGAGAAATATGGTACCGATGTGTAAAGTTGTATAAGCAAATACCATATTAGCTAGGGTTCCTTGTGGTTGCCACACACATGGTACACAAAGTAAGCGTGTACCCCCCTGAGGATTAATGTAATTATACCCTCAGGTGTTACAGATTACAGCAATGGAATGAAATGTATCACGGAAAACCTTCTTTGTAATTAAAAAATCTTTAAAAGTAAGTGTTTTAAGTATAAGATTAATCACTCAAATACGTGTCCTGTAGCGCTAAATGTGCGTCTTGTTGCAACATAATCTCTGTGGCAGTGTCGTAGTTATCGTCTTCCGAAAGCTAAGTTCTGCAGAAGTCAATGTACTTACCTCATGATAAACAAAAGTGAAATGCTTTGCGTATAGATATCTTAGTTATTACGCTTATTGCCGTGATGAGGAAAGTACTGTACTGTAACGTATTGTTGTGCTACGAAAAAGGCTGTCTCATTGTTGCTATACCACAAAAGTTACTACTAAAACATGTTTTAATTTCTTGAATAATGCCGAAAAACTGTGCAGATATAAAACAGATACACCGCAAAAGCAACATTGTAAATTGTCACTCATTAGTAACGTCGTGATAAAATCCTGTAGCTGTCACATAAACTAACCACTGTGTCATCTAGTATCTCTCAGAAAGCACTTTAAATCCAGAATGTATTTTCAAATAAACCAAAATGTTGCATTAAAATCTCAAGTTAAAAAAGCACATTATCTCTCAATAAACGGTGTTACATGTGAAATGTGGTGTAAACCTTTGCTCTTCCTAGTACGCAGAGTTTCAACTTTAACGCAATTATCAAGTGGTATACGTCGGTAAAGAATACTGGAATTTTTCTCAAGGTTAGCGTCTGTGTTATTTTTCTCGGAGCCAGCGGGCGCACGCGGCTGCCTGCTGTGCGAGTCATTGTCTGTTTCTTTGCTGGCGCGCGTCGTTATTCGGATTAGGAGACCGAACTTCTACAAATTCGCCTTGCCGAGAGGGCCCAGCTCTGTTTGAATCCCGCCAGTTCTGATGCAATTCAGGTCTGTCGTTACGATCACATCGTCTGTCGTCATGTCGGTAGTTTCTGTGGTTTCTTTCTTGTCGGTTAAGTGGTGGAGAATTTCTCCCTGAATCGTAACTGCGCGCTGGACCGTTGCGTCTAAAGTTATTCTGTCCCTCGTAATAATAATTGTTTTGGTTCCCATATTGTCTGTTTCTCTGATTGTCTCTGTGATAGTCATTACCGCGGAGAGGTGATCTTTCCCTGTAATTATTACTACTCTGCCAACGGTTGTTATACGGGTGGTGTCTGTTTCGGTCACGATTTGTGTTGTGAGAATAGCCTTGTCGCGTCCAGTTATTATTTCTTTCATCGCGGAATTGCGACGGATGTGATCTGTAATTGTTGTGCTCGTGCGTTCCGCAATTGTCAGTGTCAATTTCCAGTTCTTGTAAGAGTCCTTGAAATGCTTCAATGTCGTCTTTGCAACGTCCTGCCAAAATAATGTGTCGCAAATGTTCAGGCAGTTTGATTAAGCAAATGCGGATGAGTTCTGAGGGGCTGTATGGGTTTGACAGGTACTGATTCTTGTGCAACATGTCTTCAAAATATTTCACAAGACTGGAGAATTCAGATTGTTCGAAATGTTTCATCATTATGATGCCATGTTTTACTCGGTCTTGTGTGGTTTGAGACCAATATGCTGAGAGGAAGGCATGGTAAAATTCTCCTTCACTATGACAATCGTGAATGACCGAACGCATTCTTACAGCTGGTTCATTCTCTAAATAGCCACACATAAATTCTAATCTGTGTTCTAATGACCAGTTGGGGGGAAAACAATGAGAGAATTGATCGAGCCACGCTTGTGGATGAATGTCGTTGGCAGAATTCTTAAACGTTTTGAATTTACGTGTAGTAATGAACAGCTTATAGTCAAAGTCATCATGTCGGCGAGTCGCATATCGCTCATTGTTAGGTCGTGTCGGCCGTTCCATCTCAAAATTCGGTGCGCATTGCCAGTTTCTTTCATAACTTCCGAAATGCCCTGTGTTATTATTTTGTGGCTGTTCCGTATTTCTAAGTCCCTCTTCCCGTGTTGGGGCGCGAGTGTCCTCTGAAATACGTAATTCTTGTATTACCTGTGTCAGCTGATCTTGTACTTCGCGGATTTCTCTTTTGTACTGTGTATTGATTTGATTTTGATTTTGTTTGAATTTTCTAATTTGTTCATACTCTTCTGTGTCAGTGAAGGCTACAGGTCTTGTGCCATTCAGATCATCATCTACCTTTGTAGATAAGTTAGTGACCTGATCCGAAAGTTCGCCTACTTTCTCCGATAGTGAACACATTTCCTCAGTGTGTTTTTCTGAACCAAGTTTCAGAGTGTCCATTTGTGTTGAAATCGAATCTACTGTGTCCTTCAAGTTTTCCTGAGTTTTTGCAAGTTGCATAACCGAATCGGTAGATGCAACTGAGTCAAATTTAGCTTGCAAGGTCTCATGATTTTCATGAACAGTAGTTTGCAGTTCTTTTATGGCTGCTTCGTGATTCTGTAGTGCATTTTCATGACGCGAAAAAATAGGTTGGAAATGCTCACAAATTTGTGTTTTTACGTCATTACAGACTTTTTGACATTTCGATTCAATGTGATGTAACTCATTAGTTAAATCCTCACGTGTTTGTTCAAGTGTGGTGTCTAACTTTTTGAGATTTTGTTCCACTGTGTCTAACTTTCGAAGATTTTGTTCCATTGTGTCTAACTTTTGAAGCTTTTGTTGTGTTTGTCCCATTTGTTGTATTAATTGTAATAACAATGCACTGATGTCTGGAACATGTTCCTCAGTGCTTTTCGGCAGTGAATTTGCACCGGAAACATTCAAATTTTGACAAGCAGAAAATGTGTCTTGACTTATTTGAGAAAACGGTGAGGATCCAAAACCTGAATCTACAGTATTTGCGAGATCGTGTCGCGTCATTTCGGATTCCTGAGCCGAGCTATTGCCGACCGATCGATCGATAATGCTTCCCTCTTCACTAATTGTTTCACTGTCCACGCCATTGTTTGAAACCCGCTCCATTTCCCTATGCGCAATTACCAAATTACTACTATTAACATTAGTTAATTCATTATTCTGCGGCGCTAACATATTGCTTTCGTCTTCACTGTCATTTCTCCATTTACTTTGGAGCCTAGTGTTACGTTTTTCACACGCCATTATTGTCACAGTATTTCACAAGACAACACAGAAAAACTCAATTTGAAGAGCAAAAATAAGAGAACACATTAACATAACACTGAAAATAATATCTAGTTAATTGCAGCTGCGAAATACTTGGTGCAAATCTACATGCATACCACAACTGTTTTACTGTACAACAATGAAAAACTACAACTACAATGGAAATTCTCTCTACAATTACGCGCTAGCAATAAACAAAATCTACACTAATTACACAAACTACGAGAAAAAATCAGAAGATTCCAGTGAGGTATCCTCGGCTAAGGGTAGACATATGAAACGTCCCCTTTTAACAATTTTTTTACACAACTGTGCTTAACCAGACGCACAATATTTTTTAGCGCAACGCAATCTGACTTTCAACACACAATGTTTTGTTAGCGCAACGCAATCTGACTTTCAAAATTCCCTATAAAAGAATGGCCCTGACTAACATTAAACTATCTCTTTCACAAATCACTTACCTCACAAAAATCTTCGCTGCTCAAGCTACTGCAATACAGCGAGCGCCACTACTGCCAGCTAAATAAAAGATTCAAACTATGGAAGGCACTAACTACTGATAGGGATAGTTAGCAAATCAAAGATATTAATAGAGAACAAACAATGTATTTACCTTGATATCATGACAAATTACAAAACTGCGCCATCTCTCTCCCCACATCCACCACTGCTGGCGGCACACCTCCAACTGCCCAGCGCTACGCGCTGTTCACAGCCAGCTGCCTAACACTACAATGGTTGAGTATTACAACAATGCAAAGCAGCCACAGACTGCACACGGCACAGCCGGTGATTTTCATACTGAGGTGGCGTTATCAATAAAAAAACCTAAACAGCCTACTTACAACAGTACTGATAAATATTCAGAATGATTGTCAACCTAAGTCTGCGTTCATCCACAAACAGAGGCGTATTTGTAATATTGAAGCTAGACTAGGTATCCTTGTCTTCCTTGAGTGGGCATTGGAAGGCGTTTACACACACGTATAAGAGGGTAATCCCAAAGGTAAGGACTCCTAAGGGACACGCAAGTGCCAACGCAGGCTCAAACGAGATATCCTTAATTTTAATGACAAGCAGAAACCACAGTGTTGGCTGCATGATGGCAAGGTGGTAAGGAGCAAGACTACGGATACGAAGGTCTCAGGTTCGATCCCTCACCAGTCACTCGATTTTTATGTGCCGTTTTACACATATTTCCCCTGGGGCAGTGTTTATTGACTTGAAAAATCCAGAGTTGCACTGTGGTCCGAAAGCCACGTAAAACTGTAGGTTCCCCTATTAACTGGCTAGGTAAGTCAACTCAAAGGTCGGATGAAAGCAGCAGCATACCACCTCCAACAAGTCCGTGCCTATTAAAGCACTGTGGTGTTCAAACCACTCTTGCGACTGGTGACTGCTTTTTTTCTATGGGTTCCAAAACTAATGATCTTCGGGTTATTAACATTTTTGTGTTTTCATGCTGTAGCTTTGATACCAGTAAACGTACGTAACCGGCCGAGCACTGTCACTGTTGGAGTTGTCAAGGTGGTAGACGACGATGCTGTCGTCCCCAGTTACAATTTTTGTCATGGCTATGTTTCAGTCGAATACCTCTATGGGCCTTTCTGCGTATTTCAAGGTATACTTTCATACACTTGGTACGCTTCCAAATAGACATCTGATAGATCTGTATTTAGCAACATGAATCAGATATGTTTTCCGTGCAATACATCGGACAACACGTCAGTGCAGCGAGATTTCGTTTATGTGTTGCGCATGGTGCAAGAAATATTTGTGTTTTGCTTGCTTCTGTGATAGGTTTCGCCCCACAGAATGCGAGAAAGCTCACGAATAGACTGTCAATAACTGGAATTACGCAATAACACACTTAAAAGTTGTATTTTTGCATTATGTATCCCGATGAAAATAACTGTAAACATGTTAAATGCCTACTTGCTTATTATCGCGCTTCTCGATGCTTTCCTCAAAAAATTAAAAAGAGAGAGAGAGACAGAGAGAGAAAACAGAAACGTATTTCAAATATCAGCTCAGTGACGCCATGTTCGTCTCGTGATGTAAAGCAAGGATAGCTGATAGGTAATATCCCGTTGTACTAGCGATATGTATGGCTACAGGGTTCTTTGTTTCCTCTCTGCAAACAACTAGAACAGAATTCAGTAACAAAGTGGTAAGAACACCTACTCAGTGCGCCAATTAAACACTCAGCCATTCTTGGTTATTTTGTTAATCGTCTGTAATGGAGTAAACATCCTTGATTATTGATTTGTAAATACTACCGTTGTTATTGTTATTCGTCACCCCACAACAGCTTTCCAATCACTCATTGCCGCCGATGCACGTAAAGAATGGATCAGGATGAATGGAATGTGGGATGTTTCGTCACGGAGAATATACACATTTATCTCGGCGTCCTGTGTCAGGGTAATATGAAAATCTCAATAAGAAAAGACGACAATACCACCCAACTATTTCTGTCCACTTAACACCATGACGACAGACAAATTGGCGTCTCACTGTATTTTGATTATAATACGTTAGGCTTTTTGCGATTTCATTTTAATACCTCATGGGGGCAGGCACTATGTTTTCCTTTTTGAACACCGAAAAATAACACACAAAGATAGTAGATAGAAGGATACAAAGAAAAAATCAGACTCATGGGTGTGGATCCCGTTCATCATAAGAAGACTACACAAGAGGGAAACATTACGAAAGCAATGAATACGCTGGTTAGTATACATTATTTGTATAGATCTGAAGATCAAAAAGCGCAGATCAGCACAGTGCCCGCATCTGCACTTTAGTTTCTGTCTTAATGGGCATAATTTTTAGTTTCTTCTCTTCTGAATTATCAAATGAATTGATCATTACGTGGTACAGAATAATTATGTAACTGTGTTTCTTACAGCTTCCATTCGCACCAACATATTTCTACATTCTCGTGCAATTCTTGAAATTCTACTTTTATGATCACAAGACTGCACATAGATGCAATCGATTTCGAGGTGCAAAGTGTTTGTTATCTCACTTTTCGTGACAGGTTGGCAAAGTTGATTTCCAAAAACTTTTTGTTGTACTGAAATAATCTTTTGTAACAAAGTAACAAGGTAAGTGTTTTATTCGTATATATTTTGTGAGAAACTGTAATCGTGATGGAAGATTACACACCTGAATGTTTGACACAGCTGGTAGGAGAAAACGCTGCATATTAACCAAACCCCGCGCCTCCTTTCCGTATCCTCCTATGACAGGAGCACAGGATTCTCCTCCTGTAACGCTACAGAGCTGTTCCTAGCATAGCTGAGAATTGGCAACACCGTCACAAACATTTGGCAACACTTTGACAGTGCAATCACTTCCGCGTATGGTACTGAACTGACTCGCTAAATTCACTTAATATTCCCTTTCCATTTGAATGACTGGTGGTATATAATCCTCACGTAAACTAAGACACTGAGACAGAAATTACAATTTTTTGACTAAAGAAATGCTATTCTTCACATAAGTGACAACCTTTAATATCTTTCACGATGCGTTATGAGGCTGAGCGACCAATACCATGACGAGAGTGGGGTGCTGGCCGCAGTGTGTTCGTAGCCCCGTGGTACCGCCCGTGTCTCGTGTTGCAACGGTTAAGAAAATCTTCAGTGATAACCGTGGTAGGGGCAGCGAGTGCGAGCTTTTTTTTTGTGTATTATTTCATGGAGCTGCGAATTCCCAGAAAAAATTCCGTAACAAAATCAGAAGAAAACCTTTACACATCAAATCCTCTTGGCAGCTCGACTCAGTAAGTTGTGTTTATGGTCGTAGATCTCGGCTTTCTGACTGCCAAGCTGCTATACAATACAAGCGTCTCTGAAGAAATTCGAATTGACCGTCAACGATACGAAATTCAATAATGTTGTTCACTTAAGACTCCCATGCCAGGGTGATAAGTATGAAAGAAATAAATTGATTAGAAAATCGCAAGAAAATACTTTCGGCTGAAAGTGCAATGGTGAAAAACTTACAATGCTGCTTAACAGGTAAGGCCTTTTTCCGCTGCTGACAAGCAAATTCGGGGTTTCTAGGAATACGTAACTTCACTTATGAAATGCCACGTTTGCATACCTGTTGAGTATGACACAGTGTACCATTTAAACACAGACCTAATCGAAATCTAAGTGAATAGTGTTTTACTTATTCGTGCAGATAGAGGCACGCTTGTGTACAGATGCTCAGTTTTGTTAAAACAGACTTTCGTCGTAAGATTATCGTGGGTAGTTTTATTTCATTTCTTACAATATAGTGCACAGTTTTCGTAAGGTTTCTTTAGTGTTGTTAAAACAATACTAAACATGAGAGAGAAATTAATCATCAACGATATATGTGAATTCTCTGATGTTCATGGCGATTCGGTCAACCAAGTAAATGAATGTGGTGAACATCCTGCAAACCACTACAGGGAGCCTGTGTGTCGGAATTCTCATCTTGTGCGCCGCAACGGTGTTATGATAGAGAAATGAGGCGTAGAGAAGTGGGTGCGGTGGACTGTTGGGCTGATGATAGCTTCATATGATATTGGTCTCGGTTCGATTCCAACTTTTGCCGATGTTTTTTTTTTTTTTTTTTTATAGGGAGAGGCAGATTCTATTCTCTTCTGGCTACGCCAAGTGAAGAAGGTATAATGGCATTGTGGTCTGAAAATCACATTAAACATGATATTCCCTTTCTACCAAGTAGACGTTAGGTGAACCACAATAAAGTAAGGAGTGGCGACATGTAGAAACTCTATCACCAGTAACCTTTCTTATACTAGATTTTTATTTCTAGTGACGAAACAAACCCTATGTATGGTCACAGGACACTTATTCCATCTTTTATTTGAGCTTCTGTATGTTGGTAAAATTGGTTCTGAACTGGGACAGCTCGACTACATTTTGTTGTTTGTTCAAAACTGCAGATTCCTCAACATCTCCCCATATTGCGCATGAATGGGTTGGAATCCTGACCCAGCACTAAACTTTTCACTATGTATTATCAAGCTATAGCATGAGAACACCTATCTGCTGGTGGATAATAATTTTTAGTTTTAATGCGTTTTCCTTCGTTGTCAACACTAACGATATCTGACATTTTTGAATCCCACTGAGACACAGAACTATTTGCGAGATCACTGTAAGTTCAAGGATGTTATTCCGAGCTGCTGGTGGAGAAAAATTCGGTAACGGTCGTCTCTTTGTGCCTAGTCAACAACGACATGTTTGGGGTTCGATTCTCAGTCAGCACTGAACGCTTCGTCATATTATTTCTAGTTCAAACATGCTCACATGTCGCTGCTGGTGTAACAAACCATACTTAACGTTCCTTTTCTCTGGAATATAACAGCGATACGTGCCGGGTTGGAGTCCTGGGAAGGAAAAATTAATGTTTCGTCTCGTCATTTCATTTAATACATCTAGCTACTGCCGAGAAAATCCGATACGTCAAAGTTGATTGTGCTTCGATAACAATCCGATTAGGTTCTGGGTTCGAATCCCTGTCCAACACAAAGCTTTACCTCACTGTATTTCTAGTAAGTTACTTGTGAAGTAGCAATATTTAACATCTCTCGTAGTTCGTTAAAAGGGACAATAGACGCTGGGTTGGAATTCGCGCCCGTTAAAAATGTTAAGTTATGTAATTTAAAGTTGATATTTGCTAACTGATACTGTCCAAAAATGAGGTATATCACTCTCTTTATGCCTAGTCAGGAATGACTGTTAATTTCCGTCAGCCACGAAATCGTAGCCTGCATGATTGGTTCAAATGGCTCTGAGCACTATGGGACTCAACATCTGAGGTCATCACTCCCCTAGAACCTAGAACTACTTAAAAGTAACTAACCTAAGGACATTACACACATTCATGCCCGAGGCAGGATTCGAACCTGCGACCGTAGTAGTCACGCGGTTCCGGACTGGAGTGCCTAGAACTGCACGGCCACCGCGGCCTAGCCTGCATGACCTGGTGGTGGTGGTGGTTAGTGTTTAACGTCCCGTCGACAACGAGGTCATTAGAGACGGAGCGCAAGCTCGGGTGAGGGAAGGATTGGGAAGGAAATCGGCCGTGCCCTTTCAAAGGAACCATCCCGGCATTTGCCTGAAACGATTTAGGGAAATCACGGAAAACCTAAATCAGGATGGCCGGAGACGGGATTGAACCGTCGTCCTCCCGAATGCGAGTCCAGTGTGCTAGCCACTGCGCCACCTCGCTCGGTCCTGCATGACCTGGGTTTGAATCCATATGCAGAACGAGGCGGTTCGTCGTGTCATTTGAAGTTCATATATATTCTCAACTAGCTGCTCATGAATAACGTAAATTTTTAATGACATTTTGTGTTAAATAACAAGTATGGTATGTTACTTTGAAGAGGAAATCGTGAATACGACGAACTTACTACGTGCATTAACTATCTGACGTAATAATGAGAGTGCTAACATTTCAGGTATGTCATTTATTGCAATAAATGTGAGGTTACAAGCCTTAAGGACAGTCTTATCTGTGATGAGGTGTTCAAAATGGCTCTGAGCACTATGGGACTCAACTGCTGAGGTCATTAGTCCCCTAGAACTTAGAACTAGTTAAACCTAACTAACCTAAGGACATCACAAACATCCATGCCCGAGGCAGGATTCGAACCTGCGACCGTAGCGGTCTTGCGGTTCCAGACTGCAGCGCCTTTAACCGCACGGCCACTTCGGCCGGCGATGAGGTGTTCCCTGATATTTGTAGTATCGTGGTATTACTTTACATCTTGAGTTATTGCGATACAGTGCAGTGTTTTCTAGTGGTGATTTGTTGGAACCATTTTAAATAGTCAAACGACTGTACCAAGGGGCGATTAGAGGACCTGCAGCTGTCTAAGCTGCGTTATGAACGTCGCATGGGAATCAGGTGAAATGCAATTCAGGTCGTTCGGATACTTTTGAGCACGTCTGTACATAAAATCAGCAGTTAAATAGCAAATGTTTTCACCAATAGCGAAATGCTGGAACCTTAATTGACGATAGAACTGCTTTTACCTGACTGGGATTCGAACCCAGCATCTAGCACCGTCGTTTTCTCGCAAGGAACAGACGATAAATAGCTATTGTCGGTTCACCAGTAGCGAGATGGGCGCATGTTTAGCTAGACATCAGGCGACGAAAAGTTCTGTGCTGAATGGATTTCAAACCCCGCACACGTGGTCATGAAGAAACTTCAACTATCAATAATAGCTAGGAATGGCATGTTTGCACTTTCATTGATGTGATGGAAAAGACTCTGCTGGCTATAAGTTGAATCCACAACATGTCGTCTTTGGTGATCACAACGAACGCAACGTCATTCCCAAATCCATTTTCACCAGTAGGATGGAGAGGAATGTTTGAACTTGAAAAGCTGTAAGGAAACGTCTGATCTTGTAATGTTGTGATAAAAAGCTCATCATGTGGCTGTGAGTTGAAACGAACACGTTACAGCTGACAACGCACGAAAAGATGTTGAAAATGAAACTATTTTTCACCAGTAGTTCGGAGTGCAAATGCTAGGGCTTGAAATGAAATAATGAATATTTTGTGCTGATCAGGATTCGAAACCAGATAGGTGCCTTTCGAGGACGCCTAGAAGAGTTTGCAATCTTCGGGAACACAGTGAAATCGAATTCTAATCCCAGTCCAGCACCACAATTTTCAACGTCTCAGTTTCAAATAAGGTAGGAGCCTTGTGAACTTACATGGCCATTGGTTCATTAAATGAAATACGTTTTCTTGTTTACGACGGCTTGCTGGTGACAGTGTCTCTTCCTTACGGCAGCGAAGGGATGTTATCTTTACTGCGGATATTGAACTACGGAGCTTACTGGCGTTCTGCACTTGGCGTTACTAGGGGTGAAGGAGAGCTAATTGTGTGTGTTAAAAATCTACGCCTGACGTGAGATGTGAACCTACACGTTTTACACATCAATACAAGATCAATCCACCAGATCACAGAACCCCCTGCCAAGCACATAATTATGAATTGCAGAGTATTCATTTAGATGTAGATGCAGATGTCAAGCGACGCGTAACAGGAAGGAGGATGGGATCTGGGAATGGATAGAAGTGCAGAAGTGCAAAATATTAGCGTGAAATGCTTGCAAAGTATTGCTTACTTAGATGTGTGCCACAGTTCGTTTTATCTTAGGACCGAGAGATAAGGAAGGGCTGTTCTCAGAACGAAGAATGGGTTATAGGGAAGGGGAGATCAAAGAATATGGTTTCATAGGTAGTGAGAGGAATGATAGAGAGTAAAGACAGCAGCAATTAAAAGAGAAAATGTAGCGTCATTGGAAACCGCTAGATTTGTTTACAAAGTTTTGGGGGAGTGTAATAGAAGGGCACTTGCGGCGATAGAGTCAGAGAGAGAGAGAGAGTGAGAGAGAGAAAGAAGAGATATTAACAACGAGTAAACATAAATGTTCATATGTGTGTGAAATCTTATGGGACTTAACTGCTAAGGTCATCAGTCCCTAATCTTAAACGCTACTTAACCTAAATTATCCTAAGAACAAACACACACACCCATGCCCGAGGGTGGTCTCGAACCTCCGCCGGGACCAGCCTCACAGTCCATGACTGCACGCCTTAGAACGCTTGGCTAATACCGCGCGGCGAGTAAGCATAATATGAAATCGTTGGCATATTGTGTGGAGTACGGAGGGTGTATTCACGGATGGAGGGGAAGAGAGAGACGTATTTGAAATAACAAAAACTATTGTGACAGAGTCCATCTACGCTGATTAGTTTGTAAGTATGTAGACAGGGTATAAATGAAATCAAAATAGAATACTTAACAAACTGTATATTCAAAAGAAACCCACTTGAATTAAAAGGGCAACTCAAAGGAAAGCTAACCCATATTGTATCTTTTCTGTTGCCACGCGATCTTCCACTAGCTCCCAATGAGGAAAAATGACGAAAAAGAAATAACAAAACATTTTAAGAATTCTAATATTCTATCCAGAATCCTTCACTATTTGTACTTCTATCACGCATCTTGGCATAGAATGTATAAGCCGTCGGACGTAACAGCCTGAAGAAGCAACTTCCTCCCAGGCTTGCAGAACGCAGTCCCAAAGAGCGTCCGCAGTAGTTGGTTGGTTTCGTGGCCAGTTCTCTGTTAACGTTCTGGCGACCTCAGTCCACATGTTTTCCATGGAGTTAATATCAGCCGCCCGTGGCGGCCAGTCCATGACGTTGACGCCAATCGTGGAGAGCCGCTGCTGAACAAATGCTGACTTGTGAATGGGAGAATGGTCCTCTTCCAATGTGACGTCCCCTTCTGTGTACAGCATTCGCACTGACGGGAGCATCACATTTTCCAATATGTGGGCATACTGCGCGCTGTCCAGAGTTCCTTCTGTCCTGTGAAGAATTCCCGCACCTCTCGCAGAATTCCAACCCCAGCAGGTAACAGATAGCCGGCCACTTCTTCTCGTCGTGGTTACATATTCGCGTCGATGGCGAGTCCCTTGCGGCCTGTAAACGATTCGTGGACCGTCGTTATTGGTGGAAAACACCTTCTCATCAGTGAAAATGACGTTGTCCCACGACGCCCTCAGATGGAGCTCCGCAAATGCTAGCCGGTATAAAACGTTGTCTTCGCTGAGCTCTTGTTTCACGGCGGATCGTCGTGCATGCAGTCCAGCGTCCCTCAGCCTTCGGCGAATCGTGTCACTGGAGCCGGGGAAGTTGGTCTCCCGCCGCAACTGCTTCGCGTTCAGAAAGGGATTTTCTCTGCTCCTAGACACTAGGTCCCTGTCTTCCTGCTGTCAGCTCACTCTCTTCCTGCCTGAGCCAGGAGCCCTGTTGGTGGTGCCTCTTTCAAGGCAGATCCTCCACCATCTCGTTGCAGTGGTATGTAGTACGTCATACCGTCTGCCAGCTTCTCTGATGGAACATCCTCCTTCCTCAACGAGAGCGACGACTCTACCCCGGCCGGCCGAAGTGGCCGAGCGGTTCTAGGCGCTTCAGTCTGGAACCGCGCGACCGCTACGGTCGCAGGTTCGAATCCTGCCTCGGGCATGGATGTGTGTGATGTCCTTATGTTAGTTAGGTTTAATTAGTTCTAAGTTCTAGGGGACTGATGACCCCATATGTTAAGTCCCATAGTGCTCAGAGCCATTTGAACCATTTTTTGACTCTACCTCGAATAGACCTCTCCCAGTGAGCCATTACGGCAGACAGCCTGATGTGTATTTCTGCTTGCCGCTCTTATACTGATTCCAGGAGAGGAGGTAAACATATTTACGTCAAACGGAGCGGCAGAGGCAGAGGCATGCGGCGCAGCCGTGCTGGCTCGTCCCGGGCTGTTGGCCCACCAACGCCACCGCCAACTCGCTCACTTCCATCTCGCCTCGGCCAGCCTGGCTGGCCCGTAGCTCGCGAGCTGCGGCTAGTACAGACCCGGGCCGCATGGCCACGATCACCCCTTGAAGGATCAAAAGTTACACCTAACCTACCCAAGTCTGTAGTACAAAGCAACGCGACTACAGCTATTATGCTATAACATGTGCAGGCACACCTACAGTTGACGATTTATTCAAATATTTGACGAACAATACTTTCAAAAATACACTCATTTTAACCATAGCTACCAAAAAATATTTCACCTAGCTAGTAATAGCATGACGCAGGAAACTATACTTTCTTGTAAGCGCTGTGCATTAGATGTAGCCTTAAGAAAACCTGTATTCAACCACGACAACTAAGCGGAATGTAAAAGTAAACAGGTTTGGCGGCAGCTTCTCCAAATAATAGTATATACTTAGTATATAATACACGTTTTGTGCACTTATAACATGTACTCAGTGTCTCTGAAACAATACGTGCTGCACGACGGAAATTACTTTTTGCTGAGGCATTTCATTTACATCTCAATGATACACGACTACTAGAGAAAATTGCTCTTTATGGCAGTCAATCCACTTGTAAATTAACATCATGATATCGCAGATATTAGGCAACACGTTACTAGGGATGAGTAAGGCCTTAAGGTTTGCAACTAAACGTGCTACTCCTAACTACTACTGAATATGAAGTTGATTATTAACGTGTCTTCATAACCATGTGTGCGGCGTTCGACTCTCAGTGAGCATAGACGTTTTCGTCACCTTATTTCTAGTTAAACGTGTGCGCATCTCGCTGATGGTGGACCTACATTGGACATTTCTCGTCTGTTCCTGGTTAGACAACGACGACGGTAGGCGCCGGGTTCGAATCCCGGTCAGGCAATACAACTTCAGTCGTCATTTAAGGTTGCAACCCCACTACTGGTGCCAAACTGTGATATGTACATTCTGATTTTACGTACTTATTCAACAATCCGATTAGGTGCTGGGTTCGCATCCTTGTCCCCAGCATTACATGATGGCATTTCAATTTTAAACATGTGCATCCTTTATTCCTTGACAATGCAACACCATACAACGTCTTTCGAGGTTAATTACCAAGAAGGTAATTGTCATGTTAGGGTTCCTGCTTTCGTGCAAACATTATCGTCATTTACGTTCAAGTTGAGAATTGATAACTGATACTGGTGCAAAAGTCAATATTTGACGTCTCTTTCTGCTTAGTGATCGAGTCTCGATAAGGCACACAGCTTTGCTTGGTTAACAATGGCTTTACGTTCTGGGTTTGCATCGGGATCCAGAACGAAGTGAAGACGTTGGTCATGTCATTTAAAGTACAACTTTGTGTACAAGTAACTGTTGATGAGTAATGTGAACAATGATATTACTTGTGATTCGCTGTTAATGTTGGGATTTCCGTAGAGTGGTTGCCGCTGTTAATCACGTTTTCTTTTAACTGCTTAGTATTACATAAAGTTGATGCGAAACCACTCCCCGTTGTACGTTGAACTACGTTCAGCATGTGTTGGGTAAACCTTTTAGACAGCAAAGAACTTGTTTCGAATTGCCATACAACTTTATAAATCCATATACTGTCTCAAATTTTTAATTGTGCTTAAGGATTACTGAAAGATTTATGTGACAAAACTACTTGTCCCACAACATTTGAAATGTCACTTATTGTAATTAAGTATAGTTTACAAACGTTAAGGACTGTCTGATCTGTTTTGTACTATCGTGGTGTTACTTTACATCTGTACGGACTGTCATAAAGATCGGCGTTCTCTAGTAGTCTCTAGCGGTACCCATTGTGTATCTTACAACGACTGTACTGTGGAGGGTTGGGACTACGTCCAACACAGATATGCTATGTTGGTTGCATTCATTCAGGTGCAGCCTACACGTTGGAATTCAGGGGTGACCCACTTTTTTTGCTGTCGAGTGTACATGCTTTGAGGGGTAATAGTACTCGTAATACTGAATAAAAAACTTCATACGGGCTTATGCCCTATTCCGAATGGTTTCCGATATAGAACACATTTAATATTCATTGTTATTTATTTTCTGTACTATCAAACATTGTCACTGTTTATAACGTACCACAGAAGTGAAGAGCAAGCTGAGACAAACAGTTTGATAAGGGACACTTGTTGTCTATCAAGCCGGGAAACTACCTCCAATCGGCCTGCAAAAACTACGTAACACACAGCGCATGCACATCGCGCGAGTTTTTCAACATTCTCGCGCTCTCTTAGCACAAACTGTTAGTTGTGGGGTAAAAAATGTAAAGGGTCCTTTTACAGGAAATTTAATGTAGTTTAATTTTGTACTGCGACACGTTTTCGCTGGAAGGTGCGGTTATCGAGCTATTCAAGAAAAACGTACAAAAGTGATATCAGATGTGTTCTACCTCAGAAACCATTCCAAATGGGGAATACGTCCATATGAAGTATTTTGTTCAGTATCACTAGTACTATCATCCCTCAAAGCATGTACCTTTCCTCCTGACTCACCCTGTATATCTCAAAAATATTTATTTCCAGTTTTTTAGTATAATATTTTAAATTAATATTTGTAATCACTTTTGTTCGCAGACTGCTTAAGAAGAACTTTTTCTTGATCTAACAGGGACCATATCCAATTTTCCTATACGGTCCTAACTACAAGCCATTTCGTTCACAAAGCCTACTACTTCCATTGTATGACTATGTCCTTGCAACTCAGGTAACTGTTTACGACTGGTCTCTGCATCGTTAACTATCTTACCAATGCCTGTTGAACCACCAGCTAAACCTCCAATGATGCAGTAAATAAATAGGTAAAACTTGATCTATAAAATTTCGGACGTGCAGCCGCATAAATTTGACTTCTTCTTCTAATATTTCGGCTGAATACCGTCCAGCTTATTCAGAGTGCGCCGAGGTGAAGATGCACAGGCAAAACTCCGCCTGTTTATGGGTGGGTATTATACGCTCTCTCCAAGATGATTTTGCTCGTGGAGAAAGTTTTAAAGGGATTTTACTAGCTATTTTCGCGGCTCCTATGTGGTTACTACACGACATCAAACACTTTATAGCCATTTTAACTTTAGCTTTCATTAGACCAGACACTGCAGAAACTGCTCATCTTCACTGAATCTAAGTACAAAGAAGATTCAGCGAAAATTAGTATTTGTCTTCACACTGTGTCATGCTCTTTCAGCGAGAACTGGTCTAATTCAAGTCTGTCTGATGAACTGTCAGGGGGCATTGCATAACTAGTGCCATGTTCCTTGTAGCCTGCATCTAACGGATTGACACACGACTTATATTTAGCCATTGCATCACCTTTGTTCCTGATCCACAGGAGTAGCTAGCTATATGAAATTCTATGCGTAAGTTGTTGATAAACGATTAAGGAGATACCCACTTTTCATCATCATCATCATCTTCTTCTTCCTCTTCTTCAAGTTAATTGTTCGAATCCCACATCACGAGAGATATAGAACAATCTGTGCGTGCTCTTATATATTAGTTACTACAAGATGGCTAGGTTCTTAGTATGATTGAATACGCGATTCAAAAAGCATGCACTTCAACTTCCCATCAGCTGGTTACAATCACACAACCGCTAACACGGTTATCTATTTCCAGATATATTTAGATGCACTACGCTGAGTTAAGCTACCAGTGCAATTGTATGGTCACTTTATATAAAGAGCACAATCGGTTTAGTAACGTTAGTCACATCATCAAGTGAAGTCAATTACAACGTGATACTGGCGTACCTTCGATATTAAGCTTCTCCCCGATTCCTAGAATTTCACTCCCTTCTGAAAATTATGTCACAACAGCCCACAGGGACAGTGGCCGGAACCACGTACTAGTAAATTCGACGAGTCGAGTAAGGGAAGCGCCGCGGCTGACCGCAAACGCAAACTTTTGTGCAGGTGCATTATACCTGGTCCTTCCAACTGTGAAATAGCGAATGCGATCATTTATCTTGTCCTTCGTGACAGTGGTCTTACATTTTATAACCTGCATATAGGATATAGCATATCATATCGGCAATATAAGTATTAACTTCTAAGGAAAGTGTTTCAAAACTTTTGTTCAATGGTTCAAATGGCTCTAAGCACTATGGGACTTAACATCTGAGGTCATCAATCCCATAGACTTAGAACTACTTAAACCTAACTAACCTAAGGACATCACACACATCCACGCAGGATTCGAACCTGCGACTGTAGCAGCAGCGCGGTTCCGGACTCAAGTGCCTAGAACCGCTCGGCCACAACGTTCGGCTCAAAACTTTAGTAATTCACATTTTCAAGCAAGGAAGATTTAATATCGCCCGATGAAGCTTCATCATTTTCGATTCTTATTTTCGGGGATATTGCTTGTGATAAGCAAGATCACACGAAGGCACATTTCTGTATTGGTCGTCGTCATGGTATAGACACTTTTTACCTAAGTCACAGCCAAATTTGAGAACAATTAAGAACAATTACTTGCAGACTTTGCTAAACTAATTATTTTTTCAAACAAGACGAACTTAATTTGAGGCATATGATTTGAAATTCATTCCTCGAAATGCGGCAGTGAACATGGTATGATAACGCTGTAGGGGTCGCCCACTACCGGGCTGTAAACCCGTACTGTCTTGTTGGACTGCAGACCGGGAACCTGTGTGGCGCTGTTACATGCAACAACACAGTATTCAAGATTATTCCATTTATTAGTCAAATACAAGTAATTACCATGTCTTCTGCAACGGCTGGTGTTTATACAATCCGGAGTGGAGTCCACTCAATCCCACATCGGATTCATGGCTGCCGAAGGCATCGCATCACCTCGGAGCGGAAGACTACGACACCCTTGTGTGGCGGCTTGCCGCCCTCTGTCGAGGTAGGCACGCCCCCTCAGTAGCCCTCCTTGTACATGGCAGTGACTGCGACGTGCGTGTTTGATCCACACGCCGTTTCGGGGAGTACTCAATTCCTCGCAGATCATCACCCGTATTGTCCACTCAGGTGGACAGCAATGTCGGATGCCGTGATACTGAGCTGAATGCTGAACCTGGCCCGCCAGTATGGTAGGCAGCCCGACTCGTGCGACGCTGGAGTTTTAGGGCAGCTTTTGCCCCGGCCCGAAGCCGTGTTGGCAGACCCCTGGACTACCCGTCAGTGCTGGCTGCTGTGTTGATTTCAGTACTGGATGCTGGATTTCTTGGTAAGCACCCGTGCTCTGGGATGGTCACTTCACCAGTGAAGAAATGAACAAAGTACGATGCGATACGCTCAACCAACCATTCGCAGAGTGCGGTATCAGAGTGGTCAATGTGCGGGTTAGAGCAGATGCTTTATATGTCACCACTATGATGATGACGTGGACTCGCTGCCTCCATAACTTTGACTGCAGAAGTGGCGCTCACCTGTCACGCACAATGAACAGCAGTGGCACCTATTTCCCCGACACAATCTCACGTTTAAGAGTTTTTTGTGGACTTGTGTTACGTCAACACCCACATGCTGGGTGAGTGCCTCCAAATTGCCCGTGACGTTTATTGCCCGATGATGCGACGCCATTCCCGAAATCCGATTGAAAGCTAGCTTCCCTCAGTTATTTGGCCAGCGGTCTGGCATTCAGTGCACGGCGCTCTTCTCTATTCGGACACCAGAGTGGCCTGATATTTTTTGGTCAATAACAAATACATGAATAGCCAGAGATTGCTTTCCATACGTATTGGAAACTCACCGCGTTTCTCCAGTGCCATCTACCTGACACGATTGAACACCGTACGGAATGTGAATCTGCCGTGGAGATGTGGAGGCTGACGAGACTGTTGTTGGCTGTCATACAGCACACGACCCCAACTACAGTGATTCCGAAATCCCTTCTTCTGGACATGACGCTTTACCCACGTACTAACATGCATGCAGTGATAATGGCCAAGGATTTGAGCATACTGCGTCTTTACCGGCATGGTGATAGGCACTTTCTCGATTTCTGGATCTCCCTATTGGAACGATTCATTCATCTCCGGCGCCACCCGTGACCCCACCGGTACTTTGCTAAGTATCTGGATAGACTTCCTGGACCATCCCCGCAGTTGGATTGTGCTGGTTACGAGAAGTTAACCTTACATGGACGTCAATTTTATGGCGCGGAACAACATACAGAACCATATACGGACCCTTTCTACGTGAAGGCGTTCCTGGCCCCAATGGCGAGTTAGAAGGATCAGCGAACGTCATGTCGCTAGTAGCCGCGGCTGTTGTGTCTACTTTTGGATCCGCCAGAACGGCGGCCTTTATGTCGTATTTATGCTTTAATTTTCTCTTTGCTGTTTATACACCGTCTTTACCCCTAGATGAGCACACTCATACGAAAAAAAGATTATTGTGTAACCTGTCTTCCTGTTAAATAAATAAGTAAATCAGAGAGGCTGGTTCAGGAACGGGAAGGGGGAAAATGTCTCGAGTTTCGACCCCAGTCGACCCTGTCTCCACAGGTCTGACGCTGACTACTCTGGTTCCTTAAGGGAAAAAGAATAAAATAAAAGAAATGTTTAAAGCGCTCTTCTAAAGCGGAATATCCTGGTTCGAGTCCAGGTCCGGCGGAAATTTTCATGTTATTAGTAAATCGTACTGCTGTTGTAGACTCGTATTCGACTGCAGTCCCGTAAAAAAACATGATGTATGAGAATATGATTTGTCATTAAATAATTATTTACATTGTCGACCTTTCTTCTTGGTCGGCAAACCCGATGAATGTGTCTTGCGTCTACTGCGTAGCACAGTGACAGAACTGCCTCTCTGGTGCTTTTCCCTTTCCTAAAACCAATCTGATCGTCATTTAACAGTCCACAGCAGTATAGAGGCCGCTGAGCGCAGTGATGACAGAGATGTCAGCGTTACAACTCACTTTTGCTCCGGAAAGGTGAGCCTAGAAAAGGCATTTTTCCCTATACATTTGACGCTATGTATCGTCGTTGTACGATTTTACCGAATATGGCTACCTATCCTTAATTTGTTCCTCCTCGAAATATTCTCTATGACGTCTGCAATTTTTTTGTTATACATGATTTGTTACGTCACCAGTTATTCAACTGGTTTGATATTCCTCTCCATCTATTCTAATATCTTGCTGTTATTTTTATCTCTGTTACTGCCAAGGTCCTCTATAATTTGTTTCGCATGTTCCAGTCAGTGTCTGCTTCTATTATTTCTCTTCTCTTCTGCTCCTTACACTGAAAAGTTAGCTGATCTGATATACCGTAGCAGATATCCCACTAACGACTTCTTTCTTCTTGCAAGGATCTTGGTTAGACTTTCTTTCATCAGCTACTCTCTTGTTAGTGCCTGGTCATTTCGTACTTCATCTGCCCGTTTAATATTTAACATACCTCAACAGTATCACGTTTCAAATGCTTCCAGTTTTTCTTCACCGGATTTCTGCGTAACATCAGCACGTAACTGTATAATCAACTTCTTTGAAGGAAACATTTTTGTCCATAGGGTGTAGAAAAATTTCCGCTACCAGTCACAATAAAAGATTATTTATTCGTCACAAGACCGGTTTCGAGCTTGTGCCCATCCTCAGGTGTTTATACGTTCATGTACATTTTTATATTGCTGTAGATCAATAAAGATGGAGCATCATTATTATAATTACGTATGACGAATAAATATGATGGAGCCTGAATCTCACTGAGTGGAGCAGAATTTTCAGTAACGAGGCCCCTATGACCCGCGAAGGCGTGTCTAAAGACACCCAGAACAGCGGAGGGACACGAACCTCGCTATCGCCCGCCAGATGGCCCGACAGCTTGGAGCGATTGTCTGGGGTTTCATTTCTTTTCACAGCAGGATCCCTTTGCTTATCATCCGTGGCACCCTTATAGCACAGCGGTACATCGATGATAATCTAAGCACCGTTTAGGTGCGCTTCATGGTAAGCGATCCCGGGTTTACATTTCAGCATGATGATGCCCGTCCGCAGGCTGCGAGTCCTTGTCTTCGTGCTTGTCAAACCTTATCTTCGAGAGCAAGGTTTCCGGCTCTCTCCTTGTCAAGAGCTTTGGATCTTTATGGGCAGGGCCCTCCAATAAGCTCGGGATTTTTACGATTTTAGCACGCTATACCTCAGGAGGACATCCAAAGACTCTTTCAATCAGTGCTAAGCCGAATAACTGCTCGCGTAAGGGCCAGAGGTGGACAAGCGCGTTATTAACTTGCTGACTTTGTGTTCTTTTTCTTCAATAAATCACCCAATTTTTCTGAAATTTTAATCATTTGTTTTGTCTGTACACGTGCACCATATCATCAGATTTCCAATTTCCTATAATTACTTCGTTATGTGTATATTCAGTCATCTCGTTCTTTATATTTTTCCTGCATTTATTGCATTTTATAAGTATAATTCTTACTGCGACGTTCATGAATCATAATTTCTCCTATAGCTGCCCTCTTAGCTTGTTCATACAACTTTGAATTTATTTCAGCACCTAGCTCCTCACATTCACTGCACTCATCCATTTGTAGTCGGCCAAACTGCAGCGAAAACCTTTCGTGGATTAGTATAGATAAAAATTATATTTCACACCGCTATTAGCGTGTTTTGCTCTAAAGGGGTCGTACATTATTTTTAATTTGAGACGAGCCTCTAAATACTTTGTCGTTTTGCCGCAGTAATGAGTACCTTTATTTGGTATGTTTCTGCATCTGATGTAATTTTTCTACTGGTGTAGTATTTCATTTTTCTTTCCATCCTCTTCAGGGATTCTCCCTTATAGAGCAAATTACACAGTCCCTAAACTTGCATCTAACCTATACCGTACACACTGTCAAATGCTTCCTTACACCTTTCTGTCTTCGTACTGTCATTTTTAATGACATGGTATTTTTAAGATCTTTCCTTACGATCATACTCTCTGACACTTGTTGGTTTTTTTTAATTGGTTGAAAATCCGTTAGGCTTTTTTACAAGTAAATATCTTGTTCGGTTTTGTTAGCGAACAAGATCGTTGTTGAAACTATGTGCATGAAATCTTGGTAGTTCAATCTCTCAAGATTTTTTCGCTTTTCTTATACATCTGAAAAGTTTGAAACATGTATTAATATTGGCTTAAACCTCTTTAGTGTGGCAAAAAGAAGGGCCATAACCACTTATGAACTGTACTCAATGTCAGTATGCAATCCTTACTTAACAATCAGTTTGCCATTTACCCACACGGTTCTTCTGCAGTCTTTCCAGGGCTGTTGACATGCTGCACTCCCTTCACTTTACTATTTTTGATTACGTATCTGTGATGGTCACTTTCATTACGCTTACGTTTACGCCGAATCGCACACTCCTTTGCCAAGCTTATCTGCAAGTTCTCCAGAAGTCACTATTCCTGAAATGAACGGAATACCTGCGGTAGTCTCCTCGGCATTTAAAAAGCAACGTATATAGGACAAAGAAGTTTTTGGGGCTGTGAACACTTACACGGATTTCTTAACTTGTCCTCCTTCTACAGTGACCGATTCAATTGGTTTTCTTCTTCTGTCACAGTCCAGGTCTGCAACGTAATTTAATAATGGAATTGGCACACCTCTTCGAAAACTTGAGTTCCCTAGGTGGGCTTCACTCCAGCTCGTTGCTGTCATGGCTCGCCGAGACCTAGCTAATTTATCGGCCTAGTAACAACAAGCAGACCAAATACCCAATCAGGTATACATTATTAGACGGGAGTTAAAGTATGACCTCTGCAATTATTGGGCCCCATCTGATATGAAATTTTGTGTTACTCTAACAAGAGAAATGAAAAGAAAAAAAAAAAAATCTAACCATTGCATGGCTCCCACTTGACACGTTCCAATATATGTGACAAATGACTGCAGATGTTGGGCGTAAGCAGTGTTCTCATATGAAGGGATTGGCACAGTGGGAAGTCAGACTGCTGGCCTAAAACGAAATAAATGTAGTAATGATCTATAGTGTTTGCTTCATAATGTATATTTACATTACGTTCGTAATTTTAGTCACTTGACTAGCCGGCCGGAGTGGCCGTGCGATTCTAGGCGCTACAGTCTGGAATCGAGCGACCGCTACGGTCGCAGGTTCGAATCCTGCCTCGGGCATGGATGTGTGTGATGTCCTTAGGTTAGTTAGGTTTAATTAGTTCTAAGTTCTAGGCGACTGATGACCTCAGAAGTTAAGTTGCACAGTGCTCAGAGCCATTTGAACCATTTGAATCACTTGACTCATGCTGTTTCTCATGTTGATGTCACCCTTCTGCTGCTGCTGCTGCTGCTCGTATCCCAACAGAAATATGAAGACAGTGATTCTATGTTACTATTTCATTTAACCGATAAATCGCTATCAGTCGGAATTCCCGTTGCTTACCCTTTTTGGTCACTATCAAGTAGTAAATACGATGTGATCTCAAATTACAGCTCACAGTTTGTATCACATTCCTCTATCCTCCAACCGCTGAGGGGAAACAGCACAATTGCTAGCACAGCGAATTACGCGAAATTCGCGGCTTGGAATTAACACACTTTGCTCTTGTGGAAAGCCTTAAATTGTCTTTCTAACAGTTGCATCATAAATGGCTGTCGCTCGTAGTACTATGAGGAAAGTAATTCAGTAACAGCAGTTACAGCTCTACCGTCCACAACAGAGTGCAAGCTGCAATTCCTGGTAAGTTCAGATGTCACGGAATGTTGTGCAAATAGATGGCGCAGCACTATACAAAGTACCCTAAACTTCCTGCATACGTACTTTCCTCTGTGTAAACACCCCGTGTCGGTTCGTGGTATGGTCTTTGTATACATATTCGAGACGTGAATTCGTAAACCGAATAATACGACAGTACAGTACACAGTCAGAGTGCCTCTCAGGTCAGTTGTTTGCGGAGCGTCAGTTGTATTGTATGAGAGTTAGTGGTAACATGGAACAATACAATAACGAAGAGTATGCGGATATACAGTACATTTCAGGTATGATGGCGCTAGAGGCAACGCACGGGAGTACGAAGGCGCATACCTCACCCGAAGGCGCCCCTAGAGTCGAACGTTTAGAAGGGTGCGTCAACACCTCCGAGAAATTGGGAAGTTTGCAGATGCTGCAGGAGCGGGTAGGTCTCTACGAATTTCACTTGTGCTTGAAGATGTGGTGCTAGAAACAGCCGAACAATCTCCAGGAATCTCGAGAAGGAGGCTTGCCACACACATTCCTGGAATGGGTGACAGTAGTGTTTGGAGTACAATGCGTCGCAGTGTAAGTAGGCTGTTTAGGTTTTTATATTGGTAACGCCACGTAGCGCTCTGTATGAAAATCACTGGCTGTGCTGTGTGCAGTCTGTGGCTGGTTGGCATTTTTGTAATACTCGCCATTGTATCGTTGGGCAGTTGGCTGTTAACAGCGCGTAGCGTTGCGCAGTTGGAGGTGAACCGCCAGCAGTGGTGGATGTGGGGAGAGAGATGGCGGAGTTTTGAGAGCGGATGATCTGGACGTGTGTCCATCAGAGTCAGTAAATTTGTAAGACTGGATGTCATGAACTACTATATATATTATGACTTTTGAACACTATTAAGGTAAATACATTCTTTGTTCTCTATCAAAATCTTTCATTTGTTAACTATGCCTATCAGTAGTTAGTGCCTTCAATAGTTAGAATCTTTTATTTAGCTGGCAGTATTGGCGCTCGCTGTATTGCAGTAGTTCGAGTAACGAAGATTTCTGTGAGGTAAGAATTCATGAAAGGTATAGGTTATTGTTAATCACGGCCATTCCTTTGTAGGGATTATTGACAGTCACATTGCGTTGCGCTAAAAATATTGTGTGTCAGTTTAGTGAATGTCTGAGTACGTTCAGTTTTGCCCAGCTGTTTGAAAAGCAAATAATGTAAGAGGTTTACCAGCATAGTAATTCATTAATTTTTCTAAGGAGACGTTACAGCAGTGCAATCGAAATTTCTCCAGAAGTCACTATTCCTTAAATGAACGGAATACCTGCGGTAGTCTGCTCGGCATTTAAAAAGCAACGTATATAGGACAAAGAAATTTTTGGGGCTGTTAGCACTTACACTGCTTTCTTAACATGTCCACTTTCTACAGTGACCGATTCAATTGGTTTTCTTCTTCTATCACAGTCCAGGTCTGCAACGTAACTGGCACACCTCTTCAGTGTCTTAGTGAGACGGACTTTGGTCCCAGACTAGCGTTGTGTCAGTGGAGGCAACCCACGGTTGACGATAACATTTTATTTACATATGAAGCATGGTCCACCCGTTATGGTACGTTTAATTATCGCAATTCTCTCGTTCTTCACACCAACGCACATGCTGCACGTGAATCTCTATATCAGCGAAGGTTCTCGTTGAACATATGGCTAGGGGTCCTAGGTGATCGTCTCAATAGACTCAATGGAAGGAATGACTTTCGGTTTTTACTGAATCATTTTGGTGGATTGCTTAAGGATGTAGCCTTAGAGCAACGCTCTGTAAGATTGAGCACAGGCACATTTTACTGCTACGGATGAAGGATTTGAACAGCTTCGACACAGCTTGTCAAGAATTTCGAAATGATACAGGCGTGGCTCAAATGGCTCTGAGCACTATGGGACTCAACTGCTGTGGTCATCAGTCCCCTAGAACTTAGAACTACTTAAACCTAACTAACCTAAGTACATCACACATATCCATGCCCGAGGCAGGATTCGAACCTGCGACCGCAGCAGTCGCACGGTTCCGGACTGCGCGCCTAGAACCGCGAGACCACCGCGGCCGGCGATACAGGCGTGTTTGGAAGTGTTAGGCATTCAGGTACAGGGAAGACACTTTGAACACCTCCTTTAACTACAAGTACAGTTATCTAACTGTTGTCGTGTTCATTCAGAACTTCTGCACTTCCACCCACTGGTAACTTTTCTTACGGTACTGGCACACTTTTGTAAGCGGGATGACGTCCCCACAGAATCCCGTCAGTGTTGCGTGGTGACCACAAAGTCGCAATTATATCGCAAGCGGTTCGTTTGCGAATGTATTTTTACTTAGACTTTTTTTGCTTCTAGTGTCGTTTACTTTCAGTTGTATGCGATGACGCCATTACTTATGATAAACCCTGTAGACTACAGCAATTCACTTGACAACTTTGTACGAGGTGCATTCAAGTTCTAAGGCCTTCGATTTTTTTTCTCCGGATTGGAAAGAGATAGAAACATGCGCATTGTTTTAAAATGAGGCCGTGTTCATTGCCAATACGTCCCAGAGATGGCAGCACCGTACGGCAGATGGAATTTTACCGCCAGCGGCGAGAATGAGAACTGTTTTAAATACTTAAAATGGCGACGTTTTCCTTACTTGAACAGCGTGCAATCATTCGTTTTCTGAATTTGCGTGGTGTGAAACCAATTGAAATTCATCAACAGTTGAAGGAGACATGTGGTGATGGAGTTACGGATGTGTCGAAAGTGCGTTCATGGATGTGACACTTTAATGAAGGCAGAACATCGTGTGACAACAAACCAAAACAACCTCGGGCTCGCCCAAACCGGTCTGACGACATGATCGAGAAAGTGGAGAGAATTGTTTTTGGGGGATCGCCGAATGACTGTTGAACAGATCGCCTGCAGAGTTGGCATTTCTGTGGGTTCTGTGCACACAATCCTGCATGACGACCTGAAAATGCGAAAAGTGTCATCCAGGTGAGTGCCACGAATGCTGACGGACGACCACATGGCTGCCTGTGTGGCATGTTGCCAAGCAATGTTGACGCGCAACGACAGCATGAATGGGACTTTCTTTTCGTCGGTTGTGACAATGGATGAGACGTGGATGCCATTTTTCAATCCAGAAACAAAGCGCCAGTCAGCTCAATGGAAGCACACAGATTCACCACCACCAAAAAAATTTCGGGTAACCGCCAGTGCTGAAAAAATGATGGTGTCCATGTTCTGGGACAGCGAGGGCGTAATCCTTACCCATTGCGTTCCAAAGGGCACTAGGGTAACAGGTGCATCCTACGAAAATGTTTTGGAGAACAAATTCCTTCCTGCAGTGCAACAAAAACGTCCGGGAAGGGCTGCGCGTGTGCTGTTTCACCAAGACAACGCACCCGCACATCGAGCTAACGTTACGCAACAGTTTCTTCGTGATAACAACTTTGAAGTGATTTCTCATGCTCCCTACTCACCTGACCTGGCTCCTAGTGACTTTTGGCTTTTTCCAACAATGAAAGACACTCTCCGTGGCCGCACATTCACCAGCCGTGCTGCTATTGCCTCAGCGATTTTCCAGTGGTCAAAACAGACTCCTAAAGAAGCCTTCGCCGCTGCCATGGAATCATGGCGTCAGCGTTGTGAAAAATGTGTTGGTCTGCAGGGCGATTACGTCGAGAAGTAACGCCAGTTTCATCGATTTCGGGTGAGTAGTAAATTAGAAAAAAATCGGAGGCCTTAGAACTTGAATACGCCTCGTAAATCGTTGCAATGTAGGCTCATAGATGAACCTAAGCGAAACACGTACTTCTGTTAGAGAGCCATCTTTTTGCGCCTAGTTCATTAAAGTGATGGAGAGGGCGGAAAATTACAAAGGTAATGACAAAAAAATAAACATCGCACGTTATTCGTGTTCCGCCAATGCGAAAGACGGACGAAGTGCTACGCTGCTAACTGCCTGGGCTAAGCGCCTTGTTTTGTGCCGGTGGAAATTTCGAATATCGCTGGTTCAGAGAGTCACCTGCAGTGACAGGCTCTTCCGACCTGGCGCATGTATATTTCAGGAGCGGTCCGCCTGCAGCCAGGTGACGCTGCAGACCACTCGCACGTGGCGCCGCAGCTCTTGTATCGGGGTGGCAGCGCCGCTGTGAATACATTCCGCTGTCACTCCAGCCACTGTGGCATTCAGCTACGGGCGACAGACCTATTGCCTTCCGTCTCCATCGACGTGCATGAGGATACAGCCGAGAAACAGTCGCAGACCCACGTGAAAATAATTTTAACGTTTCCAGAAAACTCCTTAAAAGGAAACTCCATTACATATCTACCCTACAGCCGCTTCTACTGTAACAGTTAAGATGTAACACCCAAATTTCGCAGTTTATTTACTCATTTCGCTAATTGACGAATCCTGAGCCGCTTTGGTACTAGTTGTGTTCATGTTACTTGTTTATGGTGGCTGCGGTGAGTATGATGATGATGATGATGATGGTGAGAAAAGTATAGTTGTTAATCCTGAAGTCGCCACCTAAAGTACTGCTATAGAATAATAAAGTCAACAAGACAGAATCTCCACTCGTGTAATGACGAATGTAGACATGCACACCAACTCCTCAGAAGTGTGTGTGTATGTGTGTGTGTGAGAGAGAGAGAGAGAGAGAGAGAGAGAGAGAGAGAGAGAGAGAGTGGTTTGGGGATCTTATGGGCGCCAAACGGAGAGGTTATCAGCGCCCTAACAATGATTAAAATAAACGAATGTGGATAAGAACGAAAACTGTCGTACACGCATGCACACGAAATGACCACACATTTACTCTATCGCACAGGCACTCCCACGTGCACTAAAACCAATGAGCAGGCAAGATAGCTAATCAATAAATTAAAACAGAGGGAAAACAAAACACTTAAGAGCTAAAAAAACAGCACAGGAAAATGTGACTGGCTGACGACTCACAAAAAGAGTTGGGTGAAATAGCCAACCTGTTGACACATTAAAAACATCTCCCCAAAATCTTGTTAAAAACATGGGACAATTCACAAAATTTTAAAACGCGAACCACATTCATGTGATCATTGCATAAAATAGACTGCAGATCCGCCGGCAAATCCGCTGCAGTCCGCTGGTCAGCAAATAAAATGCAGTCCAGTAAAATGTGGTGTGCCGTGATCTGCACGCCACGAGCACCACACATCGGAGGGTCCTCTCGCCGGAGTAAAAAATCCACGCGTCATAGGGCTGTGGCCGATGCGAAGACGAGATGGAGGACCTCGTCCCGTCGATGTGGCTGGGAGGGAAGTGCGCCACAACCGAGATGTGGGCTTCACGACACGGAGCTTGTTGTCGGTCACTTCTAGCCACTCATGTTCCCAGCGACACAGGAGTTTATACCTCACCAACGAGGTGAGGGCATGCAGTGGGATAGCACACTGAAAGACCTGGCGGTCACGACACGCCTCCTTGGCTGTTGGATCAGCCCTTTCATTCCCCAGAATTCCCATGTGCCCTGGTACCCAACAGAAAGACACCTGCTTCCCCAGTCGCTGTAGTTGGAGGACGGCGTCCTGGATAGTCTGGGTTACTTTATCTCAAAGAATCTGAACAGACGAGAAATCTAACACTGGGAGAATGTCTCATCTGCTCCAGTGCCCGAAACATTGCATACAATTCTGCGTCAAAGATGGTAAATTCGGGAGGTATATTGACCTTGAGAAAGACGAAAGAGCAACCAACGGAGTCACCCATCCTTAAAAACAGCTAAATGGCCGTGGTGCTCATGTACGGTTCTATCGTGTTCGTTCGAAAGCAGAGTGAAAGCGAACCTGCGATATCTGATTCGTAACAGTGTCATAGACGTTTACAATGTATGTGTTTAATAAGGGTGTAAAGGGTATAAGAGCAGATATTTCTCTTGCTGACTAAGGACGGTCTGTTAAACAACATCAGATCAGTATTTAGGTTCACATGGCTCTGAGCACTATGGGACTTAACTGCTGAGGTCATCAGTCCCCTAGAACTTACAACTACTTAAACCTAACTAACCTAAGGACATCACACACATCCATGCCCGAGGCAGGATTCGAACCTGCGACCGTTGCGGTGGCGCGATTCCAGACTGTAGTTCCTAGAACTGCTCGGCCACCCCGGCCGGCCCAGTATTTAGGCCTACATCATTCGCAGACTAATAAATATAGTTATTAAAACTCGTATGCTTTTAGGTTGGTTAGTACCTCCAAGAACACTTGACAAGAACGAGCCATTAATCCTTATTTTTCCCTAGGCCGAAGATCAGGTGTTGTAGTGTCGACGCTTGGTTGCAAAACGGTTAGTCTGCACTGCCAAACATCGTTCACTTCGCAGGCCAGGTATGGCCAAGCTAAAAACAAGTTTGTGATGTGTTTGTGATATGTTTGTGGGAAGACTATTTGACATAGAGAAAAAGTAACCAGCATTATGTTGTGTGTACATACTAAGGTACCATATATAAAAATGTCTGCACTTAAAACCGTTACATCCTGCATAGTTCCTGTATCTTTATAGAAAATGTCCTTCAGACATGCATGCAAGTCTGAAGGAATCGTTCCTGTCCCTGGATGTTGTACAGTACTGGCACACTTTCGTAAGCAGGATGGGGTCCCCACAGAATCATGTCAGTGTTACCTAATAACCACAGAGTCTCAATTATATCGCAAGCGGTGGTAAACATTACGAAACAGTTTCAGCGACTAATAATTGACGTCAGCTGTTTGGGATACATGAAAATCTGTGCCGGATCTGGACTCGAACCCCCGATTTTCCCATTTATCGCCAATTGTCTCGTTAACCACTTCGACTCATCGAGCTGTCTGACTACTGTCAGCTAGCCGAAGTGGTCAGCGGGCATTTAGCCGTGACACGGCTCGGATGCGAGGCGCAGTGGGCAGTAGCCCGCATGTGTGTTTCTCTACTCGCTGCGCGAAGTACTGCTGTCGTTGTTGTGAATTCGAGATCTCACTAGATATGACGTTCTCTTACCGCCAGGCGACGGTGAAACTCAAGTTCGACGATTCCTAAGCGCGTCCAAAGCCTTCGGAACGCATGTCGATCCACAGGAACTGACAGGCATCCATCTGCCATCACTTCCAGTACAGTCTATCTCAAGATGAAGAACGAAGAGGCATGTGACAACCTACTTCGACGTTCCACCAACGGCTACGGCTTTCACCATGCTGACGTTACCGTCAGCATGGTAACCGTGGACCACACGGGTATCGGGGTGCGTACAGTGCACATATTCGAACTGCCGTTCACAGTCCCAACTGCGCACGTCACTGACGCGTTACGGTCGTACAGCACGGTCATAAGCTACACGGAAGAGAAGTGAAACTCTTTTTAAACCTATCACTTTGCTAATGGCTCCAACAGGTATGCATGCATCAGACTCCGGAAACATGTGCCGTCGTACACGTTCTTCGGCGCTTGCCGAGCCATCATTATTTAAGACGCAAAACCGCTGACGTGTGCCGGCTGTGGACAGGAAGGCAACGTCCGGTCAAACTGCCTCCAGTGCCGCCTTGTCTAGGTGCACGTACGGGATCAGTACAGACAGCGGTGCCGACCGCGTTACCGCTTACGTACGTGCAAGTAGTGCGGCTAGTGTGCACAGACGCCGCGCCCATAACGCAGCAGCACGCGCCCGCAAGCTCACCCGCCGACGACGCCGTGACGGCGGCGCCGGACGAAGAGACGTCCGTGCAGGGCACAACGCCCGCCACCACCACCACCATCACCATCGTCGTGCCAGAGGCGTTGGTTCCGGACGCCAGCCACATGGTCGTGGAGTACCGAAACCGTCTCTGCCTCGTCGTTGCCAACAGAGTAATACTGCCCTGAGGCAAGTATCTCACGCCACGCCCACCCTGCAGGTTCCCATGACTGACGCCCCTTGAGACAAAGACCAGGCGATGAAACCCACTGCCCGTGCAGATGCGCCGTCCCCGACCCCTTCCCCGCTTGACGACTGGACTGTTGAAATGGAGGTAGAAGACGCACAAGACACTCGTAACGGTCCTCCACATGATCCGCCACACGAGACGAACGCCCCGCTTGGGGAAATCCTAACACACTCAGAAGTGCCGCGTTAAACATGCCTACCACAAGGCTCGGTAGCCATGTGGCCCTATTTGCACCTACATACTCCCCCTTAAGAGGTCCCAATCCTGCTTTGTGGGTACGACCAGTGTCAACAGCACACACTGTGTCATCAAAACACACATGTTCCAACACATGCGACAGTGCCAGAGAAACCACGATCCTCTTACTCGATGCCATCGAGGCATAGGACGTCACGTATCTGCCACCTGCACCATGCCTTGCCATTACGGTGGGAGCAGTCTTTATTGTCAATGTATATGCCTCATGGTGAAAGGATCACCTTTTATCCGATGAAATTGCTCTACTCCTGAATGAGAACGCAGAACACTACGTCACAGGCGGCGATTTTAATTGCATCCCGGATCCAGCAGATGAAACGCCGCATTTCTGTACCTGCCCAGCACTAAGAGCACTCGTACGGTATCTGGTGATTTAAGACGCGAGCCGTCTCCTCCATAGGGACCGCCGTCGCTATACATACTTGACCGATCACTCCGCCAGCCTCCTAGACTGGACTTACGCCTCCTGAGGACTCTGAGCAGCGATAAGGGATGCAGAACTGTGGCTGATAGCCTTCACCGACCATTTGGCATTCATTTGTTTCATCACACTCCCCCGTCAACGCACTTACCGAAGTTCTGGTCCATGGACACTGAACTTTTCCTACCTGTACGAGGCTGCATGCCAGCGGGAGATTGCTCATACGAGGGACTGCTGCCTCCGGAGTCTGCACATCCTTCCTTCCACTTTGGTGGCTCGACCACGCCAAGCCAGCTCTCCGACGGACGCTCATGGGATATGCTGGCGTCGGGCGATGTCGGAAATGTTTTACACAGCGCTAAGGGAACTAATGACACAGCCACCATGACGAGGCCGGCGGACAACGGTTAATCGTCTCAAAGCTCGCCTCCTCCATCCCACTGCGGAACAGCTTTACAGAGGCCGAGTCTGAGCGAGGGCACAGGATACCATCCCCATCGAAATGACAACTGTACATCATGTCATCAGAGAGAGACGCCACCACAGGCGCCAACTTATAACATCAGCCGAGACAGCAGCGGGTAGATGCGTCGACACGCAGTGTGCCATTGCTGTAGCATTCGTCCAGTTACAGAATGTTTTATGCCGAGGACCAGCTGACCATCCGTGAGTATGAAGGCATCCTGCATGATCTCCATAGTAGTGGCAGAGGAAGAATCTCTGCTGGCTCCAATAACTGTTGAAGGTTTAACAGCGACCTTGGCACATGGCGCTCCAAACAAATCACCGGGACCAGGCGGCTTTCCGAACGAATTCTATGACGCCTTCTATAACCTGCTTGGAGTCAGGGGATTCACAAGTTTCAAGATCTCCTCCACGACGGTTTCACTGTCTCCATGCATTTCCTCCATTTCCTTGAAGTCATCATGATACTGGATCCAAAACGAGTGGTTCTGACCATTGTCACGACTATCGTCCTCTTACACTCATGAATGCGGATTATGATCTTTTCGTCCAAATCCTTGGCGCGCTTCAGACCACAATTGGATACATGATGCTTACCGACCAGACATGTTTAGGCGGTGACAACAACATCCAAAGGGCACTTGGAGCGCACCGCGATGTCTCGGCGCTGGTGGCAGCCTGCCACCTCTGAGGCGCCCTTGTCGCCGTCGACTTTGATCACCCCTTTGATCGTGCCGACCATGATTTCCTTCATAAAGTGCTTGAACACATGCGCCTCTCGCAAGCGTCGGCAAGCGTGGTCCTATGTTCTTTCCATGGGGCGCGCTCCTGGATTATGGTCAATGGCCATCAAAATAAACACATCACACTTGGGCGGTCACTGCGACGGGGAAGTCCTTTACCAGGAGTCTTATTCAAGGCTACCCTTGAACCCACACTGCACAGCCTTTGTCAAGACTGGAAGGCATCCTCATATAAGTCTTGAACTTCTGATGTGGTGCCTTTGTTGATGATGTAGTACTCTTGGCGCGGTCGGGCGACGAAATCCAAGAAATGCTGCAGTGGTTGTGTCACTACAGCTTGGTACCCGGCAGTGTCGTCAACATGTGCAAGACGACGTAAATGGCCTTATCCGCCTGTCAGCAATCCCGTTTCAGAAAGTTCCCACACTGACCCCATTGGGCGCGCAGTTCTCCAGTACACCGAAATGCGAGAGCCATATATCGCCAGTTACTACAATGGGGATATGATTCACTGGATCCATTAAACTTAATTTTTTCTACACTTCCTTCCCCTAACTTTCACTATGGCCCATAGTTTCCAGATGGTGCACAGAAATTTTGTGAGCGCCAGTCATATACTCAAAGTCTGCTACACTACTTCAATGAAGCCTCAGCTATCGGGAGGCCTGTGGTTGACTCATGCCTGCAACCACACGCGGCATTATACGTACATACAATGTGACTCGCGAGGACTGCAGCTAGCACCAGATTGACCAGGATGCTGTTTAGACCGTCGCTCCCCAATACCCTTGATTGATGATCGTGGGTCACATAACTCCATCTCTCGCGCTTATCCAGATTTCCTAGTCGAACTGAGCTACATGACAGAGGATGTACCAGCAAAGTGGGCGATGAGCACAACAACTCTGCATCAACATCGAACGGTACCACCCGATAATCCGCTGGCCCAGTGTGGGCCATTCACACCTCATATCTGCCTATGGTCGCTGGTACCTTGTGGTACGTGGTGTTGAACGCCAGTTTTGCCACATGCCAGCGTCTCCATTCCAATCATCTTAAGGACGACCCTTTGTGCCCACACTGCACAGTCGTCGATTCAGACAAGTCCTGTTTGACAAGTGCTACGACGGGCAGATGCTGGGATCTTATACAATATACTCTTTACTTTCCACTCGTCAGAACGAATGCCGTCAACTGTCTGAAGGGCATGGTACTGGACTACACACATCAAGAAAAGGTTTGCATCACCCCAGTTCCAAGAACTCCTCAAGATAGACGTTGACCGTGGATATTGTATCACAGACACAGTCCCTTTGGCTATTCAGAGATGTCACTAAACCCGCCTAAAGATGTAAACAACCACAGCGCCTATTAGCCGGAGGGGATCTGACATCCGATCAGTTCCAGTCATTCCACCAGGAAGGAGGTACACAGCTAGTGTTGTCTAGTTCAACCATGTGTAGACGGTCAATAACGCAGTTCGATCGCGTCCGCGTTGTTGCTTTGTGTCAGGAAGGGCTCTCAACAAGGGAAGGGTCCAGGTGTATCGGAATGAAACAAAGTGATGTTGTTTGGCCATGGAGGAGATACACCAACACGAACTGTCGATAACATGCCTCGCTCCGGCCACTCAAAGGCTACTACTGCAGTGGATGACCGCTACCTATATATAGATTATGGCTCGGAGGAACCCTGACAGCAACGCCACCATGTTGAATAATGCTTTTCGTGCAGCCGCAGGACGTCGTGCTACGACTAAAACTGTGGGCAGTAAGCTGCAAGATGTGATACTTCACTCCCGACGTCCATGACCAGATCCAACTTTGCAAACATGACACCATGCAGCGCTGTACCGATGGGCCCAACAACATGCTGAATGGACTGCTCAGGATTGGCATCATGTTCTCTTCACCGATGAGTGTCACATATGCCTTCAACCAGACAATCGCCGGAGACGTCTTTGGAGGCAACCAGGTCAGGCTGAATGCCTTAGACACACTGTCTAGCAAGGTGGAGGTTCCCTGCTGTTTTGGGATGGCATTATGTGGGGCCGACGTACGCAGCTGGTGGTCATGGAAGGTTCTGTAATGGCTGTATGATATGTGAATGCCATCATCCGACCGATAGTGCAACCATATCGGCACCATATAGGCGAGGCATTCGTTTTCATTGACGACAATTCACGCCCCCATCTTGTGCATGACATCATTCAGGATAACGACATTGTTCGACTAGAGTGGCCAGCATGTTCTCCTGACATGAATCCTATCGAACACACTTCGACTAGATTGAAAAGTGCTGTTCATGGACTACGTGATCATCAACCACTCTGAGGGATCTACACCGAAGCGCCATTGAGGAGTGGGACAATCTGGACCAACAGTGCCTTGATGAACTTGTGGATGGTATCAAATGACGAACACAGGCATCCATCAACGCAATAGGACGTGCTGCTGGGCATTAGAGGTACAGAAATCTGGTATTTTATAAAAGTATTCTATAAAGAACACGGAATATGCCACGCGGAATTGTCTCTACGACCAAAAGATCACACGCTTATAAAACTTCATCTAATTAATTCCGAAACATCACACTTTCCTCAAAATGTTCGTAACTTAAGCCGCTTTAGTCACGGCACGTTGTATCTGAAATCATCTCACTAGCTCTTCATTCATCATCATCATCTTTTAAGACTATGCCTTTCAGCGTTCAGTCTGGAGCATAGTCCCCCTTATAAAATTCCTCCATGATCCTCTATTCAGTGCTAACATTAGTGCCTCTTCTTTACCGAATCCAGGTACCTTCTCCTTGGTCTACCCCGACTCCTCCTACCCTCTACTGCTGAACCCAAGAGTCGCTTGGGTAACCTTGCTTCTCCCATGCGTGTAACGTGACCCCACCATCTGTTCGCCCTGACTGCTACATCTATAGAGTTCATTCCCAGTTTTTCTTTGATTTTCTCATTGTGGACACCCTCCTGCCATTGTTCCCATCTGTTAGTACCTGCAATCATCCTAGCTACTTTCTTATCCGTAACCTCAACCTTATTGATAAGGTAACCTGAATCCACCCAGTTTTCGCTCCCATACAACAAAGTTGGTCGAAAGATTGAACGGTGCACGGATAACTTAGTCTTGGTACTGACTTGCAGAAGAGAGTAGATCGTAGCTGAGCGCTCATTGTATTAGCTTTGCTACACCTCGCTTCCAGTTCTTTCGCTATGTTGCCATCCTGTGAGAATATGAATCCTAAGTACTTGAAACCGTCCACCTGTTCTAACTTTGTTCCTCCTATTTGGCACTCAATCCGTTTATATCTCTTTCCCACTGACATTACTTTCATTTTGGAGATGCTAATCTTCATATCATAGTCCTTACATTTCTGATCTAGCTCTGAAATATTACATTGCAAACTTTCAATCGAATCTGCCATCACAACTAAGTCATCCACATATGTGAGACTGCTTATTTTGTGTTCACATATCTTAATCTCACCCAGCCAGTCTATTGTTTTCAACATATGATCCATAAATAATATGAACAACAGTGGAGACAGGTTGGAGCCTTGTGTTACCCCTGAAACTACTCTGAACCAAGAACTCAATTTACTGTCAACTCTAACTGCTGCCTGACTATCTATGTAAAGACCTTTAATTGCTTGCAAAACTTTGCCTCCTATTCCATAATCTCGTAAAACAGACAATAACTTCGTCCTAGGAACCCGGTCATATGCTTTTTCTAGATCTATAAAGCATAGATACAATTCCCCGTTCCACTCGTAACACTTCTCCATTATTTGCTGTAAACTAAAGATCTGGTCCTGACAACCTCTAAGAGGCCTAAAACCACACTGATTTTCATCCAATTTGTCCTCAACTAATACTCGCACTTTCATTTTAACAATACCTAAGACGATTTTACCCACAACGCTGATTAGGTGATACCTCTGTAGTTGTTACAATCTTTTCTGTTTCCATGTTTAAAGATTGGTGTGGTTACTTCTTTCGTCCAGTCTGATGGAACATGTCCCGACTCCCACGCCATTTCAATTATACTGTGTAGCCATTTAAGACCTGACATTCCACTGTATTTGATGAGTTCCGACTTAATTTCTTCCACCCCAGCCGCTTTATTACACTCCAATCTATTGACCATTTTATCCATTTCCTTTAATGTGATCCTATTTCCATCATCATTCCTATCCCATTGTACATCGAAATCTGAAACATTACTGATCGTATTTTCACCTACATTGAGCAACTCTTCAAAATATTCCCTCCGTCTGCCCAAGGCAGACCCAAAGTCTCCAACCTGTTTCCAAAGCCTTCCGAAGATTTCTTCTTGGATGCTGCAATTATCTGTTTGGATTTGTTTCTTTCTTCAACATAGCTTTCTCTGTCTATCTGAGTTTTAGTATGTAGCCATTTTGATACGCCTTCTTTTTCCTTTTACAGGCAGCCTTGACTGTGTAATTCCACCAAGCTGTTTGCTTCATCCTACCTTTACACACCACTGTTCCAAGACATTCTTTAGCCACTTCCAGTACTGTTTCCCTGTACCTTGTCCATTCCTTTTCCAATGACTGTAATTGACTACATTCAACTAACTGGTACCTTTTTGAGATCACTGTTATATACTAGTGCCTGATTTCCTTATCCTTAAGTTTCTCCACTCTTATCCTCCTACATATGGACCTGACCTCCTGCACTTTCGGCCTCACAGTACCAATTTCACTGCAGATTAAATAGTGATCAGTGTCTTCAAAGAATCCCCTGGATACACGTGTGTCCCTCACAGCCTTCCTGAATTCCTGATCTGTTATTATATAGTCAATGACAGACCTCATTCCCCTGCGTTTCCAAGTATACCGGGGAATGTTCTTATGTTTACAAAAGGAGTTTGTGATTACTAAGCCCATACTGGCACAGAAATCCAAGAGTTGTTTCCCGTTCCTGTTGGCCTCCATATCCTCTCCAAGTTTACCCATAACCTTTTCATACCCTTCTGTTCGATTTCCAGTCCCGCCATTAAAATCACCCATGACAGCAGAACGCTGTCCTTGTCCTTTACTCTAACAACTACATCACTGAGTGCGTCATAGAAACTTTCCATCTTATCTTGATCTGTCCCTTCACAATGCGAATATACTCACACTATCCTAATTTTCTTGCTAGACACTGTCAAATCTATCCACATCAGTCGTTCGTTTACATGCCTTATTGCAACTACACTGGGTTCCATTTCTTTCCTGATGTAAAGCCCAACACCCCATTGTGCTATTCCTGCTATGACTCCTGACAGGTAGACCTTGTATTTTCCCACTTCCTCTTCTTTCTCACACCTTACCCGAATGTCACTAACAGGTAAAACGTCCAACCCCATCTTACTTGCAGCCTCTGCCAGCTCTACCTTCTTCCCAGAGTAGCCCCCATTGATATTAATAGCTCTCCATCTCGTTACTATTCGTTTGCCGAGTCGTATCTTAGGAGTCCCTGGTTTGTAAGTTAGAGGCGGGACTCTGTCACCTCCAAAGGTCCGAGGCATTTTGCTCTGATTGTTGTCAGCATCATATTTAAAGTACCAGGGAAGCAGGTTGCTAGCCTTACTTGCCCCGGGTGCCATTGAGTTTTACCACTAACGGTTGAGGGACTAACCGGTGGATTTGGTAGTCTTTGCCGTCTGAACACAAAGGTGACCACGACTCAGAATATGTCCGAGATGCCCAGCCTTATTCCAAAGTAACTGGTATCCCGACTGTCAGGACCACTTACTTGGCCACTTATACGTTGCCCGTGGTTCATGAACTAGGACATAATAACAGGAACCCACACCATGAACCATAGCTCTTCATTTTACAAACTACTTTCGCGGAGACATCTAGCATGGTGCTACTCGGAAGCAGGTTAGCGAGCGACTATCTCGATGCTCCTTTCCTGCCTATCTAACTACCTGGCTATTGATCTGAATGATCAATCAGAATTATCGTTCCAGATCATTCTTGCGGCAAAACTTGCCTTAGTCAACCACTAATCAGATAGTCATTTATGTCATTACAATTTCAATTTCTAATATATTGTTTAATAAAAATAGAACGAAATGCAAAATATTCTTTAAATTAAATAGCAACTTATTCCGCTTCTGACTTTTATACTGGTTGCTCTCTTACAAAAGCAAGCACCCACTGAAATACATCATCAGCTTCGTAGTTGCAAGACAATTTTGCAACGGTTAAATTTTATAAGTTTTTACATAAAATGACATTAACTTTTAATGTAGGTCCCGCATACACTCTCTCATTCATACCCATGGTTTCACACAACAAAATAATAAGAAAATTATAAATTTTCATCACTTTTATACTACATAATGTAGAGTAATTCCAATTAAGTGAATTTATATACTGTGAGCTTTGTTATGACTTCGAATGATAATAAAAGACATTTGGTTACTGTTCCTAACTGAGTTTTGAAACATAAGCGTCGGTTTTAGGACATTTAAGTTATTTTCTCAATCTCTGTAACTATAATAGATAAAAATCTGAAATTTTGACAGGATCCCTTCCTTAATAAGATAGCATACGGAGTTTTAAGGAAGTCGGATGGTAATTACTACGGTTTATTTAGATTCGTAAGGGGTATGAATTTGCGTACCAACTGAATACTACTTGAGACCGTTCTCACGGTTGGCAACGTCAGATGCACTGTGAATCAGAGCGAAGAAAAAACATAGCCATACTGAAGCCACTGTGCTACACGGCTGCATACCTTACTGCATCGAATGTTATTTCATAATACCTTGCTGTGTTACGCACCTCCTAAGAACCTAAAATTACTCCCGAGTTCATTTGAGGTTCTTACAACAGCAATGTTATTATTGAACTCTTTAATTTCAACGACATATTTAACTATGGGGCTTCTATTGAAATTTGTTCCTACTTACAAAAAATAAATTTTTCAAGCGAAAAAACATTAAAATTTACATTAGATTTTCCTCACAATGTAGCATGAAATTACAGGGGTTGGACTTGACAGTAAGTGCCAAAATTAATTTACAAAATTTCCTTTTTTCTTCATAATTAATACCTTTCGTATAAAATTCTTCCTTCTACCATTTAAAAAAAATATTTATCAAACAATTTATATTACCAAATATTCAAATTTTCCTTGAAATTAAATTTTCCTACGAAGAATTACTTCACAATTTTTATTTTGTATTTAACAGACTCAAACATTTTACAAGTCGCTACGTTAGCGTTCATAAATCCTAATATTACTATTTTAATCGCTTTTATGAGCGTCCTTTATATGTCTACACACTTAACAATCTCTATTTTATCGTTAGTAAAACCTAATATATTATTTTAATTGCTTTGGGGGTGTCCTTTATATTTTTGTTGAAAAATATGGGGGATGACAATTTTCTTTTTCACACTTACACTTCAGTTGCCTTGTAGGCACTTCACTGAGATACAGCGTCCAACCCCCAGTCCTAAATCGGGTTTCTCGTAGTCTCGTATTGGGTTTTTCAAGTTTTCGTACCTGCATAATAATGTCTAAGTCTCCACTCTTAATGTCTGCGACCGAACTTTGCACACACAGATATATATATATATATATATATATATATATATATATATATATATATATATATATATATATATATATATATATATATATATATATATCACAGTCCACAATTTTAGTTCTCAAATTCAAAGGCAAAACTTTACTAAGAACCTTCCAAAATTGTAGTGTACTCAAAAATTATTGCTTATTTTCTTTCCACAAAACTTTTTCCCAAGACAACTCCGTGTTCATTGCAATCCAGCATGTTGTAAACCATAGTCTCATACAGTACTAATTATTTTCAGTAAAAACTGAATTAACCGTTATTCAAAAACATCAACAGTACCCAAATTGGAACTACCACTTTACCCTTTTTTTCAACAAATCATTTTATGCCTTTCTTAGTGAGAGATTACTTAAACAAGTTCCTGCTGGAAACAATACTTATTCCAAAAAATTTACAAACATTTTCTCTATGAATGTTTCCTTTCATAAAAAATATTTCTTAAACAGTTGCTATTTAAATTTCATGACGTTACAGAAAATAAGATATTATACAAAGAAAATACAAAATTGTTGAAAATATTGAAAATCATTTATAGCAACTTCTATGGCTCTCAAACGCACATCATACAAGTAATTTATTTAATTATTTCTACTAAGCACATATCTTATTCGTTTACTCCAAACATCTTACAACAACACTTATACATGTTTCAAAATTTGTTGAAAAATCACTTATTACATTGTCACATTACTTTATTCCTTTCATTATTCATTTTTTCATTACTTTCTTTCCACATCCACCCTTGTTACTTTTTTAGTCATTTACTTCCAAAACTGTCTTTTACTCATTCTCTTATTTTCTGATGCCCCTATTCTCTTTATCTGCATTTTATCTCAATTTTTCACTATAGGGAAGAAGGAAAGAAGATAGCAATAAGTTCTGAATGATTAAGAGTTAGGTTACCAATACCAAAGGAAAAGGAAATAATATTGCCAAACAACTCAGGATGCCTAGTGTTCGTCAAACACCTGATGATGCAAAGAACGCACATCTCCTGAGGCTTGTTAATTGCTACTGTCCCCTTAGCCCTTTTGTATAAATTTATTTAAGTCAATAATGTTTCACAATCCTAGAAGTTTGTGCGATTTGACACATTCTAATTTATAGGTATTGGCATGAATTTTGGACACAATCGCCGAGCGGGATTAACCGAGCGGTCTGAGGCGCTGCAGTCATGGACTGTGGGGCTGGTCCCAGCGGAGGTTCGAGTCCTCCCTTGGGCATGGGAGTGTGTGTTTGTCCATAGGATACTTTAGGTTAAGTAGTGTGTAAGCTTAGGGACTGATGACCTTAGCAGTTAAGTCCCATAAGATTTCACACACAATTGAACATTTTCTTGGACACAATCCTAAAGGGCCCCACATACTTATCTGTAAATTTTTTGGTATCAGCGATAAGTTTCTTAGATTTTTCCTTTTCTTTCAACAGCACTTTGTTCAGCTACTTGAAAATGTGTTGGACATGTCCTCGCATCATTCTTTCTTTTTCTATCCAGAGCCTTTTTTCTAATATTCGCCCTTGCTACCTTCTTTTTCTGTTAAATAACATTCATAATCCAAAACTAATACTGTCTGATCTGAAAATACTTCCTGATGTTTGTACATGTTTTAAATCATTCCTTTGTATTTCAGTCAAGTTTGATAGTCCCTGTATATTTTTTTTTTGTCAATTCTCATGCTGATATTTTCTACCTCAGAAGGATTTACTTCCTTTCTTTCGCCATATTCATTATACCCCTCAATATAATCTTTCGATTGCAATAAAGTATGGGTATGTCACTTTGATCCTCAGATACATGCGGTCTTTTTACATTGAAAGGAATAACAACTGTTCTTCCATGTACTACAATGACCATTTCATTATTTCCAAAATGTACTTTTCCAAAATGTACTTTCCTTTGTAAGAAATCTGCACCCATCAGCATTTCCACACTTAATCCATTTATTATTAAAAAGCTCTGTTCCAGTTCTACCTCACCTATCCTGATAGGTAGCATAATTTCATGTTTGACTACTGTTTTACTTTTTTCTGTGGCTTCAATGATATTTATGCAACTCACTGGCATTATAATCACCTCCTTACTAGCAGGGAGAACATTTACAAAATACTGTGAAACTGCACATACATCGAACCACTATCCAATAAGCAAGGAACCTTTCCATTAAAAATCGTCACTTCAATAGTAAGTTGTCCTTTAGTTTCTCCTCCGAATTCAGAATCAGGTTCTTCTAACTAATCCTACACCCCGTCACATCTATTGAAACCTACGCCTCCTGTGGAAATTACGCACATGCTCACTGCGGTTTTTTCTACTTCTTTAACTGTGGCAGCTTTCATTAGTCTGTCCACTATTGATAAATCGAAACACTTCTTGAAATACTCCCCTTCTTTAATAATATCACCAGATTCTGCACCCCTTCACATGGTGTTGCCATAATTTTCAAAATTACCTCCTGCTTCATCCTCTTCTGTTTCTTCTTCCTCGCTATCCGGAACTACTCTATTTAATCTATGCAAAACTTCCACAGTCCTGTTATCCTCTTCCTCCTGCACCTCCAATACAGTTTCCCCTATTATTATGCTAATTCCACAGTTCACTGTAAGCCCCTCATCTGCTTTGCAGTGCTCATTCACTCTTACATCCTGTTCTGAATCATTACTTTCTACTAATTGTTCCTCATTAACATGGTTTCTGTAATCGCTGTTTTGACTTTTGCTCTCGCAAAATTCCACCGCATTTCCCTGGAAAACACAATTATATACAGTGTCCCTCTCCTCTGCAATATTTATCACCCCCATCCCCCCCCCCCCCCCCAAGATGTTAAGCTGGTACTTTCCTTACAAAAGGTTTTGCTAGCGGCTTTAAATTATGCTGCTTCAGTCTACGAACGCTAGCGCCTACACAGACTGCCATTAGTTTTCCTCATCTTCTACTCGGTCATTGCCCCTGACATTCCTTTTGACTGGCGGTCTGCGCCGCTCCGCCCCGTCAGCTGATTGCTGCTGTCTATATTCAATGTTTCTGTCTATGTCATTATATCTGTTTCCAACAGAACACCCTCGCCCTTGGTACCTGCCTCTGTAATTATTAGATATTTGTACTCCTATTCTGTTTACATTTACTTTGGCTCTGTTTTCACTTTGCCTAACGGGCTGCCTATAATCCCTTCTTGCACTCTCCTCCTTTTTGAAAATATTTTCTACCCTCTCAAGATAATGAATAAATCTGTCAGTATCATCCCTAGGTGCCTATATCATTTTATTCCACCAGTATAAGGGCAACTCATTCCCTGTTCCCATAATAACCTGTTCTGTTTCCACTTTCGAGTTCCAGCCGGCCGTGGTGGCCGAGCGGTTCTAGGTGCTCAGTCCGGAACCGCACGACTGCTACGGTCACAGGTTCGAATCCTGCCTCGGACATGGATGTGTGTGATGTCCTTAGGTTAGTTAGGTTTAAATAGTTCTAAGTTCTAGGGGACTGATGACCACAACTGTTAAGTCCCATAGTGCTCAGAGCCATTTGAACAATTTTTTTTCGAGTTCCAATACGATAAAGTTGTTACCAATTTTTGCACAAATCTTTTAATACTTTCTTTCTTTGGATCACATATTTCCCCTGACCAAAATGTGTTTAAAATTTCCATCTCCTTTCTTTTGCCCCAATATTCATCGAAAAAGGCCTGCTTAAACCCCCTTAACTTTTCACATTTATCAGATGCCCAGATTCCCCAAATTCTAGCTTCTCCCATCAAATTTGGTGTAATGAAACCAATTTTCTGTTTGTCATTCCAAAACTTGGGCAAGATATCTCCAAATTCACTTCCACATTCCTTCGGATGTACAGTCATGCTCAAAAGTATCCGAACGACCTGAATTGCATTTAGGCTGATTCACATGCAACCCACATAACGTAACTGTCTAGCAGGTCCTCTAATCGCCCCTTGGTACAGTCGTTTGACTATTGACAATGGTACCAACAAGTCACCACGAGAAAACTCTGCTCTGTATCGCAATCACTCAAGATATAAAGTAATACCACGATTCTACAAATATCAGGGAACACCTTATCACAGATAAGACTGTCCTTAAGGCTTGTAAGCTCACATTTATTGCAATAATTGTTTTGGACAGGGATTCGAACCCAGAACCTAACCGGATTGTTATCAAAGCACATTCAGCTGTGACACATCGGATTTTCTCGGCAGTAGCTAGATGTTTTAACTGAAATGACGAGACGAAACATTAAAATGTTACCACTCTCATTATTACGTCAGATAGGTAATGCACGTAGTACGTTCGTCGTATTCTTGATTTCCTTTTCAAAGTAACATACCGTACTTGTTATTCAACACAAAATGACATTAAAAATTTACGTTATTCACTAGCAGCTAGTTAAGAATTTGTATGAACTTCAAGTGACACGACGAACCGCCTCGTTCTGCATATTGATTCAAACCCAGGTCATACAGACTAAGATTTCGTGACTGGTGGAAACTAACAGTCATTCCTGACTAGGCATACAGAGAATGATATACCTAGATTTTAGACAGTATCAGTTTTGGACAGGGATTCGAACCCAGAACCTAACCGGATTGTTATCAAAGCACATTCAGCTGTGACACATCGGATTTTCTCGGCAGTAGCTAGATGTTTTAACTGAAATGACGAGACGAAACATTAATTTTTTCCTTCCCAGGACACCAACCCAGCAACTATCGCTGTTATATTCTAGAGAAAACGGACGTTAAATATGGGTTTGTTACACCAGCAGCGACACGTGAGCATGTTTGAACTAGAAATAATATGACGAAGAGTTCAGTGCTGACTGGGAATCGAACACCACACATATCGTTATTGACTACACACAAAGAGACGTCAGCTACCGAATTTTTCTCCACCAGAAGCTCGGAATAACATCCTTGAACTTACAGTGATCTCTCAAATAGTTCTGTGTCTCACTGGGAGTCAAAAACGTCAGATATCGTTAGTGCTGACAACGAATGAAAATGCATTAAAAATCAAAATTATTATCCACCAGCAGATAGGTGTTCTCATGCTAGAGCTTGAAATTACATAATGAAAACTTTAGTACCAGTCCAGGATTTGAACCTATTCACGGGCAATATGTGAAGATGTTGAGGAATCTGCAATTTTGAACACACTACAGATAGTAGTCGAGATGTATTGTCATGAAGGGATCAAGTGTCCTGTGACCCTACTTAGCGTTTGTTTCGTCACTAGAAATAAATAACTAGTATAAGAAAGGTTACTGGTGATAGAATTCCCACATTTCGCCACTCCTGACTTTATTGTGGTTCAACCTAACGTCTACTTGGTAGAGAAGGAATATCATGTTTAATGTGAATTTCAGACCACAATGCCATTATACCTTCTTCACGTGGCGTAGCCAGAAGAGAATAGAATCTGTCTCTCCCTATTAAAAATTATCGGCAGAAGTAGTAATCGAACCCAGACCAGCATCATAGGAACCTACCATCAATCCAATGGACCACCAAATACCCTTCTCTGATGCTCGTTTTCTATCATAATACCGTTGCGGCACGTTCGATGAGAATTCTGACACACTGGGTTTCTGTAGTGGGTTGCAGCATGTTCAGTACATTCATTTACTTGGTTCGAATCGCAATGAACTAGCTGCCTCGGCTACCCAGTGAATACATTCGACTCTATTTTGTAATAACGATACTGCCACCTACACAGAACTGCCAATAGTGTATGATGCAAAATTTAAATGGGAAGTGTTCCTTTTCATTTGAGCTACTCTATTGCGCTATCTATTTGTTGAAAACGTCGTGCAGTGCAAAAGAAAAGCTGTAACTGTCTCTCGGAAGTCTAGATCCAGCCTTACGCATTATCTCACAACAGTGAGGAATGCGGAAGCTCTGGAAGAACTGCTGTTGACTTCTGGAGCTGCAGTAGCTGTATGACAGCTAGCAGCGTAACGGTAAGCGTCGCGCCCTGTAGATAGGAGGTCGCGAGCTCTGTGACATTTGCTGCTACATTTTTTACAACGCAATTCTGCTGTCTGCTGAAGTTATCAATTCAATGGAACTTTGAACATAATTCCCTTCACTTCTCAACCCAAAATAGCCGCATGTGGAAGAAGGGCTAACTTCTGTGACATTTTGTTCTTTTCAGGTTTAATAGACGGCCAGGCAGCAGATGCATCTCGATGATTTTGTATTATGTATGGGGAGAGCACATCGTGCCGAAATAGTCATAACAGTATTTTCTACATTAGCAGTCGTCTGGTAGTGGCATTTTATTCTTCTGCAAACCTTGTTTGACAGGTTTAACACAGAACAAGTTTTCTACATGCATGCAATCAATAAACTGCATGTGCATTGTCAGACTGTTATAGATAACATCAGAGAAGTCGCATATATCAATGATAATTAATTTTTCTCTCAGGTTTAGTATTGTTTTAACAACACTATTAGAAAACTTACGAAAATTGTGCACTGTATTACAAGAAATGAAATAAAACTACCCACGATAACCTTACGACGAAAGTCTGTTTTAATAAAACTGAGTATCTGTAGACAAGCGTGCCTCTATCGGCACGAATTAGTAAAATACTACTCACTTACATTTCGCTTGGGTTTCTCTTTAATTGGTATACTGTGTCATACTCAGCAGGTATGCAAATGTGGCACTTCATAAATAAAGTTATGTATTCCTAGAAACCCAACATTTGCTTATCAGCAGCAAAAGAGGCGTTACCTGTTGTGCAGCATTGTAAGTTTTTCACCATTTCACTATGAGCTGAAAGTATTTTCTTGCGATTTCCTTATTGATGTTTGATCTGACTGCTTGTAGCTCTTTCACAGAAGGGATAAAAACGTTGCAATCTGCGAGACTGGAACCGCGAACCATAACAGACGCTTTTTCGGAGGCCACCACGTCCACAGAGAGCTAGCGAAGAGGTATGTGTTCAGCCTTCCTCTTACGAGGCCAATAGTGGCTAGAACTCGTGTACCGCTTTTTAAAGGGCGTGATTAGTCGCGATTTCCACGTGCAACGATTTTCCTGGACTGAAAACCGTAAATTTTCAATCTTTTGGTACACCTCAGGGGATAATAACTCAGATTATTCAATGGAAACGACAGGAAAAATCAAGTGAACTTTGAGGATTAATTCCGTGCACACCAGGAAGTAACTCGTCGATCACAGAGTTGCCAAACATACCTTGCCTTGCTGCCAAAACTCAGTTCAGAACCGGCAGGAAAAAGACGAACAGATGTGATCTTACAGCGGGCTGGGAAGTTACCATAGCTGGCGTCTCAAAGACGCGGCTGATACGGCCTGGAATACGTAATGCGTCTGATTCGCATTTGTGTAACTAGGTTTAGGGACTGGAGCATAGTTACTAATAATACTCAGAACTGACTGCAAACTAAGCATTATAAATCAGTAACTCTCATAGTTGTTTATATATTTCTTTTGTAACTGTACTCAAAACTAAGAAACTCATTCACAGACGTTTTTGTGCCTCGCTGATAGTCGAAAACACCAAAAAACAAAAATAAAAAAAGAATATGTGTGTGTGTGTGTGTGTGAGAGAGAGAGAGAGAGAGAGAGAGAGAGAGAGAGAGAGAGGAGAGGTAGAGAGAGAGAGAGAGAGATGAAAATAAAAAAGAATGAGAGAGGGGGTAAAGGATTGTTGTAAAGAAATTGTATACTGGTATGTAAGAAAATCTTTCATTAAAATGACACGTTTCACATCATTACGAAATGTTGTATTCATGATCTATGGAACAAGTATTAATCTAATCTAATCTAATCGTATTATATTGATGACTAGCCATGAAGTCATGACTTACCGAAATTTTCGCCAATATCAGTAAAAAGACTTGAAAATAAAAGACGACAGTTTTTGTAATAAACCGGGACTCCTATCAAGACTCTTTCATCCCTGTTAACTAACCACGAAAGATGTCTGATATACCTCAATTCAGAAGCAACAAAGTGTGTATGCATTTAAAGATGAAGGGCATGATGTGAAGTTCTGTGATGGAGATACGAACCCAACAAGTTATCGGATTGTTAATTAAGTGCCGGCCGCGGTGGCCGTGCGGTTAGGGCGCTTCAGTCCGGAACCGCGTGACTGCTACGGTCGCAGATTCGAATCCTGCCTCGGGCATGGATGTGTGTCATGTCCTTAGGTTCGTTAGGTTTAAATAGTTCTAAGTTCTAGGGGACTGATGACCTCAGATGTTAAGTCCCATAGTGCTCAGAGCCATTTGTACCATTTTTTTGTTAATTAAGTAAAATCAAATGTTACGTATCGGTTTTTCTTACCAGCTGCTAGGTGTATGAATCTAAAATAAGGATACAAATTTTTGTGCCTGAGCGACAATCGAACCACTCCTATCATTCTTCTTTATTGTCCACGAATGTAGCTAAAGTATGAATTGCTTACTCACCAACAGTAAGATGTGTGCGTGTTTGACCTGAAATTGTTGGCAACACATGAACAGACATTAAAAATGCACATTAATTTTCACTAGCAGGCCGGTGTGCACGTGATAGGGCTTGAAATGAAATTATGAATATTTTTGTACTGGATCAGGATTTGGACCCATATACTTACTTTTGGAGGAGACCAAGTGAAGATTGAAGTCTTGGAAAAAGGAACGAAATGATTGAACTATACTGTTCCGAGAGATTCAGATCCTCGAAAGAGGAGATACGAATTCGAATCACAGTCCAGCATCAAATTTTTCAACGCCTCTAGTTCAATCAAGTAGAAGTAAAATAAGTGCCCTATTCATTTAAATGGGTATCGGGTCATCAAATAAAATAAAATTTTCTAATGTAAGTAAGTTTACTGGCGACAGTATTTCTGTTTACCATGATCTTCACCTATGTCATTTCCCAACGTAACCGGCTCTGCCCAGTTGGGAATGAAGGAACGTGATGTTTAATGCGGATTCTGCATTATAACATCTTTATCTTGAGGTTACCAGAGTCAGCGAAAATGTGTTTGTGCCTCTTAAAAGTAAATGCCTGAACCCACGCATTGCACTTGTGATAGTTCGCTCCACCAGACTATTGTGGCCACATTTCCCAGCCCCAGGAGTGTGCTGTAACGGATGATGTGCGTAGCTTACAAAATTAATCACGGTGCAAAAATGCGAGTCTGTTAAATGGTTAAGTAGAAGCAAGCTTCTGACATGCAGATTATGCTAGTCTCATGTCAGCAGGTGTATGGACTTTTCTAGACATCATAGCATCGATGAAGCCATTTTGTAATTTTCACTAATTAAGGAAATATCTTAGTCCGAGAAAATCCACTGTGAAGTGGGAAGTTACCGGATAATTCGATTATTACCGTCATTATTATTATCATTTTCTTCATACAGCTGCTGGAACAAACGTGCTTGAAGATCATTTAAGGCCTTTTAGTCATTACAGAAGTAGTTGCCCAAGTGCAGGTTCTTTCATGTTAATATCAAACATCAGGAATTACTCGTAGATTACATTAAAACTAAACTAATATATGAAGACGTTACTTGAAAACAAAAACGCACTGCCTTTCTTCATTTACTTGCGGCTAGAAATGGCTGTCAAATACTACCAAACCAAAAGCCAAGGGATCTTACTGATTTTCGATATACGTTGCTGTCAGTTCTTCCATATGATTCGGTCGACGTGATCTGTTTCAAGTTGCGTATGACAGAGAATGTTTTAGAAAATCAATTGTTATCCTTTGCAATAAACAGAAAGATTTTCATTCTAAGCTGCCTAAGTTCAAAATTTTCGTAATACGAGGGTCGGTCAAAAAGTAATGCCTCCCATTTTTTTTCTACTTAAAGAAATTAAGTTAAGTGAAAAATTTGAATTTGGCGCCATTCCTCAAACCTTCTTCTGCAATCCACTGCAGTAGTAACTTTCTGTGTCAACAGGTGGCAGCACAGCAGAAGTTTGTAAGATGGCCAACATCGATGTTCGTTTGAGACAGCGTTGTGTGATTGAATTCTTGAATGCAGAAGGTGAAACGCCCATACGCATTCATGAAAGACTGAAGAAGGTGTATGGTGTTGTGACAGTGGATGTCAGCACTGTTAGACGATGGGTTCGTCGTTGTAAGGAAGCTGAAGGGCAAACACCGTTGACTGACGAAAAGCGGAGCGGCAGGCCGGTGAGTGCAGTGACTCCACACAACATTCAGCAAGTTGATGACATCATTCGTGGTGACCGTCGGGTGACTGCAGATGAAGTGTGTCGCATTATTTCTCTTAGTAAAGGCAGTGTGATCACGATTATTAAACAATTGGGGTACTCAAAAGTTTGTGCACGGTGGGTTCCAAGAATGTTAACCGATCAGAATAAAGAGGCAAGGAAAACAATAGCCTCCCAACACTTGCAGCGCTTCCGTTTGGAGGGAGATGAGTTTCTGAAAAAAATTGTGACCGGGGACGAAACATGGGTGCATTTTTTTGAACCCGAATCAAAGAGGCAGTTAATGGAGTGGCGTCACACAAGCTCGCCGAGGAAGAAAAAATTCAAAACTGTGCGATCGGCAGGGAAAGTTATGGCAACAGTTTTCTGGGATACAGAGGGTGTGATTCTGGTTGATTTTTTGGAGCAAGGATGCACAATAAATTCTGTTCAATACGTCACAACCCTCAAAAAACTTAAAGCACGTCTTCAGCGAGTTCGCCCAAAAAAATCAATGGCAGATGTTCTTCTTTTGCATGACAATGCAAGACCACACACCAGTCGTCACACCTCTGACGAGATTGTCAAAATTGGATGGGAAGTTTTGCCTCATCCCCCATACAGCCCTGACCTGGTACCATCAGACTTCCATCTGTTCGGGCCACTAAAAGAAGCTCATCGTGGGATTCATTTTGAAGATGAGGAGGCCGTCAAAACATCCGTGCGTCAATGGCTTAGGAAGCGGAGCTGTGATTTTTACCGTGCTGGGATACATGCCCTTGTTCAAAGATGGACCAACCGAGCGAGGTGGCGCAGTGGTTAGACACTGGACTCGCATTCGGGAGGACGACGGTTCAATCCCGCGTCCGGCCATCCAGATTTAGGTTTTCCGTGATTTCCCTAAATCACTCCAGGTAAATGCCGGGATGGTTCCTCTGAAAGGGCACGGCCGACTTCCTTCCCCATCCTTCCCTAATCCGATGAGACCGATGACCACGCTGTCTGGTCTCCTTCCCCAAAACCAACCAACCAAAGATGGACCAAAACTGTAGAGATGGGCGGAGATTACATTGAAAAATGACAAAATGATCCTCAATGTTGTGGTTTTCAACCTATGTAATTGCATTTAAATTTCCTGACAATTAAACGTAGAAAAAAATAGGAGGCATTACTTTTTGACTGACCCTCGTATTAGTTCAAATTTAATATTCGCTTCTAGAATGTAGGAAAGTATTTCACACTTGCAAATGCCGTATCCGACTCATTGTCCTTACACTTAGTCGCTGACCATGTATTCTAGCACAGGGTGACACCAGTTTAAGTAACGTAATGTAGCGAAGACTGTTTGCCAGTGCTCTTTCTCACCGGAAAATATGCAATTCACTCATTGGGCTCCATAAGTACACTATAACAGTAATTTCTGTGTGTATGCAATGCATACGGATTGTAGAATTTAGTGGTGCACTCTCTTCCACTTCTGTATACAATACGCCTGACCTAAACGGGCCCTTTATCATTACAGGCCTTGGGCGGTGCAACATCATACTGACAACAGTAATGTGCTTATACTGACAACCTCACTGTTCGTTTTACCTAATTTTGTAATCATTTTAATAAAACAACACGACCTTTTAGTGGGAGACATTTCGTCCCCTTTTTCCTTCTGTGAAATTTGTCAGTAAGCTTTTTGCCTTCCAACCAGCGAAATGCGGCAGAGTATGGCCGGTAAACGATTCACAAATCACTATTTAGTGCCGTTAAGACGATTTGTTTAAACATTGGCGTAGCTGAAGGAATTTAGTTTCTTCTTACATCGTTTTGTGCAGCAACGTTCACAGTTATCTCAATTAGGAAAATCTCTTTATCTAGATACGAAGGTTGTAAAACAGACTTCCCACAGTTTGTGTCAGATTGATCTTTTAGTCTAATACCATTGCGTAAGTATTTTGTCTAAGAGGTATCACAAGTAGTGTTCCTGTAGCTGTGGGAGTAATTGGTTGAAAACGAGTTTAGCACCAGTTGGTACAGCACTGCTAAATATTCAAAATGATTATCAACCTGAGTTCATTCACAAACTGAGGCTTATTTATAATATTGAAGCTAGACTGTGTATCCTTCTCTTCCTTGAGTGGGCATCGGAAATCGTTTACACACACGTATACGAGTGTAATCCCAAAGTAAGGTCTCCTAAGGGACACGCAAGTGCCAACGCGGGCACAAACGAGAAATCCTTAATTTTAATGCCTATCTGAAACCACAGTAGTAGCTGAATGCTGGCAAAGTGATAAACAGCAAGACTACTGATTTGATGGTCTCAGGTTCTGTCCCTCCAGGCCTACCATTTTTATGTGCCATTTTTCACTTATTTCATCTCAGGCACTGTTTATTGATGTGAAAAATGGCGAGTTTCACTGTGGTTCGAAAGCCACGTTAAACAGTACGTTCCCCTATTAACTGGCTAGGTAAGTCAACTCAAAGGTCGGAGGAAAGGAATGGCATACCCCTCCAACAAGACCGTGCCTATTAAAGCACTGTGGTGTTCAAACCTCTCTTACGACTGATGACTGCTTTACTTTCTATGTGTTCCAAAGTTAATGATCTTCGGGTTATAGTAATATTTTTGTGGTTTCATGCTGTAGCTTTGATAAAAGTAAACGTAAGTAAACGGCCGACCACTGTCTCCATTCGAGTTGTCAAGGTGGTAGACGATGATACTGTCGACCCCAGTTACAGTCTTGATCATGGCTATGTTTCAGTCGAATACCTCTATGTGACATTCTGCGTATTTCAAGATATACTTTTATACACTTGGTACGCATCCAAATTGATATCTGATAGAGCTGTATCTAGCAACATGAACCAGGTATGTTTTCCGTGCAATGTATTGGACAACACGACAGTGCAGCGAGATTTCGTTTGTGTGTTGTGCAGGGTGCAAGAAATATTTGTCGTTTGCTTGCTTGTATGACAGGTTTTATCAAAATGGTTCAAATGGCTCTGAGCACTATGGGACTTAACATCTGTGGTCATCAGTCCCCTAGAACTTAGAACTACTTAAACCTAACTAACCTAAGGACATCACACACATCCATGCCCGAGGCAGGATTCAAACCTGCGACCGTAGCAGTCGCGCGGTTCCGGACTGAGCGCCTAGAACCGCTAGACCACCGCGGCCGGCAGTTTTTATCCCACTGAATTCGAGCAAGCTCATGAATAGACTCAATAACTGGAATTACGCGATAATACACGTAAAAGTTGTATTTTTGCATTATGCATCCCTATGAAAATAGCTGTAAACACGTTAAATGTCTACTTCCTTATTAGGAACTTGGTGCAGGGAGTGGCAACTGTCCCTTAACATAGACAAATGTAATGTATTGCGAATACATAGAAAGAAGGATCCTTTATTGTATGATTATATGATAGCGGAACAAACACTGGTAGCAGTTACTTCTGTAAAATATCTGGGAGTATGCGTGCGGAACGATTTGAAGTGGAATGATCATATAAAATTAATTGTTGGAAAGGCGGGTACCAGGTTGAGATTCATTGGGAGAGTGCTTAGAAAATGCAGTCCATCAACAAAGGAGGTGGCTTACAAAACACTCGTTCGACCTATACTTGAGTATTGCTCATCAGTGTGGGATCCGTACCAGATCGGGTTGACGGAGGAGATAGAGAAGATCCAAAGAAGAGCGGCGCGTTTCGTCACAGGGTTATTTGGTAACCGTGATAGCGTTACGGAGATGTTTAATAAACTCAATTGGCAGACTCTGCAAGAGAGGCGCTCTGCATCGCGGTGTAGCTTGCTCGCCAGGTTTCGAGAGGATGCGTTTCTGGATGAGGTATCGAATATATTGCTTCCCCGTACTTATACCTCCAGAGGAGATCACGAATGTAAAATTAGAGAGATTAGAGCGCGCAAGGAGGCTTTCAGACAGTCGTTCTTCCCGCGAACCATACGCGACTGGAACAGGAAAGGGAGGTAATGACAGTGGCACGTAAAGTGCCCTCCGCCACACACCGTTGGATGGCTTGCGGAGTATAAATATAGATGTAGATGTGGAATCTTTCTTCTCGATGCTTTCCTCAAAAAATAAAAATAAAAATAAAAAGAGAGATAGACAGAGAGAGAAAACAGAATTGTATTTCAAATATCAGCTCGGTGACACCATGTTCGTCTCATGATGTAAAGCAAATATAGTTGATAGGTAATATCTCGTTGTACTAGCGAGATGTATGGCTAGAGGGTTCTTTCTTTTCTCTCTGCAAACAACCAGAACAGAATTCAGTAACAAAGTGGTAAGAACACCTATGCAGTGGGCCAATTAAACAGCCTTTCTTGGTTATTTTGTTAATCGTCTCAAATGTAGTAAACATCCTTGTTTACTGATTTGTTATTACTACCATTTTTATTGTTATTAGTCACCTCACAACAGCTTTCCTATCACTCATTGCTGCCGATGCACGTAACGAATGGATCAGGATGAATGGAATGTGGGATGTTTCATCGCGGAGAATATACAGATTTATCTCGGCGTCTTGTGTTCAGGGTAATATGAAAATCTCAATAAGTGAAGTCGACAACAGGATGCCGGTGATGCAGGCAATAACACTCAACTATTTCTGTCGACTTAACACCATGATGACAGACAAATTGGCGTCTCACTGTATTTTGATTATAATTCGTTAGCCTTCTTGCGACCTAGTTTTAATAGCTCGTGGGAGCAGGCATAATATTTTGCTTTTTGAACACCGAACAATAACACACAAAAATAGTAGATGGAAGGAAACAAATAAACAGTCAGACTCATGGTTGTGGATCCAATTCATCACTAGAAGACTAAACAAGAGGGAAACATTACGAAAGCCATGAATACGCTGGTTGGTATAAATTATTTGTATAGATCTGAAGATGAAAACTCACAGATCTGCACAGTGCCCGCATCTGCACTTTAGTTTCTGTTTTAATGGGCATAATTTTTAGTTTCTTCTGAATTTTCAAATGAATTTATTATTACGTGGTACAGAATAATTAGTTAATAGTGTTTCTTATGGCTTCCATTCGCACCAACATTTTTCTACATTTTCGTGCAATTCATGAAATTCTACTTGAATGTTCACAAGACTGCAGATAGACGCAATCGATTTCGAGGTGCAGAGTGTTTGTTATCTTACTTTTCGTGACAGGTGGGCAAAGTTGATTTCCAAAGACTTTTTATTGTACTGATATAACCCTTTGTCACAAGGTAACAAGGAAAGTGTTTTATTCGTATATATTTTGTGGAAAACTGTAATCGTGATGGAAGATTACACACATGAATGTTTGACACAACTGGTAGGAGAAGAGACTGCACATTAACCAAACCCTGCTCCTCCTCTCCATATCCTCCTGCGACATGAGGACGGGATTCTTCTTCCATAACGCTACAGAGCTGTTCCTAGCACAGCTGAGAATTGGCAACACCGTCACAAACATTTGGCAACACTGTGACAGTGCAATCACTTCCGCGCATGGTACTGAATTGACTCGCTAAATTTACTTGATATTCCCTTTCCATTTGAATGACTGGTGCTATATAATCCTCATGTAATCTAAGACACTGAGACAGAAAATTCAATTTTATGGCTAAAGAAATGCTATTCTTCACATTAGTGACAACTTTTATTATTTTTCACGATGCATTATGAGGCTGAGCGTCCAACACCATGATGAGAGTGGCATGCTGGCGGCAGTGTGTAAATAGCCTGTGCTACTGCCCATGACTCGTGTCGCAACGGTTCAAGGAGTCAGTTCTGTGGTAGGGGCCAGCGTGTGCGAGCTTTTTATTCTGATTTATTTTATGGGGCTGTGAATTTCCAGAAAAAATTCTGTAACGAAATCAGGAGAAAACCTTCACACATCAAATCCTCTTGATAGCTCGACACAGTAAGTTGTGTTAATGGTCATAGATCCCTGGCTTTCTGGCTGCCAAGCTGCTTCACAATACAAGCCTCTCTGAAGAATTTCAAATCGACCATCAATGATACAAAATTCAATACTGTTCTTCGCTTAAGACTCACATGCCAGGGTAATAAGTATGAAGGAATGGAACCTCTTGGTTACTACAGGGCCTCTATGCTACATTTCAACAGTAGCAGTTAGGAACTCTCTGCAGACATTTGCTAACAGCAGCTCTAGCAACTTACTTTTTCTCTGGGTAGCTTCAAATATTGGCAATTTTGTCGCCTTAAATCCAATTGAAAATTTAAATAACACTTTTGAACAGCATTCAGTTCTCCATTATTTAATGTATGGAACTCAAAACAAGCAATTTGCCTTAGTAGCTATAGAGCAGGTTCTGAAAGGTATTGACACAATGTTTCGCATCCATTTACCATGGGGAATCAGAGAAAGAAACCAAACACATTACATTGCATTTACTCTCTGTACCTTGACTAACACATATGAATCTATGACAAAAATAAATTATTTGAATAATCTCCTGTGAAATGAAAAAGAACAGGATGTGACACTTTAATTATAGCGCACTGGATCAGAAACAGTGAAATTAGTTCCGTGTCACATTGATGTATGGCATACTACTGCAATAACATACTCATCAAATAAAAACGGTTTTGTGCCTCCATTGCTATCGAGTGTGAAACACAATCATAGACAGATTTCATGGGTCACCACTCAACAACATTAAAGCTTTTACACCGTCGAGACTGAGGAGTGGTGCAGATGTTGTCGGCAGAAGGCGAGGCAGTGCAGTGCCTCAGCCACCACTGGTAGGCAGCAAACAGGTCCCAAAGAAGTGAGACGGATGAGTTGTTCAGAGGCACATGGTCGACCAAGATATCTCTCCCTAAAATATTGTTGAATCAAATTTTGTTACCAATGTGACAGAAAGCAAAATATATTGTAGATTCGCTTGAATTATACTTATAGCTTCAGCACCGAGAGGAAAGGGGCGATAAAAATTTTGTCGACATGTGCTTTCAGTTACCAGACATAGTATTTGTTAGTCCCACATTTTACCTCAACACTATGGTCGTAGACAAGAGTCATGTACTCAGACTGCAGTCAAGAGTTGTTCCGGGAAGTGCAGCAGTCTACAACGTTGCCAGAAAGAGCATATTGCCGAACATAGAATTCAGAAGGGAGAACAACTGTATTGTCCACCTTACGTGAACGACTCGGGCGTCAGCTTCATTCTCTAAGACAGTATCTACAACAAATATTGCACGCTTAAGAACCAGAAGAATTAAAAAAACAAAATTAGTTTCTGAGAGCAACGCTAACTATAGCGTTCGAAGTATTAATTTTATTACATACGCGTGTGCCTTCCAATGCCCACTCAAGGAAGACAATGATACACAGTCTAGCTTTAATATTATAAATAAGCCTCAGTTTATAGATGAACTAAGGTTGATAATCATTTTGAATATTTAGCAGTGCTGTACCCACTGGTGTTAAACTCGTTTTCAAGCAATTACTCCCACAGCTACAGGAACACTACTTATGATACCTCTTAGACAAAATACTTACGCAGTGCTATCAGACTAAAACATCAATCTGACACTAACTGTGGGAAGTCTGTTTTACAACCTTCGTACCTGGATAAAGAGCTTTTCCTATTTCAGATATCTGTGAACGTTGCTGCACAAAACGATGTAAGAAGAAACTAAATTCCTTCCGTTACGCCAATGTTTAAACAAATCTTTTAACGGCACTAAATAGTGGTTTGCGAATCGTTTACCGGCCGTCCTCTGACGCATTTCGCTGGTTGGAAGGCAAAAAGCTTACTGACAAATTTCACAGAAGGAAAAAGGAGACGAAATGTCTCTCACTGAAGGGTCGTGTTGTTTTATTTAAATGATTACAAAATTAGGTAAAACGAACAGTGAGGTTGTCAGCATAAGCACATTACTGTTGCCAGTATGATGTTACACAGCCCAGGGCCTGTAATGATAAAGGGCCCGTTTAGGTCAGGCATATTGTTTACAAAAGTGGAAGAGAATGCACCACTAAATTCTACAATCCATAAGCAGTGCATGCACACAGAAATTACTGTAATAGTGTACTTATGGAGCCCAATGAGTGAATTGCATATTTTCCGGTGAGAAAGAGCACTGGCAAACAGTCTTCGCTACATTAGGTTACTTAAACTGGTGTCACCCTGAGCTAGAATACATGGTCAGCGACTAAGTGTAAGGACAATGAGTCGGATACGGATTTTGCAACTGTGAAATACTTACCTACATTCTAGAAGCGAAAATTAAATTTGAACTAATATTACGAAAATTTTGAACTTAGGTAGCTTAGAATGAAAATCTTTCTGTTTATTGCGAAGGAAAACAATTGATTTTTTAAAACATTCTCTGTCATACGCAACTTGAAACAGATCACGTCCACCAAATCATATGGAAGAACTGACAGAAACGTATATCGAAAATCAGTAAGATCCCTTGGCTTTTGGTTTGGTAGTTTTCGACAGCTATTTCTAGCCGCAAGTAAATGAAGAAAGGCAGTGCGTTTTTGTTTTCAACTAACGTCTTCATATATTAGTTTAGTTTTAATGTAATCTACGAGTAATTCTTGATGTTTGATATTAACATGAAAGAACCTGCACTTGGGCAACTACTTCTGTAATGACTAAAAGGCCTTAAATGATCTTCAAGCACGTTTGTTCCAGCAGCAGTATGAAGAAAATGATAATAATAATGACGGTTTACGTTGGGAAATGACATAGGTGGAGATCATGGTAAACAGAAATAATGTCGCCAGTAAACTTACTTACATTAGAAAATTTTATTTTATTTGATGAACCGATACCCATTTAAAGGAACAGGGCTCTTATTTTACTTCAACTTGATTGAACTAGAAGCGTTGAAAAATTTGATGCTGGACTGTGATTCGAATTCGTATCTCCTCTTTCGAGGATCTGAATCTCTCGCAACAATATAGTTCAATCATTTCGTTCCTTTTCCCAAGACTTCAGTCTTCTCTAGGTCTCCTCCAAAAGTAAGTATGTGGGTCCGAATCCTGATCCAGTACAAAAATATTCATAATTTCATTTCAAGCCCTATCACGTGCACACCGGCCTGCTAGTGAAAATTAACGTGCATTTTTAATGTCTGTTCATGTGTTGCCAACAATTTCAGGTCAAACACGCACACATCTTATTATTGGTGAGTAAGCAATTGATACTTAAGCTATATCCGTGGACGATAAAGAAGAATGGTAGGAGTGCGGTTCGATTGTCGCTCAGGCACAAAAATTTGTATCCTTATTTTAGATTCAAACACCTAGCAGCTGGTAAGAAAAACCGATACATAACATTTGATTTTACTTAATTAACAATCCGATTACTTGTTGGGTTCGTATCTCCGTCACAGAACTTCACATCATGCACTTCATCTTTAAATGCGTACACACTTTGTTGCTTCTGAATTGAGGTGTATCAGACATCTTTCGTAATTAGTTAACAGGATGAAAGGGTCTTGATAGGAGTCCCGGTTTATTACAGAAACTGTCGTCTTTTATTTTCAAGTTTTTTTACTGATATTGGCGAAAATTTCGGTAATTCGTGACTCTTCATGGCTAGTCAGCAATATAATACGATTAGATTAGATTAGATTAATACTTGTTCCATAGATCACGAATACAACATTTCGTAATGATGTGGAACGTGTCATTTTAATGAAAGATTTTCTTACATACCAGTATACAATTTCTTTACAACAATCCTTTACCCCCTCCCTCATTATTTTTTATTTTCATCTCTCTCCTCTCTCTCTCTCTCTCTCTCTCTCTCTCCCTCTCCTCTCTCTCTCTCTCTCTCTCTCTCTCTCACACACACACACACATTCTTTTTTTATTTTTGTTTGTTTGGTGTTTTCGACTATCAGCGAGGCACAAAAACGTCTGTGAATGAGTTTCTTAGTTTTGAGTACAATTACAAAAGAAATATAAAAACAACTATGAGAGTTACTGATTTATGATGCTTAGTTTGCAGTCAGTTCTGAGTATTATTAGTAACTACGCTCCAGTCCCTAAACCTAGTTACACAAATGCGAATCAGACGCATTACGTATTCCAGGCCGTAGCAGCCGCGTGTTTGAGGCGCCAGCTATGGTCACTTTCCAGCCCGCTGTAGGATCACATCGGTTCGTCTTTTTCCTGCCGGTTCTGAACTGAGATTTGGCAACAAGGCAGGGTATGTTTAGCAACTCTGTGATCGACAAGTTACTTCCTGGTGTGCACGGAATTAATCCTCAAAGTTCACTTCATTTTTCCTGTCATTTCCATTGAATAATCTGAGTTATTATCGTTTGAGGTGTAACAAAAGATTGAAAATTTACGGTTTTCAGTCCAGGAAAGTCGTTGCACGTGGAAATCGCGACTAATCTCGCCCTTTAAAAAGCGGTATACGAGTTCTAGCCACTATTGGCCTCGTATGAGGAAGGCAAAATACATACCTCTTCGCTAGCTCTGTGTGGACGTGCTGTCCTGTAAAAAAGCGTCTGTTATGGCTCGCGTTTCCAGTCTCGCAGACTGCAACGTTTTTATCCCATTTGTTAAAGAGCTACAAGCAAATAGAAAAACGAGCCTCAGAGAAGAGTATTTCGTGGTCCGTTGGATTGATGGTAGGTTTCTATGATGTTGGTCTGGGTTCGATTCCTACTTCTGCCGATGATTTTTAATAGGGAGAGACAGATTCTATTCTCTTCTGGCTATGCCACGTGAAGAAGGTATAATGGCATTGTGGTCTGAAATTCACATTAAACATGATATTCCTTCTCTACCAAGTAGACGTTAGGTTGAACCACAATAAAGTCAGGAGTGGCGAAATGTGGGAATTCTATCACCAGTAACCTTTCTTATACTAGTTATTTATTTCTAGTGACGAAACAAACGCTAAGTAGGGTCACAGGACACTTATTCCATCTTTTATTCGATCTTCTGTATGTCGATAAAATTGGTTCTGAACTTGGAATGCAACTCAGACCGCCCTTAACGAGGAATTTGATCCCTTCATGACAATACATCTCGACTACTATCTGTAGTGTGTTCAAAATTGCAGATTCCTCAACATCTTCACATATTGCCCGTGAATAGGTTCAAATCCTGGACTGGTACTAAAGTTTTCATTATGTAATTTCAAGCTCTAGCATGAGAACACCTATCTGCTGGTGGATAATAATTTTGATTTTTAATGCATTTTCATTCGTTGTCAGCACTAACGATATCTGACGTTTTTGACTCCCAGTGAGACACAGAACTATTTGAGAGATCACTGTAAGTACAAGGATGTTATTCCGAGCTTCTGGTGGAGAAAAACTCGGTAGCTTACGTCTCTTTGTGTGTAGTCAATAACGATATGTGTGGGGTTCAAAAATAATGGTTCAAATGGCTCTGAGCACTATGGGACTCAACTTCTGAGGCCATTAGTCCCCTAGAACTTAGAACTAGTTAAACCTAACTAACCTAAGGACATCACACACATCCATGCCCGAGGCAGGATTCGAACCTGCGACCGTAGCGGTCTCGCGGTTCCAGACTGCAGCGTCTAGAACCGCACGGCCACTTCGCCCGGCTGTGTGGGGTTCGATTCCTAGTCAGCACTGAACTCTTCGTCGTATTATTTCTAATTCAAACATGCTCACATGTCGCTGCTGGTGTAACAAACCCATATTTAACGTCCGTTTTCTCTAGAATATAACAGCGATAGTTGCTGGGTTGGTGTCCTGGGAAGGAAAAAATTAATGTTTCGTCTCGTCATTTCAGTTAAAACATCTAACTACTGCCGAGAAAATCCGATGTGTCACAGTTGATAAAAATCCGGTTAGGTTCTGGGTATGGATCCCTGTCCAACACAAAGCTTTACCTCACGGCATTTCAAGCAAGTTACTTGTGAAGAAGCAATATTTAACATCTCTCGTAGTTTGTTAACAGGGACAATAGATGCTGGGTTGGAATTCGCGTCCGTTAAAAATGTTTACGTTATGTAATTTAAAGTTGATATTTGCTAACTGATACTGTCTAAAATCTAGGTATATCATTCTCTGTATGCCTAGTCAGGAATGACTGTTAGTTTCTGTCAGTCACGAAATCTTAGTCTGTATGACCTGGGTTTGAATCCATATGCAGAACGCGGCGGTTCGTCGTTTCATTTGAAGTTCATACATATTATCAACTAGCTGCAAGTGAATAACGGAAATTTTAATGTCATATTGTGTTAAATAACAAGTACGATGGACTTACTACGTGCATTACCTGTCTGACGTAATAATGAGAGTGATAACATTTCATGTATGTCATTTATTGCAATAAATGCGACATTACAAGCCTTAAGGACATTCTTATCTGTGATAAGGTTTTCCCTGATATTTGTAGAATCGTGGTATTACTTTACATCTTGAGTGATTGCGATACAGAGCAGAGTTTTCTAGTGGTGACTTGTTGGAGCCATTTTCAATAGTCAAACGACTGTACCAAAGAGCGATTAGAGGACCTGCTAGACATCTGCGTTATGTGGGTTGCATGCTAATCAGGGGAAATGCAATTCAGGTCGTTCGGATACTTTTCAGCTTGACTGTACATTTCTACTAAGATCGGACCGAAAAATTTCCGATGAGTCACATATGCAATTTCTGACTATTCTATTACACTTCTACATACTATACAACTACCATTGCTGTTAACACTCTGTTTAGTCTACTTTCATGGTTACACAGTCATACATCTACAGCGGTACTAAATTGACTTATGTTAGTTTCTAGGATAGTAACTTTAGTATCCACTTGCACTCCAAATTTCGCACACACATCTTTTCCTTCCTTAATTTGATTTTCCATTATAATGTGACTATCCTCACGTTTTTTCCCACATTATTGACTAGTTGCTGGATTTTATCTAACTCCGTATTTACTTGTTCCTTTAACTGTTTCTTGTCATCAGCAACTTGCTTAATCTGTGAAGTTAATTCACTTTCTACTGTTACAACAGTATGATCACACTCTTGTTTTACCTTACTAATCTCACTTTTTACACTGTTACTAAACAAAGCGTTATCATTTTTCCATAACTCTCGTAATTAAGAAATTTTATTTTCCATTCTGGATTCCATTTCTGCTGACAAGTTCGTAAACCCTTGATTAATTTCAGACATCAGTCCATCAACTTCAGTATTCAACCCATTCATTTCATTGTTCAACCAATTTACCTCAGAGCTTAATGAAGTTTTAATATCAGAACCCATTTTATTCATATTGATATTCATCTCACTCATACATTTTAAAATATTTGCTAAAATATCTGACACATTATCCTTCTGCCCACAAGCAACTGGCACTCGTTCCTGCTTTATTTTTGTAGCAGTAACAGGTATAAATGGGAGATCGGTTTCCAACATGTTCTGTTCATTATCGGTCCCATAATTAACATACATTGAATCTGGCAAACCACTATCATTTGCTTGTAATGCACCAAAATTAAATTCACTAGTCACTGTATCATCTTCATATTTTACTCTACCCATATCCGCCTCAACTTTCTCGTCTATTATCTCATGGTTATTATTTTCTGCATGTTCACAAGTTTCTTTGCACACACACACACCAAATGAAGTAGAATACTACTTAGCTTTTCTCTACCTTCGTCAGCACGGCGAGATGTCCCAGCGGGTCCGTTCGCCGAGTTCTGCACCCACAGGTGTAGTTTCTGGGTCCACACTCCGGCCACTGCTGCCAAATGCAGTAGACTCCTGGCTGCTGTTTCTTGTTGCCTCGCGATGTTCGGCTGTTGCCAAAGTCGTCAGGCACTTTCTACACCGGTTGTTCTCACTGCTACGTTCTCCACTTAGTTACTGATGTCCTATTAAAGTTCCTATATGCACGCGTGGGTCTTTCATTTATCGGGTTAGTTAGACTACTGTTTTTGAAGTTCGTATACACTCGAACTTATCATTTCCCGGACGATAAATGCACCAATTGCGACGGGGCTGGGTCGGCCGGTCATTCTTTCATTTCCTTTGCTCTCTCTCAGTCACTTTCAGCGAACAGTTCACGTACCTCTATATTTCTTCCTTCCGACGGCCCTTCACTTTGCTGTGGTAGATACATTCTAGGCAGTGTAAAGCAGCTTTGATAAAAACACTACCTAAGACCTACCACACAAAGGCCACATAACTCAAGTTGCAAATCAGTTCCTGTAATTTCATTTCGGGCGGTAGGAGAATGCAGTTTAATTGCAGTAAGCAATTGAAAATTCTATTGGCGTCTTTTTATTCATAAGGAAGAAAAAGAAATGTCTACCATGTCCGCATTTAATAATGCAAATGATTTATCATCCCAAGTTCACTGTTTGCCTATCATATTTCACACGTAAAAGGGGCCAGAATTCCTGTAAGTCTATCCCGATAAATTTTTGCCATCTAACAGTCACTGACCCACCAATATTAGTGAGTTGAATATTCGGTCGTTTCAGTAGTCTTCTATGTTAGAAGTGCTCGCCAAAGCATTCTATGAAGAACACGGAATATGCCACGCGGAATTGTCTCTACGACCAATAGATCACATGCTTATAAAACTTCAGCTAATTAATTCCGAAACATCACACTTTCCTCAAAATGTTCGTAACTTAAGCCGCTTTAGTCACACGTTCTATCTGAAATGATCTCACTAGCTCTTCATTTTACATACTATTTTCGCGGAGACATCTAGCATGGTGCTACTCGGAAGCAAGTTAGCGAGCGACTATCTCGATGCTCCTTTCCTCTCTGCCTATCTAACTACCTGGCTATTGTTCTGAATGACCAATCAGAATTATCGTGCCAGATCATTCTCGCGGCAAAACTTGCCTGAGCCAACCAATAATCAGATAGTCATTTACGTCATTACAATTTCAATTTCTAATATATTGTTTAATAAAAATAGAACAAAATGCAAAATATTTTTTTTAAATTAATATAGAAACTTATTCCGCTTCTGACTTTTATTCTGGTTGCTCTCTTACAAAAGCAAGCACCCACTCAAATACATCATCAGCTTCGTGGTTGCAACACAATTTTCCAACGGTTCAATTTTATAAGTTTTTACATAAAATGACATTAAGTTTTAATGTATGTCCCGCATACACTCTCTCAGTCATACCCATGTATTCACACAACAAAATAATAAGCAAATAATACTACGTAATGTAGAGTAATTAAAGGTTTGGAAAGAAAATCCCAATTAAGTGAATTTATATACTCTGAGATTTATTATGACTTCAAATGATAATAAAAGACATTTGGTTACTGTTCCTGATTGAGTTTTGAAACATGAGTGCCAGTTTTAGGACAAATGTTCAAATGTGTGTGAAATCGTATGGGACTTAACTGCTAAGATCACCAGTCCCTAAGCTTACACACTACTTAATCTAAATTATCTTAAGGACAAACACACACACCCATGCCCGAGGGAGGACTCGAACCTCCGCCGGGACCAGCCGCACAGTCCATGACTGCAGCGCCTCAGACAGCTCGGCTAATCCCGCGCGTTTTAGGACATTTAAGTAATTTTCTCACTCTCCGTTACTATAATAGATAAAGATCTGACATTTTGACAGGATCCCTTCCTTACTAACAAAAGATTGCGTACGACGTTTGAACGAAATCGGATGATAATTACTATGGTTTATTTAGATTCGTAGTGGGTATGAATTTGCGTACCAACTAAATGTTACTTGACATCGTTTTCACGGCTGGTAACGTCAGCTGGGCTGTGAATCAGAGTTAAGAAAAAACGTAGCCATCCTGAAGCCAGCGTGCTACACAGCTGTGTGCCTTACTGCATCGAGTGTTATTTCATAATAACTTGCTACGTTACACTCTGAGAGGGCGTGAATGCGCATTGTGGCCAGGTCTCGGAAGGCAACCCCTGTCCTCTTTGCGCCCGACCCTTCTCTCGGTATCCAAGGCGACCACTCGCGATAAGTGGGAAATTGGGGTTAGTGGCCCGACCAGACAAAAATTTTCATGTGTCGCAGACGCCTGACATAAATGCATAATCGTAGAACGCAAATCCATCTTGTAATCTTAATAGAGTTTTGAAGTGGATCCCCTGCTCTGGCAATGCAAGAACTGTGTCGGAGGTGCTGTGCAGATATAAACTATTTCTTTCGATTGATACGTTGCTGTCAGTAAATTTTACTGTAGTACAAGAAAGTGTATTTTTCTGTGTTTAAAAATGGTGCAATATTATTAATTACGTCTGTGAATTTCAATTTTTAGTTACTTTATGACCTATTGAAAGAAAGGAAAATAAGTTCCTCGTTATAGTCACAGATGCTGCCTCATAAAAGAGGAATCATCAGTAAAGTTTACGGTTTTCTACATCCGGAGCCCACTCCAAGTGTAAAAGACTGCGAAAACATACTTCATCACTTAACAAGAAATAATCCTAAGCAGATAGAGAGCCTCAAGACGGGATTGGTGACCACAAGGTTGTTGTACCGAGACCGTAACATCAAACCCGCTATTAATAAACGAAAATTCTTAGTGTTGAAGAAGCCTAGAGTGCGTTTGCTCTTGCACGGTCAATTTCTGTCCTGGATGCAGTAAATTGGATTGGCTTGGCAGTAAAGGAAATAAAACCTGAAACTGACACCAAGTGCTTCAACAAAACGGGGTTTGGGGGTCAAGAATAAGACGCTACTGTGGCCATCGAAGCTCAAGAAAACGCAGCAGCAATTGATGAATTAATGAAAATGGGAAACATATCATGTAGTGCAGATGATAGATTCGAAGAGATGACTTTCTGTCAGTTCACTCCTCTTTCACTTCAGCAACAGATTTAATAGAAATCCGCAACACAGAGGATGATGAAGAAGAAACAAAGGAAGGAGAAGTGGAGCAAAATGATGTCCCTGGAAAAATTTATACGCCTGAAGAAGCCATTCATTGCATGCGTAAACGATATGATGTAATTTGCAGCACACACAAATTGCAGCACACACAAATTGTTGATACTATTGCATGGTGCAAAATATGGCCTAGAAAAAATAGTTTAGAACAGGAAATTTAAACAGGTTTCTCTCCTTGATATGAGGCGAACAAAGTGAAATGCAAAGCAAATAAACGGGAATACTATGTACACTACGTGATCAAAACTATCCGGATACCTGGCTGAAAATTACTTTCAAGTTAGTGGCTCCATCCATCGGTAATGCTGGAATTCAATATGGCGTTAGCCGAACCTTAGCCTTGATGACAGCTTCCACTATCGTAGGCATACGTTCCATCAGATGCTCGAAGGTTTCTGGGGGAATGTCAGCCCAAACTTCTGAGGAGAGGTATCGATGTCTGTCGGTGAGACCTGGCACTAAGTCGGCGTTCCAAAACATCCCATAGGTGTCCTATAAGATCCAGGTCAGGATTCTGTGCAGGCCAGTCAATTACAGGGATGTTATTGTTGTGTAACTACTCCGCCACGGGCCATGAATTATGAACAGGTGCTCGATTGTGTTGAAAGACGCAATCGCCACCCCCGAATTGCTCTTCAACAGTGGAAGCAAGAAGGTGCTTAATACATCAATGTAGGCCTGTGCTGTGATAGTACCACACAAAACGACAAGGGGTGTAAGAGCCCTCCATGAAAAACACCCCCACATCATAACACCACTGCTTCCGAATTTTACTGTTGGCACTACACAACCTGGCAGATGAGTTCACCGGGCATTCGCCATACCCACACGCTGCCATCGGATCGCCACATTGTGTACCGTGATTCGTCACTCCACACAACGTTTTTTCACTGTTCGATCATCCAATGTTTACGCTCCTTACACCAAGCGAGGCGTCGTTTGGCATTTACGGTGTGATGTGTGGCTTATGAGCAGCCACTCGACCATGAAATCCAAGTTTTCTCACATTCCTCTTAACTGTCATAGTACTTGCAGTGGATCCTGATGCAGTTTGTAATTCCTGTGTGATGGTCTGGATAGATGTCTGCCTAGTACACATTAAGACCCTCTTCAGCTGTCGGCGGTCTCTGTCAGTCAACAGACGAGGTCGGCCTGTACGCTTTTGTGCTGTACGTGTCCCTTCACGTTTCCACCTCACTATCACATCGGAAACAGTGGATCTAGTGATGTTTAGGAGAGTGGAAATCACGCGTACAGACGTATGACACAAGTGACACCCAATCATCTGACGCGTTCGAAGTCCGTGAGTTCCGCGTAGCCCCACATTCTGCTCTCTCATGATATCTAATGACTATTGAGGGCGCTGATATGGAGTATCTGGCAGTAGGTGGCAGCGCAATGCACCTAGTATGAAAAACGTATGTTTTTGGTGGTGTGTGGATACTTTTGATCACATAGTGTATGTACAAACAATAATAAACGAATTTAAAGTTCGAGTAACAATACTGAATTGCCGTGTTATTTATCAATTAGTGTAATAGTCCAGTGTTCTATTGTTCAATATACAGTAAATGAACATCTACTGTGCTGGAGTGGAGGTACGTAAATACAGTATACGTATAATTAAAAATTTTTACTATACTTTTGTGCATTATACCTGACAAATTTTATGTAGCACAGTGAGTTTTTTGTAATCCAGAAACTTGTCCAATTTGGAAAATTATTTTAGTCCCGGATGGTTCCGTTTTGAGCAAGTTTTACTGTAATAAGTAATCCGCTGAAAACGTATCACAAAAGTTGATTTGCAGTAGGATTTTGAAACAGATATTGCGTTCGAACGTTATGAATTACATCGAAAAAAGCGATTTATTGACAACAGTCTGCATGATTCGGAAAATATTATTCTTTTGAAACACAACTAGCTACCGTTCTCACGAGGTAATGAGGGCTGTCGACACAGTATGTCAAATTGATTCCATATATTCATATTTCCAGATGGCTTTTGATACCGTTTCTCACAAGCGTCTTCTAATACAGTTGCGTGTCTATGGAGTATCGCCTCCTTTGTGCGACTGGATTCTTCAGTTCCTGTCAGGAAGGTCACAGCTTGTAGTGACTGATAGAAAGTCATTGAGTAAAACAGGAGTAATAAATATCTGGCGTTCCCCAAGTGTTATAGGCCCTCTGCTGTTCCTGGTCTATATGACGACAGAGGAGACAATCTGAGCAGCCATCTCAGATTGTTTGCAGATGAAGCTGTCACTTTTTTTTTTTTTTTTGCACACTACAGTCTATTAAAATCCTTAGGAGATTGAAATTAATTGCAAAATTATTTAGAGAAGATATCAGTATGGTGCGAAAAGTGTCGATTGACTGTAAATAATGATAAGTGAAAAACCATCCACGTGTATACTAAAAGAAATACACTAAATTTCGGCTACATCACACAAATCTAAAGGCTGTAAATTCAACTAAATACTTAAGGATTACAGTTACGAATAACTTAAATTTGAACGATCACATAGATAATGTTTCCGTCCTCTGCTGGAGTATTATTGTGCGATATGGACGAGTAGCAGATGGAACTGAAGAAAGATATCGGAAAAGTTCAAATACCGGAGCTCCTTTTGCATTATCACGACACAGGGGAGAGAGTACCACGGACATGATACGAAAATTGGCGTAGCTATCATTAAAACAAAAGCGGGTCTGTTGCGATAGGGTCTTCTCGTGAAATTTCAGTCACTAACTTTCTCCTCCGATTGCGAAAATATTCTGTTAGCGCCCACCTGCATAGGGAGAAATGATAATTATGAGAAAATAAGAGGAATTAGAGCTCGTACAGAAAGATTGAAGTGCTCGTTTTTTCCTCGTGGCGTTCGAGAGTTAAACGGTAGGAAGATAGCTTGACAGTGCTTCGATGAACCCTCTGCCAGGCACTTAACTGAGAGTTGCAGAGTAATCATGTAGCTGTAGATGTAGATGAGATGCATAAAAAACTGCAGCATCATGTATGTCGTTTTAATTTGTTACTCTCTATTAACTATATTCGAAACACATTTCGAAGACATGTACCACTGGATATACCTGCAAAACTGTATCGTCGTACGACACATGGTTCAGGAGATATGACGTCATAAACGAGAAAACGAAACTTCAGAGAGAAATTCGCTAGGGATGTGGGTGATATTGAATATATGCGACCCAGTGCGAACACGAGCAAAGCCGTGGGTAAACAGCTCCTCTTAAACACGTGGGTCGATTTCAACCAAACTTGATGCACATATGACCTACTGTCTGGAAAGATATACTGTAGAGTAAGAACCACCAACCTCCTATTGGGTGGGGGTGATAATATGTAGAATGAAGGGGAAGGAGGAGATGAACAGACAGAGGATGTGTAATATCCACGCCTATATTTTATTCAAAATAATATTCACGACAGCATTGTATGTGTAATGTGACTGAACTTTGATCATATTCTGGTGATACTTATTAAAGGGACTTCATCGTTAATAAAATAATAAATAATTATTGTCAACGACATAACTTAATATTTTGTAACTAATTATATCTCAGACCAATACCCATGTAGAAAGATAATGAAAATCTCAATCTCTTGTTACCTATGATATTTATAGAAAAATCCTCCTCCTTGTTTGAACTGTTGTACTGATAGGATATGATTGATGTCTCGTAGCACAGAGGTCAGTAAAAGACTGTGCTAAAGCATTGTTAAGTTGCTAACTGATATTTGAAAACAGAGTTTATGTATTATTGAAATGTTTCTCGTCCTATAAAAATATTAAGTTTTGAGGTCAGCTACTAAAGAGCGCAGCCATTAGCGCTGTTGGTCTACAGCGCAGTTTATTGGTAAATAGAGAATATTAATGTGTCATGAAACATTGAGAAATATTTTTGAATGTTAATGCATGTAGTGAAGGTGAGAAAATATTTAATACATATTATTTATTATTAGTAAAATACAGCCTGAAGGAGAATCGGTAAGTGATTGTCTTATGTTAGTCGCCATCTTAGTGAAAGATTGCAGCGGCAGTTTTAAACTGATTTTCCATACTGACTTAAATGTTGTTGGTTATAATTGCTACAATCATTGTGTACTAGTGGCCGAGAACCCACTCTGAGCTAATAAATTCCAGTTACACGGTGAACATATCGAATTTCTATGAGTGCCAATAGCATCTGGCATGATATAGATTCTCATCTGCTGATTTATCAAACCTGGTAATTTCAGTTTTATGAAATATTTCGACAGGAAAATGCATTAGTGTTGTGTACGTGTGGCACTGTGTGACAAAAGTGTTCATTTTGCTTAAAGAAAAGTGTTGCCACCTCGAAATAACAATAGCCTTAATTTTTATACACGATCTACAACTAGCAAAGAATCTTTTAAACAACAACACTGAAATTACGAAAAATCATTACTCTCTTTTTGTTCAGATTACTTATCACACATTTAGCTTATTTGTTTGTTATAAATGATTACTTTTGTGAATGAACTTATTGACACTTACACTGCTTGACAGACAACATTCTACACGTTCCCAGGTGGAGATTTCCTTAACAAAATAAGTTAGCCGGGAAAAACAGTGATTAAATAAAACCTCATGTTACATTAATCATAAGTAACTAATTTTACTGTAATCTTGCTAAACGTGTACAACACAACACACTCACAATTACACCGCACGCCACAGGGGCTAGGAGGAGATACACAGAAAGAGGGGACAAGAGGAGATGGACGGAGTGGGAGGGTGAAATGGACAGAGAAAGGGAAGAGGAGATGGGTAGGGAAAGGAGGCGGAGAAGAGATGGACAGAGAAAGGGAAGAGGAGATGGACAGAGAGAGAGAGGACAAAGAGATTGACAGAGTGAAAGGGAGAAGCAGATGTAGAAAGAGGGGAGAGAAGGAGATATACAGGTAGAATGCACAGGAGGGGATGGACAGACTAAGGGAGAGGAAGAGATGGACAGGGAGTGGGCGAGGAGGTGAAGCACAGGCATGGGGAAGGTGGATATCATGAGGAGGAGATAGAAGAAAAGCGGGAGGTAAGAGGGATGGAATGAGATGGATAGAGGGGGAATAAAGAGATGGAAAGCGGGGGATGAGCAGATGGATAGAGGGGAGAGGAGCAGATAGGGAGAAGGAGATGGAGGAGAGAGAGGAGGGGAGGAGAGGGACTAATAGGAGACTAAAAGAAATAAATACTTGAGCAACGCCAGTACTCAGCTATTACGAGGATAAAGATGGGCTGATATATGTTACATTGCGTATGTGAGGTCTACCGATAACGTCTTGAAAAACTGCCCATGTAATGTCAAAAGCATTCCGGAAGGACTTTCTTACCTGCTCGTAGTTTTGTAATGGTGACTCATCATTCCACTTCATTATCCAATGATGAGTGTTAAATCATAAATAGCTTTGTATAAAATGTATGGAGCATAATACACTGAACTACCCTCCGAAGCAATTGCTAACATCACAAATTCATCCTGTAGCTGTGAACAATGGAATTGTGGGTTATGCCAGAAAGACTGGACATTCGAGGAGCAGGAAGTGAACATTTATATTAACCAGCGTGAAATGTCAATTACGATAGCTAAAAACCATCAAGTACCTTGAAGGCCCAACAGTACCGACCGGCAGCCGTGTGATCCTCAGCTCTTAGGAGTCACCAGATGCAGATACAGAAGGCACACGGTCAGCAAACTGCTCTCCTGGCCATTGTCTGTTTTCGTGACCCCCATCGCTACATCTCAGTCAAGTAGCTCCTCAATTGGCGTCACAAGGGTTACGTGCACCCCACTAGCCAACAGTGCTCGACAGACCCGGACAGCGACCCATCCAGTTGCTGGAAAAGCCCAGCAGCCCTCAACTTCGGTGATCTGACAGGAACCGGTGTTACCACTGTGGCAACGCCGTTGGCCAATTACGAGAGTTGAAGGGAGAAAAACAAAAGGGGTGATGAGAAAAGATGGCAAGAAAAGGCGAATAGGGGGGAAATTTTTCTAGCAAATTCAAGATTCTGTCACGCAATACTTTTCACTTGCTACCAGAATTATACGGGATGTCTCCGTGATAGTTCTACAAACTTTCAGGACTGATGGAGAAGGATGAATGTATTAATTTGAGTTAAGGGACCGTGTTCCGGAAATGATCGAGTCGAAAATAAAACTCGAAAATCGTTCTGATACTGTTGATAGCGGTATATATGTACCGACCGATATGGTTGTTGCTAACTTGTAAGACTGTAAAGTAGGCAACTTTTAGAGTTGTTAGAATGGACCAAAACACGTGTTCTAAATTCCTTACCTTAAGAGCTATGAGCAGCTGTTCATCTTCTATTCTTCCGCAGGCTCTTTGGATTCCAAATTTTTGGAGGAGGTAGTATGTGTAAAAATAAGAAAAAACGTCCAGCAAATATGGGCTCTAAAATGCATACCTTAATAGCCATGGGCACTTGGTCAGTGGAAGAGATGTGCTGCACAGTAGCGAAAATGAACAAGTGTTCCTGGCTCGTAAGGTATGCATTTTAGAGTCCATATTTGTTGGACATTTCTTTCCCGTTTTGGACCATACTACTTTCTAAAGAAATACGGAAACCAAAACACATGCATTAGAAGACATTCATTTCACAGTATCGAAGGTGAACAAGTGCTTATAGTTCTTCAGATAAGGAATTTAGAACTCATGTTTACTGATCTTTTTCCTTGTTTTGCTCCATTCTGACAACTCTGAAAGTTGCCTACCCTAGAGCATTAAACGTTACCAACCACCGTACCGGTCGGTACATGCATACCACCGTCAGCTGTACCAGAATGATATTCCTGTATAATTTTCGACTCCGTCGCTTCCAGAACACTTTCCCTTACCTCAAAATTAATATATTCATACTTCTCCATCATTCTTGAAGGCCCACGCTTACTAGACATTTTTCCTTAGTTTGGTCCATACTACCATACTACCACCATACTACCCTACAAACTTAGCAACAGCAGTAAATGTGTTCCACTGTCAGAGGCTTCGGATGGATTTTTGCTTGTCACTTTCAACTCGATCGTTTTTGGACCAGGGTTCTTTACCTCAGATTGGTAGATCTACCCTTCTTCGTCGCCCCTGAAGGTTTTTAGTATCATTACGGAATCGCACTGTAGAAGGAAGAGTCATTCACAGACAGAAAAAAATGTAGGGGCTAACAGACAATGCTAAGATAGTTACGGATAAGTCAGGTGCAAAATAGAAAATGAAAATAATAGCATTGTTGATAGGTAGTTGTCATGGGAGAGGTGTAGGCTGGCATCTGTAGAAAACATTACCTGGAGAGTGCCACGTCACAAGTACTGTGAAACAATGTGCTGGTCTTAGACTGGAGACAGAAGACCCACGACAAATGTGTGAAAATTTTAACAAAAACATTAGGGTTGATAGCTAGTTGGCGGAGCTGGAAACTGTCTGACTTGTACAAAACAGGAGATGCCACAGAGCACACAAATGTGGTTTTTTTGTGGTTCTGTGGCGCCACAGTCAGCCTCGGGTTAACTTTTCTGTAAAGCGAGTAAAAATGATGCTGAGAGAGCATCTTCAGATGGATGCCAAATCCTATATTAATCTAATAGTTGCTGTAGGGAGGTAGGTATATACGTCCCAAGGTCTACAACTTAGTAGCAGGGATAAGGACTCGTTAGCAGACCTGTTAACAGAAAACACTAGGGGGGCAACTGGTACACAAAGACAAAGGCAATTCCTATGGTTTTAGGGGTGAGCTGAAACACTGATAATAGATTCAGAATTCAGACTAATAAATAAAATAAAACTAACAAGCTCCCAGTTCATAGAAATAACTATGTGGTCAAAAATATCCGGACACCTGGCTGAAAATGACTTACAAGTTAGTGGCTGCCTCCATCGGTAATGCTGGAATTCGATACGACGTTGGCCCACCCTTAGCCTTGATGACAGCTTCCACTCTCGCGGGCATACGTTCAATCAAGTGCTGGAAGGTTTGTTGGGGAATGGCAGCCCATTCTTGACGGAGTGCTTCACTGAGGAGAGGTATCGATGTCGGTCGGTGAGCCCTGGCACGACGACGGCGGTCCAAAACATCCCAAAGGTATTCTATAGGATTCAGGTCAGGACTCTGTGCAGGCCAGTTCATTACAAGGATGTTATTGCCGTGTAACCACTCCGCCACAGGCCGTGCATTATGAACAGGTGCTCGATCGTGTTGAAAGATGCAATCACCATCCCCGAATTGCTCTTCAACAGTGGGAAGCAAGAAGGTGCTTAAAACATTAATGTAGGCCTGTGCTGTGATAGTGGCACGCAAAACAACAAGGGGTGCAAGACACGACAACACCATAACACCACCGCCTTCGAATTTTACTGTTGGCACTATGCACGCTGGCAGATGTCGTTCACCGTGCATTCTCCATACCCACACCCTGCCATCTGATCGCCACATTGTGTACCGTGATTCGTCATTCCACACAACGTTTTCCCACAGTTCAATCGTCTAGTGTTTACGCTTTACCGAAAGCAAGGTCATCGGTCCCATCGGATTAGGAAAGGAAGTCGGCCGTGCCATTTCAAAGGAACCATCCCGGCATTTGAGTGAAGCGATTCAGAAAAATCACGGAAAACCTAGGTCAGGATGACCGGACGCGAGTTTGAACCGTCGTCCTCTCGAATACGAGTCCAGTGTGCTAACCACTGCACCACCTCGCTCGGTTCCAAATACGGATGAATGTATTTTTGTAGATGCAGATGAGCAATTCGCGCCCAATTATATACCCAGAAATATCAGCTTGTTTGCCGTTTATCATTTGAAATCTTTAGAATCGTACCGTATGTGGATAATGGTGCCCGAATAGCATTTTTACGTATATGAGATTGGAGATGATGTGCACATACAGTGCGCAGGTTTAGATCCGCTTGGCTGATGGAATCCTTGCTTATTTCTTTTGAAATCTACAGCCGTGTTGCATTCTTTGACAACACGCCCTGACACACCTCCGAATATTACTCAAATGTAAATAGCGTTACCCAGGAAATCATATCAAAGAACAATCACTTCTTTTTTACATAACTTTTTTAATTAACTGACCTTCGTGACGTGCCATTTCAACAGTGGAATATCATTTCTGACGATACGAACGTAGGACAGCACAACACACAGACCCCGAACGGAGAAAATCTCCGACACGGCCGAGAATCGATCCCTGGCCCCTTCAGGTTAGTAATCGGCCGCGCTGACCGCGTAGCTACCGAGGCGGACGATTCACGTAACCGCTTAACCGCTGATCAATTTCCATGATTCTGAGGAATTCGTGTCTGAATGATACGCCAAAACTTGTAGTACATCGTCGAACCTCTGTGGCCATAAGTTCGCCGATCAATTTTCGTCATTCCGTCACTTCTGCCTCTGCGATGGTAGCCGATAGCTGGCTCGGCGCTGTAAACGAAGACCTTCCTATCCGTTCGCCCGCTGGCAAAACGCATCCTGTTACGGCGGTCGCCGAGGCCGCACTAACAACGGTTCGTGTGACTCAGTGGCCGGGTGCAAGTCTTTCAATCCGACGCCACTTCGGCGAATTGCGTGTCTCTAATTTACCCCAGTTATCCAACCAGGGAAAAGGGGCCTACATTTCGACGTGGAATTCCAACCACGTGTCGCATCTCGCGACTCTCCACATCAATGACTGCTAAGCGCTAGATTAAAGGCAGATGGGACTCGGTCCCGTGATCTTTCGGTTTCGGGGCAAGTGCTTTACCACTGGACCACCAGGCCTGACACTGACCTTAATGAAGCACGAAGTGCACGTGGTACGAATACTGCAGCTGTCCTGACGACTTGACAAAGCATGTAAAGCTAATAGCGTTCTCACAGACAGCAAGCAATGTGGTTCATTGAAACGAAATTTCTGACCTTCAAATGTTGTATAAAGACTGGTTCAAACCGGAGTGAACGGAAGCAAACGAGCATTAGCAGAGCATTCACAGGTTCACTGCCAGTCGCTTGTATCTGTGAACAAGCGTTTACACCAGAGGAAACGGAAGAGAAAACGTGATAGTGATCATGGGCTACGAACGCTGCGTATTGTTTTCGGCGCTAATAATCAACACGCAGCGTACAACACTATAAGTTATTACAGTTATCTTGAATAGTGACCGCACTATCTTTGACAAAGTAAGCAAAATGGCGTAGGAAGTAAATTTAGGTGTTTCAGTTTACACGTAAGCGTGAAGTGCGTGGAGGTAGTGCTTTTAACACTGAATGTTTTCGCTAGCTTCTCTTTACCAGTGAGGAAGAAATATAAAAGAGTGACACTAATTACCGACGAACAACGTAACCTGAAGTATGACAAAGATTAAAGGTCTGGTTATTAGAGACTGCAGTCATTTGCTTTATTGTAGTGACTGTTTCGCATTGGAATAGATGATCTCAGTTTCCAATGTCTGCAGTGTCATATGTGAAGTACTTTAAGGATTTTGTTGAAGTATATATAAGGAAGATAATGTCAATAAAGTATGATTAATGAAATGTGGAATAGATACATGACCTTTCGCATAAGCCACGCGATATATGTATCCCCAAAAATCACTAATATAACAGTGTCACATCACACATGTAAGCCAAAAACAGAGGCAACGAGAATGATCAGGTCTTCCTATATTTTTAATTTTAATCAGCATAATAGAACATTCGCATTTGTTTACGTTCAAGGAATTTTTTATGCTTTACCATTTTTAGTACAAAGAAATACCAACTTGTGCGTTTTATCTCTACTGCCTGTTGATGCAAGAATCTAATGAATTTAACGTCTTCTCATGCCCTCAGTTGAATACTGTGTGCTTCGGTAATTTTCTACCAATCGTATTTCTTTGCATTCGGCATTTTTGTTATGAATCTCTTGTATCACTGAAGCATGTGCGATATCTGCATAATGATTTCGTGGTGATGTTACAAACTTTCGGGAATAGTGGAGAAAGGTGAATGTATCAATCTGAGGCAATGGATCCTAGTCCAGAAACGAGCGTGCCGAAAATTACAATAACTCTGAGAGTGGAACATATGGACTGTTACTGTTGTTGCTAAGATTGTAGGGTTCCTGGAACATATCACAACGTTATTCATCAATGGATGTGATTCCAATGTGATGGAGCTCGTCTCACATTGTACTGAGGGTTCGCAAACGTCTGGATCAGACATTCCCTGGAAAGTATAAAGGTAGGAGGAGGACCTGTTTCGTAGCCAGGACATTCACGTAATCTCACACTGGTTGTTTTCTTCTTGTGGGGCCATGTGAGAGGTCTTGTGCATGAGACGCCTGTCAAGGCTGAAGAGGATCTTCTGGCAAGACGTTTCTCTGTTTTCAACTCTGTTGAAACGATACCGGGGGTGTTAGAAGGGGTACGACAGAACTTCGAGCGACGATGCCATACCCGCATTGACGCTCAACTGTTGCAAATGTAGCAGCTTGTGAAACTTGTGCAGACAAAATAGAATTTGTTGTTACTGTACCATAGACAGGATTTTCGGTCTCTGTAACATAAGTTACATGCGTCTTTATTAGTACATCAACAGGGCAAATTATCTACTGATATGGGGAGTATTCAGTGGTAATTATGTACGTCATGATGATGGTTCGGAAGCTGGGGCTCTTAGCTGAGCGCTGCGCGAGGCTAAGACGGATCTTGGGTAGATTTTCGCTTGTACCTTTCGATTCGGTCGTTTCTGGAAAGTGACCCGTAGGTGCAATTGATGCATTTACCTTTCTCCATCATCTATGAAAATTTGTAAAATCATCACAGAATCACCTTGTACACTGGTCAGCAACATTGCATTCTCTTCAGACTACTCCACAGCTCATGCAACGCATGTCAACGGCGGAGGTAGGCAAGCTATAAGATGAAAGCTTACCATATTGCTAGCACCGAAACGGAGAGGATGCGATCTTACTTCCACAGGTCGCTAGAGGACCGACAATCAACGGAACACAAGAGAACAACGCCGCGTTGAGTGGCCGCGTGTTTTGAGGCGTCATGTCACGGACTGCGCGGCCCCTTCTGCCGGAGGTTCGAGTCCCCCCTCAGGCATGGGTGTGTGTGTGTGTGTGTGTGTGTGTGTTGTTCTTAGCATAAGTTAGTTAAGTAGTGTGTAAGACTGATGACCTAAGCAGTTTGGTCCCTTCAGAATCCACACACACACAAGGAACACTAGCGAAAGCAAACCGATCACAACCGTATGCAGTTCGCTAGTGTTCGTCAATTTTTACGACAGAGATAATTCTCGTTCGCTGAGACTCGTTCGCTTGTGTTCGCTGTGGTGAAAATTAGGCTTAATTCAATAAGCACTGAGGTGATTATTAAACAACTGCAGAAATGCATTCGTAAAACATTTTTAACATTTTTTTTTGTTCACGTGCTATTAAATGGACACAGTGAGACATGACAGACTGATCTTGTACATTTTAGACAGAACTTGCGAGAGAACCTCGGTTTCAAGTATACTCCTGCAAATAATTGTCAAGTACACTGCGCAACATAAAGGATAACTTTGTCGAAGCCCCGTAACTGTTTCCTATTGAAATTTAGCTCAAAGTTGCCTACAGCCTTTCTCTGTAATGGTGCAAAGGCGTATCGCCCTGCGAGAGCACCCTCAGTCTCGACAACGCTTCAAGCAGCGAGGTGTCGGATGCAAAAAAAAGGCCGGAACTCAGTAGCTGATGTGAGGCGTACGTTGGGTTCATGATCCCACAGCGGCACCAAATTTTACATCAATTCTGCCAAACGCCACCGTAAAAGTGTCACCCCCTCTTACCAACATTTAACTCCTTCTTTTGAGGCCTCTGCGGTGGAGGCCAGAAGCGCGACACCCAGCGCTGAAATCACACGGTTTTCTTATGGGTGATCGAGGAAGATATTTCAGACCCACCGCCGCTCAGAACTGTCACGAAGAGGCTTCAGGGGATGGCGAGAAAAGGCGTCAGTGAAGGCCGGCCGCAGTGGCCGTGCGGTTAAAGGCGCTGCAGTCTGGAACCGCAAGACCGCTACGGTCGTAGGTTCGAATCCTGCCTCGGGCATGGATGTTTGTGATGTCCTTAGGTTAGTTAGGTTTAACTAGTTCTAAGTTCTAGGGGACTAATGACCTCAGACCATAGTGCTCAGAGCCATTTGAACCATTTTTTTTTTTTTTTTTTTTTTGCGTCAGTGAAACCACACCTTCCCGAGAGGCGTTGATTCCCACACATTTCCCCCAAGAGTGACGTCGAAGACCGCCAAGGTTTTACACCATTACAGAGTAAGATTGTAGGCACCTTTGAGTCAAATTATATGTCGGAATGGGAAAAAGATTTTTTTAAGTCCTCTGTCTTCTGATGAGTTTTATGAAGCCCGTCAAGAATGCCCTTGCTGTGCCAACCTCGTCATCCCAGAGTAGCACTTGCAGCCTACGTCCTCAATCATTTGCTAAGAGCAATCCAGTCCCTCTCTGCCTGACCAGTTTTTGCCTTCTACAGCTCCCTCTAGTACTATAGAAGTTATTCCCTAATATCTTAACAGATGTCCAATCACCCCTTCCCATATTCTTGTCAGTGTTTTGCACATATTCCTTTTCTCTCCGATTCTGCGCAGAAACTCCTCATTCCTCACCTTATCAGTCCACCTAATGTTCAACACTCGTCTGTAGCACCACATCTCAAATGCTTCGATTCTCTTCTGTTCCAGTTTTCCCACAGTCCATGTTTCACTACGATACAATGCTGTACTCCAGACGTACATTCTCAGAAATTTCTTCCTCAGATTAAGGCCGACATTTGATATTAGTAGACTTCTATTGCCCAGGAATGCCCTTTTTGCCATTGCTAGTCTTCTTTTGATGTCCTCCTTGTTGTGTCCGTCATTGGTTATTTTACTGCCTAGGTAGCAGAATTCCTTAACCTCATCTACTTATGTGACCATCAACCCTAATGTCAAGTTGCTCGCTGTTCTGATTTCTGCTACTTCTCGTTGCTTTCGTCTCTCTTCGATTTACTGTCACTCACACACTTACTATTTCCTCTTGTCTCTTGAACATGTTGTGTATAACCCGTGTCTCCCTATAATTTACCCCCATTTCCTTAGAATTTCGTACATATTGCACCAGCTAACATTGTCGAACGTTTTTTCCAGGTCGACAAATACTATGCAGATGTCTTGATTTTTCTTTATGCCTGCTTCCATTATCAACTGCAACGTCAGAAGTGCCTTTCTGGTGCCTTTACCTTTCCTAAAACCAAACTGATCGCCTTCTAACACATTCTCAATTTTCTTTTCCGTTCTTCTATACATTTTTCTTGTCAGTAACTTGGAAGCATGAGCTGTTAAACTGATTGCACGTAAATTCTGACCGTTTTCTTGTCTTGCAGTCTTCCGAATTGTGTGGATGATATTTTTCCGAAATTCAGATGGTATATTGCCAGTCACATATATTCTACACACTAACGTGAAAAGTCGTTTTGTTGTGACCTTTAGAAATTCCGATGGAATGTTATCTATCGCTTCTGTCTTACTCGATCTTAAGTCTTCCAAAGCCCTTTCACATTTTTATTCTAATACTGGAGCTCCTATCACTTCTAAATCGACTCTGTTTCTTCTTCTATCATACCAGACAAAGCTTCCCCTTCACAGAGGCCTTCAACGTACTCTTTCCCCCTATCTGCTCTCTCTCCTCTGGATTTCACAGTGGAATTCCCTTTCCCTCTTAATAATACCACCTTTGCCTCCCCCATCGACTTGTATTTCTGTATTCCTGAATTTCGCTGAAAATTTGGTACTCGTATTTCCTTGTTTCACCGATGAACTGAATTATTTCTTCTGTTACTCGTTGTTTCTTCCCAGTCATCTTTTCTTTGTACCTATGTTTTTCTTTCCACCTTCGGGGTTTCGCAAAAGCGCATATGGCTATATCGAGTCAACGGTCGTTCCGAGGAAAGTATACCGGTTCGCATCAGATGACCGAGGCGAAGCACAGTCGGGCGTGGACTATACTTGGAAGGGGAACCGTCCGGGTACGCTGCGTGCTGCTGACAATTTTCTTTTTGCATTTGCGGCAGAGTGGACGGGTGGGATGGTGGCGTAATGTCCCTGATCACCAGTCTTTGTGCCAATGTCCTGGATTGAATCCAAACTTCTCCGCAGTGTCTCATGAAGTGAGGGAATGTGACACTGTTTATGGTGATCCGTCCGTCGTATGGGATCGTTGAACTCGCCGATCATCTCGAACACGAACACGAAACTACACTACACAGACAGCACCGAAGACGTCTACACAGATTCATTTACACGCACACAACTCTCATACTTCGCGACGGAAAGGAGCCTGCGAGTGCAGAGTATAGGAAAATCTTTCAGGTTAAGTAGCTGAACCTGCCCTTCGAGATCTCCTAACCATTCATGCCATACGACTTTACTTTTTACTGCTATATCAAAACGGTTGACCCACGAAATCAGAAAAATGTAGTGTGTTTTGCAATTCATATTTCAAAACTGAAGACTTCGTTCAGTAGGGATTTCTTCCGAAGCAGTCGATGGAATATTCACAGAGGACTGCTGAACCAGTCGTATTTTTAATGGAATGACTACTGAAAAGCTACGAACAGAAAAATTTGTTCGCTGAGTTTCCCACCATCGTGCGTCAGCAAACGAAGGCTCTCGCGGCGTGTGGACGCAATAAAATTTTGTCGAAGATCTCAACGCGTGAGAAAACTGATAAAATTTTATTGGACGTATGGCGTGGTTCAACTGTCCGTACCCATGCGTTTTAATCAACCCGCAAAGCTTTGAATTACCAGAAGCAAGATTTTCATATTCTCTCGCTCTCTACGTGTAAACTATTAGTCATACTGATATTTGATGTAGTTAAATTTTACATGGGATATGCCATCCTCAGTGCGGTAGTATTTGAATTATTCAAGGAAAACGTCCAAAAATGACCATCAAACGCGTTTTTCTGCAATAACTCGAAAACTAACGCCTCCAGCGAAAATGTATTCCAGTACAAAATTTAACTACATTAAATTTCCTATAAAAAGTCCTGCTCATTTTTTCTGTAGGAAGAGGCTGAAAAATCAGACAACCAGTTGCAAATATAGGTTTATTAGCCCTTGACCTAGATTTCAATGTTTGTAAAAACTTCTTCTTCAAAAGTAGTGGCCCTTGTCACGTCATGTTATGGTACATGTAACAAGGCCTACTACTTCTGAAGAAAACGTTTTAACAAAAATCGAAACCTCGGTCAAGGGCTAATAAATCTTTATTTGCAACTGGTTGGCTGATTTTTCAGCCTCTTCAGATTTACACAGTTGCTATTTCGCAGCCATGATTAATATTTTCTGTAGGACTTACAGTTTACCCGTAGCGAGTGAGAGAATATGAAAATCTCTTGGTAGTTTTTTAAGGTGTTGCAAATTGCATAAGATCTATCGGTAGTGGGGTGCCAGAAATCCATCAGTATTACTACAACATACTCAGCGGAGGTTTAATTAACATGTGAATAATTTGTCTGTAAAGTTACACATTCCTGGCTATAATTATAGTAGACCAAGAATTAAACTGCAGAAAAGTCTTGCGACCAAGAGAGAAAACCGTTAGACGGAGCTTGAAGATAGCATAATGTTTCATACGTGTCTACCCCAGGCATCACTAGGCGTTACATCACAGATATCGCATATTCGAGTAAATTGACGCCCTGTGCCCAGATGCTTACATTGGATGGCTAGGCATGTGTCCGAACATGAATATAGATTTTCCAGTTGTAATGCTACCTTTCTCGTCCGGGGAACACATATTAAATATCATCAATTATTTTAATCAAATTATGACACGTGTTTAAAAACCTGTGTGGTCTTCCTGGTTTCAATAGTGGACCACAAGTCCCCGTCAGTCTGTTCACTCTATTAACAGAGCATAAGAGACTTAAATATTTCACAAGAGAAGGTAACTTCACAGAACGAATACGAAATACTTTAATTGCTTTACCTTGAATACTCGTTGTTGCTTGCTCGTTGTCTAGGAGTAACTTCTGGATTTGCTGTAATTGTTAGTACAATGGGTCCTTGGGTTTGTAATATGCTACGTAGGAACTGATACTGTTTAAAGCTTTCCATATCATCTTCATAACAATCAGTAGTTCACCAATATAAGCTTTCCAAACATAAGTCATTGTCTGAAAATCGTCCGTTTCTCACGACTTATCAAGACTCATTGTCTCTTAGACTCACCAAAACGCGACTGTCTCTTAGTCTCACTCGGCAAAACTGTTTCTGCATTAACAATCAAAGACCTTACAAAGTACACAGGTTTGCCAACATGAATTGAGCATAGATATTTTATACATCACACGTATACACTTATGAAAATAGTACAAAAATTGAAGTGTTCTCAAATAGTTCTGCAGCAATACATAATACGATTGTCCTGCAAATTATTAGTTTTTGTAATAAATTGATATTATTTCATTTTAAGTTCACTGTAATTTTATATTAATATAATTGTTCTTTCATATCGATTCACGGCACCACATAGCTCGCCAGCCGATGGTATGGATAGTTTCAGTAGTCTGTTACGTTACACAGTGTATGTTCTTCGTATAAATGATACTCTGCATTGTTCCTTCGTGGCAACCATGCCTAGTGCTTACCCTATTCTCTTGCAAGTGCGTTATTGTTTGAGTGTAATGTAGTACAAATAAAATAAAACCCTCAAAGGTGAGAGGTAAATAGTGGGAATGATTAAAAAAGATAAAAGGAAGTGGTGTTTAAAACGCGGCGGGTGCGGAAATCGACAAGTGTTCCCTTTGTACTGACGCTCTACACACAACGTCCCCCGCTGAACACCAATTTCTCTGTGCCGAGAGCCGGCGTCGGAACGGCTGCCGTAATGAGGATCCAGCACAGCGCCGGCGTTTTCATTAAAAGGCAGCGGCGGCGGCGGCGGCAGGCGGCCAACAAGCCGACACAGCAACACTCATCTCGCCTCGGCCGGGCGCTACGGCTATAGCCGCTACCCCGTCCGCCGCGCGGGACACCGTTCGACGAATCCACGTCGCGGACAGCGCTGCGAGGGGCTACGTGGGCCGTTCAATAAGTAACGCAACACATTTCGGTTGAAAAAGTGCTGTATTTTCCTTTGGACATAATGGTATATTCCCTGTTCAGCCCCTATAGTTTCATGAAGTTCAGACACATGGCCTTCGAAATGGTGTCTGTAACGGTGGTGCGTTCCAAGCAGAGAGCTGTCACTGAGTTTCTTTTGGCGTAAAACCAGAGCATTCCACAGGCGCTTGCAGAATGTCTACGGGGACTTTGCAGTGAACAAAAGCGCGTAGAGCGAGGCGTCCGTCATCATCGCAACGACGTCGCGCAATCCTGTCCGATCTTTCGCGTGCCTGCTGGCCAGCCGCACACAGCTGTGACTCACGCATTGCAGTAACGTGCGGACACTCTCATTCCATGTGATCGACGCTTTACAATCGAACACCTCGCTGCTCAACTGGACGTCTCTTCTGGTAGTGGTGACACACTCGTCCACCAGTTGGGTATTGTATTGTATGTTAACCGGGGACCTAGAAACGACGGAGAGGCTCCGTCCCCGCCGCAGCCGCAGTGGTCCACAACCCCACGACGACTACCACAGTCCACTTCACCCCTCCGCCGCCCCACACCGAACCCAGGGTTAGGGTGAGGTTCGGCCCCCGGTGGACCCCCCAGGGAACGTCTCACACCAGACGAGTGTCACCCCTGTGTTTGCTTGGTAGAGTAATGGTGGTGTACGCGTACGTGGAGAACTTGTTTGCGCAGCAATCGCCGACATAGTGTAACTGAGGTGGAATAAGGGGAACCAGCCCGCATTCGCCGAAGCAGATGGAAAACCATCCACAGACTGGCCGGTTCACCGGACCTCGAGACAAATTCGCCGGGCGGATTCATGCCGGGGACCAGGCGCTCCTTCCCGCGCGGAAAGCCGTGCGTTAGACCGCACGGCCAACCGAGCGGGCCTACCAGTTGGGTACTCAAAAGTGTGTACCATAAAGAGTATACCATAAAGAGCAACAAAAGGCCACCTGTCGTAATTGCTTGCGCGTTACGAGGCTGATCCTGACTATTTTTTGTCGATCATCATCATAGGCGATGAAACATGAGTTCATCACTTCGAACAGGAAACAAAACAACAGTCCATGAAGTGACATCCCACCCCGGCGACGGTCTTCTGGGACACTGGAGGGGTAATTATGTTTGATGTCCTCCCCTATCAACTCTGAAGGGTATTGTGCCACCGTCAGGAAACGGAAGAAACGACTTCGGCGCGTTCTTCCACATAAAAATGCTAACGAACGTATCTAGGACAACGCAAGGCCTCGCACAAGTTTGCGCACCTCAGAGGAGCTCACAAAACTTCATTGGACCGTTCTTCCTCACCCACCGTACAGCCCGGACCTCGCATTTTCCGACTTCCATCTGTTTGGCCCAATGAATGATGCACTCCGCGGGAAGGAGTACTTGGTCCATTGGGAGGTTGTTGAAGCAGCAAGACGTTGGCTCCGACGTCGAGAAGTAGAGTGGTACCATGTGAGCATACAAGCCCTCCCAATCAGGTGAAGTAAGGCCGTGGCATTGAGCGTAGATTATATTGTAAAATAGAACTTTGTACTCATAGGAATTAGGAATAATATGGTGTACTGGAATCCCGAATAAAACCTGCCTCCTTTAAGAAAAAACGTGTTGTATTACTTATTGATCGCCCCACGTATAAAGCTTATGCGACCTATTGCTACACATCGTGTAAACGAAATTCCGCCTCTCCTTCATAGCTAGTCTCTAAGGGAAAGAACAAGTCATATACTAAAAGCGGGTGTCTACAATTGCTAGATGCTCATTAAATTCGTAACGCCCGTCCAGCGCTCACCTCCATGACTAGTTTTTCCGAGACTTATTATTGTGTTTTGTCGATATTTGAGGGACTATATGCTAGCTTTCCCCCGTGCTTACTCTCGCATTTGAGAAAATATCTTACTTGCTTTTCTATTAATCGATCTCGTATATGTGCAGTGCCGTGTTGCTGCCTCAGACGTCTTTGTTGCTCGCGTTGTGACCAGGTGCGTGAAAAGCCAGGGCGAGCCCTGTGGTGGGCCCCGACGTGGGTCTCGCGGGTTTTCCGACCGTGGACTTCGCGGCGCGCACCGTAAGCGTGGTGTTTCCTACATCTACGTGATTACTCTGCTATTCACAATAAAGTAGCTGGCAGAGGGTTCAATGAACCACCTTCATGCTGCCTCTCTACCGTTCCACTCTCGAAGGGCACGCGGGAAAAACGAGCACTGAAATTTTTCTGTGCAAGCCCTGATTTCTCTTATTTTATCGTGATGATCATTTCTCCCTAGGTAGGTGGGTGCCAACAGAATGTTTTCGCAATCAGAGGAAAAAACTGGTGATTGAAATTTCATGAGAAGATCCCGTCGCAACGAAAAACCCCTTTGTTTTAATGAGTGCCACTCCAATTCACGTATCATGTCTGTGAGACTATCTCCCCTATTTCTCGATAATAGCTGCCTTTCTTTGTACTTTTTCGATGTCATCCGTCAGTCCCACCTGATGCGGATCCCACACCGCACAGCAATACTCCAGAATACGGCGGACAAGCGTAGTGTAAGCAGTCTCTCAGATAGACGTGTTGCTCCTTCTGTGTTCTGCCAATGAATCGCAGTCTTTGGTTTGCTACCACAAATACCGGGTGATTCTACTGTTTATTTTGGACAAACTATAACAAGTAGAATTATGTCGCGCATGTCCGTGGATAGACGAATGTTCAAAGTTGTTTCTAGTCCCCTGCCGACTGCACCACAAGAGAAATCATTGTGTGTTGGAATTTGTGTGAAGTCAGTCCGTTTTTCAAGTGAAACGTGCACTCTGTCGTCGAACCAGCGAGAGGCCGCCGCTGCACAGGTAGTGTTATGACTGGCATACTTCCTTGGCAGTCGGTTAGATACGTAAAGAAAAGAGCACTGGTCGGCCACACACGTCTGATGCCAAGATCGGTGGGGGGGGGGGGGGGGGGCGGGTATCCGAGATGCATTCACACGGAGCCCTCGAAAGTCCGCAAGATGGGTAGTCCAGGAACTTCAGCCTCCTCAAACAACTGTGTGGTGTGTTCGCAAATGACGCCTGCAAATGAAGCCTTATCTGTTGTAGTAACTGTAGCAACTGCGTCCCGGCGACCATAACAGAAGGTACGAAATTTGCATTTCAGTCCGCCAGGCTATGGCAGAAGGCACGTTTTCCGAATAATTCATCTCTTCGTTCGAATCGACGTTTTGTCTATCGGGTAAAATAAACCACCACAATGCAAGAATTTGGGCGTCACAAAATCCCGTCGTTGTCGACGAACGCAAAAGAGACCCACCGAAATTGAATGTGTTTGGTGCCGTTTCTGTTCACAGAGCTTATGAGCCTTTCTTTGTTACTGAGGAAATTGTAATAGGAATGTCATACCTGGACATGCTGCAAAAGTGGTTGTTCCCTCGACTTCACGAAAGTTCCAATGATTTCATTTTTATGCGAGACGGCGTCCTGCCTCACTTTCACCTTGAGGTGCGGTAGTATCTTAAGAACACCACGAACCCAACGCTGGACTGGAAGAGCTGAACAACAAGATCTTGTTCATTGCTTTTGACCTTCCCAATCAACATAGCTGGCACCTTGCGATTTTTTGTCTGTGGGGGTATATAAAAGACTGTCTTTGTCCCAGCTACCCTTTAAGAGCTGAGAAATCAAACTGTTCAAGATTTTGATTCTATAAACGGGGACCTGTTGATTCGTGAACCTCTTCTTTCACCTCGTCGTCGGAGCTGAATCGCTTTCCGGCCAAATGTTCTTTTAACCTAGGAAACAGGTGACAATCACTGGGCGCCAAGTCAGGACTATAGTGTAGGTGGGTGATTGTGTTCCACTGAAACTGTTGCAGGAGACCAACGGTTTGCCGAGCGATGTGTCGGCGAGCGTTGTCATGGAGAATATGTACGCCCTTGCTCAACATTCCTCTTCTCCGGTTCTGAATTGCCCGTTTGAGTTTTTTCAGAGTCTCACAGTACCTTTCAACGTTAATTGTGGTCCCAACGATTCAGCTCCTACGACGAGGTGAAAGAAGAGGTTCAATACATTCTGAGCAGCATGGTGGCGAGCTGCTACTACATGGGCAGACAAAAACTGCCACAGCGTCTACAAAAATGCATCGACAGAAATGGTGATTATGTCGAAAAATAGCAAAATGTTCGAGCTATAAATTGATGTAAACCATTGTAGAAATAAACAGGTCTATGTACTTATAAAAAATAGGAGACCTTTCTTTTGGGATTACCCTCGTATTTAATGTTATCGCCACGTATCCTCGATGTCCACATGCAGACAGTATTCGTTAATGATATATTGGAAGAGAGAGAAACTGTAAAAATATTATTGAGTTCTCTACCAGGTGAAGTTAGCAAAGTTTTACTCAGTTGGATGCTCTAAAAATAACGATGAGAGAGAGAGATGTGAATTGCAGTTTGCTTTTGGACATAAAAATGACTGTTTTTTTTTTCATTTTCTTCGACATGCGATTAGCTAGTGTAAAAGATACTCTTCTGTGCTGATATTTCATGTGTCTGAAGTGCATGTAATAACCACATCTACGACAATTTATTTACAAGATTACACACACACTAATTTTGAATGTGAGGAACGCTAACAACTATGCCATTTTGTCCATCAAACTGAAAGAAATCTGTTTTCTCAGTTCTCGTGTAATTATGACTGCTTTATTATCATTGAGATTTTTCTTTTATTTTTTGTTAATAGTTGGTCACCTTATAAGAGACAAGTTGACGTCACAAACCAACTTATAACATAGATGTTTCGGTACACTGAATGTTTTCAGAGATTGAAGTTCTCTCTTTTACTGAAATGGATGTCCCAAAATAACAAGGACATTCTGTGGTCCTCATCAAAATAGTGTAAGCTTCCGATTCATTTAAGATTGTTATCGATGTTATGCACAGTAAACATATACAAGATATGTGTGACAGGTTAATACGTCATCAAATATACTGTTATAGAGCTCCGACATCGGCAGTTTGCTCACCTACCGTCGACTACAGTATCGTACACCGAGCTCCTAGTTTTACTCAGTTGGATGTTACGAAATTACGAGCAGGGAGGGAATGCAGATTGTAGTTATAAAAATGACTGCGTTTTTCTTTCTCCATCATGTAAGTAGATAAACTAAAACCACTGTGTTCTATTGATATTTGTGTGTCTGAAACTTATGTAATATCCACATGCAAGACAATTTATTTACAATATTTCCACATACACTCATTTTGGATGCCTGGAGGATAGGAGTGCATGCAGGCTATGGGAGACTGCTGGAAGCAGCCGACAGCAGTGTGTGGACGGGGGGGAGGGGGGGGGGTGGATCTGTCGAGTGTAGCCCCCAGAGCTGCCTCTTACTACAGCGAGTTGTAGCCAAGGGCCGTAGCGTGTTGTTGGCCATTCTTCTTCCAGAGAGTTGTCCATTACGAACATCCAATATTTCGATATTGTTCCAGAGTCGGTATTTCCTAGAAATACTTTTGATATCTGCACACCTCAAACAGTTTATCTTTGTCAACTCAACATTGACCAAAACAGAGCACCTGCAATGATTGGACCTCTTTAGGTACCACCAGTAGCAGGTTAGAACAGGCGAAGAAAACCAGCATATTTACCTACAGGGGGAGGAGAGGGACGGAGGATGGAAGGTATGAAGGAAGGTAAGACTGGTTCTAAGCTCATTAGTCTGCATCCACAGATCGAGGTGAGAACACAAGCACTGTTCTGGAGGAAGTTTTTTTTCGATAGTTGTGTGATGTTATTACAATGTTTCATCTTCCTGTAGAACCATGGCTGGCATCTACTCTTAACATAGTTGTTGCTATTGTGTTTCTACAAAATAGTTGCTTGCTTATAAGAGAATTACATCTCCCACCTCCTAGGAGACAGTGGTACCACTAACAAGAAAAACACTTCCTTTCATCTCGAAATGCTCGCTCAATATTGATCATCGGATTGTTGTTTGGTCCTACCAGCATTACGTTATTGGCAACGTCTTCTACTCGAAATGGTGTGTAGAACCTGCTAGCTGTACATATGTTTAACAACTGTAGGATGGCCTTAAGTACTTACTTTGTAGTACATCCAATGCAAGATTCAATGTTCTCGGTTAAATATTCGTTGTATCAAGCATAGTTTGTAACACCATTATCGATTGTAAGTATTTTATACAGTGTTGTTATGTGTATGTAACTATGAAGTGATTGTTCTGTACTAGTTAAGATTTTTTAATTGTCAGAGGGAAAGTGGAAGTTTGTGATGTATATATTGTATAGATTTAATAATGTTTAAAAATAATGAAACTTCATAAAATATGTATGCTAGTAAAAGAGAAATTGTACTTTGACTACTGGTTCATACTTAGGGAAGTTGTATTATATAAAGGAAAAGACGTAGGGAACCCCCTCCTCTGTGGAAGGGGCCTGGCGCGCGGGAAAAGATGGATTTGGTGTTCAATCTGGGCAGCAAGAGGGAGAGGGGGGAAGTGAATGAGGGGAGGGAGGGAGATGGGGAGAAGTGGGGCTGGTGAAGTCAAAAATGTGACATTTCCATATCTACCGCCATGGAGAGGTGGTGGAGGTACCAACCAGGGAGACACACCATCTTGAATAAGTTTGGCAGCCGTGTAGACTCTCCTTATTTCGGCTTTATTCCCCTACTGGCTAGCTGTCTTCACTAATTCAGGCAACCATCTAAGGGAACTGAGACTGGTCCCAGACACAAGTGGTGCGAGTTCCTGCCACGATGAGCTACGATAACCACCTATAGAGCCCATTGCACACAGCGAAAAAAAGTGCCGGAAAACATATCATTTGCACAGTGTTTAGTTGTGTTCATAAGAGAATCCGCACTGTTACCAGTGGTCAAGTTATACAAAGCGTATAGCGCAAGACTATGTTTGTTATTCGTAGGTCGTCATCCCATTTACGAAGTACAAGAAGCAGTACGTAACTTTTCTAAAGTAGTGTAACGGATAGCACACTAACTACGAAAAACAAGTATCTGTGATTCCCCTGTCTGATATCCTGTTTTGGCTTTTGGTTTACGAAAAAAACGGCATATGTTAAGCGAAAGAGCACACTATCAGCAGTCACTGGCCATCCTGGCATTTTCACATTAGACTCATAATTGAAACTATATGATGGAAGCTATAATCGGAAACAACAGGTGTCAACACAGTCATGTTATTGTACTGTTTCCGTATTTTCATTTTTCACCTTTTTGCATCTCAGTTAATAACTTCAGCACTTACAATTGTTTCAACATCGTTCGATTAATGCAGTTAAATGTCTCGATTTACTACCGCCAGTTTCTTCACATTTAAGTTTAAAATTCTACCTATATCGGATTAAAACGCAGACGGACATATATTTCGTCGAATTTTACGATAATATTCTCACAATGAATCCATTATGCTACACACTTTATCCCCTGTCACATAATTCATGTCGGGATTAATAGTGAGCGATAAATTTAGCTGACGGAGTAAGATAAATTTGCACACCATACGTCATTACCGTTGAGTGGCACTTTGTCAGGGTCTTTTTGCAGCTGTCATCATGTCTCAACACGGGAAAACCGCTGAAGTCTCGCGGATGCACAGCAGTGACGCGATAACCACCACCACTTGCTGACAATGGTCGCCACCGTTTATAAAAGCACGCAAAGGGTTTCCACACACCCTGTGCTATTTTCAGAGGGGCATCAGATCACTTGATTCATATTTTAGCACTATTGATTGTTTTCTTTTTATTAATTTTCTGGTAGTAAGTAACCTTTCATTAACCTTTCATAAATTGTTGGTCTATTGTGTCTCTCTCACTTAATGGATTCTAAATTTTGCACTGGAGTAAAGCGATAATTAATGAGCACAAATTTGGTTCCTAAAATGTTGGCACTAACAGCCGATTCACAAATCAACCTAATGACATCTGGCTGGATATCTAACTTTACTGTGTAAAGGAACAATATTAATGTCAAAATATATGAGTCAGGTGAAAGTAAAACTGATACAGATGCCATAGTAAACGATACTCTGGAGCAGTGAATCATATTCTGCGTACAACAAACGTTATTTTTTTGTACTAAATACTGAGATCTAGATGGAAACCAATTATGATACTGTGATAATGAAAACGCCTCTCTCACTTGCTTCTCGCTTGGTGGGGTCTTTAGAGCCGGATTACAAACCTGCATTGGGGATTTGTTGTATTGGAAGGAAATATCGTGGCATTTCTATTAAACAATTTAGATAATCTATGGAAAAAGAGGATTTGACTGGCCAAAAAGAAGATATGAATGACCAGGGATACGAATTCCGTTCCAGTCTCTTAATCACTGCGCCATTTGGCATGGTTCCTATCATTATGTAGTCCAATTAATACTTTCCCGTGTTTATACATCTTCTCCAGGTATATCTCCTCCTCTTTCGATCTTGGACAAGGTATTCACAACAACGATACGAAATTTAATGCTGAGCTCCCAGTGCTTACGGTACCTTTTCTCCAGTCCAAATTTTATAGTAAATTTTTCTGTTGCCTTTATTACTACAAGTTCCAATGACATGAGACCAGCTAATCTGAATCACCCTTAACATAAAGGAACAGTTCCTTTAACTTACTATTTATTCTATTTCCTCATCATCAGTAACGAGGCACGTAACTTTGTGCAACTGTTGTCGCCATTGCCTCTAACCCAACTCCAGAAGAATAATTCAATCAGTTTACTGCTGCAGTAGCTTACCGTGTTACCTACCTCCCTCTTTACGCGAATCCACTATCTATTATATCATACGCAATCATCTGGTCGTATCTGCTCCCTTTCAGTGTAGATCTGGCAACATACATTAAGTTAACTTTAGGCAGCATTTGCCTCATAAAATTGTCTAGTTCCACAACTGCACTGAAATTTGTAAATTTCCGCACTTCATTCCTTGGAACGATAGCCTTATTCCCCCTCCCCCATAATTAGTTTTTATTCAGACTGCAAGCAGTAAATGGGATCTAATCCTAAGAATATCGAGTCCAAGTCACTACATTTAGGACCCAGTGATCATAAGCGCTTTGGCTCTTAAACGTCTCTTCAAGAAATTAAAACATCTACGTGGAGCTAACCCTTGAGGAGATCACCTGCTCGTTTTAATTACCTCATTTTACGTTATCATACAGCAGACCACAAGTTAACAATGATGAAAAACAGAATGAAATTTAAGAGAATCGTCCGGAAGAATCAGTATGGAAGTAAGTGGGATACGGAACTGAGGTATGATTAGACCCGTTTGAAGTTGGCGAAGGATGTGAATACCGCAATCAGGACAGCCAGAGTAGGAAGTTCAGTTGAAGAGCAGTAGGCATCCCTACAAAGGACAGTCATAGATGTTGGACAAACGTAGGTACAATGAAGATAACTATTAAGAAAACTTGGTTAAGAGGAGTATACTTCAAGTAATCGACAAAAGAAGGATGTACAAAAATTATCAGACAAAGACCGGAATATAGCAACATAAGTCCCTTAGAAATGAGATAAAAAAGAAGTGCAGAACAGCCAAGGCGAAACACCTGCAGGGGAGATGTGAAGAAATCAATTAAGAAATGATCGTCAGGAGGACTGATTCAGAGTATACAAAAGCGTGTGTGGTAACTTTTAAGAGTGCAGTGGGAAAACCACTGTTAAACGTAGAGGAGAGAGACAATTCCTTTCCTGTGTCAACCTCTTCATCTGAGAGCAGCACTTCCAACCTATGTCGCCAATTATTCGCGGAGTATATTCCAATCTCTGTCTTCCTCTACCATTTTCACCCTCTACAGCTCTCTCGATTACCATGGAAATTATTCCATGATGTCCTATCACCCTGTCCCTCTTGTCAGCCTCATTCCTTACCTTATCAGTCCACCTAATTTTCAACATTAGTCTGTAGCACCACATCTTTAATACTTCTATTCTCTTCTGTTCGCCTTTCCCACAGTCCATGTTTCACTGCCCTACAACGCTGTGCTCCTAACGTACATTCTCAGGAATTTCTTACTCAAATTAAGACCCTTGTTTCATACTAGTCTCTTGGCCACGAATGACCTTTTTTGCCAATGCTAGTCTGCTTTTGATGTCTTCCTTGCTACGTCCGTCATAGGTTTTATAGCTGCCTAGGTAGCAGAATTCCTTAACTTCATCGTGATCACCAACTATAATGATAAGTTATTTCACTGTTCTGATTTCTGCTACTTCTAACTTCTTTCATCTTTGTTCGATTTATTCTCAGTCCATATTCCGCAGTCATTGCATTCAACAGATCATGTAATTCTTCTTCCCTTTCACTGGGGATAGCAATGTCATCAGCAAATTACAAGATTGATACCTTTTCACACTGAATTTCGATTCCACTTTTGAATCTTTCTTTTATTCCCGTCATTGCTTCTTCGTCGTATAGATTGAATAGCAGAGTCGAAAGAATACATCTGTGACTTACACGGTTTTTTATCCGTGCCTTCCACTCTTATTGTTCCCTCTCGGTTCTTGTACATACTGTACATTACCCGTCTTTCCCTATAGCTTACCACTATTTTTCACAGGATTTCGGACATCTAGCACCATTTTATATTGTCGAACTCTTTTTTCACATCGAAAAACCCTTTGAACTTGTCTTGATTTTCCTTTAGCCGTGCTTCCATTACCATCCGTAACGTCAGAACTGCCTCTCTGGTGCCTTTATATTTCCTAAAGTCAAACTGAACGTCATCTAACACCACATGAGTTTTCTTTTCCGTTCTTCTTTAGGGCCTATACTGTTCTTTCGGCAGCTTGGATACACTTGCTGTTAAGCTGATTGAACGATAATTCTCGCACTTGTCAGCTCTTGCTGTCTTCAGAACTGTGCGGAGAACATTTTTCCGAAAGTCAGGTAGTATATCGACAGTCTCATACATTCTGCTCACCAAAGTGGATAGTCGTTTCGTCCTAATAGTAAATGGCATATTTGACTTGAAATAGGACCGATCAATGTCCTAGTTGTATGCCTCGTTTACTTGAAATGTGCGACAAGCAATAATATCTCTGCTATTAAAAGCCTCCAGTCCTGCAACGGCCTTCACTTCATCTCCAGGATACCGCACAATTGCAGCCGTCACCCAGTCATTACTATGTTGATCTGCATCTTTCTTTTCCAGTGTAAAGTTGACAACATATGCGCAAAACACGGACGACCCTTACTGAACAACTTGCGCTCCCACGTTACTATCCGCGGTGACTGATTTGATCTTAAGTCTTCCAAAGCTCTTTCAGATTCTAGTACTGGATCCCGTATCTCTTCCCCGTCGACTCCTGTTTCTCCTTCTATCGCATAAAACAAGTCTTCCCCGACTTCAATGTAGTTTCTCCACCTACCCGCGTTCTCTTCGGCATTTAACAGTGGAATTCCTATTCCACTCTTAATGTTACTACTCTTGCTTTCAATTTACCCGAATGTTGTTATGTCTTTTCTATATGCTGAGACAGTTTTTCTGACAGTCATTTCTTTTTCGATTTCTCAACATTTTTCATGCAGCCATTTCGCCTTAGATTTTTCTTGCACTTCCTATTTATTTCATTCCTCAGCGACTAGAATATCGGTATTCCTGAATTTCCCTGAACGTTTTTGCACTTTCTTCTTTCATCGATCACCTGAGGTATTTCTTTTGTTACCCCTGGTTTCTTCGCAGTTACCTTATTGGTGGTCCTTATGTTTCTCTTTGCAACTTTTGTGATTGCCTTTTTTAGAGATGTCCATGCCTCTTCAGCTGAACTGCCTACTGAGCTGTTCCATACAGCGTCTATGGCCTCAGAGAACTTCAAGCATATCTCTACATGCCTTAGTACTTCCCTGTTCGACTTCTTTGCGTATTGAATCGTCCTGACTAGTCCCTTAAACTTCAGCCTACTTTTCATTACTACTAAGTTGCGATCTAAACCTATATCTGCCCCTAGGCACACCTTACAATCCAGTATCTGATTTCTGAATCTCTGCCTAGGCCCATATTCTCCCGTAATCTTTCCTTCTACCCCTGCCGCTACAACCGCATTCCACTCCCCTATGATTATTAGATTTTCATCTTCCTTTACATACTAACTACCCATTCAGTATCAAATGACGTCAGTGATAAGATTCGTTGATAAACTTTCTATACTCAGTCAAAGTGAAGAAGAATTACAGGAAGTGCTTAATTGGATGAACGATCGGCGAGTGCAGAATGAGGGTTAAGCGTAAACCGGAAAAAAGCAAAATTAATGAGAAATAGAAGAAACTTAACATTAATGCTGATGATCACGAAGTAGACTAAGTTTTTACCTTGGAAGACAAGTATCCCCTGACAAACGAAGCAAGGAGGACATAAAAAGCGGCCTTGAACAAGCAAAGAGAACATTCCTGGCCCGAGACGTCTACTGGTTGTAAATGTAGGCCTTAATTTAAGGAATACATTTCTGTGAATGTACCTTTGGAGCACAACATCGTATTATAGCGATTCATGGACAGTGGAAAACCGTAGCAGAAGAGAGTCGAAGAGTTTGAGATGCGATACTACAGAAGAACGTTGAAAATTAGATGGACTGATAAGATAAGGAATGAGAAGATTCCCCACAGAATCGACGAGGAGAGGAACATATGGAAATTACCGGAAAGAAGAATTGAGAGGATGATAGGACATGTGTTAATACGTGGTACTAGAGGGAGCTGTAGAAGGTGTAAACTTTAGAAGAGAACATGGCGGTCCGCATCAAACCAGACCAGTCTAAAAATAAATAAAGCATTGTGTTTAAAGAATATAATCAGTCTGGTTGTTTCCTTCAGATTTTTTACACAGTACCGCCCAATGAAGTCATCTGAAGAAGAAAGAAGGAAGATTAGGTTTAATGTCCCGCCGACATCGACATCATTAGAGTTGCAGCAAAAATTCTGATTGTCTCAAGGTTGGGGAGGGACGTCTTCTGCGTCCTTTTCAAGGGACCCATACCGGCATTTGCCTGGAGTGATTTAGGGTGTAACAACAACATCGCTGTACTATTGTACATATAATAATTTTTTTCTTCTGATTTTCGATAAATTAGTGTAATCGATATTCTGATTTCATTTCTTTTCTTTTCATGTCATTGTGTTAAGAAAACTGTAAACAAATTTCGATGAGAATATTAATGTTTATGTCAAATGTTAAACAATATTGTAACAGAATTGAAATGTAAGAAACGTTGAATCTGTTGTAAGATGTTAAAGTTGTAATTGTGCGTCTGGTCCATACGTAGGCAATGTATTGGGATATGTAGAATGCAAAACCTCTGGTGAATACCCTGTCTGTAGGGGAGCGGTAAAAGGTGGATGGCAGGCGAGCGCGGGAAAATGCACACGGGCGCTGCACGGCATAACGGGCTCAGCAGTAGTAGTCGGAGTTGGGCATTGGTCTGAGCCACACGTTCTGGATCGAGGAGGCTCTCCTGGAAGACGTAGTTTCATTGAGCCTCGGATGTGCCGTCCCGACGCCTATACAGCATGGCAAAATTCCATAGGCACTAAATGGAAAAGAATTGCGACGCTAAGAAGAAGCAAAGTGCCGATACATCAAGAGCCATTGCTGTGATTGTATGTGTGCCCTGTGCCTCGCCATCTCGCTGCCTGCCGACCGCCGCATCGATACGAACAGGTTGAAACTTTTAGTACTGTATTCGTATGGACCAGTGTTACTTTTGTTCCATACTGTTCAATAACAACTTAAATTTTACCAGAACTGTCCTATCATTTAATTATCCTCACAACTAACCTAGACAGGGTCCTTTCCACATGTTGTGCAATCCGAGTGTCCCGAGATGAAGATTTAAAGTTTATGTTAATAATAATTACTTGCAGACCTAGCTGTGTTAGAATGATGTTTAAAGAACTGTTTTGTTAATGAATCTATGGGTAAATAACAAAGGTCTGACAAAGTGGGAAGATAATTTTGAAAGTGGTTTAGTAATAAAGTTTAATTATTTTGAGGCAGATATAATGGTAATTACATGAGCAGGAAATAAGATAAAAAGAGTAGTAATTCATATATTGGAAATCTTGAGTGCTTAATGCTTTCAATAGTTAATAGTTTCAATACAGTGATCATAACAGTTTCAGCCCCCCCCCCCTTTTTTATTCATTTGAATTCTGAAGTGTTCTAAACTGATTAGACCAGTAAAGTTAAAGCCAATATAAAACACAAAATTTATCAGTGTTTTACATTTATCAAAATTGACATTGTGTGTGTGTGTTTCGAAAGTGCTATTTCTAGGGTAACCTATGCCCGATTTTAATCAGATCAATGGACAGTACGAAGTTTCGTAGTAAACATTATAGTGTAATGTTGTGTATTTATGGTTTATCCATATTGGTACAGAAAGTGAAATTATCAGTTCGGTAGATTTTCGGGTTCTAAAATTTACCATATTATGCAGTGTTACTACGTGTTGTTATGCTCGAACGTACATCAACTTGTACAGGGAAGAAACTCAGTTAATGCCTAATTAGGCTGGCGACCGTATTATTAACAAATTGGTAACATCTTCTGTGTTGTTTCTGGTCCGTCCTGACGTGTAGTTGCACTTCGGACTTGCTTGACGTATCATTGTTATTACTGAGTGGGTGTAAGTCTGATTTGCCTCCATTCAGGTACACGCGGTCAATGTCTATACAAAAATCCTTTCTCTTAAGGTGAAGCCCGTCAACTTACTATAGTACAGACTTTAAGGAGTATCGTACGCCGGAGCGTAGTGTTACAAGGGAAGTCACGGAAAACCTAAATCGGCATGGTCGGACATCTCATCAGAAGATAAACACTAATTCCAAAATGATTTAGCCAAAATATGTGTACGGTGCGAAAAGTGAGAAGGATGGACATACAAAAAATTGATCATAGACTGCTTATGAAGGCTGTGCTGATACATATTGGCAAGAACCTCCATCAATACCTGTAGCGCTTGCAACTGATTTGGAAGAGACAAGTGACAATATCAAACTAATTTTACAGAAAATCCAATATGAAAAATGAAAAATTTAAATGAAATATATGTGGTGGCTTAAAAGTCATTTATTGCTTGATTTGCAACTTGTATTCACCAAACTTTTTTTTCCTAATGTCACAGCGGAAATAAGAAGTTTCACTAAGAAAATCATGGCCTTAGCTTGAATCTCGTATCGCTGGCCAGAAAAATGTGTCACAAGTCCCTTTAGTCCTGGAAAAATATATTTACTTTCATTCATATTAAATGAGGAGTAACGAAAATCCATGGATGAACTTTCTGATGGATTCGTGTATTTGAAATCGAAATTACACAAAGTCAGTGATGCTAAACTGAAAGAGGGAATATTTATATGACCACATTGATGGTTTATCACCATTCTGAAGTACTGTTAAATCCACTGGAAAAAGCAGCATAGCAGTTTTCAAATATATATATATTGCAATTTCCTTGAAACCATAAAGTGGAAAACTATCGCTACATAGTGGCTGATGTTCTGCAATCTTATAAACCGATGGAACGCAGCACTTCTTGGACTTTCATTGAGACATACTTCTTCCCATAAAAAATGGCTCTGAGCACTATGGGACTTAACTGCTGAGGTCATCAGTTCCCTAGAACTTAGAACTACTTAAACCTAACTAACCTAAGGACATCAATAACATCCATGCCCGGGGCAGGATTCGAACCTGCGACCGTATCGGTCGAGCGGTTCCAGACTGTAGCGCCTAGAACCGCTCGGCTACACCGGCCGGCAATTCTTCCCAGATAATCTTTGGGCTGTCAGCGACGAGCACGTTGAGTGTTTCCAGCATCAAATTTCTATAATGGAAAAGAACTACCAAGGCAAGTGGAGTTCTAATATGCTAGCTAGCTACTGCTGGATCAAGGATAGAGATGTTCCAGATGCTAAATATGTCCAAAAATCGTTATTCACCCCTTTCGAGGTAAGTCAGAATGAATAGTATACTATTCAGAGTTAGACAGCTAGTTACTGATTTCATTACAAATTAAATTCAAATGAATGTCATGCTAAACTCCTGCCTGATGGGGAAAAGGGAAATCATATTTGCATTTAACATGGAAATACTCCTACAGTCTGATATTCCTATTGTTGTGAAACAAAAAAATGTTCAGTTTTGTCGACCAATGTAATCAACGTTTCCTCCTCTATCCAGCTTCAGTGGTCAGTGTATTTGTCATATACGATGATCTCTCTGTTTCTCTGCCTTTCGCTCTGCCTCTCTCTCTTTCTATGTCTATTCCTTTTGTGGCAATCCGTTGGTAGCTGACAGTACGAAATCCTACTGTTAGTCAGGACGCCATCAGCAGTGACGCGGCTAGTGATCTGCCAGGTGGCGCGGCACAAGGCTTGCATCTTCAGGTGGTGGAGCAGCGCCTACGGCACTGACGCAGCTGAACTCATTATGGCCTGCCATGTCACTGCCAGATGAACGCGGGACGTTCCATTTTTGCAACAATACATCACCGCTAGTTACAGTTTACGGAAGATTATGCTTTGGCAGAACGATTGTGTGTCAGGAAAATGAGAGACGATCCTGAGTTCCAAATTCATTTTGATGGTCTAGTGCAGAAACATCCACACACGTACGTACAATTACAGCACAGCTGCATGCAGCAAGACATTGCTACATGCGAAGACGGTGTTCGACTTGGGCTAAGAAAGAATCTGCATGGCAATTTTTCAATTCCATAGCACTGCTCATAAGTTTCTGATGGTTTCCTGGGTTTTCAATAGGTGGTCTGCACTATGCTGCACAGATGACATGGTGTAAAAACCATCATCGATCTCAGCGCAGCGGATTGCTAAACGAAAGGGACCAGGCTCGATTTCCGGCCGGGACAGAGATTTCCTCAGTCGGCGACTGGATGTTGTGTTGTCCTTACTTTCGTATCATCATAATTGACATTACTACTGAGATGGATGAAAGGGCAGGGCCCGAAACCGAGTTTCAAAAGAAATAAACATCATCATGAATGTGTATAAAGTTAGGTAAACCACAGCTTCGACTATCTTCAAATCTATTGAAATATTCAATTCTGATAATTTTTGTACGAACCTTTTTACCCCAAATAATCTGTAATTACATATGAGCCAGCAAAGTAAGCTCACCAGCCAAAAATTTGTCACTCAAACGAATCGTTAAGCTCTTATAGATGGCACAGCTATCAAGTCACGTTCGTAACCGCACACTCACTGCTTTATGTGAGCATAAGGCAGTAGCGATGAGTGAGATCTTTGTTTCAAGCGGACATTGTACGTAAACATGGGTAAATGTACAGACGTGACAGAGTGGCAAAAAGGGGAAAGCGAGTTGGGCCGTGCCCGTGGCCATACTGTGTGTGGAGGTGCTAGACTTGTTGGTGCTTCGTGGCGGACTGTTCAACATGTCTGCATGCAGTAGTATAACACACCTGGCCAAGAAATACGACGTTGGAATTTTAGTCGGAGAAAAGACTCTGACTAAGAGGGACCGACGAGCTTCTTGGAACGTGAATCAAAATTGTTTCCAAACCGGATAGGAATTGCTGCAGGCAGTGAATTAAGGTTCATCCCAACCTGTTACTGAGAGAACATTGCGATGGGAACTGCACGCAATGAACATCTGGTGTTGGTCACCTCGTAACAGAGCATTGCTCATACAGGCACATAAAGACGACAGCTCTAACATTCTGCGTGGTGTCTGTTGTTCTATGTCGTGTCTCCCCACCACTTTCGCGCAACGACGCTCTGAGCGTGTTTTCTAGGGAATTGACTAGTTTGAACCTGGGACCTGTTGCTGGTAAGGAGACGTCAGACCACACATGACATGTAGAGTTCAGAAGAGTTCATGAGACTGGCGATAACCAAATACTTAATGATTTCACCGTCAGCTCCACAGCACTCCCTGTAAAAGAATCTTAATACTAACTAAATTTAGTGGAAGGGGTTCAAGGCTTTCCTATTTTTAGTTAGCTGGTAAAATAACGTCGAAAAAGCAGTTAAATTTACCATTGGAAATTTTATTCTACTCACAAAACATTGTTTATAAATTGCACTATTGATAAAAGGAAATGTTTTAATACAGGATGATACAAACCAACTGCGTTCAACAAAAATGTGAACGAATATTCCCTGAATGGGTTTCCAAGTTCTACAATGCATCGAAGGATGACCTATGCCATATCACATCTATAATCTAGGTTTAAATTAAGTTTCACAAAAGAGAAAACTATCAAAATGGTCTACAGTGACCCTCAATTATCTTTTATTACTTATCTAACTGGTAAATTACAGTGGCTGATGTGGCTTCTCAATAATTATATGACAGAAAAATCATCGCGTTTCAGATTTTAACTTACGTAGCAAATGTGAATACCATGAGCTTTAATTGACGATCGACACTAGTATTACGCAAAACGGGGATGTAACAGATGAGACTTCTGCAGTTCTGAGTGAAGCCTTATGCGCTCAAAAATGCGGCATCGCATGCGTTCATTACCTTGTCGGTGTTCGTCAGGGGGTGGCGGCCAGCGCAGCTCCATACACCTCGCCGTCTCGGAAGCAACTCTCTCCTAACTTCTCCTTACTACAATTTACCAAAGTTGGTTTAAAAAAACTATCTGGCTGTGTTTTCATCTGACCAGTCAGGGTCTCAATGTTAACCGTAAGTTCCGCCTACAAAAATTCTGTCTATCCAATACTTTTGGTGGTGGGGCAATATTTTTAAAGTTTGCGAAGTAACAGAGACGCGAAAAAGTCTCATGCTAAAACTTGCAGCTGTTGTGGCCCTATTAGTGTTATCGTAAGATCTATACTGTTCTTCTGCAGGGCTCTATCTTTTAACATGGGCTGGGGGGTGGTCCTGGTGGTTAGCTGGCTACGTGGGTGTCTGTCCATTATCGTAGGGCCTTCTAGCTTAACACGGTTCTGCTCTCGGCTTCTGATCTCATTTCTCCCCTCGGAACTGCGTCTGTGTCACCGTGGGAAGGTATGACGCATTTAGGCATTCCTGTGTTAGTCTGTGCTATTCCCTTTGCTCAGTCGTTACTCGTATTACTTTGGTTAATTCAATGTCACGATTTATTCGGAGCTATGTGACATACTACTGGATTTGCTTATCATGTCAGGGTTTTCATGGAAGGTGTTGGATTTGCCTGACACCTTACATATCACCACCCATCGAACTTAATTTTTGCACTGAAGTTAGGCAATGATTGAATCGTTGTCTAAGTCGGTCAAAAATTATTCCTTTATCTAAATTTTGTTGCCTACTATTCAGCCATGTTATTCTGGTTCTATCCTAGTTTGTATTACTAATTTATATTTTTATATTCTTCCACATTATTCTCAAAAATATCTTTATTTTGACAAGAGAAGAATATTTTTATGCTATTACTATTATTTTTAATTTTTATTTTTTTCTTTCTTTATTTAAGTGTGAAGTTTGTTTTTTAAGAAGTTTGTTATCGAAAGTGAGGAGTCTTTCACATCGATTTTCTTAGAAATATTTTTTTTATCAATGTAGTAATTAAGTAAAATCTATTCTTAACACATTTTCTAAATATCATGTACAAGTAAAATGTTTTTGTTTCTAGACACTCATTTCAACATTGTTACACTAACAAATAAGAATTATTTCCAAGAATTGCTTTGACAAAGAAATATACATACACAAGTATTTAGATATTATCCTACCAAATGGTACAAATGTTAAAAAAAAGAGAAAACATCCAACATGATAATTTTTAATTCTTTGTTTTTATAAGGATAAAATAAGTAAAATATAGTAATTTTTTTATTTTTATGAGGAGAAAATAAGTGCCATATAGTTTTAGTGTTTATTATACCTTACTTTTGTTCTTTATATAGTGTCCATTTCAGAACTAATGACTTATTTTTATCGATAGTCTATTTTTTTACTTAAGTCCATAGTCAATGACTGTTATTTTGTAGTTTATTAGCTGTCTGGTGTACTTAACTTATTTAGTTTATCACACGTTTCTTTTGCACAATTCCTACATCACATAATTTGATTTCACACATTCACACAATCCTATGAATGTTTAAGCATGAGGTTGGCGAATATTTTTGCACGAAGTTGATGGACTTGAGCGAGATGGATGTGGGCAAGTATTTGATGTACAGCTTCATTCGTCGTTCCTTGTTGGCTTTGCAAGTGTGTGTTGCGGGGTTGTGGAGGTCCCATAATGGAATGGAGCTGTGAGTGCAGAATCTCGTGGTTTACTGGCTTTGTATGTGTGAAAGTCATCGTTATGTGTCGCTGAAAGCGGTCGTTTTTCGTTGTAATACTTCGCAAACGACTAGTTTACAATAGGATAGGGATTTGGGAAGGTATGTCGTCTATTCTTCACCCATCTTCTTTCTTGGTCTCAATCTTGCGAATCTTCAACTTCTGTTCTTCCTGCTTTTTCTCTGCTTCTTACTTGCTTCTTGGTTCTTCTCTGGGCAGGATATGGAAATATTTATTGATAACTAGTCGCTTTGAAGTTCTCCTCTTAGTAACATTTTGATAAATTGTTTGGGCATGTCATTTTTACTTTGTGGAAGTTTTCTTCAGTTTCGTGCATCAGCGTGCTGTTTAATAGCAGTAGTGTGACTTTTACACATATTTTTTTGCCAGTGGTGGCTTGCCCAAGCTGTCTTCTCGTCGGCCCGTTTTTTGCTCGCTCCGCTGAGTCGGGGCGTTCAAAGATCCTCTTGGCCTTCCTTGTTCTGTCCCAGCAGGGTTCCGCTACTCTGTGGTTCCATGTTCTGTCCCAGCAGATTTACTGCCCACTTCGGCTACAGAAGCCCTCTGTTGGTCTCGCTGTCCTTTCCCTTCTCTCGACGCTTCTGCCTTGTTGGAATCATGCCTTGCTAATTACGTCCTTTTCTTTCTTGATACTTCTCGTGTTTCAACATGTGGGTCATTGCGTCTGGTCTTTGCTGGAGTTTTTACAATGGTTCTTACAATAAGTTTTACTTATAATCATCTAACATATGTCTAGTACCTACATTGTTTTACGCCTTCTTAAAAAGCTTTACAAATTTCGGTGCCCTTTCCGTGTTACAATTCTAATATATTTTGAGTCTTAACTTCTACAAGAATCCTCAAATTCGTTTTTTATTTTTGTATAGTGTCGTGGTGTATGGCATTTTAGTATTTCATGCTGTTGGACTATCTATGCTTTATCCCTTCACCTTAATCTATGGTTATTGGTGTAATTTTTGTTTTTGTTTTTATTGAAACTACTTTCTTTTTCACACCTTCCTCTCTCTTCATTCTTCTTTCTCCTGATGATCTTATATGCAACATAATTTTGAAATATTGTGCTGATTATTTACCAGTAATAAAATTAATCTTCAAACTTTTTGATATGGCTCACATGGTGAAGTCCTAAGGTTTTGCCTGTTTTTGGGTTCATTAGTTCCACAGCATTATCATAAGCAATTTGGCTAATTATGACAGGCCCTTTGTATGCAGCATAAAACTTATGTATTTTGTGTTTCTGTTTGCTGGAGAGATGGTGTGTTTTTACAAATACCTTCTGGCCTACTGAGAATGTTCTTTTAATTGCTATTCTATCTCCTCTTTCTTTTCTTTTAATGGCTGACTTTCTGATGTTGAAGAGTGCTGTTGCTATGACTTGTTTGTGCTGTCTACTTGGTACAATAGGAAATCTAACATTTTCTCTGCTTATGTTTTGGGGTTCAATATTTTTAAGTACAGTAACTGGAGGTAGTAGTGTAGTGCTACGTGGCATTTCATTTATTACTTCTCGAAAATCTTTAAGGTATATATCCCAAGTATTGTGTCTTTTGCCTGCATATAATCGGCATAAAGTGCCTATGTCCTTCATAGATCGTTCTGCTGGATTTACGCTAGATTTGTACTTAGATATGTAGATGGGTTTTATTTTGTGTTGTTTTAACGTGTTCTGCCATTGCACTGATTTGTATTGTGGGCTATTATCCGAAATTATTCGTTCCACTCGACCTACTTGTCTGAGAAAATCTTGTCTAAATGCTTTACTTATACTAAGACCTGTTGCCCGTTTTAATGGTGTCAAGGTAACATATTTAGAAGTAAGTTCCAAAACGACAAATATGAAAATATATCCATTTTTTGTGCGTGGGAGGGGCCCCGTCAAATCTGTTGCAGCTATTTGTTTTAATTTTTTAGGGATTATGGAAAGATAGGTGGTTTGGTTTGGAAAGTGACATGTTTAGCCCTCATACTTTTTTTGCATTTGACTAATACTGTTCTAATTCATCTTTCCATATTAGTAAAATGGCTTGTTTGTTTTATTTTTAAAAAGCATTTCTTTGTTCCAAAGTGGCCATTACTTAAATGTGTACTTATTAATTAGTTCATCTGGGATATAAATTAATCATTCATTCATTGCAACATTTCGTCTAAAAAATAAAACATTGTTTTTACGAGATAGTGTTGTCGAATGTCTGGAAAATCCTTACTTCTCCACTTGTGTTTGATTCCTAGTATTTCGGAATCCTTGTCCTGTTCTTTGCCTATGTTTTTCAATGCTGTCGTAATGTAGTTTTCGAAAGGTACTTGTTTCTTATAGTACATTGTAAACTGGTCTTCTGCTGCTTCCAAACCTATGTTATTGGATGCACCCTGTGGACATCGTGATAAAGCATCTGCTAATACACTCGCTGGTCCTGGTATGTGTGTAATAGTGAAGTCAAATTCTTGTAGTATTAACATCCATCTGGCTAACCTCCCATGAGTTAGTTTGGCGGATAACAGAAATTCTAATGCTTTGTGGTCAGTGTATACTTTTGTTTTTCTTCCGAATAGGAAGTATCGAAAACGTTGGAAGCCCCATACAAAGGCCAATGCTTCCAGCTCCATGACTGAATAGTTTTTCTCGCTTTTTGTGAGTACAAGACTGGCAAATGCAATTGTTCTATATGATCATAGCCCTGCCTGTTCGTATTCTTGAAATAAAACAACTCCTAAACCTGTTTTCGCGCTATCAGTGGCCATACAAAAATTTTGTGTTAGATCAGGATGTGCTAAAATCGGTGCTGTTGTTAGTGCGTTTTTCACTTTTAAAAGTTCTTCTTTGGCTTGTTGATCCCATACCCATGGCGTGTTTTTTCCAGTCAATGCACATAGGTGTGGTGTTGCGAGAGAGTCGATCCAAATAAATTTTTTATAGAATCCGGTGAGACCTAGAAATCCTCTGAGAGTTTTCTTATTATATGGAGTACAGAATTCTTTTATTGCCGTTAGTTTTTCTGGGTCGGGCATTACCCCTTTCTCGGAAGTTATGTATCCTAGAAATTTGACCTCTCACCTTCCAAATTTGGATTTTGTTATATTTACTGTGACCCCATGCTCTTTCATGATCTGTAAAAACTGATTTAATGTGTCGTTGTGATGTCCCCAAGAGCGTTCTGCTATAATCACATCATCAACATAACAAGAAATTTTTTGTAAAATTTCAGGACTGAGTATAGAATTAAATCCCCTAATAAACTCTGCTTATGATATGTTTAAACCAAATGGCAATCGTTTAAACTGCTAACATCTACAGAATACGATAAATGCTGCAAATTTTCTACATTCTGGGGCCAATTCTATTTGCCAGAAACTACTCCGTAAATCAGTTTATGAAAATATCTTAGCACCGTGGAAGTTTTGTATCAATTCCTCCAATTTTTCTGGGCAATCTGTCTCAGTGATTATGATTGTGTTGATCTGTCTGGAATCAAGCACTAACCTGATGCTCCCATCTCGTTTTTGTACAATATGGAGCGGGCTGTTATATGTGGAGGTAGCTGGTTCAATAATATCATCATCTAACATTTTAGATATCTCCTGGAATACTTTATTCCTGTAGCTTAATGGGATTGTATAGGGTGGCACTCTAAATGGTTTGTGCTGTTCAAACTTGTACTGAAAGTGTTTAATACTGCCAGTCTTAGGTAAAAATACCTCTGCTTTATCTGGTAAAATACCCTCTAATTCTCTTTTACTGTGTTCCGAAATACCTTGAACTTCTTGCAATTTTTCGTCGATTACTTTATGGACTTCTAACATGAGTTGAGGCGATTCCCCCATTTGTGCATACCATTCTAATTCTTCATCCTCTTTATCTCGTGTCATTCTTAATTGTTTGTTTATAACTGGTATTTCTTCTAATTTTAGATTTTGCTCAAAGAGAAGTGCGACATTCCCGAATGTTACGCTACCTTTTCCCATATCTATTATCGCTCGTCTCTCATTTAAAAAATCTACACCTATAATCAAATCTACAGTTAGTTTAGGTATAATCACGAAGTTGGCTTCGATCTTTTGACCTTGACACGAAAGAGTTTGTCTCGTAACTTCCGCAGCATTGTTTCTAATAGGACCTCTTACTTTAATCTTACGTGTTTTCAGAACTGGCAATTCCTCATTGGCATTACACTGCATGAATAAATTTTCTGAGATCGCAGTCAGTTCACTTCCGCTATCAATTACAATATTGACCGGGATATGCATTACCATGGCCTTCACAATTGGTTGAATTTGAAAGGGTTCGTTCTGTTCTTCTTCTTCTTGCATCAACGAATCCTCCACTGAATCATACATGAGTCTTTTCAGGAATTTCCCTTGCGAATTCGAACTTTCTGTAGGATAAGCTTCGACTGCTACTTCTCTCTCTTTTATTTCCTCTTCTCTATTTCTTCCTTCATTTACGCTTTCTTCAACATCCTCTACTTTTTCCTCATCCTCGTCTATCTTCTCCTTCTTCGTCGCTACTTCCACATAATCGCATCTAAATGCTCTAATTATCGCTTCATAACTTCCTTCATTATATACGTTGGGTTGTGTGCCCACTAGTTACATATTTTCAACTTCTGTCATTATCCTCATTGAATTCGCTTTCCCTGGTTTCCATCTCAAATAGCTCTGCAATACTCATTACTTCGTCCTTTCCTCCTACATTCGTTGTGCATGCCTCTGGTAATTCATCTTCCTCGTCAGTATTCTCCCAATTAATTTCGTCCCAACACGATATTGTTATTTTCCTGTCTTCGTTTTCATCTGGTCCCTGCGGATTTGTTTCTTCGTTCTTCTCTTCTCGTGATAAGGTATTTACTTCTCTGTTCAAGGTGCTGCAATTGTCCTGGGTCGGTGCGTCATTCCCTTTGGCATGGGCGCTTAGCTGTCAATTCGAACGTTTTTCGGGGTTTGGTGGTCTTACCTCCACCTCTTCTATCTGTATTCTATTTTCTTGCTCCGCTTGTTGATATTGGTTTCTTTGTTGATAATTTGTCGGTCTATTGGCGCTCCAATACCCGTTCCGGTTGTCGTTATTCCCTCTGTAATAGTTGTTGCCGTTCCTGGGTGAATTATAGTTATTGCCATATTCTCTTCTAAATCCATAACCGGTTCTTTGTTGAAATCTATTGTCGTTTCTTGGTGCGAAGTTATCACGTGGTTCGTAATTATTGTTTCTTCGTACTATGTCTTGTGGATTTCACTGCTTTTTGCTTTCGTTTTCACGTGCGCTTCGTCTTTTTCTTGCGTCATATTCCGAAAATATGAACTCTAGTTCCCTTAGAATACCTTTAAATGCTTCGACGTCACTGCCTCCGTGACCTACTAATGGTTGCTGGTATTTCAATGGTAGCTTCATCGCGCATAATTTAATCAACTCTCCGTCACTGTATGTTACATCTAAGCATTGATTTTTCTTTGCCATTAATTCGAAAAATTTCACGGGACTCTTCTCTCCTGAATTTTCAAAATATGGGTTCTGTAATAATTCGTACTTCACTCTGTTCTGTGCTTCGCTGGACCAATATCATGAGAGAAACTTCTCTCTGAAATCTTCGTACGATCGGCATGTCGCTGCAACATTCTGCATGGTTTCTGCGACTGTTCCTGACATGTGTGCACATATAAAGTCTAATTTGTGTACTAGCGTCCAGTGTTCTAGTAATCCTACTCGGAATTGATCAATAAAAGTTCGTGGATGTAATGAGTTTCCTTCTCGAAAGTGTTGAAATTTTCTGACTGTGAGGAAATGATCGTTGTCGTACTTCGTCATAGTTCCATATAAAATTCGCGATTCTTCGCCACTTTTGTTTCTGATCATTTCTCCCGTCGTTCTTTCCGGTTGTGGTAGATCCATTGGATATTGTGTCCACTGTAACTTTCGCCTACCCTTGCGTAGTATCGTTGGAGTGGTACGCAATAATTTTCTTCCATCGGTTGTGGACGTGTAGCTGAATGCATTGCACTGTACTCTTCGCGATCTGGTTTTCCATTGTCAGGTATTGGTTCGGTATCTTGTTTGGCTAATCTTGTTGCTTCATTGCACGATCCAAACTGTCTTGACACATACATTTGTGGTTCTGCATGTGTTTGTGGTGCCGTTTGTTCATCAAGAATTTCGAAACGTGTTTGTTGCGGTGCAGGCTGTCTGATTTCACGTATGTTATTTTCCGCCTGTGATTGGAATCGAAAATGCATGATATCTTCGTTAATTGCTTGTTTTCCGGTGCTGTTACAGATACGGATGTGGTTGCAGAAAAAAATGGCTCTGAGCACTATGGGACTCAACTGCTGAGGTCATCAGTCCCCTAGAACTTAGAACTACTTAAACCTAACTAACCTAAGGACATCACACACATCCATGCCCGAGGCAGGATTCGAACCTGCGACCGTAGCAGTCGCACGGTTCCTGACTGCGCGCCTAGAACCGCGAGACCACCGCGGCCGGCCGTGGTTGCAGACTCAGTGCCTGTTCGATCTTGTTCACTACGCTCTTCAATGGTTTGCAACAACTCTGTTCGCAATTTCTGAAATTGTTGCTTCGCTTGCGCTTCTATTTTGACTATGCGGTTATCATATCTTTTCAGCGCTGCTTTTGTGATACGTTTGTGTAGCACACTGTTTTCAACAATTTCACGCGCTGTACCTGCTGCTTGTCTAGTAATTACCTTTATCTGTTTCTCTAGTTTCTTGACTTCTCCCTGGGTGTTGTTACGTAATGTTTTGATCTCGTCCTGAGTGTCATTACGCAATGTTTGTACGTCCGCTTGTATCTTGTCAGTGTCTGTTCTCAATTGATTGTGACCTGTTACTAAGTTTCCTATCACTTCTCGAGATTCTTTTGCCTCGTCTTCAATATGACTTAGGTGTAACTGAATTTTTTTGTTTTGTTCTTTAATCTCACGCATTTGTCTCGTGATTTCTGCAATTTGGTTCGTCGTTTCTGCATACTGAATTTTAATTTGGTTCGCAATTTCTTTATTTTGTCTTGTCATGGTTTCCGTCATTAATTGTAATAATTCTGTCAGATTGGTGGGTCCTATTGCGTTTTCTTCCGACGTCCTACGCTCTGTGTTTTCGCCCAAGTGTTGGTTTGCAACCGATTGCATTGAACTGTGCGGTGACACGTTTCTGCTCGAATTCCTTGTACTCTGTGGTGAGGGAGCTCTGATTACTTGCACTATGGGTTCTACGTATTCAAGACGCAAGTTAGAATCCTCATCGGCAGTCTCTCTACTTTCCTGCTCCTCTGTTGTATTCTGACCTAGGTTTTCTGTGCCTTGGGGTACATTATCCTCGTTATGGTGCGTTATCTGTCCTATTTCTCGCGATACTGCATCGTTTGTTATACTGTCCTCTATTCTCTGTCCATCTTCATGTTGGGTCTCTACCTCAATTCGGTCAAGGTCTCGATCTGTCATTGCTAATGTTTCCGAATCCATTATTTTCTGCTTTAAAAGCAATTCACGCGCCCTACTTCACGTCAACATGCGCTCATACGATCTCACGCGTTTCATAAACTTTTTGCACAAACGACATGACAATCTATTCACTTACTTGTTGGGTCAGAACCAACTTGTCAACGATGTATCCGGCACCTGTGCGCTTGCATTGGATAGAAAACTTAATTCAAACAATATTAAAATTCACAACTTAATTATGCTATTGTCTCTGCTAGAATGTCTCACGTTCTATTGATACTTTCTTACTATCCATCGCTGCAGCTACTGTTTTCGACTATTTATAATTTTAGGAAAATATTTTTTTACTACGAAAATTTTTCAACAGGATATTTTTCTGACCTAGTTAGGCATGTGGTCCCCCTTCAATCATGGTATTTTACCATCCTGGCAGGGTCGCCATTCTCTAACATTCTGCGTGGTGTCTGTTGTTCTATGTTGTGTCTCCCTACCAAGTTCTGAGAGTGTTTTTCAGGGAATTGGCTAGTTTGAACCTGGGACCTGTTGCTGGTAAGGAGACGCCAGACCACACATGACATGTAGAGTTCAGAAGAGTTCATGAGACTAGCGATAACCAAATACTTAATGATTTCACCGTCAGCTCCACAGCACTCCCTGTAAAAGAATCTTAATACTAACTAATTTTAGTGGAAGGGGTTCAAGGCTTTCCTATTTTTAGTTAGCTGGTAAAATAACGTCGAAAAAGCAGTTAAGTTTACCATTGGAAATTTTATTCTACTCACAAAACATTGTTTATAAATTGCACTATTGATAAAAGGAAATGTTTTAATACAGGATGATACAAACCAACTGCGTTCAACAAAAATGTGAACGAATATTCCCTGAATGGGTTTCCAAGTTCTACAATGGATCGAAGGATGACCTATGCCATATCACATCTATAATCTAGGTTTAAATTAAGTTTCACAAAAGAGAAAACTATCAAAATGGTCTACAGTGACCCTCAATTATCTTTCATTACTTATCTAACTTGTAAATTACAGTGGCTGATGTGGCTTCTCAATAATTATATGACAGAAAAATCATCGCGTTTCAGATTTTAACTTACGTAGCAAATGTGAATACCATGAGCTTTAATTGACGATCGACACTAGTATTATGCAAAACGGGGATGTAACAGATGAGACTTCTGCAGTTCTGAGTGAAGCCTTATGCGCTCAAAAATGCGGCATCGCATGCGTTCATACCTTGTCGGTGTTCGTCAGGGGGTGGCGGCCGGCGCAGCTCCATTCACCTCGCCGTCTCGGAAGCAACTATCTCCTAACTTCTCCTTACTGCAATTTACCGAAGTTGGTTTAAAAAAAACTATCTGGCTGTGTTTTCATCTGACCAATCAGGGTCTCAATGTTAACCGTAAGCTCCGCCTACAAAAATTCTGTCTATCCAATGAGAAACGTTATACTTTTGGTGGTGGGGCAATATTTTTAAAGTTTGCAAAGTAACAGAGACGCGAAAAAGTCTCACTTTAAAACTTGCAGCTGTTGTGGCCCTTTTAGTGTTATCGTAAGATCTATACTGTTCTTCTGCAGGGCTCTATCTTTTAACATGGGCTGGGGGGTGGTCCTGGTGGTTAGCTGGCGACGTGGGTGTCCGTCCATTATCGTAGGGCCTTCTAGCTTAACACGGTTTTCTCTCGGCTTCTGATCTCGTTTCTCCCCTCGGAACTGCGTCTGTGTCACCGTGGGAAGGTATGACGCATTTAGGCATTCTTGTGTTAGTCTGTGGTATTCCCTTTGCTCATTCGTTACTCGTATTACTTTGGTTAATTTAATGTCACGATTTATTCGGAGCTATGTGACATACTACTTGATTTGCTTATCATGTCAGGGTTTTCATGGAAGGTGTTGGATTTGCCTGACACCTTACACAGTAGCAAAGTACATCAGGCTGGAAGAATATGTGACTGGTTTTCTGAACATTTCCGCAACATATTACATCTAGATTGGCCTCAAAATCATTTGACATGCGCACCGCAGAAAAGTCTGTGGGAACAGCGGGCAAAACGCCGACATCAGTATCCCTGCAATTTGGTGGAATTGTGCGATCAAATCTTCAGCGAGCGGCTTAATGTGGATGCGACGCACCTTCAAAGCCTTCTGGACTCACTTCCTAATCGAATCCAGGCAGTTATCGAGTCCAAAGACGGAATTAGACTGTATTAAATTATTCTCATAATGATTTCTCTCTAGTGACTAATTTTTTGTCCTGTGAGCTAAGGAAATTTGCGGTCTACATGAGGCAAAGAGTACGTTTCCGGGAGCGGCATGTCGCCTCCAACGCCTTGCCGAAAGTTCTTTTGATACTCTGTCATCACTGTTGCGCCCATGCTCTCTAACATCAAATGATGAAAATAATCCAATTGCATCTGAAGCAGGAAACAAAACTGTGAAACAAAATCTTGGTAATTATGAAATGTTGATCCAGATTTACCACGAATTTCGATGTGATTTCCGTGCAAGCAGCGCACATAACTCCACAGATGTCATAGTTGCCGCTAACGACCAGTAGTTCCTTCCAGATTTCTTAAGTTTGTGCTGAGAATTATTTATGCTTCAGACGTTCACCTACTGTCTTTGCATTTCAGCCACAACTGCTCGAATGGTAAAATAAAAGAGGCACAATTATTCAACTGTTTAAAAACCTTAGAAGCACCTCGCACGTTCGGATTTGGAAATGGCTCTGAGCACTATGGGACTCAACTGCTGTGGTCATAAGTCCCCTAGAACTTAGAACTACTTAAACCTAACTAACCTAAGGACAGCACACAACACCCAGCCATCACGAGGCAGAGAAAATCCCTGACCCCGCCGGGAATCGAACCCGGGAACCCGGGCGTGGGAAGCGAGAACGCTACCGCACGACCACGAGATGCGGGCTCGGATTTGGATCTAACAATAAATAACTTCGGTAAGGCCATAGCACCTTCACCTTGCGAAGATGACACGCTGCAAAGTTATTAACGCCGAATTAGTTCTGTCGGCGTCGGGTTTCAGGCATGCCAGGCCACTGTGATGTATCTGCCACGCCGTCCTCATACGGGACGAGGCAACTAACGCTGACGTGGACGCGGAGAGGTGCAGCCTCAAGAGACACGGCGCCCGCGTCGCATGGGATGTGACAGATAACGCGGTCAGCGACTGTAGCGCTCTCCAGCGACACCTGTCTGTAGTATGTAGCTCACAAAGCATACAGTTTGTCCACGAAAATAGACGTGCGTAAAATTCATACATCAGAGCTATTAAAAAGCACATTTCCTTTCTTGCGCATATCCTACTCACGTTGTCCTGTCCTTAACACACGTCAATAAAAAATTCATTGTCCTTAAACGTGATACAAGACAAAAAGGAAAGTTCCATGCCCAGTCAGTACGTACGTCAGCTTACAAAACTTGAGAAGATAGGACAAAGTCCCTTCTGAGAGAGACCACACTTATATTTACGTAACATCGAAAGCTACAAAAAAAATTTCCAGTAATTTAATACGAAGTTCCACATTCTTGTAGAAAATGTAAGGATGAAAAAAAAAATTGTACAGCAAAATTGGTGTTTCGTAACTCGGTGCCTCTACCAACTAGGTTACGCTGAACTTCTACAACAAATTACCTAGCATTCTGCGTTACGATATTGTGAAGGTGTAATCACCAAACGTTATTAGCTGATATTTAACTATAATAACTTAAATAATACAGGGTGTTTATAAATGAATATCGGGGTTTTAACGCTTTATAATATTTATTATATTAAACTTACAGCTATAAATGATATGTCAAATGAAAGAGAAACTCAAACAGTTTTACCAAGAACCTTATAAATGTTCAATGTGAGAACCATTCGACACACGGCACACATCAAGTCTATAGCCAAGTTCTTCCCAAACGTTGATAAGTGTGTCTTCAGTGATTGTAGCAACAGCTACTTCAGTCCGGTTTCTTAATTCAGGGAGGTCTGCTGGTAGCGGAGGCACGTACACAGGATCCTTGATGAAGGCCCAAAGGAAAAAATCGCATGCCGTTAGGTCGGGTGAACGTGGAGGCCATGCAAAGCAAGCCCTGTCATTGGGCCCCTTGCGGCCTATCCAACGCTTGGGTACAATGAAGTTCAATCAATCTAGCGGATTGCGGCGGAAACATTGGGCGCTGCGCATGCACGCTGGTGCCAAACACAACTGTTTGAGTTGCTCTTTTATTTGACATATCATTTATAACTGTAAGTTCAATGTAATAAATATTATAAAGCTATAAAACCCCGACATTCATTTAAAAATACCCTGTATATAACTACTTAACTATAATAAATCCTGCCAAGAATGACACGTTTGATAAAACTTCAATGTGCCGTAGCCTTAAAACAGTGTTCTTTCATAACACGCAAATTGTAACAGAAAAATAATTAAATAGGAAAATTCATTAAACACGAATATCAGGTTTTCGTCATTATTTTAAATAAAATCGTATCAATAGCGGCACGTTTTCGAATGATCCTTGTTTGGTGATGCTCAGAACTGCATATACTGTATTTACAGGACGTAAGTTTATAAAAACAAGCAAGTATGGGCTTCAACCAAAAACGACAAATGTAACACGGCGTATACCAAGTTCTGCTTGTTACGTAGAGAGCGTTCTGGCCTTTTATTGGTTCAACATTTCGTAATACGTTGCCGAAATATCGCAGAGTTTATTTTGTGTTTCACGCGAACCAATAGCTCCTCAACGTGAAATAATAGGAAGTGACGTCACAGAACTCGTACAGTTCCATGTCAACGTTTGCTAAGTCGTGCTGTAGGGCGCTTAATAAACTCGTTGGTCTGTAGATATCGAAAGCCATATTTCGAAAGTCTGTCTGCAAAATGAACACGAAAAAAATCAAATGATGTCACTGAATGATTGTACGGAGACCCATGAACAGAGGGATGCACGTTTCGTAACGAAATAAAAAATCTTGCGTATGGCAGCAGCTTTTCGCTAGGCGCTGGGAGCACATTCCTGTTAGCGTCGTCTGCTGCAGGAGGAACGCCCTTCGCCCATTCCTCAGAACGCCGCTCCTCAGCTTGGCGAGTGCCCGTGCGACGACCCGGCAGCCAAGTGCCGCGAGACGTGACAGTAATCCGGCCTGCGGCGCTGTTTTCCAGTCGGCGGGGTTGTCTGCCTGTTGGGGGGGGGAGCTTCTTTCGGTCGGCAGCCCCACAGTCTGCCGCTGCCGGGGCGCCTCGCCCTGACACTCACGTAGACAGCGCCGTAGCGCCGGCGTCGTCTTCCACCAAAGACAGACACGCAGCATTACTTGCGCTTGAGACAACTCGGAGCGATGCACCGTCCCTTGGGCAATATTCCAGTCTGGCTGAAAACCAAAGAAGTAACTACCACTCAGAGACGCCTCAGCGCAACGCATGTCTTTGTCAAACCTCAAGCTGTTTTCTGGAAAACAGCACACATTAACGTTTTCCTTCCCCCTTTCATTCTTTACAAGCAGCGCTGCCTCGAGTTGAAGACTCCTTTTTTCCATGGTCTTAAGGGGTTCAGGTCGAAAAAAATCGATTTTCGGTTTTCATCATATTTCGATAAATGAAGGGTTTATTTAAGTACTCTGAAAAGGATTTTGCTGAAAAAAATTTTTTTCGAGCTTTTAAAGAGCATTTTCCTACCACGTGTGTTTATGTGCCACGCCCACTTTTCTGTCACCCACTGTCAACCCATACACTGTCAACTCTAAGCCATATGGAGATGTCATTATTAGCAAAATAGAATGTGTAGGCCATGTTCAAAAACGTTTGGAAACAAGGCTGAGAAAACTAACTGTTGATATGAGAGGAAAAAAATTTGAAGATGAAAAATTGTTGACCGGACAGGGTCAGTTAACTAAAACCGAAATAGAAACTTGCAGGTATACTATGGGCAGGCAATAAAGAGAAATAAAAGAAAAATAAAGAAAATCTGGAGGCAATGAAGAGAGATGTTTGGGCCATATTCTTCCATGCGTCATCTACTGATGATAAGCCATGCCATGGATTGCGTCCATCAGGAGAAAATTCGTGGTGCAAATACAATAGGGCTCAGGCAACTGGAGAATCTTATTCTCACCAGCATTCTCTTCCTGTTGTTGTTATTACAGCAATTAAACCTAATTTCTGAGGCTTGGCTCATCCTGACCTCTAAGGAAATGTCTGCAAGGGCACACACAGAACCCAAATGAATGTTTCAGCAGCATAATTTGGAACCACCTTCCTAAAACTGTATTTGTAGGCATGCATACAATGAAACTAGGAGATCATGATGCTGTTATTACATTCAATTGTGGTAATGTTGGAAAGTGTTGGCTACTGAAAAAGCTGAGAATTAATCCTGGTGAAATTATGATCAATGGGCTGCAACATTACGATAAAATGAGGATAGCCTATGCAGATAGGTCTGCATCTAATATGGCCAAGAAAGCAAGACAGACATCCAGGAAGGTGAAAAAGAAGCTGGAAACCCGCTACAGGCCAAAGAAGGGCCATCATATGCAGCAGGACAGTTTTTTATTAACTGTAAGTAACAATTTTCAAAAGGTTTTACTTTAAAGTCAATTTCACGCAAACTAAAATTTTCAGTACATATGCCCCATTATATCAGAAACTATCATAGATAAAGGAATGAAATTTTCAGAGACTCTGCATAACATAAAAAGCCACCTCTGGTACTACATTCATTAATATTCCCCCATTAGGAAGTTCACAAAAAAATATTTTCCACGGAAAAAACTTAATATTTTTTGTTAATAAATTTAAAAAAGAATTTCTTAAAAACTATAAAACAGATAAAGTAGATTTTAGTACAATTGACTCTATTAGCATCATGTAACATACAGCAAAAATATTACGGTCCTGCATGAAATAGTTTTTTTCAGAAATGGTTCAAATACTTGCCTAAATTAACATGGGTTAGAAAGGCAGGGTGTGGTCCCCTTAATTTTTTGCTCTTAAAATATTTGTGATATTATGGTAACAGCCTTTTATTCTACTCGAAATCTTGTCCACTACGTACGGAGTCAGGCATCTAAACATGCACTGCGGTAGGAAAAAATACTGGAAATCAGTTATACATATCGCTGGTATTATAAACTACACTGCACGAAAAAATATCAGACACCCTCATTGTCAAGTTTATTTTATTAAAAAGTGAGCTGACAAGCAGTTCATCGTTGTAGGAATGTATGATAACATATTCGGACCAAACGACACACACATGTCACAGTAACAGTACTGGATTGTAAGGAGTACCCAGGAGCAGTTATAGACTCAAAGCACAGTTTAGTAATGATGAAGAGTAGGCTCAAGTTTAAGAGACTGGTCGGAACGAATTAATACGCAAAGAAGTGAAATGCAGAAGCACCAAGGAATGAACGGATACCCTTGAAGTTCTCTATGGCTATGGATACTGCGCTAAAGAATAGCTCAGTAGGCAGTTCAGTAGATTAAAACGTAGATACAAAGAATCTAACAGCGAAGAAACCCTGGTTAACAGAAGAAATATTTCGGCTGACCGATGAAAGAAGGAAGTACAAAAATGTTCAGGGAAATTCAGGAATACAGAGATACTAGTCGCTGAGGAATGAAATAAATAAGAAATGCGGTGAACCTAAGGCGAAATGCCTGCATGAAAAATGTGAAGAAATCGAAAAAGTATAAAGAAAAGTTACAACAATACTCGGTGATATTAAAATCAAGGGTGGTAACATTAAGAGTGCAATGGGAATTCCACTGTTAAATGCAGACGGGAGAGCGGATTGATGGAAAGAGTACACTGAAGGGCTGTATGAGAGGGAAGACCTGTTTGATGCGACAGAAGGAGAAACAGATGTCGACAGGGAAGAGATAGGAAATCCAGTATTAGAGTCGCAATTTAAAAGAGCTTTGGAAGACTTAAGATCAAATAAGGCACAAGGAATAGATAACATTCCATCAAAATTTCTGAAATCATTGGGGGAAGTGGCAACAAAACGACTACTCAAGTTGGGTGTAAAATGCATGAGACTGTCAATATAACATCTGAGTTTTGGAAAAATATCGTCCACATAATTATGAAGACAGCAAGAGCTGACAAGTGCAAGAATTATCGCACAGTCAGCCTAACAGCTCATGCGTCCAAGTTACTTACAAAAATAATATGCAGAAGAATGGAAAAGAAAATTGACGATGTGATAGGAGACGATCAGTCCGGTTTTGGGAAAGGTAAAGGCGCCAAAGGGGCAATTCTGACGTTATGTCTAATAATGGTAGCAACACTAAAGAAAAATCATGACACGTTCATAGGATTTGTCGACCTGGAAAAAGCGTTCGACAACGTCAAATGGTGCAAGGTATTTGAAATTCTGAGGAAAATATGGGTAAGCTATAGGGAGAGACGTCTACTACACAACATGTACAAGAGCCAAGAGGTAATAATAAGAGTGGAAGACCAAGAACGAAGTGCTTGGATTAAAAAGCGCCGGCCGCGGTGGTCTCGCGGTTCTAGGCTCGCAGTCCGGAACCGTGCGACTGCTACGGTCGCAGGTTCGAATCCTGCCTCGGGCATGGATGTGTGTGATGTCCTTAGGTTAGTTAGGTTTAAGTAGTTCTAAGTTCTAGGGGACTAATGACCACAGCAGTTGAGTCCCATAGTGCTCAGAGCCATTTGAACCATTTTTTGATTAAAAAGCGTCTAAGACAGGGATGTAGTCTTTCACCCTTACTGTTCAATCTATACCTCGAAGAAGCAATGATGGAAATGAAAGAAAGATTGAAGACTGGAATTAAAGTTCAGGATGAAAGGATATAAATGGTAAAATTTGCTGATGATATTACTATCCTGTGTGAAAGAGAAAACGAATTACAGGATCTGCTGAATGGTATGAATAGTCTAATGCGTAAAGAATATGGACTGAGATTAAACCGAAGGAAGGCGAAAGAAATGAGAAGTAGCAGAAATGAGAACAGCGAGAAACTTTACATAAAGCAGATGAAGTAAAGGGAGTCTGCTACCTCTGCAGCTAAATAATCCATAAAGGACGGAGCAAGGAGGACATCAAAAGCAGACTGGCACTGGTAGAAAGGGCGTTCCTGGCCAGGATAAGTTTACTAGTATCAAATATAAGCCTTAATTTCAGGACAAAATTTCTGAGAATATATGTGTGCAGCGCAGCATTGAATGATAGTGAAATAAGCCTTAATTTCAGGACAAAATTTCTGAGAATATATGTGTGTAGCGTAGCATTGAATGATAGTGAACTATTAACTGTGGGAAAACTGGAGAAGAAGAAGAAGAGAATCGAAGTATTTGAGATGTGCGATGTATAAAATTAGGTGGACTGATACGGTAAGATATGTGGAGATTCTGCGCAGACTCGGAGGGGAAAGGAATATCTGGAAAACACTGACAAGCAGAAGGGACAGAATGATAAGGCATCTGCTAATACGTCGTGGCATAACTTCGATGTTACTAGATGGAGCTGTAGAGAGTAAAAACTGTGGAGGAAGAGAGACATTAGATTACATCCAGCAAATAATTGAGAATGCAGGTTGCAAGTGCTACTCTGAGATGAAGATAGGAATTCATGGCAGGCCTCGTCAAACCAGTCAGCAAACTGACGATTCAAAAAAAAAAGTAGTCGTGCTCAAACAATCCCATCAGTACACAATGTTCAAATGGTTCAAATGGCTCTAAGCACTATGGGACTTAACATCTGAGGTCATCAGTACCCTAGACTTAAAAACTACTTAAACATAACTAACCCAAGGACATCACACACATCCATGCATCCATGCCCGAGGCAGGATTCGAACCTGCGACCGTAGCAGCAGCGCGGACCGGACCGAAGCACCTAGAACTACTCGGCCACAGCGCGGCCGGCTAAACAGTGTTCCCTCCCCTCCCCCCCCCCCCCCCCTTCGTCCTACCGTGGCAACGCAGACGTGTATTCACGGATTCAAAGATCATAAAGGGACGAATGGCATGCTGTGATAGATTGTCCCAGACATCTTGCGCCTTTTATTGCAATTCCGCAGTGACTCTTGCAGGGCCTGGAGAACGAGTTAGCAGTTTCACCATGTCCCATACGTGTTCAAGTGGCGAGAGATCTGGTGATCTTGCTGGCTAGGACAGTTGTTGTACACCATGAGAAGCTCGTCATGTCGCGGCAGCCGTATGTGAAAGCTCATCACCTCCCTGTCGGAGAAACGGCAGCAGCACAGGGATAACAGTCTGTGCAATGTAGTGGACGCCGGCTACTTTATCCTGCAGAAACACAAAAGGGACCGCGATTTGGAACTCATGGCACCCCGCATCATGATGCCTTGGACGGGAACTAGTCTCGCAAATGCACACTGCAATAGACAGCTCATCAGATCTACGCTAACACGTGAACCCCATCACTCACATACGAACAGAACTTATTCTCATCACTGAAAACAACAGAGGGTAACCACGCTTTGGCGTGTCTTCGTGTCGGTGGTAGCCCGCTCAGAGGCACATGTGATTTTAATCCTACTGCAAGCCGACAGATCGTAACGATCCCTGATGAAACAGCAGGTGCAACAAGCGCTCGGATTTTGGCCCTTTATGATGTAGAGTCCGGCACCGCCGCTCGCACCATGGGCCAGTCTTGTACGTCTGTACTACGCGGACTTCGGAAACTGTTCAATAGGTATGTGACTGTTTCACAGACCAGGTTCGAAAGCAACGAAACACCACCGATGCACTGTGCCCAGCATATGTAGCAAGCCGTTATGCATCCATCCAGCTTCCCATGTGTACATAGACGAACCCATTCAAATGGCTGAATTTGTTCAACAGGAATACATACTCTTGAGTGGGGCATGGTTGTACTCTAGAATGAATATTGCAAACATCAAAGCGAGGGTACGCTGATAGGTTTCTTTAGTGCCATCTGATCAACGTGACCGTGCCAAATGATTCAGTAACATCGCAACCGCGATGCCACTGAACACCATCCTTGATGATGTTGCCTTTTTTCTTTGCAGTGAATCCTTGATCTAAGTGTCTCTCAAGCATTTTCGGTCAAATTGAAACAGGTGATGGCTCAAATGGTTCAAATGGCTCTGAGCACTATGGGACTCAACTGCTGAGGTCATTAGTCCCCTAGAAAGAACTAGTTAAACCTAACTAACCTAAGGACATCACAAACATCCATGCCCGAGGCAGGGTTCGAACCTGCGACCGTAGCGGTCTTGCGGTTCCAGACTGTAGCGCCTTTAACCGCACGGCCACTTCGGCCGGCGAAACAGGTGATAATTGGTCCACAACCGATTATATTAGGACATGGAACCAATGGTCGGAAATGATATTTATTGCGTTATGGTCATACATAGCGTACGCCGCATAACAACAACGTTGCTCATAGTAATTGTTCAAAGTGGAGACTACCAATCTCAATGTACGTATAGCAACGGCGCATATAGTTTGGCCGCATGCTTGACCACCAAACAGACATGTACACAGCACCTGCGTCATGTGACGACCGTATGCATCGCACCGGCGCATTAACCTGTGCCGCTAGCATGACACTACCCCAGGCGTCATTTTCCACTGCACCAGACAGCGTCCGTGGCGAAATATTATCTGTTGTGGACCCACTAATATGTGTTTCAGTTTCACTGAAAAGTTTTGAGACATCCTGTAATTGGGTTCACAATGGACGAAGTACCAGTAGAACCGAAAGTAGCAAATTTACTGGGCTTGATCATTTTTCATACTACAACAAAATAAGAGCGAACAAAAATTGTTTATCCACAAGATATATCAAGCTCACACCGTGTAAAATCGTCTCTGGTACTGATAATGGCCTCAGTTCGGAAATGAGAGAGGAAGAAACACTCACTGACAATTGGATGCCGTAAAGCTTCCAGATTTCTGCAATATTGATTGTTACATTTTACACAATGTTCCAGTATCAGACATTTTCTGTTGGTTTAAAATGAAATAGTCTAGCGGGACAGTCGAGGAGCGACACTCGTCAAAGCAGGAACGCAGGCAGGCAGCCCTGTGAATACCGCTTAGAAGATGGAAGCGTCCACAGCACACTCACATGGAAATGTTGAAGAAAGAACAACACCTGCTCAGCGAGAATTTGGAAATAAACATCCTGGTTCATGTTCATGGTAGCCTGATTGAGTGGGTCCGAGTCACGGTACGAAAAATACTGCCAACACATCACAGAACCTCCTTCGGCCTCAACTATACCCTGTAGACAAGATTTGGCCATTTGAAAAATGGCAAAATCGCTGTGCGTCGATCCACATCACACCCCTCCAGCCAGCTGCTGTCCAGTGTTCTGTATTGTTTGGTCTATTTGGGAGGTGCAGCCTTATTTGCCGCGCTGTGAGCAATAGACGTTTTCGGGGTACCCGACTCCGAATGCCTGCTGCATGCTCTTCCTTTCACAGAGTTAGCCCAGAGACTGGTTGAGATGGATTTGCATTGACTGACAGCAGCAAATCTTGTAGATTTTGATACCGATTATCACTGATGAGGCATGGCAGTCGTCTGCAATTGCTGTCCGTTATTATTTTTTACGAGGCGTGCGAGAAAAGTGATGAGACTGACAACACTGTCAGCGATCTGGTAACGCTGTGTTGTTCTGTGAAGACCAGCGTGCACATCGCTTCCAGAATCTCAGTCCGAATTTCGGCTCTGTACAGCCGTCACGTGAATTCTGAGAGCGTCGTAGGGTGAAGTTGTCTTTTTCTTGTGTGATACGAAAACGGAACAGCGGAATTTAGAGCAACGTTAGGTCATCAAGTTTTTTGTTAAACTTGGGAAATCCGCGACTGTGATCTTTTTACAGTTGTAACAGGCTTATACGGGAACATTCCTGATCAAGAGAACAAGTTTTTCGCTGGCACAAATCACTTGTGGACGGCCGAGAACACGTTGAAGACGAATCTCGCTCAGGGAGACCTTCAGATCAAAAACCGAGGAGAGCGTCGAACGTGTGCGTGCTCTTGTGAGATCAGACCGACGTATAACAGTACGGATTACGGGTGACCTTTTAAATTTAAACACTTTTATCGTGCATTAAATTTTGACTGAATATTTACACATGCAAAAGGTTGTCCCAAATTAGTGCCGAAAATCCTCATAGCTGGGCAGAACAATCGAAGAAACGTGTGCGTTGATGTACTTGAGAGGATCGTCAACGACTACGAATGGTTAAGTCGTGTAATCGCAGGTGATGTATCGTGGAATTTTGAGTGCGATCCTCAGACAAAGCGGCAAAATGAGAAATGGCCTACTAATACGTATGCTCGACCGATAAAAGCTCGAACAAATCACAGATGAAAATAACGCTGATGTGCTTTTTTGAAGGAAGGGGTATCGTGCACAAATATTTTTTTCCTCCAGGACAAACTGCCAACCAATTTTTTTAAAAAGACGTCACTGAAACGTCCAGAAAAAGGCTGAACCTAGTGAGACCTGACACTGCAGACAAGTGGATGCGCATCATGACAGCGCACTATGTCACACGGCCACTTCCGTCACGTAATGTTTGGCCTCAAAAGCCATTCCTGTTGTTCCAAAGCCCCCCTGTTCAACTGGTACTGTAGAGACCATTCAAAAAAAAAATTTGCCGACATGTTAAAGACCCTACCAGTTCAAGCCCTTCAGCGCTGCTACCAAGACTACGAACAACGACTCTGCTGACGTACATCTACATCATACTCCGCAAGCCACCTAATGATGTGCGGCGGAGGGTACCTTCGGTACCACTATGTGATCCCTCCAACGCTGTTCCACTCGCGAATAGTGCGTGAGAAGAGTGATTGTCGGTAAGCCTCTGTATTGGCTCTAATTTCTCGGAATTTTCTCCTCGTGCTCAATACGCCAGACGTATCTCGGGGGAAGTAATGTGTTGTCCGACTCCGCCTGAGAAGTACTGCCCCGAAATTTCAATAGTAAATCTCTCCGCGATGCACATCGCCTGTCACAACGTCTGCCAGTGGAGTTTGTTTAACATCTTCGTAACGCTCTCTCACAGCTAAGCGATCCCGTGACGAAATGCACCGCGCTTCGTTGGATCTTCTCTATTTCCTCTAACAGTCCTAACTGGTGAGGATCCCAGATGGATGAATAATACTCAAGAATAGGCCGAACAAGCCCCTTATAAGCCACTTCTTTCATGGATGAGTTACATTTCCTTAACATTCTTCCGTTGAGCCTGAGTCTCGTGTCTCATTTTCCCACTATCTGTTTTTATGTGATCATTCCACTCAAGGTCGTTCTGGATAGTTATCCCTAAGTATTTTACGACAGACGCTGTCTCCAACTGTTTGTCATCAATAGTGCAGCTGTACAGTAGTGTATTTCGTTTTCTATGTATGCGCAATATATTACATTTATTTACGATCAGTCAACTGCCGAAGCCTGCACCAACTATCAATTCTCTGCAAGTCGTTCTGCAAATTCTTACTATCTTCTGGCGTTGCTACTTTGTTATAGAGAACTGCAACTACGTAGGACACCTGCCGAAGAGAACTGCTTTGGACGGGACAACAAGAGGAGGTGCTACTAATGTACAAGTCAGTCTCACAGTGCTTGTACGATAGTAGTCCCTCCTCCTGTTCACAGTTGGTGGCCCCTAAAGATTCAGCTTGAAGCTTCGAAACCGGTCGTGGAATATAGCAAGAAAATTATTGGCAACTGAAGCGACTATTTATTCTATAGCCTCTTTATGTAAGGTTGCCATACGCTTTTATACCTCGATCAAAATTAAAATCTTTCAAACAAACTAAATTCAGAAACAAAATTTCGATTAAAAGGTAAAAATATTCATACTGCAAAGTCAATAATTGCGCACAAAAATACTACCGTATGTTAAAAATAGGTGCACAAACCTCTATAATACGTGTAAGAAAAAAGTTTTACATTAACTAATCCCTTTTTAAATAAAAATAGCAAAACAGAGCAAATAAATGGTAGGTCTGCAGCCTGCTATAGTGTTGCATTATCCAAAGAATGAATGACTGCATCTGTGTTGCACTGATTCATTATAATCCATTATTATGAAAATGAATGGAAGCAAAATTATATAAAAATTACACAAATGAGATTAAGTACTTGAAAACCAACTCAGGATTATTAATTTTAGCATTTTGACGGCCGCCACATATGCATTGCCGTTTCTTAGAACGCAGACATTTTTATGGCTACTTTAGAAACTACATGTCCCTCGCAACACAATGAAGACCTCCATGTAGAAATAGTAAACAGCCAATCAGTTACAAAATGGAAGGTCTGTTAAAATCCTCTTACCACGGTTTCAAATTTTACAAAAACATGTTCTTCAAAAGGGAATACTTACCGTTGTGGCCTTTCGGCTCTGCTACATGTGATCCAACTGTCAATGTTTTCTTCTGATGAAAATGTTTCTCTAAATGTTGAAACCGTGGTAAAAGGGTTTTAATAAACGTTCCATTTTGCAACTGATTGTCTGTTTACTATTTCTACATGGAGATTTCATCCTACTGTTGCTACTCCAGCCATGTAAAAAGTTTTACAATGTAGACCGATAGAGCCCCTGAACGTACATAGTTTCGTATGCAAAAGCGGGAGAAATCGTACCCATCAACTGAAGTCAAGGGCAGTCTTCCGAAACTTTCCACGGAATAGACGCCCTAAGTGTTAAGAATTAAAACCACGACTGAATGTGAGGTAATATTTGGATACAGTAAAACTAGCATGTGTATAACGAATGTCATGTCTAAGCATTAATATAAGATAGCAAAAACCTCAGATTGCATCGTAAATAGACATAAATTTCTTAACTATATAGGTAAAAGTGTTTGTGTAGGAAATGCAAATATATCAAACAGGTAGGTCTGAATATATGTCACATGCAACTTTACCGTAATACGATCACTAAGAAAACCTTTATTAGGCACCAGATCTATTTCAACATACGTTTCACTGTTCCAGAAGAGTATCATATTATCAATATGGTTTAATAATTGCTAGAAAATTATCATTTTTTTTAAAATTTCCTACTTTCGCTCACAGTTTACTTTCTACGTATACAATAGTATTTATATTTACATACACTGAATTGGGTCAGTTACGTATATGTGCCTAACATTTAATTTTAACACTGGTCATCGATGCACCTGTCAAGCTGTAAACATGCTTTTACTACGCTGCCTACACGCTGAGCCGTACTTCACGCACAATTACACAATTTCTTGAAGCATTGGTATATGACATCGATGCCATTGGGGACTGTGCAAGGCTTTGTGGGTGGCGTCACAGATTGCGAGATGTATGAATAATACAGTGTCGTGCTGATGCTCTGTGAACGACTCGATTTGTTGACATCAGTGGTGAGCAAAGAGATAATAACTGATGACGTCATGCTCCCGCGGTTCTTTGCGATGAACAGCCGCACACCGCTCAACGTCTCGCGATTTGCCCACTTCACCTCATGTCGCTGGCTACCTGTCTGGAAACTGACAAAAATCACATCTCACGAAGTACACGGTCTGAAAGCGTTGACATAGCACATCCGTTCACAGCAATATTTGTCACTAGCCCACTGTAGCTAACTACTACAGTACTTAATAATTACATCAAATCAGCTAACCACTCCACTAACCGAAGCTCACGAGAGCTATTGACTATTGTCTATTACTCTAGACTGTCCGATAAATTCATGTGGGTTTGATGGTATTGATGAAGTAATCGTTTTCGTTAATCACATTTTTGTTCCCATCAGTTGACAGGCATGATTAGACAGAGAAAAAAAAAGTCCCTTCTCTTCAACATATGTGAACTGAAGTACTGTTGACTAATCACTCGCTCTAAGAACTTCTCTTGACGAAGGTACAATTTTACATTTTCTGCATGTTGGTGACCATAATACACTCCTGGAAATTGAAATAAGAACGTGAATTCATTGTCCCAGGAAGGGGAAGCTTTATTGACACATTCCTGGGGTCAGATACATCACATGATCACACTGACAGAACCACAGGCACATAGACACAGGCAACAGAGCATGCACAATGTCGGCACTAGTACAGTGTATATCCACCTTTCGCAGCAATGCAGGCTGCTATTCTCCCATGGAGACGATCGTAGAGATGCTGGATGTAGTCCTGTGGAACGGCTTGCCATGCCATTTCCACCTGGCGCCTCAGTTGGACCAGCGTTCGTGCTGGACGTGCAGACCGCGTGAGACGACGCTTCATCCAGTCCCAAACATGCTCAATGGGGGACAGATCCGGAGATCTTGCTGGCCAGGGTAGTTGACTTACACCTTCTAGAGCACGTTGGGTGGCACGGGATACATGCGGACGTGCATTGTCCTGTTGGAACAGCAAGTTCCCTTGCCGGTCTAGGAATGGTAGAACGATGGGTTCGATGACGGTTTGGATGTACCGTGCACTATTCAGTGTCCCCTCGACGATGACCAGTGGTGTACGGCCAGTGTAGGAGATCGCTCCCCACACCATGATGCCGGGTGTTGGCCCTGTGTGCCTCGGTCGTATGCAGTCCTGATTGTGGCGCTCACCTGCACGGCGCCAAACACGCATACGACCATCATTGGCACCAAGGCAGAAGCGACTCTCATCGCTGAAGACGACACGTCTCCATTCGTCCCTCCATTCACGCCTGTCGCGACACCACTGGAAGCGGGCTGCACGATGTTGGGGCGTGAGCGGAAGACGGCCTAACGGTGTGCGGAACCGTAGCCCAGCCTCATGGAGACGGTTGCGAATGGTCCTCGCCGATACCCCCGGAGCAACAGTGTCCCTAATTTGCTGGGAAGTGGCGGTGCGGTCCCCTACGGCACTGCGTAGGATCCTACGGTCTTGGCGTGCATCCGTGCGTCGCTGCGGTCCGGTCCCAGGTCGACGGGCACGTGCACCTTCCGCCGACCACTGGCGACAACATCGATGTACTGTGGAGACCTCACGCCCCACGTGTTGAGCAATTCGGCGGTACGTCCACCCGGCCTCCCGCATGCCCACTATACGCCCTCGCCCAAAGTCCGTCAACTGCACATACGGTTCACGTCCACGCTGTCGCGGCATGCTACCAGTGTTAAAGACTGCGATGGAGCTCCGTATGCCACGGCAAACTGGCTGACACTGACGGCGGCGGTGCACAAATGCTGCGCAGCTAGCGCCATTCGACGGCCAACACCGCGGTTCCTGGTGTGTCCGCTGTGCCGTGCGTGTGATCATTGCTTGTACAGCCCTCTCGCAGTGTCCGGAGCAAGTATGGTGGGTCTGACACACCGGTGTCAATGTGTTCTTTTTTCCATTTCCAGGAGTGTATTTTCCAGACTATGCCGCCTTAACTTCAACAGCATTCTGATGAGCTATCTTCCCAATTTTAAATGGTCCCTAACATTAGTGACTAAATTTCTTTACTTCCTAGTTCATTCTGGAGGATTACTTATGCAGCCGCATACTTTATACGTAATTGGTTTCACAATTGTGTCCTGAGAACGTTTTCTTTCTTGTGGTTTTTCTTGCACTGTCTGTGTGGCAGTTCTAATCCACTCCTCTTGAATTAGATCTCCCTCCGTGATAAATTAATGTATTTTTGAAAATTATTGTCTAATTTTTTACCAAAGAAAACAGTACACGGTGGTAATCTGGTTGAGTTATGAAAAAAGTATTAATAACAGTTTCACATTTGCGTAATTTTTCCCTCCAGTTTTTGTACTTTTTCCGACAGTGAGCCTGGGATATACACTATGTGATCAAAAGTATCCGGACACCCCCAAAAACATACGTTTTTCATATTAGGTGCATCGTGCTGCCAGCTACTGCCAGATACTCCATATCAGCGAACTCAGTAGTCAGTAGACATCGTGAAAGAGCAGAAGGGGGCGCTCTGCGGAACTCACGGACTTCGAACGTGGTCAGGTGATTGGGTGTCACTTGTGTCATACGTCTGTACGCGAGATCTCCACACTCATAACCATCCCCAGGTCCACTGTTTCCGATGTGATAGTGAGGTGGAAACGTGAAGGGACACTTACAGCACAAAAACGTACAGGCCGACTTCGTCTGTTGACTGACAGATGATGATCATGTTTGGTTTGTGGAGCGCTCAACTGCGCTTTTATCAGCACCCGTACAAATTCCCAACCTTTGCTCAGCCGAATCTTGCCACTTCCATGAATGATGATGAAATGATGAGGACAACACAATCACCCAGTCATCTCCAGGCAGGCGAAAATCCCGGACCCCGCCGGGCATCGACCCGGGACACCGCGCTCGGGGAAGCGAGAATGCGACCGCGAGACCACGAGCTGCGGACTTGACTGACAGAGACCGCCGACAGTTGACGAGGGTCGTAGTGCGTAATACGCAGATATCTACTCAGACCATCACACAGGAATTCTAAACTGGATCAGGATCCATTGCAAGTATTATGACAGTTAGGCGGAAGGTGAGAAAAATTGGATTTCATGGTCGAGAGGCTGCTCGTAAGCCACACATCAAGTCGGCAAATGCCAAACGACGCCTCGCTGGGTGTAAGGATCGTAAACATTGGACGACTGAACAGTGAAAAAACGTTGTGTGGAGTGACGAATCACGGTACATAATGTGGCGATCCGATGGCTGGGTGTGAGTATGGCGAATGCCCGGTGAACGTCATTTGCCAGTGTGTGTAATGCCAACAGTAAAATTCGGAGGCGGTGGTGTTATGGTGTGGTAGTGTTTTTCATGGAGGGGTCTTCTCCCCTTGTTGCTTTTCGTGGGCTACATTGATGTTTTTTGCACCTTCTTGCTTCTACTGCTGAAGAGCGATTCAGAGATGGCGACTGCATCTTTCAACACGATCGAACACCTCTTCATAATGCACGGCTTGTGGTGGAGTGGTTCCACGACAATATCATCCCTGTAATGGACTGGCCTGCACACAATCCTGACCCGGATCCATTGGGATGTTTTGGAACGCTAACTTCGTGCCAGGTCTCACCAATCGGCATCGATACCTCTCCTCAGTCCAGCACTCCGTGAAGAATGGGCTGCCATTTCCGAAGAAATCTTCCAGCACCTGATTGAACGTATGCCTGCGAGAGTGGAAGCTGTCATCAAGGCTAAGGGTGGGCCAACACCATATTGAATTCTAGCATTACTGATGGAGGGCGCCACAAACTTGTAATTTATTTTCAACCAGGTGTCCGGATACTTTTGATCCCAACTCACTCACCAATATTCTTATGGGTTTCGTGATGATTTTATATCAAAATGAGACCAGTTCCCTCTTTCTACGTACCGCCTTTCCAACGATTTTAATGAAATTGTCCGATACATTCACATGGGTTCGATGGTATTGAAATATTCGTCTTACTTAATCACATTTTTGTTCCCAACAGTTGACAGGCATGATATGACCAAAAACAATTAAATCCCTGTCTTGTCAACGTATGTGAACTGAAAGGCATGTGTTCACTAAATATATGCATTATCAGATACAGTTTTGGGGCAAGTTGATACAGTTCTGGGGCAAGCTGATACAGTTTGGGGGCAAGTTCATATAGTTTCAGGAGCAAGTTGGTAGAATTTTGGGGACATGTTGGTACAGTCTTGGGGACAAGTTGGCACAGATTAAGGGGGAAATCTGACACAGTTGCAGGGGGGGTGGGGTGGGGAGGGGGCAAGTGTATACAATTTTGGCACAAGTTGTTAAGGTTGCGTGTTTGCATATTGATATAGATTTGAGGGACAGTTGTTACGGTTTTGTGTCTAGCTGATGCAGTTTATTTATGTACACAACATCAAAAAATTATGTACAGTGTCTTTACTTCTGCCTCATCATCATCATCATCATCATTATGAACATCTCCCAGATTTATACACCACAGTACTTTCCGCAGTCCCCACACACCCGCCTCTCTGTCTCTTTTTGCCTCCCCCTTCTCTCTCTCTTCTCTGTAAATAGTGTATTGCTTTGTCATTAATTTTCAACTCACATACGTGCACACAACGTAAAACAATTATTTGTAGTATTTACACAACTTCATTATCATCATCTCTCTGATTTAAGTACCTCAGTTAATTTCCTATCTCTCTATCCACATTTCTGTAATACCTACTTCAAATGGGCAACAACATTGTAATACGTTACCAAAGGAATGAAAGGAATACAGTTTCCCGCCCAGTAGCTGACACCTCCAGTAGCTGACATATCTACACCCTAAGTGGATGAGACCCACTGCATAAATACACATTTAGCTTCTGGTGGGAAGAACAAGTCTTTACTTGACGTTTCAACTTGCTGACTAATCACGTTTACCTATTGAAACTATTTGCTTAGTACTGGAACAGTTCTCAATAAGCTTAGTCGTACTGGCTAATCTCCTGTGCTTCACAATGGAAGTTAAGGGAGTGCCCTAGCATACCGTCGGTCTTTATGTTTCTGGCAAAAATGGAACTCTTGTAGGATCATTTCTCAATAATTTCGTTTTTCCAAGTCATGAAGCCAGACAGAAATAAAATCTATCAAAAGAATCAAAGATTTTTCGTTAAGCTTTTAATACACAAAACAAAATCAGTAAATCTTTATATCCTAGCCAAGTAAAAGTAATGTTAGTTTTTACTTCTAAATATAATATTGAGGCACTAAATTCTGTCAGTGACAAACTTTCAGAGATACTTCTTTCAATGCAATAAGAAAACTAACAGCACCATCTGCTAATTCTTTGGTGTACCAAAAAATTAACAGCGCCCGCTATTAGTTCATTAGTGTACTGTGCTACTAAGGTTAGCAAATTTCTAAAATTTTAAATTCCGATAGCTTTTTTCCTCGTGATCTATTTTGATGAAATAAAGCCCTTATGTTGCCCCTATACGCTCAAGATACCTGTGAAAACCTCTTGCAGATTCGTCAAGTACCTTTGGAGATTAGCATGTTCAAACAGACAAACATACAGACATAACAGACTTACATAAAACTTTAAATTACGATATCTTGTTCTTCGTGATCCATTGTTGATGAAGTAAAGCCTACATGTTGTTCCTGGCTATACTCATCTCACCTATGAATTCGTCTAGTAGTTTTGGAGATTAGCATGTTTGAACAAACAGACAGACACTATGGTGCGCATTTTAATTTCTCTCGGCGTAATGAATAATTCATCAAATTTCGTGCATGCAGTTCCACAAATAATAATTCTTCCATTGACATTTCGGCCGCTCATCGTCTGACTGTTCTCAGAATGAGTTGCAGGCCTGACAAGGTTCCCTTATATGTTCCACCTCGGCGGTACTGCACATCGGGTCATAGTTTCTCGTCCGCGGCTAAGAGATACATTTGCACACGCGCCACCTATTGCAGTGCAATGCATGCGGTCACAGATGCTGATCGGCAACAAAGAAGTACACTCGTACAACACAGGTAACGCCTAAGTAGTATTTTCGCGGCTGCATGACCGAAATTTAATAGATTAGACACCATGATTTTACAGTTTTATTACTAGTATAGATAGCTAAATTTATCATAACTAAAAGATACTGTCGCAGCCCAGCTAGTTAATATGACATACAAGCTTGATAATTCTATTTTCTATAACTACTTTTGAGCACTTTTATCTTTGCTGTAGAGATTTTGAAAATATAATTTTGGCCGTTTTTGTTTAATTTAAAAGTATTTCTTTACAATTCTTCTTCTGAAGTGGCTGATATGGTCCAGTCATCACAATAATTTAATTTTTTTATGTAATAGTTCTTATTTAGCTTTATTCTGTTGTTTTTTGTTCCCTCATTCCTGGCGTTAAAACACCTATTTCCCTGTAATTATTACAGTCTATTCGATCTCCAGTTTTAAAAAGCAAGAACACAACAACTGTTGACCAGTTTCCGGTATTCTCGCTTTCTCCCATTACAAAATTAGGAAATGTAAAAACCTTAGTTTGAGGAGAATTCCGCCAAAATTAGTAACTCGCTGTTAATGCCATCTAGACTAGCTGCCTTTCAGTTTTTCATTGCTTTCAAAGATTCTTCGAATGCTACTAATGTCAGTACATCCACGCTTTTCCCACACACGCGTCTGCTTATTACGTTAAGTTTTATTCATACCACACCTTTTTTATAATATTCTTCCCATTGTTTGTCGTTGATTGTGCTAATGTTTACTGCATCTTTTTCTCGTCTATTTAAATGTTTGATTGTTTTACAGGCAATTGCTTGTTGTCCGTGAATGACATTTTCTAGTTTACTTATGCAGTATTCCTGTCCCAGCTTGCTCTGTGTACGTTTCTACATTCTCGTTTAGCAACTGCTCTTTTTCGATCACATTTTGCTCTTAATACTGGCGTTTTTCTTTCTTTATATTTTAGATATGCTAGCTTTTTCTCTCTTATTATTTTCTCTAATTCTTTATTCCATATTCTTAATCCCTTCTTATTACATTTTCTTTAAATCTTGTTATCGATGCTTCAAAAGCTGCCTTCTGAACACTACTACTTACATTCTTGCATTCTTCATTCGTATCTTCAGTGATTTGCTGTACTAGCATTGTTCATTTAATCCTTTTTTCATATAAGGTTTGTACGTTTTCATACTGTAATAAGTCTACTTTGAATGTTGTTTCTTTCGTTTCTCTGAGTGTTATTACTTCCTCTCCGTCTTGTTGAAAATATTCCTTTTAGTAATTACTAAATAACAGTCGGAATATTTGCCACTTTCCTCATTATAGTCCTGTATCCGTTGTCAGTGATGACACTTTATTGTTAACTGTTATATTATTTTATGATCTTTGAACTTGAGCTGACCTTGTGTACTTGTGAATATCTCTTTATTTTTTTAAAAAAAAGAATGCTCGTAATTTTCTAGTTATTAAAAATTGTGAATTTTGTTTATTCTTGCCCATCTGCATTTAAAATACTTTCCCCTTGGGTGCTAGTTACATTGGTTATAGGTTGCTTCCCTACTCTTGAGTTAAAATCTCCCAGTAAAATCATTAAGTCATTTTTATTTTGTTTATGTATTTCCTTTTTCAAATTACAATAAAATCCTTATTTTTCTTCCTGCTTTCCTACTCGTTATTCTTTCATTAATAGAAGTATATGAGGTTATTTTAGATGCCCTTTTCTGTGCAGAATTATGGACACTCCAAATTGAGTTCTTTTGTCTTCCGGAACTCTGCTGTAAAATGTCATCACGTCTTTAATCATTTTTTATCCTTTTCACTCTTTCTTATTTTCCATTGCAGCTAGTATATCAGTTTCCTTGTCTTTCAGTTCTTGATCTAATTGAGTTTCTTTATTGGTGAGTCCTCTGACATTTCAAATTGATATTTTTAAGCTGTCCTATATTGCATATCCTTGCTTCCTTAGCCTTTTGATGCTATGGGCGACTTAATTTCTATCCATCTGGCTATTTATCTGCTGAAGCTTGTAATGGGTTAATTTCTTTTCTAGTAGAGATTACAGGCCTCTAGCTAAATCTCTACTTCCGGAGGGCAAGGAACCGTGATTTCGGGTATTGTTCTCCTAGAGAAGCTACCTTCACCAGGGCTGATGTATCTTCTGTCCCATTGCAGCCCCATCTTAGCTTCCCCTCGCCTTTTCCCATCCAACAAGTTATCAAACTAGACCTCTGTGATCACTGGATACTGAGCCCTCCTACGAACAACAAGAGGGATAAATTTTTTCAGTAGTGCCAAATTCTAAGCCATGAGTATTTTTTAATCCTATAGAACATTTAAAGTATGAATGCACTAGAGACACATGTGGTTTCAGGCTGAAGTCTTCATATTTTACTGCAAAGTTCAAATTTTAGTTTGTGATCAGAAATCTACAGCTATCGTTACATATTGCTATAAGAAACGTCTACGTGTATGATTTTCTTGCGGGAAGTGGTACTCTAAATCATTAGTAATTACGATAATACTTTTACTTCAGTGGCAAAGATTATATTTTCAAGAAACCGACCTTGCCTCTCTGTCTTGTTGCACCATCAACTTTGGACAAGTTTCATTAATGTCTTGTTCCACCACCATCATTTTCACCCGCCTCTGTAGCTGAATTGTCAGAGCGGCTGACTACCTCGTATGCTTTCCGGTTCGATTCCCGGCCGGGTCAGAGATTTTACAACTCGAGGACTGCGTGCTATGTTGTCATCATCACCATTACATTATCATCGACATGCAAGTCGCCAAAGACGCGCCAAATAGAAAGATTTCCGCTCTTCCTTCTTTCCTAAAATCGTGTTCAGTCAGATCGTTTGCCCTCGGCTATGTTTGCGCGTGTGTTTTTACATCACTTATTTACATTAGAGGTTGGTGTTATTTTATTGTTGATTATAGAAAATTCAGACTGTAAACGTTTTGGAGAGCCTTGGCACCATAGTTTCTGTCAGTAAATTTTGCAACATACCTCGAAAGTTCATTTTGTACATAAACTCTAGCACATCTCGTTCAAACGCAAATAAAAAGAAATATCAGGCTGTTAATAACATAAATAATTATACTTTCTAGAGTACAATGTGGTGCAATATTTTCATCGTTGTCGTCCCCCCCACCCTCCCAAAATGAGGTTCGCCGAGGTGAATCATTACAGAAAAAATTGTAAAAACGATACGTGATGCCAGTTCGTTCTATGAACCGCCAAGAATATAACATCGGATTGAAATGCAACCACACTTTAGGTATTTTGGTCTTGGAGAAACCATTGTTACGCTTAACAAGCATTATAGAACAATTTAGATGAGGAAATAGTTAATTTTAGAGTCCATTGTGTTTTACACCAAACGTAGGCCAAAAAAATTGACCTAATTATATTCTGAAGTGTGCCTTGAAGCTGGAGAAAATTATATCAAAGGAAAAATCCTCCACTCATGTGACATTTAAAGATGGCAGTAACTCAAAAGTTTTGCATACGTATTTTTCCGCGTCATGAAAGCATATTTCGACATCAATAGGATTGTTTCTCATTATTTACCTTTTTCCATGGATCCCTTGGAGAGGAGTCATTGGGATGTGGAAAGAGTTTTTTTTTTTACTAAGATACATGGATATTGTACATTTCTAATGCAGACAGAGTTATGAGCCATAATCATTGTGAAGATATTAATCGATGGAGCAGAAGGACTTGGCCAACAGGAAGTTCACTCTGAAACCGATCTTTATCACTTATAAGACCTTTGATACGCTCTGGTAAGTTATTGAATATATGAGTACCCATGTATTTGACTCCTTTTTGTACTAATGTACTAATGTACGATCATCTCTGTGAACATAGAAGGTCTTTCGTCATGCAAAGAACAATTGCTGAGCGAGCTTTGCCAAAAAACCAAATGTGACGTACTCTGCGTGCAAGAAACGCATAGGGGCATCCAACACCGACGCCCCAAGGTTCCAGGGATGAAACTAGTAGCAGAAAGACCGCACGCGCAATACGGGAGTTCCGTGTTCTCCAAACCGGACCTCCAAGTGAGGATGGCGGATCACATTGAGGAGAGAGATATCGAGATTATCTTGTTTTGATAGACGAAAGTTAGTAACATCTCCTTGGTTTAAAATACACTCCTGGAAATTGAAATAAGAACACCGTGAATTCATTGTCCCAGGAAGGAGAAACCTTATTGACACATTCCTGGGGTCAGATACATCACATGATCACACTGACAGAACCACAGGCACATAGACACAGGCAACAGAGCATGCACAATGTCGGCACTAGTACAGTGTATTCCACCTTTCGCAGCAATGCAGGCTGCTATTCTCCCATGGAGACGATCGTAGAGATGCTGGATGTAGTCCTGTGGAACGGCTTGCCATGCCATTTCCACCTGGCGCCTCAGTTGGACCAGCGTTCGTGCTGGACGTGCAGACCGCGTGAGACGACGCTTCATCCAGTCCCAAACATGCTCAATGGGGGACAGATCCGGAGATCTTGCTGGCCAGGGTAGTTGACTTACACCTTCTAGAGCACGTTGGGTGGCACGGGATACATGCGGACGTGCATTGTCCTGTTGGAACAGCAAGTTCCCTTGCCGGTCTAGGAATGGTAGAACGATGGGTTCGATGACGGTTTGGATGTACCGTGCACTATTCAGTGTCCCCTCGACGATCACCAGTGGTGTACGGCCAGTGTAGGAGATCGCTCCCCACACCATGATGCCGGGTGTTGGCCCTGTGTGCCTCGGTCGTATGCAGTCCTGATTGTGGCGCTCACCTGCACGGCGCCAAACACGCATACGACCATCATTGGCACCAAGGCAGAAGCGACTCTCATCGCTGAAGACGACACGTCTCCATTCGTCCCTCCATTCACGCCTGTCGCGACACCACTGGAGGCGGGCTGCACGATGTTGGGGCGTGAGCGGAAGACGGCCTAACGGTGTGCGGTACCGTAGCCCAGCTTCATGGAGACGGTTGCGAATGGTCCTCGCCGATACCCCAGGAGCAACAGTGTCCCTAATTTGCTGGGAAGTGGCGGTGCGGTCCCCTACGGCACTGCGTAGGATCCTACGGTCTTGGCGTGCATCCGTGCGTCGCTGCGGTCCGGTCCCAGGTCGACGGGCACGTGCACCTTCCGCCGATCACTGGCGACAACATCGATGTACTGTGGAGACCTCACGCCCCACGTGTTGAGCAATTCGGCGGTACGTCCACCCGGCCTCCCGCATGCCCACTATACGCCCTCGCTCAAAGTCCGTCAACTGCACATACGGTTCACGTCCACGCTGTCGCGGCATGCTACCAGTGTTAAAGACTGCGATGGAGCTCCGTATGCCACGGCAAACTGGCTGACACTGACGGCGGCGGTGCACAAATGCTGCGCAGCTAGCGCCATTCGACGGCCAACACCGCGGTTCCTGGTGTGTCCGCTGTGCCGTGCGTGTGATCATTGCTTGTACAGCCCTCTCGCAGTGTCCGGAGCAAGTATGGTGGGTCTGACACACCGGTGTCAATGTGTTCTTTTTTCCATTTCCAGGAGTGTATAAATGATAAAGTCATGGAAGCAGTATCTTAGAATTCAGAAACTATTCTCTGCTATTACATTTTCCTTACACTATGTGACTGATAAGTACATAGCGAGGTTTTTTAAATATATTTTCACGGTTTCAGGAACGGGTATTGTTCCATTGTCCCTATGAATGCTAGAAGTTATGCGCAAAAAGAAAGCACACACACTTCCAGCATTCAGTTATAATATTGGTTTATTTGTCTGTGTACTTGGCCCTATTATACCATGTATAACTTGATGTATGTATGCAGACTGAAGCGACGAATGAAAATTTGCACCAATGTCCAGACAAATTTTGGTACAAATGTTTGTTCACAGCTTCAGTCTGCATATATACATTACAGATGTTTGAGACTCGAAAAAGCCTCTGGAATCATATAGTTTCATATGTATTACTTGTTTGGCAGGTACATTATGACTAGTTCAGCATGTGATGGGATTTGGTATCATTTAATTCGGCACGGATTCAAATATGTATGGTTTTCCTGCCCATTTGGGCTTGGATCACGGAAAACAAGCCAGGTCGAAGCCTTCAGATCCCATCTTATTATCTTTAGTTTGAAATGTAAACTTTCTCCCCAAACGAGAAATGAAACGTGACTGTGGAGTTGCTTTAATTTTTTGGTCACGTTTCAAAAATAGTTTCAATTTTCGGGAACTATTGTGATTTAAGACTTTGTAAATAGTTTGTCCCCTTCCTTTTTTTCCTTTTATACAAATTAAGCAATATTCATTTCTCGATCTATGACTGCGAATACATTATGCGTGGCGCGACGAAGTGAAGTGGATTACCAACGGAATAGGATGTCAGTCGCTGACCCCGTGATCCGTGACGTATTGTCATGAACAGCAAAGAGCAGGAGGGCGAGACAGTAGACTGTCGTGTGCAGCCTAGTCGGACTTCTCCGCATATAGTAGCGCAGCTTACCAAGTGTGTACACGACACATTGTTCGAAGAGTATCAGTGTTGGTTAGTAACATCTATTCTAAGCTGTAGTAAAATAAAATTTTCGTTAACACAGTTGTATCGACAACCGAGTAATTACTGATGGAACATATACGCGATCCTTTTACTGGAATTTGATGTTTTACTAGTTCTTGGTTAGTAAGCCTGCATGTTGGCAACTCCTATAGCATTATTTTACTAATTCAATCGTTCCTGTGGGCTCATAAGCAGTAATACAGTTCGCTGGAGCGATTCTATTGAGACGAGTGTCTGCTAAAAGCACTAATTAAGCGTCTCTGTCAGAAATATTGCATTGGCTGTTGACGTGCACCACCAAAATCGCCGCTGCATTCATGTGTTCGCTTTAGTGTTCAGAAGTACTAGTGTGTTTCAGTTCATGAAGAATTCTCGCCAGGCATTGATTACTCATGTATTTACCTCACGACAGAGTAACAATTCCATTTCAACGTAGGTAAGTGAATTTCACTGTGCTTCCTCTTACGTTTCGAAAGTCTTTTGTCGTTAAGTTTGAATTTGGAAATGACTCGTCTGAGTGTCCTATATCGCTTGCTTTATTGAATATGTCCACTTATTTAGTAACTATAAGTTCACTTAAGCATTCAGTTCAGACACATATGGAAACATGCTTTTCGCACACGCTTTCGCATTTTAAGATTCATTCTTACATGGAACGAATTTATTTCATTTTTATCTCCAACGGCATTATTTCAGTTTTATCCCCGGAAATCGTAGATTTCTCTTTACAAGTGGTTTCGTCTATTTACAGAACGTACCTACGTACTTATCCACTCCTATTTTAACTTTATTCCAATTCGTTCATCTGGATGGCCATACTGGACAATTCATACAACACATTGGTCTGATATTCACAAATAAAACTATTTTTCTCTTCTCACTAATTAGACAGACATGTAGGAATTGAGGTCATCACTGTCAAGTCTTCAGAACTACACGTCGAAACGTAACACATAAAAGATGAAAAAAACCGCGTATGCGAAAAAAAAGTGCACCGAAAGGAGCGATAAGAAACTGCCTAACTAATTACAGACAGGCTCGCAGTAGATAACCCTTGGCCCTGCTAATATAGTATCATAATATTTACTCAACAAGTAAAGCAATTTTGAATACTCATTGTATATCATATATGATGAAAAAAGTGATCTACTAGAGTGTGGAACATAAAATTATTTGCCTATCTACAAACAATGAGATAAGAATTTACTTATTCTTAAACCTAAAATGACCTATTCTACATTCTTTCTTGGTCTACTGATCCCAACGAATTTTTTTTTTCCTTTATTGATTTTCGATTCCCCCACCTGGGGAGGGGCGGACTGCCAGCCATGCGTGGCTCGTGTTCCCGCCTTCATGCATTTTTAACGTACTTCCACCTCACTACGTTAATTTAAATTACTACTCTCACTGAGTGGCTGCTTTGCCTGACCGTGAGCGGCGTTTGCAGCGCGTATCGATATATGCTCTCTCGTAGTATCATTGCTTGACTGCTGTTACTTCCCGGTCGTTGTCGTAAGGAGGTTCGTCGCGAGTTAGGGTCGCGAGTTCGGGGCTGTCAGTCAGTTGGAACGCGTCTGGAGTGCAGTCCGGACCTGCCAGTCGGCGAGTTGCAATGCGGCACTAGTGCAGCCGGCTTGGAGCAGCAGTGGGGTCTACGTCGACATGGCTCGCCCGACCATTGCCGCCACACATCACTTGAGCAGGGCCACGGTCTTGGTGGATCGTCGGTCGGTCGTCGTACCGGACGATGCGTTTTGGCTCGCCGATCGTTCATGAGTCTGCTGTCAGTGTGTGTGTGTGTGTGTGTGTGTGTGTGTGTGTGTGTGTGTGCGTGTGTGTGTGCGCGAGCGCGCGCGCATCGACTCCCGATTTGTCTTCGTGTGTGCTTAGTTACTGTTGCGTATCGTTCAGGTCTTCGTGCAAGTGTTTGTCAGGTTGTGTCTGTAGTTGTTATTTCCACTGACTACTATTTCAGATGTTGTCGGCATTCTGAAAGGAGTCGATCGGATTTTGCGGACGAGGGAAGTTATCTCCGCGCGGTGCAGTCGGCTGGGTCCGCTGGCAGCCCCTGCGCAGTGTCGGAGTGTGTATGGAGCTGTCCGATTGCTACGAGCTTCGTGGTTCACCAATCCAGGACGTGAAAGTTGAGTAGTGGTTTCAACTACCCAAGCCACGTCCATTCATGTTGTGGTGTTCGTTTCAGTGGTTTGCTGTTGGGGAGGTTTTCCTTGGTTTCTATTCGTGAAATTTAGCCACCATGCGGTGCAATTAACTATTCTGATTGACTACAATTCGAGTGCAATGGTGGAATTTTCTGCCTTGTGGCCGTCGGTGTTCTGGTTACCTGCCCTGGTCACTGACGTAAATACAGGCAGTGTTCTTTTGGGTGAAGTTAACTATATTACCGTGTTTCAAATTCAAGTCTACCAGCGGAATTTTCTGCCTGGTGGCCGTTAGTGTTCCAGTTACCTGCCCTGGCAGCGTCCTTTCCCCACCTGTTGTCACTGTCCAACATGGTGTGTAATTTTGACAGCTAATACATGCTCCGTTGTGGATTATCACGTCTGTAACCTTTCCTGTTTGAGTTCTCATGTACTGATTGATGGGAAGCAAGTCGTCGTGTCGATGGGCCCATGGCTGTCCCCTGGTTGGATTTCGACGGATCAAGTGTAGTTGGGCTCGCCTAAGTGAACGAGGGCAGACCGACCTCCCTGAAAGCTTCTGAGTGCCACCGATGTTTAATTATCTGTTTTGCAACTGCTTAAAATTTAAGGCTTATGGTTATTTTTTCATTTTTCTTAAACATTTTTGCAAAATTAATTCTTAAATTTATCTTTCAAGCTTAAACATTGAGGCCTGCTGCCTTTAAAAGATTATGGTAACATATTTTATAATTTTGAAACTTAATTGTGGCCTTCAGCCACTGGTATTGCATCTTGCATATTTTGTTCTATCTGCTTTGCCTTAATGCCTTCCACTTAGCCGTGATGTCTTTTTTTTATTTATATTATTTGCCTCTTTAATAGCATTTTTATCTTGTTAATTTTAAGATTTCTTGTTTTTAAACATTGTGATCTTCTGCCTTTAAAAGTCTATGGAAATATATTCTAAAATTTTGAACCTTAATTGTGGCCTTCAGCCATTTGTATTGCACCTTGCATATGTTTGTTCTATCTACTTTGCTGTGATTTTTTAAAATTATTTTATTACTATTTTAAGTGGATTTTTATCTTGTTCATTTGTTAAGATTTCTTGTTTGGAGGCCTTCAGTCGTGAAAGAGTTGTATTCGGTAAAGGTCCAGCTATGTGCCGCTTTGGTTGTTAAAGTGTTATTAAATTACAATAAATTACAATTAGAAGATGAAACTGACCCCAACCAATTTGGCCCTTTCCACAATCCAAATTACCTTTTCTGCTCAGTGGGTTTAGGGGGCGTATCACTCATTCTATATCATACTGTATATTATGAAAAAAAGTGATCTGCTAGAGTGTGGAGCATAAAATTATTTGCCTATCTACAGTCACAAAAATGAGATAAGAGCTTACTTATTCTTAACCTAAAATGACTTATTTTACATTATTTCTTGGTCTACTGATCCCAACAACATTTTTTTCCTTTATTGATTTTCGATTCCCCCTCCCCCCCCCCACCACCACCTGGGGAGGGGCAGGCTGACAGCAGCTTAATACGCTGCTCTACAGCCGAGAAAGAAAGGTAAACAAAGAATGGTGAGAGAGCAATCGATATATAACAAGGCGATAAAACGGTGACTTCGATAAAAACAGTAAAATGGCGGAAAGTGGCAGAGTGTAAAATACAAAAACATATCGTTGATGATGCGGATGAAGACACACAGGAAGAAGACACACACAATTTAAAAACATGGCGACAGTCTGGTTTCTGTTCACATGAGATAAAAACACAAGCTACAGTATGGTGGTTGTTCGCAACACTGACAGGGGGCATACAACACTGAACACTCACATAAATCAGCACTGTAGAGGCGACACAGCAGCAGGTGGGGGGGGGGGAGGGGGGGGAGACCTGTACCGATGAAAGGGATAAAGGGGGGGAGAAGAGGAAAGGAAAAAAAGGGGGAGCCGATGGAGGAAGAGGACATAGAAAAAAGGGGGGCTGGGCAGACGCAAGAAGGAGTGGGAAAGGCAGTGGAGGGGAGAGGAAAATGAGTTGGGGGAGAGAAGGGAGTCAGAGAGAGGGTAGGCGGCGAAGAAACAGGATGGAAGGGGGGGAGAGGGAGCCCGGGAAAAGGACAGAGGAAGGGGCAGATGAGGATCAGAGTTGATGGGATAAATGGAGGGAGAGAGGGCATCATCCGGGAGGGGAAGTCGACAGAAGCCACCTTGGGAAAGGAGATGAAGGGTGTAGAGGTGGAGGGTGGGGGGGACACAACAGTGAAGGCACAGCAGAGGGCGGGTGTTGGAGAGGAGAGGAGGAACCAGAGGATGAGGGGGACAAGGCGGCAGGAGGAGTAGAGGATGCAGATGTGTTCGAGGATGGGGGAAAGGAATCAGGTTGTAGAGGATCCACATGGGGGGACAGGAGGCATATACGGGGGCAAGCTGGAGTGCATGGCACTCGACGATCTGGAGGGACTTATAGAATTTGGGGGCCCAACGACATAGAAAATTTCGTTTATATTGGCTCGTTTTTATAACTATGCAGCATACCATAATGATGCTTTATACACTGCATATTACGTATTCTATTATGATTATTCATTAGTCATTTTCTGCATCTCCATGCAAATACGAGGGGCGTTCAATAAGACAATTTTTTCGGACAATTTCGGTTGAAAAAATGCAGAATTTATTGTGCGGTTCCATGGAAGATTCCCGCGGCAGCTCCTGTAGTTTCGTCAAGGTCCAATAGATAGAGTCGCGGCACGTAACCTTGAAAATGGCGTCTCTAACAGAGGTGCGTTACAAGCAGAACGTGGCCATTGAGTTTCTGTTGGCGTAAAACTAGAACATCGCAGATATCCATAGGCACTTGCAGAATTTTTACAAAGACCTGGCAATGAAGGAAAGCACGATGACTCATTGGCCGAGGTGCCTGTCATCATCGCAACATGGTCGCGCGAACATGTCAGATCTTCCGCGTACCGGCACACCCTCAGGAAATTGATGAAACTACTTCAGCGCGTTCGGCGTCACAAAAATACAAAGGAATTTCTCCTTCTCCATAATAACGCAAGGCCTCAAACAAGTCTGCGCACCCGAGAGGATGACATAAAACTTCAGGACTGCTCTTCCTCATCCATCCTGCAGCCCGGATCTCGCGCCTTCCATCTTTTTGGCCCAATGAAGGATGCTCTCTGCTGAAGCAGTACGTTGATGATGAGGAGGTTATTGATGCACCAAGACGTTGGCTACCATGTCAACCAGTAGAGTGGTACCATGCAGGCACAGAGGACCTCCTAGTAAGGCTGCGTAAGGCCGTCTCACTGAGCGGATATTATGCTCAAAAACATGGTTTGTTGCCAAAAGAGTGGGGAATCATACAGTATTACTGGTGTCCTGAATAAAACCAACCCACTTTCAGAAAAAAATGTTTTGCAATACTTATTGAAAGCCCCTCGTACATTCTTCAAGTTTGGAGTTCAATTTTTCGCAGTCTGCTTGAGAAATCTGTTTAGTGAAACTCAGCAAAATCGTCTTACTTACCACTTCACAAGACAGGTACTTTGTGGAAAATTGACCATAACAATTTGTATATTTCAATCAACTTAAAAATGTCGTTCCCTTATGGTCTGCAAATTCATGACTTATAAAACTACAATATACACGCAGAACAAAGAAATGTTTTAATTATGTCTGAATTATGTTAATCAGTCAGATACTTTAAGGTAAGTTCTATATTCCCTTATCCACACGTTCAAGTTAATGATGCAGGAATATGACATAAATATTGAAGCGTACTTTAAAAAGTGAAAACATAGAAATACATAAAATATGAACACCAGACTTTGGTTATTGCACATATTATTTGATTCAATGTTTTTCCACTTCATACTTTGCTCATAGGATGGATAATGTTACACTACAGTGTGTTTTGTGAGGCAGTGGTCCCATGTTGCACTGATTCTTTAATAGTTCCTGGCTTGTCAGAGAAAACGCTTTCATACTTTGATAAGAAACTGGCTATTTCAGCATGCTGTATGTCATTCACACACTCATATTCTAAAGTTTTCTTGTAAAACGTAGGTGAGTCCTTTTTACATCGGCAAATTGTTGTGACATGTTCTCTTGTAGGGCATGAGACAGGATGCTATCAGTATATAGCACCGTCAGGGTTTAACACTTTAATCTTTACTCCTCGCCAATATCTACCGTGCCAGGCCTAAGTCTTTAAAATTTCTAAGCCAATACTCTGTCCATCAGTCACTAAATAAGACTTTCCGTTAGGGACGTCGATTTTTGCATTTCTCCCTCGCAAGAAATCCATCCCAATTACATAACTTATAGACAAGGCTTTTGCAATAAGAAATGTGCAAACTGTGGCTCTGCTTCCGAAATCTATCTTGTGCCTGTACTTTCATACATTCTGATTTAGCACCAATAGCTCCAAGAAGGTAGCGCCTTAAAAATCTCTCTTACACTTCTGAAAAAATTGATTGCTAAAACATTCACCATTGTGCCAGTGTTAATTAGAGCGGTAGTGAGTATTCCACCTACTCTTACATTTACAGCTGATTGAACAGTTCGCACTGTTCCTTGCACAGATCGAGGTCGTAGCAGAGGTCCTCATGCATGTCAACACCTTCATTATACCTTAACATGTTAATCTGTTGATCTAAGTCACTGCCCCACCGCGACCTGCGACCTGCATTGGGGAGCTTCATATGGTCGTATTTAGTTTATCGCACCTGGGGGAGTGGACGAACTCCCCCGTCACCACCACAATGCATGCGGCATGGTTTTGTTGTTGCTTTTGTTGTTGTTGTTGTGGCTGTTTTTGATGTTAGTGACAATTAGGAAGCGCTCCGAAGTTCGGAATCAGTCTACTTTCTGAGTTTGTCTGATTAATGTTGGGTGGAGAACGTTTCCTAAATTTTTGCTGCCACCGACTTCCAAATTGACCTTGTCTGTTGTTTTGACAGCGTCCATCATTAATCATATTACAGCCTGATTTTAGCCTGTTTTTTTATTCCTTTACCTCCTTCGGAAATATGAAGAACTGTAGGTGTTATGTCGACTCTTTTGGTTAACAGATTCGGCTGGCGTTGCCTCGCCATTGTCGCGATATTCACCGTTGGGGCTCTGATTGTTGCCGTGCGCCCTACAATGTGAAGGCTGGATGCCGGCGTTGCTACCATTACCCTTAGCATCTTACTGTACAAAATCTATGGAATCTAATATTGACAAGAAAGTTTCTAGATTGTTGTCAGGGTCATGAACCAGTTTCTCTTGAATATTGATTGATAATTTCGCTTTTAGTATTCTCAAGATGTTCCGACGAGAATTCGGTTTGTCCCAATATAATGTTTTGTTTATATACCTTTCTAAACATATCTGCAAGCTACCCTGCTTGTTATTCTACTGTTCAGGATTAAAAACTTCCTCACAAAGACTATCCTGAACACAACGTAACCAATACTTTGCCAAAACGGCCCACTCAAACTGCTCGTATTTGGTACATTTTTTGGCAACTACCGTTGCCCGGAGGACGCATTCATCCTGAATACAGGCTGTGATAAACTGGGTTTTTTGATAATCAGTCAACGTACTTGGTAAAAAACATTTAAAACTCTCTATAAATACAACTGAATGTATGTTTTTCTTGTCTGGACGGCAAACCTGAAATTGCTTATGTTTCAGGATGCTTTCCTCCATTCATATTGAAGACAGTTTAGATGCCAGCCCCATAGCACAAGCTGAATCTTTGAGAGATGGACTAGATTGTTCCACATTGTGTCTTTACATTTCGTCATACTGACTTGTAGTACTAAACCTGAACAATAAATTAAAAGTTGTGTGTTGTACACTACTCTTGACTGCTGTCACTTCTTTACGTACATCATTTACTTGTTCGGTGGCTTGAGCACACCTATCAGGAAGGAAAACAGTTCTCATCTCCGTGAAATCACAATTAAATTCATTTTTAGTATTTCTATGCTCGAACAGTACATTCACACTAGCTATTTGTAGTGCTACTCTTAATTCAGTGTCTAATCTTTCTGTAATTTTCTTTGTGGTTAACCTACTTCATAAAACTGTCAGAAAAATCCTTTTCCTGGGCACTGAATCTTTCCTATAACACTTGATCTTGGTTAACAGTCATTATCATTTATTTTCAAAACTTACTTCCTGTTTGGTCTGTTCAGTTTCAATCCGAGTCATCTTAATCGACTTCACGTCAGATGATGATTGCTTAATTGTCTCTGGAATATTTTTGTATGCTTCCTTTAAGCCCAAAACTTCGACAGAAATACTTTTAAAATTATTACATGTCTGAATAGATTCTTAGCATCGGCGTTTGCATTTTGTTCTGCTAATAATTTGAAATTAGTGGCCATTACAGTCATAGATCTTCAAGTAATTCGGTCATTAGATTTGATTCTATGTACGTCTGAGAAGTAATAGCAGATATTTGCGAGTGGGATTTGGTTCATTTTGCCGCGCGGTGTGGCCGCGCGGTAGGAGATGCCATGTCACTGAATGCGCGGCCCCTCCCGCCGGAAGTTCGAGTCTTCCCTCGGGCATGGGTGTGTGTGTGTTGTTTTTAGCATCAGTTAGTTTAAGTAGTGTGTAAGTCTAGGCACCGATGACGTCAGCAGTTTGGTCCCTTAGGAATTCACACAAATTTGAATAACATTTGGTTCATTTCAACAGAATTGGTACATACGTCGTACGTTGTAGGATTAGCCACATTGCAATCATCGACATGGAATTCATCTTCACTGACATTTTTGTAAACTTAACCATAATGCATGTAAATTGTTCTTACTTCTTTATTTTATAAACTCTCAGATTTCTATTATTTATCTACCAGGCATATACATTGTAATGTAAATTTAAGACAATGCACCTACAACTTTCATTCCATGCATTTATAAAGAGCAAAATCATTATTCCATCTGCGCTTCGTCTCAACTAAAAGGGTCATCTTATAAACAACTTTTAAGTATAATGCAAACTACAAATAGACGTTTTTTAAATCTGTAAAACATTTAAAAAATTTACGTGGAGGTCATTGATTAGCCACTCGACAAAAGTGTCCTTACTTGTCATTCTGAAGGTGTAAATTGTCTTCCTTTTTTAAAATTTTATATCATTATTATTGGCTGAACATATTTGTTCATTAGGTATTAAATTCTTGTTGTTATTCAACCATGTATGTCCCTTTTAAGTTAGCTACATATATTCTTTGTTGATCGATGTACATCGTACAAAGATAATACGATTGCAGTGATGTACAATAAGTATCTTACAACAAAGGTCCTGGAGAAACAGTCACCAGTTGAAATGAGCCTTCAAATAGAGAAAATTATATCAAAGGAAGAATCCTACATTCATGCGACATTTAAAGATGCGAGTAAGTTTCCCTTACATATTTTTTGTCGTCATGAAAGCACGTTCCAACAACAAAGAGATTGTTTCTCAATATCTGAGTAGTTGTTGCTAAAAAAATTTATTTGAGGCTTAAGTAATTAAGTTTTCTATTCTTTGATCGCTGAATGTTAGGCCAGTGCGTAATGGATTGCTCGCGACGTTGTTCAGCAACCTTTTTACCGCGAGACTTCCATGAAATTCTTAAACAACGGATGTGGAAACAAAGGAAGTTAACATGATCGGTCTTCGGCTTGCAGAAAAATAGGTTATCTCTCTAATGAGTGAGTAATTAACGAAAAGGCCAAAATGAAGGTCAAATCGTATGGTCATTGAACGGTGGCGGTTGCAGACCCTTTGAAAACGGCCTTCTGTCAAACAACAACTTTCAGATTTGGTTACATAAAGCCACACAAAAAAGTATTTTTCAAATATTTCTACTAAATAAAACACCTATAAGAAATTTAACTAAGTAATTATTCTAAGAAACTTTTAACTTCAGCGACAGTTACAATAGCTTACTAATCGAGCAGAGGTCAGAGAATAAAGTCTCACAAACCTTTTTTTGATGGACGAAAGTTAGTAACTTCTCTTTATTTTAAGAGATAAATGATACAGACATGGAAGTAGTGTCTTAGAAAACAGAAACTATTCTTCTCTATTACATTTTCTTTACACCGCGTGACAGTATTACATAGTGCGTTTTTTTATATTTTCATGATTTTAGAAAAAGATATTGTTTCAATTCTTCCAGTAGCTGGAAGTAATTAAAAACCGAAATAGTTTGTGGGCTTGCCTGATTAGCACATTAATAAGGTCAGCATAATTTTTTTTCAGTTTTAGACATGATCATGTCAGTTTTATTACTTTCCCTCGTTTTGGCCTCAACATGAAGTCTAACTGCTTGTTCAGTATGTTATGTTTTAGCCTCGTGTGTCTAGGCGTGGGAACACAATTGGGGCACTTAATTTGTGTGTTCATGATAACGTTTTAGGCACTAATTTTGACGGACATATGCGTGTTTCTGAAAAATAGCAGCGTTATTCTTAAGGTCGACATTGGAAGTCTTATGTTGATGACACAATTTTGCAAACATTTTGGACAAGGCCCACATAATAATTTTTCTGTAGAAAAGTAATTAATCCGAGAGTCCATTGTGCCTTGCGTCACGTACAGTACAGAGATCGAACTTTTCACATTCACTAGAGCACTAAAGCCAGCTTAGATACACTATTTACATATAATTAAAAAATTTCTTTCACAAATTAAAAATTATTGACGCAGTTCACAATTTCTTTCCAATATCTTCCTAAAGCACTTTCCATTCAGTTCTACATGAAGTTCCGTTGTTGCTAATAGCTGTTGCACTCAGTGTACTGCTAGGCTACGTTGAGTTCTCGAACCCATTTGAAGAGTATGTGGAATTCAACGTTCTGTTGCAGCTGTCATAAAGTGTAAGCATACTTCCTCCTCTTAGACTTACTCCTATCGATTTGCTGTATATTCCCGTTGGTTGATCTAGTTTGGAGTCGGAATAAGACTATGTCAAGTGGATGAAACACAATTTTAACTCAAATATTACACAATATGATCACAAATATCCGGACATCCCTATGTAATACGGAACCGATCTGTAGAGGCCACGAGATGCGAACCCGCCCGTATAAAAAAAAGGAGGCGGAGAATACTGTGTAGTCTGTAGAGAAGCAGTAAGAGCGCAGTGGATCCATCAGCAGAGCTCACTGACTGTTGGTGCTGTGATTGAGAGGTGGAAACTCAAAGGAACAACCACAACCAAATCAAGACGTGGCAGACCTCATCTACTGCCTGACAGTGACTCTCGAGCATTGCTGAGGTTAGTTGTGAAAAATCGCATCCCATTAGCGGGAAGAAATCACTCGTGAGTTCCAGAGTGCTACCAGCAGTTCGGGTAACACAACTACTGTATGTAGGGAGTTAAAAAGAGTGGGGTCCAATGGTCGAGCAGCCCATATTAACCACATATTTATGTATTCAGTGCTAAGCGATACCTGAGCTGGTGCAAAGAGCGACACCGCAATACAGTGGCTGATTGGAAACAGATGATTTGGAATGATGAATCAAGCTGCACCCTGTGGTAATCCGATGGGAGGGGTTGAGTTTGGTCAGTGCTTCTAGAACGTTACCTGCCATCACATCAAACGATGATTGCTTGAATGGCGTGACAATGCATCCTATCAAAAAGCAGCATCTGCGTGATAATGGTTTGTGGACGATAACATTCTTGAAATGGACTGGCCTGTCCAGAGTCCCAACTGAACACAAAGAAACACAACTTCGCTCCAGACCCCGGTGTCCAACACCTTCTCTCTCCACAGCCATTCAGACACCTCAGTGAATCTGTCCCCAGAAAAGTTCACATCGTTATGGATTGAAATGTAGCTAGTCCGCTAACGATCCTGAAAGAATGTCAACTATTATTTTGTACAGATACGTTAATTTTCCAACAGCAATCCAAAATGCCGACATTACATTGGTCAGTTTTTCGAATGCGATATGTAATAATCCATCCGGGTTTCATCTACTGCTACAGTAGAATCAAGGAATTTTACAGCCTTGACATGTGAGACCCTCATAGTGCGCAATTTTTATAAATTTATTCGATTGCCGACTGTTTCAGTCTTACACAGTTCGTGCAAATCCGACCGCCATCTTCGTCCTTCAGCCCACAAAGGCGTTCGCCGCACTAGATGATCCTCTACTTAAATGTTCATCGTGAATGTTTGTTTGATCATTTCTGCTCTACATTGCCAACTTTACTAATCATTTCTTTTCTCTGGACGTAGATGGGCATCTCATTATCGCTGCAGACAAACAAGATATCAGAGGAATTTCCAAGTTTGGACTCGATTCCATGACTGTCTATCAAGCGCTCATGCTGCTGAATTCCCTGCCCCATGTTCTCTACACTAGACATGCATCTTCGTGCAGAAGTACTTTCAGTCCGAAGAATGGTTCGATGCAGCTCACATGCTTATTCTATTCAAGTCTGGTCTTCCTACACAATTTTTACTCTCTGTACTTCCATCCACAGCTTACTTCAAAAACTCTCGATTCCTCAAAGTATGTCCTATCAACCGATCCCTTTTCTTAGCTGACGTATGCCATAAATCTATTTTCTTCCGGTTTCGACTCAGGAGCTCCTCATTAGTTACCCGATCTACCCATCTAACCTTCTGTAGTATTCAGCAACACCACGTTACACAATCGTCTCTTCTTGTCTGTTCTATTTATTATACCCCCTAAAACTTGCTATTGAAGTCGGCATTTAACGTCGTCTTCCTTCTGCCATCGACGGTTATTTTGCTCCACAAAAGTAAAACTTGTCTTATATTTTCAGTGTCTCATTTCCTACCCTGGCACGCTCAGCAGCATTTGACATAATTCAAATACTTGCCCTTACTCTTGTTTTAACTTTATTGATCATTTATAGCCTCTTTTCAAGATATTCCATTCGACTGATCTTTTCTTTTCTCTCTCATACACATGAACCTTAAATAGTTTTGTTTATATCAGAACTTTAATTCGTTTTCCAAATTTATCTTTGTGTACCATTACTGCTTGTTCGTTGTACATGTGAGATGTATTACGTATGGGATATACTACAACCCTTCTCACTTCTTTCTCAGCTACTGCCTCCCTTCCATGTTATCGACGCTTATAACTACTGAGCCTGGTTGCTGTACAATTTGCAGATAAACTTTCGTTCCCTGTACTTAATTCCTGCTACCTTCAAAATTTGAAAAAGTACTTTCAAGTAGAGATTGTCAGAGTAATACGTTATAAACTTACTTTCCAGGAAAGATTCGTAATCAAGCGATATTTTGACCTAATATTAATTACGAACACTCGCTATCTGCTCCAGAGGGCACCAAGTGAGCCGCAACAGAGCCGCCTCTCCTTGTACCACGCAGGGCGTTCGCCAGGCAGAACACATAAAGCCACCACTGTCCCCACGCAGTGCCCTGTCGCTATGCTAACACGGACGCACACTGGAACTGGTTATTACACCGGATTACAGCAGTGTGCTGCGACCCGCTTTGGTCTCTGCTCAGTTTCATAACCTTAGTTGGACTGACTTATAGATATGTACATATCCACCCATTCAGGTACGTCTTCAATGACCATACTGTCTGTCTCAGACGAGTGGTTCCTATGAATCGTGTCTGTAATGCCGTTGTTAATAAAAGGCAGGCTGTGCGGGACGCAAAAATTATGTCGTTCTTTCTAGTTAAGCTTTTGGCCTCAAAGCTTGAAATGTTTTTTGGGCAAAATCTTGTAAGTTGTCAGTCATTATTTGACTGTTATTTCAGGGTGGATTTTGTTTAATTTTTCCATAAATAACAGTATGCTAGTTCCTAAATAGGTTATAATGAAAGGACACTGCTGCTTCTTTCCCATATAAATTTATATTTCCTCTCGTAACTGGAAGTTTCTCATACCGTGCTCTTAAGTGCTAAAAGAGATGAAAGTTAAGAGCAGTAAACTTTGAGCATATCAGTTTCATGCTCGAAAGTATCTTATAGCTGTCGCAATTATTCCCCGTCTTAAAATAACAATATCTTTCACAAACTGTAATATAATGAAATAGTTTCTGGTCATGCAGTTAAACGGTTCATTCGAAAATATCTTCAGTTATGTTGCGTTGTAACATATAATTTTCTTAATACTACAATGTATAATATTTTAAGCATACGATACGAAAAAAAGAGTTTTACCTGGAATGGTTGTTTTCCTCTCTTCGTTGCATTTCGTACTCAACATCCGTATGAATGGCCGCTCCAGATGCTTTCTTAGAAGTCACCAGTCCGGTTTCGGCCTTTATACTGGGCCATCATCAAGTGTATCTGGAAGTTATGCTGTCAAGGAACATTTTTTTAGTATTTGACGTTGCTTCTCTACATCATAACTTTCACATGCACTTGATAATAAACCTATATAAAGACCGAAACCGGTCTAGCAAACTTAATAGAATTCTAAAAAGCAGCTGTAGCTGAATAACATTGTTACACATGTTTCTTGAAGACGTGTTCATTCAGCTGTCAACTGTAATTCCATTATACTGATCATAAATGTTGTGTGCAAGTGTATCGTACTAATAAACAATTACAATACAATTATCATTTCAAGTTTTACGTTAATGTCCTGCTGAAATTTTTGTAAGGTAAAAACTGCATGAAAATGTGTTACACTCGTTGACATTAATCAACATTAACTGATAAAGTGTTAAATTCGTACACAGAGCTCATGAGTTTAATACATCGTGCAAACGGTACAAAACCAAATGTCTTCAGAAGCTATTTTCCCCATAAATATAAAGTTATTCTCTGCTTTTTACTGTGAAATACAATTACTCTAGGCCACCCGATGGCGTTTTGATTACGGATGCTTTGCCGCCAGCGACAAGTGTCAAACGGGATACTCATAATTCATAACAGATGAGATCTTCTGTGGTAAGGAAGGCATCCCGCAACCACTAAGCGTATCATTCGTCTGTTATAAGACTCTTACGCCAGTGCAACATAATTCGAGGGTTATCTGTAGACGGACCGTTACTGAAACAATGATGAGTGATCTAAGTCCGGAACACAGTCTGTTACCGTACCACGCAGTGAACATTTTTGAACTGTGGGTCGAAGCACAGCCAATTCATGGGCACGCTCCAATGCGAACAACGCGAATGACATTAGGGAGCGCCATTAGTTATCACACACAAGCAAAACTGCTACAAATTTCGAGAACTCTGGGCTGTAATAGCACCCTGGAGTCGGTCGTAAAGCCAGTCATAACCCACCTTCAGTACTCTCCCGGCGCTGCAGACCAACAGGACAGCCACCAACCAAATGACGCACGTTCAGTTTATGGTCATTCGACAAGTGGCTCGTTATTCTCCAGCGTGGTATATAAAAACTCTCCAAATGTCTCCGCAGATAATGTTTTAATTCAGGCTCACGACAGCGTTAAAAAGTATCGAGTGCATTACAATAATGTGGATCTGACTCTAATGTATCACGTTTGTGTTGTCACTAAACTTAAATCTCGCTAATGTTCTTTAGGACTGGGCTTAGAGAGTATTGTTTTTCGGAATTATAACATACTAGTTGTTACCCGCGGCTGCTCTTGCATACTAGTGAAATGAAGTAAAATGTGTATGGCTTTATTGGCCGGGACACGCCGTTCGGGAAGGTCGGGCGCTTGGTGCATGTCATTTTATTTGACGCCACTTTGATGACTTGCACGTCGATGATGATAAAATTATGATGATGACAACACACACACACACACACACACACACAGAGGTGTGAGAGGAAAAATTCGACCTCGCCGGATAATGGAAGCCGGGACCCGATAGGCTATGGTCCACAGCCAATCACAAGAGCACCAACAGTTGACACATATTGATACCCGTCTTCGAAGCTATAAGAATGCATGACGCTCAGCAGCTAAAAGGCAACGGATTTATGAGTGCCATTAGTATAGAAGTCCTCATTAAACGCGTAGAGGATTATGGAAGCATTGTATTCATTACGTTGAATCGTATTATATAGAGCATATCAAACAATAAAAGCATATTCAAAATATAAAGTTCAAAAGTCAAAGAGTACATAGTTTTTTGAAGACTAATTATTGTTGCACATTTCACGTTACATTCCTCAAGTCAATAAGAGTGCTGCACCTCAATAGCAAGTTTCAACAAAATCAGGTCAGTGTTTTAGTCACATTAATAATATGGCGGAAGAGGAACAATTTCCCAACGGCAGAGAGAGCGGAAGAGCTAACTCCAGGGCTTACTACCTTGGTTTTAATGTCGGATTCGGGGCAACCCGATCCCCTAATTTATTATCCAACAATTACTGCAAAGCATGATGGGAACGTCGTCAAAGATAGACACTACTCCAAGAGGTAGACCGAATGGCAAATCCTCCATTGTTCGTAGAAACAATGCAAAGGGGTCAAAGGATTTTGGAGGACTCCAACCAACATGTATGCAGCCCTCAACACTGAAATTTAAGAAAGCAACTATGTTTGCAACCCTAAATGTAAACTCTCTAATTAAAGTAGGAAAATTGAAATTATTGATTGAAAAGCTGAACCAGAAAGAAATTTTAATATGTGCATTGCAAGAAACAAGGTTTTTAGATGAAACTGCTTTAGATTTTGAAAACTATCGTTTATTTAAAGGAAAACCAGGTAAAATCTTAATGAAACAAATGCCATACCTGGGAACAGCATTTCTGGTACATCACTCAATTTTAGATTCAGTTACTAACTTCTACTCGAGTTCTGAGAGACTATCCATTCTTGAGATTAAATGTAAAAACAAAGGATACTCTATAATCAACTGCCATGCACCCATAAACCAGGACAACAAAAATAACCCGGAGAAAGTTGAAGAATTTTGGGAGATACTTGAAATGGAACTGGATAGGTGCTCAAAGAAGAACATCAATATGTTAGTAGGCGATTTTAACGCACAAATAGGAAGGGAGAAAAAATACCATGGAACAGTAGGCCTCTTCCCAGGTCACAAAAGAACTTCAAAAAATGGAGAAAGGCTTATAGAGGTATGTAGGCATTTCAACTTGAAAATAATGACAACACATTTCAAAAAGCTGAGCCGAAAAACTAAAACATGGAGATCACCAAATCCACTTCTCGGAGAATTCCAAATTGACCATGTGGCTATCTCACTTCATTGTCAAGAAGAAATTCAAAACACTAAAGTGCTGAAAAGCCTTGATGTTGATTCAGACCACTATTTGACTACGATTAAATTCAGACCACTCCCATTTCGAAAAGAGAAGAAAACCTTTTACAAAATTCCAAAATATAACACAGAAACTTTAAAAAATGAAGAAATTAAACAACGGTTTCAAAGAGCATTGCACAAAGATAGCGATGGCATATCCACAATAAATAAGAAAGCGGGATGGGAGGAGATCAAAAACGAAATAGTTGAAATAGCAAAAGAAAATTGTCTCGTGAAAAGAGTAAGAAGACATCCATGGTGGGACAATGAATGCGATGAGAACCTGGAGAAGAGACAGAAATTGTGGCAGAAATGGAACTCCACAAAAGATCCTCAAGATCTTGACAATTTTAAAATCCAGAGAAGAGAAACAGCTAAGCTTTTCCGTAATAAAAAAAGAAGACAATTTCAGGATAACCTAGAACAGATTGAGGAAGACTTTAAAAGAAATAATTCTAGAGATTTCTACAAAACTTTTAGAAAACAGCTAACCAAATACCAATCCCCAAATTTATGTTTTAAAGATGAAGAGAACAAGCTAGGTTTGACAAACAAGACTAATTGTGAAATATTAGCAAAATATTTCGAGAATCTACTAAATTGTGAACCCCCCAAAGATAAAATGAGTTTTGAAAACCACCGAAATACTAATACCGAGTCAAAACCTCCAGACGCTGAAGAAATAAAACACATAATACACAGTCTAAAAAACAATAAAGCCCCAGGTGAAGACTCCATAGTACCAGAAATCCTAAAAATAATGGATACCAACCTCCCACAAGTTTTGGAACATATGTTTAAGAAGATCTGGGACGAAGAAAGAATTCCTGAAGACTGGCAGTGTGCCCTGATACACCCACTACACAAAAAGGGGGATAAGATGAATGTTAATAATTATAGAGGGATCTCGCTACTACCAGTAGGATACAAAATTTTGTCAAGGAAATTACTTCAAATCGTGGAGCCAGTTCTGGATAAAAAAATAGGTGAATATCAAGCAGGTTTTAGACAAGATAGATCCTGTGTTGAACAAATATTTAACCTGAAAACACTAATTCGTTACAGAATCTCAAGAGGCCAGAGATTTGCAATAGTATTTGTAGATTTCAAAAAAGCATACGACTCGGTAGATAGAGAAACATTACTGAAAGTATTGGAAGAATTTGGGGTCGATAAGAAAACAATTCAAATTATCAAACAGACGCTAACAAACAGTAAGGCCAAAGTTAAATTTATGGGTGAAATTTCAAGGAAGTTCGAAATTAAAACAGGTGTTAGACAAGGTGATGGTTTATCCCCAATCCTCTTCAACTGCGTACTGGAAAAGATATTGAGAATGTGGAAAGAAGAACTCAAAGGCACCAAGAATGACATCAGAATTGGAACAAAAAAAGAAAAAATAGAAGTGGACTGTTTAGCTTTTGCAGACGATCTGGCAATAATTACAGAAAACGAAGAAATAGCTCAGAATTACTTGGAGAAACTACAAGAAGTTTCGGCCAGAGCTGGACTGCAGATTTCATTTGAAAAAACCGTGTATATGTCTAATCATAGAAATAACAAGAAAAATCTTATTACTAAATACGGCAATGTTAAGAGAGTAGAAAAATTTAAGTATTTAGGTGAAATAATTCAAGTGAATGGTTTAGACAAGAGTGCAAACCAGGCGAGAGCAAGGAAAATGGAATTTGCTTTTCAAAAAACCAAAGACATATATAACAAAAAAAACATTTCGATTCAAGCTAAATTAAGACATTATAAAACTGTCATTAGACCAGAATGCCTGTATGCATCGGAGTGCCTAACTCTTAACAAAAAGGGGGAAATAGAAAACATGGAAAGGAAAGAAAGGAAAATTTTGAGAAAAATATTAGGACCGAGAAAGATTGGAGAAGAGTACAAGCTAAAGAGTAATAAGGAAATATACAAAACTATTGAGAAAGTGAGTGATGCAATGCGTAAACGCAGACTAACGTTTTATGGTCACCTGTCGAGGATGGATGGAAACAGACTAACAAGAAAAGTGTTTGAACATAGTAACAGGAACGAAAAAACCAACAATAAATGGATACATATGGTGAAAAAGGATTTGACCTATTTTAATGTCACCCGTGAGTCAATCATGGACAGGAAAAAGTTTAGACAAATAGTGAACGAAATTAAGTGTTTTCCAGAAGAAACGAAACTAAAGAATAATAACAGGAAACGGTCGGAAGAGCGGAGGAGGAACCATTCGAAAATGATGAGGAAATATTGGGAAGAGAGAAAAAAGATCAAAAAGCCGGGCAAGTGAATTGTTGAACGTGGTCCAAAGATGGCCGAAATCGAAAGAAGAAGAAGAAGTGTGGATTACTCATACTCTGTTTCGTTCCAAATTGAAATACTGGAATGGACAGCTCCATGTCTAATATCATGTAACTTCTATAGCTGTAGATCTTTGTTAAATGTTATGTATTCCAATTCCGAAGCATAAATGTAACTTTTATAGTTTCAGATGTTTGTGCAGCACACATACGTGACACCTGAGACGGAAGGAAGTAAGAGAGTCGTGCGCACGCTGCTACAAAAATGCCGTTAAAAATATTCATGATTGAAAGCTGACTGTTGTATTTTATTATATTTTCGTTTAGTGTACATATATGTTGCCAACACCACATTACATTAGCAGTACATGTGATGATTACAATGATTTGTATCAGCACATACAAAGGACACAGTATTTGCTAACAGGCTCTAACGACGCTTCATGCTTTGACTTAGAATGCTAATCTTTTAGCTTAAATAATATGTAACGTAGTTAAACGTAAAATATGATTATATGTTTTCGTGCATACGAAAAACAGATTCTACTGTAGTTGCTTATTTATGAAATTTATTTATAGTGACATTAATGTAATCTCATTGTTAATTAGTTCTTTGAGATTTTAACTTCACACGTGCTATTAAGCCAATTCAGTACGTAACGCCACTGACACTCAATACTGTGTGAAACGTACAAAAGCCACTGCGTGTGACGTGGAAATATAAAGAATAGCCCTCAAATGAGAACACGCCAGCATAACATAATACTACTAGCAGGCAGAAATAAGCAATGCCCCAGCATGACGCATTTAAGATATTTTATCACTGAGGATTCAAATAAAACCGGCGTGCCTTCGCTTGCAATTAATCATTGTGATGCAGATTACATAAAAATTACAACAACGTCTGGTTACAATACTAAGGCTGCAACACACATGCACAGTAAGTTTTAAATATAAGTACAACTAAAATGAAAAGTTTCTCCAACGAGAGCACAAAAATATGAAGACCAAGTCTAAAACACAGTGCAAAAAAGAAATCAGTAACACAAACAATGCATATAGTGTGTTCGATGCTACGCATAGTACCCAATAAAGAGATCCTATTAACGTCTCTGTTGTTTGGGCCACATAGAAAATGCAAGGAAGTTAAATGTGCTATTAGTAAGCAAAAATTAGAAACTCTTAAAGGGAGTGCCCAGTTGTTATATCGGAATGAGTATTACGTTTATTTAAAATTCAGTATCACATGTAATATAAGTTGTATCCGTTCTTGTAATCTGTGTTTCTATGAAATTTGACGTAAGGTGAAATGAAAATGTATATGACTATGAAACATTTTATCGATGTGAAATTCAATGCACAAATTCTTTTAAACTAACAGCCATTCCCAAAGAGAATCTGTCGCTGAGTAAACCAATTGAGGGAGAAAGTTGCATAGGGCTCGGTGTTAGGCTGTTGGCAAGTTAGCAGCATGTACAGTAAACTACGTTAACTTATTCTGAGAGAAAAGTGTTGCATTATGAAAGAAGGCATACGGAAAGCTAATTTGTACCTACGTACAACATATACATCTGGCTGGAAGCATTAAAACGGCTCAAAATTACAGAATGAAGTGAAAATGATACAATAGCATGGGATTTTTTATTTAATAAATTTCACTGTCCTGTTCCAAATATGACAGTCAAGGCTACATATATTTTGTCAGTTGGAACCTCTACGACTAGTTACAAGTTCTGTGTAACAACTCCCGTTACCAGTCATCTTGTATAGGCTGTTTTGAACTTACAGTGTAACCTACCCTTTATATTTTGTTTCGCCATGGAATTTGCCCAACTTTACCTTCGACTCTATGAATGTCTATGCATTACCAAAACTATGTCCCCACAAATGTTGTCCAGCTGAAACTTGTTTGCTAAGCTTTGACCAGACAGAACCTAATATGAGTTGAACTGTAACTGATCTGAATGCAGCTTGTTTGTATATTAAATGCGCAACGGAAGTAAAACAATTTTCTGGCCCTAATCAAAATCACCACGTACTTCTCGTCTTGACACCATTGTTGCAACGTTCTCGAAAGCTCAGCGACCAACAGCAAGCAGGCAGCGGCAAAGTTAGATTTATATTTATAAATAAAATTTCCCAACTGTATTCAAAATGTGAGCAGTGACAATGCGTATTAATAAACAGTGAGAAGCAGAGAGTAACTATTCTTATGAAAAGATATTCCAAGACAACGATTTCAGAATGAAGTATGAATTCAAAAAGACAGAGCAGAACTTCGCTTGACCTTCACACATTAGAAAGAGAAGAGAATGTAAATTTTGGATAATGTATTATTTCTGGAGAGAAGAAATTTGAGGTAAGTAAGACTGAAGCATTGCGCAGCTAGAAATGATTATACAGGGTGATTCAAAAAGAATACCACAACTTTAGGAATTTAAAACTCTGCAACGACAAAAGGCAGAGATAAGCACTATCTGTCGGCGAATTAAGGGAGCTATAAAGTTTCATTTAGTTGTACATTTGTTCGCTTGAGGCGCTGTTGACTAGGCGTCAGCGTCAGTTGATGCTAAGATGGCGACCGCTCAACAGAAAGCTATTTGTGTTATTGAGTACGGCAGAAGTGAATCGACGACAGTTGTTCAGCGTGCATTTCGAACGAAGTATGGTGTTAAACCTCCTGATAGGTGGTGTATTAAACGTTGGTATAAACAGTTTACAGAGAATGGGTGTTTGTGCAAAGGGAAAAGTTCTGGACGGCCGAGAACGAGTGATGAAAATGTAGCACGCATCCAGCAAGCATTTGCTCGCAGCCCAGGAAAATCGACTCACAGAGCTAGCAGAGAGCTGCAAATTCCACAATCAACTGTATGGAGAGTCCTACGAAAAAGGTTAGTTATGAAACCTGAACGTCAGCTACCCGAGGCGATGGATCGGCCGCCGGCCGAAGTGGCTGTGCGGTTAAAGGCGCTGCAGTCTGGAACCGCAAGACCGCTACGGTCGCAGGTTCGAATCCTGCCTCGGGCATGGATGTTTGTGATGTCCTTAGGTTAGTTAGGTTTAACTAGTTCTAAGTTCTAGGGGACTAATGACCTCAGCAGTTGAGTCCCATAGTGCTCAGAGCCATTTGAACCATTTTTGATGGATCGGCCGCCAGGCAGCCCGTGACAGAGCACTTCATCACTGGCCTCCAAGAAGCCCTGATCTTACCCCCTGCGATTTTTTCTTATGGGGGTATGTTAAGGATATGGTGTTTCGGCCACCTCTCCCAGCCACCATTGATGATTTGAAACGAGAAATAACAGCAGCTATCCAAACTGTTACGCCTGATATGCTACAGAGAGTGTGGAACGAGTTGGAGTATCGGGCTCGTGTGTCTGGAGGGGGCCATATTGAACATCTCTGAACTTGTTTTTGAGTGAAGAAAAACCTTTTTAAATACTCTTTGTAATGATGTATAACAGAAGGTTATATTATGTTTCTTTCATTAAATACACATTTTTAAAGTTGTGGTATTCTTTTTGAATCACCCTATATATATATATATATATATATATATATATATATATATATATATATATATATATATATATATATATGGTGTTACAAAAAGGTACGGCCGAACTTTCAGGAAACATTCCTCACACACAAATAAAGAAAAGATGTTATGTGGACATGTGTCCGGAAACGCTTAATTTCCACGTTAGAGCTCATTTTAGATTCGTCAGTATGTACTGTACTTCCTCGATTCACCGCCAGTTGGCCCAATTGAAGGAAGGTAATGTTGACTTCGGTGCTTGTGTTGAGATGCGACTCATTGCTCTGCAGTACTAGCATCAAGCACATCAGTACGTAGCATCAACAGGTTACTGTTCATCACGAACGTGGTTTTGCAGTCAGTGCAGTGTTTACAAATGCGGAATTGGCAGATGCCCATTTGATGTATGGATTAGCACGGGGCAATAGCCGTGGCGCGGTACATTTGTATCGAGACAGATTTCCAGAACGAAGGTGTCCCGACAGGAAGACGTTCGAAGCAATTGATCGGCGTCTTAGGGAGCATGCAACATTCCAGCCTATGACTCGCGACTGGGGAAGACCTAGAACGACGAGGACACCTGCAATGGACGACGCAATTCTTCGTGCAGTTGACGATAACGCTAATGTCAGCGTCAGAGAAGTTGCTGCTGTACAAGGTAACGTTGACCACGTCACTGTATGGAGAGTGCTACGGGAGAACCAGTTGCTTCCGTACCATGTACAGCGTGTGCAGGCACTATCAGCAGCTGATTGGCCTCCACGGGCACACTTCTGCGAATGGTTGATCCAACAATGTGTGAATCCTCATTTCAGTGCAAATGTTCTCTTTACGGATGAGGCTTCATTCCAACGTGATCAAATTGTAAATTTTCACAATCAACATGTATGAGCTGACGAGAATTCGCACGCAATTGTATAATCACGTCATCAACACAGATTTTCTGTGAACGTTTGGGCAGGCATTGTTGGTGATGTCTTGATTGGGCCCCATGTTCTTCCACCTACGCTCAATGGAGCACGTTATCATGATTTCATACACGATACTCTACCAGTGCTGCTAGAACATGTGCCGTTACAAGTGCGACACAACATGTGGTTCATGCACGATGGAGCTCCTGCACATTTCAGTCGAAGTGTTCGTACGCTTCTCAACAACAGATTCGGTGACCGATGGATTGGTAGAGGCGGACCAATTCCATGGCCTCCACGCTCTCCTGATCTCAACCCTCTTGACTTTCATTTATGGGGGCATTTGAAAGCTCTTGTCTACGCAACCCCGGTACCAAATGTAGAGACTCTTCGTGCTCGTATTGTGGACGGCTGTGATACAATACGCCATTCTCCAGGGCTGCATCAGCGCATCAGGGATTCCATGCGACGGAGGGTGGATGCATGTATCCTCGCTAACGGAGGACATTTTGAACATTTCCTGTAAGAAAGTGTTTGAAGTCAAGCCGGTACGTTCTGTTGCTGTGTGTTTCCATTCCATGATTAATGTGATTTGAAGAGAAGTAATAAAATGAGCTCTAACATGGAAAGTAAGCGTTTCCGGACACATGTCCACATAACATATTTTCTTTCTTTGTGTTTCCTGAAAGTTTGGCTGTACCTATTTGTAATACCCTGTATATACAGGGTGAGTCACCTAACGTTACTTCTGGATATATTTCGTAAACCACATCAAATACTGACGAATCGATTCCACAGACCGAACGTGAGGAGAAGGGCAAGTGTAATTGGTTAATACAAACCATTAAAAAATGTACGGAAGTATGTTTTTTAACATAAACCTACGTTTTTTTAACTGTAACCCCGTTAGTTTTGTTAGCACATCTGAACATATAAACAAATACGTAATCAGTGCCGTTTGTTGCATTGTAAAATGTTAATTACATCCGGAGATATTGCAACCTAAAGTTGACACTTGAGTACCACTCCTCCGCTGTTCGATCTTGTGTATAGGAGAGCACCGAATTACGTAGGGATCCAAAGGGAACGGTGATGGACCTTAGGTACAGAGGAGACTGGAACAGCACATTACGTCCAAATGCTAACACCTTTCTATTGGTCTTTTTCACTGACGCACATGTACATTACCATGAGAGGTGAGGTACACGTACACACGTGGTTTCCGTTTTCAATTACGGAGTGGAATAGAGTGTGTCCGACATGTCAGGCCAATAGATGTTCAATGTGGTGGCCATCATTTGCTGCACTCAACTGCAATCTCTGAATGTCGTACACGCCGCAGTACATCTGGCGTAATGTCGCCGCAGGCTGCCACAGTAAGTTGTTTCATATCCTCTGGGGTTGTAGGCACATCACGGTACACATTCTCCTTTAACGTACCCTGCAGGAAGAAGTCCAGAGGTGTAAGATCAGGAGAACGGGCTGGCCAATTTATGCGTCCTCCACGTCCCATGAAACGCCCGTCGAACATGTACCTCACCCCTCATGGTAATGTACATGTGCGTCAGTGAAAAAGACCAATAAAAAGGTGTTAGCATGTGTACGTAATGTGCTGTTCCAGTCTCTTCTGTACCTAAGGTCCATCAACGTTCCCTTTGGATCCCTACGTAATTCGGTGCTCTCCGATACACACGATCGAACAGCGGAGGAGTGGTACTCAAGCGTCACCTTTAGGTTACAATATCTCCGGATGTAATTAACATTTTACAATGCAACAAACGGTACTGATTACGTATTTGTTTATATGTTCAGATGTGCTAACAAAATTAACGGGGTTCCATTTAAAAAAACGTAGGATTGTGTTAAAAAACATACTTCCGTGCATTTTTTTATGGTTTGTATTAACCAATTACACTAGCCCCTCTCCTCACGTACGGTCTGTGGAATCGATTCGTCAGTATTTGATGTGGTTTACGAAATATATCCAGCGGTAATGTTAGGTGACTCACCCTATATACACTCCTGTAAATGGAAAAAAGAACACATTGACACCGGTGTGTCAGACCCACCATACTTGCTCCGGACACTGCGAGAGGGCTGTACAAGCAATGATCACACACACGGCACAGCGGACACACCAGGAACCGCGGTGTTGGCCGTAGAATGGCGCTAGCTGCGCAGCATTTGTGCACCGCCGCCGTCAGTGTCAGCCAGTTTGCCGTGGCATACGGAGCTCCATCGCAGTCTTTAACACTGGTAGCATGCCGCGACAGCGTGGACGTGAACCGTATGTGCAGTTGACGGACTTTGAGCGAGGGCGTATAGTGGGCATGCGGGAGGCCGGGTGGACGTACCGCCGAATTGCTCAACACGTGGGGCGTGAGGTCTCCACAGTACATCGATGTTGTCGCCAGTGGTCGGCGGAAGGTGCACGTGCCCGTCGACCTGGGACCGGACCGCAGCGACGCACGGATGCACGCCAAGACCGTAGGATCCTACGCAGTGCCGTAGGGGACCGCACCGCCACTTCCCAGCAAATTAGGGACACTGTTGCTCCTGGGGTATTGGCGAGGACCATTCGCAACCGTCTCCATGAAGCTGGGCTACGGTCCCGCACACCGTTAGGCCGTCTTCCGCTCACGCCCCAACATCGTGCAGCCCGCCTCCAGTGGTGTCGCGACAGGCGTGAATGGAGGGACGAATGGAGACGTGTCGTCTTCAGCGATGAGAGTCGCTTCTGCCTTGGTGCCAATGATGGTCGTATGCGTGTTTGGCGCCGTGCAGGTGAGCGCCACAATCAGGACTGCATACGACCGAGGCACACAGGGCCAACACCCGGCGTCATGGTGTGGGGAGCGATCTCCTACACTGGCCGTACACCACTGGTGATCGTCGAGGGGACACTGAATAGTGCACGGTACATCCAAACCGTCATCGAACCCATCGTTCTACCATTCCTAGACCGGCAAGGGAACTTGCTGTTCCAATAGGACAATGCACGTCCGCATGTATCCCGTGCCAACCAACGTGCTCTAGAAGGTGTAAGTCAACTACCCTGGCCAGCAAGATCTCCGGATCTGTCCCCCATTGAGCATGTTTGGGACTGGATGAAGCGTCGTCTCACGCGGTCTGCACGTCCAGCACGAACGCTGGTCCAACTGAGGCGCCAGGTGGAAATGGCATGGCAAGCCGTTCCACAGGACTACATCCAGCATCTCTACGATCGTCTCCATGGGAGAATAGCAGCCTGCATTGCTGCGAAAGGTGGATGTACACTGTACTAGTGCCGACATTGTGCATGCTCTGTTGCCTGTGTCTATGTGCCTGTGGTTCTGTCAGTGTGATCATGTGATGTATCTGACCCCAGGAATGTGTCAATAAAGTTTCCCCTTCCTGGGACAATGAATTCACGGTGATCTTATTTCAATTTCCAGGAGTATATATATATATATATATATATATATATATATATATATATATATATATATATATATATATATATATATATATAGCTTGTTCATCCTTACTGTCCTTTAAAATCTTTCTTCATCTAACAGATAGAATCACAAGTCAACACAGCACTGCATAATACGTCCATCACCTACCACACTTCCACTAAGAATGTATCACACTGCGCAGAGGCAAATGACATTGTCACCTTACAACTGGAATGAATTTACTCAAGAGAATCGTCTTCAGTTTAAAATTCTATTTATCTGGTAAAATACTAATCGGCGGATATACTTCGGTATTAAATTCAAAACTGATGCCGCATCATGCTACCAGAGAGTGAAACAGAGGATTGTAAGTCGCTATCTTTGATCGCAGATCTGACAGCAGTGTCGTGATTCCTCTATTTAAATTAAGAAATAAACAATCAACACAAAGTTCAGTGTGAATTCTGAAAAGCAGAGACAAGTAATAACATTACTGTTTTCTCGAAAATAACAGAGTCAAAGTTAAGTGATCTGAGCATTTGTTTTGAAGGCGTTCTCAGTGTTGTCGTGTGTTAAGTCAGAGTAAACTGCGCTGCTTTCCTTCCTCGCTCGGATTCACGTACGAGAAATGTAAGTAAAACACAACTCTCGGCAATGTTCTACAACGCCATCAACATCAATAGCAACATAGATGCAATAAGTTGGATACATTAAGCAGTCGACTTTCTTTGGTATATTCAGGTATGCTGCAGATATCAGTAAATCAGGAGCAACCCAGATGATATGCTCATGTCAGGTCGTCGACTTCATTCTGTATACTTTCAGAGAAACACAGCAGATTGTTATCCTTAGTCTAAGGCGTCTTGTTGTACTACAAAAAATGAACAGTACTTAATATCCAGAGGTACTGACAAAGGTTTTCTGCAGGGTTCCCTTGATTGTAATTGATAAGTGCGTATCGATTGGACCTGTCAGTCGGTCGTGTAGTTGTACTGATGCGGCTAAAGCCAGAAGTCATACTCGTTCCGAGCACAGAAAAAGCCCTCTGCCCGTAAGCTTGGACATTGAGCTGTGGGCTGTCAACGGGAGAGGTTCCGTGTAAAGATGTTTGAAGGATTCACGTGCGGTGGACGCGGCCACGCCTCGGCAGTCGGTATTCGGCAGTTGTTTTGTTGTACCGGAGAGCGGCGAAAGCGGGCCAGTGAGGTGCCTGTGGTTCAAATGGCTCTGAGCACTATGGGACTCAACTGCTGAGGTCATTAGTCCCCTAGAACTTAGAACTAGTTAAACCTAACTAACCTAAGGACATCACACACATCCATGCCCGAGGCAGGATTCGAACCTGCGACCGTAGCGGTCTCGCGGCTCCAGACTGCAGCGCCAGAACCGCGCGGCCACTTCGGCCGGCTGAGGTGCCTGTGTTCGACTGCGAGCGCACCATGAGTGTTTGAGTTGTTGCTGTGTTCTACTTCATCCATCACATTCATTGCATGTTGAAAATTTATTTTGCTCGTGCTTTGAGAAGTGTGGTTGGTGCTGTCTTTCATGCCCCCGTGTCAATTAACGTTTCGTTTTGTTATCTGTTGTAGAAGGAGGAAGGTTTTACGTAAGCAACGAAACGTCCTGAGTATAGTGTTTGCTCATAGTTATCAGCTGATGCCTTGTGCTTACAGACAGCCGGTTTCTATGCTGACAGCAAAACGCACTGGTAAACTGTCTGCAACGGAATTAGTAGTATAATTTTGATTCACGAGTACTGAAAACGTGGCTGTCGGATCAAGGTACTGTAAGTGTTCACATATTCTTGTTTCATCATTTCGAACAGTAAAGTTGTGGGTTAGTCCCTTGGATGACAAGTACGAAAGCTCAAACTTAAGTGGTCAAGTTTCAAAAGGAACAAACAGTTGTCATGTTGCTTAATTTGGATGTTGAGTTCACCTGAAAGATCATACTCTTTAACGACAAAAACTCAAAGCGCCAATTAAGGTGTTAAATTTTAAGGGAACTGACGTTTGTCGTGCTGCTCATTAAGGTAGTTGATTTCAAACTGAAATTATCTTTACTCGCCTTACGTGATCGTGCTTAAGGAAAATTAGCCTATTAACCAGTAGTTCAAACTGGTTGGTGCCGGAGTTTGAATAATCTCTTTGTGCCTTACATTTGGGAGGTTTTGGTGAAATTCCAAGGAGGGCTAGTACCCGAAATGTAAGTCATTGACAGTCCTTATCTAAAAAAGTGTGTTGTAATTTGTCTTGTTTCAGTATTGGTCATCTGTCTTGTAATTTTAAAAGGGTTAGATCCCAAGTCATTTTGGAAAACTTGAAACCACTGTAGTGCATACTAATTATCTAGTCGCATGCAGTAGTGGCTGTTGGTTTTGTCTTAGAATGAAGATAATACAATGAGTGGCCACTTCGGAAATATGAAGCTGTACCCATTGGCTTTTGGTCAAGACGTCATTGTATGTCGCCACTTCAGAAATCTACAGCCGTACCCATTGGCTTTAGTTCAAGATGTCATTGTATGTTGTTATTTTGTTTTTTAAAAATATATGTGGCTAGCGATTCGAAGTAATTAAAGAAATTTTACTACTTTTGTTAAGAACCTTCTAAGTGGCTTAGTGCCATCAGCAAGAGAGGGGAAGAAAACCAATGTACACTCCGTGTGCATACCGGGGGGAGTCATTCCAGATGTGGAAAGGGTCCTTCCGGATGCCATGAAGGGTACAGGGTGCACCCATCTGCAGGTGGTCGCTCATGTCGGCACCAATGATGTGTGTCGCTATGGATCGGAGGAAATCCTCTCTGGCTTCCGGCGGCAATCTGATTTGGTGAAGACTGCCAGTCTCGCTAGCGGGATGAAAGCAGAGCTCACCATCTGCAGCATCGTCGACTGACTGCGGACCTTTGGTATAGAGCCGAGTGGAGGGTCTGAATCAGAGGCTGAGACGGTTCTGCGACCGTGTGGGCTGCAGATTCCTCGACTTGCACCATAGGGTGGTGGGGTTTCTGGTTCCGCTGGATAGGTCAGGAGTCCACTACACGCAGCAAGCGGCTACACGGGTAGCAGGGGTTGTGTGGCGTGGACTGGGCGGTTTTTTAGGTTAGATGGCCTCGGGCAAGTACAGAAAGGGCAGCAGCCTCAAAGGGTGCGGGGCAAAGTCAGGACATGGGGGGGGGGGGGGGGGGGGCAAGCAGCAATCGGTATTGTAATTGTAAACTGTCGAAGCTGCATTGGTAAAGTACCGGAACTTCAAGCGCTGATAGAAAGCACCGAAGCTGAAATCGTTATAGGTACAGAAAGCTGGCTGAAACCAAAGATAAATTCTGCCGAAATTTTTACAAAGGCACAGACGGTGTTTAGGAAGGATAGATTGCATGCAACCGGTGGTGGCGTGTTTGTCGCTGTTAGTAGTAGTTTATCCTGTAGTGAAGTAGAAGTGGATAGTTCCTGTGAATTATTATGGGTGGAGGTTACACACAACAACCGAGCTATGGAAGTTAATAGAAATATAAAAAAAGAGAGGAAGGTTTATCTGTTTAGCAAGAGTAATAGAAGGCAGATTTCAGACTACCTAACAGATCAAAATGAAAATTTCTGTTCCGACGCTGACAATGCTGAGTGTTTATGGAAAAAGTTCAAGGCAATCGTAAAATGCGTTTTAGACAGGTACGTGCCAAGTAAACCTGTGAGGGACGGGAAAAACCCACCGTGGAACAACAACAAAGTTAGGAAACTACTGCGAAAGCGAAGAGAGCTTCACTCCAAGCGTAAATGCAGCCAAAACCTCTCAGACAAACAGAAGCTAAACGATGTCTTAGCGTAAGGAGGACTATGCGTGAAGCGTTCAGTGAATTCGAAAGTACAATTCTATGTACCGACCTGACAGAAAATCCTAGGAAGTTCTGGTCTTACGTTAAATCAGTAAGTGGCTCGAAACAGCATATCCAGACACTCCGGGATGATGATGGCATTGAAACAGAGGATGACACGCGTAAAGCTGAAATACTAAACACCTTTTTCCAAAGCTGTTTCACAGAGGAAGACCACGCTGCAGTTCCTTCTCTAAATCCTCGCACAAACGAGAAAATGGCTGACATCGAAATAAGTGTCCAAGGAATAGAAAAGCAACTGGAATCACTCAACAGAGGATATTCCACTGGACCTGACGGGATACCAATTCGATTCTACACAGAGTACGCGAAAGAACATGCCCCCCTTCTAACAGCCGTGTACCGCAAGTCTCTAGAGGAACGGAAGATTCCAAATGATTGGAAAAGAGCACAGGTAGTCCCAGTCTTCAAGAAGGGTCGTCGAGCAGATGCGCAAAACTATAGACCTATATCTCTGACGTCGATTTGTTGTAGAATTTTAGAACATGTTTTTTGCTCGCGTATCATGTCGTTTTTGGAAACCCCGAATCTACTCTGTAGGAATCAATATGGATTCCGGAAACAGCGATCGTGTGAGACCCAACTCGCTTTATTTGTTCATGAGACCCAGAAAATATTAGATACAGGCTCCCAGGTAGATGCTATTTTCCTTGACTTCCGGAAGGCGTTCGATACAGTTCCGCACTGTCGCCTGATAAACAAAGTAAGAGCCTACGGAATATCTGACCAGCTGTGTGGCTGGATTGAAGAGTTTTTAGCAAACAGAACACAGCATGTTGTTATCAATGGAGAGACGTCTACAGACGTTAAAGTAACCTCTGGCGTGCCACAGGGGAGTGTTATGGGACCATTGCTTTTCACAATATATATAAATGACCTAGTAGATAGTGTCGGAAGTTCCATGCGGCTTTTCGCGGATGATGCTGTAGTACACAGAGAAGTTGCAGCATTAGAAAATTGTAGCGAAATGCAGGAAGATCTGCAGCGGATAGGCACTTGGTGCAGGGAGTGGCAACTGACCCTTAACATAGACAAATGTAATGTATTGCGAATACATAGAAAGAAGGATCCTTTATTGTATGATTATATGATAACGGAACAAACACTGGTAGCAGTTACTTCTGTAAAATATCTGGGAGTATGCGTGCGGAACGATTTGAAGTGGAATGATCATATAAAATTAATTGTTGGTAAGGCGGGTACCAGGTTGAGATTCATTGGGAGAGTCCTTAGAAAATGTAGTCCATCAACAAAGGAGGTGGCTTACAAAACACTCGTTCGACCTATACTTGAGTATTGCTCATCAGTGTGGGATCCGTACCAGATCGGGTTGACGGAGGAGGTAGGGAAGATCCAAAGAAGAGCGGCGCGTTTCGTCACACGGTTATTTGGTAACCATGATAGCGTTACGGAGATGTTTAGCAGACTCTGCAAGAGAGGCGCTCTGCATCGCGGTGTAGCTTGCTCGCCAGGTTTCGAGAGGGTGCGTTTCTGGATGAGGTATCGAATATATTGCTTCCCCCTACTTATACCTCCCGAGGAGATCACGAATGTAAAATTAGAGAGATTCGAGCGCGCACGGAGGCTTTTCAGCAGTCGTTCTTCCCGCGAACCATACGCGACTGGAACAGAAAAGGGAGGTAATGACAGTTGCACGTAAAGTGCCCTCCGCCACACACCGTTGGGTGGCTTGCGGAGTATAAATGTAGATGTAGATGTAGTCAGTAACGTTAACTTTTCTTTTGTATTTGAGTGAAACAAGTCATGATTTGGAATCTAGAAATAAGTAACGCTGTTGAATGTTGTAAGTACCAATGTATGTTCCTTAAATGATGTTAATAAACGTTTGGTGAATCTATCGTTCAGTGGCTTTCCACTCGAGGATCACTGTATCCAAGCTATCCCGCTCTAGAGGTTTTAAAAAGGTAATTCCACCTACTCTAATCAATTCCTGTCATTAAGGCAAATGCCAAAACTGCTATTCTCAACTGAGGCTCCATCTGCCTCCCTTCCAGCTCTGCAGGTACTTGACACAAAAGAATCACGGCTCTTCATGGGCCGGATCTCATATTTTCCGCTCACAAGAAAACCTATTTACTTTCATGTGGTTGAAAAGGATAATCTTAAAAACATATCGCCCTGCCTTTGGAAGTAAATTCTATAATGTGTTTATGTACCGCATCGTGTTCTATTACATGAGGTAACCGTCAATGATTTGTCCTAAAATGTACTTAACTTAAATGCTTATTTACGTAGAAGATAACTAAGACAATGCCCATCAGTAGATTTAATTTTTTTTGTTTTGGTTTTAGGCGCAAAACTGCTACGGTCATTAGCGCCCAGTAGATTTAATTCCTATTGGGTATCAGTAGTATAATGAAATTTAAGTATTTATCTCTCCAGATATAGGAACAGTTCAAGACATCGGATTTTTTGTCACTTTATAAAATGATTTGTATTGCATCGTAGCTAAATACAGAATTGGACTGATGATCTATTGTGATAATCAGTCTCCTTAGGTGGCGAGAGGAGAGAATCACAGATTCCGGTAGCATGCTGTGCAACAGTTAATCAGATAGTGGTAGTGATTTAGCATTTCTGCAGTTACTTCACAATATCGGTAACTGGTGGATGAAGTTTGTTAAAATATAACAGACCTAGGCTGTATTAGCTTTCTGGCAAGAGTGAATGCATAGGTTTGATGTCGAGGTTGGTGAGCAGTCTGTGGAGTTTCTTTACTTGAAGTTGTAGTCTGCAGTAAGTGGCGTCAAATAGTAATACAAGTTCTGATTATAGAAGTTATAAAAGCCAAATTCCCTCAACCCCGGCCAAACGTGCTGAAATCGCGTTCCAAAGTGGTAGAAAACGTGAGTCGGTAAAGCGCTTATAGTCATTAATACTTAAGTAGCTCCACAAGTTGTATGAGATCGGAACGCTCACTTGATTTCAGTCGTCAGTGCAACAGTGCAGATTCCTGGAAGAAGACACTTGGTACAAGATCACTATGCAGGCATATACTACCATCGCTTAATCACGCACAGTAACATTCATTCAATACAATATTCTTATAACAAATATCACATCCAGAGAATATGAATCCATGTATCATATTTTGGCATGGTAATCAAAGACACAGACGGAGATGTTTGAAACGAAGAATCAGTACAAAGAATCAAACATAAACACACAAAAATCTCTAGTTACTGCGCATAACCTAAGTAGATTTCTCTTCGACAAAACTACTTCACGATTATCAACAACTCCAAATCGCAGGAACCGGCTAATTTACAGGCTTGCACAAACGAGATGTTTTTCTCGCCGTGCAACATAATGCACAGCAAACCACGACAATTAGGACACAAGAATCGTGAACTACACTTTTCAGTGACTCTCATTGGCACCTTGCGACTCTGACATATTTCGACAGGAGCTGTCATGTTCACTTTAGCTCGGTAACTCACGAAAAAACTCCTCCACAGGCTCCGATGGATTATGTGAATATCTTTGAAGCGTAGCACCAGTCGCATACCTGTAGTATTCATTGTCAAGAAATTGCTCTAAACAGTAATTGTAAGGTTGGAACTACAGGGTCCCCATACCAATATGTAAAATAATATTTTTTGAAAGTGAAGTGATACATGCAAAAACTTTTAAAAATGACTATGGAATGCGTAAAGATAGTGTTTTATGCTAACAATTACAAAAATTAATACTTTAAAAAACAGACAGTAATGATGTATTTGAAAGTAAACTATATCATTGTACTGATAAACGTTCATCTGGCATCTTCAACCGATTTATATATGAAAAGATTCCATTTCTCTCTCTCTCTCTCTCTCTCTCTCTCTCTCTCTGTGTGTGTGTGTGTGTGTGTGTGTGTGTGTGTGTGTGTGTGTGTGTGTGGTTGTCTCCCAAAGCGTTATTAGTACTTATTGTCCAGGCCTGTAATGTAATGTAATTTACTGAGCTGATGTCGTGTCAGCTGGGTTTTATTTGTAGAAGTGTTAAATCTGTGTCAAATAATCTAAGGTTTCAAAACAATTACATTGTCTGCAGCGCAGGGAAAGGAGCATCGCTGGAGCGCTGCAATCCGCCGCCATTACGCGCCACATTTAATATTTACATTATTACTTTACAGGCGCGTTACTATCAGCGCAGATTGTTTAATAATTTTTCTTCTAGCAAAGCTGGAGACCTAGACCAGGCAATTTTACTGACGAATTTTCCAGTCATTTTAAGGTATTGTGTGGAATTAGGCTCTGGCCAGTACTACGTCAAAGGGACGATGACTTTCATGACACAGAGTGAACATATTTGAGGTAGTACGCTGAAAAGTAAAGTGACAACTAAAAGCATATTTATTTTCACGAATAGTTATCAAGGTGCATTTGGTTGTATTTTAATGTGTTCATAAGATATCGATCGTATGTCGGTAGAATTACATAGTGTTTCTAGACTATTTTTCCTGTTTTATCAATTGTAGTAACATTACGCCACATACAGACAATTTCACTGAAGTTGTAATATTTAATTAACATACTAATATTTTCAAGGAATATATAATACACAATTTAATCATAGTATGGGCACATTGAAGAAACACCCTTCTGAAACGACAGATATTTAAATACGAGTGCTAGTAGAAGGAAGAGAGGATGGCGGAAAAATGAGGCTATGTGAATGCATACTTCTCCATCGCATACCGCTAATAAAATCCTGAGCTTCTATCCGGATGGCTGTGTTGAGATTCCACGATGTTTCGATTATCATGTCTGGCGAAGTCTTCACAATATGATGAGAGTGACAGGCGTAGAAATGTTGCGGAATTTCAGCACTGGTACTCAGATGGAAGTCTGAAAAGATTTCGTCATCTGTGAGGCTATGTTACCAACATGGCGGCCTGCTGAAATTCTTACCCATGGTCATGGAGGGTGATGAAGTCTCCTTTACGAAGCAGTCACAATATCCTGACGCCACCGACACAGACAACAGGATAACTGCGCTATTATGAAGTTATTTACACTGTCTCATGAGTTTATTGGTGTTTTCCGCATGTGGTACATACACACGGTGAGCCAGCTGCCGCAACTGCTGAGTTTTATGCAACCCGTAACGACTTGCAAGATTGCGTGCAAGATTGCCACATTCTTTTTTCGTGCCTTTAAATTCTGTATTGGGATACATTTTTGCTGGAAGCCTCGACTTTCGAGTTATTCAAGAAAAACGCATTTGGAGGTCATTTTTGCATGTACAAAATTTAACTACATTAAATTTCTTACAAAAAATTTCTTGTTCATTATTTTAATAGAACTAATAGTTTGTACATAGCAAGTGAGAGAATATGCAAATCTTGCATTTGGTTTTTGAAGGCTTTGCAGATGGCATAAAACCCAGCGGCAGGGGCAAATAAATCAGCCGGTATAAGGGTCGAGCTAAGTACGTAATTGAGAAATAAGACGTTGTGTTTGCTGCTTTCTATAGACGTCTAATTACCACATGTTTAAGGAAAATGAAATCTTAAGTTATAGACCTCTTTCTTCAACACAACTATACAGATGGTTCGTACTCAGTCTTCAATTAAGAGTATCATTTGATGTTCAAATGCCATAACCGTGCTGTCTCGGTTAAAGTGACGACATATTAAAAAAGCCATTTGGTACCATCACAAAAATGAACAATGCGAACGTAAGACAAGGGCGTAATAAGCGTCGGCTTCTCATATTCGAAGTGAAATACCACGTGGCCGACTTGCGGCCTCACGTCGTGCTCAGACAGCAAGGCCGTCGCGTTCTTTGTTGTTAGTAGGAGGGCGGGGGCGGACTGCGTCCTCTCCCGAGGGACGAGAATTACTTACCGTAAAGCCAAGGAAAGCCTGCTGCGGCTTCTTATTTAGGGCACGGTAGCAGAGTTATTTCGCCACAAAATTAGATGTCCCTGCAGTCCCTATAAGCTTAACCAAGGTTTACGGTAGGGAATTTCGTCGTCGGACACCAAATACGATTCATATAAATGGCTGAGCTTCTGCAGTTACTGTTCAATAAACTGAATATAATGAAAACGGTCTAGCTACATATCAGAATCTGACTGCAAATTCAACGGAAAATTTTCGATGTTTGAGGTTCATGAGATATAGCACAGCAAAACATGGGTTTTTCGAAATAATTTCATTAATTTACGCTAACTCTAAGAAAATTGCAAATAATATCCTTAAGTTTCACAAAATATCACAATATTATGACAGTACTCGTCCTTCATTACTAGACAAGAAACAAAAGAATGTGTACACTCCACAACTTACCTGAACTCAAAATAATATGCAGAGGTTACAAGTGTTGACAATAATTCTGTCCAGAACTAGACCACATAAAAAAGATGTCAGTTTCTTACAGAATAATATTTCATTCAATAACACCCGCTTGTAAATAAGCAGAAATGCTCTTCCAAATGCTACGATGTAAATACCGCTTTTTGTTTAAATGATGTAATTTATACTTAAATTACAGAGGTCTCTAGGCCGTAATCCTCATCAGTGACCGTGTTTACATCCATGAGAAGGATTTCTTGAGGCCGCTAAGGGACTGTACTTTGGTTTAGTCACATCATCTTCAAGTGATAGGCCTCATTTAAAATTGCAGGTTGTGGCGGACTGGGGCCTGTTAAAAATTGCTAAAAACCGTGTAGCAGCCAATATTGCAAGAATATTTTTTTTTATTTGAGGCAACCGGTTTCAACAGACTATGCTGTGATCTTCAGGTCTTAAAATTTTTTATTGTAAAACATGTTCATTTTACGCTGAAATCACAGACAAGATGTCACGTGCATAAAAAGAGCACATTATAAAAGTTTGTCATCGCCAAAATGTGTGTTGTTTTTATTCACTTACTATCTTATGTGTGATGTCAGCGTAAAATGAAAATGTTTTGCAACAAAAGGATGACAGCATAGTGTTTTGAAACGGGTTGTCTTAAATAACAAGAAAATAATGCAATCTTGCCTGATGAATTAAACAGGTCGCCCTTCAGCCCTCTCCAGGTAAGAAAATTCAATCATGTTAAAAATGTTTTCGATCACTAATCAACAATATTTACTAAAGGTAAACAACTATCCCAGCACTCGTAATATGTAATATACCGTTTCTTGTCATTTCCGTGATTCATTAACAACATATTTCGAGTAGCGCAATTGACAGTTATCACCGAAACATCCAGCTCTCTATATCCCACAAGCTATTCGTGATGTCTCAACGTAATGATGATGTGACGAAGTTACCCGCGAAGATTTTGCCCAGGAGACAGACAAGGGCCGTCAAAACTATTAAAACACGAAAAATGATTTTGGAGCGTAACCTTACCGTAGGTGAAAATACATGGTTCAGAGGCCGATTTTCTATCAAAATCTCAGATTTAATTTTTAAGTTCATTCATTAATCGATAATTTTCACCGTTGTTATAAAACCAGAACGTCTGTCCCTTGGCATAATTAATGATCATATTTGTTGGATTCCTTTGTGTTGGGGAATACGGGGGCGTTTATTCAAAGTTTGCTAATACTGTTTATGGAACCATCTCTAAATGAAACATATTCAATTACGAGGGAAATTTGAGAAGTTATCGAAGTGGCAGTGAGAGACTGGAATTTTCAAGGCAAATTTTACTTATTTCTCAAAAATGGCTCTGAGCACTATGGGACTCAACATCTTAGGTCATAAGTCCCCTAGAACTTAGAACTACTTAAACCTAACTAACCTAAGGACATCACACACACCCATGCCCGAGGCAGGATTCGAACCTGCGACCGTAGCAGTCCCGCGGTTCCGGACTGCAGCGCCAGAACCGCACGGCCACCGCGGCCGGCTTTACTTATTTCTCTACGTAGTCTCGTCTTGGATCAACTTGCCTCTGGCGAGCTGCTTTCATCCATGAAGCTTGATTCTGGAAGGTTTGAAAACAATCTCTACCGCTACCACAACCCTTCCATTAGACATGAAACGTTTTACTGCCGCAAATTTCTTTAGATTCTGAAGATCTTAGGGTTGATGTTCAAAGTTTTATTATTTGCTGTTCAACCGTTTCCCCCATTCCGAAAGCACTTTTGTGAGGAGGTGCACTAGGCTAAAAAAACGAAGCTTTCCTCTTTAATGAATCCCCTTCCCACTTTTTTTTTCGAGATGACGCTGGCAGTATTCGACAGCTATGATACTACCATTTGGAATATAATGAAAAAGTTTTCATAGGATTTCAGTCCGGGTGAACTGGCGAAAAATCGGTAGGTTTGTTTTCAAATGATCAAACATTGCTGAAAGGTTTCCTTTCACATTTAGTTTCGGTCATAATTCGGCAAATACAGCATCTATTTGGTAAAACAGTCAATTCTTCGTACGAAATGTACTATATTTCTTCTTCTGACATGCTGTGGTGCTAACTATTCTTACATCTTTAGTTCCTTGTTCAGTATATCTTTTTGGGACATCTTTTACTTGAACCATTTTCAAGAGAAGTGCATATGTATCCTGTTCCTCTCTGAACGCTTTTTACAGTATCGCGTAAAAATATGAAGTAAATCGATCATGAACTTTCCTAGATTTTGGCGAACAATATTTCACCTCTCTATTTATTAAAATGGATAGTCTGTGCCTGTCCGAAAGTTTACTAGAGTATTGTGTAAAAATCTGAAGAAAAGCGACAAGCAATTTTGGATATTTCAGGTAACAACGTTAAACAATGACTTGTCTTTATGTAGCAGTATGGATACGAATCAGTTGTGCAGTTGGCATAAATATGAAGGAGAGATTAAAAAATAGCTGGAAAGATTTTCGATTTTACAACTGTAAGGATCCTAATCTATTTCTTTTCGTCCTTTTCGTGCTTTCACAAAGGATGTTAGTCGACCTACTTACCTCAAATAATGTTACCTAATAGCGTTTCTCGACACCAACGTCACATACTACCAACGATTAATGTTTAACTTTCTTGATCATTTGCAACACACTTTCGTATGGGCTAAATCCCCTACGCCCTATGCTCTTTCAACTTCACAGAACATTTTTTAATTTCCTCAACTTCACAGTTCCATCCGGCTTCGAGAAGTTTCCAAACTCGGCAATAGATTCACCACATGCTACTATTCTTTCAATACATCTACATTTCATTCACCCACACAACAGTTAATTTTACTTTTGTAATATTAGAAACCAAGGTCGTTCAATGTGAAACTGTTTATTTCAGTTCAACTTTCGACAGTAACTAGCTGCCATTTTCAGATTCTCAGACCTCCCTGCCTGAGGCAGGATTCGAACCTGCGACCATAGCGGTAGCGCGGTTCCAGACTGAAGCGCTTAGACCCGCTCGGCCACCCCGGGCGGCATTTATTTCTAAGGAACGATTCTACTTATAGCTATGTAGTTTGTTGTAAATGGTGGTAGCTTAACTCATCAACTTCTTTCATGCATATGCATCCACATTTCTCTGACAGCATCTGATTTCTCTTCTCTGTCTCTTGTTACAGGTAACGTAATTAGGAGCGCTGTTGTCACAATGGTGTCTCTGTAGGAGAAAGTACAATTTGTTTTGTGATTGCATGAGACAGGGTCGCCTGTCACGGTTCAGCGACGGTTCCGAAGTGCCTGTCGTCTAGATCTGTGAGATGCGAAGAGCATCAAGGGATGCTATGAAAACTTTAGAGAGATTGTCAGTGGCGGTGATAATGCAAGTAGCAGTAGACCTAGAGAGAGTGACGATATTGTTTATGCTATCGTACAGCATTCCAACGCAGTCCGCGAAAACCGACCGTCCTATTTCCAGAGAAGCAGGCATGCCATAGGGCACTATGGTGAAGATCTGACACAAACGGCCGCATTTCCATGCACGCGAAGTGCGACTCCTGCAAGCTTCGCAGCCATCTGATTGGCCCAGACATGCTGACTCTACTAGGGACACGTCGGAATCAATCGATGTAGACAATAACTAACTTAAAAAATTTGAAACGACTTTTCGCATCTATTGGAAAATAAAAATGCATAATATCCGAATCTATGAGTCGGGGAACCCACATATCGCGGTGCAACAGGTAAGGTACAGTCTGAAGCTGAATGTGTGGTGTTCCTCAGTGCACAACACAGTTATTGCTCCGTTCTTTCTCAGCGAGCCTAACAGAACGGCAACAGTTTGCTTCTATCTGTTGAAACGTTGCACCTCAGTTACATCTCATTATGCGTTTAAAGAGACTAAATATCTAACGTCTCCAGTCTTCAGTTCACTCCCCCCCACCCCACCCCGTCCCCACAGGACGAAATTTTGAGCACCCCATCTTTCTACGTCTAGAGTAGGTAGCACGAGGGTGATTCAAACGAAAACCTAAAAAGTTCCACAAAATTTGGGAAAGTTATGTGATGCAGTTGGTAAGTGGGATTTGGTAGATGGCATTAGTATTCCTTGACGTTCAGAAAGTGACAGACAGGTCGCAGAGTGACTGTACAGTGCAGGAAAAGGCAGCAGCTTCCACAACAAGATGGCCAGCCCGCTGTCCACACGCACCGCGACTGAACAGCGATCTGTGATGCTTTTTTATGTAGAGAAGGTGTCAAATCAATCGAAATTCGTTGCAGAATGACAGCGTAGTACGTTAATTCGTATTTGTTGTAACAGCAGTGTACGTGCAGTGTAGGAAGTTTAAAAGCGGTGTGACTTCTGTGGAGGATGTCCCAGGACCAGACCAGGGCAGGCTCACAGCGTAGTGACAGACGAGAACATTGCGTTAGTGAGCTTTTAAAGAAGAAAAGACGCCTGTGAACGACATAGCCATAAATATGAAGATTAGTATTGGTTCAGTACAGAATAATGTTTACGGTGTACTATACTTCGCAGCGCGGAGTGGCCGCGCGGTTAGAGGTGCCATGCCACTAATCGCGCGGCCCCTCCCGAGGAGGTTCGAGTCCTCCCTCGGGCATGGATGTGAGTGTTGTGCTTAGCCTTAAGATAGTTTAAGTAGTGTGTAAGTCTAGGGACTGATGACCTCAGCAGTTTGGTCCCCTAGGAATTCATTCACACACACACACACACACACACACACACACACACACCGTACTTCAATCACCTGTCTGCCAGATGCGTGCCACGTCAGTTCACTGGTGAACTGAAAGACCGTTGCGCCGATGCCTGTGAAGAACTTTTGCATTGTTTCCATGTCGAAGGTGGTGTATTTCAGGGAAAAATCGTTACAGGCGATGAGACTTGGCTCCTCTATCACTAACCAGAAATGAAACGGTCACGCAAGGAACAGTGCCACAGCTCACCGCTGAATTCATGAAAATTCACACTCAAACGTTAGTTGGAAAAGTCATGCTCATTCTTTTCTGGGATGCAAATGGAGTTGCTTTGGAGCATTGCATGGATAGAGGAGTGCCTTATTCAGACATTCTGAAAAATCAACTTCCCCCTGCAATCAGTAGTAAATGATGAGGACTTCTGACTTTAGGAGTATTGCTACTTCATGACAACACCCGACCGTATACGGCCAGTAAGACAGTTGAACGTCTGCTACATCCTCCTTATTCGACAGACCTCGTTCCTGGTGATTTTTATCCGTTTGGTGCACTCAAATAATCAATGGGAGGTGGCATTTCAAAAGTGACGAAGAGGCGAAAACCACTGTGCATGACTGGCTGCACACACGACCAAAGAAATTCTTTCCTTGAGGTATCTACGTATTTCCAAAGCGGTGAAATTCGTGCATTTAACGACAGGGCGATTACGTCGAAAAATGACGTGTAAGTTTTCTGTTCATTGTTACAATTAAAAATATTTTAGCACTTTTAAGGTTTTTATTTGAATCTCCCTTTTATATGCGAGTGTGGGAAAGTTTTGAAAGTGTTCGCGTTGCGTCTATGTGAGACGGGACGTGGGTATTCACCTAGGGGTTGCGGGAATTATTAAAAATACACTGCTGGCCACCGTAAATGCAACACCCTGAAGGAAGCATCCGAATCAAGTGAAATTTACACCATGGGTTTGCAGCGATGAGATATGCAACTGATTAGAATTACAGCGCAGACGCACATCACGCGCGCCTGTGGCGCCACCTCATAGCGCCATTTAAGGCTTGGCGATTTCGACGAGTGTACGTTCGGCACGTGTGTTTACCTTGTGGTTGTTTCACAAGACGATCAGTTATGCCTCGTAGACAACAGCGAACATCTTTTGATCAAGTATCCGAGTTCGACAGAGGAAGGATAGTGGCTTACCGAGATTGTGGATTATCATACAGAGAAATCGCTAGTCGTGTTGGACGAAACCAAACAACTGTAATGCGGATATGTGACCGTCGGATGCAGGAGGGTACGACGGACCGACGTGGTCGATCGCATTCACCTCGGTGCACCACTGCACGTGCTGATAGGCAAATTGTGCGCATGGCAGTGACGGATCGCTCAGTGACATCCCGAACCGTAGCACAGCACATTGCGTCTGTAACGCATCATCCAGTGTCTGCGCGTACCATTCGACGCCGTTTACAGCAGAGTGGTCTGTCCGCAAGACGTCCATTGCTTCGTCTACCATTGACGCAGAACCACAGACGTCTCCGTCGCCAATGGTGTGATGACAGACGGATGTGGACGGTAGAATGGAATGACGTTGTCTTTACTGACGAGGCACGCTTCTGTCTGCAGCACCACGATGGTCGGATTCGAGTGTGGAGACACCGTGGAGAGAGGATGCTGGACAGCTGCATTATGCACCGCCACACTGGTCTTGCACCGGGTATTATGGTATGGGGCGGTATTGCATATTACTCTCGCACGCCTCTAGTACGCATTGCCGGTACTTTAAATAGCCGGCGCTACATATCCGAGGTGCTGGAGCCAGTTGTCCTTCCTTACCTTCAGGGCTCGGCCACAGCCATATTTCAACAGGATAATGCGCGACCACACGTGGCACGCATTGTCCAAAGGTTCTTCGTCAATAACCAGATTGAATTGCTTCCCTGGCCGGCTCGCTCTCCGGATCTTTCGCCGATAGAAAACATGTGGTCCACGGTTGCTCAACGAGTGACCCAGATTACATCCCCAGCTGCCACACCAGATGATCTTTGGCAACGTGTGGAATCTGCTTGGGCTGCTGTACCCCAGGAACACATCCAACGTCTCTTTGACTCAATGCCGAGACGTGTGGCAGCGGTGATCTCCAACAATGGCGGCTACTCTGGCTACTGATTCTGGCAGGAACCACATGTCACAGACGTCTGTAAACGTAATCATTTGATACTCGGTCAACATGTTATCTACAAAATAAATTTTGTTGTGCTACCTCTTGTCTTTCTTGGTGTTGCATTTACGCTGGCCAGCAGTGTACATCCAGGCTGGCCGGCGCAACCACCGTCGGCGATAATCCACCAGGCGGATACGTTTCAGGACTGGCGTACCTTCCCCTCCTGGAAACAGGCGCTTTAACATACACACATAACTGGATGGGTACCTCAGGAATTTCAAGCAATGGCAGTCTTTCAACAAGATGGTAGACCGCCACACTGTCAGTTACTTGTTCGCCAGTTCTTTGCACCACATACACCAGCCATAAATGCTCTTGACATTTTTGTGCGGTACGCTAAGGATGAAGTATGATAAAGCATTAAGTTCTCCACTTCCTGATGTGCAAAATCTTACGGCTCGAATACGAGATTCTGTAGAGGCAGTGACGGAAGATATATAAGCAAAGACGTGTAGAGAAATTGAGTGTCGACTAGGCGTTCTACGGACAACAAACGGAACACATGTGGTGGAGCATCGATAAAAAAAACATGGTGAGTTAAGCCACCATTTGCTACAAACCGCATAGCTGTATCTAGGGTAGTCGCTTAGAAATAAATTAATGTTATCAAAGAAAGACTTCATGTTCACCCTGTACAACATTATTATTCTCGAATCAGAAACATACAAATTTACAGTAGCCATACACATCAGTAAATATGAACATATATATATATACACAAATTGTATTTATATTACATGTGCCCAGTACTTTGCAACCTCCAAGGCGCTTGGAGTGGCTTGCAGGAGATCAATCTTCGTGCAGGATGTAGGACACAAAAGGCACTGGAGCATGTTGCTTGTGGTTTGTTCTCGTCCACAATCACAGGACGTATCGTCTGTTATGAAGCTCCATCTCTTCGGGTTGTCTCTGGATCGTCCAACTCCTGATCGTAATCTGTTTAAAGATTTCCACACCAGGCAGCTCTCGTTGTGTCCAGGTGGTAGTTCTTCAGCTTCTGGCGTCTGCAGGTGAGGCGTCGACTTCTTCCATAACTCCAGCCTTGCCTTCTCTGGTGAAATGGTGAGCTTCTCGGATGTTCTCAGGAAGCTCTTTCGCGATCTCAGCCGTTGCTGTGGTGGATTATGTCCGTGCAGTGGATGGGCACTGTCCTGTTTCACTTTCAGTCTCTCCTTGTTGGCAGCCACTGTTCTGCGTATCCATGGTGGCGCTATTCCAGCCAGGCAGTAGAGCTTATCAGTTGGGTGGGTCTTAAGCAACCTGTCATCAGCTTGCAGGTTTCGTTGAGAGCAATGTCTACTTGTCTGGCATGAGATGACCTGTACCAGACTGGAGAAGCATATTCAGCAGTAGAAAAGCACAGTGCCATTGCAGACCAGCGAATAGTTTGTGGATGTGATCCCCACTGTGTTCCCGCTAGTTTGCGAATTAGGTTGTTTCGAGCGGAGATTTTAATTTTGGTGTTCTTGCAGTGAGTTTTGAATGTCAGGGTTCTATCGAGAGTGACTCCCAAGTATTTAGGTGCGTGATGATGCTGGAGTTGGATGCCTGATCATGCAATATGTAGCTCACGATTAGCTTCCCTGTTCCTTAAATGGAAGGCTTGTGCCTTCGAAGGGTTTGGTCTGAGTTGGTTCCGATTGTAGTAGCTTGACAGTGTTCTAAGTGCTGTTGTCAGGTTTCTTTCCACTCTTTCAAAGCATGAGCTCTGGCGGCTGATCCTTTCACACCAGAAACATCATCTTGGTTCTTTTCAGGACCACAGTTGACCATCATATCGATGAATATAGAAGGTATATCATCACCCTGTACAATATGAACAGTTGGGGTCGCAACACATTTTACCTTTTACACTGAAGCGCCAATGAAACTGGTACAGGCATGCGTATTCAAATAGAGAGATATGTAAACTGGCAGAATACGGCACTGTGGTCGGCAACACTATGTAAAACAACGTCTGCCGCAGTTGTTAGATCGGTTACTGCTGCTACAATGGCAGGTTATCAAGATTTAAGTGAGTTTGAACGTGATGTCATAGTCGGCTCACGAGCGATGGGACACAGCATCTCCGAGGTAGCAATGAAGTTAGGATTTTCACCTACGTATTCAAATAGAGAGATATGTAAACTGGCAGAATACGGCACTGTGGTCGGCAACACTATGTAAAACAACGTCTGCCGCAGTTGTTAGATCGGTTACTGCTGCTACAATGGCAGGTTATCAAGATTTAAGTGAGTTTGAACGTGATGTCATAGTCGGCTCACGAGCGATGGGACACAGCATCTCCGAGGTAGCAATGAAGTTAGGATTTTCACCTACGACCATTTCACGAGTGAACCGTGAATATCAGGAATCTGGTAAAACATTAAATCTCTGACGTCGTAGAGGCTGGAAAAAGATCCTGCAAGAACGAGACCAACACAACTGAAGAGAATCATCCAACGTAACAGAAGTACAACCCTTCCACAAATTGCTGCAGATTTCAATGCTGGGCCATCAACAAGTGTCATCGTGCGAACCATTCAACGAAACATCATCGATATGGGCTTTCGGAGCCGAAGGCCCGCTCATGTAGCCTCGATGACTCCACAACACAAAGCTTTACGCCTCGCCTGGGCGCGTCAACACCAACATTGGACTGTTGATGGCTGGAAACAAGTTGCCTGGTCGGACGAGTCGCGTTTCAGATTGTATTGATCGGATGAACGTGTACGGGTGGGGAGACAACCTCATGAATCCACGGAACCTGCATGTCAACAGGGGTCTGTTCAAGCTGGTGGAGGTTCTGGAATGGTGTGGGGTGTGTGCAGCTGTAGTGAGAGGGGACCCCTCATACTAGATACGACATTGACAGGTGACACGCACGTAAGCATCCTGTCTGATCACCTGCATACATTCATGTCCATTGTGCATTCCGACGGACTTGAGCAATTCCAGCAGTGCAGCCCACACGTCCAGAATTGCTACAGAGTGGCTCTAGGAAGACTTGAATTTAAACACTTCCGATAGCCACCGAACTCCCCAGACATGAACATTATTTAGCATATCTGGGATGCCTTCCAACGTGTTGTTCATTAGAGCTGTCCACTCCCTCACACTCTTACGGTTTGATGGACAGCCCTGCAGGACTGATGGTGTCAGTTCCCTCCAGCACTACTTCAGACATTAGTCGAGTCTACGCCAAGTCGTGGTGCGGCACTCCTGTGTGCTCGCTGGGGTCCTAAACGATATTAGGCAGGTGTACCAGTTTCTTTGGCTCTTCAGAGTAGTGAAGTTATTTTGAGTTGCAAACCTCACAAGTATGTTCTGCGAATATTTTGTCATACCCTGGCAACAAATATTATGAAATGGTAGATTGTCTACGAATATAAATTGACGTTGCTAAAAATGAACCTTTACTTTCCTTTAGCTCGTTGCGCATTACTCCTTGTTCTTGTTGTGACACAGTTTTGTTTGAAGGGATGACACTCCTGGTCGTAGAAAATATTTGTGTGTCTTGTGTGGTTTTACATATGTCTTTAAATGAAATGTAATAGGATTCCTATCTTGCACATGTCAATCAATATTTTTTGTAGTATTTTTCTGTGAGCATGCCCAGTCGACACGAGTTATAATTCATGCGTGGTACTCACGGTGCAATTCCGCGAAAAATATTTCATTCTAACGTTATTCCAGCGATAACGTTAGTATTTTAACGGAAAAGATTTTCATTTGCAGCTCATTTTTAATGTACTACCATGTGGTTGTAATTAAAGAACAGCTACTCATAGGGGTGCAGTATGACAGTGAAACTTGGTAGGTATGCTAATGCGTTAACCCAGAACCGAGTTACGCTGGAAAATAGTTAGTTCCAATATAGGTGCCAATCTGGCACTGTACAGCACTTTATCAACGTCTCTGGTGCTGATATTGAACAAACTGTGCAAGCGACAGTTAACAATTGAATGAACATCTTGCCTTCCTCACTCGTTTTACCTTTTCTTCCCAACTATCTTACCTAAACCATTACATAAGGAAATATTTCTATACGTCTATCTCGCATTCGCTGCGCCAGATTTGTACCTGATGGCCAAAATTGAAACTAGCTTTTTTCATTGTAAATCGGTTCTGCATCAACACCGTAGGACATCTATTAAGTTTCGCTGCCATTAGAGCCCACACTGAGCCTCTGTGAGTGGCTGCAGTTTAATTGTAACCACCCAGTATTTCCAAGTATTTTAGTACTACTGGTAATAATAATAGTTAGACAAAGAGATATGGCAATTTTGAAATAGCATTTGAGTGAATATAATTTTTACATACATTTTGGAATAATGCATAAATGAATGTCATGTAGATAGTATCCATTCTATAAACATAGAAAAAATATTAGTGTTCGAGAAGTTTCATTGAATCGTGTTGTTTACTAATTCAGGGTATTCTTCAATTGAGAAAGAGTGTACGATTGACGAATTTCATTACACAAATTCCCTTCGTTAAGAAGACACGGAGTCACCTGCATCTCGCGAATCTTCAAATTACAGACGTAAAGAGTTACATTGTAAATGAGGCTGCACCGTCTTCGGGTATTTTCATTGAAGCTGAGCAGATTTCCACAAGGAGATGTCGAAGGGAAATTGAAGTGAGCTGCGGTGGCGTTCGTGAGTGGCGGTGGGCGGCGGCGCTGGCGGGTGTGCATACTGCATGGGGGCCGACTCCCACGGGCGTGCCGCGGGCAAGCAGGCGACGGCGGCGGCGGCGGCGGCGGCGGCGGACCTGTCCCGGCTGTTTGCCGGCGATCCCCGGCGTTGACACAGCCCGTCCGAAGCCGCCGCCGCCGCACACGCGCCGCTGGCCCGCATCAAAGAGCGGCGCAGTGTGCTGTGCACAGCAGCCGGCTCTTCCTCCTGCGGCCGTGCCACGCTCATCCCGTAACGCTGCGCGTTCGTTACGTCAGTGCCGCCACTCTATTTGACAGAGGTGGTCCGACCCACCCACTAATACTTTGATTTCTCTGGTTGTACCAAGTGATAATCTGCAGAGGTGAAAGAATACATCCGTCTCTTACACGGTTTTTTATCCTTGCACTTTATTCTTGGTCTTCCACTCTAATAAAATCAACGTCTGGCAAACTCTGAGGCGGCGGTGCGACATTTATTATTTTACCTTGAAACCTGCGTGTTTTTTCAGATATGTAGACGGCACTTTTGTTGTTTGGCCTCATGGTAGTGATAATTTAAACCGGTTTTTTGGAACACCTGACTTCAATCCACCCGAATATTCAGTTCACTATGGAGGTGGAAAAGAATGGATGCCTTCCCTTCTTTGATGTGTTGGTCAGAAGGAAGACTGATGGTACGTTGGGACATTCTGTTTGCAGGAAGCCTACTCACACTGCGAGCTGATAGTTGTCATCATCCAGCCCAGCGTGAAGGACTACTTCGTACCTTGGTTCACAGGGCCCACGTTATCTCAGACCCTGAAAGTTTGGCAGCTGAGCTATCACACCTCGAAGTCACCTTTCGTCAGAATGGCTATAGTGAGAGGCAGATCAAACGTGCGTTGTGCTATCAGCCTTCTGTGCAACGAGTGAGTGACGATAGTAACGAAGTGGCACATACGTCTACGGCCTTTTTGCCTTACGCAGGAAGCATTTCCAACAGGATTGGCCTATTTTGCGGAAATATGATGTGAAATGTGTTTTTCGACCACCTTTTAAGATTAAGGCCCTGTTGGCGTTCGTAAAAGATGATCTCGGTTTGCGTAAGGCTGATGTCTATCGTATTCCTTGCAGTTGTGGCATGTCATATATTGGTCAGACAATCAGGACTGTGGAAGACCGGTGTATTGAACATAACCGTCACACACGCTTACAACAGCCGAGCAAATCCACTGTTGCAGAACATTGCCTTGACACCGGTCATCCTATGGAATACAACAACACGGAGATTCTGGCTTGCACGTCCAGCTATTGGGATAGTGTTATTAAGGAAGCTGTTGAAACCAAACTATCAAGCAACCTTATAAAAAGAGATGGTGGATTTTGTTTAAATGCTGCTTGGAATCTGGGTCTGTCTCTCATCAAAAAACAGAGGGACAGAATTAGTGCTACCTCACCTGTTGATTAATAGTCACTATCGATATTAATGATGTTGGTTATCTTTGGTTGTGTGTTGACTCAGCGGTTACTTGTTCTGTTTGTGGTATCTTCCTTGTTTCTCCTCTGTGAACCGAGGTATTAAATTCTCTTGCACATTGCTTCCTCCTTGCAGTTGTGCCTTGAGAATGGCAGGGTGTGCTCCTGTCGAAATATCGGCGGTGGTCGACGACGTCACCCGGGAGCAAACCAGAAAGTTATTTGAACATTCAATTCGCCGGGAAAAGTTAAGGTCTCACAATGCCTGGACTAATTGCAACAATTACTGCCATTAAGATAAAATCTTCTGGACTGTTAGGCGGCGTCATATTTATTTTAGAAGGAAATATGACGCGGCCTAACAATCCAGAAGATTTTATCATTAGTCACATCGGCCACGAAAGCCTTACATAATTCCTACCACACTTTTATACATAGAAATTTAATGATCAGGAAGGATTTGGTCAACTGCCCTCGAACAACGTAAAGAAAAATGAAAGAAATCAATAAAAACTTTTAATTTACTGTAGTCAGAAAATTGATGACTTAAATGCTGACAAACTTTACACAGACTATTCATTATTCCACAAAGTCTGTACTCAATAAACACGTTTGTGGCCACAACAAAGATACGAATATAACTCTGAATGTATGCATACATAAATCTGACAAAGTCTCTCCTGTGCGCAAGCAACCAACAACTATGTGCAGCGAAATGGTAAATTAGCAGAAATCCTCTAGTGCTATTAGCACGATTACGGCAGGTTGCGATCTCTCCTGTCGCGCGGCTTCTGTCGACCGCACCCTGCGTTCGATCACTTTCGACTCCCCTCGACAACTGCTCGCTCGTTCGCTCGCTACTACTCACTATAATAATATCTCAGACTTCGAGTTTGTGTATGCACACAGACGTCCAACTTATAAATTATACGCTGTAAGCCTCATAGGGTGCCACATTACAAATGCAGCATGGTATACATCATACAACAGCTAGTCATCTGTCCCTTGTAATAGAGAAGTTTTATTAATAGTATGACTGGATGTTAAAATGTAGATGACAGAATAATTAACACAGAAGTATAGGATTACGCTATAACTTAAGGACATTATTTGCACTAATCAAGGCCAAGTCATCAGTGCTATTCAATGAAGTTATTTGCACCGCATAGCGTTTTAACTTTGGCAATGAGCAAACTAGTATTATCCACCTTCCACTTTGCAAACGCAATGTTAATAAATACAAAAACAAATTTTATTTTTTAACCCAGAGATGATTTTGAATGACCAAAATGAACTGAATACTAAATTTTCGAGCAATTTTTCAAATATTTTTAGTCCCCCCAGTGCTAACATAAGTAAAATCATATGACTAAAAACATTGTTCGCTGTAGAAACGAGCCATGTTCTCACAAGTAACAGCCCGCATCTCGTGGTCGTGCGATAGCGTTCTCGCTTCCCACGCCCGGGTTCCCGGGTTCGATTCCCGGCGGGGTCAGGGATTTTCTCTGCCTCGTGATGGCTGGGTGTTGTGTGCTGTCCTTAGGTTAGTTAGGTTTAAGTAGTTCTAAGTTCTAGGGGACTGATGACCATAGATGTTAAGTCCCATAGTGCTCAGAGCCATTTGAACCATTTTGAACCACAAGTAACTCTGAAATCAGCAGTCAAGCAGAATAGAGGAAACATTTCACAGAAACTAGACAGTCTCTTTGAAGTCATCAGTGATAAAATTCAGCGATCAGAAAGCTACCTACAGCTGGCACAGAAACCAGACTAGAGTTCACAAGTGTCAAAGAACGTGAATTGGAGGCAACATTAGAATTGGGAGAGATAGAGTTGTAGCCTGACTAAAGGAATCCAATTATAAATTAGGAAACGGAATTCAGACAAAAGAAATAAAATCTTTGAGGTTTGCTGGTGACACTGAAATTCTGTTCAAATGGTTCTAATGGCTCTAAGCACTATGGGACTTAACAGCTGAGGTCATCAGTCCCCTAGACTTAGAACTATGTAAACCTAACTAACCTAAGGACATCACACACATCCATGCCCGGGGCAGGATTCGAACCTACGACCGTAGCAGCCGCGTGGTTCCGGACTGAAGCGCCTAGAACCGCTCTGCCACAGCGGCCGGCTTGAAATTCTGTCAGAGATTGCAAAGCACGTAGAAAATCAGTTGACCAGAATGAATAATTTACTGAAAAGAGGCCATAAGATATACATCGACTATAATTAAACAAGAATAAAGGAGTGTAGTGGACTTAAATCAGGTGATGGAGCGGACATTGGATTAGAAACGACCGAAATGGTCACGCTACTCGACACTTAAGAGAGATAATGCAAAAAAGGCAGTAAAAATATGTGTACTGCTATCTCTTTTTAATTTCTAATGTTACTTATTTTAAAGTAAGAAGCACTCCAAGTTACAAATTTCACTGCTAAAATGAACGTTATACCTTTCTTACAAAATTCGAGACAAATACCATATTAGCAAAATTGTGCCAGAGTATTTTTTTCTTATTCTTAATGATCCTTGGACATTTTAATAGAACAACAGGAAACAGAATCCTACCCTGTATAACAAAGGGTAAGAAAAAAAATGTTTCACTTAAGACCTCGCAGCCCAGAAGTCTTAACTGAAGTAAACACCAGCTAGAAAATTCTACATTGTATAAAAAATAATAGATTACAATTAAATTATAGCTAGCCAAACCGGATTTTGAAAGTAAACGAGACAGAAAAAGATCAAGAAAAAAACTCGGCATCTGTGCTGGACGTGGCAACTCCTTCTTCTAAGTGTTCCTGTCGAAGTGCTCTACCCTAAACTGATTCTGAATAGACTGTTGCGATGGATTCGCTAGACAACCTTACTGCAGCATCTGCTGAGGGCGCCAAGGTAGTGCTTGCAGCTGAGTGATGGATAGGCTTGGACTTTGTTCCCACTTATTACCTACCCCAAATGGATAATATACCGAACACCTGAGTGTGGTTAGCCAAACTGTGAGTAGTACCTCAGTCACAGATAAAATGAATAAAAACTTTTGAAAAAGAAAAAATACCTTCAGGTCGGAGGATAATTCTTTCCACATTCCTTCGATAGTGCTTCAACAATGTTTGACTAAAATTGCATGAAGAACTTTAGAGACAGTATTAAAAATCTCCAGAAAGTGCAACACCTCTGCTTAACTTATCACATAAAAGACTAGTTTAACCAATTCTACTATATTTTCCAGTTTTTAGCATCTTTACCGTGTGGGCCAGAAGAAAGAGTCTAAGCAACTAACAGACGCTGTATTAGGGTTACAATATGCCAGAATAGTCCACTCAAAACTGTACTACAAGTCTTTAATTTGTATTGATGGAAGAAAAGTGACTCTGATGTCATGATATTCTGTTGGATAAATTTAGAGAATTGGTATTCTAAGTCTAGTGAATACCAGTTCTACCGCCTCACACAGGATACATATCCTTTGCAGTCTCTGACAGAATTTCAGTGTCACCAGCAAATCTCAAAGACTTTTTTCCTTCTTCCTGAATTCCTTTTCCTATTTTCTAATTGGATTCCTTTAGTCAGGCTACAACTCCGTCTCTCCTCTGTGTGAGGAGGATTACAGGCAGTCGTTTTTTCCTTGATCCATTCACCAATTAAACAGGTAAGTATGTCACTAGGACTTTGAATAGTTACTAGAGATAAAAAATGGAGTCAGTTCGAGTCTATTGTTGAGGGTTCCATGCAGTGGAACTCAGGCGCCACTGTTAAGTCAGTGCCATACTAGCTTCCTCCCTTTCCAGTGCAGTTCCGCGAGTATGACATCTGAGAACGGTGGCGCTGCACTCACTTCATGCTCATTCCCTCTTACTGATGGTCCTAACGAGGAACCTGCTTGCAAAATATGTCTCAGAAATGGAAAACGTTTGCTCGTGTTCTCACTCCTAAAAGCCTTCATCACGTCTGTACATGCTTACGAAAACACCATTAGTCATAAAAGCAGTCTTGTGTTCGGAAAGAGAGCTTCATATAGGCACAGACGGGAAAACCGGAATAATTACATAAACAGAATTCTAAAAACTGTCCTACAGAAAAGAAAAATGACTGGTATATGTGGTGTCCTACAGTTGCTGGTCTGAAGATGTCCTAACACCACAATGGCGGATGAGGGACAGCATCCCACCAGAGATGGTTGGTCTGCTTCAACTTCTCTTTGGACACTTGTACAAAGAAGACATGACGTTGCTCTCGGAACTTTCTGCAGATACCTTGCCCCCATCTTGTTCAAACCAGTCTGTAGACACTCCTATGTCCCAGCACAAAGGATGTCTTGTGAATTAATGGAGCATTCTGATTGGCTTTTACTGAATTTACCTGTTAAACCCGTGCAGCTGCCGGTGTGGAAGCACTGTCCGCCATTTTTTTCTGCAGACAAGACATTCAGTGGCAAAACTGTTTTGTACAGATCACCATATTGCACTGACAGTTAAACCCTCCAAAAGTGGTTTACAGGTTGTCAAATATGGAAAGACGCATCCTCAATTACACGGCTCTGCTATTGTTGAGCAAAGCTTGAATTTTTCGGTGTGAAAGCCACCAAACTAATGCTGCTGGTGTGTGAGCACTGTCCGCAATTTTCTGCAGATGAGACTTTCCATGGCAAAACTATTTGCACAGACTGGCATGTTGCTCTGACAGTTAAACCTTATAAAAGTGGTCTTCAGATCATGAAATACAGAAAGATACTTCCTCAATTGCATTGCTCTGCTACTATCGAGGAAAGCTTGAATATTTGAGCGTGAAGCTGATCTCCAGCCCAGCTATATCACCACATACCATATCGATGTAGTAAACACACAAATCGTATCCTGCGCCATACAAAATCACCACTTCTGCATCCTGCAAACAACTGTTGACCACCAGGGACTCGTACATATACCACAAATACGAGGTTGAGTCAAATGAAAACCTTAACTATTTTTTTAAATATTATTTATTGTGCAGAAGTAGTGCAAAGCTGTATCAATTTTCAACGTAATCTCCTCCATGCTCAAGGTAAGTCCTCCAGAGCTTACGAAGTTCATAAATTCCTTTAGAAAAAAATTCTTTTGCTAGTCTGCGCAACCATCGCGTGGCGTACCTCTTCATCAGAACGAAACTTCTTTCCTCCCATTGCGCCTTTGAGTGGTTCAAACATATGGAAATCACTTGGGGCAAAGTCTGGTGAGTATGGTGGATGAGGAAGACACTCAAAATGCAGGTCTGTGATTGTTGCAACTGTTGTACGGGCAGTGTGAGGCCTCGTATTGCCATGTTGCAAAAGGACACCTGCTGACAGAAATCCACGTCGCTTTGATTTGATTGCAGGTCGCAGATGATTCTTTAGGAGATCTGTGCGTGATGCAATGGTGACAGTAGTCTCTCTAGGCATGTAATGCTCCAAGATGAAGCCTATTTCGTCCCAAAAGAGAGTCAGCATAACCTTCCCAGCTGATGGTTTTGTTCGAAACTTCTTTGGTTTTGTTGATGAGGAATAGCGCCATTCCTTGCTCACTCTCTTCGTTTCCGGTTGGTAGAAGTGAACCCAGGTTTCGTCCCCAGTAACGATTCTTGCAAGGAAGCCATCACATTCTCGTTCAAGACACCGAAGAAGTTATTCACAAGTGTCAACACGTCGTTTTCTCATTTCAGGAGTCAGCTGCCGTGGCACCCATCTTGCAGACACTTTGTGAAACTGGAGCACATCATGCACAATGTAGTGTGCTAACCCATGACTAATCTGTAAACATGTTGTAATGTCATTCAGTGTCACTTGGCGGTTTTCCTTCACTATGGCTTCAACTGCTGCAATGTTCTGTGGAGACACAACTCGTTGTGCCTGACCTGGACGAGGAGCATCTTCCACTGAAGTCACACCTTTTGCGAACTTCCTACTCCATTCGTAGACTTGCTGCTGTGACAAACATGCATCACCGTACTGAACATTCATTCGTCGATGAATTTGAATAGGTTTCACACCTTCACTACGCAAAAACCGAATAACAGAACGCTGTTCCTCCCTGGTGCAAATCGCACGTGGGGCGGCCATCTTTATACTGATACTGCGACGATATGTGTGCATCTGCACTAAGCTGCCACCTACAGGTCATTCTGCACGCTGTTTGTAGCACGCTTACCAACTTACAGGATAACGGCGCGAAATTTTGATTTGTTATTACAAATTTAAGGTTTTCACTTGACTCACCCTCGTATATGTTTGAGCACTGTACTTACCATTAAATATTACGATTTCAGCATCAATCGGACGACATCCAACAATGAGCGAAGAATTGGTATTACCTCCTCGTGACCACTGTCGCTCTGGAAAGAGAAATCTCTACCATTCTTGTGACTGGACATAATTTTCCAAGTAAAAAAAAAAAATCTTTCTTGCTGCTATCGCAGTATTCCACGTCAAATCCATACCTTCCCTTACAACAGGACATATCCAGTTTCTTTGCACACGCATACTTTATAAGCCTCGCGATCACAAAATTTCATATCCATTACTATACATCGGTGAGAGGTGCTAACCTCTTCGACATGTGCGCATCTGAAGAAATCTTGTGCTCTTGGATGGGTGCAGAACAGCAGTTAAAGACACAGCACGCTCCACTCTTTCACAAGACATGGAATATAGTGGTCTACTTCTCGTCCGCTGCAGATTAAATCGGTGACAGTGCTGCGGGGCGGGTTGCTCAAAGACAGTGTGAGGCGGTCTTTCAGTCTCTAACTTTATCCTAAGAATGGGAGAACGCCTTGTGACTCCGCATCTGCATAGAGAAAGATCGTAAATTATGCACTATGCTCGAAGTGCCAGAAATATGTAGATCGCTGTCTGGTATACTTTGATGTATACATTTGAGAATTTACAATGAATGGACATACTGCATAGTCATCTATCTACATTCGCGGTAGTACTCACAAAGTGGAGGAGGGGTGGTTCAGCGATGATACTGAAACTAGGACGCATGCTGCCACGTCATTCGTTGGTGTTGAAATTACGGTGAAATTGCTAAAATTGTTCGCACTATCATTTGTGATACATGTGATTACGGTATATCGATGGTGTCTTTTCCGTCCCACCCGTTCACCAGCATGCTATTGATTAGCATGTAATGAGTGACAGATTGTTTGTTTGAGATGGATAAAGAGTCATGGTCGAGGGGCAACACCTTCCAGGGATGGCTAGCACCGAACAGTGATCGCGTGCATGACTGCAATATAAGGAATCAATCGAAATGGAACACTGAGAAATCAGATATTCCGTCACTGTGAAAGATGAGTTTAAATGTAGAGGCCGTCAATCACCTTCAGACAGCATTTGGAAACGTTCCACAACACCACAAAATTCTTCCAGTTTCCATATGCGGAGACTATCTTTTATTTAAAATATCCAGTTTGTGTGTGTTGTGGTAGCAGCAGCAACAACGTGATTTACACTGTGCGACGTTTAGTTTTCTGTGAGAAGCAATGGATCAGCATGCGTTAATATCAGTTTAGAGCCTGAACAGACTTCGAATTCGTGACAGAACAAACAAAATGTATGGAAGTGCACGAATGTGTTACAACATAAAAAAAAGCAATATAGCAAACAACAAAATAGGGACCCTCTCTTGCGAATGATAGTCTGTGGGATGTGGTCCTCCTACAGTATAGGCGATGAAACTTTACACTGGTCTGTGCAAGCGACTTTGATCACTGGTCACCTGCTCCAATGAATCAGTACCTGCATATTTAATAGAATTGCCACGTATGTTCGATATCAGCAAGTAGACAGTATCTGTTTTCGATCAATATATCGAGTTCTCTATCAGATGAACTAAGCACCTTTTTTTATAGTTTGTAGTTTTTTATTCTCTGTTGGGTGGTATATGGTAGAGAGAATGTTGGGGTGATAGACGTGAATGGACCCTGAGAGATGCACATTTGCTTCGGACTGCAGTACCTGTATGTAGGACAGCTCCAGACCAGCACCTATGGGACACGAAAATTCCATCCATTTTTCTCTTCTGTAGGATTGTGCTTCCAATTCTGTTTCTGTAATTTTTTTTATTTTCCCGTCTGTGCTCAGATGGAGCTCTCTTTCCCAACATCAAGAATGCTTTTATGATTAACGGTGTTTTGACAAGCATGCACAGACATGGTGAAGGCTTTTAGCAGTGAGAACACGAGCAAACGTTTACCATTTCTAAGACATATGTTGCAAGCAGGACATTGCGAGAAGAGTAACACATGATGGATGGGGTGTCTCTTTAGGACCATCAGGAAGAATGCATCCGGTGTTATTCTGGGATATTTTCGTAAACAGGTCCTCTTAGGACAAGAATTTCTATGAAGACAAGCTGAGACATCACGAAAGCTCCAATAACAAAAGCGACCATTAACTATTTCTGCAGCACTTCACGATTTCTGGGAAGGGTTGATATTTAATGGATGGGCTATCCTGTGAGGATTGCTAGGAAGAATGCATCCTGTGTTATTCCGGGATATTTTCATAAACAGTTTCTGAAAGCATTGCAGAAGATTTCTATAGAATGTGCAGAGGGAGAGTTGGCTGTTTTATTTACATAGACATGAGATGTCAGTATAACACTGACAATCTCTTAGCTGCACCAGCAAGAATGTGTCGCTAGGCAAATATGTCGCTCGGCAATTAGACCAGTGCTGGACCCACATGTACAAAGGCAATGCATCAGCACACCAGCCACAGTGGCTAGGTATTTTAACATGTGTTTCGACAGGAATTTCTCAGGTATCAAGTATGAAAGGGACACCACCACCTCATGCTTCCATTTGAGGATTCGAGTCACATGCAGTCTATCAGTTGTGGGACCCGAAAGGACACCTGCACTTGGCTCAGCAGCTGATGGCTGCTTCGTCGCTTTGCAGGGGCCGCCGGTTCATCCGACTCCTGGTAGTATGGCTGTGGCGTTCTATTCAGTCCAGTGGACAGCGCATGCTTTGCGATCGAAAGATTTTTAACTGTATACTTATGTGTGATAGATGTTTAATGATGGTATTCCTTGCACAATTGGAATAAAAAGAAAGGCGATCGATTTAATTAGTTCTTACAAGACCTCCATCTTCCCAAAAAGCAGAGAATGATGAGCAAGAGAAATCCAGCCGTCGCAAACTGAATTTTTTATAAATAAACAATATACCGTTGAATTTCCTGTCATGAGATTCTTCCTCTCCACCACAGAGCCGCCAATTTCCAGTTAGAGGATGGGAGGGGGAGAAGAAGGGGGATGGAGGGGAGGGTTTAGCAGCGGAGAGCGGTTAATTGCTGGCCGCTGTGGTCGAGCGGTTCTAGGCGATCCAGTCCGGAACTGCGCTGCTGCTACAGTCGCAGGATCGAATCCTGCCTTGGACATGGATGTGTATGATGTCCTTAGGTTAGTTAGGTTTAAGCAGTTCTAAGTCTAGGGGACTGATGACATCAGATCTTAAGTCCCATAGTGCTTAGAGCCATGTGACCCTTATATTGTATGCCCTAGAGCATATTCTGAGCTCAAACATGAAGACGTGTCTCGGACAGAATGACTTCCTCCATTAAACCAGATTACCTCCTCCCCATAGCCGAGGTCGCTAATCCATGCCTGTACGGTAGCACGTGACTCTGAGGTAAGCTGGTTCGAATTCTAGTCGACGGTAATTTTCTCTGAAAGGATTTGTCCAGCAAAGGGAGGGGAGATGGTGGGGCAAAGTTCCTGCGTCATGCAGTGAGGGCTTGCGACATTGTTGGTGTCGATCAGTCCGTCGGATGAGGACGTTAAGCTTGGCGATCAACTTGGTGCTATTCGAGAGAAGTAGAGTATGTACCGGAACCAGGTTTCACCCTGTTCCTTCTCTCATCATTATCACGCAACATGAACCTGATACTCACCTACACTCGAAAAAGGCACATATTGCAAAACATCCGCATACCCGCACAGAGAGAGACTATTGCGCTCGGACGAAGAATACCTTCCCGACTGGTGGCTGAATCCATCTCGTGTGATATCCCAGCCAACAATACCAAACGACATTGATGTTTATGCCAAACACCACGTATTCCGAAAGCGTCGATCATTCGAAGCCAACTAGCATGTATTCTCGTGCGAAATACTCAAAGCCATGGATGAAGGCAAACAGGTATATGCAGTATTTCTTGGTTTCCGTAAAGCATGTAACTCAGTACCACACTTTGGCCTGTTGTCAAAACTAGTATGGCGTATAAAGTGAAACTGTGACTGGATAGGGGATTCCTTGGTAGGGAGGACGCAGCATGTTATGTTGGATGGAAGACAATCGGTATTAAAATTACTTCGATAAAACAGGCTAGGTAGCATCTAAGAGGTGCACACTTCGTTTTGTGACCGGTTTCGTCTTGTCTAAGCCCCTCATCATAGCATTTTTTAAAGTATTTTAGCGTTATTGTTCATATCGTATATTCGTGACCTTTCAGACAAATTTTTGCAGATGACACAGTTATCTACAGTGAACTAGTGTATAGAAAAATCTGCACAAACAGTAATCTTGATAAGATTAAAAATTCGTGCAAACATACGCAGCTTGCTTTAATTGTTAAGAAATGTAACGAAAAAATGCGTATCTTATGTCTAAAATATAAATGAGTCACAATTACAATTGGTTAACTCATATAAAAACGTGAGTGTAATAAGTTGTAGGGATACGAAAAGAAAAGAGGACACAGGCTCTGTCGTAGGTGAAACAGATAGCAGATATCGTTTCAGTAGAAATACAGTCTTCAAAGGAGACTGCCTACAAATGACTCGTGCGAATCATCCTACAATATTGCACAAGTGTGTTACGCCTGTACAAAATAGGACATGGGGAATATGGAAAGTATATAGGGTGGGACAGCACGAATGGTCAAAGTTTTTTTTGCCACATGGGAGAGAGTCACGGAGATGCTGGAAGAACAGAACAGGCAAATGCTTTAAGGCAGGCGTAAAGTATCCTGAGAAAGCCTATTTACAAAGTTTCAAGAATATATTTTACATGATGAATTTAATAATATATTACAACCTGTTACATACCGCTCCCGTAGTGATCGTGAGGACAAGTTTACCTTTATTACAGCTCGCAGAGGCGTTTAAACTTAGAGCAGTAAAGTGGGAAACAATTACACTGCTGCTAAAACATCGTGCATTTTACTACTAGAAATTCTATTGAAAGTAAGTGATAGGTTATAAGTAAAGCGTTGGTTAATTATAAATATTAATGTCCAATTGTATGTTACATACAAAATAAGTATAAAAGTGCTGTGTTATATTCTACAACGACAATTTTACTGCTCAAAAGGTTATTAGGAGAGAATTCATAAGTTATGTTATGCAATAGTTACAATTATTGTAAATCAAGAGGTATTTTACACTAAGTATATTAAGTTTTAAAAAATATATCTAACCAAAACTTAGCTGCGTGTTGAGCTTCAGCAATGGTTACAAAAGGTCGTCATCAATCTTCGTCTTGTCGAATTACAAAATTTGCGTACTTTTGTTCCCTGAAGTTGTTTTACGTTCTGCTGCTGCTTCTCAGGTGAAGTTCTTCAAGTAAACCACCCGGTATGTCAGCGTCAAAATCAAATTCAGCACCATCCACATTGTGCTAATTTCAGTAGCAGAGGACGAGATATGCACTAAAGAGGGCCAATGTGTAATAAACTACCACTCTTGTAACTGTAACTATTTGATGTTTCACCTTAGCAGCCCCAATAATATAAAGTCTACTATTAGAAAACAGGCACACCGTTACTAAACTTTGGCAATACTTACGACAAGAGCGCCAGTGTGTCAGTAAACTATTGGAATTAGGTCATAAATAATGCAGCAATTGTAAGAATGCAGAGTCTCTCGGCGGTAACATTGAATAAACAGTTGCCGAATTTCCAGCCACGTCAAGTGATTAAAGCTACGCGAGTTTTCGGCCAGGCTCTCCCTGGCCATCGCAAAGTGATACGACTGCCAGCGGGCTGCTTGTACACCCCTTACGTACACTACCTGCCGGCTGTTACGTCACTGTGCTTGCAGCATCGCCACATATGGGGTACACAATGACAGCGAACGCCGAATCAACGTGTGCCCACATATAGCGACGCCGCAAGCACCAGTGACGTCACAACCGGCAGCAGTGTATTTAAGGGGCGTACCAGCAGACCAATGGCAGTCATACGACTTAACAATGGGCATGGAAAGCTTGGCCGGACGCTCGTGTATTTTGCATCACTTGATGCAGCTGAAAACTCGCGAACTTTTTATTCAACTGAGTCATTGTTAGCAACAATATTTACCATCGGGTGCGTCGCTCATACTTCCAGAGTGGCGGGAACCTTGCAGTCGTAAATTTACCTGAGTTTAGTAATCCAGGGCTAAACAATCTTCCCTCCTGAGTTGCAAGTGTGAATGGAATGGGAAGAAGCCCTAGCAACTGGTTCGTTGGGCATGTGAAGTAGTCTCTACTGTGCACTAAACAGTGGTTTGCTTAGTATGGACGTAGATGCTGATTCTGATGATGCACGAATTAATTCGCAAATGGAGGTGAGGTTTCTTGGTTCTTCTTATTTCTGAGAAAGAAAAAAAAAGAACTGGTATTCAACCTTAGCAAGTGTTTCGAACACAATGTGCATCAAAGGAATCAGTCCGTACGAGATTCCACAACTGGTGACTTCTCATTATGGTGCGAAGCTATCTGAGAGCAGTGATAATGCCCTGTTAATAAAGACGGAGATGAAACTTCCTGGCAGATTAAAACTGTGTGCCCGACCGAGACTCAAACTCGGGACCTTTGCCTTTCGCGGGCAAGTGCTCTAGAGCACTTGCCCGCGAAAGGCAAAGGTCCCGAGTTCGAGTCTCGGTCGGGCACACAGTTTTAATCTGCCAGGAAGTTTCATATCAGCGCACACTCCGCTGCAGAGTGAAAATCTCATTCTGGAAAGACGGAGATGTTTCGAACTACTCGTTCCCAAATTTCTACCTAGAATGCAGATTGCGGCTCCATATTTAAAGTAATTTCCAGGGAGAGCACGTTCGCCATTTAGCAGGAGTCGGTGCGCGTCAGCTGATGAGAATGTTTACTGCGGTGCGCGAGCGCGGCGATAAACAAGGCGCGAGGTGGCGGCGCTGAGCTGCGCTGGACTGCGCTCGCAGCTGAGCCCGCCCACCGCTCCCCGGTGGCCAGTTGCCGGCATAATTGAGTGCGACCGGCCACCAGCGACCGGCGACAAGCGTTTTATTGGCCCTAATAAATGTTCGCTCGAGTCCGCGAAATGCGGTTCGCACAGTTTGCTGCTGCGGTCGCTGATAATTCGGCCTCGCCGATAATTTGTCCGCTCACACGTCGCGAAGCACTGCTAGCGTAGTACTCTAAACGAAACAGCTCCGGAAGAACAACGTACTACATTTGTTTTCAAGATACGTCCCAGTCTGGCGAGACAGAGTTGTGCTAAAACATGACTCTGGTAGATGTAGGGAAGCGCAGTTTAACCTGTCCGGTATCCGCCTGGAGGGCCAGCAGCACTCATCACTACTACAGAAATGGGTAGTCTTCTTCCTGAAAAGTGGCAACTGTTCGTGAACACTCATCTAATACATATGGCAAAGGAAAGAAGCAGAGCGTACTGCGGGGTGTTTCAAAATGAATACGAGTGAGAGTCTTTCATGCGTAGCCCCAAGAAATCAGTTCGGAAGGCTAGTCGTGAACTAACAATTCCAGCGACGTTTGTGTAGTTATTTTTAAGGGGACGTTTACAACTACGTCATTCTCGTCTGATGTTACAAGCTCTGAAGCGTTCAGACTATTGTTCACGTACCAACTTCGCAAACGAAATGTTGCTACATCGCGATTGAGAATTCCTAGATCGTGTCCTCTTCAGTGATGAATCGAAATTTTATCTAAGTGGAAAAGAGAACACACATAACGTGCTCATTTGAGGGTCAGATAATCCCCACGAGATGTTACAGTTGCAACGAGACTCCCCCAAAATGAATGTTGTTTGTGCCATATCCCAGCGGCAAGTTTATGAGCCTCTATTCTTCGGTGAAGTAACCGTAACTGGTGTTGCTTACCTTGAAGCGCTAGAACTATGGTACTTTGCTCTATTGGAAGAAGCTGAACAACAGAACTTGTCTGGCTTGCAAAATTCAGTAGCGACTGGTTAAACGACGTTGTACCCGTCCACTGGATTGGCCGTAAGGGACCAGATGACAAAGCTTGTTTTGCATGACCTCGATCTTCACACACGATCTGACGCCATGCGAATTTTAACCTTTGGTGATTCATAAAGGACATTTTGTAAGTGCCTCCATTACCAGCTGATTTGTCTGACTTTAGCTATAGAATTTTTGCAGCAATTACTCGAGTCACACTGATGAAAGCTCAGTAAGAACTCGCGTATCGACTCCAAGTCCGAAGAACGGTTCTCACGTTGAACACTTGTAAGAAAAACTGTTTAAGTTGATCTTTCATTTTATGCCGGCCGGTGTGGCCGTGCGGTTCTAGGCGCTTCAGTCTGGAACAGCGTGAGCGCTACGGTCGCAGGTTCGAATCCTGCCTCGGGCATGGATGTGTGTGATGTCCTTAGGTTAGTTAGGTTTAAGTAGTTCTAAGTTCTAGTGGACTGATGAGCACAGATGTTAAGTCCCATAGTGCTCAGAGCCATTTGATTTTTCATTTTATGTATTGTTTATAACTGTAAGTTGAATGTAATAAACGGTACAAAGTCTTAAAACCCGTATATTCTTTTTGAAACACCCTGTATTTCCTGTAGTCACGTCGGCCGCTGTGGTCGAGCGGTTCTAGGCGCTTCAGTCCGTAACCGCGCTGCTGCTATGGTCGCAGGTTCGAATCCTGCCTCGGGCATGGATGTGTGTGATGTCCTTAGGTTAGTTAGGTTTAAGTAGTTCTAAGTCTAGGGGACTGATGACCTCAGATGTTAAGTCCCATAGTGCTTAGAGCCATTTGAACCATTTGAACCTGTGGTCATGTACATTATTAGGGGAAAATTATTGGTGGAAAAGTTGTCGTGTCATACATTCGGATAAAAGTAAAAGAATTACAGAGCATATTCGTACAGTATAATTTATCACAGTATGTCCTATCTACATGTACACATGTACATGTATGATAGGAGATCAAATTAAACACCTAGAAGAAGGTCGGATACTACTTATACTATTATCAGTATTGTAGGTTCTGACAATGTCCAGCACATATAATAACGTTGCGAGTGTTAAACTACCACTGTGGTAAATTAGCGTCGTATAGAAGTAATCTATTTCAAGTTGACGGATACCAAAAACATTAAATTTGTATGTTTTCTTTAAGAAGCAAATGCAGAGGTATCACGATATAAATAGGATGAAAGTAAAATGAAGGTAGCTCTAGAAAGAGTCAGTCTTCTTCAAATGAGAATCCGGGAAATGGTAAATGAGGGTTCCAATAACTACCCTAAAGATGGAAGATGTGACAGGGATATCCAACAACAGATGAGGCAGGGAAGAGCGGCTATCCAAATACTAAAGTCTGTACTTTGGTCCTCAGAAATGAGTTTAAAGATAAAAGTGCATTTATACAAATTCATCGTGGAACCAATAACAAGCTATGAGAGTCAGTCCTGGGAACTCACACAAAGAAATAAAAAGACACTCAGTGACTTAGATTTGGACCACTTGAGAAGAATGTGTAGAGTTTCCCGACTTGATCACGTAAGAAATGAGAAAATAAGAGAAAGGATACAGACTCATTTTGGTATTATTCTTAGAACAGAAAAAAAATGCAACTAGGAGGCTTTGCGCACGTCGAAAGAATGCATGAAAACAGATGGCCCAAGATAGTACTTTCTTGTCAACCTCCTGGAAGGAGAAGAATGGGAAGACCAGGGAAAGTGCTGTTGGAGATGCGATAGAGGGAAGAGGAATAAAAGATGATGAGGAAGTATGGCGAGATGAAGGTGTTTGACGACAGAGATTCGGAAAGTTAAGTGAGTTTGAACGTGGTGTTTTAGTCGGCGCACGAGCGGTGGGACACAGCATCTCCGAGGTAGAGATGGAGTGTGGTTTTTCCCGTACGACCATCAATATCAGGAATCCGGTAAAACACCAAAGCTCCGCTGCGGCCGGAAAAAGAAGCCTGCAAGAACTGTCGCCTGATAAAGTAAGAGCCTACGGAATATCAGACCAGCTGTGTGGCTGGATTGAAGAGATTTTAGCAAATACAACACAGCATGTTGTTCTCAATGGAGAGACGTCTACAGACGTTAAAGTAACCTAAGGCGTGCCACAGGGAAGTGTTATGGGACCAATCCTTTTCACAATATATATAAATGACCTAGTAGATAGTGTCGGAAGTTCCATGCGGCTTTTCGCGGATGATGCTGTAGAATACAGAGAAGTTGCTGCATTAGAAAATTGTAGCGAAATGCAGGAAGATCTGCAACGGATAGGCACTTGGTGCAGGGAGTGGCAACTGACCCTTAACATAGACAAGTGTAATGTATTACGAATACATAGAAAGAAGGATCCTTTACTGTTATGATTATATGATAGCGGAACAAAGACTGGTGGCAGTTACTTCTGTAAAATATCTGGGAGTATGCGGGCGGAACGATTTGAAGTGGAATGATCTTATAAAATTAGCTGTTGGTAAGGCGGGTGCCAGGTTGAGATTCATTGGGAGAGTCCTTAGAAAATGTAGTCCATCAACAAAGGAGGTAGCTTACAAAATACTCGTTCGACCTATACTTGAGTATTGGTCATCAGTGTGGGATCCGTACCAGATCGGGTTGACGGAGGAGATAGAGAATATCCAAAGAAGAGCGGCGCGTTTCGTCACAGGGTTATTTGGTACGCGTGATAGCGTTACGGAGATGTTTAGCAAACTTAAGTGGCAGACTCTGCAAGACAGGCGTTCTGCATCGCGTTGTAGCTTGCTGTCCAGGTTTCGAGAGGGTGCGTTTCTGGATGAGGTATCGAATATATTGCTTCCCCCTACTTATACCTCCCGAGGAGATCACGAATGTAAAATTAGAGAGATTCGAGCGCGCACGGAGGCTTTTCAGCAGTCGTTCTTCCCGCGAACCATACGCGACTGGAACAGAAAAGGGAGGTAATGACAGTGGCACGTAAAGTGCCCTCCGCCACACACCGTTGGGTGGCTTGCGGAGTATAAATGTAAAAATGTAAATGTAAATTGATGCAGATTTCAATGCTGGGCCATCAACAAGTGCCAGCGTGCAAACTATTCAACGAAACGTCATCGATATGGGCTTTCGGAGCCGAAGGCCCACTCGTGTACCATTGATGACTGCGTGACACAAAGCTTTACACCTCGTCTGTGCCCGTCAATACCGACAATGGACTGCTGATGACTGGAAAAATTTTGCCTGGTCGGACGAGTCTGGATTCATGGTGTCATTTCCCTCCAGCATCACTTCAGACATTAGTCGAGTGCAGGCAATGTCGCGTTGAATTCCTTCTGCATGCTCGCGGGGGCCCTACGCATTATTAGGCAGGTGTACCAGTTTCTTTGGCTCTTCAGTGTACTAACGGACATTACAACCTAACCACGTCCGACACGCGAATAGCACAAGTACCAGCTTGGTTTCACCCCTGAAATTGAAAATAGCAACCGTACACTAAGGTACTACTAATGGACATCAAACAACAGAACAAAACACTAAAAGGAATAAGGATACTTGCTACTTGCCGAACAGCTATCATACGGTATAACAACAGCGGGCATGGTGCACTTTACAGGATATTAAAACAAAAAAATTAAATACAAGCTGCTACCGTTGAACATGCCACACAAATATGCATTAAAAACATCTGAAGCTATATAAATCATGATAGATGATCGCTCAGTACGCTTAACCTGATGTTTAAATTCTTTGCAGAGCTACACAATGACTCACAATGCGTAGGTCCAACAAGCACAGCAGAAAGAAATGTCACAACTTAAGCGCCCATACACTATGGCCAGATGGCACAAGGCGCACGCAACCGAAGAAACTGGAAAGCAAGAAGCTTTGAGAAACAGGCAGCAGAAACTTCCACATAAAGCCAAAGCCGACGCTTACGATTAACATTTGCACCGCTTTAAAAAAAATAAGATAATTCTGTGCTGCGGCTAGCGCCGCAATGGTGTAAGATGCTAGGCAGGTCAAATTCAGATCACTGACAGACAGCAACGAACGCGAGGCCAGGCCAGCACTTCGTCCATACCTAGCTGTGCACCGCCAGGGAAAACACGCCGCGACCAGCGAGGCTCACCAACAGCACCGATCGCCTCCAGTCATTCAGTTCAACTTCCTCCCTAGTCCGCCGTCCGCCTCGGAAGCTGTACGGTCAGCGCGGCGGATTGCTAACTAAAGGATCGGGTTCGATTCCGGATAAGGTCTGAGATTTTCTTCGCCCAGGGTCGCTTGTTGTACTGTCCTTGTGTTATTATCGTTAGAAATGACATCCACTCTTGAGATCACCGTACGGGCACGTCCTGAGGTTGGGTATTGTACTGATCTTATGTTATTATCGTTAGGAATGACATCCGCTGTTGAGATCACCGTACGAGCACGTCCTGAAGGCGAATAAAAAAAAATTAAAATAAAAGAAAGCTGCCTCCCTAAGCCAGTCAGCACACAGCCTTAAATCGAAGGGCAACCGTCCGCCAGCCCGACACCACACGAGACAGCGTGGTCTCATTCCTAGGAAACGGCCAAAGACAGGGTCGCAGCCATAGATACGTGCATTTGATGTGTGCGACAGAAAACCGTCGCGGGGACGGCTCATTATGATGGTTGAAGTAGTTGTATGCCTTCAGCGTCGATCTTTTTACAGGTGCACGGATTTCTACTGGCTTTTGCCTTCCGTCATATGCGAGTTCTTCTTTGAGCATAGAATCCGACAGTTTCTGCTTCCTCAGCTGTTTCCGAATTTCGTTATTAAACTACGGTGGATCTTCTCCGTCCTTCAACCACTCACTCATCACATATTTCCTCAGAGCACGATTCGCAAAAAGTTTAATTGTGCACTTAATTCCTCTACGTTCATCATATTGGAACTAAATTATGTCCTTGCATTGTCTAAATGACATGATAACAACTGATTACCTGCTCTTTATAGCACAAATACGCTCCTGACCTCGGTGAATTTATTAATTTTAGTAACCATCCTCGTTATGATGACATTATGATCTCTAAACCCTGCTTCTCTGCTGACACTGTCGACAAGGCTACACCTGTTTGTAGCTACACGGCCTAAGATATTTCGAACCAGTTGCTCAGGACAGTTTTTGGAAAACGTGTTGAAAACAGGTTCACAACACTGTCTATCTGCACCACCTGTAATCGGTCCATAATCTGTACTCGGTAGGTTCAAGTCATCTCCAACTAAAATGGTATGATCTGGATATTTCCACGCTGTTGAGCGTAGACTTTCTGCTAATGATTCTAAAAAACCGTCACGGTGGGACCAGGTGACCGGTAAAAGCATCCCGTAACTAACTTAAGTTCTCCTAGGCCTGTTAGTCCCATCCAGATAACTTCACAGTTAGACTCGATTTAGACGTTGATATACGCGATTTCTTTGCCGACACTTCTCCTCCTCCCATGGTGTCTAAATTGTCTTTTTCTACGCAGTTCACTTGCAGTCCTCTGCTCCTGCGTTGGAACGTTTAAGTTTTGAGCGTGTAGTGCGAGAGGACTCACTGTCCTCCCCTTGTTTCCGCTTACAATAATTTGACGGAAGAAACCGTTTTAATATATAAACACTTCATTCCGTATTACTTTACAGGTGCTACTCAGCAAAATCTAACAAGTGCACAGGGTGCCCGCGAGTTGCGGCCCTTGGTTGAACGAGACACGTCTGCAGAGTCTCCGGGACATCAGCTGGCCACTTACAGCAGCCGGCCAGCTTATATGCATGCACAAGGGAGCTGGGAAGTCCACTTCCGCACACACAGTTACAATGTTTCCTGAAAGGGAGTAGATTATACGGGATAGTCTGACCTGCTCAGTTTTCAAACTGCCGCTAGATGGCTCTTACAGTGACAAGTGAGTTACGGAACTCAACACTTTTAGATATACGTTCCACGCCTCTATAAATATTTTAGAGCTTTCTCCTTCCGGTTCCAGCCAGCTCTCATTTTCGAGAGTAATTTGAGCGTGACAACTTTCCAGAAGGGCAGTAAACTCAGGAACTTTGTTTCGAGTACTTCGACAATTTCCTGTTAACATTTTAGCATTTCAAGTGGGCTTATTTTGCGCGCACTCTGCATATCGACAGGCGAGCGTTCATAAGAAGACCTCAGACTACACCTAGCCTTAATAAATCCCTTGTGCTCTCCACAAGTATCATCACAAAGCCAACAAAGCCTTTGGTTGAGACCCACAATTCGGCTCCAGACCAAAAGAGTCCCAATCATTTCCGCTTTGATGCTGCAAATTGTTAGCACTGTTTGCAACCTTCGAACGAAGCCAACAGTTCCCATCACTTCCACGAGCCACACATACAAACTAAGAATGACTTCAGGACCCAAGCGACAGGCATCAATCGTGCCGACGTGAGCCACAACTTGCAGACAACTGCGCCCTGCAACCTAGATAATCACAGACAGGCCTCCTCCACATCCCGGATGAGGCCCCAGGTAGGCGTATCGAGTGCAGATCTGACTCATTTCTAGCCCAGTACGCGCCTAACACTGGAGCCTCCGATAACTGGTAAACCTCAGTCCACGTGTCCTCGAACCATGCTGAAGGAACGGCCATCTATCCACTCACACGGTGAATGGACGGGATTCTACGGCCAACTTCCACATCGACTCTCCGCCTCGAGCATCATGAACACACTACAAGTCGCCAATCACCCTCTGTGGGGGAAGGTCCTCGGCATCGGATACACTGCAAGGTGCATCAGCAGCAGAGCCCATGGGCGAAACAAGCAACACTTGAGGTGTCCCATGCTACGTGCCAGAGTCTCCGCCACCTTTACACCCCGAGGCAGCAGCCTGAAGATCGGCTGACGGCGGCCAAAAGCGTCTTCAGCCATTTGCTGAGAAGATAGATTGGTCTGTAACTCTTAGTAATCACTGAATCCCTGTCCATGCTCTCCTGAATTACCACATTTTATGCGAACTTCGCAACTATAGAAATTGTTCTCTGTCTCAGTAATTCATTCAATGGCCGTGTGAAAAATGGAACAATTTCAGTCTTGGCTGCTTTCAGCGTTTACTTCTGAAAATAGTTTGGACCGTAAGCTATTCCATTCTTTAACTGAGTGATAATAGCTTGTAAAAGATCCACAGTCACTTGGAGCTAGCCACGTTTTGCTCGCAAAGGTCGAGGATAGGTAAAGCATCAATTGTGAAGCGCCAAGCGCCCAAGCGCCCAGCGAGTGACTTGTCAGATGCTGTTGAGGCAGTGTGCAAATGGTTGTTGGAATGGCGTAGCAGGAGGAGACATATAACGCTGGCTGTGTCTCCATCGCCGTCGATTGACCCTTTGCAAACTATAAGAAGTATAAAAGCAAGTGACAAACTGTTTTACCAAAAAGGAATTATAAATACAGGGTGTCAATATTACGCGTTCTCCTATACCGTGCTGGCCAATGGATTGCAGTAAGGATAACGTGTGCAGATTACACCAACAGCGTGTAATGATATATCGATGTGATGGACATGAGATGAAATTAGACGTGAATAGATGTTTATGACGAAGGTAGTGACTGTCTCAGATTGTGTTTGATAGTGGATTACTGCAAAATCTCTATTCATTGAGTATAGTATTACTGAACAGCCAAAATATCGTGGGAACAACTCCCGTAGCAGTTAAGACTGATCAGCTCTTATCCATTAGGTAACGGTCATTAACGTAAAAGTTTAGGGGGCATAGATTCTTTTTCATACCCCTTTTTTATAATCGCCATATTTTCGTTATTATCTTCTGGAAGTAGCGACTTCGGCAGGTATTCAGTGCATTCCCTCTAGCCTGTAGTTTTGTTTGCGTAATGTAGATACTACAGTTGGTGTTTATACTTTCTCTGCTACTATTCTATAGAGAGAACTCCGTGCATCCATTGTTAGCTGCCTTTGAACGTAATGTTTCCAGTTTTTTTTTCTGAGTGGTATCTATGACAGCTTAGTATTCGGTTTTTGCTGACCTATATAACAATAGCCTCCCTCTCATCGAATGGAAAGCTCTGTGTCAAGAGAGAATCAGGTTGATAAGTGAACAAGGCATAAGCACGGTGCCGGCCGCTGTGGCCGAGCGGTTCTAGGCACTTCAGTCCGAAACCGCACTGCTGCTACGGTCGCAGATTCGAATCCTGCCTCGGGCATGGATGTGTGTGATGTCCTTAGGTTGGTTAGGTTTAAGTAGTTCTAAGTCTAGGGGACTGATGACTTCAGATGTTAAGTCCCATAGTGCTTAGAGCCATTGAACCCTAAGCACTGTAAGCTGAATCATTGAGTGGGTCAAGAGCAGAATGAGTGGGATGATGATCCCTGAAGGGGAGCTTCCATTCTGCACTGTGCGGAGTCTGTGGGGGCAGGGGAGCAGGACTGGGTCTGCTTTACGTATCTACGTTAACCAATCACGTAACGCAACAGTGCTGCCAACTGTCAGGGATCTCCTTTCGCCAACTGATCCTAAGAGCTACCTCTTCTTTTTCGCCGCTTTTCGCTCACTCTGTAGAAGTACTGAGCTCTTTGCATCAGTTCAGCAGCTGATCGCTCATCTCTAGTTACAAGAGTTTCTTTAGTACCACACGAAGTCCCAACATTTCCAAAGCCTGATTCCACAGACTCTTAGTGTTGTGCGAGACACATTACAAGACACACTGCTCGGGAAATTTACTTGGTATCCTTTAGTGGCGGATCCATATTAATGCTCTGCACTGCTTAGCTATTAAAATTACACTAAAATAAGGGTATTCAGTTTCGCTTTGACCCATGAGACAAGTTTAAACTTGTTACTAGTCTAAAACCAATAATTAAAGCTCCATGGCTATTTTCAGAAGGATTCCGAGATCTGACCGCTGGACTCTAAAATGTACACTGTTAACTGTTTAGCTACCACTTACAACTGGTATCCAGAATCTTCCACTAATAATCGCCACCAAAACAAAACACGATTGAGACGCCCTGCTAAACCCGCAGAACAGGACAGGTAGTTTAATTTGTGCAAAGGGGCCGAAAGAAGGGGCTGTCAGTTACACTCGAACATACAACTTTATTATTTGGTCAAACATTATAAGAGCGCAAAAAAAAAATATTTAAACACACAGCGTTAATCTTTGGGACTTAATTACCGGCTGAAAGCCACTTTAATTTAAAACCGGCTGAAGGCCAATAACTTAAAACGCAAGCATAATCAGAAATTTAAAAGGCAAGCCTTATCTCACAACAGCTCTTAAGTCGGGCTGAAGGCCCAAAGAATCAAACACTTTAAGAGAAAACAACTTAAATTCAAAATCGGATGAAGCCCCAACACTTAAAACTTCATAACATTAAATTTTTTAAAATACCAAAGGCCTTACGTGAAACAGTTCTTTAAATTAGGCTGAAGGCGTAAAGAATCTTACGCCTTAAGGGCAAAACAACCTTAATTTAAAAATCGGCTGGAAGGCATACAAGTACAAACAACAGAGCAAAAGGCAGTACAAGCAAGGGTGCTCAGATGTTCGTGGGTCGGCCTGGAATTCAAACACTAACGCTCGCTTAGGAGAGACAGGCAGTCGGCACAACTATTTCCAAACCGCTGGGAACCCAGCCAACAGACAGTCAAGAGACCAATGAAGAAGATCAGCTAACAGCGGAGACTGGAGCAACAACCAGAACGGATCACAGACAATCCATAAGCAAGCGGTGGACGACCCAAATACACGTCGTCTAATCAGACGACCGACCAAACGGCCAAGCAAAGTCGTTGCCACTCAGACGTGTTTGTCGCAAATCGTCGGCCGAGTGATGGCTATCCTGTCCTTCCTCGCTACTCCACGCCAACCGACCAATTCAGAGCCGGTACGCCGACAACCATTAAATAACTTGTCAGTCAAAACCACATAAACTACGTTCAGTTTCACGAACACTTGCACGAAGAACTAGACAGTGCTAACTGCAGTGACTGAGCAAAACAAGGACAAATCACGAGTTGGCACACACAGCCAACGCATAAGCGATCGGCTAGCAAATACACGTCATCCGGTAAGACGACCAACCGACGATCAACCAAGACCGTCCCCAGCCAAATGTGCCGGCAACGGTCGGGCGAGTCATGGCTATCCGAATCTCACTGCCGCTCCAACCCGACCCAACTTCTGCCGCGTCCCAACTGTCCGACTCCGAGGTCCGAATTCCACTCCTGGCGCGTTCCATCTAACTTCATTGCCCGATCCGAACTGCACTGCTGGAGAGTTCCAACTCGTCGCACGACACACGACGAGCAGGAAGTGATAGTAGTCCAGCAAAGATAATACGGCAGGGCCTATATCGATAAGCGCTGCTGCTGCCGCTCACGGGCAGGCGAGGCAGCAACTCAGTGACACCAGTAACTGAAAATTAACATAACGAGGCGGCAGTATGGTAAAAACAGGGTGTTAAATAAGAGATGGCACGAACACGAGCCACGGACGGCTCAACGATAATAGTACAAAGTCAAATAGTCAAAAGGTACACAAGAAGATCGTACTTCAAGTTTTTACTGCAACTAAGCGTGCAGGAATATTCTGGCTTCAAAGTCTGTTGAATTTTTCAAAACTCCGCCTCCAGATAGCTTATGATTTCAGGGTCTAATACAGACGTCTTCCTTCAAACATTGCGAACGCCATCTAAACAGCACTCTTGTTTACAAAGATCGGAAAACCGCTGAGCACTGGAAAAACATCAGTTCTCTCAGATTTCCGCCTGGAAGAAATACTTCACTGATTACACGGGATCACTATTTCTCCGAACTCAGAAATTAGTAATACTCTTAAATCAGCACCACAGAACTCACAGCTCCAAGGCTCAGGAGAGCTGCCGATTGAGTTACCCAATTTCTCGAACTCCAAGCATCTCCACGATATTGTTTCAACACTCAGGTCTTTCAGCCAATCGCACTCGGGACCACAAAATAAATATAATATCAATCGACCATTTCCTGTTCCAACTACGACGGGTGTTCCACACTGAGTTTTGATTTACACTTTATTGTTACGCATCATTCATGGCGTCCTATTTAACTCATCATTACTACTGGAAGTATGTAGTACGTTGATCTAACCTAAGATAGTAGGACAGTCCACGCACAATATAATCCACGCACAGTACAGCACATTTTCCCAACTACTGTCACTAAGTGAGCGGTCAACATGGGCTTTTGTCATCAAGGACACTGCTCGACGAGGTTGTTTCTTTGCAAAGAGGGTGTAAACACTGCGGATATTCATAGGCGAATGCTGGCAGTGTGATCGACCGTCACGACAAAATGCTCTTGCAACGCGATTACGCTTGTCCTCATACGACTGCTGCCATCTCTGAAATGGGGTTCCAGGTAAAGCCACAGCCTCCATATTCTCCTAACTTGGCCCCTTCTGACTACCACCTATTCGGTACTCTGAAGAAACGTCTGCACGGTCATCATTTCACAGACTATCAGGAACTGCGAGCAGCTGTCCTGCAGAAGGTGTGACAGGCTCCAGAAAAATAGTTCAAGTATGGCATGCAGGAGTTAGAAGGGCAAGCCAGTACCTGGTTGCGTCAGTCGTGCTGTTCCGACTCGTTTGGGGACTAGCGTTGTCGTGTTGCAAGAGCAATTTTCCGTGATGGTGCACACGCTCCATAGACTGCCACCAAACGCCTGCGAATATCCGCTGTGTTTACACCCTCTTTTCACAGAAACTACTACATCCAGAACTGCCCTTGATGATCACACCCAACGTTGGCAACTACAGACTTGCAACTGTAATGATGCGTCAGATGGCGCATCATGAATGATTGGAAAAACTAAAGTGTAAATCACCTCGTAATACCACTCATCTAAAAAATTTAGTTCCTGTCAGGATTTTGCAATGTTTAATTGCTATTATGTGTTAGCAAGTACAGGTTATCAGGGGAAGGCCAGTAATTTTAAGCTACCGTAGCACAGGTGGCTCTGGCCACATTCAAAACAATTGCAGAAAAACCGAACCATCCTTCCTCCTTGTGGATACGGGTGTAAGACGTGTATATTTCTATTGTCTATTGTCAAACCACTATTTATGAAAGATGTTTATATTTTATTAATAGGATTAAGTAGGAATAATTAATATTTGTCATTTGGGAAATAATTGTGGTAGCGGGGAATGTCTGCACCAAAGTATTGTTGGCGGGAGAGACTGCACATTGATATAATTTTAAAAAGGGCGGGAGAGACCACGTATGGATACATTTTAAGAAAAGAGCGGGAAAGACCATACATTTTGTAATGGTAGCAGGGACTGTCTGTACAAGAAAGCATTGTTGGCGGGAGAGTCCGCACTTAAGCGTTCGTAGGAAGTCAGTAGTAAGCGAGATGTGAAGCAAGTCGGTAGCAGGTCTGAAGCGAGAGGTTGAGAGGAGCGGTGTGCCTGCCAGCCACCAGCTATGATTTACAAGAGATTATAAACGGATGTACAGAGACATCAGCTAAATATTATCATAAGAGGAACTAATATCATTGAATTATTTTTTTAGAAACTCAAGACTACTGAAGGTACGTTTGCGCAATGCTAGTTGTAAGATTATTATAAAAAGTAAGTCCCATTTGAACGTCTGTAAAATCATTACATTACCAACAGTAAATATCTGAAGAATCGTTTTCAGAATAAAATTAATTTTTGCCAGCAATATTGCATTACTGATTATAATCCATCCCAAAAGCCATCAAAGTAAAACTCTGAAAAATTTTATTGTTGTCAAGAAAAAGTTTAACTATGAATTACGTAACTTCAGTCAAATTAATTAAATAATAACGTCAGCTTTGCTATTAAAGAATAACGTCAGCTTTGGTAATAAATACAGCCACTTGTTATGACAACCCACCAGCAGCTAATAGAGTATAGTAAAACAGAGTAAGTATATTCATGTCACAGTTCGATGTAGCAGTCAGATGGCGATCCAGTAACAGTAAAAAAGTTAAGGAAAAGTTTTGGGTTATTGCAGGTAACGACTGAGAGCCACGACGACGACACATTCTATGTTTCGTCGAGATAATCAGCAAATCACTTTTAATAAGCAGCATTTAAATTCGTATGCGAAGATTGCACTTATTATTATTGAGAAAGAGAATTAATTTCAAAGGGAAGATTTCATTCGTTATTATTAAGCAAGAGATAGAAATACTAAGGGAAGGTTGCGTAACAAAAGAGATATAGAGGAGACGCGAAGGTTTCACGGGAAACACGTCCTGGTGCATGCAGTAGCCAAGGACGAAACCATGAAATGATACGAATCTTCCTAGCAGATTAAAACTGTGTGCCACGCCGAGACTCAAACTCTGGGCCTTTGCCTTTCGCGGGCAAGTGGTCCACAGACTGAGAAACCCAAGCACGACTCACCACCGGCTTTAAAGGTGTGAGGACGAGTCCTGAATCGTGCTAGGGCAGCTCAATCTGTGGAGCACTTGCCCGCGAAAGACAAAGGCCCAGAGTTTGAGTCTCGGTGTGGCACACAGTTTTTATCTGCCAGGAGATTTCATATCGGCGCACACGCCGCTGCAGAGTGAAAAATTCATTCATAAAATGATACGTTGTCACCGTACACCACGCTATACCGCGCACTAGACGGTGGCGCTTTACATCTATCATAGCTTACCCACAACCAGACATATCATCTACAACGATATGATAATTATGCTTTAGGTGACTGTTCGTTAGCACTTAACTGGTTGATGCTGTCAATTTTGAACTACATCCGCTTATTGAATTCCTCCTGGAAACGACGTAATTACGGTCCGCGTGGCGGTGAGAGTCCTGGCCCACGCTTCAGTGCGGGCCCGTCAGAGGCGCGGCCGGTGGGCCCTCATGAATAACCAGCAGCGACAGCGGCGGTGGCCGGAACGGCGCATCGGTTTCCCGTCTGCTCTCTGCCGAGCTTCTGCGGTGAGGCGCTCGCTGCCGCCTTTGATGATAAATCACTCGGCTTCCGCCGCTAGCGCTAATGTGAGTGTCAGGCCGGCGCGTGCAAGCACGCTTCGTTGCAGCAATTTTGAGAGACTGTCGGACAGGGCAAGACGGATAATCCGGCGCTGCGGACAGTGACCGCAGTATTCACTGTCAAAAAAAGAACCGTTCACGTTTGGATCTTTTCCGCAGCCACAACATCACAAACTACGCATCGTATACATCCTTCCCATGTTTATCTCATCCACATACTCAGATTACGAAACGAAATCGGACTCTATGATTGACGTATCATCATGAAGACACCGAACGTATTTGAGCTAACAAATATGCCGTCAGCCCTAGCAGACTAAGGAATAAAGATTATTGTATTAACCTCCCGTAGACTATCAGGGCATTAAGAACGGAGAACGTCAACGGTGAATTCCGGGAAATCAGTCGTAGACTTGCGGCGCTTTGTCACAAACAATCCCCTTCAACGCGCAAAGTAAAGAGATCTCCTGCTCCATGACTGACCATGGGACCATTTTATATAAAGAATAAACAAGACATTACACGTAGATTATCTGCCACACCTGAACTTTATCAAGTATACAGAAAACTGTAGACCAACGTGGAGCAAACTGTTCACAATGCCAAAATCAGGCAAGTCTAACATCTCCTTTAATTCAGTCCCAGTAAATAGTTTCTTCACCATATGCCATTTTTCTCTGCTTCGGGAATTACAATGTCATAAACAGCTAATTTCCTCCAGGACACAAGTCTGCGAACAAAACAAATTATGTTTTGACCAATAAAATTCACAAGACACTGAATTCAGTTTTGTACTTACTTTTGATTTGTTTTATATCATTTTTCGTCGTACCAGTTTACTGGTATGTGACCTTACTCCACCACAATTGTATTATTATTGCATATGCTGCTGTATCTATATAGTTGCACGTAACGGTGGATTACGTTTCTTTACACCGGGTTACCACCAATGACGGATAAGAAAATGGTTCAAATGGCTCGGAGCACTATGGGACTTAACATCTGAGGTCATCAGTCCCCTCGACTTAGTACTACTTAAACCTAACTAATCTAAGGACATCACACACATCCATGCCCGAGGCAGGATTAGAACCTGCGACCGTAGCAGCAGCGCGTTTCCGGACTGAAGCGCCTAGAACCGCTCGGCCACAACGGCCCGCGACAGATAAGAAAGCAAATGTGTGTGATATAATTCAATGGTGTACTAGACCTGCTTGCTGACAGACATGATGTCAAGCAAACAGCATTGTAAAACATTCATGTTATTGCACAGGAAACTGCAACAGTCGCGACGCAGCTGATAAGTGTCAACGCCTCCAAGCGTAAGCCGTGCACGTTCAGTGAGATGGTGCACTGCTATCAGCAAGTGGACGGTCGTCACTGTCAGCTTGCGGCGCCGCTCGGGGGTGATACGATGACGGCGAGTCAGCAAGGTTGCCGACTTTAGCAGTGGACAGCAGCCCACAACGGCAGCAACACAGCCTAGAGGCAACCTCGTGGCTTGGGCAGGACGCTCCGGGGCGCACAGAATCGCGCCGTGGACCCAGAGTGGAGGAGGCGACTCTCAGGCCATGCCAAATTGAGACGGACAGCAACAAGGTTTTCCCACATCTGCGAAGGCATTTAGCAGGTGCACGTTGCTGGCCTCAAATCACACATCGCAAGGACAGGAAGATGACAGCGGTTGGAAGTCGCCCACCAGCTGAAAGGCGCTAAGGCCGTGTCCTACGTGAGCAACAGAAGCGGCCGACAGCGAGCAACTTCTGGATATGCGACACTCCAGCGACAAGCCGCAAGCATCGGGGGAACAGCTCGGTGTCCTGCAGGCGAGCGACCATGTCGTGCTACAATATGGCTGCTTAGAGCCAACCAGATGTTTCTATAAAACGGCGCCCCTAAACTGTAGAATACTGTAGCTGGAGAGTAAGGCTACAAAATTAGGTTTACTTAAGAAAATAAAGCGAAAAGGAATGCTGTGCATGAAATTTACAAAGGGAGGAATCTTCATGGAGAAGTTCATAAATATCATCAACTATGAAGATCACTAGAAAAATACTTCGAATACACTTGAATGAGCAGAGGAACATTCGACTATCTCATCAATAAATTAAAGACAAATGTTTTTACATGATCAAGAACTTTTAAAAGCCTATAAATGGGGAAGAATGACTGGCTCCATGACTACCCTAAATTCTCATATAAACACACTGATTGACTATAGATACAACTTTGCAGTTGTGGTGTAGTGGTAGCGTCACAGATTGTGATTGCGTGCATGGGTAAGGTTCTGCATTCGATTCCTGGTCCTGATTATGTTTTAACTGACTTACTTGCAATTCTGTGTATTTATTTATATGTATACAGTTTACATTGCATCGCAAAGTCCATTTTTAAGGTCTTGTCGAAGAACGTAGTTACAATTCTGTATACTAACTTTTATGTATACTGTTTACACTGCATCGCTAAGTACATTTTTAAGGTCTTGCCAAAGAACTTGATCTGTATGTGTACAAACACCTATCCCAGTTTATCACACACGTTGAATTCCTAATAAATTACAATGAACCATGGAATTTTACAGATATTTAACGTTGCGAACGTAATACATCAGCAGTTAGTGTTAAGGCCAAGCGTGTCAATTAATCTAAATGGTCTGTAAACGTAAAACATATAAAATTTTTGAAAAGAAAGTCAAATGTTTAGTGTAATGATTTGTCTAAAAGTATGAAATAAAAAATATTAGGGAAACGTTTGGTGCACCTCATTTTCTGTTCATGTTTTCGAGCATCAAATTACATGAACGTATCGAGTGTTAATTATACGATAAAATAGTCCCTTCTACCTGCTGTCATTTCCAAAAATCGTCGTTTCGATATCTTGAACCGTTTATGAGATACGATGATTTTCACTGCCATTTGATCCCCAAAACGCAAGCGACCCGTCCGTGGATATAACGACCAAAATCTCAAGAATGAAAAGAGATATCATTCCGGTCTCAACTTTAAATACAATTTTGATATATTGGTTACATTTCATACTCAATAATGTATGGCCTTAAATTAACCATACGGAAAGTCTGCGCAGTGTGATTTTACCTCTGCAAATTCTTAAAAATTTCGTGCAGCCATGTACTCAATTTCGTGCGGCACAGTAACTATGACGAATAATGAAAATAAATTCAGATCTTTATCGTTTAAAGATATCAGGCTATAAGATGCGGAAGAATAAATTTTTTTCTCCGAATAGTTTTCTTAAAATCGGATGACAAATATTTCATAGCTGCTGTCGCGTTCGCTCCACTGCGTTGCCGAGAAGGCACGTGGCTTTCGATCTCTGTCTCTCGTGCTGCAGCGACAAGATTCAAACATGTTTGAATTCAAACGTCGCCAGTTGCAGCAAGAGACGGGCAGCGACGCAGATGTCGCTCACGTAGGACATTTCCATAACTACACCTGCGATTGTGTTTTGTCGCCTGAAGCTGTCGAGCGCTGTCGCTCGCTTCTGTCGCTCACGTAGGACATGGCCTAAATCAGCGGCATTAGTCTTGGTGCACATTGACAGACCCACTGCCGCCCGGGTTCGATTCCCGGCGGTGTCAGGGATTTTCTCTGCCTCTTGATGACTGGGTGTTGTGTGATGTAATTGTACTGATTAAAAGTTATCGTTTCCGAAAGACGCAGGTTCGTTTAAAGTTGTGTGCACTTTTGCGTGTATAATGAAAATATGTATAACACGTCGCGTAACAAAAAAGAAACATGCGAATCACAATCGTGATTCGACGAAGAAAATATATGATAACATAAATGTTCTTCGCTGTTATTCAGGACAGGCTCAGATTAGACCTTACAATTTTTAGTTATAGAAAATGACAAGACGTTACACTTGAGAGATATTTGTTTTGAATAAATTGTATTTATCTTCTCTCTCTCTCTCTCTCTCTCTCTCTCTCTCTCTCTCTCTCTCTCTCCTTTTTACAGCCTTTATACCTTCACATCGATTAAGGAACTTTTCCTTCTCTACTGACCAGTACGAGAACAAAATTCAGACTCAACAAAATGTCTTACATCGAATTATTACATGCTTAACCCTTAACAATCATATATAGTTTCGTAGTACAGACAATGCTAATTTATTCCGTGCACTGGAAAGTCTTTGATACACTGAGCACAAAAATGAAAATAATAAAATTATAATTACATTTTTAATATCATGAATACTTCTTTAGCACTACAGCATGACATCGGCATTGTCACTTAACAAGTCATAACGTGACTGAGCAGTACAGCTGTTGAGAAGAGGGACAGTGTGCTTTTACTTCAATAAAATTCTTCAGGGTATCAGACCGCATCGTCATAATTTAAAATGCGCCGTTTCGGCCAGCGTTGCAGCTAGCCTTCATCAGGGCCTTACGTAACGTAAGGCCCTGATGAAGGCTAGCTGCAACGCTGGCCGAAACGTTGGCGCATTTTAAATTATGACGATGCGGTCTGATACCCTGAAGAATTTTATTGAAGAAGACAACGGCCGCGGAAGCCTACGCTTACATTTAGTGTGCTTTTAGTGAAACTGTTTTATGTGAACACAACAATTACAGTGCTCCCTTGAGAGAATATCGTCGACTGAGAGGTCTGAGGAGAGGCCCGATGTCAATAAGTGGTTTAAAGAAGATGTTAATGGACTTCGGAAGGATAGGTGAGTTTTATGTGGCACCTGGAGGAAGACAGCATCCTATCCCAGTGGAAGCTATTGATGAGGTTACTGTTGCTGTAACTGACCGTGGGGCACGTGCACCGGGTAGTCCTAGTGTCCGTGCAATGTCACAAGAACTGTCCATCCCATGGTCAACAGTACGGGAAGTTTTGTGCTCTATTTTACACTGGTGCCCGTACAAGTTCCACACGGTCCGGTAACTGAAACCTTATGCTCCGCAGCAACTTTCTGAATTTTCTCTTCGGTTTCTGGCACGGATTGAAGTTGATATGTGACTGGACAGTATTCTCTGGAGTGACGAGGCACATTTTACACTACAAGGTGCAACGAATATATATAACTTCTGAATCTGGGGTCTTGTTAAACCACGTGTTCTGCATTAAGAGGCATTGCACTCGCGTTATGTGACTGTTTGGTACAGATTCACAATTATCTTTGCTCTCGGCCCGAGGTTTTTTGAAGAGAATGCACCCAGACGGCTTGTCAGGTGTACCGCGACGTCTGCACGTTATAGAGATGTCCTGGTACAGCATGTGATTCCTGATTTCGAACTGTTTTTATGTAGGATATGGCAACACTTCACGTCACTAGCGCAGTGAAAGATCTGCTTAATAAAACGTTCCACGAACGTGTGATCTCCAGAGATTTGCCAAATGCGTAGCCTGCAGGAACCCTGCTCTGAGTCACCTGTGACTTTTGGCTCTAGGGATATCTGAAAGAACGCGTTTACCAGGGACACATTCGGCCTCTACCTGATCTGAAGGCCAGTACACTGGAACACGTTGCTCAGACTCCACCGGAACTGCTACGAGCAACTGTTGATCACGTCGTTCTGCGGATGCAGCATCTCTTGTCGACGTTTCGGGTGCTCATGCTGAACAAACTGTGTAAGTGGAAGCTAATAACAAAATCAATATTAAACCTTCCTCACTTGTTTGACCTGTTCTGCTCATGTCCATTACATATGGAAACATTTCTATACGCCTTTCTTGCATTCACAGCACAAGATTTGCTCCTGATGACCAAAACTGGAACTAATATTTTCTAGCGTAAATCGGTTCTGTGTTAACGCATTAGAATATCTATCAAGATTCACTCACATATGATAATTGCAACCCACACTGGAGCTCGGTAACTGTGATTTAATTATAAACGTCCACTGTGATTAGAAACGCAGCTGATTCCAACTCTTATAAATACCTACACTCTCTCTCTTGTCAGCAATACGTGTCTTACTGAGTGGAAACAAACCCTATTTTGATCAATAACCAAGAATAATAGCCGAAAATCATCGAGGGACTGTTGGTTCTGGCCCCCTGGAACAGTTCGCGTGGTCGAACCCCGATCGAGAACAGAATCTTTCAGTCTGCCTTTAAACTAGCCTTCAGCTCTCAATAATGTGAAATTCGCTACGAACGACATGTGGTTCCGACTGCACGTTACGCTGTAGGTCTACTTTCCCTGGTAGGAAAACTGCGTTAGGTGAAGATACACAAGTCGCTGCACGTTATGTGATATGTCGCGCGCCGCTATCCTGTGATCTTGTTTAGAGCGCACGCTATAATCGATTATAGTTCGCTGTTCTGATGCGGGTGGCGCTCCGGTGGTGATTTGCTATGACGTCACTGGCGTGTGTTTGCGGTGGCCGGCGGAAAGCGAGAGCGTGCTAAGTGCTGTTACACAAACCAAACTGACGAGATCGTGTTGTTAAGGTCCCAGAAGACCACATATACCAAGCAGCAATAACTCGCTATGCATATACAGTCCAAAACCGCCTTTCGTAGGCAGACTTTACCTAACACATCAAATGCCAAGTATACCATACATGAACGCAACTCCGGGCAGGTAACAGGAATCACCTACGTGAATTCCTTCAAAAAGGAAGAAACAGGCATCACCAAAGGTAACGCTGAACAGACCGGGTGGGCAACGACACACTCAGCGGGATAACCAAAAGATACTCCAGTTGAGCAAATAAAATAGTACAAACAATTATCGTAACCGTGCCACACACACAGCAAAAACTTCCAACAACGCCGTCCCACATCAGAATGAAGTTCAGAAACCGCTGCTGGAGCTCCCAGCGGAAAATCTGACGAGCCAACCGAGCCCACACGCTAACCTGGCAGACGACTCCAAAATTCAGCAACTAGGTGTCTCTGGGCCAGAGTATCACAGGACGCCACCGGACCTCCACGTCAGACAGGCAGGCAGAACAAATTCGCCGACTCCAATTAATCATCACCGCCTGGCCAGCACAGCGGCGAGTCGCCTCCGCCACAGACCACTCTGCTCATATTGCGAGACACAACAAACTTAGCGATAGTCACTAGCAGGACAGGCAGAGCAAACTTCACGTTCCGTGCAATACCCGGAAACCGACCACCCTCTCGCTTTCCGCCGGCCACCGCAAAAACACACGCCAGCGACGTCATAGCAAATCACCACTGGAGTGCCACCCGCCCCAGAACAGCGAACTATAATCTATTATAGCGTGCGCTCTAAACAAGATCACAGGATAGCGGCGCGCGACATATCAGCACCCCAATGGAAGAATTGCTTACATCAGTTCTATGGTCCACCAGGAATTAGTATTAGCATCAGGCGACGACAGTTGGATCAGCATATTACATTAAGTATCGAAAGCCCTGGAGTACAATGTTCATGAAAAGCATCAGACTACATTAAGCACAGAAAACATTGTGAATCTTGAAAATCACTTCAATACGTTACGTTGTTAGAGATTTTTCACATTAATCAGCTCTTAAATATAATGAATGAAATATTAGTTATAGTACTTCATGTGTTTAATAATAATATATTTCTTAATATTTGTTGGTTGTCATATAAGATAGAAATACTGAAGCAGTGAGCACCACACTTACGTCAAATTGTATGGCGGTTCCACATTTGAGCCGTCAGAGCAGCTAACGAAAACAATCATTGAGTGCTTGTAAATACTTATGGAAAAAGTAAAACAAATACTTTGGGGGCTGGTCGGCAACAGTTGTCAGTTCATATTATTAAAACTGACGTCATAAGATCTAAAGAGGAAGGAATCGCTTATCACTGCATCTGCATCACTGGAGAGCCAGTCAGTATCGTATTAGAATTGTTGGAGAAATACTGGGTTATCAGTTTGTAACTGAATTTCGCGGTGGTTGTCTATCGTAATATTAGATTGGAAGGGTATGGAAGGTCACGAATTGTTTGAACAACTTGCACAGCTTTCGTAAGTTAAACCGAGTAAATTACGCAATAAACACAGGTGGTACTTGTAAGCAATACGGCACGTACAGAGCGAGGAACTCCCACACACAAAACGCGACTGGACATACCACAGCTCAACGTGAAAGTCGTAAAGGGCCACCCAATAGTTAATCGTACAAGAACGATTCTGGATGAGAAATCAGGTTCCCCGACAGAATTAACACAGCTGAAGGTGGCAGCGGCAGACAGATGTCTTGGCACGGTGACACGATGCAGACGGTTGTATTCGGCTTCTTCACGGCTACACTGTCCTCCAGACGTAGCAGGGCCCCAGTTCCGCTATTAGTGTGAAGTCCCACGCCACGTCGTCCACTCAGGGCGTTGCTTACGCACTCGGCCAAAACAAACTCCGGGCTCGCGCGGTCCACAACTGTCCGCGGCACGACCAGTACTGCAACGACGACGACTGACGGCCGCTGCCATCTCTCGGTAACCAGCGTAACTTCCACCGCCTCTCGCTGCTGTGCCGAGTCGCCTTAGAATCGTTCCGCGAGTGCCTCGATAGGCGATCGCGACCAATCGCACCGCGGCAAAGCGCTGGCACAAGGAAGAACCGACACAGTATCCGCTCCGGAGGCTCAGTGACATTATTGGTGCAAATGGCTCTGAGCACCATGGGACTTAACATCTGAGATCATCAGTCCCCTAGAACTTAGAACTACTTAAACCTAACTAACCTAAGGACATCAAACACATCCATGCCCGAGGCAGGATTCGAACCTGCGGCCGTAGCGGTCGCGCGGTTCCAGACTGAAGCGCCTAGAACCGCTCGGCCATATCGGCCGGCTCAGTGACATTATTAAATGTTGGTGACTGCCACTGTTTTATGTAGAAAAGTGTGTGTGGAATACCATTTACGTTACTTATGGTAGTGACTACCACGGTTTTATGTAGAAAAGTGTGTGGAGTATCATTTACGTTCCTTGTGCTTGCCAATATCAAAATGAAATTAAATAGATTGGTGTGTCCATACACAAAAACGAACTGTCGTTGCATGAGCTCACTGTTTGCATTTACACTGAAAAAGCTTGACTTATCACGCTCAGTGCATCTTCTGACGTACGGAGTGTCACTCCAGTGGCTGCAGGTTCAGTGACGCTGGCACCTGTTGACACCTGCAACTGGCTGAGCTGCACTCCGAGCAGACCGACGTGCGACGGCAACAGTGTGCCCCAGCGCATCCTGGCCCCTTGGGCGGGGCAGTCCCCTGCGATGGACGGCAGACCCCCTCTGCACCTGCCAGCTCATCCTCCTCTTGTGCCTGCTCGCAACCTTCCTGCTTCTGAAACAGTCATAAATGTCAATGAGCAAATTTTCGAATCCTGACTGAAAAATCTTCCCTAGTGATTATTCCTAAATTCTTAAATTAATAAATTATTATTGGCGCTCCGCTACAGGGGTCTGTCCATATGGTGATCCAAGTGAAATGTGTGTTATGCGTGAAGTTCAGAGAATGTGGCATAAATTCAGACTAGCTGTACAAGCTGGTAAACATACAAAAACGTGGCATAGAGGAGTACACAATAACTAATAAAAGCACGGTGAAGATCGCTCAGTGCTCTATTGGCAAAAACTAGCGTCCTATAAATCCCAAAACTCAACTCTGCAAGTACTGCAGGGCATTCTTTTCAGATGTCGGTAGGCCAAAAAACTCTTAACATTCATAGTCCATTCTATGACCAGCCAGAACACTAAATCCATTAATCCTTCTCGAGCCGCACACGAAAGTCACCTCTTACAACACGTTGTGCTTTGCTAAACCCTTCAAAACTCTACGACAAGGGGCTGAAAATAACGGTTTCCCCAAACAAAATTTACTATCTCACCAGGAAACTTAGGTCAGACAACACAGGACTACACATTGAGAAACAAAACAATGACGTGATGCACCATAAAGAAAACAGTTTTAGAGGAGTGCATACCATACTCTGATACTTTATATCTTCCTTATAATTCTGACACATAATTACAACTACATTGTCACGAACAACAAATGTTTATCGCTGACAATGACTGATTTTCATTCTAAAACATTTGCAAAACCGTCATTTTTCTTGTGCAATTAGGAATCACTATGCCATGCAGTTCTGCGATCAATAGACGTGAGTTTGCAGACAAATTTTAAAAAAATATCTTGTAAGGCGTGTCTAATTCAGACTCCCTGCGCATCTTTTACTCTTAACACACATCTAAAGGCCCTATCTACATAAATAACTTACATAACAAACACAAATTATGCAACATAAATAAAAACTAAAGCAGCCTAATTGCACAAAAACTTGGAGATTGGAGAAGGGTTTCTCCCATCTATTCTCCTCGTCCGTAACTTCGCCAGGGTGGGAGCGTTTGCAAACACCAGTCACGTATTCGGATAGGTCAAATGCACAGGGGAAATGGTTTAAACGATTTATTCTTCGTCCTGCAGGAGGGGCGGTGATTTCTCACCATCACTTTCGGCCCTGTTTAGAAGAAACACTGCTTTATATTCTTGAAATCCTCCCTCTGCCACTGCAGTGCTGCTTTATGTTGGTAATTCTCTCCGCTGTCACATGCCTACGCCTGGACAGTTGCTGTGACACAAATGCAACCACTTCTCTTCTTCTGTCTTCTGGGTGTAGGTTCGTTAAAACCGTAGTTGGAGCCATTTTGGTTCAGTCGTGGGATGCTTGACTCACCGCTAACTTAAAATCTTTAACCTACTGATCGCATGTGTTATGTCTTATATTACAATAGACTTAGTAAAGCTTCCACTGCTCTCGCATAATCAACTCCACTCGGTTCACGTGTGTGCGGTATTTGGTAGCATAAATTCCCCTCATCTTCCTCCACTGAACATTCAATCTCACGTCTTCAAAACGAACTCTTTTCTGTTGTCCGACAGCACGTGCTTTACATTCCCAGACACACCCAGGAATTCTCTGACAAACGTCTTCACAACGGGTCTCCAGGTAGACTTCCAAGACGTGTGAGTGTGACGTATTTTTACACTAGCACAACAGCTACAAGGATGTATTTGTTTCCTCCTAGCCGGCACGGTAGCTCAGAGTGTTCGGTCAGAGCGTTAGCTGCCCTCTGTAATAACAAAGAAACTGAGTTAATGGATCAACGACGAACTGAAACGGGTGTCTTGCGACGTCCGCCCCGAGCAGATGCAACGAACGACAAAAAAAGAGATTACAAAAAAATTTTAAAACAAAGCGTGTTCGGTCAGAGAACTGGTTGGCCTCTGGCCTCTGAAATAAAAAACTGAGTGGAAGGATCAACAGACGAATTTGAACGGATATCATGTGACGTCCGCAACGACCAAACACAACGAACAACAACTAACAAAATGCAAAAAAAAGAAGCGTTAGTGTTTTTGATTAGTAATCATACCATCATAGGTCCCGGGTTCCAAACCTCCCCACTGCTTAAATTTTGATTAATAATCAGTAATAGCGGCAGAAGACTTCCGGCATAAGAATTCACCCTCATTCTGCCAACGGCCTGGTCAAAGAGGGCGGAGGAGTGGACCGAGGTTCGGGGCACTCTCTTGTCCCAGAGGTGAGAAACTGTGCCTAAAGGCGGATGAATCAGCAATAATCAACGGCATCAGGATGTGCAAGGCAATGGAAATCACTGCATTAAAGACACGTAACGCCCCCATTCTGGTCTCCGGAAGGAGGAAAAAGTAGAATAATCAACGAAAGCATAACGTTCTACAAGTCAGGGCGCGGAATGTCAGAAGCCTGAATGTGGTACGGAAGCTAGAAAATCTGAAAAAGGAAATCCAAAGGCTCAATCTAGTTACAGAGGGCCAGTGAACTGAAGTGGAAAGAAAACAAAGATTTCTGGTGAGATGAGTATAGGGTAACATCAACAGCAGCAGAAAATGGTACAACGGGAGTGGGATTCGTTATGAATAGTTAGGTAGGGTACAGAGTTTGTTACTGTGAACAGTTCAGTGATAGGGTTGTCCTTATAAGAATTGGCAGTAAACGAACAGTGACAATATAGTTCATGTTTACATGCCGACGTTGCAAACTAAAGACGAAGAGAGAGAGAAAGTATATGAGGATACTCAAAGGGTAATACAGTACATAAAGGGAGATGAAAATCTAATAGTCGTGGGGGACTGGAGTGCTGTATTAGGGGAAGGAGCAGAAGAAAACGTTACATGAGGATATGGGCATAGGACAAGGAATCAGAGGATAAAGACTAATTGAGTTCTATAAGAAATTGCAGCTAGTAATAGGGAATATGCTGTTCAAGATTCACAATAGGAGGAGGTTGGAAAAGTCTGGGTGATAAGGAAAGATTTCAGTTAAATTACATCATGGTTAGACAGAGATTCCCAAATCAGATACTGGATTGTAAGGCATACCGAGGTGCAGATGTAGACTCAGATCACGATGTAGTAGTAATCAAGAGTAGGCTGAAGTTTAAAAGAATAGTCATAATGAATCAGGGATACGCTTGAAGTTCTCTAAGGCTTCAGATACAGCAATAAGTAATAGCTCAGTGCACAGTAGAGTTGAAGAGGAATGGACATCTCTAAAAAGGGCAATCACGGAAGTTGGAAAGAAAAACATAGTTACAAGGAAGGTAACTGTGAAGAAACCATGGGTAACAGAAGAAATACTTCAGTTGATCGATGAAAGCAGGAAGTTCAAAAATCTTCAGAGAAATTCAGAAATGCTGGAATGAAATTAATAGGAAGTGCAGGGAAGCTAAGACGAAATGGTGCCTGAAAATGTGAAGAAGTGGGAAAAAAAGATTGTTGGAAGGCCTGACTCAGCATACAGGAAAGTAAAAACAGCCTTCGGTGACACTGAAAGCAAGGGTGGTAACATTAAGACTGCTACGGGAATTCCACTGTTAAATGCAGGAGAGAGAGCGGATACGGGGAAAGAATATATTGGAAGCTTCAATGAGGGGGAAGATTTGTCTGATGCGAAAGAAGAAGAAACAGGAGTCGATTTAGAAGAGATACGAGTTCCAGTATTAGAAACATAATGTAAAAGAGCTTTGGAGAAATTAGGATCAAATAAGGCAGAAGGGATAGATAACATTCCATTAGAATTTTAAAAATAATTGGGGGAAACGGCAGCAAAATTACTATTCACGTTAGTTCAAATGGTTCAAATGGCTCTGAGCACTATGGGACTTAACTTCTATGGTCATCAGTCCCCTAGAACTTAGAACTACTTAAACCTAACCTAAGGACATCACATACATCCAAGCCCGAGGCAGGATTCGAACCTGCGACCGTAGCGGCCGCGCGGTTCCAGACTGTAGCGCCTTTAACCGCTTGGCCACCCCGGCCGGCTATTCACGTTAGTGTGTAGAATGTGTGAGTCTGGCGACGTACCATCTGACTTTCGAGAAAATATCATTCACACAGTTCCAAAGTCTGCAAGAGCTGACAAGTGCGAGAATTATCGCACAACCAGCTTAACGGCTCAAGCATCCAAGTTGCTGACAAGAATAATATACAGAAGAATGGAAAAGAAATTTGAGGATATGTTACAAGACGATCAGTTTGGCTTTAAGAAAAGTAAAGGTTGCGGAGAGGCAATTCTGACTTTACATTTGATAGTGGGAGGAAGACTAAAGAAAAATCGAGACACGATCATAGGATCTGTCGATCTGGAGAAGGCGTTCGACGGTAAAATAGTGCTAGATGTTCGAAATTCTGAGAAAAATAGGGTAAGCTATAGGGAGACACGGGTAATATACGAGTGCAATATGTACAAGAGCCAAGAGGGAATAAGAAGAGTGTAAGACCAAGAACGATGTGCTTTGATTAAAAAGGTGTAAGACAGGGATGTAGTCTTTCACCCCTACTGTTCAATCTGTTCATTGAAGAAGCAGTGATGGAAATGAAAGAAAGGTTGAGGAGTGGAATTAAAATTCCAGGTGAAAAGATATCAGCGATACGATTCGCTGATGACACTGCTGCCCCGAGCGAAAGTGAAGACGAATCCATGATCTGCTAAATGGAATGAACAGTGTAGTGGGTACAGATTGAGAGTCAATCGAAGAAAGTCGAAAGTAATGAGAAATAGCTGAAATGAGAACAGCGAGAAACTTAACATCAGGACTGATGGTCATAAAGTAGATGAAGTTAAGGAATTCTGCTTCCTAGGCAGCAAAATAACCAATGACGGGCCTAGCAAGGAGGACATCAAAAGCAGACTAACACTGGAAAAAAGGTAATTCCTGTCCAAGGGAAGTCTACTAGTATCAAATATAGACCTTAATCTGAGGAAGAAATTTCAGATAATGTACGTCTGGGAAGTATAGCATTGTGTGATAGTGAAACATGGAATGTGGGAAAACAGGAACGGAAAAGAATCGAAGCATTTGAGATGTGATGTTACAGACGAATGTTGAAAATTACGTGGACTGATAAGGTAAGAAATGAGGAGATTCTGCGCAGAATCGGAGAGGAAAGGAATATGTGGAAAACACTGACAAGGAGAAGGGACAGGATGATAGAACATCTTTTAAGGTATGAGGGAATGACTACCATGGTACTAGAGGGAGCCGTAGAGGGCAAAAACTGTAGAGGAAGCAGAGACTGGAATACATCCAGCAAATAATTGAGGACTTCGGCTGCAAGTGTTACTCTGATGAAGAGGTTGGCACAGGAGAGGAAACAGCGGCGGGCCGCATCAAACCAGTGCGAAGACTGATGACAAAAAAAAAAAACTATTCTCTGCCAGGGGGCAGTAATGGCTGCGCAACTCGCCGCTCTCATTCTCTTTTCTCAGGTTGTCAATATCTTCTTTAAGTGAGACAAACTCCTCAGTTTCTAAGAACCACACGCGTTCTGTGGTTTCAGTTTCCGAATGCCCCTTAGAGCCAGCACTCTGAGAAAGCGATTTGTTCGTCTCCTACACTTTCTTCAGATTTACCTGCGCCTGGACCTGCCCGGTCATGATGCTTTCGATTGACTTAGACACTTCAACCATCTCTTCTTCTATCACTTTAATCCAACGATGAAACTGCCCTCGTAATGTTGCCATCTCTTCCCTAAATTATCTTCTGTTTGCTTCCGCTTTTTCTCTGTCTCCCTCTGCTTTTCTATCTCTTGTCTCTGCCTGTTCCCATTGTGCTTCAGTTTTTTCTCGGTCTGCCTTCGCTTTTTCTAGCGTCTGCTTTGGAATACCTCCAAGTTTCCAGAGTCTTAATTGCTCTGTGCTACTGTCGATTCAGTTTCACTCGTTTCGCTTTGTTGATGTGCTGTTACAGTTTACTAGGTTTCAGACAACGCAGTCGTTGCTGATGCCTCTTCACACAATTTTCCGATACGACCTGTTCTCATTCGATCGAATCCTCCTGGCTAAAAACTTTCCTTGCTAGATCGCACTCGACTAGCCCAATTCGTTTATGGAGGAGCTGAAACTGAAAATTACGCCACAAAATTTAACATTGACAAACAAACCTGCACACAAGAATGCTTTCGCATGAAAATACACAATCTTCACATGCGAGAATAACAAAATGTTCACACACAATACAAAATCTTCAAACACAATACAAAAATCTCAATGAAATACCCAAAATACAAGTACATACAAAACAGCAATAAATAACAAAAACAAGTCCCCATTACAAGTCAGTTGGGACATCGACTATCAAAATTAGAAAATATATATGTTTCAGTCCATCGTCTTAATTTTTTATTTTGTCAACTGGCTGCTGGTTTCGGTATACAATACCAGCCTCAAGTCATCCTACAATCAAAAAATTCCAGTACGTGGTTACAACAACAATTCATGAGAATTTTACGATTTTTTTCGATATGATAGCATACTATGGTAAAGACGGCAATATTAAAATAGTAGCCACTTATGTGTGGCCCCTTCTCCCTGACACACAGTCATCACACTTATCGCAAATTTGAGTATCGAATACTGAAAGTAAAGGTGAATGTTCGGCTTTAAACAGATGCAGATACCGGCCAACAGTGATAAGAGAGCACGAAATATGCAGATCTCCGTTTTTGTTTATTAATAAAGAGTTACAATATAAAAAAAACCTAAAAAATGTTTTCATACATCTTGCCATCAAATGCTGCAGCTGATTCAAACAAAATTAATGTGAAAGGGCACAAAATGATCACTACAACTTCTTGTGCCCCAACAAGTGTTTCACTGCGCCGTTTTAACTGCAAGAACTCAAAGAGTAAGATCCTGACTGGGTCGCCATGAAACTTCTTGGTCTGGTGTTTAAATTGTGAGTTACTGCCAGCCCACGACCTCTTATACCTACAGGGGAAGTATAATCAGGTCTCCCTAGTTAATAAACCAAATCGTAGCAATACAAGACTAGCGAGTGCAATGTTTGGTACTGTCAGATACCAGTAAGTAAATAATTTTTATACTTGGCCACTGTGTACAACGTCACCGCCAACACTGTGAAGTTAAGCTGAAACCTTGGGTAGTCAAGAGAAGGGAGGATTGGGTTAGATTGTGGACGGGAGCGTAATCAGTTACTATTCGTTACCTTTTACAGTCACACACATTTATTTTTAAAACAGTAATTCCAGACTCGACAATAAACAAAAAAATACCACACATTATTCATAAAGGAATAAGCAACAGTGTAAATAATAGTGTTTTCAGTGCGTTACAATTTAGCAAACCACCATAAAATACAGATACAGATAATGTTTTTAAAAAAAACAAGCCACGGTGATCACAGCTGAAAGTCTTACATGCCAAGAATGGCAATAAATTAGGAATGTTTGAGAACTCGCTGCAACTACAACTTAAAGGTATTGAAATATTAAAAGGTAAGTGGCCACAAACACAGCAGAAGGTATCAGACCCCAGGAATGGCAGTAAATAAGGTTTTACGGCTTACTGCTAAAATACAAATATCGAATTATTTTTTTCAAAGCAAATGACCACAATCACAGCTGAAGGACTTAAACGCCAGGAACGGCGATTATATAAGAAATTTAGAAACCTGCTGTAAAACACCAAATGCAAGCAAAGGTTAATTAAAAAAATCAAGCAACTGATCACAAAACGGGTGAACTAAATTGATGGTAAACCTTGTAACACAACGCTTACTCTGCTAGATTTATTCCAGAAGGCGACCAGAACTATTAACTAGGCATACATAACCTTTAATGTATGCATTACAAAGTATTAAATAAATAATACAACAAGAAAACACAAGGACCAGTCACAGACAGTGCTCCAGGAATCGACCTCTGAGAAAAAACACTTTCGCTAGCGATGAGATAGGCAGCCAAGAGTTCCATTCACTTCACAGGATGGCAACTCAGACTAGAGGCAGTCTAACAAATGATTAATGATAACATGCTGAAGCTACCTGACGTCCGAAAAACCAAATGCAACGATGGAACAATACACCAAAGCCGTAACCGACGGTCTGCACTACGTCCCCAGAATACTGTGTTTAGAGCGCCCAGAACGAGAAAAGGAACCACTACTAGATTTCCGTCCGATTCCACAAACCCGAAAATCTGAACAGTCACAGTACAGAACACCAGACAAACTAAGAGTAACTAAAACCACACTCGATTTACGTGCGAGGCAAAACGAAATGTAACCAACCAGAATCAGCAACCACACGTCATTGCGGAAACAATCGCAAAGCGAGCCAAAACTAAGTACCAAATGAGCACAAACGCACACTGAACTCACTGTGACAATTCTGACGACGGTTGGCAGAATGAAATAAATCTCTTCACCGCTTTATTAATTCACAGCTGAGTAACCACATCGTCAAATCACTGAGCCAAGTGCTTTTAACACAGTAGGGTCTTCAAGTACTAAGCGGTACGCAGATCCACCAAACTGCACATGACAGTGCGATGATAATCTGTCACAACATCACATACGTACTACGGGGCCCACATGGGTGACTGACTCCACTCTACTTGGATAGAAATGCACTCATCTTAAAGCTTGCTGGATCCGGTTTACGATGAGTTCGTGCACCCTCGTGACCACAGCCCTTCCATCCGGCAGTCCATGTGTACCGTCAGCGGTCCACTGCGTGGACCTGTCTCCTCCTGAGTCCCCAACCGAACTGGCACACTCACACGACCCGATAAAAGAACGACGTCGCCCCAACGATAGGGCAACAGTACTACATATCGATAACCGCCGCTGCTTCCATTAGCGGACAGGCAACGCTTGCGAAACCGAGTGGCGCCAGTCAACACGAGCAGAAGACAACCAACAGCAACCATTCCAACTAAACGATACCGTCTGGCCTGCAACAGAGGGCGGAAACCTACAAACAGCACCAACACGAGCTGCAGCACTGATCATAAGCAGTTGGGTATTCAACAGGTTAGACTTATTTTTAATAGGCGACCTAATCAGGAAATGTTGTAGGACATGTTAAAGGATTTTGAAATTTAAGCCAAGTCTACGTATAAAAGGAGATTTTTTTCTATACGCTTCAGAAGTTGACAACAGAGAGAAAAGTTACCTGAAAATTCAATTAAATTGACCAAGTACGAGGCTGACACTGTGGGAGGTACGAAAATTTATCCAGAGGACTGTGTGGAGAGTAAAGCACCAAGATCCTTATCTGTGCAGTTCACGAATTCAGAATTAAAGGCTCCAAAATTCAGTTTGCAATAAATCAAATCGGCAACGCAAACTGCGTATTAGAAACACACAAGTATGCGAGCTATGCAGAAAAAGACCTCACTAACGCAGATTACGAACTTTCCTCAAGAACAGCTTAACAGCACTGAACAATCGCTGGGAGGCGATCTCTCCAAATTACCTCTACAGATGGTAGCTGACCGCCGATTCCCCCTCTTACTTGCTCTTTCCCAAATCCCGCTTTCAAGAAACTGTACGTGGAGGGGACGACTCAATGCTGTTCCCAATGTGATACGTGAGAGTCGTGGCTAAATTCACGAAAAAGCAAGGGTACTACATGTAACTTCCCCTATTTTTGCCCACAAGACGCACATTTTTACACACAATGTTGGTTCTGGGCCAAAGCAGTATCTTCACAATTGGCCAGACTTGCAGCCCAAGAACAGTGTCTGGAGCGACTCAATTCTGTTAGCTAAACCAAACTTTTAAGCGAACGCAACTGACTCTCCCATACTTTGTGGATAGTGTTGTGGTGTCAAGCCCAGTGGTGTTCACGCAGAAAGGCAAAATTGTCATGCTCACTTATTCTCTGGGGACCATAGGGTGATCGCAGCGAAAACTGACTGCAATAAGGCATGTGCCAGCCCAGCTTTCCAAAGCCGTGGAGTGGGTCACTACCCAACTTCCTCAAAACTGACCGCATCTCCAGAGGAGGCGCTCTTCACTTAATGCGATCCACAGACTGGCAAAAGAGGTCACAGGGACATTTCTGGCAGCACACCATCCCAGCATGGAGGGTGCAGGGCCATCTTTCCAAACACGCAGCTCCAGTATTCTCACTCATCCATGAAGTAGTGGCAGCAAATCGATACTGTGTAGTATGTGGCAGTGATGTCACACACCAAGGTAGTGGATACACACCTTCTCGAGCCTAATTCTATACAATAGCTAGAATGCCTTCACGAGCACAACCATGCTCTCCTACGGTTTGGCACAGTGTGAATTTAAACAGCAACTTAGGTAGTGGAGTGGAACTGGCTTCGGGTTGTGAAGATGTAAATACGATCTAGAATTGACTTCATTTACTGACAATCTTATTGCGAACACAATTATTAAAATATTGAGTAAAGCACTTCCAAAAATAGATTACTTAAAATGAATGTAATAATTATTAGGAAACCCTACTCGTTCACATTTAATAATATCCAAAACAATACCACAAAAATTTTATATGATAGATTCAGTGATTCAACATTCTAGATATCCTCATTCAGAGAATAAATCAACAAGTCAACAGTAAAACCTTGACGTAAGAAACAGAAGGTACCATCACTATTAAAATTTAAATTACACAGAATTAATAGGACACAATAAGGATACAGACAATCCTGACTTGACTAAAAGCCTGTTTTGTAGCACACAATGTTATCTAATCTAACAGGATAATATTAAACAGCAAATTCATAACGAGAAACTAACAGAGCTAACATCAGTCAGAAAAGACATGAGATACTTGAACTCAGAACTCGGCAATTAAAAAAAAGTTTTACCAATATGCTGCGCCACACTTCCGCCTGGTGAAGCGCACAGACCCTGTTCCTGTTCAGCATAATGTCGTAAGGATAGTATTACAAGTCAGTTCGGTAAGTAGGTTACATTTTACAACATCGCATACCCAGTATGCAACAAGACATATTCAGTACAGGGACAATAGAGAGAGCACCGCCAGCACTTCTGAAAGTTGGAGCTACGACACATTTCATCACCGACTGGGCTTCTAGAGGAGCTGACAAGACAAAGAAGTCAGGGCAAATCCTATAATGATTTCCCAACAATTCCACACGACAGGTCCAGCATGTTACGACTTAGATACCAAGAGTGATGCCGTTTGAGAAACGCTAGCTAGCCCGGCTCGTGTATATGTCACCTAATTCAGACTCTCAGTTGTGTTCAGCTGTGCTCAGTACGCTCAGTTATGGAGTCGACATCAGCCGCTAATCACGAGGTCCACGTCCACTTCCAGTCCAGTATGAAACTGCAAGCAGTCTCCTCAGACTTTATACATGGAATTTATTCGCAAATTGCGAATGCGATTATTCACTATCTGTACTAATTTACTAGAAACACATGAAAATTTGTGCAGGGCTCAGACATGAACCCAGAATTCCTATTAATCACGAGCAGTCACCTTAACCACTTTGGATATCCAAGCACGCCTCCTAGTGCCTATGTGTAAAACACAGACACTACAATAACTGCATCCTCAGACATTGCCACCATTAGCTGCAGGCTACTTCCTGAGCTCAGTCTGAGTGCTGTCGACTTTCTGCGGTTGCACTGTCGGTCTACCCACTGGGCGACTATCATCTGCTCATGACTGACTTCCTCGTGAGCAGTGGTCCTAGTCTGAGCCATCTAGTTTCTCAAACACCACTGCCCAAGAAGGCACCCTGTCGGGTATATGCTGTTGCTCTCCATCACTCAGTGCTGACTCGTAGCTTCATAAACAGCCAAACTGGAGGGTACGTTTCATCCTGCCTGCACGGATGTGCTTCCCGCCAAGTTGCAAAAGACAGTCACTAACAAAGACCATTTTTCCCTGTCCACCACTGGTAGCCATCGCTGCTTTGCATCAGTGCCTCTTTCCATGCTGACCGCGGCATCCCACCGACAGCCACAATAGCAGTCGAAACACACCACATGCTGTCCTGCTGTTGGCTGTTGCTGTCACCTGCCCGTTTTACTGATTGTGATAACCTGTGTCAGAGAGGCCGTTGAATGTCTCTCCAGCTCCGACTCCACCACTGTAATTCCTAAGGAATAAAAGACTTACTCAACTATACATGTTTCCATGACAGACCACTGTTCGACACCTACCACCACATCACTCCTTCCATGCCATGGAGGTGAATTTCTCTGCATCCTGAAATGTTACAGCCAGCTTCACCTGCCCCCATACAGGTCGTAGACACCGGCTTCTACATTTTGACGGCAGAAGTGGTCATTGCAATATCAACAGCCGCCACCTGTGAATAAGAAGCTGTTTCTAAAACCTCTACATTTTGGTGTGAGAGGTCTCGACTGCTACGAACGGCGTGATCGTGTCTTCACCAACAGCTCCAGTTTGCAACTTTGATGACGCAGTGTGTTGGACTGGACTTACTGTTTTGTTCCCCCCTCCTGTTCATGAGTACAGGGATGATTGGGAAACAGATTGCCACGGATATTTAAACTTGGAGTTTGTCAGAAATGAGGGACTCGCCGATTTGTCTCAATTCATATGGCGTACTAGCGAATATTATGTTGGTACGCAGCCAGTTAGATGTACTCAGTGCAGTCTGTTGGGGACCCAGCGCGCTTTGTGCACAGCGCATGATGATTAGACGCGAAGACAGTGTTTTTATACTTTGGAGTGCCTGAAGTATTGCTGTCTACTTTTATTATTTTTGTGTGACTTTTGTTTTAAATTTTGGTGGGTAAAAGTTTCGCAAAGCAGAGTGACATTCACAGGGTGTTTCCTCGCAAGAGGCGTTTCGAGCTTTGATGTCGCGAGTAGAGGCTCTAAGGGCGGACGGAACACGAATCTTCAGGGAGTTAGCTGACGCGAAGGAAGCAAAAGTTGCATCCAGTGGAATCACCTCCCTGGTACATTACATTCAGTTGCTGCCAGTCATATTATCCCTTTTTCAGGTGGGACAACGACGGATGTGTTCTCACTCACAGGCGATCTAGAAACAACGAAAAGGCTGGGTCCTGGGATAGACGAAAGCCTAATGCAGACGGACAAACCACGCTTAGTAGGTTATTCGAAGACGTACATGATGTATCACGAGGATTTGGAGAACCTCTGTGCAGCAGCTGAAGCTATAGGAAACAGAATAATCCGAGGGTATTTTGGAAGCAGCTCAGTGGAATATCTCGAAAGAGTGGATTCTTGTGACCCATTTTTACACACAAATGACGATACAACTCGTACTGTTACGTCAACACACCCTCGTCTTACCTAAGCAACAGTCTACCTACAACGCCTATTGCTACAAAATAAATCATTGTGAAAACACACATTTCCCTATACTAACAAAATAAGAAAACTGTACGAGCACAACATAATTACTACAATGCTCACTATGGATTCCGTTTTTCTTACAAACTTAATCTCATACAGCAAAATGCTCAACTTATACAAGTCCGCCTATCCGCTTATCTGCAAGACCTCAGTGCGTGATGTATCTCACGTGCGGCGTGCGAGCGAGCGAGCGAGCTTCTGTATGCTCACTTCCCAGTTTTGCCCCTACCTGCTTCACAAGTAGTGCATGCCCTGTTAGCGAAGGTTTTTGTAATGAAGCCTCAGGCAGGGGTGTGTAATTGGTTTCCTACAGTATCGAAGAGTCAGTCATCAAGACGAAGTAATTTAACAGCGGCGCCTGGCAGGAAGCTGGCATACGAAGTAGCAGACGAAATCCTTCATCCTCGGCGGTTTCGGTAATTACGTCTCAAGCGATTTTATTGATGTGAAGACCTACCTGTCATCTGAGTGAGCGTGCCTGATACTAAGAAAATACAAATTAATAATGAGGCAATTCACGTGTTGTTAACCACCTTGGACAAAAAATACACAAGGAAATAATGCAAATTTTTTATTAACACATGTGAATTGTAACATATAAATTCAACAAGTTGTTTAAATATACAAAACTTGAAGAACATGTAATCCGTGAATCGTTCACAAATATCACGAACAATAGGGAACATAGGGTCCAACTTTGTAATAGTCAACTAATAAGTAATTAAAATAACTTTTCTTTTGTCAAGTATGTAGTGAATTAGTCATTAGTTAATTAATTAAAATCTATCGCTTCGTTATGGGTCTAGTTCGCTCCCGTCTTATCGACAATACAGCGTTAATTACATCTGCCACTTCAGTTCGCTCTTTAATCCGTCATCTTTGTCCTTTCGAGTAATTTACAACATGCACCTCTCCACAGTTTGTTAAGATTTTTAATATTTTGCGTAACAAAACTCTATCTCCCACGGTCTTAGGTCAGAAATTCTCGATACAAACTGAACGTAAAATTTCTATTTCTTACACTTTTGAAACGTGCCTCTGAAAACTGGTCTGCGCTTCATTCTTAATTTGAACAATTTTTTTTATATGTTGATCCCACAATATAACTGATACTCACTCCTACTTCCAAATGTTCCAAAAGTTATTGCACTGTTGTCGTTCGTATGCGCCGTGGGTAAACTGTATAAATCCATCCCTAAAATGAAGGTGGTTTAGATACGTTCCATCAAAACGCAATTCTTCCACTAGGAGTATTGGAAAAATTTTAGTGATATGGAATCTTCTTGCTTGGCATCTCTTTCAGTTCGGAATTTCCCGAAATCCTGAAGGATCTAATGGAAGATGTCGAAGTGATGGATACAGAACATAGCTATTATCGTTTATGGCTCTCAAAGGTTTTATTTGTTGCGACTGCAATGTCCAATACACATCGTTTCCAAGCAGCTGCAAGAATAATCAGTAATTATCATATTGAACAATTACATAAACACTGTGCACCCATTCCTCATCAAACCTCTTACGGATATATTCTTCAGTACAGTAATGCAGGTCGAATAAATTCTTAATTTCTCCAGCGCCGTTAATACGCATAGCGCCTTTAGTACATTCTTTTCTTAACAGCCTTTGAAGGCAAATGCATTTTGCTCTGTGCTAGTAATTACTACGCCGTTTGCAATCTCAAACGATGGAACGTAAACTTTACGTTATGCTTTTGATTAGTTTGATCTAGTACATGTCCCTAAACCTAAACAGGGCCTCATAATTTGCAGCTCTGACTTCCTGCCTGATGATCCTATTTTTTCAGCTTTTTCGTCTGTTTTCACATCTTCAGAATCTATGATTACTTGCAGTTTGAAAGTGGTCGAGGATTGTCATATCACGTTCATTTCCTTGTGGTTTAATAAAATATAAGTAAATTCTTTTTAGTTCGGTTTGGTTCTTGCTAAGTCAAGTTCGTTTCTGTTTTCGTCTAGAATAATTTTGTAGCGTCCCTCGACATATATTTTACTCTATGGCGATCTGAGATGGGCAAGAGATGGTTAACGGAGAGAACACGTTCGTTGCAGTCTGACTGTGTTGCCTAAACTGTAAACGTGTCTTTTTACGAATATTAAACTATGTCAAATTCTGGTAGAAAAATGTTTCTCTGGAAGGATAGCAGAATGTCCATCTGCCGTTCATTAATTTCGAAAGTAATGCACTTCCCGACAATGCCTAGACACCAACCATGCTCCTACTAACTGTTAAATTTGTTGCACTTTCACATTGAAATTTTTCATTACTGTATTGCTTTCCATATAAATCATTCACGCTATGACGGTCCCAGGTAGCCTTTATAATTTTGCAACTAATAATATGTCCTGCCAACGGATACTACTAGGAACGACGACATGTTTTGTCCACTTATTACGCGTAACCTCTGCGAATAAATGGAATAAAGACTACTGCCGGTGCAATCGACAGGAAACTAACAAATTCATATTTGTTTACATCAGAAAACTATTCCAATTCTTGTGCGTGACCGTTAACACCTGGTCATTTTTGAATATCGCAGCAAAACAGTGCCCCTCTTGGAAGGGGTCAGCTCATCTCCGCAAGTTCCAGAGATAAGGAGTATGATTTTTACGTCATGCCATCATCGATGGTAGCACCTCTTACAATATCTTAACGACATTTTGTCCTCTCTATGAACTGTATTACATCTTTAATTTCTAGGAATCATATCCGAAGTTTCCCGATGAATAATCTTTTTTTCTAAACTTTCGCATGATGACCCACAGTATGACCTTGCTGTCGTATGTTATATCAGGTATCAGCATATACCTGATATTTCGCATATGTAAGTACGTAATCATATTTCCTGCAATATTCAACACCTGCGAATTGTATCTCGCTCTATCGTAAACACGAATCGATATTGTTTAACGGAAGGTGTATTTCGTCAAAGCAACTGATAATACACTTACTATCATGCGCATAAGCCAATTCAGTGTGGAATTTTTACCGTACTAAGCTCTTTTCCTGTTTTACTTTATTTTAAATCTCTTCTGTCTTTCGCCTAGTCCGATCCTGTCCTATGTTTATCTTGGCACAGTGTCAAATTGTTAGTATCTATACATTTGCTAAACTAACCACTAACCATGTTGTTAAAGAAATACAATGCTGCCCAATGGGGTTTATTGGTTATATGAATTTGAAAATTATATTTTCGTCTGTAAAGATACCGGCTTTCTAAAACCAAAACTACCAAGGCAGCCACTAAATTAAACAAATGCCGTAAAATAAACGTACTTTGTTCTCGCAATGGAGATTTTTCTGCAAAGGCGAGCTTAAGAATTCACAAAAAAACGAAGTTATTCGCAGCCATCGCCGATTCGTTCAGTTCGGCGTGCAGTACTGAGCCGCGCCTATTATCGACGCAACGGCTGAGCGAATTTAATCTGCAGTACTTCAGAGAATTTTGATCCGAATCACTTAATAAGCGACCCTAATTTTCTAAAACAGAGATCCCGCCCTATTGTTGCGGCTTCCTTTCATTAGATTTAATCATATTTCGTCCTTTATTCAGTCGCTGGGCAGCTAATATTGGTCTCGTGTAGATAGCTACCTCCCGGAAAATTCAAACGCCGCCAGAGCGGGTGGAACAACAAAAGCCGTCCACCAGTAATTGCCGGAATTTCCAGCAATTTGGCGGCGGGAGGTAACGCCTTCAATCGTGCCCGTTTCACACACTGCTAAAAATGGCTTAAATACATCCCTTCATTAACTGAACGATTCGTGCTCGCTAACGTATTAACGTAGGGGACCTATACCTGCGTGATGTCTTGAACGCTTGCTTCACAAAAAACCGTTCTTCAGCAGAAATGTAGAGGAAAACAGTAACCAAGTCTCCTCTTCCACACACGAAAGGTATCAGTCCAGCAAGAGTGCAGGATTTCACTGATAAAGTCTGGAAAATTGGACATTTGTTGCAGGATTGAATTGTACCAGGAGGAACTTCGTATTACGCAGTTTATGGAGATCTGTCTGAGGAAAGTATAAGTGTTGCTTCTATTCGGAATTTTAATCTCTATAGCGCCATAAATACTTTAAATTTTTAGTTTAGTTCAAGTTACCTATGAATGTTTGGCCAATGCTGTGGCATTATCGCTGAGTTTCGTTTTTTCAGCCTTCGTGGATTAAGTGATTTCGCCTTTTCCGCTCAACAAGGTCCAGCCATTGCTTCCATGATCTTCCTGTCTGTCTCGCCTCTCGAAGTTAAGAATTTGTTCAGGAGGTCTATTTTCATGCAATCTGTCTACAGATCCCCACCATCTGTTTCCATTTAGAGCTGTTTTCTAGTACACAGAATCATCTTGTAATTCATTCCTAATGTCTTCATTCCTTCTCTGGAACATCCTTTAACACTACGGGGGAACTAAGTTTCCGCAGCCTGGACCTGCTCATATGCTTTCCCTTCGGAGCCCCATGTATCGGATCTGTATCGGATCTCCTTCATCATAACCAACATGGATTCCGCAAACAGAGATCATGTGAAACCCAGCTCGCCCTATTTGCCCAAGAAATTCACAGTGCCGTAGACACTGGCGAGCAGATTGATGCCGTATTCCTGGACTTCAGGAAGGCATTTGATACGGTTCCGCACTTACGTTTAGTGAAAAAAATACGTGCTTACGGAATATCGGACCAGGTTTGTGATTGGATTCAGGATTTCCTAGAAGAAAGAACACAACATGTCATTCTTAACGGTTCAAAATCTGCAGATGTAGAGGTAATTTCGGGAGTACCGCAAGGAAGCGTGATAGGACCTTTATTGTTTACAATATACATAAATGACTTAGTTGACAACATCGGTAGCTCCGTGAGGCTATTTGCAGATGACACGGTTGTCTACAAGAAAGTAGCAACATCAGAAGACTCGTACGTACTCCAGGAAGACCTGCAGAGGATTAATGAATGGTGCGACAGCTGGCAGCTTTCCCTAAACGTAGATAAATGTAATATAATGCGCATACATAGGGGCAGAAATCCATTCCAGTACGATTATGCCATAGGTGGTAAATCATTGGAAGCGGTAACGACCGTAAAATACTTAGGAGTTACTATCCGGAGCGATCTGAAGTGGAATGATCACATAAAACAAATAGTGGGAAAAGCAGGCGCCAGGTTGAGATTCATAGGAAGAATTCTAAGAAAATGTGACTCATCGACGAAAGAAGTAGCTTACAAAACGCTTGTTCGTCCGATTCTTGAGTATTGCTCATCAGTATGGGACCCTTACCAGGTTGGATTAATAGAAGAGATAGACATGATCCAGCGAAAAGCAGCGCGATTCGTCATGGGGACATTTAGTCAGCGCGAGAGCGTTACGGAGATGCTGAACAAGCTCCAGTGGCGGACACTTCAAGAAAGGCGTTACGCAATACGGAGAGGTTTATTATCGAAATTACGAGAGAGCACATTCCGGGAAGAGATGGGCAACATATTACTACCGCCCACATATATCTCGCGTAATGATCACAACGAAAAGATCCGAGAAATTAGAGCAAATACGGAGACTTACAAGCAGTCGTTCTTCCCACGCACAATTCGTGAATGGAACAGGGAAGGGGGGATCAGATAGTGGTACAATAAGTACCCTCCGCCACACACCGTAAGGTGGCTCGCGGAGTATAGATGTAGATGTAGATGTAGAGCGTAGTAGGTACTGCCACAACTTTGTAAAACTTCACCTATGTCTTTTTTGTGGCTTTTTCTAATTGTTCCAAAGACTAAATTTTAGGATCTTGTTATTCATTCCACTATCGAAATTTCTCTCTGTATTACGCCAGAAGTATTGAGATTGGATTCCCGTCTCCAGTTATATAATACTTATTACAATTTTAGACCTTCTAGTTGATTCTCCGTTGAGTGTCACAACTTCCATTAGTGGGGATGTTCATGTGATTTTTAGAAACCAACAAATTACAATGATACAAGGTGTATGAGAAAAGTAATGAGACTGATTCTTTATCTACTAAAATTTTTATTTTTTCAAACAATATTGTTCCCTTCAAAGTAGTTCCCTTCGGCAGTCTTCGTAGCAGCGCTGAAAGGCTTCAGATGGTAGCGCCATTAACATGCCGGACACATTCTTTTAAATGATCTTCAGAGTCCCAAATTGAAGTCCTCTTAAGATATTTTTTTCAATTTCGGGAAAAGAAAAATTCAAGGACTCAGATCAGGAGAACAGGTGGCTTTGGAACAACACGAATGCCATTTGAGGTCAAAAATCCCGGAATGGAAATGGCCATGTGTCATGGGGCGTTGTCATGACGCAGCGCCCACTTGTCTGCAGTGTCTGGTCTCACTACATTCGCTTTTTCTTGAGCCATTCAAGGATATCGCTCTAAAACACTTGACTGACTGTTTGTCCTAGGGGAACCAATTCTTTATGGAAGATACCCCTACTGTCAAAAAAGCAAATCAGCATTGATTTCCTCATTTGAGCTTTTTTCAGTCGAGGAGATTTGTCAGTGACAACTCCTCATTTTCCCTCTTCGTCTGAGTACCATACTCAAAAATCTAGGATTCATCACCTGTGATCACACGACGGAACCATTCTTGGTCTTGACAATCCTGTCAAAAAGATCAACGCACTCGTTTCTTCCATTATCGTTCTGTTTAGTTGTGAGGTTTTTTGGTCCTATTTCGGCACAAACCTTTCGCATGTGCAAATCTTCGGTCAAAATTTGATGTAGTATGAAAGTGCTTAACTGGTCACCCATCATCCTCATTGTTAAACGTTGGTCTAAGCTCACAAGAGCTCGCACACGTTCAACATTTCGACGGTTTTTGAAGTTGAAGGTTTCCCTGAGAGACGTTCATCTTCAGCGTGTTCTCGGGCTTTCATAAATGATTTGTGCCAGCGAAAAACGTGTGTGCTTGATAATGAATGTTCCCCATAGCCTGTTTCAACTTTTGAAACGTCACACTCGCGGATTCCCCAACTTAAATACAAAATTTTATGGCATAGCGTTGCTCAAAATTTCTTTATTTTACTTTCGTAACAAACAACAAAAACACAACTTCACTGATGGCGGTTTCAGAAATCACATGACGACTGTGCGGAGATGAAATTCGGGCTGAGCAGAGCATCTAGAAGCGATCTACACACCGGTTTAAACAAGCAGACCCACACAGCGTTGTCAGATTGTTCGCAGTTTTGTCAGTCTCACTACTTTTCTCACAGCTCATAGATTACCTTTTGAAGATTATCTTGTGCACAACACTTGGTTCAAATGGCTCTGAGCTCTATGAAACTTAACTTCTGAGTCCCCTAGAACTTAGAACTACTTTAACCTAAGTAACCTAAGGACATCACACACATCAATGCCCGAGCCAGGACTCGAACCTGCGACCGTAGCGGTCGCGCGGTTCCAGACTGAAGCGCCTAGAACCTGTCGTCCACACCAGCCGGCGTGCATAACACTTGTGTACACCCTGTACAACACTTCTTCTACCCGAGAGCATTGAGAAATTTTAGTTTTCTGTCATTTCCTCTCTATAGGCAACTGGGCAAGTGATGTTACAAGTGCTGGTACTATCGACAGGAAGTCACATACACTTCAACCGGACACCTGGCTGAAAATGACGAGTTCGTGGCGCCCTCCATCGGTAATGCTGGTTTTCGATATGATGTTGGCCCACACTTAGCCTTGATGACAGCTTCCACTCTCGCAGGCAGACGTTCTATCAGATGCTGGAAGATTTCTTGGGGAATGGTAGCCCATTCTTCACGGAGTGCTGCACTGAGAAGAGGTATCGATGTCGGTCGGTGACGCCTGGCACGAAGTCGGCGTTCAAAAACATCCCCAAAGTGTTCTATAGGATTCAGATCAGGACTTTGTGCAGGCCAGTCCATTACAGGGATGTTTCTGTCGTGCAACCACTCCGCCGAAGGCCGTGCATTATGAACAGGTGCTCGATCGTGTTGAAAGATGCAAACGCCATCCCCGAATTAACAGTGGGAAGCAAGAAGGCGCTTAAAACATCAATCTAGGCCTGTCCTGTGACAGTGCCACGCAAAACAACAAGGTGTGCAAGCCCCCTCCATGAAAAACACGACCACACCATAACACCACCGCCTCCGAGTTTTACTGTGGCACTACGCAAATTGGCAGATGACGTTCACCGGGCATCCATCATACCAGCAGTGCATCCTGATGCAATGTGGAATTCCTGTGCGATGGTCTGCATAAATGTCTGTCTATTACACATTACGACCGTCTTCAAGTCTCGGTGGTCTCTGTCAGTAAACAGACGAGGTCGGCCTGCGCGCTTTGGTGCTGTATGTGTCCCTTCGCATTTCTATTTCACTATCACATCGGAAACAGTGGACCTAGGGACGTTTGGGATCGTGGAAATATCGCGTACAGACGTACGACACAAGTGAAGCCCAATCACGCGCCCACGTTCGAAGTCCGTGAGCTCCGCGAGCGCGCCATTCTGCTCACTCACGATGTCTGTGATTACAGGGGCCACTGGTATGGAGTACCTGATAGTAGGTGGCAGCATAATCCACCAAATATGAAAAACGTATGTTTTTGGGGGTGTCCGGATACTATTGATCACGTAGTGTCGATATACTGTTGTTGTTGTTGTTGTGGTCTTCAGTCCTGAGACTGGTTTGATGCAGCTCTCCATGCTACGCTATCCTGTGCAGGCTTCTTCATCTTCCAGTACTTATTGCAACCTACATCCTTCTGAATCTGCTTAGTGTATTCATCTCTTGGTCTCCCTCTGTGATTTTTACCCTCCACACTGCCCTCTAATGCTAAATTTGTGATCCCTTGATGCCACAGAACTTGTCCTACCATCCCGTCCCTTCTTACTGTCAAGTTGTGCCACAAACTCTTCTTCTCCCCAATTCTATTCAATACCTCCTCATCAGTTATGTGATCTAGCCATCTAATCTTCAGCATTCTTCTGTAGCACCACATTTCGAAAGCTTCTATTCTCTTCTTGTCTAAACTGTTTATCGTCCATGTTTCACTTCCATACGTGGCTACACTCCATACAAATACTTTCAGAACGACTTCCTGACACTTAAATCTATACTCGATGTTAACGAATTTCTCTTCTTCAGACACGCTTTCCTTGCCTTGCCAGTCTACATTTTATATCTTCTCTACTTCGACCATCATCAGTTATTTTGCTCCCCAAATAGCAAAACTCCTTTACTACTTTAAGTGTCTCATTTCCTAATCTAATGCCCTCAGCATCACACGACTTTATTCGACTACATTCCATTATCCTCGTTTTGCTTTTGTTGATGTTCATCTTATATCCTCCTTTCAAGACACTGTCCATTCCTTTCAACTGCTCTTTCAAGTCCTTTGCTGTCTCTGACAGAATTACAATGTCATCGGCGAACCTCAAAGTTTTTGTTTCTTCTCCGTAGATTTTAATACATACTCCGAATTTTCCTTTTGTTTCCTTTACTGTTTGCTCAATATACAGATTGAATAACATCGGGGAGAGGCTACAACCCTGTCTCACTTCCTTCCTAACCACTGCTTCCGTTTCATGCCCCTCGATTCTTATAACTGCCATCTGTTTTCTGTACAAATTGTAAATAGCCTTTCGCTCCCTGTATTTTACTCCTGCCACCTTTAGAATTTGAAAGAGAGTATTCCACTCAACATTGTCAAAAGCTTTCTCTATGTCTACAAATGCTAGAAACGTAGGTTTGCCTTTTCTTAATCTTTCTTCTAAGATAAGTCGTAAGGTCAGTATTGCCTCACGTGTTCCAATATTTATACGGAATCCAAACTGGCCTTCCCCGAGGTCGGCTAATACCAGTTTTTCCATTCGTCCATTTGCGGCTGTGACTTATTAAACTGATAGTTCGGTAATTTTCACATCTATCAACACCTGCTTTCTGTGGGATTGGAATTATTATATTCTTCTTGAAGTCTACGGATATTTCGCCTGTCTCATACATCTTGCTCACCAGATGGTAGAGTTTTGTCAGGACTGGCTCTCCCAAGGTCGTCAGTAGTTCTAATGGAATGTTGTCTACTCCCGGGGCCTTGTTTCGACTCAGAACTTTCAGTGCTCTCTTAAACTCTTCACGCAGTATCGTATCTCCCATTTCATCTTCATCTACATCCTCTTCCATTTCCATAATATTGTCCTCAAGTACATCGCCCTTGTATAGACCCTTTACATACTTCTTTCACCTTTCTGCTTTCCCTTCTTTGCTTAGAACTGGGTTTCCATCTGAGTTCTTGATATTCATACAAGTGGTTCTCTTTTCTCCAAAGGTCTCTTTAATTTTCCTGTAGGCAGTATCTATCTTACCCCTAGTGAGATATGCCTCTACATCCTTACATTTGTCCTCTAGCCATCCCTGCGTAGCCATTTTGCGCTTCCTGTCGATCTCATTTTTGAGACATTTGTATTCCTTTTTGCCTGCTTCATTTACTGCATTTTTATATTTTCTCCTTTCATCAATTAAATTCAATATTTCTTCTGTTACCCAAGGATTTCTACTAGTCCTCGTCTTTTTACCTACTTGATCCTCTGCTGCCTTCACTACTTCATCCCTCAGAGCTACCCATTCTTCTTCTACTGTATTTCTTTCCCCCATTCCTGTCCATTGTTCCCTTATGCTCTCCCTGAAACTCTGTACAACCTCTGGTTCTTTCAGTTTATCCATGTCCCATCTCCTTAAATTCCCACCTTTTTGCAGTTTCTTCAGTTTTAAGCTACAGTTTATAACCAATAGATTGTGGTCAGAGTCCACATCTGCCCCTGGAAATGTCTTACAATTTAAAACCTGGTTCCTAAATCTCTGTTTTACCATTATATAATCTATCTGATACCTTACTAGTATCTCCAGGATTCTTCCATGTATACAACTTCCTTTTATGATTCTTCAACCAAGTGTTAGCTATGATTAAGTTATGCTCTGTGCAAAATTCTACCAGGCGGCTTCCTCTTTCATTTCTTACACCCAATCCATATTCACCTACTATGTTTCCTTCTCTCCCTTTTCCTACTCTTGAATTCCAGTCACCCATGACTATTAAATTTTCGTCTCCCTTCACTACCTGAATAATTTCTTTTATCTCATCATACATTTCATCCATTTCTTCATCACCTGCAGAGCTAGTTGGCATATAAACTTGTACTACTGTAGTAGGCGTGGGCTTCGTGTCTATCTTGGCCACAATAATGCGTTCACTATGCTGTTTCTAGTAGCTTACCCGCACTCCTATTTTTTTATTCGTTATTAAACTCCTGCATTACCCCTATTTGATTTTGTATTTATAATCCTGTATTCACTTGACCAAAAGTCTTGTTCCTCCTGCCACCGAACTTCACTAATTCCCACTATATCTAACTTTAACCTATCCATTTCCCTTTTTAAATTTTCTAACCTACCTGCGCGATTAAGGGATCTGACATGCCACACTCCGATCCGTAGAACGCCAGTTTTCTGTCTCCTGATAACGACGTCCTCTTGAGTAGTTCCCGCCCGGAGATCCGAATGGGGGACTATTTTACCTCCGGAATATTTTACCCCAGAGGACGCCATCATCATTTAACCATACATTAAAGCTGCATGCCCTTGGGAAAAATTAGGGCTGTAGTTTCCCCTTGCTTTCAGCCGTTCGCAGTACCAGCACAGCAAGGCCGTTTTGGTTAGTGTTACAGGGCCAGATCAGTCAATCATCCAGACTGTTGCCCCTGCAACTACTGAAAAGGCTGCTGCCCGTCTTCAGGAACCACACGTTTGTCTGGCCTCTCAACAGATACCTCTCCATTATGGTTGCACCTACGGTGCGGCCATCTGTACCGCTGAGGCACACAAGCCTCCCCACCAACGACAAGGTTCATGGGTTCATGGGGATAGGGTCGATATACTACTAACCTGCAATAGCACTATAATCTGTAGAGCACAGAGGTCTTCAGACTCCATCGTAGTGATGGTAGCTTTATTTTTATTTATCAGTGTCCCATCCAGAAGGCCGTCTCCATAGCTGAGTGATGAGTCCGGCTACAGGGATTTTTAGCTCGTTGGGAGGACTGTCACGGGGTGCACTCTGCGACTCTGCCGCATGAGATCAGCTGAGATCAAGTCGACTGAATAGTAGCGGTTGCAAGGCCAAAAAAGGCTGGTGTGCTGACCATATGCCTCTCCACACCACGTCCAAAGACCCCAGTGACAGAGGATGACAGGGCCGTCGGCTGGGCCCGAATGGCCCATCTAGGGCAAGAAAGCAGAACTTCCGCGTGCAGATATAGTGTTTCTACGACATATCTTTAGAGATGTTCATTTTCCGTTAGTGTATGTAAAAGTGTCTATTGATACTTTTCTTGAAAACATAAATTATGAATGAGCCGTGGTAAAAAATGCTGTTTTGAAGAGCGCGCCGTAGCGCGTAGTGTGAAGCAGTCGCCCTCCGTTTCTGGCGCCGCTGTGGCAATCGCAGCTTTGGTGTCTCCCTCTGGTGGGAAAGGGGAAAGGTTGCCTGTTCACGCGAATTTAAGGGGCGTTATGAGCTCGCCAGTTGGTCAGTCTGGGTGAGTCTGGAGTCAGTCTGGGGTGAGTCTCTCGTCCCCGGCCTGCTAGTCTGTCTCTCGTCCGAATTTGTAGGGCAGTTAGTGTCTGTCTGTTGTCCAGACTGTTAGTATGTCTTTCGTTCGGATCAATCTTTAAAGCCGGATAACTGAGAGACTTTCCACTCAGCCAGTAAGAGAACTCAGCGAGTGGTCGCCCAGTCGGGGCTTATTTCCTGCATCTGAGTCTGCGTGTTAGACCGCCAGTCTGCTCGAGTTGCGCACTGAGACACAAGATGACTTGTCCGTCTTGAGCGTCGGCGTATGTGAGGTCCCCACGTCAGTCCAGTGGTCCGCGCCGTATAGCGAGGGGTAGTGGCTTCGCGGCCGACACGAGAGCAACAGGAGTCAACCCACGACATCGGTCTGGCCGGTGCGAGCTGCGACGCCGTGAGACGAGAGATCGGCGCGCCTTCCTGCGTCCGTTGAAGCGGCTGGCAGCGGACGGTTCGGGAGAGCGATTTGGGGGTGCTGCGCCACGTCTTCTCCAGAAATCGCAGTTTATTAGAAGTTAAGTGATTGGTGATATGCTGTTACTTGTTAAATTCTACTTGTTTTCTTGGTGAGGTCACCAGCCACTTTGTTTTGGGGTCGTCCCACCATTCTTCTCCGTTTGCCCACCCGTGGGAAGGTGGTTATTTATGAATAGAGTGGTCCGTTTTTCCCTTGTGGAGTAGGGGCGGGTTAGAGCAACCTGCGGTTCGGGTTGTTCGGTAATATCCCTGTCAATCTGCCGTACGTCAGTAGCTGCCTCTGTCATGTTTGTCGGATTCGGTGTGTTAACGAATTTATTGCTTGGAGTGTAACGGCCTAATTCCTGAAATATGTTTTGTTCTTGCCTATCATCTTGAGAGGTGGTATATGAGTACTGTAGAGCATGTTAACTCGTTTGGTCAACCTTGTATAATTTTATATAAGATTGCATTTCGTGTGCTTTTATTTAGATGGTCATTTTAGTGTATAAAGTTGCCACCCTTCCACCGTAAGACTTTTCTTAGAAGTTAAATTCAAGTTGCACCTTCGGTGGCAAGTTAATATTTTAATTTTAGTGTTTTGTACCATTTCCATCCCTCCTGCGGGGGTGCATAGTTTATGTGCTTGTGTGAATTGTTAAAACTTTTAGTTTAAAGTAATCTAGTGTGTTGCAGATTTGCACCAGTGTAGTCTTTCAGTGGTTGTTGTGAGCGGACGTGACTATGGCCGTGTCGGAAGGGAGTGGCAAGGTTCTCAGCCCGAAAGCTCACACAGTCAAAAATTTGTTCTTTCTGCCTCTGAATAAATTGTAACTTGATATTTAGAGGGTGCTTTCTGATTATAATTTTAAATCTTTTTCTTTTAAAAAATGCTTTAGTCACCATTAAAGTGAAGAAATTACCATTTGTTTATGATTTCATCAGTTACTCCCTGACAAATAGTTCCACGCTCACATAGTGTGATTAAATGTGTTAATGTTCTTGATGAATCGCTAGTAAGTGGAATAAATTCTTAAGAACATTCTTTGAAAATAAATCCACGGTTCAATGAACATATTTATGCTTTTATTTACATATTCTCTATTTCGTGCAATGGATTTGATCCAATGAAATTCCAATACTTCTTGTCATCAGAAAACAACATTCTAACTGCGAACGACATTCATGTATAATAAAATTAAGCTCTTCATTCACCGAGAAATGTTGCCTTAGTGGAGGGATATTTCGAATATAAACTAGTTCACATTTGCCATCGCTTTGGCTAATGTGAGAGTGGTGTTATTGTCATGTACTGAGAACACTTTTTCATGAGTATACTCTGATCGCTTCAACTTCAGCTCCACGATCGCGCCTTTCCACAATTTCTTTTTGTTCTGTATACTTTTAGGATATAATGATGGATCCAGATTAATCTACAGCCACAACGAGGCCAGATTAAACTTCATCTTTCTGAAATACAATTTCGAAGTGACCTGTCTTGAGCTTTTTTTTATTTTGGGAATCAACAGACGTGATACTCAATGCACAGTCAACTTCTTGATACATGATATTTCATCTAGGTATTATGTATCCATTTGTATTCATTGGTTATCATCTCATCAATGTCATGATCTCAAGTAAACGTATTCTATCATTAATCCAGCTGTTTTATCTCACATTTGTCCACCACGTGACATCCCCAGTGTGCCGGATCTGTAGTATTTGTACGGTCATGATTACATTTAGGATCCACTACTAAATTCTCTTGAGTGCTGGTGGAGACTCCGATAATCTACCCCCATCTTAGTCCGTAACAGAGCCGCATCCCAACTATTTACAACAGCTCTATTCTCAATTTTATGCGTATGTCTACGAAATGTATGACGCCTAGTATTTAAGATAGCAACCAACAAAAACTCTTTGAAAGTTTAAGCAAAATTATTACAAGAATCACGTTTGCTCTTACTTATACCACTTAACGAAATTTTCTGCTGGGTCGTTACTGAATAATCTACCTTTTTACATTGAGAGTCAGCTAGGTTAGAATAAGTGTTCTCGAATACGCCGCTATTTTTCGTGATGTCACCCTGTGTGGAGGTCTATAGGCTGTGTGAAGCGTGCTTCTGCAGCCCAGATATCGCTCTTTAATGAGCAATCTCGCTGCTATAATAGCATCGACAGCCATGAAATTGACGCGCCGTCCATGTCCGATTTACTGAAAAGCCGAAAGAACGGAGAACTAGACGATCTGGGCTTTTAAACTTCGTACATTTTTTTTACTCCGTTTGGACGGACGTCACTTGAGAAAAAATGAATTCTATCTAGCAATACGTATTTAAAAAGTAACATCTATAATAATATTACAGTGTTATAAATAAAGTATAAAACTGAAACCAAATGAAGAAATATGGATCACACAATGTGACATAAGCCATCTGAGATCTGCGGATGATATTTCATTTGTTTCGATTGCAGGAAAACTTACCAATGAACAATGCAACTCGACGACAATTTCGATCATAGAGATGAGTGCCCTACTTAAGCTAAATTCCTAACATTGCTGAAGCAGAAACTCTATGTCAAATATGTCTTGCCTTTCCTCTCGATGCTAGAGAGGCATCAGCCGTAAATACAAAACTATCCAAAATGTGAGACTTTCCAGAACGGAGAGTAAGATAAATTAATCACTAAGAAACAAGATAGTAATTCTGGATAACAGTGGTTTTTCAGAAGCTAAATACTGTATAACTTAATGAATCTGGATTTATAAAGCTGATTATTCATTTCTGTTTGTTTTGTCGTAATGCGTGCAAAAATCTGGATGAAGGATTTATCCAACAGAGTCCAAAACACTGGAAACGTGTTGAAAAATACCCCGTTGTTGTTCCCTTGAAAGCGAGAAAGCCAGAGGATAGGTATGCATACAGTTTTATGGGAGACTTTGATTTTGCCAGTTACTTGCGATAATTTCTCTATTCATTTCTTCTTTCCCACTTTTTGCTTCACCTTACTGATTGTTTCGTCATCTTTTTTGTATTCTTTTATATCGTTATCCTCATCAGTGAATTATATCGTTAGACACTACTTCGGAATTACTTTCCTGGTATCACTACGTCTGAGATATTGTACAGCCCACTTAAGACTTTAACAAGAACCCCACTATCCTGCAAAAACCAGCATAACAGAATTTGATGAAAGTTCTTGGAGAGAGAGATATTTACACTAAAGTGGTGAAGTTTTGGGGCTAAGGAAGATGGCTGTTGGAAACTACAATTGGTTCGTTAGCGAAGGAATGGACCCGAAGGAAAGAGTCTAAAGGAATGGCTCACTAAACTGAATGCAAGAACATCATTTAAGGGAAGGGCGTTCACTGTATGCTGAAGATTGTCCCGTCCGCTCCTCGGTCTCGCTAGTCGGTCTCATTCTATTTTGGGGGGTCATTCGTTCCACGTTGTAGCACCACCATTCTTCGTACAGTTGCGGTTCCTTTTCTTCATTGTGGTCCACCTCTCCTATTCATGTTCATTTTCGAACCCTTCTCCAAATTTCGACTTCTAGTTCTTTGCGTACGTCACTCCACGTCCGTGTCTGGTAATTACTATCTTGATCCTAGTTATCTATTAAAATTGACACAAGAAGTCCCGATTCTCTGGAACTCAATTTTTTATATATATATGGAATTCATCATTTATTAATAGAAACCAAATCCGAACTCTACACATCATTAAAGAGCGATCTGCCCTGATTCATGACAACAGTTTCATCTTGGCATAAATTTAATCACATATTATTGTTGTACAACAAATATTTGGTCTTACAACTGGCAAATTATAACAAAAAAACAAAAAATCTCGGGAGTAGGTGTAGTATTGAGGCACATTGAGTCACGAAAGGTGACAACAAACTGAATAATAATGACTAGTATTAAAACCACAAACATTATGATGAATATTTAAATTTAAATACATAATAACAGCAAATTTGGAATCAGTGGCACTTTTCCTTGTGAATCGCGAAAGGACTTCACAAGTGATTACCAAATTTGAGAAAACACACATGCAACTGGTAGCAAACAACGTAACCTTAATATCTCATGCACGTCAAATAAAAAAAAAAAACCTCATGAGTATATAATTATAATATTGAGGCACAACGAGTCACAAAAGGTGATAACAAACTGAGTGGTAATGACCAGTATTAAAACCCAAAATATTATGATGAATACTTAAATACATACTAACTGGCCGAGCGGTTCTAGGCGCTACAGTCTGGAACCGCGCGACCGCTACGGTCGCAGGTTCGAATCCTGCCTCGGGCATGGATGTGTGTGATGTCCTTAGGTTACTTAGGTTTAAGTAGTTCTAAGTTCTAGGGGATTGATGACCTCAGAAGTTAAGTCCCACAGTGCTCAGAGCCATTTGAACCATTTTTTGAACATACTAACAAAATGTGGAATTAGTGGCACCCTTCGTTGCGAATCATGAAAGAACTTCTCAAGCGATCAGAAAATTCGTGAAAATACATATTTAAGCAAAAATTCTACACATAAAAACATACAAGGCATGTACGAGGGGCGTTCAGTAAGTAATGCAGGTTGGTTTTACTCAGTATTCTACCTCATTATTCCCTGCTGTTTTGGCTGCAAAACATTTTTCAACATAAATTCCGTTCATTGTAACGGCCTTACGCCACCTTACTGAGAGGGTCTATATACCATCATGGTACCACTCTACTGGTCGACGCTAGAGTCAACGGTTTGCTGCGTCAATAACGCCACCATCACCCACATACTGCTTTCGCAGAGTGTATCTTTCATTGGGCCAAACAGAGGGAAGTCAGAAAGTGCGAGATCGGGGCTGTAGAGTGAAAGAAGATGAACAGTCCAATGACGTTTAGCGGGTTTCTCTCGGGTGTGCAGACTTGTGTGAGGGGTTGTCACGGAGAAAGAGAAGTACATCTGCATTTTTGTGGCGACGAACAGCTGAAGATCGAAGAGGTTTGCTCGACCAAAAGAAAGGTCAATGAATCCCCCTGTCTGGAACGCACCTCCGTTACAGACGCAGTTTTCAAGGCTACATACTATCGGAACTTCATGAAACTATACGGGCTGATGCGGAAATATTCCACGAAGTCCCACATCAAATTACGCATTTCATCAGCCGAAATTGGCTAAGGAAACACTACGACGCCAAAATTCAATTGATTCTTGAAGAGGATACATACCGAAAACTACCACAGGACCCGAAGTCAAGAATAATGAGGAAGACATCAGAGCTTCTAAAACAGTCAACACTGGAAGAGGTCGTTATTAAGAATCTCCTCCCTCAGGCGCCGGGACCACCTACGCTTTATGGACTACCAAAAATCCACAAACCGGATTCTCTTCTTCGTCCCATTGCGAACACCATTGGGTCATCCTCTTACAGATTGGCCAAACACCTGGCCAGCCTCCTTGCACCGCATGTAGGTAGTTGTGTGCATCACATCAAAAACACCGACGACTTTATCAACAGAATTGTCAGGCATGTCAGGATATTCAGACAAATCATCTGCTCCGTACTTTGCTTCGAATTAGTCTGCAACTGCTGGTAGGTAACCCGTTAAACATCTGCAAAGCAGGCTGCTGTCTCACCTTTCGGTGGAATTCGTGTAAGTGAACTGCGTGCACATTTTCCACATCACAAGCAGCGCCCATGTCGAGCAGCTGTAATGTGAGCTTAACACTTCGAGAAGTGCTCTATCCACTAACGTGCACCTAATCGTACTTTCCGCGCAGTAGTCTTCTGAAACCCTGGATGTACTTACGAATAACCCCATCTTAAATGATCAAACTCACAGAATAAAAGATTTGTGTATAAATTCAATCGCATACTGATTAATTGTGAGCTTACTTAACGACAAATCTTACTGAAGCTCAGGTGCGACATTTATTTTAGTTACTCCAGTTATTAGACAGATTTATTTAGTCTACCAGCTTTTAAGAATTTTCATTTGACTGAATAGTGGAAAAAAGTGTTAACGATTTTGAGCTAGTTATCATTAATTGATTATTGATTACAATTTTGACAAACGCGAGGGCTAGTCAGAAAGTAGGGAACGTTTTGGCATTAAAAAAAACTAAGTACAAGAGACGCATTTTATTGTATACATCTGAAAGATTGACTGACATACTACTTTTGCACATAGTCACCAAACACATTGAGGCACTCTTCATAGCGGTGGACAAGCTTTGAAAGACCTTCATCGAAAAATTCTGCCGCCTGATGCTTCAGCGTGACGCCTGCCTACAGTTCCACGTCGTCATCAATGTGCTGCGATGCAAGCCTGTTCTTCATCTTCGGAAACAAGTGGAAGTCGCTTGGCGCAAGATCGGGGCTGTAGGGCGGATTGGGGGAAAATTTCCCATTTGAATGAATTAAGGAGTTCTTTGGTGCGATTTGCCGTGTGAGGTCGGGCATTGTCGTGCAAAAACAAAATTTTGGACGTCAGCTTTCCTCGGCGGTTGTTTTGAACTGCTCTTCTAAGGCTGTGCAAAGTTTGACAGTACTGGGCAGAATTTATGGTGGCTCCACGTTCGAGAAAATCAATAAGAAGCACACTTTGCCTATCCCAAAACACTGTCGCCATCAACTTCCTTGCTAACAAGGTTTGAAAACATTTTCTTGGTTTTTGGGGGGACCTTGTGTGCCCCCACTCCACGGACTGAAATTTTGTCTCGCAATTGACGATTTTTACCCGTCTTGTCACCTATTACGTTTCAATCCAGTAATGAATCACCATGTTTGTGATAGGCGTCTAGAAATGTCAATGTTGCCCCCTTTTGCTGTTCTTTATGGTGCTCTGTAATAATTTTGGGGTACCCATCGTTCACAAGATTTGTGGTAGCATAGCTTTTGAGTGACAGTTTCAAACAACAAAGTCTGTGAAACTCGTGGAAAAGAAAGCGAAAGCTCCGTTATTGTGAAGCGACGGTTTTCACGAATAGTTTCATCAACTTTAGCTACAAGATCATCAGTCATTCTTCTCTTCATCATGAATGTTGGTTCGGCCATTTTTACACCGAATGCACCATTTCTGGACGGAACATTCACTCATTACGTTCTTTCCGTACACTTCGCACAGTTCACGATAAATTTCTATCGGTTTTAGGCTTTTTGCCAACAAAAACCGTATCACAGACCGCACATCACAACTGGAGAGACTATCGATTGCAGCACACATTTCAAATTCAAATATCGAAAAAACCAGACCTGCAGAGACGTTCCTGCTGTCACGGATGGATGCTGACTGAGCGGACGAGCACGCACATACCAAAATATACGCGATCGGCCCGCGCCTAGCGGCGTCAGACGGAAACGTTCCCTACTTTCTGAATAGCCCTCGTAAGACAATAGCTTCCTAACATTGTGTTTCCACTTGCAGTACTTAGTTTACCTGGTTACTCATGTACAATATTTGTATCTTTCATATTTATGATGTTTACAGAGATTATGATTTTTTATTTCATACATGAATACTATACGTAGTCTACAAAACTACATACTGCATTTAATCATATCACTTTTTTTACTTCGTGAGGTCTTCTGCACGTGATATTTGCTTGAGTAGCCTAAAATCCTGTATGATTGTATGATTTGTTTTACTGTAGAAAGATGTGCTACACTTTCATCATATAAACTGAAACACGTATGTTGTGCGGCAGCGATGGCGAGCCACAGAATCTCTGACCAGAGAGCATGTAGTTAGTGCAATTGCGCTCGACTCGCAGTAGCGAGCAGTCAGTCTGTCGGTAGTGGTAGCCCAGAGCAGTCGGCGGGCGTCGGCACCGCAATGGTCGAGATACAGGATGAGGTATATTTTTATTAAATAAGTATTCATGCAGCTTTGCGCTCATCAGATAATCTAATGTACATTCATTGTAATTGACTTTAAAGAATCGCCCCAATAATAATTTTGATTTCAAAACAATTTTTTACAAAAAAAAAAATCATTTGATTCCCTTGTATTTCCTTAAAGAAAATTTTCCGATAACTTTAAAAAAAAAATAATAATAATTATTGCGATGCATTTCCTCCAACCCGCGGCCAACAATAAGAGCAGAACTTTGACATGCAGTTATATTGAGGTAAGAGATTAATTCTGATTTTTGCACAGGGCCAAAGACTGACATTTCGGTCTATTTGCATTTTCATTGTCACTGAGATTTTATCACTGAATTGACTTTCATTTTGTGAGAAACTTATACTTGGGTCAGATAGCTAATTTTTATTTAATTGTCTTTGTCATTAATATTTTTGCGGGAACGTTACATTTGGCTCCATTTCTATTAAGTATTGTCATTTTAAAATTTCTGTGGGGAGGTTACACTTGGCGACACCCGGTCCAGGATCGTATTTCGTAGAGAATCTTTTGAAAAACAGTCAGATATCTGCTCTTATTTCTTAGATATAATTAGGATTTGGCGCAACGCTTTTACTAATCTTGTGACTTTCTTTCTACAGGTCAACGGCAATTCGTTGCTCTGTTGTATTTGTGTGTTGCTTTTTGCATTTGTGCTTATTTGTTTTGTGAATATTTGTGACTATTGTTAAAATGCCGCGAAAGACTGTGAATAGTGTATCGCGAAGTATCATGAACGAAATGACCGAATTAAATAACTTCACCAATAGTACTAGTGACACGCAGTGCAATGATGACAATCCTGCGTTCATTGACAATCAATGCGTTCCAGTCACCAATAATGATGTAAACCTTAATGATGAACAAACGAACTCGATTGTGTCTTCTGTTGATTTGACGACAATTGATGACGCGGGGCGCACTATTGTAATGAGCGCAGCCCAGCTTAACACACCCGGTTTGGAAAATTCAAATAACGTACAGACAAATTTCTGTAATGAAAATGAGCAGGATACACAAAGTACGCCGGATTTATTTAATTCCGAAATAATGTCTGACAGTACACATCCGACTGATAAACCTTTTTGTAAAGTACAGAATAACCGAATGGTTACTGAAAGCGAGACAATTCCAGATCGACCATTAAACAGCACAGAGAATAGAAATGCTAATTTTGTGTCGGATCCAATTAGGGCATTATTGTTGCAAATTCTTGAAGAGAACAAACAACAGAGTGAAAAACAAGACAAACTTAGTGAAAAATTAGACAACAATGATGTAAATCTCAAACAACTTAGTGTACAGATTAGAGCCGTTGCCGCGCAGTGTCATGACACTAAGGTACAGTTACGCGAGGAAATTGAGGCTTGTTCAAAGAAAGGTAGCGAAGAAATTAGGTCTGTTGCTCAGGAATTAAGGGAAATGCAAACAGCTGCAACAGAAACACTTAGAGCGGAAATCAGTACAGTCGCTAAACAATGCTCTGAAAAAGCTACACAATTACGCGACGAGTTTAAAGTAATGACAGTAGAACTTTCGCGCACAATGGATGAAAAGATTGACGCGAAATTCGAACAACAGAACACTCAAATTAACGAACGTCTTAGTCTTCACATACAGAACAGTGATACGCGTTTCCGCAAATTTATTGATGATCAAAACAAAGTAAAACGTCAAGTCATGGAAGCAATCACTGCACAGAGACAAGAAGACAAACGTAAGATGTTTGCGAAAGCAAAAACATACGTAGACAACAATATTGCTACAATGTCCGACAAAATTAATACCATCGAACAGTTGAACGCGGAATTACGCGATGAAATTTCTGATCTTAAATCAAAAACAGATACACATACAGCAGATATTCAGACAGTGACAGACAGATTTGAACAATTAGAACTAACACAGGATTCCGATGTTGTCAAGGCTGACGTTAGAAAACTGAACGAAACTACACGTAAATTGCAAAATCAGATTAATGCCACTGACACTAAAACCGATGATCAGGTTAAAATACTGACTGAAAAATGTGATGAATTGGCCAGTCGTATTGACGTAATCGAAAGTACTAATGACAATAAATCAGATGATACTTCACCGGTTTCGTTTAATCAAACACCTGAATTTCAAAATTTACAGCAAACAATTAATGAGATCGATTCGTCTAGTAACACCTTGCGTAGAAAACTGTCAAGTTTACAGCAAGAAGTAACAGAGATGAAAAACACTTCAGTTAATAACACATCACAGCAGACGCCACTTTTCGAGCATTTGCCAGACTCACGCAGCGCGTGTAATTTGAGTAATCTACAGAGAGTACGGGACTTAGATTCCGAACAACCACAGTTCAATAGATTCTCTTACAATACTGAACCTGTTCCATCACACAGAGACGACAATTTTGATTACAAACATTTTCTGTCAGTGAGAAAGTTTAAAGTGTTTAAAAACGACAGAACACAGATTCACCCGCTAGATTGGATCCAACAATTTAGCTTTGCTTTTCCACCGTCTTGGCCTGTTACACACAAACTTGAATTTATTTGCAGTTTTTTGGAAGGCGAACCGGCAACTCGTATGAGGCCGATCGCGAGACAATGTTATTCAGTAGAAGAATTTCAGAATGCTTTTCTATCAGCGTATTGGTCGAAGACGACACAGCGTGGAATTAAAGATCAATTAATTAGTTTACCAAATTATGAGAACTCAAATTTTCCGAGTGTGACGCAATTCTTTGAGCACATGGTGCAACAAAACCAGTATTTAAGTGAACCCTATAGTGAATCCGCACTCATTCAATTATGTATCTCTAAATTACCACGGTCATTAAGAGTGTCACTCCTAACGGGTCAGCAAAAAGAAAACATTTCGGCATTCAGAGATCTGCTGCAGCTTTTAGAAGTGCAGCAATCTGATTATTCTTTTGTAAACAAAAATTTTTCATATAACAACCAAGGGCAACAAACGTACAGCAATTACGATCAGTCACGTAATTTCAATAGTAGAAGTAATAGACGTTTTAGGAATGACAACCGACCGAACTTTAATAACGGGCAAAATTCTCATTATCAATATAATCAAAATTTTGAGCAACAGGAATCACATTTTGGTAACAATAGACGTTTTCCACCGCAACAGCATGAAAGTCAACCGGTTAACATACCTAACCAACAATGGAATGCACAAGGTCAACCAGGCTTTAATGTTTCGCCGCGTGCACGTATAGTCCCTGATACAACAAATGGTAACGCACGGCAGCAAAGGAACAACTACGTACAGAAAACACAGTATTTCAATTCCTATCGCAATGCACCGTATAGGAACGACTATTACGACAGACGTAGAAATAATGAGGACAATTTTCAGCGTACATCTAACAACAGTCGGTCACACCAACAGCAAAATTACCCACAAGAACCTATTCTCATGAATGAACCTGACAGTAGGTATCATCCAGAGCGTAATACGTCTGGAAGAAGTAATAGAACTGTTCAAATTGTAGAAATGCCACAACATCCTCGTGATGATAATAATAACACGTCAGATAGAATCTGACTAGATACTGTACAGGACGCATCTTCCAATAACACAAGCACTAGTTTTGACACGCAAAATGTTGTTCACGAGAATGTAATTACGTTTGACGACATCAGAGACACTCTTTTGCAGGAAAAACCAGTTGTTCAGAAAACTATTTCACATCCTGTCATCGAAATTAAAATTGGTTCATCGAAATTTTCAGCGGTAATAGATTCCGGATCACCTATGTCAGTCATTAATGAGGAAACCTTTAACGAGTGTAACAAAGAGAATACGTATCCTACATTACCTTTAGGCAAAACGAAAGTGAAAGGAGCGGTATCGAGTAAAGGAGTGGATGTGAAATTACAGACGCATTTATCATTTTGTATTGGAGGTCATATTTTTCACTCAAATTTTTGGATTGTTCCTTTGTTGACAACAGACGTAATTTTAGGTACTAATTTTCTCGTACAACACGACGCAGTGGTTGATTTTCAAAATTCCTATTTAATGTTGAAGGACGAAAATGTACAATTAGCTTTAGAATTTCAGCATTCATTATCTGCGGAAGAACAAACAGTTAACCGCACAGAGGTCATTTCTGCAACACGTAACATAGACTAATTCCCCATTGTTCACAGACACGTACGTACATAACTATAATACTCCAGACGAAGCTGACTACGATGTAATACAAATGATTTCCGATAAAGTTAAACAAAGTAGTGCAAATACAGACGACGAACGAACGCAATTACATAAAATTCTTTTACAGCAAGCTCCAGTTTTCGACAACATTCCTGGTACTATGTCCGGATTTATGTACGAATTTCAAGTGAAACAGCACGACACATTTAAAGCAAAGCATTATCCTATTCCGTATATTCATAGAGAACAAGTTAAAAAAGAGTTGCAGGATATGCTCGATCAAGGAATTATAGAACCAGCAGTTAGTCCGTACATAAACCCGCTGCATATTGTTAAGAAAAAAGATGGCTCACTTCGCCTTGTACTTGATTCACGTCACATTAATGACATAATTATTAATGAAACAGATCGACCACAGACATTAGAGGAACTTCTACAGAAATTTCACGGTACAGCTATTTATTCCACATTAGATTTGAAATCGGGATTTTGGCAAATACAACTTCATCCGAATTGCAGAAAGTACACAGCTTTTCTCTGTTTTGGCGACTGTTATAAATTTTGTAAATTACCATTCGGCTTAACTATTTCTTCTGCAGCTTTTATTCGCGGTTTGAACACAATACTTCCGACAGAACTTAAAGACAGAATTACAACGTACGTAGATGACATTCTTATCGCAGAAGCTAACTGGTCTGAACACAATCTGATTTTAGAACAACTGTTGCAAACCTTTCATGCACAAGGACTTACAGTTAATCTCAGTAAATCGCATTTTGGCAAAACTTCTATAAAATTTCTTGGACACGTAATTTCAGCAGAAGGTATTGCGCCTGATCCAGAAAAACTTCAAGCTCTACGTGACATTACTGTTCCTACAACGAAGAAGCAATTACGCAGTTTTTTGGGGTTAATTAACTTTTTTCGCAAATTTATTCATCACTCTGCACTAGACACACCTAGATTATGCCAATTAACAGGTAAAAACACTATTTGGTCATGGGATAAGCAAGCACACTCTGAATTCGTGAACTTGAAACATGCTTTGTTGAATGCTCCACTTTTATCGCACCCAGATCTTACCAGAATTTTTTCTATTGCCACCGACAGTTCCAACACAGCTTTAGGCGTACATATTTTTCAGGAAATTGAAGAAGATGGCTCAACAGTAATTAAGAACATCGCATTTGCAAGCCGCATTTTGTCACCTGCTCAGCGAAATTATTCCGTCACAGAATTGGAAACGTTATGTGTTGTATGGGCTTTTACGAGATTTCGGCATTTTCTTTATGGCAGACACACCACCGTTTACACAGACCACAGAGCTATACAATTTTTACTTTCAGCTAAATTCACACACGACAGATTAAGCAGATGGAAGCTTTATTTACAGGAATTTAATTTTACAATAGTTCACATTCCCGGCACACAAAATGTTGTAGCAGACGCACTTTCTCGTTCTCTCAGCAACAATCAGCAGGACGTAGCAACCAACTTCTGCAAAGCAAATTTCAGTGTCATGTACATTCAGCAAGTTGCATTTGAAAATTTTATTTCGTCGTCATTACAGGACATAGCACGAGAGCAAAGCAAAGACAGTGTGTGGAAAGAAATTAAACACCTTTGGCAAGATAAGAATAATGTTACGATTAGGAACCACTACACTGTACGCAATGACATTCTGTTTCGCCGCTCTCATCCTGACAGCAACAACTGGTTATTATGCATTCCTAACGAACTGGTTAACAAATTAATATGGTACACGCATTTAAGCTACGCACATTACGGAGCAAGAAAATGTTTTCTTATACTGAGACAGAACTGTTATTTTTCGAACATGGAAAAACGTATACGACGAGTTTTAGCGTCATGTAAAATTTGCCAGAAAGCTAAGTCTGACACCACTTCACACATTCCTCCATTATATCCCATTGTACCTGTTAAATTAAGACATATGGCCGCAGTAGACATTTTTGGTCCAATTCCGAGAACTAATAGAGGTTTTTGCTACATCTTTGTCGCTGTTGAACTCACTTCAAAATTTGTTACTTTCACTCCGTTACGCAAAGCTACTGCTAAAACTGTTTCGAAAGCATTTGTAAAGCATTTTCTATTTCATGTAGGGCATGTGAAGAGAGTAATTTCTGACAATGGATCACAATTTCGTTCTGCTATATGGACACGCATGTTACGAGCTAGAAACATTTCTCCGATTTATATATCCAAGTACCACGCTTCTTCGAACCCTTGTGAACGATTAATGAAAGAAATTGGTAAACTGTGTAGAATATACTGCCACAAAAGACATGTTAATTGGGACACACACATACACTCATTCCAAGATGTAATTAATTCCATTCCAAATGAATCTACTATGCTATCTCCGTCTGTTATATTGAAAAACGTTGAACCACCAAACAAAATCAAAGAGTTAGTAAATTTTCCTAGATCACGTCGACTAAGACACCACGAAATAATTGACATTGCGCTGAATAACATCAAACGTGCCGCAGAGCGCCGGAGAAGACAGCAAAAACAGGTTTGTAGACGCCGAGACTTTCACGTTGGACAGAAGATATTAGTACGTACACACTATTTATCCAGCAAATTAAAAGGTAAGTGCAGTAAATTTTAACTTCTGTACGCGGGTCCATATCGGATTCGCAGCATTCCTCACCCCAATGTTGTACACGTCGAAACTTTGAGGACCAGAAAATCGAAAGGCAACCACCATTGGTCAAACATAAAACCGTTTATTGAGTGAACATACTTTACAATTTATCACGCTGTAATGCTAATTGCTAATTTTTATGAACATTTCTGTAACTATATTCACGTGATTACTTACTGATGATTGTATTTTTTCTTGGCAAGTGCCCGGCAAGGTAAGGTTAGCAGGTCGCTCTTCTTGTCGTTACACATCAGACCGTGCATATTTTCCAGATGAACTTACACATTTTTATGACCACTTATGCACTTATATTTATGTGACTACTTATTGATGATTATCGTATTTTTTCTTGGCAAGTGCCCGGCAAGGTAAGGTTAGCAGGTCGCTCTTCTTGTCGTTACACACTAGACCGTGCATATTTTTCCAGATGAACTTACGCATTTTATGAATAATTATGCAATTCTCTGTAGTGACGCATTAATTTTATCAAATTCTCTCTCCATTGAAGTCTTTAATTATCGCCTCTATTAACTACACTACATACAAGCTGAACACAACGAATGTCACATTTTGTCTTTCTTATGTATGTACGATTGTTTTCAAGTTTTGTTTGTATGCACTGTGAACTAGTTAAGGTATAACACACACCATTTGACTTTGACATTTTGCCCTATGATATCTCAACATCGTGACTGTTTTACATTTTCTTCTTTTGCTGCTGCATTGTGATATTCTCTGTACATTTTTGCGTTTGAACACTGTCCATGTTTTTGACATATTACGTTTTCTGTCATGTTATGCTGTATGCTTAATTGTGTCACCATTAACCAATCATTATCTAATGGGTATATGATTTAAATACAAGACATTAATCCTTGTTCATCAGTTTCAGAAAGAATGATGCGTAAAGGAAATAAATTAAACAGAAATGGGAATTTCAACTACGGAATAGATGAAAGAAGATACAAAACCTTATGAGGACGAGTAAATGGATCAGAATTAACAAGCATTAACAAGAATATACTATACACATCGAAGAATAGCAGTCTTAACTAATTTTTTCTTTCAGAATACAAGGCGATTGATGCAAGCTGTCAGACAGAACTACACATCTTAGTTTTAAATGATGAAATATGATAGAAATAAGGAATAGTTATGTAATGAGTAATGAAGTGACTTTTTGCAGATGATAATGAATGCTGATGAAGAATAATGATGAAGAATATGCTACTATGAATAATGAAGTTTTTTCTTTACAGGTGATGATGATAATGATGGAGTTATGATGATATGAATAATGAAGTTTTTCTTTACAGATGAGGATAATGTTGAAGTTATGTATTTATGCTATGTAGTTATTTAAGTATTTGTTGCAGTTTGCTTTGACAGCAGGTGTTATATTGCATAGTAGGATGACTGAAGATTTTGGAAAGGACAGCTATGGAAAACATTTTATACACATTTCACTACTTGTTAATTCGAAGTTCACTACTTTTCAGCATAGTCTACGTTTCTTCTTTCAGCTTAATAATCCATTTTGTATTTTCCAGCAGAAGCTTTTCATGATACTTACTAAACCTGTTACTTATTATACCGTTCTAATACTTGCATTTTTATTTTTTACCCATTTGTGTCTATAATTTATAAATGTGATCACATATACTGCCTTGTTTCATAACCTTGCTACAGCTGACTCATGACGAATGACGTTACCTATCCTCATTTGCAGCAATAGGTCAAAAGCAAATATTGTTATGCCTGAGCAATTAATTATCGATCCCAACGCAATGCATTGCTAACAAAAATGTATTACCAGTCCCAAATAGTGATAGCAGTTTAAGAGAATTCTGTGTAATGCTGATCAGCTATGAATAATGTCACCTGAAAAATGATTGCTACTGATTACTGTATTGAAATGAACATTAATTAATTACGCTTTGTAACAAGGAATTGAATGCTACTAATTATGCTTTGTAACTGGGAAAAGAATGCTAGTGATTACTGTATTGAGATGATTACTGTATTTAAATGACCAATGATTAATTACTAATGCTTTGTAACTAGGAAATTAATGCTACTAATTACGCTTTGTAACAAGGAAATTAATGCTACTAATTATGCTTTGTAACTGGGAAAAGAATGCTAGTGATTACTGTATTGAGATGATTACTGTATTTAAATGACCAATGATTAATTACTAATGCTTTGTAACTAGGAAATTAATGCTACTAATTACGCTTTGTAACAAGGAATTGAATGCTACTGATTATGCTTTGTAATTGGGAAAAGAATGCTACCGATTACTGTATTGAAATGACCAATGATTAATTAATAATGCTTTGTAATTAGGAAATGAATGCTACTGATTACGGTATTGAAATGAGCAATGACAATGTTGTCTGTAAAACAATTAATGAACATTTTTCTGTAATACTACATAAATGGTACAGAAATGTTCAATAACTAGGCTATGGATACCGCAAACTACTAATGTAATCAAAACTAGTCTGTGATATAATGTCCTTCACCTTCTGACCTAACTACCTGAAATTATTGTAACATCCATTTGTCTTGTCCATCCTCATTATCATGGAGCACTATATTTGGTTTTTGCACTAATTCTACGTTGGTGTGCCTCTTACGAGCGTGGTGTTGACACGACATGCTGTCCACCACCGTAAGCGACGAAGACGTTATTATGGTCCCACTGTTTAGTGTACCTGGCATACTGCCAAATGATAGCATGGAATATTACTACGACGTTTCAGTGTCTTGATACGCTGATAAATACTTCTGGGAACGGAACTGCAGATTGTATCACTTAGTGTTGTGATTCTGTGGAAAGATATGGACTTTCAGTGCAGCTGTGTGCAAACTAAAGTGCTACAACCATGATGCAATCCTTTCCTTTCCTATCCTAATAGTGAAAATCATTTTAGCTAACATCATTTATGTTCATGGCCTATACATTTTTTTCGATTTGTTGAACTCCAGTGCGAGTACACTTGTGTCACTTGTCGACATGATTTTCTGCCATTGTTTATTTGTTGTGAAAATACTAAAGACATTTTCGATTTGTTCTGAAGTGCAGTATGTGTGCACTCTTGTCATCTATATTGTATATACTTTTTGTGATTTGATGATTTTTCTGCCCTTGCGTTTATTTGTTATAAAAATGTTCAAAAGTTTTCAGTACATGTGCACTTATGTGTTTTCTACTGAATTTCAGTGCCTGTGCACTTTTCTCATTTTTCAATATGATTTGTGCCTATTCTGTATACTTTTTATGATTTCGTGATATGTTTTATGTCATTTGTTACTCATTGTATGTACATTTTTCTGATTTGCTGATACGCTCTCTACTCATTGTACTTATATTTTGTCTTGTCTGTAATGTTTTGTAATCGGTGCATGCGCACAACATTTAATTCATGTACTACATCTAAATATTTTGTAAATTGTAAATGTTAATTAATTAAAGGAAAAATTTTGCCGCGATTGGCAAGTCCAAATGACTCACCATCGCTGCCAAATTTTTGCCCCCCCAGTGGAGGGTTATGAAACACGTATGTTGTGCGGCAGCGATGGCGAGCCACAGAATCTCTGACCAGAGAACATGTAGTTAGTGCAATTGCGCTCGACCCGCAATAGCGAGCAGTCAGTCTGTCGGTAGTGGTAGCCCAGAGCAGTCGGCGGGCGTCGGCACCGCAATGGTCGAGATACAGGATGAGGTATATTTTTATTAAATAAGTATTCATGCAGCTTTGCGCTCATCAGATAATCTAATGTACATTCATTGTAATTGACTTTAAAGAATCGCCCCAATAATAATTTTGATTTCAAAACAATTTTTTACAAAAAAAAATCATTTGATTCCCTTGCATTTCCTTAAAGAAAATTTTCAGATAACTTTAAAAAAAAAAAATAATAATTATTGCGATGCATTTCCTCCAACCCGCGGCCAACAATAAGAGCAGAACTTTGACATGCAGTTATATTGAGGTAAGAGATTAATTCTGATTTTTGCACAGGGCCAAAGACTGACATTTCGGTCTATTTGCATTTTCATTGTCACTGAGATTTTATCACTGAATTGACTTTCATTTTGTGAGAAACTTATACTTGGGTCAGATAGCTAATTTTTATTTAATTGTCTTTGTCATTAATATTTTTGCGGGAACGTTACATTTGGCTCCATTTCTATTAAGTATTGTCATTTTAAAATTTCTGTGGGGAGGTTGCAAAACTCAAGGTGTTAGTGACAAGACTTGTGTTTTCTCTTACATTAAGAGGCTCTGGAAATCCCTATCTTTCCAATGTTAAAGTAGCGCTTATAAATTACATGTTTTCTCAGAAAATATTTGAGCTAGGAAATTGAAATTTTTCCAAGTTATTTATTGGAAGTTTGGCTATAACTTAAAACTGGAATTTTTAAAAATTTGAAGTCAGTTCTTAGAGATTAATTTGTTCTTATGTAACAATATTTCAACATTTTTTGCAATTTTTTGCTTGTAAATTTAACAATATGCAGGTTTTTGGAAAAAGTCTGTATTAAGTCACACAGAAAGGGCTGCATAATATTTCCTGCAAATTTGAAGCAAAATGGTTTGGTAGATCCTGAGAAAACATGTAATTTGTATGAAAAAATAAAACTTTTGGGAATCGAGTGGCAAAGATTGGATTATCTTTTTAGTGTATTCCATGTCCATAGGACGAATTATCTTCATTTTCTGCAAACTCCTCCTCCAGCTTACTCTTTGTCCTCCTCCTGTTTACTCTGGCTTGTATTTCTAGGCTATTTACAGCCCTGTCAGCAGCCTGAAGACATTCCCTGTCTAAAGCTAGCATCGTTTGTACCATGTTGTAACCTATCTTCATCCCATATTTCGCAAAAACTTTGCATCCTACAACGTTGCCATCTTTGAAAGTATCAACACCATCATACACACCAAAGTGAAGTGTTTCTATTCCAAGAAACACAGTCTTGGAGATTCTTGAACATATAACATTATTTTGAGTTTTTCAATGAACACACTTTTTCAACAGTTCATGTGCTGCTAAGTGTTTGAAATAGGGTTTATCACCTCCATTACCCCATCGGGCAGACTATGTTTATGAGTGTACACTTCACCAGTTAGTAATCCCTGCTGTACTTACACCAACTGTTTTCTCCTTTGGGACACAAGTAATGACGGGGACTTTGATCGGCTGAAAAAATATGAAAAAACAGAGCCCAAACAGCCATCTTCATTTCATCAACACTGTGTGTTTTGCCTGATAAGCATTCCATAATAGTTCTGTATTTTGTCACTTATATTGTCAGTTAACCTTCCCTTTCTATCCAACCCTTTACCATCACTGAGTTTTTGTTTTTTGTATGAAGCTGTCAGTCGCCCAAGACTTCATCCCATTCGTTTCTGTATATGCCCAATACACTTAAATTTTCGCACTACAACATCATTACCATAGGGCTTCAGTTCTCGAATATGTTTGAAACTTTTATAATCACCATCACTAAGGAAATTATCTTTATCACAAGCAACAGAACATTGAAATATAACAGCAACACCAGCCACTTCCCCTCCTCCACTACTGCCACTATAGTTAGCTGCACAATTATCTTCATGTGTACCTTTACTTTTTGTGGACATCTACAATATTTAGATATTACTGCTACATCTAAAACTTTCCCTGCATACATACTGGTGGCAGATATTACATCAAGAAGAGATGTGTCCTCATCATCGAAAGCTGAGACTAGTCTCTGCTACCACTGTTTTCTATTACTGCCTCTTCCACAGTTTTCTTCATAGGTTCTACACAAGTGTTTTCTACTTTCGACCCTATAAATCTATTCTAGTTCGTAAACTTGGTTGGGGGATTTGGAAGATTCATCATGCCACAGAAAACTGCACCTGCAGCAGCACACTTACCAATTATATGCAAGGCATAAATAAATCTAATGTTGTGTTCATAGATTTTGCTATCATTTTGTTCATTTGGAGTTAAAGTGGTCATTTGTGAATGTTTATCACACTTCAGTTCCATTTCACTGGCAAGTCCTACGTGAGTTTTTATAGAGAGTTCCAGACCGACTCCACTCCACTGGATACATCTTACACAGTTTGAAAAAAGTCCGTTGAGAACTGACATATCAAATATTTCATTCACATCTGATTCGTCCATAAAACATTCATGCTTTTCAGTAACTGAACCAAGCTTCCTCTGCAAAGTACTTTCTTTCTCACTTTCATTGCAATGGGCAGGTTGAAACACTCCCTTATTAACCCACCGTTATTGACTAGTGGATTATAGCCTGACGGGTTAGAATAGTTTTACCATGTACAACTGATGAAAGCTGATCGGTTAATATTTGCAGGGGAATTGTTTCGTATCAAATAGAACAAAGCTAATTAGAATGTCAGGTAGCAATAATCGGTACATACTTTGTTGTTCATGTTGTACATCTATTGTCTAAACAGCATGAATGAGGCAGTTACTCCCTTCGTCTGACAAAATAATAACTCCATCAATAAACACTTCCGGGCTAAGTTGCCGTGGTCGATCTGTAAAACTTCTTCTCCCTAACGTTTCGTTCTCAACTACGGAGAACATCTTCGGAGGTGAGTCAACGACTGGCTGCTAGGAGCTGGGGCCGCCGCTTATATGGATATCGTAGAGGGCGCCACCGCACGTCACGTGGCGTCGATGTGCAGCTATCTCTGGCTATCGTCTGTTCTCTCGATTGCAGGCAATCGATTGCCACGTGATTGATGCAACGTCGACCGCCATATCTTATCCAATTTTAATCCTTCTTCTTTACGATTAATATTGTATTGATGTTTGTGGATTTCAATCCTCGCTAGCAGCACGGAATTTTATATACCCCTGGGGTGGCTAGGGGGTGACGAGCATCTTTTGTTGATCTTAGGCATTCACTAATTTTCTTAGTAGGTCTGAAAATGGTCTCTACGTGAAACTTGGCTAGTACTTTCCCAATGCGATCCGTGATATTATGGATGAACGGAAGAAATACTTTTCCAGCTGATGGTTGTTGCTCTCTCCTATTTTTAGGCATTTTTCTATTTGGGTGAAGTGCTCTGTTAATCTCGTTTTTCGTATAACCATTTTTTCCAAAGGCTATTCGTAAATGATTTAGTTCTTCTTGTAAGTAGCCTAGTTCACAAATATTATTGGCCCTATCCACTAATGTTTTTATGACCCCCCTCTTTTGCCTAGGGTGGTGGTTTGAGTTCTTATGGAGGTAGCGATCAGTATGTGTACCTTTCCTGTAGACCTTATGGCCTAAGGTCCCATCCGCCCGTTTGATAACTGATACATCCAAGAAGTTAAGTTGTCCGTTCTTCTCCTTCTCCATAGTAAATTTAATCTTTGGGTTGATGCTATTTAAGTGTACCAGGAAATCATTCAAGTCTTCTTCCTCATGATTCCATATTACAAAGGTATCATCCTCATACCGATACCACTTCGAGGGGCGTTTTTTGGCCGACTGCAGTGCTTGATGTTCAAAATATTCCATGAATAAATTCGCAATTGCGGGACTTACGGGGCTTCCCATGGCTACCCCATCGATCTGTTCATAAAATTCGCCATTGTACTGAAAATAGGTCGAGGATAGACAGTGTTGGAACAAGGCTACTACATCAGTAGCGAACATATCGGCTATATGGGAGAGAGCTTCATCAACTGGAACCATCGTGAACAAAGACACTATATCAAAACTGACAAGGATGTCATTAGGACCGACAGTAATTTCCCTCAATTTCTCAATGAAATGTAGAGAGTTTTTAATATGACTTTCAGTTTTGCCTATGTAAGGTTGTAACAAAGAGGCAAGGTGTCTGGCTAGTTCTTGGGTAGGAGCTCCAATTGCGCTGACTATTGGTTTCAAAGGAACATCAGGCTTATGTATCTTTGGTAATCCATATAATCTCGGAGGATAAGCCTCCGTTTTACAAAGATACTTTTTAACTTCTGTAGGAATGGAAGACTGTTTTATCAGACGATTGGTGGCATTCAGCACATTCGTTGTGGGATCCTTTTTCAACTTCTTGTATGTGCTGGGTTCCAGGAGATCACTGATCTTCTTGTGATAATCCTCAGTATTCATTAAAACAGTAACATTTCCCTTGTCAGCGGCAACTATAATAACATTCTTGTCTGCATTGATCTCTCGCAATGCCTTCCTTTCCCCTTGAGACAGATTGCTATTGGGTGGCTTAGCTTTGCGTAATATCCTGGAGGTTTCCATTCTAATTTCGTCATCAGAATATGATGGTAACTGACGAATTCCTGCCTCTATATTAGCAATAATGTCCTCCATAGGAATCTTGGATGGAGTTATTGCAAAATTCCCTCCTTTAGACAGAACAGAAAGTTTTTCCTTAGACAACTCTTTTTCTGATAAATTAATAACCGTTTGGGAATTGTTTGGAATCGGTGTTTCCTGTCGACCCTCTTGTAGACGATCAAACTTCTTCTTCTGCCTATTGGAAGACACTTCTGCACTAATCTCCATAGATCTAAATGTTAAACTGTCCACTTTGTTCCAATGACAAAACTGCATAGTATTGCTAATAAGTAAATGAAGATTTAGCAGTTGACCATCACATACCGCCAGTCCTCGTCGTGTCTGATGTATCCGCTCACGTAGTAATGCCAGTTCCATACGAGAATAAATACGGTTAGCTTGTGCCGAATGAAACATTCTTCTAACTTTTAAAAACTTGGGAACTATACCGGTATCACGACAGCGTAGCAGAAACGTGAGTGAGCAAAGTTGTTGACCTTTCTTCTTGCGTAGGTTCTCCAGTCGTCGTACCCTAGTTGACATTTTACTTAGCCCGGAAGTGTTTATTGATGAAGACGCCGGCCGTGAAAGCCTACATGGAATGAAAATAATAACTGTTAACTAATCACAGGTCGCCTATTAATATCGTCACACGCCAATATTCTTCATGTAGCACTGGATGCACAATCCTCACTGCAGTTCAAATCGTGGGTGTCCGGCGCGGTTGTCGCGAAATCACGGAACACAGATGAACACTTAAACGCACTAAACAAATCACGCAGTTAATGCCATTTACGTATTGCTGGAGGTCAGGCTCACATCGTTGGGTGACACACACAGCCGTTAGACAATTGTAACTGTGGTCGGCCGGCCGCGGTGGTCTAGCGGTTCTGGCGCTGCAGTCCGGAACCGCGGGACTGCTACGGTCGCAGGTTCGAATCCTGCCTCGGGCATGGGTGTGTGTGATGTCCTTAGGTTAGTTAGGTTTAAGTAGTTCTAAGTTCTAGGGGACTTATGACCTAAGATGTTGAGTCCCATAGTGCTCAGAGCCATTTTTGAACTGTGGTCGGCCGTCCTGCCGAAATCCGCCCTGCTCGCTTAGCAGTCAACAACTTAGTTGCTCTGAGTCTCAACACAGACTACACAGGCGCACCGAGTGCTCGACTATCGATAGTACATACTGCGACTGCGTCAGGCAACGGTATATTGTTCTCAATTCGTAAGGGGCGGTTGATCCCTTACCAGCAAAGTTAGGTTCACATATTTGGTTATCGTCTTTATTCGTTACGATAATAACACCTATGTTTGGGTTTCCAACATTTCTCCCTTTTCTTAAAATCCTTCAGAGGATTTCTAGTCACTTTGCATTTAACCATCATTATCCTTCAATAAAACAGAGACTTCTATGAACAGGGTTCATTAAGAATATTTTCAGGATTTCAAAAGAGTAAATAAACATGAAACACACGACAATCGAGCAAGCGATATATATCGAACTATTACAGGCTAGCCACAACACTTACTTTCTCTCACATCACTAAAATGTACATGATGAGCATGTAGATTCTTGAGTACAACATTTGACAGCAGTTTAACAGTGCCACAGTGGGTCATGCTCTTGCAGAATATATTTCAAAACTTGTAATCTTCTGAACTGAATAAATTATATATCAATTGAAAGGGGAAAGTCTGTAGATTTTTAAAATGCAAAATAGTAAAAATTGAACATTTCATGATTTTGAACATTTCTGGAGACCCTTAAGCATTCTACACTTATCATTCAATAATTGCTTTATGGGCATATGAGCATAGCTTGCAGGCTGTATTTCTGTTTCTCCTAACCCATCTAAGACCGTTCTCATAATGTAAGATTACTTCTTTAGAGTTGTATTTTAATTAGGGTGTAGTGGCACCACCGCTTAGGACAGGGAAAGTTAGTTTTGTGCGATATTCGGAGCACAAGTTACAGCCAGGTGCAGGCCAGATTGCAGCAAGTTACGCATACCAGCAGTTGCTAAGGCAAATAGAGGCCACAGGGACGTAGACCTGCCAGAGAGGACGCACACAGCAGTTGCCATGGTGCAAGTCACAGGCAGAAGAGGGTCACTGACCAACCTAAGTGTTATGCGTACATGACGCGAAGCGGTGCATTAGCAAAACAGAGGCGTGCAGCCGAGTATAAATAGGCGTTGTTTTCTAACAAGAGTCATTCAAGTGTGGCAGCTCTCCTGGACAGGGGGGCGTGTCACACTGCCGGGCTACACGCAGCAGCAGATGGGGTGACAGCATCCCAATCCACGGCGGGTCGTTGGTTCGACCCACTGAGGCCGACACGGGGTCTGCAGCCAGCCAGGACGGGCCACTCTTCGGCTCCCTACCGAAGGCAGCCGTCTCGGCTCCCGACACACGCTGGAGACTTCTGAGGCGAGGGCCGCAGACTCGGATACCGGATCGTGGGAGGACGTTGCTGCAGTGTTCTCAGCTATGCCAGCGAGGAAGAAGTGGCAGCGAGTCCGACCTACGGCTCCCAGCGGAGCAGCACAGCTCACACAGCAGTGCTGAGTCGCCTGCTGGCACAGCCATCCTAACGTAATCAGAACTCTGCAGCTGGCGTACAAGGCCGGTATGACACAGCGTTGAATTGGACAGGCCGCTAGGGTGCTTCCTCAGCATTGCGGTGCCTGTGACGTGGACCTAGGTGAACGGAGCATTGTAGTGGAAGCAAATAAATCATTTGGAAAGTTCTCGCCGAGTTTTAATATGGCACCTCCTGGCACCCACCCACTACATTTGGTGTCTTCACGCCACATCTGGCGACTGATACCACAACATTTGGTGTCAGAATAGCGGCCATCGTCTGTCCAGTATGACGTTCAAGCCCTGCAGTACGTCACAAGATGTGGTGAGTGCTGACAAAATTGTTCTTTTTTGAGTGTTGGACATTTTCTTTCTTTTTTGTTTGTGTTTTAAGTATGAAGCGTCAAAAGCCACATTGTAGATGTTTTGCATATGCATATTATTTATTTTGTCAGAGTAAGTGTTAGTATGTTTAGTGAGAAAAACTGTTTCGTGGTATTTAATTACTTTTGTATTGGTTTGAGTATGATGTTTTATCTATCTCCTCCTAAAACGTAAGATGAGATACTAAGTGTGATGATACGGAGCTGTAGGAAGTCAGAATATTCTTGTACTTAACCCCAAAACGAAACGACTAACTAAGTGGCCGTGCGGTTAAAGGCGCTGCAGTCTGGAACCGCAAGACCGCTACGGTCGCAGGTTCGAATCCTGCCTCGGGCATGGATGTTTGTGATGTCCGTAGGTTAGTTAGGTTTAACTAGTTCTAAGTTCTAGGGGACTAATGACCACAGAAGTTGAGTCCCATAGTGCTCAGAGCCATTTGAAACGACTAACTGGGAACGAAAGCAACACAATGGCAGAGACAAGGACGCGAGGTGTGTCGGAATCAGAAGCGGTAAGGATTATAATGGAAAAGATAGCACAATTGACAGCAGACAATACGCAGTTGAGAAATGAATTAACGTCTATAAGTGAGGGGGAAACCGCATCTGATCAGTCTTTGTTGTCTAGGGTGCAGGAGATTGATCCAGCAGCCGCAAGTTTGATTATTCCGTTTTCTGGCAAGGCATCTGAGGATGTGCGTTCTTTTGTGGAGGACTTGGAGACTTCAGAGGTGACGAATGGTTGGTCTGATGAGCAGTTGTTACATATAGCCAAGATCAGATTAATGGGTAAAGCAAAAACATATGTAAGGTGTTCTGAGGCCTTAAGGAAGGCAGCACAGTTTAAGCAGTTAAAGGAAGGACTTTTACAAAGATACAAGAAACAGAATAGCGCTCGGTACTTCAGAGAGAGATTAATTAAGTACAATGACGAAGAAATAGGGGGAGACCGTGGAGAAATTTGCGGACTGGATAAGGGAAATTAGTGAGTATACTTATTAGTTGGGTCAGCGCGATGGAGCGAATAGTGTTCTGTTGCAGGAGGCTGAACAAAGGTCACTTGATGTATTTTAGAGAGCGTTACCGGCGCATATGTCACGGAAATTGGGTGAAGGAACTCCAAAGGATTTGTACTCGGCCATTCAGCTGGCAATTCAGTGTGAGGAAATAGACTTGGCAACGGAGTACACGAGGGGCAAACAGTATTTGAAGCGGGTATAAAATGTTTTAAGTGTGGTCATACGGGACATGTGCAGCGCAGTGTACCCAATCACTAAGGAATAGAGGAAGGGGTGGAAATCAGCAACGTGGAGGATGGAGAAGTGGAGATAGGAGAGGTGGACAATCATTAAATGGCAGAGGGGGCCCAAGACCCACCTAAGGGAGCTCCCATTTAATTTCAATACTACAAATACGTACGCAGAGGTGGAATGTTCAGTGGTAGGATCCATAGGAACTAAAAAACTAAAAGATTTTGTTGGACACAGGGGCGGAAGTGCCACTGGCTACTAAGAATATAATGGGACGACGGAAGTTAGACCCGCCACGTTATAGGTTACGTGGAGTGGGGGATAAGGAGGTCACGCCTTTGGGGTCGGTGACAGTTGACTTTCGCATAGGAAAGTCCGATTTAATGCATGCATGGAGGTACCACCATGAGTTAGCGAGGACTACGACATGATCGTAGGAGTTGATTTCTTGCATCAACATCATGCCAAAATTGACCTTCGACAACGAACTGTGGAACTTAGTGTCATGTTATTTCCGCTATGGGAAACTGTTGCCAATGCAGAGCTGTCACAAGGGGTGTTCAGCGTAATGAACAAACCATTTGAACCGCGTACATTAGCATTAAGGCTTAATTCGCATGAGTGTGTGTCTAGTGGCACCGGGAAATCGCTTTGGATAAGTGTGGAGTCAAATATACCTGTGGGTGCAGTATGTGTTATTGAACCATTGGAGGATAATGAAGATTTGGGTTCACTAGGTTGTTTTGTGAAATGTACTGTTGTACGCATAAAGGAGGGCAACGAGGTGCGAGTAGTTTCCGTGAACGTGGATAATTTTAGCATTGTAGACGCGAATTTGAAGAAAGGAGTTTTAGTAGCAAAATTGGATCTGCCAGATGACGAAGACTGGTGATCGAGAGGTAAGTGATCCAATCAACCACTAACTGCCGATAGAAGTGCATTGCGTGACAGAATTAAGCATTTGAAAGGAGGAGAAAGAGAGCATATGGAAGAATTATTGTGGGAATTTAAGGATTTGTTTTTTCCACAAGGGCCATTACCAGCAAATCCATTAGTTCAACATAGTAGTGATGGGGAGCTCGTGAATGAGTCGTTCAAATGAACGCTTCACTCCAGTGAAGTGTGAACTAACCACTCAATTTCAAAGAACTGGTACTTCAAACTCTTCACAGATAGCACACTCCACACTTCTTTCTAGTTCACTCACTCTCTTCCCCTCTCCCTCCCCCAGTACATCGGCGCTACGTCACTCATTCTCCCTTCACTTCAGTCCTCCCTCCACTGCCAGTCGACGAATCGCGCGGTGTTTGTGGTGAACGATAGGGATAGGTGGGGTTGCGGTGATGAGGGGCGAGGGGAAGGTAGCGTCAGCTGCTCCCTGCAGTGCTGACATCATTACCAGCGACTATTTGTGCAGTTATACTTCGCTTCTACGGGTAAGCTACCGTTGGCAGCGCTTGCAGACAAATGAATATTAAAATACAAACGAAGAGGCTGGCTGTGTGAGTACGCACAGCCAACATGAAAATAAAATGCTTACCTTGTGAGTCTGGAACTGAAGCATGCGTGGAATCCACGCTTGAAAGATAATCGTTCATGTAGGAATGTTTATCTCGTACACATTATTGTAATAATTACACTAAATGTCAATTTGAGGATTGTCCTAATTAAATTTTAAAAAAATACACACATATATTTATGAATAAGCATCAACGGATTTGGTGAATCTTCAGAGATTTCCGTTTAAAAACATGATTTGTTCCACTTTTTTCCCTGTCAGACGATTTCTTCTGTCAGTTATAAGGTGTCCTGCCTTCGAGAACACTCTTTCACACGGCGTGGAGGTTGCGACAATACAGAGTCGTAATTTTGCAAGTTCAAAGAGCGAGGGGTATACTGACAGCCGTTCAGACCACCACTGAAGTGGATTGCCTTGTCTCTGTAGCAGGGGCTCTTGTAAGTATTTGTCCACTTCCACTATTGCAGCAGCTCTCGGGTGTGGATTACTCTGCAGCCTGGAAAACACTTCATCAAAATCGAGCCAGAGACTGGAAGTAGATTCAGTGGTTGGAACTGAGATTGTTGCAGTAGCAGTGGACGTGTTCGTCACAAATTTCTCACAGTGCCTGATCAGGTTTAATTTCACCTTCTCAGCAGAATTTTTATCAGAAAAACCATGTAATTTGAACCGGGGATCCAATGCAGTTGCTTCCGCGAAAATGGAATTTTCCTCTATATTTCTAAATCGTCGTTTTAGGTCTTCAGCTAACTTTTCGGCCATCTGTTGCACGTCTACATGAATTTCAGTGTTATTAACAAACCTGCAACACCATTTTTTCAGCGAGCGACTAAGGAGTATAACTTTAGAAGCAGTGACAACATTTTCACTTGACATTTCCTCGGTGCAGTCTTTGAAAACTTTCAACAGGTCACAGGCTTGTGTTACACTTGAAATGTCCTCTGCAGTCAGATTTGGAAGATCCGGATAATTAAGAGTGATAACTGTCATTAGGGAATTCTTAACCTCGATTATTCTTCGCAGCATATCATAGGTTGAATTCCATCTTGTAACAGTGTCCTGTTTTAGTGTAAGAACTGGCTCTTTTAACTGTTCCTGCATCTTTTTCAGTTTCGTGCAGGCCTGCGAACTTCTTTTAAAAAATTCAACATTTTTTTTTACTTTATTCAGAATGGGTTGAATGTGCGGAAGCCCATTCTGAACAATTAAATTGAGTGTGTGCGCAAAGCAGGGGATGTGTTTCCAGGCTGTGAGTCTTATAGCTCCCACAATATTAGCAGCATTGTCGCTGACGACACACACGACTTTTTCTTGAATGCCCCATTCCCTTGTGACACGTAGCAGTTCTTCCGAGAGTTTTTCTGACGTGTGCCTTTCGTCGTATTTAAAGCACTCTAGGAGGGAAGACGCCAGCTCCAGGTCTTTAACGTAGTGTGCTGTCACCGACAAATAACTCTCATTTGTAGTTGAGGTCCACCCATCCATTGTCAGCACAACCGCTTCCGCAGAATTAATTTTGGCTCTCACAATTTCTTTTATCATGGCGTACTGTTGTTGTAGCAGCGTATTGGAAATGGTCTTCCGAGATGGCATTCTGTAAGCACCATTCAGTTTGCCTACAAAACTTTGGAAATGTTTGCTTTCCACTATGTTGAAGGGCAAATAATCCTTTACAACAGTCTGCAGAAGTGCGAAATCTATCTCCTGATTTCTTTTGTTAGAAAGAGGTTTCGGAAAATACATGGGTAATGTTCCGTGAAATTGAGGTCTGCTTTCTGATACTGAAGTGATGCTGTTATTTTCTGGCACCAACTGCTGTTCGCTTCTGGCATTTGCTGATGTTGGTTCCGGATTGTCCGGGTTTTTTGTCCAACAAATATCGGAAGATGCAGGAGCAGGGGGCGCTAAGCGCCTGACTGACAATGACACTGTTGGATGCAGCACTCGAACATGACGCGCTAGATTAAATGTATTTCCTCCTTTATATGAAATACACTTAGAACAATAATTGCACTTAGCTTTACCATCACCTAAATCGGCGAAGAAACCCCAAATCTCACTACTTCTACGCGATCGCGAGTTGCTAGCCATTGTATAAGAGTGAACAGACACAAAAACTGCTTTCCAAAGAAAATAAAGAGGGATTTTACCTGAAATCGTACCAATGCCTACAGGTGACAGTTTACGTTTTGAATTTGGAGGGTTATTATTCTCAACAAAAATAAAATCTACAGGAAAACTTCTGAATAATTACTTTACGTAGGTATATAGACTTTGTAACAGTGGTAAACATACTCATTCTATTTTGGATTAAACTTTAAAAGAACAAGATTGGACTGCATTTCGTTGGTAGCCCTAGTTTTCAGTCCATGAATACAACAAATTAGGTTTCACTTGGCAGATAAAGACTTTTTTGGGCGCTTCATGAGGAAATGTCGAGCAAGATTAAATGAAATACCTTCTTTATATGTGACAGGTTCTCTGTTTATCTTTCCTTTGTCCCCTTCGACCATGTTCTATTTAACTCTCAGACTCTGTAAGAGCGTAAAAAGTTGCGTTCTCGTTACTGCATAGTTCGGCCATCTGTTGGTAAAATTATGAAGTATTACGAAGCTTTATTGTACGAGCGAGGCGAAGCGAGCGTAGCCGCGGCTGAGAGGCGAACTGGGCAACTTCGCCAGCCTTCCGTACTTCACGAATGAACTACTTCATTTGAACGCTTCACGGCAAAGAGTGAAATGAATGAAGTAGTTCACGGGAGTGAACGAGCTCGACCCATCTCTACAACATAGGATACTGTGGGGCGGCGGGTGGAATAATTGCTTATGTTCCTATTATTTATTTAATGCTGTTGTTTGCCGTTCTCAACACTGGCTCTCTAATTGCAAAATTGGCAACCAGAAAGTGATTAGCGAAACGTGAAGTCTGTAATTAGAATTCCTAGTGCCCACTTCATCTGAGAAATACATTTATAGCTACAGCTTATAGCTCTGAGGAATTAGGAGATTGTCTGGGATTCATAATCAAAAACCATTCTCTCTAAAATGTTCACTATATTCTGAAAGTCACAGACCAAAAAGAATCCACACAATCCAACTACCAGAGCAGTCCAGAGTCAAATGCGCTGATGCAACTATAACTGTTCAAATTAAATGTTTAAGTGAATGCTCGCCATAATTTGATGATAATGTTCATCAAACGCCACGCTAATAATGGTAGAATGTCTGTCCTGCGGCGGCACGTCAAAATACGACATACGCAAACTAAAGATAGATCATTAACGTCATCCCAAAATTAACACTTCACTCGAAAAAGATTTCATGGTTACGCGTATCCCGAGTAACTTATTACTGCATCGGAGGCTGTTTATATCAACGAGACCGACGCGACGTGACTCCCGGCACAGGTGGTGCGCTAATCAGCGTCTGGAGAGAACTGGGGCCTTCTTTCCTCGCTCAGCGTTCTTACATATAAAGCCGCGGTGCGGACGGCTAAGAGAACGCCTGATCAAATCTGCTCTCCCGACTAGCCGCTGGGCTAGTAATGCACCACTTTAAGTTATTGAATAAATCATTGCTTCCTTTTCTGATGGCCGATGAAGCTTTCAATTTAATTGTGCAATCAGCACACAAGTAAGTAATCATAATAAAAGTCTGACGTGGCTAAGTCCAATATTTTGGGCGAGAGAATTAATTTAATTACACTACACGCAGTAGACGAGCTCTGAACTTGCTCTTTGGAGATACGCTATAGCTATAGTTTTGTAGTTATTCTGCTGAAACTTCTCACATTTTTATGATTATAGCGGATCTCCCTTCTACTTAAATTTAAACATCCTAGCTTTATTTATTCGCCTACTTAATCTATCTTGCTTCCTTAATTTCTAAGACAAAAACCAGAAAATCATGAATTTCAACTAAAATTTTAATTTGTGTGATCCAGAATACTGTTTCTACTAAATTATTATGCAAAAGGAATCTAAATATAAATTTTTAAGTTTCTAGCTCTTTACTGTTGCGCCAATGATTTTTACAGAAAAACATCCAAATTTCGAAAATGGTTAAAGTTATTGAACTGATATCCAACACATATTGATTTTGTATTACTCCTGACATGCTAGAAACGTTTCAGGTTATTTACTTGATTTTTAAAGTATTGCGCAACATTTATGGTGTCAGAGCTAGTTACAGCGGACTGACTGGCACACAATGGAAAGACTGATGTGAATTTTATAAGGCGTGAGTAGGCTGCTTCCCTACATCACCCGCTACTTATATTTTTTGAATGTAAATGAAAAAAAGTTAATTACAAAAAGGGAAGCAAGAGTACAGCTTAACTCCCTATGAAAGTTAAAATTGAAATGTAAACATATAGAAATATTAAAAGAAAACTTATTACCTACTTCAATTATTTAAATTGCTGGCATGTTCACTGCCTCTTAAGTAACGTTATCACTCAAAATTTAAGCAAAATCAATGCCTTAGACAGACAAACACATAAAAATATGTTAAATTATGACAATCTTAAATTCATTAAATTGTCTGTAAATATTTTTACACACAAATTCAAAGAAAATAACACGGTTATTCATGATAAATAAACAGATAATTATATCTTAGCAGTCTTTTCTAAACCTGAAAGAAAATTTCACAAATCATGACTTTTTCATTTTTACACACGTGGTTGTAGCCGCTTTGGCTGGCGTTCTACACTTCCATTCACAAGGGTAGAGGAGGGGAAGTTACTATGGTGTGCGTCCTTCACGTTCACTCTAAATTACATGGGGAAAGGGGAGGGGTCACTGTGAGTTGTGTCCAAGTCACTCCACACTTTCACGCAGCTACCAGGCTGCCATTATTTGGTTTGTCCTGTAGAACAAACAAAAAGAGTGCCTCAGACTCTGTTCACTTAATATCTAAGGGTGGGTCACAATGAAATGGGGATATATTCATTTTATCTTTCAATATGTTACTGGAACAAAGTTAACAGAACTTTTTCAATTTTACTCTCGCGGTTACTTAACTGTCATAAAATCGGTAAACAAATGGCTCAAAACGCCGTTAGTCACGTACTAGAGAAAATTTATGCTCAAGGCATACAATCATAAATCCTATTTAATCTCAATTTATTATTTCTGGGCCGGAACACTGAACCAATGCTTTGTACATTCTTGATACATTTGCACTTTATTTACTTAACTGACTCATCTTCGATTACATTAGTCTTAGAGATAGTATATTTGATTAGCAGCTGTCTTCTCAGCCTCTTTGTACATGTGATTAACTTGTCGTAATAGTACAGTTTTGAGTGTTCAAAACACACTACGTTTAGTTGACTACTAAATCCACTTATTGGTCCTCTGCTGCTGTGTCAGTTCCACATCTGCAATTATGTACTTACTCCATCGAAGTGTATTTATGCTGAGCTATAAATAATGTTTCACGTCTGCCATTATGTTACTCAATTATGTTGCTAGTGTATTTACTTATTTAACACTCACTCTATTAACATTTAATGCATAGGATAGCATATTTATTTCATATCTATAGTGTATTGCAGCTGATCAGTTTGCTCTGCTCACGTTGCAATCCATTTCCACTTGATTGGATGCTGAAACCACAGGTAGTCTCTCTCGACCTACCACTAAAGTGCATTAAGTCATTATTGCCGAGCGTAATGCTAAATTCCTTAAACCTATAGGACACCATGAGCTGCTCTGTCTCATCTAACATAAGGGTACCTATGGTCGCATTCACGCCTCCAACTCATAACCTCAATACGTGTAGGTGTGTCATGTCACACACTACACCAAATAACGGCCAGCTCCAACCTTATAAATATTTCAAGGACGTGTCCTTCACGTCTCAACCACAAACACTGTTCAATTCTACTACACTGCCATTTCTTGCTACACAAGGTGAGTTCATTCTTACAACTAATCTGCATATTTTTCATAACACTAAGCAATCTCTTTTACTATTAATTAGTTAGCTCTACAGCATACAATAGGTTTCACTGCCACTTCAGATCCTGCTTGTACACGAATTTGTATATCTTTTTAAATTACTGTTGGTGGACCATTTCCAATAAAACAACAACTTTGTACTTATAATATTACCAGGGTTCTATACATACTTGTTACTCAAATACCTTTGTATCTTAATTACATCATACTTCTCTGTTGCTTATGTCACTGTTAGGTTTGTCACATTAGGTATTTTCTTCCCTAATCGGTGGATAGAATGGTTACAGAACTCATGGCTTGATAGCCATGACGGAAAATTTTCGTATTGCAAAGAAGGAGTCGAAACTTTGGTGGATAGGAAAGGTAAAGAATGAGTGAGACCTGAAACGGAAAGAAGACATCACACAGCTGGGACTGCACAGCTGCCACACTGTGTAGAGATTACAGAACAACCTCCTCCCTACAGAATTCATAGGTGTCAGAATGTTTTTATTTTTTATTTTTTTATTTTATTTTGTTTTTATTTATTTATTTATTTATTTTAAGTAGGAGTCGACATTTTTGTAATAGGAAAGATGAAGAATGAGTGAGACCTGAAATGGAAAGAGGATCTCACACAGCTGGGACTGCACAGCTGCCACACTGTGTAGAAGTTACAGAGCAATCGCCTCCCTACAGAATTCATGAGTTTATTATTGGCTTGATAACCATAACGGAAAATTTAATGTGTTGGAAAGAAGAGGTCGAAATTTTAGGTGGATAGAAAAGATGAAGAGAGAGTGAAATCCGAAATGGGAAAGAAGATCTCACACAGCTGGGACTGCACAGCTGCCACACTGTGTAGAAGTTACAGAACAACCTCCTCTCTACAGAATTCATTTAGGCAGCTCCCAAGTTTCATCATTAGTTACTACATGTTTATCAATAAAAGGTACCGTAATTACTCCGGTTATCGGCAAGACCATTTTTAACTGGCTTCTTTCAAAGTCAACAACACTCTGATATTTTGACAAGAAATCTATGCCAATTAAAACCTCAGTACTGAGATTATTTACAATTAAGCATGGATGATCAATTAAATTACCATTAATGCTAAAGGGTAGCAACCCTTCTTGTTTTACCGTTTTTGACGCCAGTAGCACCAATTATTCTTAGTCCTGATACCCTCATTACGGTAAGCTTGTCTTTACTAGGTAATGCATTAAAGAAGGACTGAGATATCGCACTCACCTTACTTCCACTGTCTAAGAGACAACGTACATTGATACCCAACATATTCACTATTACTATGGGGTGGTTTATTCTAGTTTGTTAGTTTGTACAGGTGGTTCCTCAAACTCATCCAATAGTTCCTTTTTGATTTGTCTCCAACTAAAGTGATCGACATCTGTCTTCATTACATTTAGGTCAAAGTGTGTAAGGGTTTCCTGAATTACATTTTCAGCTGCCTTTTCCAGTCGGTCTATTAATTTTAAATCGAAACACCGCACGACTTCATTACATTTAGTTTGCTGAACATGACCCAAATTACTGTAGTCTGAGCGATTCTGCGCCTCCAGACCGGGCATAACACTAGTTACAGCTAAACCACTTTCACTATTATCGTCAGGTTCCTTCCCAAATGACAACTGGTCACAGCTACTGGGTTCATCGACCCCCAAAAGGCTATCCTCTACGTTCTCACTTACCTCCTGTCCTAAATCTATTAGTACAGTATCAACATCCTGCACAGGCACTTTAGATAAGAGCACATCATCCTTATCGTAAATATAAGCATGAATTTCTTCTGCTTCTTCACCTGACAATTCAGTATTTTGTAGCTCTTCCCCACCGTTACACTGCTGCGCCTTCTCTTTCTCCTCCCACTTAGAAAGCGTCTCTAACATGGTATCTATTAAATACTGTGAGTGAACTAATATTTCTGCTGTATCCTTAGATGCTACCGACCCCTCATCCACATGTTCAGTCTGAGTATTCTGATCTGTCTTACCAATTACTGTAATCACTGGCTTAGGAAAAGTAACCGCCTGGTGAGCGCCAGTGTCCTCATAGACGGGAACTAGTTTTCCTGCCTCGGCCTACAACTGTTTCCTTTATTTCCATTATAGTTAACTGGCACAGCATTGCTTTCCGCACTGTTGTTTACCTGCATAATTTTGTTCGGAACAAAATTACCATCATTTGGATGCCATTGTTGGTTCTGATAATTATTTCTCCAATTCCTACCTCTCTTAGGCTGACGAACACCTACTATTCTGATGTTAACATTGCCATTCTGCTTGTTCTTAAAATTATTACTAGTGTTATTAGCATTTCTGTTATTATGTGCTTGCTCCTCATTGGCAGCAACACGCTCTACACGTTCCAAATACTCAATGAAACGATCAAGATTGTCTCTAGGGGCAGATATAATTCTAGTTTGCCAATACCATGGCAGTTTGGCTTCAAGACCTAGTATTATAATTTCAGATTTCAGCTTTTCCGCCAAATGTGACAAACGTGAAATCCATGACCTAGCAAACTCGTTAATAGATTCCTTGCCTGCATTGAAGCGTTTTCCACTCCAAAATTCTCTCAACACTTATTGCTAGACCAATCTACATCTACATCCATACTCCGGAAGCCACCTGACGGTGTGTGGCGGAGGGTACCCTGAGTACCTCTATCGGTTCTCCCTTCTATTCCAGTCTCGTATTGTTCGTGGAAAGTGTGGTGTCACAGCCAGACACCACACGTGCTAGGTGGTAGCTTAAATCGGCCGCGGACCTGTAGTACATGTCGGACCCGCGTGTCGCCACTGTGTGATCGCAAACCTAGCGCCACCACAAGGCAGGTCTCGAGAGACTGACTCGAACTCAGCCCAGTTGTACGCACGACAGAGCTAGCGACTAGACGTACGAAGCCTTTCTCTCTCATTAGCCTAGAGACAGAATAGCCTTCAGCTAAGTTAATGGCTACGAACTAGCAAGGCGCCATTAGCCTTACAGTGATTGTAATTAAAGTCTCCTTTGTGCAATGTACCACAATGAGTTATTAAAGATAAGTATTATACCAGCTACGTACTTTTCTTCATAGCATTAATTAAGTATCCTGTTCCAGTACTTCACGCCCGTCTGCGTTAGTCTAGCATGCATTAAGCCACCTCTATCTACAAGGTGTTGGCCCAGCTGCCGACACATCACATGGCGACGAGTCTACAAAGGATCTTGTGTTTTACTTTGCCCTAATTTCTTTGTGTCATGGCTTCGCCACAATCTCCAGATGTACTGTCCGAATTTTATCGCTTGCAGAATCAGCAGACGCAGGCGTTATTGGATGCTCTTGGACAGCTCGTCCAGGGTCAACGTGCGCTGCACACCGATGCGGCCGCCGCCGCTTCATCGCTACCGCAGCCACAACATGCTGTTGCACCTCAATTCAGACCCTTTGATGCCACCCACAAGTCATGGCAAGAGTGGTCCCGTCAGTTCGACTTCCACCTAGCAGCCTACAGAATTCAAGGTAATGAGCGGCAGCCGTTTTTGCTTTCTTGTGTCGGTGTGTCCACCTACCGCGTGATAGTGAAGTTGTTTCCCCGGCGCGACGTAGCAACTCTGTCCTACGAAGAACTTTTGTCTGCTTTAGATGCCTATTTCAAGGAAACAGTAAATGTCGTTGCAAAAAGGTATACGTTCTTTCGTACAAAACGTACGGCCGGTCAGACTAATAGGGAGTGGGTTGCGACATTGCAAGGACTTACTAGGGAGTGTGCGTTTGAACGCGAATGTGGCCTTCCTTATACTATGGTGCGTGATGCAATAGCACAGAACGTTTCTGATGTTCGCATACGGGAACAGATTTTGAAACTATTTAATCCCTCCCTTCAACAAGTGATAGACATATTGGATAGGCAAGACACACTTGACTTTGCTCAGGACTCGTTTGAAACTTCGCCAGCAGTGTGTCACATTAACCGGCCCGCCGGGCCCGCTGCACGGGACGCTAGGCGGCCCTCGCGCCCGTCAGCGCAGCGGCAGCCTAGCTCGCAAACACGTGCGCCGCGTAAGCAAGCTAATGCAGTGAAATCATGCCCGCGGTGTGCAACTAGACATTCGCGTGACAATTGCCCGTCACGCCAAGCTATTTGCTTTTACTGTCATAAGAAAGGACATGTCCAAAGTGTTTGCCAGAAAAAGCTCAGATCAGACACTCACACCAATTCCAGGCCCTTTGCTTCGCGCCGGATTCGAACCAAGGTAACTCAGGCTCGTGAACCTTCGCCCATGGATATTCATGTCGTTCATTCCACCCCGTCCGGTGACAGTGTTCATTCCACAAAAAGTGTGCGTCGACGTCGACGGAAGTCCCGTCACGTCGCACGTGATTCTGTCCCAGTGTCTGTTCCAGTTGCACACAACAGTCGCTTTTGTCGTCGGCAGGACAATAAACTTTTTGTCGTCTTAGACTTTGCAGGCAAAGTGATACCATTCCAGCTCGATACCGGAGCTGCAGTTTCTTTGCTCAATCACGACCCGTACAACCAACTGGGCAAACCTCCGTTGCGTGCCGCAAATGTTCAGCTCAATAGTTACTCAGGCCAGAAAATACCAGTGTTAGGACAGTGCAGCCTTCTTGCAACATACAAGGGACAAACAAAACTTGTGTCATTTTACGTTCTTCGTTCTTCTACTGCAGTGAACTTGTTTGGTTTAGATTTATTTCAGTTGTTTAATTTGTCTATAGTAAATCAGGTCCTCTCAGTGATTCAGACTGTGCCTTCCGCCAGTGTTTCTAGTCTATGTGAGGAATTTGCAGACATTTTTGCACCGGGCCTTGGTTGCGCTAAGAACTATGCAGCACATTTGGAACTGAAAGAGAACGCGCAACCGAAGTTTTTCAGAGCGCGCAATGTTCCCCACGCATTGCGTGATGAGGTCGCAAGAACATTACACGATTTAGAATCTCAAGGTGTACTTGAACGTGTGCAGGCTTCTCTCTGGGCCTCACCCTTAGTAATTTTGCCAAAACCTTCCGGAAAATTGAGACTTTGTGTGGACTTCAAGGCAACTGTGAATCCACAATTTGTGACTGCAACTTTTCCTTTGCCCCGCCCGGAAGATCTTTTTGACAAACTGTGCCCGGGAACATATTTTTCAAAGTCGGACCTAGCAGATGCGTACTTGCAAATACCGGTGGACGAAGAATCCCAGCGCGTCTTGGTGGTAAACACGAATCTTGGTTTGTATCACTTCAAAAGACTGCCATTCGGGTGTGCGTTCGCACCTGCATTGTTTCAGCAATATTTACAAACTGTTTGTGCGTCGGTCCCTCCTGCTGCGAACTATCTGGACGATATTGTGATCTCCGGAAAGACAGAAGCCGAACATTTGCAACATCTCCGAACATTATTTCAGGTCTTGCGACAAAATGGTCTTCGCTTGAGGAAGGACAAATGTGTGTTTTTTGCTCGGGATTTACCCTACCTGGGCCATGTAATAAATGCCCAGGGCATCCATCCGAGTCCGGAGCACCTCCGTGCCATACAGGATTTGCCGTCACCGCAGAACTTGAAACAGCTGCAGAGTGTGCTGGGTAAAATAAATTATTATCATAAATTTCTGCGCAATGCTTCTTCCATTTCAGCTCCGCTTCATCGCTTACGCCGTAAAGGTGTTCCGTTCGTCTGGACGACGGAATGCGAACGCGCCTTTCGCCAGTTGAAATCGGCGTTGCTTTCAAATACTTGCCTTACGCCGTTCGATCCCCAGAAACCCCTTTTGTTGATGGTAGATGCATCGGATTTCGGGATCGGTGCTGTGCTTGCGCACAAAGATGGATCGCATGATCGCCCTATTGCCTTTGCGTCAAAATTGCTCTCATCTGCGCAAAGAAATTATTCACAGATAGAGAAAGAGGCTTTAGCTCTCGTGTTTGGTGTTACTAAGTTTCACGATTTCTTGTATGGTCGTCACTTTACCATCATCACGGACCACCAACCTTTGACATCGCTTTTTCATCCGAACACGCCGGTACCTCCGCGTACGGCGCAGAAATTCGTTCGCTGGTCTCTTTTCCTCTCGCAGTACCGCTACGATATCTTGTATCGGTAGACTGCTAAGCACGGAAACGCTGATGCGTTGTCCCGTTTGCCTGTTGCTGCGGATAAAGCATTCGATTCTTCCGAACTTGCTTGCATGTTCATTGATGCGGAAACCGATGACGTGGTCGCATCGTTTCCGATTGTTTTTCGTCGTGTCACTACAGCCATGGCAGCTGACCCTGTCCTTGCTCCCGTTTTGCGATTTGTTGCTACGCAATGGCCCTTGTCCAAGTCACGGATCGAGGATCCGTTCGCCGCTTTCTTGCTCACAAGGAGAGACTTTTTGTTCCATGTGGTGTTTTGTTGTTGCGTTCTGATAATGATCAGTCCCGAGTCGTGGTCCCACGTTCGTTACAGTCCTCTCTGTCTTACGGCTTCTTCACCAAGGACATTGGGGTATAGTGCGAACGAAACAACTTGCTCGTCAGCACTGTACTTGGTTCGGAATCGATGCTGCGATTACGAATATGTGCTCCTCTTGCGTGGCGTGTGCCGAACAACAATCCGCACCGCCGCGGAAATTCTTTGCATGGCCGAAAGCCACTTCCCCTTGGCACCGCTTGCACATCGATTTTGCTGGTCCATTCTGGAATGCTCGTTGGTTGGTTGTGGTCGATGCTTTCAGTAATTTTCCTTTTGTTGTCCGGATGTCTTCCACGACGTCTTCTGCCACAATCCAAGCCTTGTCTGCTATCTTTTGCATTGAAGGTCCTCCGCATACTATTGTTTCCGACAATGGCCCACAATTCATGTCCGCAGAATTTCAGTCCTTCTGCAAGGCCAATGGTATTCAACATCTGACGTCCGCGCCGTTTTCGCCTCAGTCAAATGGTGCCGCGGAACGATTGGTCCGGACTTTCAAGTCACAGATGTTGAAATTGAAAGAGTCGCATTCTCGGGAGGACGCATTATTGCTCTTTTTGTCCTCGTATCGCTCTCAGCCCCGCGATGGTCGCTCGCCGGCTGAGTTGCTCCATGGTCGTTCTCATCGAACCTTGATGTCTTTGCTGCATCCGCCGCATCAGGTTCCTGTGCAGCGGCAGACTCCTGCTTTTGCTCCTGGCGACGTTGTCTTCTATCGCACCTATCGCGGTTCACGGCGTTGGCTCGCAGGGCGCATTCTTCGCTGCCTCGGCCGCGCGATGTATTTGGTTTTGGGGGCCTCTGGTGAGGTGCGTCGGCATCTCAATCAGCTGCGCCTCTGTCGTCGCCCGGGTTCTGCCGCTCCCCGTCTGCTTTCAGCGACGGAGCCGTCAGGTCAGCACCCTGGGGACCCATCTACTGGCTCGCCTCATCCCCAGGTGTTACCGACGCTGCCTTCCATTTTGCCTCATGGCGTCGCGCCGTCGCCGCAGCCGCCGCAGCCGCCTCCGGCGCCGCCCGCAGTGGACGCTTCGCTGCAGCCGCCACGCGCCTCCCTGGGTCACGCACCGCCGATCGCTTCCCGTGACCAGCTGTCCTCCGCCATGGAACTCTTGCCCGCTCCGGACCAGATGTCGTCATCGCGCGTCGGATTCTCCGACCACATGGAGGTCGACCCTTCGGCCCCTCCTGTCTCTTTACGGGCGCATACACCGCATGTTGACGTGCACCCTGGACTAGGTTTTCAGGCGTTTCCTAGCTCCCCTCGGACCGAATGGCCGGGTGCGGGTGGCACAGCCTCGCCTGTTGTTAGGCTCCCCACCTCATCGCATACGTCAACATGGGGTCCTCCCCACGGCGGGCGGAAGCCTTATCTCACGACCGTTCGCCGATTTGCGGGGGAGGAATGTGGTGTCACAGCCAGACACCACACGTGCTAGGTGGTAGCTTAAATCGGCCGCGGTCCTGTAGTACATGTCGGACCCGCGTGTCGCCACTGTGTGATCGCAAACCTAGCGCCACCACAAGGCAGGTCTCGAGAGACTGACTCGAACTCAGCCCAGTTGTACGCACGACAGAGCTAGCGACTAGACGTACGAAGCCTTTCTCTCTCATTAGCCGAGAGAATAGCCTTCAGCTAAGTTAATGGCTACGAACTAGCAAGGCGCCATTAGCCTTACAGTGATTGTAATTAAAGTCTCCTTTGTGCGATGTACCACAATGAGTTATTAAAGATAAGTATTATACCAGCTACGTACTTTTCTTCATAGCATTAATTACGTATCCTGTTCCAGTACTTCACGCCCGTCTGCGTTAGTCTAGCGTGCATTAAGCCACCTCTATCTACAAGGTGTTGGCCCAGCTGCCGACACATCAGAAAGAAGGATTGTCTGTATGCTTCTGTGTGGGCTCTAATCTCTCTGATTTTATCCTCATGGTCTCTTCGCGAGATATACGTAAGAGGGAGCAATATACTGCTTGACTCTTCGGTGAAGGTATGTTCTCGAAACTTTAACAAAAGCCCGTACCGAGCTACTGAGCGTCTCTCCTGCAGAGTCTTCCACTGGAGTTTATCTATCATCTCCGTAACGCTTTCGCGATTACTAAATGATCCTGTAACGAAGCGCACTGCTCTCCGTTGGATCTTCTCTATATCTTCTATCAACCCTATCTGGTACGGATCCCACACTGCTGAGCAGTATTCAAGCAGTGGGCGAAGAAGCGTACTGTAACCTACTTCCTTTGTTTTCGGATTGCATTTCCTTAGGATTCTTCCAATGAATCTCAGTCTGGCATCTGCTTTACCGACGATCAACAGTATATGATCATTCCATTTTAAATCACTCCTAATGCGTACTCCCAGATAATTTATGGAATTAACTGCTTCCAGTTTCTGACCTGCTATTTTGTAGCTAAATAATAAGGGATCTATCTTTCTATGCATTCGCAGCACATTACACTTGTCTACATTGAGATTCAACTGCCATTCCCTACACCATGCGTCAATTCGCTGCAGATCCTCCTGCATTTAAGAACAATTTTCCATTGTTACAACCTCTCGATACACCACAGCATCATCTGCAAAAAGCCTCAGTGAACTTCCGATGTCGTCCACCAGGTCATTTATATATATTGTGAACAGCAACGGTCCCATGACACTCCCCTGTGACACACCTGAAATCACTCTTACTTCGGAAGACTTCTCTCCATTGAGAATGACATGCTGCGCTCTGTTATCTAGGAACTCCTCAATCCAATCACACAATTGGTCTGATAGTCCATATGCTCTTACTTTGTTCATTAAACGACTGTGGGGAACTGTATCGAACGCCTTGCGGAAGTCAAGAAACACGGCATCTACCTGTGAACCCGTGTCTATGGCCCTCTGAGTCTCGTGGACGAATAGCGCGAGCTGGGTTTCACACGACCGTCTTTTTCGAAACCCATGCTGATTCCTACAGAGTAGATTTCTAGTCTCCAGGAAAGTCATTATACTCGAACATAATACGTGTTCCAAAATTCTACAACTGATCGACGTTAGAGATATAGGTCTATAGTTCTGCACATCTGTACGACGTCCCTTCTTGAAAACGGGGATGACCTGTGCCCTTTTCCAATCCTTTGGAACGCTACGCTCTTCTAGAGACCTATGGTACACCGCTGCAAGAAGGGGGGCAAGTTCCTTCGCGTACTCTGTGTAAAATAGAACTGGTATCCCATCAGGTCCAGCGGCCTTTCCTCTTTTGAGCGATTTTAATTTTTTCTCTATCCCTCTGTCGTCTATTTCGATATCTACCATTTTGTCATCTGTGCGACAATCTAGAGAAGGAACTACAGTGCAGTCTTCCTCTGTGAAACAGCTTTGGAAAAAGACATTTAGTATTTCGGCCTGTAGTCTGTCATCCTCTGTTTCAGTACCATTTTGGTCACAGAGTGTCTGGACATTTTGTTTTGATCCACCTACCACTTTGACATAAGACCAGAATTTCTTAGGATTTTCTGCCAAGTCAGTACATAGAACTTTACTTTCGAATTCATTTAACGCCTCTCGCATAGCCCTCCTCACACTACATTTCGCTTCGCGTAGTTTTTGTTTGTCTGCAAGGCTTTGGCTATGTTTATGTTTGCTGTGAAGTTCCCTTTGCTTCCGCAGCAGTTTTCTAACTCGGTTGTTGTACCACGGTGGCTCTTTTCCATCTCTTACGATCTTGCTTGGCACATATTCATCTAACGCATATTGTACGATGGTTTTCAACTTTGTCCACTGATCCTCAACACTATCTGTACTTGAGACAAAACTTTTGTGTTGAGCCGTCAGGTACTCTGTAATCTACTTTTTGTCACTTTTGCTAAACAGAAAAATCTTCCTACCTTTTTTAATATTTCTATTTACGGCTGAAATCATCGATGCAGTAACCGCTTTATGATCGCTGATTCCCTGTTCTGCGTTAACTGTTTCAAATAGTTCGGGTCTGTTTGTCACCAGAAGGTTCAAAAAATGGCTCTGAGCACTATGGGGCTTAACATCTATGGTCATCAGTCCTCTAGAACTTAGAACTACTTAAACCTAACTAATCTAAGGATATCACACAACACCCAGTCATCACGAGGCAGAGAAAATCCCTAACCCCGCCGGGAATCGAACCCGGGAACCCGGGCGCGGGAAGCGAGAACGCTACCGGACGACCACGAGCTGCGGACGTCACCAGAAGGTCTAATATGTTATAGCCACGAGTCGGTTCTCTGTTTAACTGCTCAAGGTAGTTTTCAGATAAAGCACTTAAAAAAATTTCACTGGATTCTTTGTCCCTGCCACCCGTTATGAACGTTTGAGTCTCCCAGTCTATATCCGGCAAATTAAAATCTCCACCCAGAACTATAACATGGTGGGGAAATCTACTCGAAATATTTTTCAAATTATCCTTCAGGTGCTCAGCCACAACAGCTGCTGAGCCAGGGCGCCTATAAAGACATCCAATTACCATGTCTGAGCCTGCTTTAACCGTGACCTTCACCCAAATCATTTCACATTTCGGATCTCCGTCAATTTCCTTCGATACTATTGCACTTCTTATCGCTATAAACACGCCTCCCCCTTCACTGTCCAGCCTGTCTCTGCGGTATACATTCCAATCTGAGTTTAGGATTTCATTACTGTTTACGTCTGGTTTCAGCCAAATTTCTGTCCCTAGAAGCGAATGTGTCTGACATGTACATTACCTGAAGTAAGGAGCTGTCCCTCAGCCATACTTCTCTGATGCAGTTGTTGATTAGCTTACTCTGTATTGCAGCTACCTTTCGTTGTGAATGTGCATGTTGACAACAAACACTGGGGTGTCAAAAATGGTTCAAATGGCTCTGAGCACTATGGGACTTAACATCGGAGGTCATCAGTCCCCTAGAACTTAGAACTACTTAAACCTAACTAACCTAAGGACATCACACATATCCATGCCCGAGGCAGGATTCGAACCTGCGACCGTAGCAGTTGCGCGGCTCCGGACTGAAGCGCCTACAACCGCTCGGCCACCGCGGCCGTCCGCTGGGGTGTCACTGATGCCAATGTAAACTGGTGCGCTACTCCAAACCAAGCACACGTTCCTATACGCACAAATGCTGAAATGACTAAATTCTATTTCCAAAACACAGATTTATTCCATGGCACACAAATAATTTCAAGAAATTGCTGTAGAATATTGATAACCTGCAGCACTCCTAGACTGAGGCTAAGTTCAATCGGTGCACATTACAGTTTTCTTTCCGACTCCGTGGTAATTGTGTGCTCTTTCGAAGAGCGGATTCTTCGTCATACAAGTGGATTGGGGTGAACTTGAGCGACAGATGCTACGGCGATTGGAGCGGGATCGTCTGACGGACTCTCTCCGGAAATCTTGCAGTAGCACACTCTCGGTCACATTCAGCCGGTTAAGTTGCGACTTGAGATTTACGGGGGTGGTGAACAAAAAACTGGAAATGCCAAAAAAACAACACTTGACCATGCATAATACGGTGCAGGAAAACCTTTGGCATTCAAAACAGCTTCCAGTCGTCTACGAACGGAGAAGTACAAGTCCTGTATGGTTTTTAAGGGAATCTTATATCATTTTTCCTGCAAACTAGTGGCAACTTCAGGTAACGACGATGAAGATGAATAGCGGTCAGCCGGCCATTGTAGCCGAGCGGTTCTAGGCGCTTCAGTCCGGAACCGCGCTGCTGCTACGGTCGCAGGTTCGAATCCTGCCTCAGGCATGGATGTGTGTGATGTCCTTAGGTTAGTTAGGTTTAAGTAATTCTAAGTCTTGGGGACTGATGAGCTCAGATGTTAAGTCCCATAGCACTCAGAGCCAATAGCAGTCACGTGCCCTTCTCCCCCCAGAACACTGCAAAGGCTCAGTAATATTTGAGATCTGACTGTGGAGGCCAGGACAATGCTCGCAGAACCAGTCCTGGACGAGGATAATGGTGGTAACAGAGGCCCTGTCGTCTTAGAACACGGCATCACCACTGGGAAACAAACACTGTACTATGGGATGGACCTGATGATCCAAAATGGTCACAATCATATTCTTGGTGACAATACGACCTTGCAGAGTATGTATGAGGTTCGTGGAATATCACGATATGAACACAACTCAACCGGCCGAATGAAGTTCTTCCATTGCTCCACACTCCATGTTTCATGGCTTCTGCACCACGTTTTGCCGTCACGGGCAGTTGTATCACTGACGAGTGGTTTTGAAAACGTCGTCCAGCAATTCCTTGTTTACGAAGCTGCCTTCCTGCTGTTTTGGTGCAGGAAAGGGTTCGCGAGTACGACCTTCAGTTCTGCAGTGACGTTGGTAGCTGTCGTCCCCTTATTTTCCGTCACAATCCTCTTCACTGACTGTCCGCCACTTTCGCCAGCGTTGTGTCTTAGCGGATAATATTTTTCCGCTTTAGTTGTATACTATATAAAACTTGAAAACAGTGGCTCTTGGAACAGTTCGGCTACCATGGTTACGGAAGTAGCCAAATTCGAATTCACTAAGCTCTGACATAATGCACTCACAACTACCTGGAACACTGCTTTGACCGCTACCGACACAACATATTAAGGAGTGTTACATGACTGAGTCAGTAAGCGAACGCAAAACGCGAGATGGGGAGAGTAGAGCCTAACTGGATAGGCTGCCCGCATCACTAATAATGGTCGAGCATAGAAGTCATTTTCGAATCTTACGTAAGCCTACTCCAACGACGATAAACGCAGAAATTTCTCATTCTTGGTGGGTGGGTGTCTGTAATGATGCAGCGTGAGGAAGCCGGTACAATAAGACTGAAACTTTGTTGCAATGTGTGCAAAATATATGAGATTTTTTAACACTGGTTCTGTTGAAGGATTCAGAGAAGTAGACCAAGAAGGTCTAGGTGCACTTTATGCGGAAGTCAGCATTTCAGATGTCATGCCTCATCACTCTACTATTACCAGACATTCCAAAGAGCAGGCTGATATAATTTGAAACAGCATAATGTTTTCTATTATTAATGCATTGATTAATAAAACGTGTGCTGATACACATAATCAGATGTGTTATTTCACGGTTACAGCACATTTCATAAACACGGATTGGTCTCTTGTGAATAATGTTTTATTTACAACTAAATTCCCCGACGTTAAAAAAAATGGAAGAAAACATTAATAATGAAATAGAAGAGGGTATGGCTGACTGGAACATTGTGTTGACATGTTGCATAATTTTGTTTTTGTCTCATCAGTGTGCCGATATCATAAAGCCTTTGGAAAATCGCGAGGCTTCTTTGTGCTGCTCATTATTACCACAGCACTTAGCCACACTGTAGATGGAGAGAGATATTTGGTAAATGATGTCTCGAGCATCGAAGCAACAATAAATACTCCAAAATTCATTGCACAGTGCAGGAAGAAAAGTGACCCAGCGTATCACTGAAAACATCTTTGAAACAATAGATCAGTACACGCTGGAGCAGCTCTCGGTATAACGAAGTTGTTGCTTTATTGAGGGAAACTAATTCTGCTTGCAGATTACAGCTATATGATAATCAGCTTCCAGGACGTGTTGTTGATTTCCAGAAACCATTTGAAGAGGCTAAAGGTGAATTAGAAGACGAAAAATACCCACAATCGTTACTTCTTCTTTGGTTTGGCAACAAATCTTCAGCGTCATACAAAATCAGTTAATTACTCCAGTTATAAGTACTATTTCAATACCATACGAGGAAAGGATTTATTTGTAATTAACTAGCCTAACTGATATACACTGACAAATATACATTTGGAGGAACCAGGGATCAAAGACCGAGCTCCGACTACTCTGCGTGAGAAGGTTTAAATTCTTTCCAAACATAAAACTGATACCTTCCCTTGACCCTTATTTCGTGGTGTTAATATGCTTGATATAAATAAAAAGCAGGAAATTCTTGGCAGTGTGCGAGAAGTGCAATCATAAATGTTATCGTTTTTGCGTAGTTAGTACATAGCATGTTATAGCCAAACGGAAGTATTATAGTTTGTAAAATATTTTATCAACATAAAATCGGTACATCATCATGCAGTTTTCTACCTCTTTTCTCTCTCTCTCTCTCTCTCTCTCTCTCTCTCTCTCTCTCTCTCTCTCGCCTTCTCTCTCTCTCTCTCTCTCTCTCTCTCTCACACACACACACACACATACACACACTCCCTCTCTGTCTCTCGCTAGCATCTGAATTATTTAGATTCAACTACTTCAACCACGCACTTCTCGCAGTGTTTCCATGTTCTTTCTTTTTTTTTTTTTTCAAACCCCGTAAACCCAGATGAGAGTGATACTAAACACACTATTTGCTACACATAATGTGAAACGTAGTGCCGCTCTGCTAGCGACTGTGCAACTGGCCACTAGAATTTGTGGGAAGCCTATCTAGCAGGAACCACCACTCACGGTCACAACACCATGAATGTTGGGAGTCGAGATTTAACGTTGCATCCACTGGTGCTTCAAGCTGTCCCCCTTATTTGCAGAAGACTGGTCATTCAATCCAATAGAAACTCACGCCCATGCTGATACTAAGGCCTTTGACGTCGATGACGAATACTGGCACCTGCTTTCGAGTTTCCCCTTCACTTGATAAAGCTTGGTGTAATTTTAGTGTTCCATAAATCAAATAATGGGGTGATTAGGACAGGTGTACGTCATATTTCTGCTATCTTCTGGTATCCTCCAGAACGAATTTTTTTTTCTGCAGTGAGTAAATTACTGGCAGAGTAAATGGTGTGCTGGACCCGCACTCGTAACCTTACCTTTCATAGGCAATGCTCTCACAGACTGAGCAATCCACGCACAACGCACGAAACGCTCTCACAGCTTCAATTCTGTCAGTACCTCACCCACCACTTTCCAAGCTTCAGGAAAGCTCTCGTGCACAGCTTGTCGAACTCAAATGAACTCTCCATGTTCGGGCTACAGTGCGATATAAATTTTTAATCTTCCATGAAATTTCAAAACAGCATACAGTCAGCTACAGAGTGAAACATTAATTCTCAAAATATTTCCCTTAGCAGTGGCCAAGCCGTTTCTCCCCAATTTCATTTATTCTATGTGGTGGTGCAAGCGAGTTACGGGGCTTCTGCGCAATTTGTAAATCAGGAGAGAATCACTGGCAGAAGTGAAGCTCGGAAAGCAGGAGCTCGTTTCGTGTTGTACCGTTTTACATATTTTTCGAATTTGGATTAATTCGGATCTTTCTTTCTGGATGAAATTTTTCTATCTGCTTGTACGTGTGTACTCTAAAACAAACCTTAGAGTAATTTCTCATGATGGGACCACTGACACGTAAGACTTTGTAAAATAGATCACAGTCGCGACTGAGGCAGAAAATATTTAGTTTCACAACTGCAATATCGGCCTTAGGGCCATTATCAAGTGGTATGAAGCAAAGTTGTTCCTTAGAGAAGACTTCTTCAGAAGGCGGCTAGGCGAGCACGACCGTTCATGCTCGTTTGTCGCCTAGGTTGTGAGCGATCGCGGTAAAATGCGCCGGTCAGACGTCATTATGTAACGCAAGGGAAGTGCAATGCGTGCGCTGTCTTCAGAGGAATGACCAAGTGTTATTTTGGCCGTAGCCTTAATTCGTCCTCACAGGGGACGAGGTGGCTAACTTGATGTGGACGCGGACGGGACATCCGGCCTCACGGCAGCGTCGTCGGTACACGGGGCGACCTGGTGAACGTGATCTGTGCTCTCAGCGCTCTCCACCGGTCATTTTCGACGTTATTTGCCTCGCAGACCACACAATTTCCTTACGAAAAATGGACGCTAAAACAGCTGCGTTAACTTTCTTAGTTTTTCTCGAAGAAGAGCGGAGAAAATGGCCAAGAAGATTCATGATTCATCGATGGGTTGAACTGCGAACTGCTGGTTGAGGAACACCACATAATGTTGAACAGTGATCTGTGTGATATATAGTAGTAAAAGTTATTCGTTAACTCAGTTGAATTTTCATGACATTTTCAGTTTTAAATTGAATACAGTTGAGGTACAGTGTCTAATGTGATTCTGCGAGCGCATAATATCCATATTCTCGGTGTTGCAATTGCTACCAACTCTCTGAAATAATGTACTGCATCACATAGATTTCAAGGTCGGCATTCGTTTCGTAATTTCATTCGAATGGAACAAGAGATTTTTTTGAAGCTGCTCACCGTCATTGAGGTAGATATTTACCGGCAAGATACAAACATGACCTATTCCATTAAAGAGAGGTCGTTATATGTATTTTACAGTACGTTTCATAATAGCAAATATTTCCAGTGTGTATCTTGTGTTTACTTTCAGACAGACTGGTAGTCGTGATAAGATTAATGGCCACTGGGGAGACATTCCAGTCGTTGACCTTTGCAACAAGAATTGCAGCAAATACATCATTATAATAAATAGCATCAGCTTTTGAGATAACACTTCTATTAAAAGAATAAGAAACACCACAACGGTATCAACTGCACTACAAATTAGACATAGCAATTGCGTCTCCGTATGTGATCTGTAGTCGCTGAAGATTGTGTCTACGAATGTCATTAGTTGATAAGTAATGTACAAATTCTACAAGAAAGAGGCAGTTTTCAGACAAGTTCGTAGCAGACAAGTTATAAACCTAAAAACATACACTACAGGAAGTCTTTGCCTACCGATAGCCCAGTATAGTTTCCTATCGTTTTATCACAACAAATCGTAGTTAATACGACGCGTTTTACAGAGTTCCTCAATTAGCTGATGTTTTGAAACAGCTTATATTCATAACACGTACTCTATGCGGAAAAAAAACACACCAAATACGATGTTTAACGCCATACATTATGGCGGCTCCTGTGTTCTCATTGTACCATAAAACTATCTCGCATTTCATCGGCAACGTTCCTTTCCAACAGGCAAAATCCCCGCAGTTTAGTGGAAAGCGAAATTCCCCGCCGTGTCGTCAGCAGCTCCTCGTCCACGTCTTTTTCACATCCCATGAGGACACGGCTTTAGACGCACGCATATATACTCGTACTTAATGGCGCAATGCTTGAAGTGGAGAGTAGCTCTTTGCATATCGATGAAAATAAGCATTGTGGGTGGGTTAAGTCTTCTAAACGAAGATCGAACACACCAACGATAGTTTACATGACATCAGTTGGCTAGCTACAGTTATAACTTGTAGGCCTACAGTGTAACAGGCAGGTGTGTGATAAATTTCACAATAAAGTAAGCATTGTAGACCTGTATAAGAATTTCCCTCACCACAGATTTCCAGGAATTGACATGTTTGCGTCTATTATTATGTCTGTTTGGACGTACATAATTTTGCGAGCAACGTTTTCCGCCATGAAGAGAAGGAAATCTATTCACAGAAGCTCACTCAAAGACTGCCACTTCGAAGTTTACCTTCGTATTAGCAGTTCTCGGAAAGTAGTACCAGACACTGATGTTTCAACGAAAAGCAAAATAAGTAGTATTCATTGACATCCATTATTTTCACGTTTAACGTGTGAATAAAATAGTAGCGAAATAACAGCTGATGTGAATTTAAACTTCGTCCGAAAAATTCATTCGTGATAGGGACGCATGAGTCATAAGAAGTATCATGTTTCGTATTTACGTGCCCCTTGTCCGCCTCAACAATTTTCAAGAAATGTAAGTTTAGTTCCATTGTTGTTATTCCTCACCAGTTCAACAGTCTTAGCAAATCAGTTTGCCACGGAAGGCACTAATCAGCCATAACGAAGCGATACCACTTCCGTAGAACTAACATTTGCGGTCGTAGAATAGATTCGTTGACAATAAGAGGTTTCTTGCGCCGAGCTGCCTAGTTCCGATTCCTCTCCGCTTCCCCAGCGCTCACTTCCCCACACCCCACCATTACTCGCCATGAGCCTGCCAACTGCACACTCCCGGGGCGTGAGCGCGAGACAGCTCGCACGGACGGCTCGGTGAACAGGACTGCCTCAGAGCATGTAAGACTTTATAAACACTTTCTGACATGTATCTGTTTCATCGTATCTAAACCTTTTAAAAATGTTACCATCTTTTTCTCAACAAATCACTATTCTTGCACAGCTGAAAGTTGCCTACTCATTCGGCAGTTTTATTTCTTCCCATTAGACTCCGCTGTTACTAGATCGTGATGTTTAACATTGAAATGCTTTACGCTTATCGGATATTCTCAGCTTCTATTAATCGATATAAGTTCTGTGACCAACCTCTTTACATGGTCGCTGGAGTGACTTCGCATCTTTGGGGCGTCAGTTTGTTTTCTACCAATTCCAAGACTTTGCGGGTTAGTAGGCACGAGGCTCTCCTTGTTTGAGACACCATTCGCCTTTCTGTTTCTGGTTCTGTTGCTGCTTTCTTGTGTATGGTGGAGAGTGCTGTTCTGCCAGGAAGAGTGCCCTTGCATGGTGGCGATCACTTCTGCTGTGGGGATTCACCGTTATGAAAGAAATTGTGTGAGACCATTTCAGTTACTTGCGTGGTGAAGCTCAGTTAACAGTTGGGTTATTCCAGCACTGCTTGTTAACGATCACTCCGCGTCTAGGAATGCAGTAGTATTATCACGCATGGAAATATGGAACATGTAGGTTGCTCATACCGGTACTTGATTGAATGGAAGTTGATTATAGTGATATATATTGTGTTTTCAACTCGTGGTGCTGTAGACCCAAAGTTATCACTCTCTTCAAAGTTAATAAAGGGTTTTTAAGCTGTTTAAATCGCGTGGTGGCAACGTAGATTTCGAGTAATTGTAAAACTGAATTCCTATCTGCTACTTTGATGGCCAATGTGGGCTTGTAAATCAGTTATGTTGGGAAATAATATTTCTGCTTATCGACCAATATCTTCAGCAGTTATTTCGATCCAAAACCAAATCAAGTTTTGTAACCTATGCATAGCACTGCGCCACGTTGCATGGCCGCCATCTTGTTGAATGTCCTGGCTTATCGCAAGCCTCGTATTAGTAATGAGCAGCCTCTCCGTGGACGCTGTTTGGTTACAGGTGCACATGCGGCAGGTCGGTGGGCGCTGCTTCGACGGCAGCTACATGCTAAATACTGTGAAGAGTGACCTCGCACGTTGCTGTGCTGTTAGATGGAAATGATTTTCACAGATTGTGAATTGATTCTGATCGTGCAATTTTTCTTTGCCTTCAAAGTCAATGATTACAAAACTGAGGTTCAAATGGTTCAAATGGCTCTGAGCACTATGGGACTCAACTGCTGTGGTCATCAGTCCCCTAGAACTTAGAACTACTTAAACCTAACTAACCTAAGGACATCACACACATCCATGCCCGAAGCAGGATTCGAACCTGCGACCGTAGCAGTCGCACGGTTCCGGACTGCGCGCCTAGAACCGCGAGACCACCGCGGCCGGCCAAAACTGAGGAAACATCCTCAATTGCACAGCTGGATGCTGTAAGCAGAGAGCTAACACTTGTTCTATCTTGGCACAACTGTCTTGATGAATCATATACAACCGTTCGCTCGACGAAAGATCCGTACCCAAAAACTGAAAAATTGCACAAGTCACACCAATATTCAAAAAGGTAGTAGGAGTAATCCACTGAATTACAGGCCCATATCATTAACGTCGATATGCAGCAAGATTTTGGAACATATATTGTGTTCGAACATTATGAATGACATCGAAGGAAACGGTCTATTGACACACGGTCAACATGGGTTTAAAAAACATCGCTCCTGTGAAACACAATTAGCTCTTTATTCACATGAAGTGTTGAGTGCTATTGCCCGCATCTCGTGGTCGTGCGGTAGCGTTCTCGCTTCCCACGCCCGGGTTCCCGGGTTCGATTCCCGGCGGGGTCAGGGATTTTCTCTGCCTCGTGATGGCTGGGTGTTGTGTGCTGTCCTTAGGTTAGTTAGGTTTAAGTAGTTCTAAGTTCTAGGGGACTTATGACCACAGCAGTTGAGTCCCATAGTGCTCAGAGCCATTTTGTTGAGTGCTATTGACAAGGGATTTCAGATCGATTCCGTATTTCTGGATTTCCGGAAGGCTTGTGACACTGTACCACACAAGCGACTCGTAGTGAAATTGCGTGCTTATGATCGTCTCAGTTATCTGACTGGATTTGTGAATTCCTGTCAGAAAGGTCACAGTTCGTAGTAATTGACGGAAAGTCATCGACTAAAACAGAAGTGATTTCTGGCGTTCCCCAAGGTAGTGTTATAGGCTCTTTGCTGGTCCTTATCTATATAAGCGATTTGGGAGACAATCTGAGCAGCCGTCTTCGGTTGTTTGCAGATGACGCTATTGTTCATCGACTAATAAAGTCATCAGAAGATCAAAAGAAACTGCAAAACGATTTTGAAAAAATATCTGAATGATGCGAAAAGTGGCAGTTAACCTTGAATAACGAAAAGAGTCAGGTCATCCACATGAGTGCTAAAAGGAAACCGTTGAACTTCGGTTACACGATAAATCTGTGTAATCTAAAAGCCGTAAATCCAACTAAATACCTAGGTAATACAATTACGAACAACTTAAATTGGAAGGAATACATAAAAGATGTTGTAGGGAAGGCTAAACAAAGACCGCGTTTTGTTGGCAGGACAGTTAGAAAATGTAACAGACCTACTAAGGAGACTGCCTATACTATGCTTGTCGGATCTCTTTTAGAATACTGCTGCGCGGTGTGGGATCCTTACCAGATAGGAGTACATCGAAAAAGTTCAAAGAAAGGCAGCACATTTTGTATCATCGTGAAATATGGTAGAGAGTGTCACAGAAATGATACAGTATTTGGGCTGGACATCATTAAAAGAAAAGAGTTTTTCGTTGCGACGAATTCTTCTCACGAAATTCCAATCACAAATTTTCTCCTCCGAATGCGAAAATATCTTGTTGACACCGACCTACATAGGAAGGAATGATCAACACAATAAAATAAATCAGAGCTCGTACGGAGCGATATAGGTGTTCATGCTATCCGCGGGCTATACGAGATTGGAATAATGGTCAATTGTGAAGGTGGTTTGATGAACCCTCTGCCAGGCACTTAAATGTGATTTGTAGAGTGTCCATGTAGATGTAGATGTAGATGTAGATTAGTTTCTCCTTAACAGTCAGACGATAGCTATGCTACCCTGCTACCTCTGCTTTCAGTTGCGTTACAAAATATATGTGTATATGTTTGTGTTAAACACAGGATCAGGTGACATTTCCAAATCATTTTCTGATGCAAAACATTTACGCTTACTGCTTACTGCATACCTCAGAGGTTCTGGCTTTAGCTATCGCTATTCACGAGAGTAGTTCAGTACTTTATTACGTGCACACACACACACACAACTTATCCAGTGTTTACTTGTAAATTGTAAACAGTGCAAAAGAACAATGATTTTCTAGGGGTTTATATTAAAGACGGTAACATTGTTAAAAGGCTCAGATATCACGGAAACAAATTATTCATGTCGGAAGATTTTTGGAATTTGCTTTGTACTAAAGCACAATCTTTTGCAGTATACCATTTGATAATGGGTAAAAGGCCGAAAATTCAATAGTGAAAATAAATAATTTTTACAGACAATGGCGACTATGACGTATTTTAAAATCTTACCATTTACTGGAGGGGACTTCAGGTATAAAAGACGTGGACACCACTTCCCGTTCCATTCGCCGAAGGCGCGCGGGAAGAACGACTGTCGCCAAACCTGATTTTTACCACTGTAGCTAGTGTAGATGTCACTTCACGTGGACGTTATGTTGCTGACCGCTAGGAGAAATACAGTTCCTAAAAATTCTATTTTTAGAGTGGAATAATTTGCCTTGATAAAAACTAAACTAAACCCCACCCGATAAGGCCATGAAGGCCCAACGGTAAGCAGGTTTTATTGAAGAACAGATCACGGGCTTTCGCTAGTGTTACCTAAAAATATACGTAGCTGTGTTGCATTAACCGTTCAGTCACATGCACAAGAACGGACAAAGACCAGAATGAAACTTTCATTCTGCAATGGAAACTAAGGTGATGAATTTTTTTTCGTCTAGAAATAGCCGCTAGGTAGTGATTCTCTTAAGTATCCCTTCTAAAAGGAGTTCAAAACCGAAATGTAAGCAAAAGAGTTTGAGTGTAGTTCGACAGATTGAAAAGAAGATACTGACAAATTATAGTTTTGATTCACTACACTCGATTGTAGGGAAGTGAAATTTCGTAGTGAGATGCGTCCGCTGTGGAATATGTTGTCATATGGTTTTGAAAGTCGAGCGGAGATAGCCTCTTTCTTTTGTTGTAGTAACCGCTCTTGCCCGCTGTAACTGAACGCAATTAGTGTTCCGATACAGTTCGAAAAATGGTTCAAATGGCTCTGAGCATCATGGGACTTAACATCTGAGGTCATTAGTCCCCTAGAACTTAGAAGTACTTAAACCTAACTAACCTAAGGACATCACACACATCCATGCCCTAGGCAGGATTCGAACCTGCGACCGTAGAGGTCGCGCTGTTCGAGACTGAAAGGCCTAGAACCGCTCGGTGTCGTAAATACGCTTATTTTTTTGCTTACGTTTGGCAAGCGTTCTTGATCGATGTTAAATATCCCCTTATGATATGACTTCATGCCTCAAAGGCGTTGCACTCGTCAGTAATATGAGAAATTGTGCGTCACAACGAAATTTCGCTTCAATAGTAAGCCACTGTGTACATCGACTCGAAGCCATGTCCTCTACAGATGGGGACAAAACGTTGGTCTATTAAGAAAATCTATTCGACCCCGCTAGTGTAAATTACAAAGTGATAAGCTGCCTTCGTTTAATTTTTTTGCATCATGTCGAGTATAAAAGCAATCTGAAGGGGTAGCCAAAGAAAACAAGACGGATGAAAAAAAAAGAAAATAAACTGTTTATGTTTCTCAAAAGTGCTTGTCATAACTGTTAATACGGTTATCCCACTGTGAGGTGCCGGCCGCGGTGGTCTAGCGGTTCTGGCGCTGCAGTCCGGAACCGCGGGACTGCTACGGTCGCAGGTTCGAATCCTGCCTCGGGCATGGGTGTGTGTGATGTCCTTAGGTTAGTTAGGTTTAAGTAGTTCTAAGTTCTAGGGGACTTATGACCCAAGATGTTGAGTCCCATAGTGCTCAGAGCCATTTGAACCACTGTGAGGTAAAATGGTAGTGTCTTCATGGAAAAATGTTTGTGTTTGCCTACAGAGCCATGATTGCACACAGGCGTGCACCTCTTCGTCCGGAGCAAATCGACGGTCACGAATGTCTTTCTTCAGGGCTCAAAAAAAATTTTAAAAAATTGAAGTCGCACGGGAGAGATCGGGTCTGCATGGGAAATGTGTAAGGGTTTTCCAGCGAAGCTTCTGCAGTTTCACTGGGAAGTCCTTACCCATCTCCCGTACAGTCCCAATCCCTTCCCACGCGATTTCCATATTTTTAGAGCCCTGGAGAAAGTCATACATGCTTCTCAATTTCCTTCGGACGAAGAGATGCACCCCTGGATATAATCAACCTTCCACAGACAACTGCAAATATGTTTCCAAGAAGACATTAACTATCTTACAATGGGATAAATGCATTGACAGTAATGACCACTACTTTTGAAATAATTAACTGTTTTCTCTTCATGTGCCTCGTTTTCATCTGACTGCTCCTTATACGTACTGGTGAATATCGTATCCCTGACAAGTGCTCGCCAACATTGTTTCCTCCCAGGTTTCTCGATTTTAGTCCACTGGAATTTTTTGTAGTGGGACACTTCATATCTTTGGTGTATTCCAGCCCTGTTGATAAGATCGATGAACTCTGGGAAAGCCTAGTGAATGGTTAATGCATTCGGAACATGCCTGGGATATTTGAACATGTATGGGCACACAAGAGACGACGTGTTGAAACTTTCCTTCACATGAACCGTGGCACACGTTGTAATGCGTTTTGTCCTCAAGTACAAATCTGCGATTTGCATCCTCTGGGACTCTGTTGTAGGGTGTTCATGTAGTCATCCGTATTACATTGTATCGGAGAAACCATTGCTTACTGAACGTCTTTGTTACAATTATTTGCTTGTTTCATTATCAGCTATTTCCCTCTTTCATTTATACCTATAATATAATAATAATAATAATAATAATAATAATAATAATAATAACAGCCTCTGCAACTGTAATCTTCTGGGTTAGTGATTTCACCACCTACACAACATCAGCATGTGGTAGGTTTTGACCACCATCGACAACAACTTATTTGGATTTTATACGAGTATCAATCATGTTCAGAGTGATTTTTAAATTGTATTATTCCTCTGTTGTGACTAAAATACCAATCACTTTTATTGTAATACTTACCTTTAACTATAGTGTTCAGCATGCATTCACTGCCTGAAGGTTTTCAGTTATTATGTATCTGTAGTAAAGTTATTAATGCTGTCCTCACTAAGTAGTCTTCCGTAATTATTAAAAATAACTCTTCTGATAAGATTGCGCTCAGCTGTCAAGTGTGTTCTCAGTACTGCTATTCTTACGCTGTTTTTAACAACTATTATTACTCTTCCACAATTTTATATGTGCTGAATGTCTTTACTGAACTCGGTTTGTATAAGACTCATTTCTCTTTCAGAATTATTTGTGGGCGCCATAGTGCATTGTTTCAAGACAAGACTACACTCACAATGTCTTGCTTATGGCGTCGTCTCAATATGTGAAGGATATTAACTGAAGGTGACAGGGGTGTAAAGTACGGAGAGCGAAAGGCTATTTACAATTTGTACAGAAACCAGACGGCACTTATACGAGTCGAGGGGCATGAAAGAGAAGCAGTGGTTGGGAATGGAGTGAGAGAGGGTTGTAGCTCATACCCAATGTTATTTTATCTGTATATTGAGCAAGCAGTAAAGTAAACAAACGAAAAATTTGGAGAAGGAATTAAAATCCAAGGAGAAGAAATAAAGCTCTCAGGTTTGCCGATGACATTTTAATTCTGTCAGAGACATCAAAAGACCTGGAAGACCAGCTGAACGGAATGGACAGTGTCTTGAAAGGAGGATATAAGATGAACATCAATAGAAGCAAAACGAAAATACTGGAATGTAGTGGAATTTAATCAGGTGATGCTGCAGGAATTAGATTAGGAAATGAGACACTTAAAGTAGTAAAGGAGTTTTGCTATTTGGGGAGCAAAATAACTGATGATGGTCGAAGTAGAGAGGTTATAAAATGTAGACTTCCAATGGCAAGGAAAGCGTTTCTGAAGAAGAGAAATTTATTAACATCGAGTGCAGATTTAAGTGTCAGGAAGTCTTTTCTGAAAGTATCTGTATGGAGTGTAGCCATGTATGGAAGTGAAACATGGCCGATAAGTAGTTTAGAAAAGAGGAGAACAGAAACTTTCGAAATGTGGTGCTACAGAAGAATGCTGAAGATTAGATTGGTAGATCACATAACTAATGTGGAGGTATTGAATAGAATTACGGAGAAGAGGAGTTTGTGGCACAACTTGACTAGAAGAAGGGATCGGTTGGTGGGACATGTTCAGCGGCATCAAGGGATCAGCAATTTAGTATTGGAGGGCAGCGTGGAGGGTAAAAATCCTAGAAGGAGACGAAGAGATGATTACACTAAGCAGATTCAGAAGGATGTAGGTTGCAGTAGGTACTGGGAGATGAAGAACCTTGCACAGGATAGGGTGGCATGGAGAGCTGCATCAAACCAGTCTCTGGACTGAAGACAACGACAAAAACATTAATATGTAGACTACAATTGTCGTCATATTAATAGTTCAGACCGAAGGCGAAGTTGAAGACTATATCACTATAGGAATAGAGTGTTACCTTTGCTCAATATAGGGAATTTATTTGAATATCTGACGTATAATGACAAGTGTAACACCCACTTACGCCGATCTTGATACATGACTCTACCACTCCGATAGTCTAAGGTACGCAGATGAGGTCTCTTTATAGCGTTGTGTCTCTGTAACGCAGCTAAAATATAATGTGGAAAGTACTCATGTGCAATATTCGTCTTGCTGAGTAACAGACTGCTCCATCCTGTTAAATGTTGCTTGTGGAAGGCATAGCTCAACATTCAGTTTTAATCTGTTAGGGAGCCTCATAGACAGAAAGTATCAGAATGTTTTTTCGGTACACCAGTTGTAACCAAATCAAGTAAATTGCCTCCTTAGCCATGTTCACTAAACAAAGCCAATTAGAATCTCTACGTTGGAAGAAATTTACATTGTCAGTATTTGGCCGACAATGGGAAGAGACTATGGCCCGGCGTCCTGTGTTAAATTTCAAACCAGTTCTGAGTGCCTCCTGGAGTGATGGTACGACCTAGTAGACAATATTAATGGTAATCTCAGACTTTCTGCAGGTGGTGTAGTTATCTAAAATGAAGTACTATCAGGAGTAAGCTGCACAGATATCCATTTAGATCTTAATACGTTTTGAAAGTGGTTCAAAAATGGCAAAGAACTTTAAATGCACGGAAATGTAATATAGTTCACTTCACAAAACGCGGTAAACTAGTACCCCATGACTACATTCTCAATGAGTCACATTTAGAATCATTCGACTCATACAAATAGCTGGTCATTTTAATTTGTGGTAATATGAAACTTAACGTTCATATGTGCTCAGTAGAATGTAAAGTATGTAGCAGACTTCGGTTCATTTTATGTGGAACGACCAAGTAAAACTAATTGTTATTAAGGTAAATGCCACACATTCACTGGAGAAATTGTCAGGAAATGTAGTTCACTTACAAAGGAGGTGTCTTACAAGACCCTAGTTCGACGAATACTTTAATACGGTTCGTCAGTCTGAGACTCTTACCAGGTAAGACGTGGAGGTCACAGACAAGATAAAAAAAAGAGCAGTACGTTATAGGTTTATTTACTAACAAGATGCAAAGCGAACAGCAGTAGCAGATGATGAAAGAGAGACGTTAGACTTCACTGTGTGATTTACCGTTAAAATTCCTAGATCTTACGTTTCTAGAAGAGTCAACCAATATATTGCTTCTTCCTACGTGTATCTTGAGGGAAAAAAAACACGGATGTATAAACTGTGAGCTTCGAGCTCACACGGAGGCTTATATACAATTGTGCTCTCCATTCAAGAGTATAACAGTATAGGGAAGTAGCGACAGCGTTACAGAAAGTACCCTCAACCACACACCGTAAAGTGGCTTACGTAGTACTGGCACGATACTGGGGAAATACTGTAAGTCTAGAAAGAATAATGTTTACAAAACGCTTTTGCGTCCCATCTTAGAATATTGCTTTAGAGAATATTGATTGTATACAAAGAAGGGCTGCATGAAATCTCTCAAGTTTGCTTGACTCATGGAAAGCGTCATGGAAAAACCTGAACTGGTAAACGCTTGAAGATTACCTCACAGCAAGCTACTTACGGTTTCAGTTGGCAGTATTAAAAGTTGAATATAGAGATATACAGATTGTAATGGGTAGAAGTACAGATATTTTTATGTGTGGTACCTTAATGTGTACGCACATCAGACTGCTGGCTGATTTTTCTCTGAGTCGAACAGGCTTCCCACAAACAAATCACAAACTTTACAACCAGGTGTTTTCTCCACGGTCGTGACTGCGTCACTAAGTGGACTATGAATGACATTATAGATTAACCGTTTTGCGTCCATGTGTTCACACTGCAACGCCTGATTTGCTGCGCAGCACAGCGCTAATGCCTTGCTTTTGCCACATGTATTTGGATGTACTTGTAACAGCTATAATTATTAGTCTGTAAATGAGGTAAATGCTGATGTAATGTTGTTCAGATTACTATCATCAGGCACCAATAAAAATATCTGCATTTACCCATTACAGCCTGTTTAGTAGCCCTGTGTACACTGCTCCTGGAGACACCACCACGAAATCAATGTTAATCTAATTTCAACACACAGAGCTATTTTGTGATGAAGAGTGGCTGCAGTCTTTGGCCTGGTGATCCGTTGGACTGGTCGGTGCATATGGTCGGTCAACCGGAGGTTTCAAACCGTTGTTGGGTCGAGTGGGTATGAAGAGTTGTATGAAGGGGTCCGCTGGAAATGCTGCATACCACCATTCGCCAAACAGTGGACTCTGAGTGACATTAAACTGAGGCTCAAAAAAAAGGCGATATTGATCTAGATACTTGCAACTCTTAGCCTACATGGATTCGTAGTGAAGTACGGTTTGGTGCACATCGTGGTTATTGTATTGAGCCCACTTGATTATAGATCCGCGTGCTCGTCTTGACAAGAATATTATTTATTACATTACGCTATAGTACCGTGCATCCTGTCAGTCACTCGATTGTTGTTGGAAAAAGTGTCGTTCTTATTTTAGAAGAAGTGTGCATATGGGTAATTTTAACGTGTGTGCTATCGGTTCATTGTATTTGCCTATTGTGTAAGGATTACCTGTGGTCATTTTAATATTAGTTGTACTGAAATGCAGGACAGTGAACTCAGTGCGTAAATTTAGATCTTTCTAGTTAATTGCTAGTGAGATGGATTCGTTTTTTATGTAAAGATTAATCTGTGAGCGCTTAAAAATTGTTTACTCTAAATGCAGGAAGGTGAACGCGGTACATAAATTGAAAGTTCTTTTGGTTGATTCAAAGTACGTTTATGTCATGGTGGTTCATTAGCTGCTGTCTTAATATTAGTTGTTTCTTAAAGGTAAAATGGGAATAAAAGTTTAAATTCAAATGTCTCTGCTCATTGTTGTTGAAAGTTGTATTAAAAAAAAGTGTGATAAAATTGTTCTATCGATTCTCTTGAAAGGCTATCTGGGGGTTCGCCTCTTGAGTTTTCTGTTTAAATATTTGTGTGTAATAAAAGCATGAAACTTTGTTCATTGGAATGTCACTGCGCGTGCCTGTAAACCCCAGCACCACCACTCCATTACTAGGTTGCACTGGAGTATTTTAGAGGCAGGCTGTTTACTGCCGGTGAACACAATCGGACTTCTTTGGCCTGATATATATAGTTATTAGAATTTTTTTCCTGTCTCGTGATTCTGGAGTGTGGTTGTCAGAGGTTAGTTTACTCGAACTGCTAGAATGGCTCTGAGCACTATGGGACCTAACATCTATGGTCATCAGTCCCCTAGAACTTAGAACTACTTAAACCTAACTAACCTAAGGACAGCACACAACACCCAGCCATCACGAGGCAGAGAAAATCCCTGACCCCGCCGGCGAACTGCTAGAGCTCGGAGTGTTTCAGAGCGTCACTTCAGCGACAAGCGGAGCAACGAATGGCGGTCAGTGGGGAGGAGCGGGGACGCCCACCGCACGTGTGTCGTAGTGTAGCACTGCCGGACGGACGGTCACACGTGTTCCCGTGGTCTGTGGCTTGCGGCGGCAATGCAGCGCTTGTTCCACGCGAACGCAGAGTCTACCCTGGGCAGCTGGGTAGGCGAGCGCCTCGCTCCATTACAACAAACTGCCAAGCAGCAGTCCAGGTGTGCATTTGCTCCCACCAGCGCATGCATCCACGTATGTATTCCACAAGTCGCGCCATACAGCGAGTGGCAGAGGATTGTTTGTACCAGTATTATCTCTCTCCTACTCCATTTTCGTACTGAGTGAGGAAAAATCTATATTAGTAATAGCTAAGACTGCAACCCACCCTAATTACATGCTGCCTAAGAGTTAACAGGACCAACAACAATTTTATTTTCTTTATTTCTACATCTACATACATACTCGGCAATCCACCATACGGTGCGTGGCGGAGGGTACCTCGTACCACAACTAGTACCTTCTCTCCCCGTTCCACTCCCAAACAGAACGAGGGAAAAATGACTGCCTATATGCCTCTGTACGAGCGCTAATCTCTCTTATCTTATCTTTGTGGCCTTTCCGCGAAATATAAGTTGGCGGCAGTAAAACTGTACTGCAGTCAGCCTCAAATGCTGGTTCTCTAAATTTCCTCAGTAGCGATTCACGAAAAGAACGCCTCCTTTCCTCTAGAGACTCCCACCCGAGTTCCTGAAGCATTTCCGTAACACTCGCGTGATGATCAAACCTACCAGTAAAAAATCTAGCAGCCCGCCTCTGAATTGCTTCTATGTCCTCCCTCAATCCGATCTGATAGGGATCCCAAACGCTCGAGCAGTACTCAAGAATAGGTCGTATTAGTGTTTTATAAGCGGTCTCCTTTGCAGATGAACCACATCATCCCGAAATTCTACCAATGAACCGAAGACGACTATCCGCCTTCCCCACAACTGCCATTACATGCTTGTCCCACTTCATATCGCTCTGCAATGTTACACCCAAATTTAATGGACGTGACTGTGTCAAGCGCTGCACTACTAATGGAGAAGTCAAACATTGCAGGATTCTTTTTCCTATTCATCTGCATTAATTTACATTTATCTATATTTAGAGTTAGCTGCCATTCTTTACACCAATCACAAATCCTGTCCAAGTCAGCTTGTATCCTCCTACAGTCACTCAACGACAACACCTTCCCTTACACCACAGCATCATCAGCAAACAGCCGCTATCCACCCTATCCAAAAGATCATTTATGTAGATAGAAAACAACAGCGGACCTACCACACTTCCCTGGGGCACTCCAGATGATAACCTCACCTCCGATGAACACTCACCGTCGAGGACAACGTACTGGGTTCTATTACTTAAGAAGTCTTCGAGCCACTCACATATTTGGGAACCAATCCCATATGCTCGTATGTTAGTTAGGAGTCTTCAGTGGGGCACCGAGTCAAACTCTTTCCGGAAGTCAAGAAATATGGCATCCGTCTGTTACCCTTCATCCATGATTAGCAAGATATCATGTGAAAAAAGGGCGAGTTGCGTTTCGCCGAATTAACAAATTTAAAACGCCCTCACAATCTACTCATTAAGAAACACACGAGTTGGGCAAAAATATCGTAACGCCAAAAACATAACTCATTGCCATGCCTAATACCGTGTAGGAAACGCGTTCTAGTCGTCTCGGAATGAATAAATACATCTCCTGCGCGGTTTTCAAGGGAATCTGACACCACTCATCCTGAAAAACAGTGGTAAGTTTATGTAACGATGAAGGAGGTGGGTAGCGATCACCTCCAATGTAGATCACAATGGCTCAGTAATATTGGCATCTGATGACTGTAGTGGCCAGGGGAGATGCGACGAATCATATCCATCATTGCGTAACAAACATTGTATCCTGAGATCCACCTGATCATCCAAAATGGTCACACAGTCCTTGATAGTAATATGGGACCCATGGAATATTACGATATGGCTGCCCAAATCATCGCCGAACACCAGCTTATTTAAATCTTCGGTCGTAAACTGGGCCACAATTTGGAAAAATGTGAAATAAGACTTGTCTGTCCAAATTACTTTCTTCCATTGCTCTGTAGTATATGTTATATCGCTTCGACACCATGTTTTCCTGTTACGGGCATTTGCATCATTGATGAGTGGTTTTGGGGTTCCAGGTTGCTCTGCAATTCTCTGCTTGGGTACAATCTGCGTTTATCATCAAGCATGCATTTGAAGCGGTGTTTCCATATTTTTGTCCAGCTCCTTCATGATGTGTTAAAGATTTACTTCTCATGGTGCTTCCATATTTTTGTATAACACCTGTATAACTTTACGTTAAAAGATGCAACCACAGTGTCAGTTAGTGGACTTAGAAAGCGTATAAACTCTTGGGGCAGTGCCGGCCGCGGTGGTCTCGCGGTTCTAGGCGCGCAGTCCGGAACCGTGCGACTGCTACGGTCGCAGGTTCGAATCCTGCCTCGGGCATGGATGTGTGTGATGTCCTTAGGTTAGTTAGGTTTAAGTAGTTCTAAGTTCTAGGGGACTGATGACCACAGCAGTTGAGTCCCATAGTACTCAGAGCCATTTGAACCATTTTTCTTGGGGCAGTGTAACTCACAGAGCGCAAATTACCCAGACTATATTCAAGCAGTGTTTGTTAATGACAGACCTCACAGACTTCCAAGAAACATCAAAGATGATTTCACATCTTTTCTAAAGGTCTCCTCGCTTACGCCCTCAAAAAAAAAATGAAAGAAAGGAAAAAGTTTATACCTTGTTACATGTTCATTGTTCGTGTGGTAAAACTTCAGCATCAGGCATGATTTTAACTTCTTGTTTCTTTCCTACCATAAAAGTTTTACTTTCTTAACTTCAAATATTTAACACACTAACTCATTTGTAAAGCGATCATTCGTTAGAAACTGTTTTATACATGGGAGTTTGATTCTTTCAAAAATGGTTCAAATGGCTCTGAGCACTATGGGACTTAACAGCTATGGTCATCAGTCCCCTAGAACTTAGAACTACTTAAACCTAACTAACCTAAGGACAGCACACAACACCCAGCCATCACGAGGCAGAGAAAATCCCTGACCCCGCCGGGAATCGAACCCGGGCGTGGGAAGCGAGAACGCTACCGCACGACCACGAGATGCGGGCTTTTGATTCTTTAAAGAATCGGTAGTAGTGGTTGTTGTCGAGGGGGATGGGTCACTGGTGGTTACTGGTATTTCGGGAAAGCAACGTCGCCTTTCTCCTAAAGATTCCCATTTAGGTTCCCCACATAGTTCTGTTACGTTTTCGCAGGAGCCTTATCAGTCTGTTACGATCTTTTGATGTCTGCTTTCATGCGCACTCGATAAGGACTCCTAACGCTGCAGCAATACTCTAGGAAAAAAAGCACCCTCTATAAGTTTTCTTTTTCAGATGGATTGCACCTACCAGAATTCGTCCAACAATTCTGTCTTCCACTGACCTTACCTGTTACTTATTATCCACGTTCGTCCTATTTCATATCGCTTCGCAGCATTAATGTTTTACAGTTAAGCTGGGTGACGAGCCACAGATGTTTACTACTACTCTTGTAATCGGGTTCTTTCTCTCTGTTCACGCATTTCCTTGCGTTTACCCAACTTTAAACAGAACTGCCAGTCATTACATCAACCGGACATTTTGTGCAAGTCTTTCAGTGATTCCTTACGATCGTTCAGTGTAAGCAACAGCAGCACGGCCGATCAGTCTGAGACTGATGCTGACCCTACGTGATAATCTCCCTCATACTGAGAACACTCGGGCTCTTCTTAGGTATCCTTGAGGCACGATCGTAGCTACTTTCTTTTGCGCTGTATATTCGCGGCCCAGTACAACATACGCATCACCCAACCATTCATCGGACCGATCCAGTATTTTGGAACACACTTCGAATGAGCGTATCTTGCTTATTAGCTATGTTACGTAAACATATGATCCATACACTCATCAGCAGCTAATTCCTGTTAGTTACAACTGCGTGGAATCCCAAAATATTTCAGTTTACTATTACCAAAATCTGAGAGCGATAATAATGAACGTATGTGGCAATTTTTGGCTCGTCTCTAGGATTTCTCTTACATGAAACTTACCGTTTAATTATTCTTTATTCAGATGGTAACATATGCATGTCGTGTACATTCAATCGGAAATAAACGTTTATATTTCATATCCCGTCAGCTACTTGCATATCATATTCTTCAATTACTTAACCAAATTGTACCTCCTGTGACCTCACGACGCTATGAGGGGCAGTACAGAGAAATATGTGGTCATCACAGGTAACTTGAGATCTCTCCATTATTAGACAGCGCCGCTCTCCACTAGACTACAGACACGATCAGTCATTTATAGATTTCCTGTATTGTCACACACAAGTCATTTATTACTAAAGAGTGACCACGCTGTAAGCCTACTAGAAAATACAATACTTGACAAGTAACTCGTTTGCTTAAAGTTTATTTTCACTTTTATTTACTGATATATTTAACCTGACAAGAAAAGGGCAATCAGGCCCTCTCTTACATCTAACCAGGCATTCCAAATATTTCACATTACATATACACTGAGGTGACAAAAGTCAGAGGTTACCTCCTAATATCGTGTCGGACCTCCTTTTGCCTCATGTAGTGCACCGGCTCGACATGGCATGGACTCAACAAGTTTCGAAGTGCCCTGCAGAAATTTTGAGCCATGCTACGTCTATCGCCGTTTATAATTGCCAAAATATGCAGGATTTTGTGCACGAACTGACACGATTATGTCCCATAAGTATTCGATGGGATTATGTATGGCGATCTGAATGACCAAACCATTCGCTGGAATTTTCCAGAATGTCCTCCAAACCAATCACCAACAGTTGTGGCCCAACGACATGGCGCATCGTTATTTGGGAACAAGAAGTCGATGCAAGGCTACAAATGGCCTCCAGTTTGTCGAATATAGCCATTTCCAGTCAATGACCGGTTCAGTTGTACCAGAGATCCCGGTACATTCCATGTAAACACAGTCCTCATCATTATGAAGCCTCCACCAGCTTGGACAGTTTCTTGTTGACAACCGTGATCCATGGCTTCGTGAATTCTGCGCCAAAATCGAACCGTTTCATCACCTCTTACCAACTGAAATTCTGCTCATCTGACCAGCCCACGGTTTTGCTGTCGTCTAGAGCCAAACGATATGATCGTAAGCCCAGGAGAGGCACTGCAGGCGATGTCGTGCTGCTAGCAGAGGCAGTCGCGTTGTAGTCTGCTGCCATAGCCCATTAACGCCAAATTTCGCAGCACTGTCTTAGCGGATACCTTCGTCGTACGTCACACATTGATTTCTGTGGTTACTTCACTCAATGTTGCTTGTCTGTTAGCACTGACAACTCTACACAAACGCCACTATTCTCGGTCGTTAAGCGAAGGCCCTCGGCCACTTCGTTGTCCTTGATGCGAGGAAATCCCTGAAACTGAGTATTCTTGATGCGTCTTGACACTGTGGACCGCGGAATATTCAATTCCTAACGATTTTCGAAATAGAATGTCCGAGACGTCTAGCTCCATTCCCCGTCCGAAGTCTTAATCACGTAGGAAACCTTTTCACACTAATCACCTGAGATCAAATGACAGCTCCGCCAATGCATTGCTATTTTATACCTTGTGTACTCGATACAACTGCCATCTGCATATGTGCATATCGCAATCCTCTGACTTTTGTCACCCTGTGTATTTCAGTAAGCGTGTTATACCACATTTCAAATTAAAAATTACAATAGCACAGATAATAAAACACATGCACACAGGTTATATTCTTGCATGATAAATATAAAAATAATTAAAAATTACAGTTAGCTGGGGTTTTGATTATAAGTGCTATCGACAGTGGGTATGGAGAAAGAGATAAAGGAGAGAGGAAAGGAGGAATGTGATAACACAGCGTTAGTGAATATATCGGAAGAGAAGGAGGCGTGTCTCATAAAGAAAGCAAAAGGAAAAGAAGCATAACTGCGCGAAGATAGGGGAATTGGCTTTGTTATTTGACAGGGGGACAGTTGCCTCTGGAGGAAGTGCTTCAGTTTCTTTTTAGAAGTAGCATGGCATGGATTGCTCGAAGAGTGATGGGCAGCTAGTTCCAGAGGCGAATAGCGGCAACAGCGAAGGAGTTTGCAAATTACTTTGTGTTATGAATGAGCACAGCTATAAGACCATTTTTACCGGGACCCTGTGTTTCGATACGATGGCACGAAAGGTTTTTAAGCTCTGAGGCGGGGTACTGGAGTGGTCGCGTGCAGAGGAGCCAATGGAGCAGTCACAGCGTGTGGTAGTCGCGTAATTTATCTAGCCTCAACCACCCTGACTAGGCGTACAAAACACTGACGTGATCATATCGGCGAATGTTGCAGATGTAACGCACTCAAGCATTCATGGTTAGCTCTAATGTCTGCTATTGCCACTAACTGTATTTGTTGAATTACGTCACAACAGTTGAGATGCATTAGAACGAGTGGTCGTACAAGTTCCAGATTCACATCCTTTGGAAATATATTTCGAAACTTTTTGGAGACAAACAGGAAAAAAAGTTTTCCGGCACAAGGCGACACTATTCTCTGTCCATTATAATTGCTCATCCAAAGATACACCCTAGTTCTTCACCGCTTTGTTATACAGTATGGGATACCGACAAGTTGAATGGCGTCGGAGAAGGGGAAACTGATCGCGGAATCATAAATTATTAATTTCTGATGGGCTACTAAGATTGCTTGCGATTGTTTGCAATTTCATTTAAGCGCCAAGTTTTTCAACCACGTCACTACTGACGACAGATCATCATTCATCTGGGCAATCGGAGTCTTTATATCTTCAGGTCTTGGACTTAGGAATAGCTGGAGACCGTCGGCATAGACATGATATTTACAGTAATGCAGGGCCGTCGAGATATCATTGACATAGTAGGAAAACAAAAGTGGGCCTAAGACCAACCACTACGGCACTCCTGAGCGAACATGTATCCAGATTCACCAGTAAATGAGGTCCATCATAAATCACGGTAAGAACCAGAAACATTATGGTCAAACAAAGTCCATTGCACCCATACATTCCACAGCGGTAACAAGAAATTTGAAATTTGTGGTAAGGTCTTATGGGACCAAACTGCTGCTATCATCGGTCGCTAAGCCTACACTCTACTTAATCTAACTTAAACTAACTTACGCTAAGGACAACACACACACCCATACCCGAGGGAGGGCTCGAGCCTCCGACGGGGGGAGCGCACGGGCTGTGCAAGGCGCCTTAGACCGTGCGGCTACCCCGTGCGGCACGCGGTAACAACAGTGTGAGTAGAAAGTTGATACTTTAATTACACAGGCCAAGGCAGGGGCCCGGAGCCGTAGCCGCCATCGATTCCCGCAGTCAAGGACCACTCACTGTGCACCTGTTTCCGCTCCTTCCTCCTTCAGCAGTTCAGCCAACTAACAGTAGCCGGGCATAGGACACTGGCCTCCACTCCACTGGTACGTCTTCTGAGGGTCAGTTCCAGACAGCTGTATTTAAACCCCCAGGACAGTTGAACCATGCTACGACCCTCAGTCTATGCCAATCGGCACCGTACTTATGACGCAGTCGCCACCGCTGTCACCGAGCCATGAACCACCTGCCGCTGCTTGATCATTCAGGCCCTCGAGCTGCCAGCACTCCGCCACAGCATCATAGTGCGAGGTACGAATCGAGATCGGACCAGCTGTGCACCCTGGTGGTCCGAAACCACCCGCCACCGGTCTCCAGCCTCCTGTTCCGTGCACATCAGCCTGAGCAGGTCCTCTCGACATGCCTGCCTGGACCCGGCTAACGGTCGCCTCCCTGCCAGCCTCACCAAGCAGCAGCCGTCCACCGCAATGCAGAGGTAGCAAAACTGTATGCTATCTTCCGCCTGTCGGCGCTTCGGAGCCACGCACCTTGTTCCAGGGTTCACTTTGCGCCGTCTGCCGTCTGCTTGCTGCCATACGTTCATGTAAGGCTGTAAATAAAGAACTTTCACAACTGGCTACCTAAATCGTCTGCAAGTCCATCCAACTCCAGCAGAGAGTCACTAGCCCGCATGTTCCTACTATTTATTACAACATACATTTCATAATAGTCTTTTACCGCTTCCGTTGGAAAACCTTTCTGTTCACAATTACAATTTTATGGAAAATCAGTCATTTGAAGTTTCGTTCCTTCGTTTTTTTCTAGTGATCACACATTGTTGATGCGTATATTCATGGCTCTTGATATAAAAATTCTTCAGCGGTAGAATGTACAGTCGTGGACAAAACGAGCGAGACCCCTCGCCTTTTCGTTATGCTGATCCACACAGCTTTAAAGTCTGCTACACAGCATAACGGGCAAGGCGACGAAGTGCTACCAACATACTATGCAAGTTCGCTCAAAAAATGGTGCAAATGGCTCTGAGCACTATGGGACTTAACTTCTGAGGTCATCAGTCCCCTAGAACTTAGAACTACTTAACCTAACTAACCTAAGGACATCACACACATCCAAGCCCGAGGCAGGATTCGAACCTGCGACCGTAGCGATCGCGCGGTTCCCGACTTTAGAACCTAGAACCGCTCGGCCACCCCGGCCGGCAAGTTCGCTCAGATGATGTGCTGAGATAGCTAGCAATGGAGAAACTCGCGCTTCGAAGACGCCACAGAATCGTCTGCCGCCACTTCGTAGGAAACGAAATACCTCAAGTATAAGCCAATGTGTTTTATTCGCATATCTGTGAATGTGACTTGAATCTAAAGTGTGGTTATGGATAGTATGTAAGCTCAAATTGGAATCTAACATCAGAAATAAAGACAAGGGGAAATGAATTAGGTGTCCTTACTCTTCCGTAACATCAAATATATTGTAGTTATTCTATCTTCAATGAACTGCGCAGAAAATCTTTCACCAGAAGTGAATAACTTTTAGCAACACCAGATGATAAAGCTTGCCGGCGCGAGTTAGCCCTGTGTTCAACGGCGTCATATCGCAGACCGCGCCGCTGCTTGAGCCGTCAGTTCCAATCCTTCCCCGGGCATGGATGTATGTTAGGTGAGGTTGGTTGAAGTAGTTCTAGATCTAGGGGACTGAAGACCTAAGCAGTTTGGTCGCATAGTTCTTACAAGGGAACCTCCCCATCGCACCCCCCTGAGATTTAGTTATAAGTTGGCACAGTAGATAGGGCCTGAAAAACTGAACACAGATCAATCGAGAAAACAAGAAGAAGTTGTGTGGAACTATGAAAAAATAAGCAAAATATACAAACTGAGTAGCCCATGTTGAAGATAGGCAACATCTAGGAGTACGTGAGCTCAGCAGTGCCGTGGTCCCGTGGTTAGCGTGAGCAACTGCGGAGCGAGAGGTCCTTGGTTCAAGCCTTCCCTAGAGTGAAAAAGTTTTATTTTTTATTTTCAATTTATGTCACAAACTCTTATGTTTTCATCACTTTTTTGGGAGTGATTATCACATCCACAAGGAAACCTAAACAGGGCAAGGTAGAAGAATCTTTTTACCCATTCGCCAAGTGTACAAGTTAGGTGGGTCGACAACATATTGCTGTCATGTGACGCACATGCCGTCACCAGTGTCGTATAGAATATATCAGACGTGTTTTCCTCTGGAGTAATCGGTTGACTATGGCCTTGCGATCAACTGTTTTCGGTTCCCATTGGAGAGGCACGTCCTTTCGTCTACTAATCGCACGGTTTTGCGGTGCGGTCGCCAAACACAGGCACTAAACTTATTACAGTGAACAGAGACGTCAGTGAACGAACGGACAGATCATAACTTTGCGAAAATAAAGAAAATAAATTTTTCACTCGAGGGAAGACTTGAACCAAGGACCTCTTGTTCCGCAGCTGCTCTCGCTAATCACAGGACCACCTTTATTCTGTACCGGCGTCCTGTGGATGTCGATATGAAACTCTTGTAGAATTTCATACTTGTTACTGCCTACTTTGCCGGCCGCGTTGTTCTCGTGGTTCTAGGCGCGCAGTCCGGAACCGTGCGACTGCTACGGTCGCAGGTTCGAATCCTGCCTCGGGCATGGATGTGTGTGATGTCCTTAGGTTGGTTAGGTTTAAGTAGTTCTAAGTTCTAGGGGACTAATGACCTGAGAAGTTGATTCCCATAGTGCTCAGAGCCATTTGAACCACTGCCTACTTTTTTCGCTTCTGTCAATAATTGAATTGACTTAACTGTGGCACTGAATGATTTTTAACTGAATTTCGTTATGAATCTTCACACATTGCTATATTTGCTCACTTTCATAGTAGGTCAGCAACGGTAACCCAGTATGACTGGTCTGAATGTTCACACAGACCATTTCGCGGCCGAATGTGCATAATATTTTGCTAATTCGTAACGGTACGGGGTACTTTGTCTTACTAAAACAGTTATGTCATCTCGATAAGCTGAAATTCATTTTTAATAGTACAGTTCTTACTAATTAGCGTTTCTTCTTTCATTTATATCTTATATTTAGGTGTTGTGGTTAACACACTAATCAGCATTAATATAGTCTTACACATGATTGAAAACAGTCTGACAAATTTCGGATAGTTTTTCAATTTTACGCCTGTGCATAATATGTTGGTAGCACTTCGTCGCCTTGCCTGTTAGGCTGTGTAGCAGACCTTAAAGCTGTGCGGATCAGCATAACGAAAACGGCGAGGTGTCTCGCTCGTTTTGTCCACGACTGTACATTTTCTGTTTCCAAGTAAAAATATTCCAAGTAATTTCGTCTCCCACCAAATTATTCAGTGCATGCTGCAGAAGTTATAACGATTTTCGAAGCTTTCAAATTTTGTAGTCATTCGGAACTGCAGAAACTACTTTATTGTACCAGGCGCAAAAAACCACATTTCAGTCTCCTGACAACCCGAAGTGTGTCACTAAAATTAACCTCCAAATACTGAAAATTATACGAAAATAATTTAAAATAAACGAGAAAGTAAGTGAATCTCCTTTTGATGGGCTCCAGCTCTTGTAGGATTGGTTTACACGAAACAGTCCATCAGTTGCCGTAGGGTCCATGCTTCTGCGCCTATAAACACATCTTCAAAGAGACGGGCATTTTAAATACACCATCAAAAAAAGTTCTGCATCATCCCGGTTCCCAGAACTCCTGAAGATAGACGTTGACTGTGGATATTGTATCACAGACATAGTCCCCTTGACTGTTCAGAGACGTCATTTAACCCGCCCAAAGATGTAAACAACCATGCATGAGCTGCGCCTATTAGACGGAGGGTGTCCGACAGCCGATCAGTTCTAGTCATTCCACCAGGAAGGAGGTACACGGCTCGTGTTGTCTGTAGTTCAACCATGCCTAGACGGTCAACACCGCGGTTCGATCGCGTCCGCATTGTTACGTTGTGTCAGGAGGGGCTCTCAACAAGGAAAGTGTCCAGGTGTCTCGGAGTGAACCAAAGCGATGTTGTTCAGACAGGGAGGAGATACAGACAGACAGGAACTGTCGATGACATACCTCGCTCATGACACCCGGGGGCTACTACTGCAGTAGATGACCGCTACCTATGGATTATGGCTGGGAGAAACCCTGTCAGCAACACCACCATGTTCAATAATGCCTTTCGTTCAGCCACAGATCGTCGTGTTACGCCTCATACTGTGCACAATAGGCTGCATGATGCGCAACTTCACTCCCAACGTCCATGGCGAGGTCCATCTTTGCAACCACGACACCGTGCAGCGCGATGCAGATGGGCTCAACAACGTGCCGAATGGACCGCTCGGGATTGCCATCGAGTTCTCTTCATCGATGAGTCTCGCATATGCCTTCAAGCAGACAATCGTCAGAGATGTGTTTAGACGCAATCCGGCCAGGCTGAACGCCTTAGACACACTGTGCAGGGAGTGCAGCAAAGGTGGAGGTTCCCTGCTGTTTTGGGGTGGCATTATGTGGTTCCGCCGTTCGCCGCTGGAAGTCATGGAAGGCGCTGTAACGGCTGTACGATAGCTGAATGCCATGCTCCGACCGATAGTGCAACCATATCGGAAGCATATTGCAGAGCCATTCGTCTTCATGGACGTCGATTCGCGACCCTATCGTCCACACCTTGTGAATGACGTCCTTCAGGATAACGACATCGCTCGACTAGAGTGGCCAGCATGTTCTCCAGACATGAACCCTATCGAACATGCCTGGGATAGATTGAAAAGGTCTGTTTATGGACGACGTGACCCACCAACCACTCTGAGGGATCTATGCCGAATCGCCGTTGAGGAGTGGGACAATCTGGACCAACATTGCCTTGATGAACTTGGGGATAGTATGCCACGACGAATACAGGCATGCATCAATGCAAGAGGACGTGCTACTGGATACAGCAATCTGGACTAGCATCTCTGAAGGTCTCGCTGTATGGTGGTACAACATGCAGTGGTGGCAATAAAAAGGGTTGAAATGATGTTTATGTTGATCTCTATTCCAATTTTCTGTACAGGTTCCGGAATTCTCGGAACCGAGGTGATCCAAAACTGTTTTTGATGTGTGTATATTCGCTAGTAAAATTTGTTACAAATAATCTGTCACAGCTAGAGAAGAATAGTCGTATCAGAACCTAAAACTCTAAAGGGAAAAAATGACCTCTATCGCCAATTACTAAAGCTATTAGTGGGTCAGGAAGGAATTCAATAAAAGGAGTTCAATATGAGCGAAGCATGTTTTAAAACTAACCTAAAATTATTTCTCTTCCGTGGACGAATTTTTATTTAAAACCTAGTAGCCTGTTAAAGATTAAGAAACAGTTTTATTGTAGTTCCATGAGTAGTACTAAAAAAATTTTAATGTTAACACTAATCACGTGTACATATCCTGCAAACTGACTAGTTACACATCATTTCGATGAAAGAATCGTTCAAATGATGTTTTGAACACATCATTAACTAAGTCAGTCTACCATCCTACCCTTTCTGGATATGGACACAGAAACTGGCGAAAGAGCAGTGGCAGAGTAGTGACGCCATCAGTCTGCCATAATATTCGAAAACATTTGGTGAATAGAGAACTGGTAACTACCTGCTTACCAACCGCCATTCAACTCCTTCTCACTTACATCGGATAGTTGTGAAGGATAAGACTTTCAGCGACTGTCAGTAGAAAGAAGACGGAGATGTAAGTTTTGCTTGGAGTCCATTACTTATTCTCGGATGGCAGGCGTAAGTGTGAAGGAGTTACGGTGTGCTTGGTGCACGATAGGAAGACCCTTCCTTGTGGTGGTCTGACCTGATCTACCGGAATCCTGACGAGTATACCTGCCCTCACTTTCCCATGCAGTCCATCACTGGGCCATTGTCACATCCGAAGGTCCCACAAATCTCGATACCGCACGATTCGACCAGTCGGCTGAATGCAGACCCACAGTGAGGTCCCTTTCAAATTCTGTCAAGCGCTGATAACGCTATCTCATATGAATAAGCAGCATCTCTGCGTCGTTCATAGGAATCACTCAACATCTGTCGCTGTTCATGTCCCTTAAATACCTAACCAGGCCTGGTAACAACAATTTACATGCACAACACTAATGTACTGTGGTGGCTGTTCTTTGTGTCACAAAGAATTACAGTTCTAATCATTTCTTTGCCCGCCGATGGTGTATATGTGTATGAAGGTACATTGGCATCCAACCACGTCTTCTGTTTCCAATTGATGCACTGTAATTTTTACGATGTGTGTTGCAACGATTTCTTGTGGCCTTGACTGTTGCACATGTGTTCATGTTAGTAATAGTTCTTCTGGACTCTCTGTTAGCAATATGCAGTGCCGTTAGCATCTCTCTCTCTCTCTCTCTCTCTCTCTCTCTCTCTCTGTCTATCTCTCTTTCCGTCTACGTATGTGTATGTGTGTTTACTATTTCTGACATGGCGTAGGATAATTAATCTACTGGTTAACAGTATGGAATTCATGGAAGCATTATTAACATAATGTGCAATCTACGCAGAAAATCTGCGGCATTACATTATAGAAGTGAGAGATAATGATGAACAACAGAAACGATGGTAACAACTCTAAAACAATAAAACTGAAAAAATACCGTATAAGAAGTGAATGAATTTCGATATGCAAAAACAAAGGATAATGAAAAGATTTTCACAGGTGAAGCAGAATATCGCTCAGAGAAGCAGCTGGCACAAATCTGGCTGTAGCATTAGAAGACTAGTTTCTCGAAAGAGACCCGAATTTTCTTCCAAAAAAAAAGTTTCAGCGCGATACATCACGGGAAGGAATTAAGTGTTTTACACTAATTACTCTGGGAAGTTAGTAATTGGATTGGAGAATCAATAATACTGCAGTACAGTCAGGCACACCAATCGCAAGAAAACAATTTCAGTAATGAAAAATTCTTTCCGTTATGAAATATTGCAGGTGACGTTATAATTATGAAAGGTAGACAAAACAATGTTTATGACAGTTTTTAAGCGTAGCTCACTGTTCTGCCGAACAGAAATGATGAAACTGCACTCGCATTAACGAAGTGCCCATTGCCGCCTTCGAAGTGCTCCCTACTTTCGTGGAGATGGTGGTCCCGTATAAAACTACGTGTAATTAATTATTTCCACTCGTGCAATGACAGCCAAGTATATATTACTTTCCTCAGTAGCAGAGGCGGGAAAAGGGCTGTACTAGGAAAAACACACTGGGATTTAATAAAATAGAAATATCTCTTTCTCCATTACAGAAAACCATAATTACATAAACCGTAATTCAGGCAGGCAATATTTTTTTTCAGTTTACGAACTACTTCTCTTGAATATAACTGATAAGCTTCGATGTCGTTTGTCACTATCAAACCGTATTTCAAGCTAAATAAATCACGAAACATTTTGTATTTGTTATCTACACGTATTTCTCTACTCTCGCCATGTGTAACATAATTATTAAGTCACGGAGCAGTTTCATGAATATAAAAAGCAACTTACAGTTATACGGACAAAACCATTCCTCCTAAGAAACTGAATTATAATCTCTACAGATACCACTTTGGGGATAACGCTTTTTTAGAACGCTGATCAATTGCAAACTCTGCTTCTACACACAATAGCAAAAGCATTTTATACTTTCATACCTTTACGATCTTATTCGTGTGGACTAATCAGCTCAGTGATTATTTTGAAGTTGTGATATGCACATTGAGAATATAGAAGCGTAGAAATTTTACATAGGGACAGATTACGGTCCACTATCTGTTTTGAGGCAACTAAAATTTTGTACAGTACTTCTTCGTCATTAATATAACAAGTGACACACTCCAAGACATGTCAACATGCTACATGGAGTTGAACAATTCATATATAAAAGTAGAATATCAATGGCGAATCTTGATCAAAAATGACCTTGAACGAGGTCATTGACTTTGAAGCTGATCAGATGATCATCAAATGACTCGTGACCTCATCGATGACCTTGCACTTATTACACAGTCAGTCTATAAAATCAATCAATAATTGGAAATACAAGGGCATGTTGAATAGTAATGCCTCCAATTTTTTTATGTGAAAACTCAAAGATTTTTAAATACAACAAACTTTGTTAACATTCTGCGTCTTTAATCTTCATGTCTACATATTTATTTCTCAACATTTCTCCCAACGAGACACCACTTCATTGATACTCTCAGTGTGGAGCCACAATCTTACCTCTGCTTGCACCGCTTCATCCCTATCAAAGTGAAGTCCTTGAAGGTGTCTCTTAAGTTGCGAAAACAGATGAAAATCCAATGAGAATAAGTCCGGACTATATGGAGGGTGATGAGTGACAGCGAACACAAGGCATTACATTGTTGCACATGTCGCAGCGCTTGTGTGTGGTCTGGCATCACCACAGTACACAGCTTTCTTTTCTCTGTGTATTTCAATTGCAGCCATGTTTTCAGCAGTTAGAAACTCGATTACAGCACGCTTTTTCTCACGTACCGACATAGTCACGTTAAACACCGGCATATTACACGCTACTATTCGAAACCCTCTGATGTCAGAGGATTTCAACTTGGGATCGCGAGGTGGGGAGATCGACCGAGCGCTGTGCATGAAATATTGAGCATGTATTGAGAACAGAATAAAAAATATGAAGGCATTATTTTTCAGCACACCTTCATAAACACCCTCTACCCTCCCCTCCCTTTCTCCTTTGCCCCTCTTCCTCCTGACCACCAGCCAGTCATACTGCAGTACTAAAAATGAAACAGCTGATAGTGGAAGTAGCTCAGTTGTGTCAGCTGGATATTAAAATCTATATCCTCCTCCCCCTGCCTACAAACAATCACAGTGCAGAACGCCTTATCTCCACCCAATCACAGCACAGTATTAGAAATGAAAAGTCCCAGATAGCGGAAATAGCCCAGCTGAGTTAAAGAGAAGTCCCTTCCCTCTTCCTTGTCGCCGTACATCCATACATCCAACCATTAATAAAAATCAAAGTTGATAGGAACAAACCAATTGTGCTTTGTACTCCACACCCCTACCTCCCTATATCCCACCAATCAGAGTATAGTACGTAAAAAACGTTTATTGTGACGAATTACACTATTTCCAACGTAACCTTCCCCTTGTTCTGCTTCTCTTTCCAACCGATCAGAGTGTAGTGTCACCCCATCAGGGTGTTGTGTTTAAATGATGTACAAACATTGTGTCAATTCACAGTATTTCCCCTCTGTCCAAACAGAGTGCAATATTAACAATATCCATAAAAATTGAGTCAAATTATATTATTTCCGATGTACAAATCAAGTCACGCACCTTCCCCTCCCCTCTCCCTACTCTTCTCGAGCCAATCATGGAGCAACATTAAAAAACGAAGATCATGCTATCAGGCCAAATTTTATGAACCATCACCCCTCTGTTTCCAACCAATCAGAATTTACTTTTAGGAAATTGCGTGAAATATGAAGGACAGAAACTCTGTAACCTCAATATGAAAGGCAAGCATCTGCATTATTTACATCAAATGGACCACAGACACTGTATCCCCTCCATTCAGAGCCCAGTATAAAAGTGAAAGAGCCAATTGCACTGTAGCTCCATCTCAACTCTGCCCAAAAGTATCCGAACGACCGAATTATTTATGAAAAACACATCACACACTCTCTCCTCCTATCAGAGCCAATTACAATACAGCCCCCATCTGTTCTGTGCTCAGATGTAACCGAAATGATCGGAAATATTAATCAAGAGTACATCACACAACTCTTTCTCTCTCTCTCTCTCTCTCTCTCTCTCTCTCTCTCTCTCTGCCTAGTTTGCTGACGACATCGTAATACTGTCAGAGACAGCAAAGGACATGGAATAGCAGTATCTTGAAAGGAGGATATAAGATGAAAATCAACAAAAGCAAAACGAGGATAATGGAATGTAGTCGAATTAAATCCGGTGACGCTGAGGGAATTAGATTAGGAAATGAGACACTTAAAGTAGTAGACGAGTTTTGCTATTTGGAGAGCAAAATAACTGATGATGGTCGAAGTAGAGAGGTTATAAAATGTAGACTGGCAATGGCAAGGAAAGCGTTTCTGAAGAAGAGAAATTTGATATCCCCGAGTATAGATTTAAGTGTCAGGAAGTCTTTTATGAAAGTATTTGTATGGAGCGTAGTCGTGTATGGAAGTGAAACATGGACAATAAACAGTTTAGACAAGAAGAGAATAGAAGCTTTCGAAATTTGATGCTACAGAAGAATGATGAAGATTAAGTGGGTAGATCACGTAACTAATGTGGAGGTACTGAACAGAATTGGGGAGAATGCGAATTTGTAGCATGGGATCGGTTGGTAGGACCCATTCTAAGGTATCAAGTGATCAACAATTTAGTATTTGAGGGAAGCGTGGAGGATAAAAATCGTAGAGGGAGACCAAGAGATGAATACACTATGCTGATTCAGAAGGAGGTAGGTTGCAGTAGTTACTCATAGATGAAGCATCTTTCACAGGATAGAATAGCATGGAGAGCTTCATCAAACCAGTCTCTGGACTGACCATAACAGCAACACCAGTGGTAGACAGGGAGCGGAAATTGAAGAGCTGCAAGAAAAGGTTAAGCAACTTACACACTGCACTGATCTACTGCAGTGGAAAGAAAATTCTGAGGAGTAAATAAGTGCTGTTCACGGAGTGGTGTTGGTATGGAGATATGGAGACGTTTCAGTCGTTTACCTAATCCTGCTACGTCCATTATACAAGGTATTCAGACGTTACCAATTCAGTTTTACTGGAAGTTATAATAGCAGGCTACTACCCTTCAGATTCCTCATCTTGTACTTCTGCATATTATTTAACCAGCAGTGGTTTGGCTTCTACTATTGATCAGGCTATTCGAGAAGAGTGTACCTTGACTGATTTGCGTAGCAGAACTGTTCACCAAGGTTTGTCAGACTAAGAAATGAGTTAATTAACAAGCAAGTTCACCCGTTGTCTAGGAATAGCGTCTTTGACTATTAATCAAAATGTCCTGATTCTCGGGTTCGAACCTCCTACTTCATAAACTTTGAATAAAAATCATCAGCAGTTGCGGCCAAAGACTTGCGGCGTAAGAATTCGCCCTCTTTCCGCCGACGGTCTTGTCAAAGGGAGCGTAGAGCGGACAGAGGTTCTGGGCACTCTCTTGCCCTTGGGCTGGAAAACAGCCCCTAAAATGCAGAATAATGAGCAATAATCAGCGGCATGAGCATGCAGGAGGCAATGGAAACCACTTCATTAAAGACACATAACGTGTATCCATAGGACAGGTGGCCTCTAAGGCTTCTCCGGACAATCGGCAAGTAAAGGAATACATAGAAAACACTGACAAGAATGGACATAATTACAGGCCATAAGACACCAGGAAATAACTTCTATGATACTAGAGGGAGCTGTAGAGGGTAAAAATTTCACAGGAAGACAGAGATTTCAATATATCCAGCATATAATTGAGGATGTAGGTTGGAACAGCTACTCTGAAATGAAAAATTTGGCACCGGTGAGGAACTCGTCGCGGGCCGCATCAAACCAGTCTAAAGACTGAAGACCCAAACAAAAATATTCTCGGTATAAGATCAGTAAGAAACCTTCGAGAATCACGTTGACTGTATTAGGTGCACTGAATTAGCATTGTGTGTTGAGAACTCAGATTGTTAGTAATATAACCGAAGGAAAGCGAGCGGAAGACCTTCGCGAGTGGTTCTTTTCTTTTTCCTGGTAGACCTAGTAGTTTTATGGAATCGGTTCCAGTATAATAAGAAATGGAATGTTAGATCAGCTGATCAGAAATGGAGGGTCGCTAGACAATAAAGCAGCTTGCCTGGAGGCCCTTCTCCTTAATGCTATGGAAGTAGCCAACATGGATGAGTTAGCGGAAGTTGGTTTTGGTACATTTTGTTCGTTATCTATATAATCCGGTAGGTCGCATGAAGAGTAATGAATGACAAATGACGGTTCCAAAACTGGAGTTGCGGACGGCGAACAGGTTGGCAACCTGCATGATGCAACAAGTTAGGTTGGTTTCAGTATTGAGAAATTGACACAAATCAGTAGCGAAATCCGTCGTTCATTGGAGCTGATCTAGATTTCGACTATTACGTAGTCATCATCGGTTCAGTCGCAGTCCTAATGTGTCAGAGTACAAACATTAATACATGAGATGAGAATGTGTGTGACTGACAGACAGTTCTCTGTTCCGTCTCAGAGGAGTTTAAGTTCTTTTGCGTCTATAATTACCTTGACGACGTAGTTTTTTATAGTAAGACCTTTGATTAGCACCTCAAACATCTTCGATACGTGTTGTTCCATTTTAGGGAGTCGTGATTAACAGTCACACTAATTAATTCAGCCCATGCTGAGATTTCTTTCCTATTCCATCAGTTTTCTGTCAATAACGTTAAGATAGGCAATGACTGCATGAAAGTTTTCCATAATTTTTCGTCTTCTCGGGATAAGAAGAGGAGTATATGGTTCGTCGGCCTGGTGAACTTCTTTAGGAAGTTCATTCTGTGAACTTTTCAGGAATTTCTTTCCGAACTTTGCTCAAGTAGCGACCTCCTTAAACCAACTTCGCTATAAGGGAGAGCCATTTAAATGGTCGGAGAGCCAACAGGCAGCAGTCGATGCGTTGAAGCAGACTCTCAGTAATGCCCCCATGCCAGTCATTCCTGAATTTCAGAATCAGTTTGTTCTCCTGACCGATGCATGCAGTTCCGGAGTCCCTGCTGTCTTATTGCAAGAATGTCATGGAGAACACAGGCTAGGCAGTAATACCTCGAGGACTATCAGCAGATAAAGTGAAATACTCTGCAGCCGATTTGGAGGCACTGGCAGTTTTATTTTGGGTGTAGAAATTGAAGATCTGTTGGGAACATCGTTATTTCTTATTGGAAACTGAAAATCAGTTGCTAAGCTGGTTGCTGGGTTGGCCTCATGAGACTGACAGGACAGCACGGTGGGCAGTCTGGATTTCGCTGCTGCCGTTTGTGGTAAAGCATACAAAGAGCTCTGAAAAGCAGTTGGCGGATGCATTGAACCCTATGTTTAACTAATATCAGGAGCCGCCTGAGGTCACACAGTCAGATGAAAATTACCAATGGAGTGCAGGTATGCTGACGGAGATCCCATCTGTTTTCGGAAGTCTGGAGGAGCTGTGCTCAGGCACAGACAGCTCCTCTGTGGGAAGAACATAGCTTGGTACCAGCTTCACAAATACCTCCTATGTTAAGTTAAAAACATGCCTTCCTAAAGAGTTAGTCCCAGCTGTGTGCGGACACTTTCAACATTCCCTGTGTGGGGGTATTTTTTTTTCTTTTTGGTCATTAGTCTTCTGCTTGGTTTGATGTGGCCCGCCAGTAATTCCTCTCCTGTGCTAACCTCTTCATCTCAGAGTAGCACTTGCAACCTACGTCCTCAATTATTTGCTGGATGTTTCCGATCTCTGTCTTCCTCTACAGTTTCTGCCCTCTACAGCTCCCTCTAGTACCATGGAAGTCACTCCCTCATGTCTTAACAGATGTCCTGTCATCCTGTCCCTTCGCATTATCAGTGTTTTCCACATGTTCCTTTCCTCTCCAATTCTGCGCAGAACCTCCTCATTCCTTACCTTACCAGTCCACCTAATTTTCAACATGCGTCTGTAGCACCACATCTCAAATGCGTCGATTCTCGTCTGTTTCCGTATTCCCACAGTCCATGTTCCACTACCATACAATGCTGTACTCCAGACGTATATTCTAAGGAATTTCTTTCTCAAATTAAGGCCGATGTTGGATGTTAGTAGACTTCTCTTGGTCAGGAATGTCCTTTTTGCCATTGCTAGTCAGCTTTTCATGTCCTCCTTGCTCCATCCGTCATTGGTTATTTTACTGCCTAGGAAGCAGAATTCCTTAACTTCATCTACTTCGTGACCATCAGGCCTGATGTTAAGTTTCTCGCTGTTCTCATTCCTACTACTTCTCATTCGTCTTTCTTCGATTTACTCTCAATCCATACTCTTTACTCATAAGACTGTTCATTCCGTTCAGCAGATCATGTAATTCTTCTTCACTTTCATTCAGGATAGCAATGTCATCGGCGGATTATATCATTGATATCCTTTCACCTTGAATTTTAATTCCACTCCTGAACCTTTCTTTTATTTCCATCGTTGCTTCATCGATGTACAGACTGAACAGTAGGGGCGAAAGGCTACATACCTGTCTTACACCCTTGTTAATCCGAGCACTTCGTTCTTGGTCGTCCACTCTTATTATTGTTTCTTGGCTGTTGTATATATCATATATGACCCGTCTCTCCCTATTGCTTACCCCTACTTTTCTCAGAATTTCGAACATCTTGCACCATTTTACATTGTCGAACGCTTTTTCCAGGTCGACAAATCCTATGAACGTGTCTTGATTTTTCTTTAGTCTTGCTTCCATTACGCCAGAATTCCCTCTCTCGTGCATTTACCTTTCCTAAAGCCAAACTGATCGTCATCTAGCGCGTCCTCAATATTGTTTACCATTCTTCTGTATATTATTCTTGTAAGCAACTTGGATGCATGAGCTGTTAAGCTGATTGTGTGATTATTTTCGCACTTGTCAGCTCTTGCAGTCTTCGGAACTGTGTTGAAGATATTTTTCCGAAAGTCAGATGGTATGCCACCAGGCTCATACATTCTACACATATTTTGTGCCTCTTCCCCAAATGATTTTAGAAATTCTCATGGAATGTTATCACTCCCCTCTGCCTTATTTGATCTTAAGTCCTCCAAAGCTCTTTTAAATTCTGATTCTAATACTAGATCCCCTATACCTTCTAAATCGCCTCGTGTTTCTTCTTCTATCACATCAGACAAATCTTTCCCCTCATATAGGCTTTCAATGTATTCTTTCCATCTATCCGCTTTCTCATCTGCTTTAACAGTGGAATTACGGCTATACTCTTAATGTTATCACCCTTGCTGTTAATGTCACCGAAGCTTGTTTTGACTTTCCTGTATGCTGTATCTGTTCTTCCGTGAATCATTTCATCTTAGCTTCCGTGCACTTCCTATTTATTTCATTCCTCAGCGTCTTGTATTTCTCTATTCCCGAGTTTCCCGGAACATTTTTGTACTTCCTCCTTTCATCGATCAGCTGAAGTATTACTTCTGTTACCCGTGGTTTCTTCGCAGTTACCTTCTTTGTACCTCTTTTTTCCTTCCCAACTTCTGTGATAGCTCTTTTTACAGATGTCCATTCCTCTTCAACTATACTGCCTACCGACCTATTCCTTATTGCTGTATCTATAGCCTTAGAGAACATCAACCGTATCTCATCATTCAAAAATGGCTCTGAGCACTATGGGACTCAACTGCTGAGGTCATTAGTCCCCTAGAACTTAGAACTAGTTAAACCTAACTAACCTAAGGACATCACAAACATCCATACCCGAGGCAGGATTCGAACCTGCGACCGTAGCGGTCTGGCGGTTCCAGACTGCAGCGCCTTTAACCGCACAGCCACTTCGGCCGGCTCTCATCATTCCTTAGTACTTCCGTACCCCACTTCTTTGCGTATTGATTCTTCCTGACTAATGTTTAAACTTCAGCCTACTATTCATCACTACTATATTGTGATCTATGTCTGCTCCTGGATACGCCTTACAATCCAGTATCTGATTTCGGAATCTCGGCCTGACCATGATGTAATCTCACTGAAATTTTCCCGTATCACCCGGCCTTTTCCTAGTACACCTTCTCCTCTTGTAATTCTGGAACAGAGTATTCGCTGTTACTAGCTGAAATTTATAACAGAACTCTATTAGTCTTTCTCCTTTCTCATTCCTTGTCCCAAGCCCATATTCTCCTGTAACCTTTTCTTCTTCTCCTTTCCCTACCATGACTATTAAATTTTCATCTCCCTTTACGTACTGTATTACCTCGACAGCTTGCGATGTCGGCAGGTATACCTGAACTATCATTCATTGTCGGTGTTGGTTTGCTGTCGATTCTGATAAGAACAACCCTATCTTTGAACTGTTCACAGTAAAACACTCTCTGCCCTATCTGTAGAAGCACAGACGCTGGAAAGCTTAATGTCAAATGATCAAAGGGTAAAATTCTTTTACTGTAGTGGCTGAAACAATGCCGTTTTTAAGGGATCGAAGGGGTGATAATTACATCGGAAGAAATCAGGACTATAGGGCGTGCGCTCGAGTGTCTCCCACTTAAGTTGCTTCTGCTTTACGAAATTTGCGATATGGGGACGAACGTTATCACAAAGCAGCAGAACCGTTCAATGTATCATTCCACAACGATGGTGTTCGACAGACTTTCTGTGCCATACACTTCTTCATTCTCCGATTGATGTCTACCTGTGTTTGTCCTTCGGCAGCCAACGAAATAATAACAGCGCTCTGGTTCTGTTTGGACCCATTTGGTGACAACGCCGCCATAGTTTACATTTCCGCATTTGCCAACGCATGTCGGAAAGCCACGAATGCCACACTAATCCCTTGCCTTTATGTCGGTGCTTATATACCCGCATTGAAGTCGCGCTACGTTGCACATACGCTGCAGCAACGCCTCAGACGGGAGCTTTTGATCACTCCATATATTGTGCTGTTTCCATACTTCGGGAGGTTTTAATGTGGAGTTTTTGCTGAGATCCAGCTGGATTTTCTCAGTCATGTTTTTTTCCCATTTCAGGTTTTTAATTTTCACTCTCAACCTAACGTACAGGGACTATGAATAAAATATTTTCTTAATATTGCCTAGCTTTAATTCATAACTCGTTGGATGTACCGTATTTTATAATACGAAGTAATTACAGGTCATTGATTCAAAAAAATTACATCCATATTCATTTAAATAACTTATACTATTGAAATGTGCTTACCATTTAGGTACCATTGTAATCTACATTAAAAAAACTACTTGTAAGTAGGTAGGTAATTCCTACGTACAACAGGTTTTGTGTACTGCCTGTCAAATTTAGTTCTTGGAGCGCGACTCGTTTTTGAACTCACCAAATCATTTTTACCAAAACTGACAAGTATTTAATGTCGCACCCTCTTGGAAAAAATTCTGCGAACGCCCAATCTGCAGCCACAAGCGGGTACTCTGAAAGGCTATACAGAGAGGCCATAGACACACTATGTGATCAGAAGTATCCGGACACCCCCAAAAACAAACTTTTTTCATATTAGGTGCATTGTGCTGCCACGTACGGTCAGGTACTCCGTATCAGCGACCTCAGTAGTAATTAGACATCGTGAGAGGGCAGAATGAGCGCTCCGCGGAACTCATGGACTTCTAACGTTGCCGATAAATGCCAAAGGACTCCTCGCTTGGTGTAAGAAGCGTAAACACTGGAGGATTTAACAGCGGAAAAACGTTGTGTGGAGTGACGAATCACGGTACACAATGGGCGATCCGATGGCAGGGTGTGGGTATGCCGAATGCCCGGTGAACGTCATCTGCCGAGGTGTGTAGTACCAACAGTAAAACGCGGAGGCGCGGTGGCGTTATGGTGTGGTTGTGTTTTTCATGGAGGGGGCTTGCACGCCTTGTTGTTTTGCGTTGCACTATCAGAGCATAGGCCCAAATTGAAGTTTTATGTACCTTCTTGCTTCCCACTGTTGAAGAGCAATTCGGGGATGGCACTCGCCATCAACACGATCGAGCTCCTGTTCGTAATGCACGGCCTGTGGCGGAGTGGTTACACGACAATAACATCCCTGTAATGGAGTGGCCTACACAGAGTCCTGACCTGAATCCTATAGAACATCTTTGGGATGTTTTGGATCGCCGACTTCGTGCCAGGTCTCACCGACCGACATCGATACCTCTCCTCAGTGCACCACTCAGTGAAGAATGGGCTGCCATTCCCCAAGAAACATTCCAGCACCTGATTAAACGTATGCCTGCGAGAGTGGAAGCTCTCATCAAGGCTAAGGGTGGGCCAACACCTTATTGAATTCCAGCGTTACCGATGAAGCGCGCCACGAACTTGTACGCCATTTTCAGCCAGGTGTCCGGATACTTTTGATCACATAGTGTATTACTAAACATCCCAATAATTAATAGAAAGGAGAAGGCAGTGAACTAAATGGTATCTGGATTCCAGTGCTAAAGAAGACGTGTAGCAGTCTTCCGTCATGGGGCGATAGCAACAGCGGACGACAGTAAATGGCGGTCCCGGCGGAGGTTCGAGTCCTCCCTCGGGCATGGGTGTGTGTGTTTGTCCTTAGGATAATTTAGGTTAAGTAGTGTGTAAGCTTAGGGACTGAGGACCTTAGCAGTTAGGTCCCATAAGATTTCACACACATTTGAACATTTTTGACAGTAAATGGCAACGGCCAATTACGCTAGCGTTTTCACAATATGCGACGTAATGCTGCCATGCGGTAGAAGGCGCAAACAGAATTTTATCTGATTCAGTGGTGTGCATCGAACATTCGGAAAAGCTGCAACCTCTCATTGTAGGTATCGTGCGTAGACAGGGACGAAACATTGGGTTTCAACAAAAACTTCATCCGGAATATTTTAATGACATTATCGATTGTGAAAGTTAACATCTTACAACGAACACCACACATTCTGACATTAAATTACGACACTGCATATTAGGCACGACTATTTACAAAACATACTGTCACAATCTGAATGTATTAACCAAAGCTATGGACGCTTAAATGTGTTAAAATTGTTTAAGATGCTGTACTGTAGGTACATTGTTCGGCCACTCAAGGACAGTACAGACAAGCAACAATTCGTTTAAATTTCAGCCTACGAAGTATTTGATAATTGTCGTTTCCTTATCCAATTCAAATCCAGCTAAGAATGTTTGAAACCGTTTCATGTAAAATACTTTTCCTCCATTTGTAGTTTCTGCTAATTCGAAATACATGGTAGCTGGTATTCTGGTATGTTGGATAAGATTGAGTGAGTGGCAGGAGAGGGAAAAAATATTTTTTATCCACAACGTTTAGCCATACCGGCTTGCCATAGTAGTCAGTTGAATTTTGCACTCTTTTTTAAACCAAAAATCTATTCCTCACATTTGAACAATATTTAATCGATTACAATAAAATGAGATGAATACAAACAGTTTTCAGATTTAAAATAAAATACTGACAATTTTAAAAAGGAATATGAAGATCAAAAATATATGGTATTTTAGGACTTGTGTCAGATTTCATGCTTATAATTACATTTGGGACCTATATCTTGACTGTATAAAAGTAAAAAAAAAATCGATTTTTCTATTCACTCCAGAGAGGGGGGTGAATATAAACAGCAATGTTAGATCTTACTATTTTTTCTATGCATTGGTCTTTGGGGTGAATACAGAGATATCAAAATCTGTTTATTTCTCTAATTACTTTATTGTATCATTTAACTGCTGAACTTGGTTTCCTTGTTAATACTTTAAGTCACTGTCTTGGAATCTTCAAATCGTATAGCCAGAAGCAACGAAGAGCTTTCAAAGAACACTTCCTCGACTGAAAAGTCTCTTAATCAGTTAAAATTATCGTGTTCAACTGACCTTATTACTCTAAAAACAAAAGAACGTCTCTCTCCCTTCTAAATAATAAATTTTATATCAATACAATTTAAATGATATTTACTTCTTCCATATAATTTAATCACAGCAGAATCTCCAAATAGGCCAGGTGGTACTTCATTTCCGTCGAATTCTTGACTCTGAAGGAATACTGACGATTACTGTTTTTATCCATCCCACAAATTCCCAAAAACCAATCCTACATTTTCAGTTAGCCACAACAGAAGCCAAAAAAATGATTTAAAACTCAACTTTTGGTTATTGAAATGGGATTGCCAATTTCCTTACCATGTGCTTGATTTAAAACTACTCAATTATGCTGGTACTTAGCAAAAAAGTTAGAAATGAGAAAATTCAGCACCATGCCCATCGTTTGTCACAGAGCGAACAAAACATCAACTTTGATATTCGTAATTTCCCTATTACACTGATTAATTACCAACCTAGACACACAAATATTTTAATAATATTTCCATTTGTCATCTGACACAGTAGCATTGAGAACTGTTCTGGAAGCTTAGTTTGTATTCACCCCATTTTACGGTAGGTTCTCTGTTCATCATATACTTAATTTTCACGTTATGAAAGTCGTTTCTGATGTAACAGAACAGAACTTACGGCTATATGATAAAATTGCTTGAGATATATGTCTAATTCCAGCTTTCTACATTTGATTCAAGTTCTCGTATTTTATTTCCCTTTTCGAAATTATCCCTGGTATTATAAACATTCATTGTAATTCAGAACAACCACTTATAAACAATGACATACAGATTTTGTCAGGGACAGCTGCCATAAACTAACTCCACAAAGTCTGGTATGAGAGCACGACTTTCTTACTCATAAACATAATTTATTTCAATTAAAAGACAATCTTTTTATTGGTATCAACCAGAATATCGATACAAATACATCGATGATTTACCTAATACTTTGCATTGACAAAATCCTAGTACAGATTAGTAATCTGTGAATCAAATGCAATCTGCTGATATTTACATTATATCAACCAAATTCCGTTTAGTTTTTATTTTGGCGTTTTTTGTGGTAATTTTAGTTTTTGGATGTTCTTAGCTCCTCTACCTCGATGTCAACCTGGCTTAATCAATATATTATAAACATGATTTGCTTGCAAACAGAAGGTCCCATACGTGGGGGTCTCCGAATTCTATTTTGATCCAGTGAATCATACTGAAAATCGACCTTCGGTATTATTTGACATTGTACAAATGATAATTCGGTTCATAAGACACTTCGTAATTCCAACAATGAGCTTAGTTAATGATATAATAATTATGAGTCATCGTAGTAAAAGGATCTACCTCAGTCTAAAGAGGGCAGCTCTTTCCGAGTTTTTGAGTGAGTTGGAGTAGTTAGATGTGACAGCTGCAGACGATACTGTGTATATTCGGGTTGACAAATAGTACGGTGAGATCACTGACGACGCCCGTATTGAAATGAAACAGTACGTTTGCGTGTGTGCGTGAAAGATGGTAAACAAACAATTCGAAAAGTTTTCGTTTGATTTTCAGTCCTCAAAATAATCTCAAACGCCAAATGAAACCGAGGTTCTACAACGCCGAAAAAATGAAATAAATAAATATAACCAAATACACCGGAGATGAAGATTTGTGAATCTACAGATGGGGGTCTCGACTAATGTGCCTGAGCAACTAAACTCGTTAGGGTAGTTCGACAAATAATGGCCCGATTTTTTGTACAGTTGTTAACACGCGCAGCCGAACGTTCTTCTACGAACTTCAAATTTATTGTTTCTTCAGCACGTGTGTGAAGTTTCGAAAAAATTAGGTAGATAGTAGATCCCTACTGAAAAATCAAAATGGAGTCTACGCAAGATACTCGTTACAAGCAACGTACTGTAACTGAATTCTTGATTACGGATATAGAAACTATGATAAAAATCCATCAAAGTTGGGGGGAGGGGGTGGGATGCGTGGTAATGTTGGAGCTGATAGGAATACAGTTGGACGATGGCTACAGAGATTTAAAGCGTCAGGCAGCGCAGAAATCGAGCTTCATTATCTGCTACTTCGGGACGTCCTGTCACAGGCACTGTTCCCGCATGGCCAGTCGTACGGATGCCATTATTCGTCCAGATTTAAGTATTCTCTGAATGGTACACGCTCTGAATATTATGACAGCGTAACTGATGCAGCAGAAACATGGCTACGAGCACAGACCAAGAGCTTCTACCAACAGCAAATGCATGTTCTTACACAACGCTGGTGTACGGTATGGAGACTACTTAGAAAAATAGTACATGTAAAAAAAATATTGACAGGTATTGTCACCGAATTCTAACTCTCAAAAACAAATATGTTCTGCGAAAAAATTCTAGGGCATTATTTACTGAATAGTAGTCATAGGTAGACCTCAGCGTGCGGAGTCGGTAGGGGAGAGTGTTGTTCCGTGGAACACTTCTCATACTTTCAGCTCTTGTGATCCCTGTAACAAAAGTTTAATATAATTTCATATTTCATTTTGAAATGACAGCATTTAATTTATACCTTTTTTCAGAAACTAGAAAAACTACTAAGGAAAAGTAAGGTTTTTCCAAATCCCAAGAACTGTTCCAACCCAGTCACGTACCTAGAAACAAATATTCTATTCAAATTTTGAAGTGTTGCAACAGTGAATATATTATCACTATCCCATTTAATAATCTATGTGTTGCATTATTATTTTACTACATACTGGGTGGTTATAATAAAGTGCAGCTACTCACAGAGGTCCAGTATGAGCCGTAATTCTCGTATGTTACTGAAGCTTTCTAGATATGCCAATGCGTTAATGCGGGGCCCATTTACGCTGAAAAAGTTAGTTCCAATTTTGACCACCAGGTGCGCACCTGGTGCTGTGAAGACAAGAAAGAAGTATAGAAATATTTCCATATGTAATGGACTAGGAATGCGATATGGGCAGAAAAAGTTAAACAAGTGAGAAAGACATAATGTTTATTGTTAACCGTTAATGCTTGTCAGATGACAGCATGGGTGTCATACTGTCACACAAACAGCGTACAGAGCCTGATTTGCACCGCGTGGTCAAATTTGGAACTATTTTTTCTCACCACAAATCGGTTCCGCATTAACGCATTACTTTATGTACCAAGCTTCGCTGCCATACGATAATTACAGCCCACACTCGACTTCCGTTAGTAGCTGCAATTTAATTATAACTACTCAAGTACCAATAATCAGTAAGTGAAACCAAATTAAGAAAAGGTTTTATCTAAGGCTAGTTGCAAGTTTAAAACATTATGAAATATAAGCTATTGGCTCACAAATTTCCATTTTTCATAAGAGAAAATAATTAAGATATTAAACAAAATAATTCATTTGCAAATATCACGTGCTCCATGGTAAAGAGATCATCTCTTTCAAGGTAAAAGAACAATGCACGACTGATGAAGCATGGCTTAACCGTCCACATATTATGTAACTCGTTTGAAAAATATACAGTATTTACTCATCATGAAACCCTGTAACTGAAGAATTAACAGTTTCCTCCAATTATCTTTTATATACGAGGGTAATCCCAAAAGTAAGGTCTCCTATATTTTTTATAAGTACAGAACTCTGTTTGTGTGGCAGTTGGTCACACTGTTATGAAGAGTGCTTCACGCACTGTGTGTAAACATGCTCACGCAGCGTTCAGGCGCTCAATCTTGGCTTGGCAGCCGTTGAGAATGGAACTCCCGTTGGATGTTACCGCCAAGTGCGAACTGCGCGCAGTTATTCGGTTTTTGAACGCAAAGGGCACTGCGCCGATTGAAATCCATCGCCGATTGATGGAAGTGTATGGTGAGTCGTGCATGGATGTCAAAAAGGTTAGTAAGTGGTGTAGAGAGTTTGCAGTTGGTCGGACCGAAATTCACGACGAACAAAGGAGCGGGAGACCGTCAGTTTCTGAGGAGACAGTGTTGAAGGTTGAGCAAAGCATGCGTGATGATCGGCGGATCACCCTGTATGATCTCTGCACGCTGGTTCCTGAGGTTTCCCGACGCACCGCTCACAGAATTTTAACGGAAACATTGAACTACCAGAAGGTGTGCGCAAGATGGGTGCCACGCATACTGACTGAAGACGACATGCGGCAACGAGATGATGCTTCCCGCGCATTTCTTCACCGCCTTGCAGCGGAACATGACAACTTGCTGGACTGGTAAAAACAACGTTTTGCCGGAAAGCGATTCAGCTCCGACGACGACGTGAAAGAAGAGGTTCATAACTTTCTGAACGGCATGGCGGTTAGCTGGTGACACGGGCATACAAAAACTGCCACAGCGTCTACAAAAATGCATCGGCAGAAATGGTGATTATGTCGAAAAATAGCTAAATGTTCAAGCTGTAAACTGATGTAAACCATTGTTGAAATAAACTTATAAAAAATAGAAGACTTTACTTTCGGGATTACCCTCGTATTATTGTTGTGGTCTTCAGTCCCGAGACTGGTTTTATGCAACTCTCCATGCCACTCTATCCTGTGCAAGCTTCTTCATCTCCCAGTACGTACTGCAGCCTACATCCTTCTGAATCTTCTTAGTGTATTCATCTCTTGGTCTCCCTCTACGGTTTTTACCCTCCATGCTGCCCTCCAATACTAAATTGGTGATCCCTTGATGCCTCAGAACATGTCCTACCAACCGATCCCTTCTTCTAGTCAAGTTGTGCCACAAACTACTCCCCAATCCTATTCAGTACCTCCTCATTAGTTATGTGATCTACCCATCTAATCTTTAGCATCCTTCTGTAGCACCACATTTCGAAAGCTTCTATTCTCTTCTTGTCCAAACTATTTATCGTCGATGTTTCACTTCCATGCATGTCTACGCTCCATACAAATACTTTCAGAAACGACTTCCTGACACTTAAATCTATACTCGATGTTACCAAATTTCTCTTCTTCAGAAACGCTTTCCTTGCCATTGCCAGTCTACATTTTATATCCTCTCTACTTCGACCATCATCAGTTATTTCGCTCCCCAAATAGCAGAACTCCTTTACTACTTTAAGTGTCTCATTTCCTAATCTAATTCCCTCAGCATCACCAGACTTAATTCGACTAAATTCCATTATCCTCGTTTTGCTTTTGTTGATGTTCATCTTATATCCTCCTTTCAAGACATACAGTACTTAATTATGTAGAACTCGTAATATTTAAAAATGCAGCACAGAACTACGTTATGGTTCAAACAACAACAACAAAAACAGTAGAAAATGCCGGAAACTGCTTATGGCGGTCTCTGTGACTCTAAGGCTGGCCAGTAGACTGAAATACTGACCAGGAAACATCACGTTGTAATATACCTTTACATGTATTTGTGTTTATTCGATATTGAGGGAAAGTTAATTATGATTGTACGTGTCGAGAGCCGCGGGACAGCGGCAATTTACATCAGTCAGCAGAATCCTTGGCTAATATAATAAATGTGGAGTTAAAACAGAAGGGAGATGTTGTATAGACTTACGGTCTACCTTGTTTTGAAGGCAGAGTGGGCGGGGCCTGCCGCCATCTTAAATAGCCCAAATCATTCCTAGTTATTTATTATCCCTGTCGTGTGCACGCAACAACTGTTTTAAATATTACAAAATACAATGCTTAGATGAATAACATAGTGTCAGGAATGCAATTTCAAACTTTTTCTCTGTTCTTGAATGCTTATTTGCTCTAGCAATACGACACGTGTGGTCTTGTTAACGTAACTTATTTTTTGTTGATATATTTCGAATAACTAAGAAGGGGAGGAAGTAATGTAAAAGCATGGTTTCATAATCCATTTAATTCCACTTTTGTTGTATATGTACCGATAGCAAATGAAGCTGGAACTCCGAAATCAGTGCTTGTTTGCGTAATGTTACTACTTCTTGTTCGCTACACTTTCAGCTTTCAACTAGTATGCACAACATTTTTAACGTCCAAGTTTACAAAAGTCGTACCTACCTGTTCTTTGCTAGCCCACAAACGAGTGCAATGAGAGAAGAAGCAAGGCATGCTATCGTATCTTGTGCATGTCAATAAAATGAACGATTATTGATATGTCAAAGAAACAGAAATGCATAGAAGTATACCTCCATGCAGAACAGAGCTCTTGTTTTATAAGATTGTCATTGTATTAGTTTCACTGTAGTTTAAGCATCTTATTACATTGAAATCTTGCCTATGACACCTCAGTCTGTGTGTGACCAATAATAGTAATTTGCAGGGTAAAACAACGATATAATATTTTAAATATGTTACAGCACTGAGCAATACTATAAATGTGAACGCTATAAATGTGACTAAGGTAATGCTCTCAAACGGTTAGACCCCGTAAAATGGATATTTCTCTTTAATATGTATGTATGTCACTTTTTTAATAATGATAGCCTAACCCCTTTCCAACAGTAGTCTATTTTCTTCTTTTTCCGGAATATTTCTCACCAGTAACTGTCAGTTTTGCAGGAATAACCAAACATATTACTATTGCAATACATTACTTTGATAATCTACTTCATTTTAAGTTTGAATTACCCCCTGAGGTTTTGAAAATATGTAACTCTATACCATGCTTTGCCATATACCAGTAGTTAGTTAATTAGCTAATTTCATGTTCCACGTATCATTTTTATGGTAAACCATAATGATGTAGAACGAATCATTTTATATTAGCATCATTTTTTTAAAAAATAGTCCTCCATTCTGATTATTTATTGGCTTTTTGTGTTTTAATTAAAGACAGACAGAAGTTAGTAATTCTTACCGATCACCATTTACACCTTAACAAAAATAGTCTCCTGCGGAATAGGAGAACTTGTCAAAGGGAAATGTTTTCAGTTTCGTTTTAAATTTTACTTTGTTGCCTTTCAAGTATTTTACATCACTGGGTAAGTGATCACAGCATTACGAACTCCTGTTCGTGCAACAGACAATCCTAATATGGCGTAACGAATGTCACTTTTTTCTTCTCGTATTATAATTTTCTACATCATTGTTCCTGTTGAAGTGCAGTGGATTAAAGAATGTTCAAATGTGTGTGAATTCCTATGGGACCAAACTGCTGAGGTCATGGGTCCCTAGACTTACACACTACTTAAACTAAGTTACGCTAAGAACAACACACACACCCATACCCGAGGGAGGACTCGAACCTGCGGCGTGAGGGGCCAAGCAATTAGTAACGTGGCTACTCATACATCAAGCAGCAGGCAGGCATGACGAAAAGAGCGTTCAAATACTTTTACGTCCAAAGTCTTCTTCACAAAGAAAGCAAAGCACACACACGCGTTGATACAATCATACAAACAAAACTCACACACACAAGACAGTTGTCTCCGGCTGCTCTAGCCAGAATGGTTTTTTATTCAAAATATGAACAATGAATAATGATCGGCGGGAGGAATTTAAGGCATGACATGCTGCACCAACAATCAGCGCGATCACGTAGTCGTCGTGCGTTGTGTGGGGACGAGACCGTTGATATAGTGTGGCTCGGATGTCGGAGCGTTTGAGGTTTGGAAGGCAGTGAAAAACACAGGAAAGAACAAAAGTAAATAGCGCAACTATAATTCGTACATACAAAAGAAAATATTACTTGAACGGCTCCACTTGCAAATGAAATGTGACTCTTTTAAAATTACGATTATGATCTGATCGATTAGTAAACCGGTTTTAGAAGCAAGCTGCCTTTTTTGATAAGACAGCTACGACTCCACACAATAAAAGCACCAGACGCTACTCAGGATTCGACCACAAAAATCTATGAATATCCCCAACTGTTTAAACTGGGCACGGGTACGTCTGATTGACATCACGGAGAAATATCAAAGCGGTGAACCGTGGAAGTATAAAGGAGGTGAACCCAACATTTTGGGCTACATAAGATGGTGGACGTAGGGTTCAAATTTTTGACGTATGACAGCTCCTTCATTTTTTTACCTCAATTATAATACAGCCAGTAAATCGTCTCCGATTGCGCTGCGAACGTTCTTTGAAGTCGTGCTTCTATGTGGAGAGCACCGTTTTAGGCACGGATGTAAAAAAATAATGGAGGTGGCACTACAGACTTATACGCTGTACGTTGTTTTGAAGCCAGAGAGGGCGTCATTTTAAGTAGCCCAAAACATCAGCAGACTGCTGTTTACGAGTGCTTCTTGTTCATCATTTCTGTCGTGTGCGCGCAATAACCGTTTTAAATACTAAAAATTGTAGAGTTTACATGAATATCATAGTCTCAGGAAGGCAACCTCGAATGTTTCTCTGTTCTTGAAAGCGTATTTGCTCTAGGAACACGACACAGAGTATCATCATGGGGAAGTGTTACCGCGGTGAACTACGGGGTAAGAATGCGGAGAACCTAATGTTTTGGGCTACCGTGGTTAATATGGCGGACATCGGCTTCAAGTTTGTGGCGTAGCCATCTCTCCTCTTTTCTTATCTCCACTCTTTTCACAACACACGCGCAATATCGACGATCGCAGGAACGGCTGTCGACTTTGTCACAAGAGAAAATATGAATGTTGAGATTCACTCGGAGCAGTTTAAACTGTTGTCTTAGGTTACTACCTAACCACTCATTCGGAAATTGTCACACGTTCAGAAATAAACAGCGAACTATTTGTGACAAGGAAGAATACAAATGTTATTGCTCCTCGTTTCACTCGCAGCAATGTACGTACATAAACTGTGCTCTTAGGTTCCTGCCTAACCACATACTAGAAAATCGCCACGTATTCGAAGATAAAAGAGACAAGTATTTGCGAAGGAAAAATACGAGTGTTATTGCAACTCGTTTTAGTTGCAGCATTTAAAGCTGTAACCTAGAATTCTACCTAATTGCAGACTCGGAGATCTCCACATATTCGGAAACAGCGAAATATTTGTCATACGGAAAAATAGGAATGATATTTTTCACTTACAGTAGTTTAAGCTGTCCTCTTAGGTTCCTGTCTAACCAAACACTTGGAAATCATTCTCTGATCAGACACAAATATAAGTAACGTCGAACATGCAGAACATACTGGTATTACAGTCATAAGAAAGTCCAGAAACCACGACATTATCCATTATGCCAGACGTCATGCAAAATTATTATCTTGTCTTGGTTATCACAGCACCTCTTGAAGATTTACGTGGTTGATATGTTATTAACTGACATTTAATTATAATGGCGACATGCTGATGATAAATTTTCAATGCTGCCTTACCTTGAAACGGCATATTGCAAATTACAATACAAGCGTGTTTCACGATTAATTTGTAAATTATCGACGATAACAACTCACGTCTGAGGGGACACTCATATGAGGGCATTAACCACCAATAAATCATTATGTGACGTTTAGTTATAACAATAATTATAATAAATCGTTCCAAGAATGACGTGGTTTTATACATATCGGATATGCTTGTATGATGTCTTGTGCGAGGCCCTTACCGTCCGCTAACGAAAGTCGTTATCAGTTCTTGCTACCGTCGATAATGCGTGTCACGTCAAAATGACGCCACTTACGCGAGAAGTGTTGCGAAACGAGTTTTACCCAGCATTTTATATTAAACAAGCGCAATCATCGAATTACATATAATTCTCTCTCGTGAAACGTGAAGGATAAAGGACGCTCATAGAATCGGTCTCGTGGAGAAATTATATTCCATGACGCTAATCATGTCAGATTCAGAGTATCCTCATTGGAAACGAATCTAATAATTATGTGTGTATACAATTTCCCTCAAAAGGTAAAGAAAACCTTCTGTTCACCTAAAGTGACTTCCACAAATTTATGGTCGAGGATTACTGCCATAAAGCTTTCGGACAATTATTTTTGGACGCTCCCTGGCGAATCTGCAGACGCGGTCGGTACGTCGAGTTTAATAACTCGTCAACGGACATGTACGTTCCATTTGCGAAGTGCATTGCATTCTGCCAGTCTCCGAAAGTTCTAAAGTGAAAGTAAACAAACGTTTTAGTTTTTCCAGGCAGTCGAGAGATTATTAACAGTTATACAACTAATCAGTCACATCTTCGAGACCATTGCTGCGGAAGTATTATTTAATTTCAGTTTTCTTTCCACAGTTTCTATGAAGAATAATGAAAACATCCATGAAATTAACTTAAACTGTGGTTGACAATGTTGATGTTGTTGTGGTCTTCAGTGCTGAGACTGGTTTGATGCAGCTCTCCATGCTACTCTATTCTGTGCAAGCTTCTTCATCTCTGAGTAATTACTGGAGCCTACATCCTTCTGAACCTGCTTCGTGTATTCATCTCTTGGTCTCCCTCTATGATTTTTACCCTCCACGCTGTGCCCTCCAACACTAAATTGTTGATCCTACCAACCGATCCCTTCTTCTTGTCAAGTTGTGCCACAAACTCGTCTTCTCCCCAATTCTGTTCAATACCTCCTCATTTGTTATGTTATTAACCCATCTAATCTTCAGCATTCCTCTGTAGCACCACATTTCGAAAGCTTCTATTCTCTTCTTGTCCAAACTATTTATCGTCCATGTTTCACTTCCATACATGGCTACACTCCATACAGATACTTTCAGAAACGATGTTAACAAATTTCTCTTGTTCAGAAACGCTTTCCTTGCCATTGCCAGTCTACATTTTATATCCTCTCCACTTCGACCATCGTCAGTTATTTTGCTCCCCAAATAGCAAAACTCCTTTACTACTTTAAGTGTCTCATTTCCTAATCTAATTCCCTCAGCATCACCCGAGTTAACTCGACAATGACGATAATAATATTAATAATAATAATAATAACCATATTAATCAACAACTTAAAATCAAAGATTAAAGATTAAAGTCAAAATAACGATATTCTTCCAAGGCTGACCAGTAGTAATTATAAAATGACTTCCGACCTACATTATCCTCCAGGTACAGCACTCTCCCCTACTAAATTCTGACATGAAAATTTACTGGAGCTTGTAACTGACGGCTTCGATTGCTAAGAGTGAGGCTGGTCGATACGGTGAGCTGGCTTTGCTAGGATTTTAGGATAGCTGCTATACCGTCGGCAAGAAGATGAAGTGCGCATCTTGGTCGGAACCATTGCGGGCTACGAGTGAACATAAACGGCAAACCACATTAGAGTTCCGTTACGAGCACTAAACCAGGGACGTGAGATGGCGAGGCGCGGCAGCTGTATTTCACAGTTTAGCGGCGCCACGGTGGCGGGCGGTCGGTCCACGACTGTATCATTACTCTCCATTACTGAGATGGCCGCTCCGGCGGTCGTGGTCGACAGGCCCGGGGCCTGCCTAAAGCGCACAGCACGACGACCAGCCGGCATCGCGCAGATTCGCCTCGGAGGAAGCTGCCGGGTCCCAGCCACTGAAAAAAACATCTCGGGTACTGTAGTTACCAAAGGCTTTGGATCACATGCGGCGTTCGAACGTTATGAAAGGCCTTGAAGAAAACTGTCTATTGAAAACTGTCTATTGACACAAAATCAGCATGGATTCAGCAAAAATTGTTGTTGTGAAATTCCAAATAGCTCTTTATTCGCGCCAAGTAATGGGTGCTGTTTACAGGCGACCGCAAGTGATCCCATATTCCGAGATTTCAAGAAGGCTTTTGATAGCGTTCCACACAAGCGGCTTCTGATTGAACTGCCTACCTCCGTCTCAGCTGTGGGATTTGACTGTGACTCTCTAACGGGAGTGAGACGCCCTGCTAAACCGCATGACAGGGCAGGTAGTTTAAGTTGTGGAAAGGGGCCAAAATAAGCAGCTGTCAGTTACACTCGAACATACGACCTTTTATTTCAAAATGGTTCAAATGGCTCTGAGCACTATGGGACTCAACATCGTAGGTCATAAGTCCCCTAGAACTTAGAACTACTTAAACCTAACTAACCTAAGGACATCACACACACCCATGCCCGAGGCAGGATTCGAACCTGCGACCGTAGCAGTCCCGCGGTTCCGGACTGCAGCGCCAGAACCGCTAGACCACCGCGGCCGGCGACCTTTTATTTGATCAAACATTACAAGAGCCAAGAAATTAAAAAAAAGCGCAGTTTTAGTTTTGGAAGTGAATTAGCTGCTGAATGCGCCGTACAATCTCATGCCTTAAGGGCAAGACCACTTTAATTTAGAAACGGCTGAAAGCCAATAACTTGAAGCTCAACCAAAATCACAAATTTAAAAAGCAACGCCTTATCTTAAAACATCTCCTTAATTAGGTTGAAGGCCCAAAGAATCTGACATTTTAAGAGCAAACAAAAAAAAATGGTTCAAATGGCTCTGAGCACTATGGGTCTTAACATCTGTGGTCATCAGTCCCCTAGAACTTAGAACTACTTAAACCTGACTAACCTAAGGACATCACACACATCCATTTCCGAGGCAGGATTCGAACCTGCGACCGTATCAGTCACGCGGTTCCAGACTGAAGCGCCTAGAACCGCACGACCACACCGGCCGGCCTAAGAGCAAACAACTTAAATTCAAACTCGGCTGAAGGCTCAACACTTAAGACTCAATAACATTAATTTTAAAAATGCCAAAGGCTTTACATAAAACTTCTTAAATTAGGCTGAAGGCCCAAATCATCTGACGCCTTAAGGGCAAAACAACCTTAATCTAAAAATCGGCTAGAAGCCATACAAGTACAAACAAGAACAAACAAGAAAAGGGAGTACACCCAAGGGCGCTCAGAAGTTCCGAGGGTCAGCCTGGAATTCAAACACTAATGCTCGATTAGGTGAGACAGGTAATAGGCCCAACCACTGTCGTCCGACGACAACCCAACCGACAGACAGTCAAAGGACCCACCGGTAAGCTAACCTCCGCTTCACCCGACCAGCACACAATAGGGAGTTCCATGGAACAACGTAGAAGGTATTGGCGCCCACAACCAATTATAGATTGAGTTGTTAAACTACACACCGTGCTGGGCAGCGATAACACGATAAGAAAAATACACTGCCTGAATTTACGTCAACGGCCAGGGCAGTTAATCGGAACATTAACGGCCACAAGGCAGAAGATTCCGCAGGTGCACTTCAAATAACCAAGTACAGTTAAGCTCCCCCAGAGGGTGGCTAAAGTTTGCCAACTTGAAAACACAAGTTGTTGCTCGCGGGACTATCCTAACTGCTGACAACGAACTCCAAACGACACAATGTGAACAGTCGTGACTTGCTGGTAGATTAAGTCAAAACTCAACTTTCATGTCCAGGGTCGGTGAGCCACGAACGTCGTAGCAATGGGAACAGCACCACACACTCCGACACCGCATAGAGGCCGCCAGCGGGCCCAGCCAAACAACTCGCCGCGGAGGTTTCCTCGTTGCTCCACGTCAACCGACCAACTGCCCGCACGCAGCCCAGCCGGAAACTATATGTGCCAGGCCAAACATAGTCCAAGGTGCAGGTATCGATACACACCGCTGCTGCCACCCGCGGAAAGATAGGATAACAGCATAATCGCGATAACCACGGGGGACTAAACACAGAATAGCAACAAAGGTTTAATCTAACGCAGAGCATGAGCCAGCCACGGCTCAAGGAGGTCACAGTTCGTGGTAATTGACGGGAAGTGATGCAATGAAACACAAGTGACCTCCGTGGTTCCCCAAGGATGTGTTATAGGCCCAAAACTATTCCTAACTAATTTGAACAATTTAGGGTACAATCTCGACAGCCGTCTTAGATTGTTTCCAGATGATGCTGTCGTTTTACTGTCTTAGTAAAGTTGTCAGACTAAATCGACTTGCAAAATCATGTAGACAAGATACATTCGGGGCACAAAAGTCATGGGATAGCGAAGTGAACATATACAGACGGCGGTAGCATAGCGTACAGAAGGAATCAAAGGGCTGTGCGTTGGCGGAGCGGTCATCCGTACTCAGATGATTGTTGTGAAAAGGTGTCCTACATCATTATGGCGTAAGACGGCAATTAACAGACTTTGAACGCGAAATGGTAGCTAGAGCTAAATGTATGGGATACCCAGTTTCGCAAATCGTTAGAGAGTACAATATTCCGGGATCCCCAGTTTCACAGAGTATGCAGGGAATGCCACATTTTAGGCAATATCTCTCACCACGGACAACGCAGTGGCCGACAGCTTTCACTTAACTACTGAGAGCAGCGGCGTTTGCATAGAGTTGTCAGTGCTAACAGACAAGCAGCACTGTGTGAACAAAGCAGAGTTCAATGTGGGACGTGCGACGAACGTATCCATTAGGACAGTGCGGCGAAATGTGGCTGTGGCAGCAGACGACCGATGCGAGTGCCTCTCCTAACAGAACGTCATCGCCTGCAACGCTTCTTCTGTGCTGGTGACCATATCGGTTGGGCCATAGACGACTGGAAAACCATGACTTTGTCATATGAGTCTCGATTGCAGTTTGTAAGACGTGGTCCAAATGGCTCTAAGCACTACGAGACTTAACATCTGAGGTCTTCAGTCCCCTATACTTTAGAACTAGTTAAACCTAACTAACATAAGGACATCACACACATCCATGCCCGAGGCAGGATTCGAACCTGCGACCGTAGCAGTAGCGCGGTTCCAGGCTGAAGCGCCTAGAACGGCTCAGCCAGGTAAGAGATGCTGGTACGGTTCAAGTGTGGCACACATCCCACGAAGCCATGGGTCCAGGTTGTCAACAACGCACTGTGCAAGCTGGTGGTGCCTCCATAATTGTGTGGGCTGTGTTTATATGGAGTGAACTGCGTAATACGGTTCGATCATTGCCTGGACATGGTTATGTCGGCTACTTGGAGACTATCTGCAGGCAATCATGGACTTCACGTTCCCATGACAATGCGCCGTGGCACCGGACCACAACAGTTCGCGATTGGTTTGAAGAACATTGTGGATAATTTGAGGGAATGATCTAGCCACCCAGGTCGCCCGATGTGAATTCCACCGAACATTAATGGGACGTAACCGAGAGGTCAGTTCGTGCACAATAGCTGCACCGGCAAAATTTTCGCGGTTACGAGCGGCTATAGAAGCAGCATTGCTCATTATTTCTGCAGACAACTTCCAACGACTTGTTGAGTCCCTTCTACGTCGAGTGACTGTACTACGCCGGGCAAAAAGGAGGTCCGACAGGATATTAGGAGCTATCCCGTGACTCCTGTTACCTCAGTGTATTTGTATGGTGCGATAAAAAAAGACTCCTTCAAATTTCTGTTACCCGATACATAATACAAATTTACTGGTTGTCATTACAATTAAATACTTAAGTATTACAGTTATGGAGACTTGAACTGGAACTACCGCATAGAAAATATTGTGGAGAAGGCGAACCAAAGACTGCTTTATTTGCAGAACACTTAACAATATGCAACAAATCAACTAAAGGGACCAAGGGAGGTGGCGCAGTGGTTAGCACACTGGACTCGCATTCGGGAGGACGACGGTTCAATCCCACGTCCTGTCATCCTGCTTTAGGTTTTCCGTAATTACCCTAAATCGCTCCAGGCACATACCGGGATGGTTCCACTGAAAGGGCACGGCCGACTTCCTTCCCCGTCCTTCCCGGATCTGACGAGACCGATGACCTCGCAGTTTGGTCTCTTCCCACAAACAACCCAACCAACTAAAGGGACTACGTTTGTACATCCTTTCTAGAATACTGCAATGCGGTATGGAATCCTTAGCAGATAGGCTCGGCGGAGGACATCGAAAACATCAGCTCGTTTCATATTATCGCGAAACAGGGGAGAGATTGTCAGGAATGTGATACGTGAGCTGGAATGGCTGTTATTAAAACAAAGACTTCTTACGTGGCTGTAAAATCTTTTCACGAAATTTCAATCAATAATCAGCTTTCTCCTACGAATGCGGAAATATTTTGTTGATACGATAAATACGATATTGCAGTGCCTGTTTTATTCTGATTGCGATGCAAAGTTCCTTTGCACATGCATGCATGCCTAAATGAACTTTTCATCATAATCAGAATAACAAAAGCAATGCAATTATCGTATTTATCTCCGATACCGGACAAGCGACTTTTCGAGTACAACGTCTGATCTGCACGGGAATATACATAATGGACGTACGAGTTCAGTCCGTAGACGGATGGTTGACGACATGTGCAAGTTTGGGTCTGGCCGTGAGTCCTGCACAGATAGCCAGATGGTACGGTGACCGCTCGCGATAAGCGGGAAGTCCGGGTTCGAGTCCCGGTACGGCACAAATTTTCATTGTCTTCACTCCTTTCTGCAACTGATGGTAGTCTATTCGCAATTGCGAATTCATTTCATATATTTTTTTGATTCATACGTTGACAAGGAGAAATAACCGTCGTAATAAAATAAGAGATACCAGTGCTCGCACAGAAAAATGTAAGTGTTCATCTTCCCCACATACTGCTCGAGAATGGAACGGCCGAGAAATTGTCTGAAAACGGTTCCGTCAGCCCTCTGCCTGGCACTTAAGAGTGAATTGCAGAGTGGTCATGTTAGAAAGGTTTACTTAAAATTGGTAAACATTTTCGTCCTTTGCAAATTAGACAAGCGGGCTGCACAAGCCTTCATTAAAACAGGTGAAACAAATATTTAGTAACATCTACTGACAGAATATGCACCGAAACTGTGGGTCAGCGACATGTAGGACTGAAATACAGTGAAAGTAAATAGCGATTTGTCCCTCTTCCTCTGATGGATGAATCGTACTCACGAACGGTGAAGCCAAACACCGTGCTTCCACCAAATGATAACTTGTGAGCATCCATGTGCACCAGCACTAATAAATTTAAAAAAAAACTTAAAAGCAACGAAAAGGCTGTTTCTGCGGTCCCCTAAATGTTGGCTATGTTTCTGTCCATTGGCCTGCAATGCGTCCGTCGCCTTAACCCAAAATATATTCATCACTAGTTCAATATATGAAGGCAGGAAATTTGCAGTGAAATAATGTTTACTTCTCGCAGCGTTTTGAATTTTAACAAACTGAGTCTATTGCCTCACAACTCACAATCGTTTGTTACTGAAATAATAACTACCTGTGCTGACAAATGTCAAACTTACGAAAATCACGAAAATTAGTTAAAGCTGCGTTACCTCAAGTATAGAGTGAAAGTTCCGTAATCGTGATATAACGAAATTCTAAGTGCAGGTCACTCTCAAAAGTTACTGGAAAAAAAATTTTAAAGCTTAGACTAACTAGCCCGAAATATTCAGTCACACAGTCACAATTTTTGAGAATATTTGCTATCGTTAAAATGGCTCTAAGCACTATGGGACTTAACATCTGAGATCATCAGTCCCCTAGACTTTAAAAACGTCACATGCGAAATATTACAACCCGTGACCAAATTATGGAGTATTTCTGATACACACATGAGGAGATCTTCAGCCGCACATATGTCCTCTCTATTCCCGATCTCAAACCCGACTGTCAGACGTAAGCTAAGTGCCTGTCCCACGCGAAAACGGCCATTGGTACTTATTGTTTCACACCGATGTGAATCCAGCTTGTCCACTTCCGACTTCCGAAACTATACTGACAGCTATAAATTTAATGTTGTACACACATATTACACACAGACGGAAAAAATCGCAGCTCCAAAAAATAATTAATGTAGAGTAATGAAATTTCGGGAATACATTTGTCGAGGTAACGTACTTAAGCGATTAACATTTCAAGATCACAGGTTAATGTAAGCACGAGATATCCCATTGCAAATGTGAAATGCTGGTACATTAATAAGCAGTATGGCGGCCAGAATATTGAACGCAAGCAGACAAACGTGCATGCTTGATGTACAGCGCCCGGATGTCAGTCTGTGGTACGGAATTCCGTGTCTGTTGCGCTTGGTCGGTCAATAAAGCTGGTTGTGGATGACGCTGAAGTTGTCATCCGATGATGTCCCATATATGCTCAAATGGAGGCAGATCCGGTGATAGAGCAGGCCAAAGCAACATGTCGACCTACTGAAGAGCACGGTGGATTGCAAAAGCGGTATGCGAGCGAGAGTTATCCCTTTGGAAAACACCTGCCGGAATTCTGTTCGTGCCGGCCGCTGTGGCCGAGCGGTTCTAGGCGCTTCAGTCCGGAACCGCGCTGCTGCTACGCTCGCAGGTTCGAATCCTGCCTCAGGCATGGATGTGTGTGATGTCCTTAAGTTAGTTAGGTTTAAGTAGTTTTAAGTCTAGGGGACTGATGACTTCAGATGTTAAGTCCCATAGTGCTCAGAGCCATTTGAACCATTTGAATGACGTTCGTGAATGGCAGGACAACAGGTCAAATCACCTGATTGACATACAATTTTGCAGCCATGGTGCGTGGGATAACCATGAGAGTGCTCCTGCCGTCATACGAAATAGCACCCAGACCGTAACTCCAGGTGTAGGTCAAGCGAGTCTAGCATGCTGACCGGTTAGTTGCGAGCCCTAAACTGGCCTCCTTCTAAGCAACACGTGGTCATCAATGGCACTGAGGCAGAACTAGCTTTCATCAGGAAATAAAGCAGACCTTCAACCCGTTCTCCAATGAGCTCTTGCTTGACGCCACTGAAATCCCATGTGGCGGTGGTTTGGAGTCAGTGGAATGCACGCAACATGGCGTCTGGCTCGTAGCTGTCCTTGAAGTAACAGATTTGTAACAGTTCGTTATCACTGTAGTGTCAACTGCTGCTGAAATTGTGGTGTCACTGCCAGACACCACACTTGCTAGGTGGTAGCTTAAATCGGCCGCGGTCCATTAGTACATGTCGGACCCGCGTGTCGCCACTGTCAGGATCGCAGACCGAGCGCCACCACACGGCAGGTCTCGAGAGACGGACTAGCACTCGCCCCAGTTGTACGACTTTGCTAGCGACTACACGTACGAAGCCTTTCTCTCAATTGCCGAGAGACAGTTAGAATAGCCTTCAGCTAAGTCCATGGCCACGACCTAGCAAGGCGCATTATCCATATCTGGAGAGAGTCTCACTTGTATTATCAAGAGAAATGTACCACAATGAATTAAAGTATACGAGAAGCTCCGTTCTTTTCTTTATAGCTTTCATCACGTATCCTGTTTCAGACTTAACGCCAGTCGGCGTGTGTGTACGCGTGCCTTTCGGTTACCCGTCACTGTGGACTGGCTGCCTTGTCAGTCCACTACAGAAATTTCTTCTGCAGATGTAGTACGATGCGCCAGATCCATACACCGAACAACATCGTGTTTCATCTCAGCAGTGCCACGTGTCACTCAGGAGCCCGGTCGCCTTGCGACTGTACATTCTTGTGACCACTGCCGCCACCAATCATCTACAGTGGCTATATTCCTGCCAAGTCTTTCTGCAGTATCGGAGAAGGAACATTCAGCTTCTCATAGCCCAATTACACGACCTCGTTCAAAGTCAGTGAGATGTTGACAATGGTGTCCTTTCCGCCTCAGGGCAATCTTGACTAACATCATCTCACCACGTCCAATCTCAAAGGTAACTGAAGCTCACGTTAAACTAAAACTAGTTTGCATCCTCATAGTGGCGTATCTAGCGTCACTCCTATGCGCCTGGCGCGAAATTGTAATAGCCACCATCTTTCAGATGCAGAAACACGCCTACCACCCAACTCCTTTTTGGTGCTGTGATTTCTATTCCGTCACTGTAAATGAATTTGGGCGCTAATTTAAATCGGTTTTAGGAAGCTGATCGTAGCTTTTCTGTAGTTTTAATGGTTTGGTCACAAACGGTGTTTGTGTATTTCTCTGTCATGTAACTCACAATGTTCTTGAAAAGCAGTCATGCCCGCATCGCAAAGAAAGTGAAAAATAACTTCATCTGCTAACTGTGGACAACAGAGAACACGGAGAACTAAGGAGGGCTAACTTTCTGTAACATTCGAGATTACGGATCGAATAATGTGACTTTCTAAAAGGCAGACTGCCGTAAATTTATTGTTATGCTTTCCCTACTAATGAAATACTGTAGCATGAACCCTCAGAACTGTTCTGTACGACAGATGATCAGCAGAACCAGGGTAACCAAACTCGAACAAAGAGAATTGGGTTGTCTATGTGCAGTCGTCATCATTAGATTTTCATTACTGTTTGTGTTTCCTGCATTATGCATGGCACCTTTATCTGACAGTAAACAACTACTTCTTCGGTTCCGTTGCACTGTGAATGTACGAAATGCTAAAATGTGCCACGCTGCCCAAGAAAAAAAATCGTTCTCTTGCGTTCTGACATAGAGACACAGCAGCAAGATACCAAGCAAAAGCAGTCACGGATACGGTTTCTATGAGAGATATTACGCTTAATTTAGCACAGCCGTACTCTGCAGAATTTCCTTCGGTTTTCTTCCGCCGATAACGCCTTTCCTCTCGACAGGTATCAAATATTTCTGGCAGAAAGCAGGGGACTTGCAAGACGGATGGAAAAAAAGGTGCTGATACGGGAAGTAAACATTTCGTACGTGTTGTAACCTCGCCGAAGTAAAAAACAGAGCTTCGGAATGAACAACCAACAAACAACAAAACCCCTATACATTCTGGGCTTTGTCTACGATTGCAACTTGAATGAGGACGGCGAACACAGGAGAAAAACTCTATGGGAGCTGGTACTAGTTTAGTTACAACAGAATACCTAGAAACAGAAGAAACGAGAGACAATTTTACATGCAATATCCGCTATCTGTATCCGGACATCCCTACGTAATGTGTAACTGAGAGGCATCGACAGCAGAGCAGGTCGATCAGAAGAGCTCAGTGATTCCGAACTGAACTAGTCATAGCATGTCATCTGACTGAAAGCTATATCTGTTCTAAAGCTGCGGCTGGTCCCAGCGGAGGTTCGAGGCCTCCCTCGGGCATGGGTGTGTGTGTTTGTCCTTAAGGATAATTTAGGTTAAGTTGTGTGTAAGCTTAGGCACTGATGACCTTAGCAGTTAAGTCCCATAAGATTGCACACACATTTGCACATATTTGTTCTAAAGCTGCCCGACTGTTGGTAATGTGATTGTGAAGTGGAAACACGAAGAAACAACCACAAATAAATCAAGACCAGGCGGACGTCATGTGTTAACGGACAGGGACCGTTGAGCATTTCAGAGGACAGTTGTAAAAAATCAGCGAAAGGAATCGTTAGTTCCAAAGTGCTACGAGAAATCCTGCTACCACAGTGACTGTAGTTATTGTGTTAAAAAAATGGTTTAAAATGGTCGAGCAGATTCCCGTAAGCCGCACATTTCTCTAGCCAATGCTAAGCGACACTTCTGGTGGTGTAACCAGAAGTGTCGCTTAGTATAACCACTGGACACTGACTCTAAACGAATGATTTAGAGTGGTGTATCACGCTGTGTCCTGTGGTAACCCGACGGCTTTGGGTTTATAGAATTTCTGAGGAACGTTACATGCCATCAGGTGTAGTGCTAACACTGAAACAAGGAGCAGGCGGTTTTATGGTATTGGGACGTTTTTCGTGGTTGGGGTGTGGTCCCCTTATTGTACTTAAGAAAACGCTAAAAGCGCAACTGTATGAATACATTTTGCAGCATTGTACACTGGATACAGTAGAGATGATGATTGTATCAACATTACGATGCAACTTGTCATAAAGCAGTCATCTGTGAGGCTGTGGTTTGTAGACAAAGATATTCCTGAAAGTAGCCTGTCCAGAGTCCCGACCTCAACCCAATGGAACACCTATGGGATGAGTCGGGACATCGACTGCAACGGCCAACGTCACTACCTTCTCTGGCTTCGGCTCTTGAGCAAGAATAAGCTGCCATTCCTCCTCAGACATTCAGACACCTCATTGAAGGTGTCCCAGCAATGGTCAAGCCGTCTTAAAGGCGAAGGCTGGACACACCGCGTACTGATTTCCACTGACAGGAGTGTTGATACATCTGATCAGATAGTGTATAGGTATGCCTCATGTGAAAAGCAAATCTGCAAAGCAGACATGTGAAAATACTTATCGGCCAAGTGACAGTGTCGTTATTGTCTTGCAGACCAAAGTAAACACGGCTAATGTATGTTTTAATGCTGTATATTGTTTCCCCCTTGGGACAATTGCTACACAGCAACTCCACGACACCATGCTTAAACCCATTGTGAAGCAAAACAGTTTTTTGTGTCTCCTAAAAAATTTGCTTTCTGGGACACGAACCATTTTCCAACTCATCGGTTCAACTGCATTAGAGCATTTTATTCAAAAAATAAGCAGAAGAATACTGATAACTTTTTGAACATTTATACAGGGGATGGGCCAAAAAAGATTTCGAAATATATAACATACACTCAGAAGAATCCGCAGAAAGCGGTGTTTGTAGAAGGATGTCAAGGTAGAAGGAGTAAGAGTGCAAGTCGGAAGTGACCTGAAGAAAGAAGAAAAGGTGATAAGATTATATATGAGAAAAAGAAAACTGCAAATGAAAAGGAAGTGAAATTGTCATGTGGTTCCCAGCTGGCCAACTGGCGAAAACGCAAAGTAAAACCGTATGTTGTCTATTATTAATAAAAGCATAGGTATCTGTAGCATGTAAGAAGTGGACAGATAGTTCAGTTTTATTTAATGGAGTAAACAGTTACATCTAAAGGAAATAATAAATAATTAGTTGTAGAAGCCATAATTTTTCAGCTGTCGTATTTAAAATTGCAAAGCGGTTTGAGGAAGAAAGTTAACAGAATGTACGTTTGGAACACAGCATTGTATGGTAGTGAAACATGAACTGTGAATAAACCGAAAAAGAAGATAATCGAAGGATTTGGAATGTCGTGCTGCAGACGAACGTTGAAAATTAGATGGATCGATAAGGTAAGGAATGAGGAGGTTTTCTGGAGAACCAGCGAAGAAAGGAATATATGGGAAACACTGAAAATACGAAGGGGAAGTATGGTAGGACATCTGTTAAGACATCACGGAATAACTTCTATGGTATTAGAAGGAGCTGTGGAGAGTAAAAGCTGTAGAGAAAGACAGAGATTGGAATACATCTAGCAATAATTGAGGATGTAAATTGCAAGTGATACTTTGAAAACCATGTATCTAAAAATATGAGTAGTATAACTTAGTATACTTTTCTGGCTTTCGTCTCTAGCCAGCCCTATAATACACATGTCCACATGTTATATGGATAAATTCTGTAGCTGAAGAATTTGCAATATATGACAAATAACTTTAATGTATTATACGTCACGTAGATGTACAGAACTCGAAATATCTTCAAATGATGCTCAAAAAACAATCTCATGCTTAGCAACAATAAAAACTGTAGAAAATGGCCGAAACTGCCTATAGCGGTCTCTAGTGTTCATTCCTTTATATGATTCCAAAATCAGTCAGTAGACTGAGGTACCGACCTAAAAACATCATGTGTTGCTAGATACATTATTGTCTAGATACAACACTCTCCTCTATACTTTTCCCGAACGTGTAATAACACGTCTCCAGATATTTATGTACTTTAATAACAAGATCCTAGCATGCCAGACCTAATGAACAGTGAAGTCACCTATTTATAAAGAGAGAAAGGGAAGGCTAAAGTTCAAGATTCGTCACCGGGAAGGTAATTAAAGAAGGAGAACAAGCTCGGATTGGACTTGAATGCCGAAGAAAAGCGTCCGTGCCTTTGTCGATGGAACTATCACAACACTTTAAGTCGCTGAGCGAAACTGCAGAAATCTTAAATCTGTACTGCTGGACGTTGATTTGAATTCAGGTCCTTCCGAATGCGAGCCCTTTGTCCACTACGTCAACTCGTTCTGTATGTTCGAAAGAATAACGTCGTTCACTATAATTCGGCGCTTTTACGCAGTGATTTCAAAGAGATGTCTAAGCAGGACTCGGCAACTTCCGCTACAGAGGCGTCTACTATTTGAAGCGTGAATGCGGATATCAGCGTTGAAACGTTGAACTGAACGCAAAACGAGAGCTACGGGAGGTTTGACAATGAAGGTGGTCCAACAAATAAGATATAGGGTTTAATGCCAGCGGTTTGTTACATTAAGGTAAGTGACCAGCATAAGAGTTGTCGTCGTGTCTGTCTGAAAAGACATTGTTCCTCAAAATAATTATTTCCATATTCGTTAAGAGTTTAACTACAAAATCTTTATAATAAAATTGTTTCACGTTGGGAGTAACTCTTTTTTCAGGTATTCTTCAGAGTCTAAGACCCGCAAAACTGCACAGAGTTACATAAAAAGTACTCTCTAAAGAATCTGCTTTTGTGTGATTATCGTTATTGCATGCAGCGAAAAAATCAACGTGTTAATTGCAAGTTTTCCATAATGTTTAGAGGAAGGTACAGATAGCGAAAAATTGACAAAATTTTTCAAGTAATGAATACTAACATCATGAACAGCACGTACTGATCGCGGAGGCGACAACTGTAGGTGGAGAAACATTTAAGACAATGCGCGATATTTCCAAGATTAAAGCGGTATTTCACGCAGGACTCGCCCTTGCACGGAATGGGGCGAGGCCCAGGTATCAGCTTCGTGACGTCACGCAGGCTACCTGCCAGTTGTCGGAGACCCTACGTACTGCAGGCAACGCTCAACCTTATTTCGTTGTACACACTGCCTGCTGCGGGTATTTGGCGCCATCGTTTGTGAGAGCGGGTAAAGAGCCTTGCTTCTTGAGACGCTGGCTACAGCACGATTTCACATTGCGAACAGTAACGGAGACGAATGGCGCTGCCCTTCGGCGTATACGAATCCTACAGCGACAAACGTTTTATGAAATTTTGTCTTGCCATAAATTCAGTGAACAACATCACAATTATTCACAACAGTTGAACGAGGAAGTATTTTTGTAGGCAAAACTGGATCGTCAGACAATTTAAGCTGTCTTTATTCCATAGGAATAACACATACATGAAATGAAATGGTACACAGGTGTATTGTACCTCACCAGTACCCCCACCGCAGTGGGAGCTTATATAGGGCGACACACCTGAAATGTACATGTTACAGAATGCAAAGAGGTGAACATAATAAGTTAATAAATAAGAAAAGAAACAGGAAAGTGGAACAAAGACAGTACTCGTATTGCTACTGTGACAGTCCCCAGGAGTCAGAGAGAGAGAGAAAACTGGACCATGAGACTAAGTATATTAAAGTGGCTCAGTCCACGTAATCTACATGGCCCAACTACTAATTACATGATTTCATGACTGACATCTATGTTAGACATAAGGCTCCTGATCAGCCAGTAGTACCCAACAACTATACAAATTACATTAAACACACCCGTTTTGTGGCAAAGGAAACAACTGAATTTTTTTTGTAAATACACAGAACATATGTAGGGGCAAAGTAATGTACATATAGATCCTTTTTAATGTATCTTGAATGTAACTACTGATTTCATAGTTGTAAAAGCTTTGCGTTTCAGTAAATGGATTAATCAGACGTAGTATTACCAACTGAGTCACAGAGTACATACAGGATATCCAGTGCACGCTCTTGGTCAGCTGTGGGCGAACATCTTGAGGCCCCAAAGAGGAATTACAACGGATGAAAGTCGATACAGACACCTGGTATTGAACACGAATTTTCCAGTTCGAAGCTAAATTCCTTAGTGCCTAAGCTGGTTTGACTGTGGTAGAAGACTTGCTCTTTTTACACGATTCTGTAGTGGGAGTTGTTTGATCGATAGATCAATATACAGAGTGATTCAGCTGCCCCGCCGATGTCGTTTTACGCAACCCGCAATATTATATCTACCCTTCAAAAACCACACGCGAGATTTTCATATACTCTCGTTCGATATGCGCCAACTATGAGTCCTACAGAAAAAAAATCAACAGGATCTTTTTGTAGGAAATTTAATGCAGTTAAATTTTGCATTTGGATACATTTTCGCTAGAGGCCATAGTTTTCGAATTATTCAAAACGCACTATATTATCCCTTCCTTTCTGTGGTTATTAATTATTATTATTATTATTATTTTCGATTATTCTCATTTAAGAGAGCGTTTGAACTTGAATTCCTTTATGATGATTGTTTATGTTTTTTCTGAGCCCAAATTTTCTTCATGTGTTCACTGTGTTGTTTCTTTCGCTCTGCTGTCCATTTGCATCCTGGTCTCTTCTGTGTTGTGGTGTCAAATTTATGTTTTTTGATGATGTTCCTGAATTCAGTTCTATTTTCTGCATCGTTTACTGTTATGTGTGCTTGTCTGAGGTCCTCTTCAACTTCTTTTATCCATTTTGTTTTTCCCCTGCCTGAGTTGATGACTTTAAGAATTCGCTTTGAAATTCTGTTTTCATTCATCCTGTGGATATGTCCGTAGAACTGCATTCTTCTTTTCCTTATTGTATCCGTAATCTTGTCTGTGTATTTATATAATTCTGATGTTGGTCTCTTCTTCCAGATTCCTTGCTCTTGTATCGGGCTAAAAATTTTCCTGAGAATTTTCCTTTCTTGTTTCTCTATTTCTTTGATTTTAGTTTGCCCACCTATTTGTGTTGTTTCAGATGCATACAGTGCCTCCGGAAGTACGACAGTGTTGTAGTGCCTCAATTTTGCGTTAATGGATATGGACTTTTTGTTATAATAATTCCACGTGAGTTTATATGCTTTCTGTAGTTTTTTTATTCTTTCCTCATTGGCCTTTAGGTTGGTTCCTGATGGCTGGATGATTTCTCCCAGGTACTTAAAATGTGGTACTTGTACGATTTTCCCATGGGTTGTCACAATAGGCAATTTGTCTTGTGGCACTCTTTCTATGTACTGGGTTTTCTCATATGAGATTTGCAGGCCAGTTCTTTCTGCAATTTCGTGTAACTTCTCTATGGTGTTAGTGGCTTCTTTTCTATTATTTGTGACGATTGCAAGGTCATCTGCAAAAGCTAAACACTTCCAAGAAAGATATTAAAGAGTAATGGTGAAAGTCCGTCACCCAGTCGCACTCCAGTTTGTATTACAAATGGTTCCGAGATATCCCCCATAAATTTAACCTTGGAGACTGTGTCATTAATGTTTCCTGAATGATTGCTCTTGTCTTTCTGTCAATGCTGAATTCTTCTAGCGTCTTGCAGAGCACTACTCTGTCTATTGAGTCGTAGGCCTTTTTAAAATCTACAAAAGTAACCATTGTGTTTCGGGTGTTTCTCATCTGGAGAATCATTTTCAGATTCCAGATCTGCTCTATGCATGATCGTCCCTTGCGAAAACCAGCCTGGTATTCTCCTATTTGTGGGTCAGCTTGTTCTTCTAATCTATTCATGAGAACTTTTGATAGGATTTTATATGTGACCGGTACGAGTGAGATACCCCTGTAATTATTTGGTTCAGTTTTGTCCCCTTTTTTGTGGAGTGGATGGATGAATGCGCATTTCCATTCAGATGGGATCTGTTCTGTTTCCCAAATGTTTAATATGATTTTGTGAATTTTTCCTGTTAATCTTTCATCATTTAGTTTCCATAGTTCTGCAATAATTCCATCTTCTCCTGGGGCTCTATTGTTTTTCAGTGTCTTGATAATTTCTACTATTTCGTTGATGGTTGGCGGTTTAGCGTCAGGATTTCGTGTAGACGTCTCGTAGTGAATATCCTCTGTAGGTCTTTCGCAGTTGAGAAGTTTGTTGAAATAGTCTGCGAGGATTTGGCAGTTATTCTTCGTGTTAGTTTCTAGTGAACCATCCGGTTTCTTGAAGCAAAGATTGGGTGGCTGGTATCCTGCAATATGTTCTTTAAATGTCTTATAAAAATTCCTGGTGTTGTTCTTCTTAAAGTCTTGTTCTATCTCATCTAGTCGCCGTTTGTCATAATTTCTTTTTTCCCTCCGAATAGTTTTCGATGTTTGTTTTCGGATTAGTAGAAATTGTTGCCATTTTTCTGATGTTTTGTGACTATTGAAGTTCTTCCAGGCATTGGTCCTTTCTTCTATTGCTTGGTCACATATTATATTCCACCACCTGTGTTTTCTCCTTCTCGGGGGTTGACCCAATTTCATTGTGGATTTGAGGACGTCCACAAGTTCTGTCCAGTTTGTGGTGTTTGTCTGACTAATTTCCTGTAAGATGTTTTCCTTGTTGAGTTTTTTGTATTCGGGGTCTGGTCTCAGCACTTTGTTTAGTTTTGGCTTTTTTTCTATTGGGTTGTAATCTGGTCTTTATCTGTAGAAGATGGTGGTCTGAGTCAAAAAATCCTCTTCTCGTTTTCACATTCAGAATTTCTGCTGTGTTACTCTTGGAGATGGCCACATGGTCTATCTGGAATTCACCCAACATTGTGTTGGGCGACTTCCAAGTATACAGTTTCTTGTTGGGTTTTTTGAATTGTGTTGACATAATTACGAGGCCGAAATTTTCGCAAAAGCTTATCAATCTTTCCCCATTCTTGTTAGTTCTCTTGTGAGCTGTATGGATTCCGGTGATTTTCCTGTATTTTTTCTCTTTACCTAATTGTGCGTTAAAGTCGCCTAACAAGATTATTACATGGTGTTTGGCAATTTTGTTTGTCGTCTCTTCAAGGTCATTCCAGAAGTCATCCACTTTCTGGCGGTTCTTCTTGTTATAGTTATTTGTGGGTGCGTGTGCGTTGATCAAGGTAAATGCTTTGTTGGCCGATTTGACGGAGAGCGTTGATATACGTTCTGAGGCAGACTGGAAGTCAATGACAGAGTCACTGATAGATTTGTGGACTGCAAATGCTGTGCCAAACTGTTTGAGTCCTTTCTCATTAGTTTTAACTGCTGGTTTTCCTTTGTAGATCCTGTAGTTGTCTGTATCAAAATGGTTTTCGTCCGTAAATCGTGTTTCCTGGATTGCAAGGATTTTGATCTGGAATTTTTGCAGCACGTCTGTAAGTTGTTTGATCTTGCCCAGTTTGAAAAGAGTATTAGTATTAAGTGTACCGATGAAGTGTCTTTGTTTTGTGTGTAATAATTTGGACGTCGTCTGGTTCTCAACCTTAGGCGTAACATGATGCTCCTGGTCCCCCGGAATCCGATGACCAGGTAAAAGTTCACTGACCCAGAATAAATCGTATCTTTGAAAGTATGCATTTTTTGACGAAATAAAATTAGTGAAGCTTTTCGCTTTAGTTAATTGAATAACTTGAAATGATTCTTTCTGCTCCGGCTGTGGTGATATGTTACACAAAAAAATAAATTTAAATACGCCGCGTAATGGAGGCCAAATGTTGCCAGTCAAAGATCACCGCTGCTCGCTTCGCAAAGACTGAAAAATTGCTAAATAACTTCTTGCAATTATTAATTCAGGAAGAATTGTTTTTGTGGGTCCTTAATGTAACACAATGCACTCACTTTTTGCAAATATATTTACGCTAAGCACAGAATACAAACTTGAGTTATTCGCTACGTACAGGAGCAAATGTAACAAAAGCTACCGCTTTACAATAGCAAGCGTACCTTGCATAGCAGAAGAAATGCTCTGACTCGAAGTGATTTTAAATATATTTTTTCTCTTATATATAATGACAAAGATAATAATGTTAGTTTCGAGAATGTTATGCACTACGATCTCATCTAATATAAATAATGTCTTTATTACATTGCAATCGATATAGTCTTTCTTTGGAGCTAATTTAATACATTTTCATAATTAATTTGTCGTTTATGTCCATATAATATTATTCAGAGTCCTTTTATTATTTACTTCAAATATATCGGCTTGAATATTTCAAAAGGGACACTATATCACCTTCGAAAGCACCCCCACACCTACAACCAGCCCCCAGCGGTCACGGTTTCTAGTAAGCTATTCATAGGCTTCCCTTCTACTACTGTTCAACAATTTGCGACTGCACAAATCATTTCCCGCATTCGACATTTTTTTTCCTTCATTGACTCAGTAGACCAACGGCTTAGGGCACTTACAAATTGTAAAATTAACGTTTGTGTAAATTTTACCTAACAATTTTCTGAATTTTAACAGCATAAAATAAATAATTAATCGTTATATTCGTCAGGTCTTCTTACTTCGATACTACTCTGCTTTAAGAATTAAGTTTGGATCGAATTGTGAGTATAATTAGTTTTGGCATAACGTTTACAAAAGTCGTTTTTCTTTCATCATCCTGAAGGGTACGTTTAAATTAATGATGTAAACGAAATAGCCGACTATGCTGGTGACGCAACAGCCCAGTCAGTAGAGACCGAAAAAAGGTCGAATATCGGGAATAGTTCGCGTAGTCGGAAATTTTTGTGCAGTAATAGTAGTAGAAGTGCCACCAACAACACATTACAAATTCTGACGTGATGGATGAGTGCGGGGTGGAAAGGCGTTTGAAGGTCACTTTTCTACGTTTTTCTTGATTAACTCGAAAACCATGGCCTCCAGCGAAAACGTATACCAGTACAAAATTTAACTATATTCAATTTCCTACAAAAAGGTCTTGTTCATTTTTTTCTGTAGGACTAATGGTTCGCGCGTAGCGAGAGAGAGAATATGAAAATTTCGCGCGGGATTTTGAAGGCCAGATATAACATTGCGAGTTACATTAAACGGCATCGGTTCAAATACAAATGACTCTGAGCACTATGGGACTTAACATCTGAGGTCATCAGTCCCCTAGAACTTAGAACTACCTAAACCTAACTAACCTAAGGACATCACACACATCCATGCCCGAGGCAGGATTCGAACCTGCGACCGTAGCGGTCGCGCAGTTCCAGACTGAAGAGCCGGGAACTGCTCGGCCACACCGTCCGGCAACGGAATCGGTAGGTGCAGCTAAACCACAGTGTATTTTTATGCTGTATATGCCGTATCCCAGCAAATAATTGATTGAAGCAAGGCTTTATTCTCGCTCAGGGATGACACCAACCTCCTTCATAGACATTAAAAGTATAATGCAGCTGAGAGTTGGTAATACTCTCTTAGGAATTAAAGGTTGGCTACAGCGCGCATAAACAAGCTCTGGAATCTAAGATATTGTTGTCGCACTTCGCAGCGCATGGATTAATTAGTGGCAATTTAGAAGCCAGAATAGGAGCCCATCTGCTGTGGTGCGCACGTGTGTTGGGCGAGCTGCCTTACTGCCGTATCCGCCAGCAGCGACACAGGATTTGGTATTGAGTTGATATTTTTTATAATTTGCAGCGTGCTTATTAATTTAAAGAAAATGGTTTGCGTATGTGCGTAGCAGCAGATGGTAATATTGGTAATGATAGGAGTTGAATTCTTAAGGGAAACCATTGTTAGGCGAATAGATTAATTATTGATTTTTGTCATCAGGGAATTGTTTCACTATGTATTTAATTGAGAAGTATTTCAGTCTGTCTCAAGAGATTCATTAATTTGTAATATTGCTTTAATGCCACTGGAGGCAGATTTACATACGAAGCGATTGTTCAAAGAGCTTCTAGCGTTTTTTAATTGAATGAGAAAGAATCGCTTTCAGAATATAGTTTTTGAAAAAAGGAATTACTTGTTCGGGTTATCATTTATCGAGTTTAGATTTGACCAAACCCTTTCTCTTGAATTATATGTAGTTGTAGTAAGCAGCCGCAGCAACAGCAGGAGCCGCCATACAGAACATGCATTGCACTCAGCATGAATAATAGGTTTTTTATGTTTTTGTTAAATAATGGAGTGCAGCAGATCAAGCAGTGGCAGCAGAAAGATTAAGTAAGTTATTTGTTGCGCACAGGACCAATTAAAAAAAATGAAGTTTAGGCGATCTCTATAACAGTAAAGTCAACAAGAGTACAAGCACGAGATTTTCAGTAGAAAACACAAGATAGGAAGATAGAGCTCCCGACTTTCACAGCATATCAAGTTTTTTCTCCTATGTAGTAATCTAATTATTTAAGTAATATTATCAGCAATGCAGTTCAGTAGTTAAAACAGTGGATTTATTTCTCGGCCATGGTAACGTTTAAATGTGTTTGCGCCACATTACCATAAATGAATACCTTTAGGTTTCTTCGACAATACCACGGCCTTCGGCTTCCCTTACCCGTGTGATCTCCAACTATCCATGGAAAGTAAATTCTTTCCCTTAGTAAGCAAAGGCACAAGTTTTCCTTCCCTTACTTCACTGTAATTTAAGCAACGACTCAGTTTTTCTACGAGAAAATGATTATGCATTGTCTGTTTTTTCGTTCCATTGTGCCAACAAGGGACCGTGCGATAATTTCTGTTTCTTATCATCTGCCATTAACTCTTTCTGCGATATTCTTTTATCTTTTCACCATGTCTCTTTTTCTCTTTCATCAGACCGCTTCGTACACTATCAGATCAAAAGTGTCTGGAGACCTATTAATGGACATTTATAAGGGACCTGCTCACTCTTCGCCCTCACGATGGCTTGAACTCTGCTAGGGACACTTTGAATGGGGTGTCTGAATGTCTGTGGCGGAATGGTAGCGGGTTTTTCCTTAAGGGCCAATGCCTGAGAAGGTAGTGTTGTTGAACACTCGGGTTTGGAGCAAAGTGGACGTTCTAACTCATCCCAAAGGTGTTCCACTGGGTACAAGTCGGGACGCTGGGGAGGCCAGTCCATTTCAGGAAGGTTATTGTCCACAAAACATTGTCTCACAGATGCCCCTTTATGACACGATGCAGTGATCATCTCCGAACTGTTTCTCTGCTGTACGCAGTGTACTATGCATTTAGCATTATCTTATCCGTAGTAAGGGAACTGTACCCTAACCAAGAAAAACACTTACATATCGTACCATCACCTTCTATGTACTTTGCTGTTGGCACTACACATGGCAGGCAGCGTTCTCCAGGCATTCTCCAAACAAAAACCCTCGAATCGGATTGCCGTAGGGTACAGCTTTCGAAGTCACTGAGTTCTTCTGATCGCCCATTCTGCTGTTTTTGGTTCTCTGCTGACAACACGATACTCCCTGACCCCTTTTACACTGGAGGGTCGCCTCTCGTTCCATCTAGTGGTCAATTCCGAATTTCAAAGCGGTGTCCTGACGCTTTTAATCGGTAGTGCATATTTTCTGTTACTCCTTGTGCCTTGGACTCTTACTAAATTTAGCGCGATCCTTCTCAAAACATAACTTTCTGCTTATTCTTCTGTTTTTATGTTGTGTGTTTCGAAACCTCTTTTAACTTCTTGTATTCAGCTGCTTGCCAGTTTCTTATTCCATAAATGCTTTACCATCTGTTTTGTGGCCCTATTGTCACTCGTCCTGTACAAATGTCAAAAAATATGTCCTCTTTTCGTTATTGTTTCTATTATTTTTTCTACGTATCCATATATTTTTAATTATCAGACTTCTTATTGGACTTAAATTTTTTGTCATGATTCTCATCCCTAACATATTTAATTGGACTGATTTACAATTCATTCTTACGTTCACTTGCTTAGAGGTATTCTGGTTTCACTAACGTGTTGTAACGTGTATTTTGCGTTTATTGTTTTAAATCGTAATTTTGTTGTAAATATTTTTGTCTATTTCATTTTGTGTATCTTTCCTTCAACAACAGATTTTTCTAACACACTTTCTTTAATTATCCCTCCTATATACTTAATTTTTTTGACTTTTCCTATTTCACGAATGTGCGTCTGTAAAAATTTTTGTGCAATTTTTATGTTAGTGATAAAATCTCCTTTCACTGTAGAGATTCGGAAACCCACTCTACTGGATATCTGCTCCAAGAAACTAACTTGTGTTTCTGTAACTTCTGGATTTTCAAATAGTACAACAAAATCGTCTGTAAATGCCATGCAGCTTACTTCAATACACATTTCTTTCTTCCCAATTTCAATGGTGCTGCTTGACATTCATTTAATTTTTCGTTCCAAAATCTAACTGTTTTCGTCGTCTCTATTCCTTTTTTCGTTATTTATAGTACGTTCCTGTATTATGAAACAAGATCTATCATACAGTACCGTTACAGGCACATTTCGTATATCTACAAATAAGTGATGCAGTTTTCAAAAGAGTTATATAGTGCTCGTTTCAAGTGGGCTTGTTCGTCGCCCGCTTTTGAAAGTGTTTCCTCTAGGCGCTCAGTCCGGAACCGCGCGACTACTACGGTCGCAGGTTCGAATCCTGCCTCGGGCATGGATGTGTGTGATGTCCTTAGGTTAGTTAGGTTTAAGTAGTTCTAAGTTCTAGGGGACTGATGACCACAGATGTTAAGTCCCATAGTGCTCAGAGCCATTTGAACCATTTGAAAGTGTTTCCTTTTCAGCAACATCTGCCAGAGAGTTTCAAAGTTTGTCATTTATTGCTTCTAATTTAATTTCAGTAGAAACACTAATTAACTAGGAAACTCAATTCTAATCCCGTTATTTATGCCGTTATATTACAGTTGCAAATATCTCAGTATCCACTGAATAAAATATAAAGATTAAAACTTCATCTATACACAATTTTTATGTTATGTTGAATAATTAACACAGGCAACATTGTCTATCCTTAAAATGTTATTACAGTCAGTTTAAATCACTGTTTCCGCTACTGCTAAATTATTTAGATTTTTTTTCGCCAAGTTATCACAGATCTGGCGCAACACGTGAAGTTTTTTCGATCACCAACAGTTTGTTGCTTGCAATGTGCTCGCTCTGTCATTTGGTTTCCTCTGTATCTAGCATGCAGAACTGCCTCCGTGGTTTTCCCAAACTGCTCTTTTCGCTGCGATATGTCTCAGGTATATTCCTAATGAATCTGGAACTTTTGTGACATGAACCTTTCGTGGAGCATCAATGCGGAGAAACTCCCTCCAACTACAAGTTGCTTAATATCGCTGAGCACTCAGTTCATTTCGATAAATGACTTTTTCAAGAAGTCGAAAAAATTTCACCAATATTAGACCGGAGATGAGAGGGAGGGCAGACGGAGTTTTAATGAACCCAGTACGGTCCTATCTAATAGGGCGTCATATACGCTTCGAATAAGAGCCTTTCATGCACAATACTAAACAGCAAACTTAGTTTCTGGCATGACAGCAATTACTTGATAGTTAAATATTACAAATCAATGCCTGCCAACATAAAAAAGAGTCAACATAAGTATGATAACTAGCTACACGAGCACGCAGGGAAACGTAAATATTTGTAAAGGAGAAGCCAGGATGCTAGGATGATATGTTGGAAATAGACAAATGGATGAAATCAATACATAAATATCACGCATAAGTTATCGGCACACTAGATGACATTAGACGTGTGTTCTTAATAATAACCTATATAATAGGTCTTTGTTGGACTGCAGAACGACACGAAAACAGACGAAATGTAAAACGTTCTTAGATTAACTGCTGCTCAGTAAAACCAAACCTCCTAAGACAAACGTTTTGTTTAATTCGCCCAATTACGCTACAAAATCCGTGCACAGGTCTGCAGATCTGAGAAGAGGATAATAACCTCCCCTAATAACCTCCCACAGTCACTCTCCATTTCGCAGTCTCAGGACAAAACTCCAGGTCAACATAACTTCTATCAAATTATAGACCGTCATCGCAGTTCTCTTCATATGTTAACAATACACAAGCAGACTGGGACAAAATCGTCTCAAAGTTTCACATATTCTCTTTAAGCGAAAAATTTTCATATTCAAGAAACCAGATAGATCTATCCAATAATAGCAAAGATCAGTACATACATTGGTGAAACAACGTACTGAGTTATATGCGAGTGCAGGCTTTCTCAGGGAATTTCATATATGAAGTCTTCACGGGTTGTCAGCCGAGTAGCGTCGTCGTCTCGTAGCAACATTTCGATGGAATGCGTCTCCATCATCTTCGCCTGAAACGTATTGAGTGTTCTCAAACGGCTTTTTACTTATTAAAGAAATGTACCGCAAGCGTTGCAGTTGTTCTCTCGTCAGAAACCGTCCCTGGTTTCTGAAAGTTATCGTTTTTTGTTCGTATAAATGTAAAGAATAATGATAAAAGAGCTAAAAGAAAGAAAACTTTAAAAAGTCTTACTTTTTGTCATACTTAATAAAGAACAAATATGCAACTCTGAATCAAAATTCAAGTCGATTCACAGAGAAACACACACCATGAGAATTTTCAACGAGATGTTAGCGAATTAGCACCCAAAGTTTATTAACGAATTAAATTTCTTGGCCTAAGAATCATTCTTACGCAAATTCATTCAGAGAAGCCTCCCGCTGTATTTTCGGTATAGTTACCGCTAATAATTTTCACAACAGTAAAAGACTGTAAATATTCCAAGATCAGATATTGTGTAAACAAGAAGAGGTAGGGGTTTGACTATCGTCTACGATAAGGCTATTGGAGTCCCCTAGGTCTTCAAAGCCGGCCGCGGTGGCCGAGCGGCTCTAGGCGCTTCAGTCTGAAACCGCGCGACTGCTACGGTCGCAGGGTCGAATCCTGCCTCGGGCACGGATGTGTGTGATGTCCTTAGGTTAGTTAGGTTTAAGTAGTTCTAAGCTCTAGGGGTCTGATGACCTCAGATGTTAAGTCCCATAGTGCTCAGAGACATTTGAACCTTTTTTTTTTTAGGTCTTCAAATATGTCGTTTCTTAAAAGACAGTCTCGACCCACAAATGTTGTTAAGAGATTGTCCGTGTGCGTTTTCTGGTATTTGAATCCAAAAAAGAAATTATCACATTTTCTCTATTCACAAGATCAGGTGTTGGTGACACACACATCCAGTAGAGATTCATTCCAATGATTTTGAAATTTAGATAAAAAGTGGTACAGGTCTAATTAGATTGCCGTGAGGCCACCACCGTTCTTCCGCCATCTCCACGGAACTGCCAAGCCGGTTGTCCGGCCGCAGCCTACATGGACCCAGGGTCGAACCGAGGTCCTCTCACAGCCGAACGACTTGGGGCCGCCAACGCCAGCTGCCGCTCTCTAGCTTCCGGTCGAACATTTGACTGTAGCCAACATTGTCGACTATTGGTGCGGGTGAATGTCGACCGGTCCTGCTCATAGTTACGAGAGCTGAGGTGCCGTCGCCTGATACAGCAGAACGAGGAGTCTACGCCAGTCTGTCCCGGCCTGAGGTTCATCGCTCACCACCCGACGTCCACCTCCTGTGGACGCACATTTTCTACGCCTGTCTAACAATAAAGACAGTAAATTGTATTGTAAACCACTGGTTGCCTGCATCTGCACTTCCACCCCTCTTCCACGAGAGAACCACAACCCCCACACCCATCTACAATCTTACAAGTCGTGTCAGAAGAGCTGTTGGAGGTTGGTATGATTGATCGGTGAAAGGTACCGATGACAATGCTGCAGTTGCGTTCGAGTGTAGAAGTAGCGCCGACTTTAAGTTTCTTTATATGGGCCTGTGTGGTTGGTTCCTGTTTCCTTTTTTTTTTTTTTTTCTTTTCTGGGGTAGTACGTTCTATCAGCTGGGCAGAATGGCTCAGTAAATTCAAGTGCGAGCTGATAATGTGGATTTACTTAGGAAGCTAGATGCCAGGACCACCTAGTTAGGTACTCGACATTTGGCAAAATCCGGGAAGGATTTTTTTTATATGATTTACGTGTGGTTGCGAAATAAGGGAATTAGAATGACGAGAAACTGCTAAGTATGACTTGATTGAAATTAGCAGGTTTTAGCAGGTGATGTTAGGGCATATGTGATGCGGTAAGAGAAGCTACGAAATGCTCAGGCTTTCCAGGATTTGCGGTAAGGACTTCTTACAGAAAGAAGAACTCATCGAGATATTATCAGGTGCAACTTAATGGGACAATTCAAAGACAGGGAGACTAGTTGGAAGTTTCTGTCGAATGTTGTATTATGAAGATAAATATTAATACACATAAATTTGTTCAAATGGCTCTGAGCACTATGGGACTTAACATCTGAGGTCATCAGTCCCCTAGAACTTAGACCTACTTAAACCTAACTAACCTAAGGACATCACACACATCCATGCCCGAGGCAGGATTCGAACCTGCGACCGTAGCAGTCGCGCGGCTCCGAACTGAGCGCCTAGAACCGCTCGGCCAACCGCTAGACCACCGCGGCCGGCACACATAAATTAACATATGACGACAGTGACAACAGGGCCATTTTACAGGAGGCAGAGCAAAGGCCGATAGATGCGTTTTTGTCAGAATTGCCCGCTGAGATGCAGCGTAAAGTGGCTGTTTTAACGAAAAACTTTAAAAAAGACTGTAGCAACTTCAGCAGCATTGGTCGAGACTGACGTAGTGGCCTAGCCTGGGGGAAATAAAGTATTCCTGTAGTAGATGTGGACAGCATGGTCACGTTTAACAGAATGTTAAGAAGCCTCAGTGTAGAAAGTATTAATGAGTTGGACACTGAAACAGCATATGCTTCCACGAACACAATCGAGGTAGCCAGAGAGCAGCGATTACACTCAAACGTTAAACGGAAGAGGTATTGATGCGGCCACTGTGCGTCGTTCCTACAGGGTGTTAGCATGAGACACCCCTGTGCGGAGTCAGTGGCAGACTATTGTATAACCAGCTATGTAGGAGGAGAGCTGTGCAAATTTTTATTAGATATCGGATTCCTGGTATTCATAACAAGTAAGGGCATACTTCGTATAAAATAACATGAATCCATCTCATGGTACGCTATTTGGTTTAGGTTGGGGTGTTATTCACTCATTCGGTTTGGCATTGACGGGTATCCGAATCGGGGAGGAGGTAGGCGAAAGACTTTCGTGCTAGTGGAAGCACTCCCTATGGTGAGCATTAGTAGTGACGTACTTGGGATACATTTCCTGATTAAACATCACGCCAAAGTCAATCTAGTACGGTGCATGGTGGAGTTGGATAGGGAAACGTTCTATCTCGGTTTTACTTCGGAAGAATCCGAAAAGTCGCAAGGTAGTCTTCAGACGTTGGGGAAACCAACTAAACTGCTTGTAAGCTGTATCTGCTATTAATAGCTGAAATTTACTGCAGAACTCATTTAGGCTATCTCCTTCCCATTAAGAAACCCATATCCTCTTGTAACTCTGTCTTCTATTCTTCCCCTTAGTACCGCATACCAGTCTCCCATGATGATTAGATTACCATCTCCCTTTACACACTGAATTAGCTGTTCAGTATTCTCATATATTTTCTCCGCCTTTTCATCTTCTGCTTGTAACATCGGCATGTATACCTGAACTATTGTTGTTGGTGTTGGTCTGCTGTCCATTCTAATGAGAACAACCCTATCTCTGAGTATTTCACGATAACTTACTCTTTGTCGCACCTTCGTATTCATAACACATCCGAATCCCGTTATTCCATTCTACGCTGCTGAAGATATTACCCTACATTCACCTGACCAAAAATTCTTATCTCCTTTCATTTCACTTGACTGACTCCCACATTTGCATTTCCCTTTCAGATATTTTAGCTTCCCTATCACGTTCAAACTTCTGACATTCCACGCTCTGATTCGTAGAATGTTACGCATTCGTTGGTTATTCAGTTTATATCTCATGATTACCTCCTCCATGGTAGTCTCCATCCGGAGATCCTAACGGGCGACTAATCTGGAATTTGTTGCCAATGGAGAAATCATCATGACATTTTTCTTCAATTACAGACCACATGCACTGTTGATACACATTTCTTGTCTTTAATGCAGTTTTCATAGCCTTCTGCATTCTCACGCCGTTTATCAAGGCTGGTTATTCCGCTCTTTCGGGTCAGTTTCCCAACCCAAGGGCAAGAGAGTGCCAAGAAACGATGTCCGCTCCTCTGCCCTCTTTTGACAAGGCTGTTGGCAGAACGAGGGTGACTCCTTACACCGAAAGTGTGCGGCCGCCATTTCTGATGAATTTTATTCCAAAATTAATGCAGTGCCTGAATCGTACACAGGTCTAAGGACGTTTTGATTAGAAGCCAAAGGTGCATCCCCTAAACCACGATATCTGTTCCGATTAGATTAGTATAAATTAGAAAATTGTTTACTTGGGTTATCTAGGTTGTACGAGAAAAATTGGTCGGGAAGATTAATATTTTAGCATGAGAACTACGCTTTGTGCATCATCGTACTACAATGATTCTTAAAATATTCCAAAGCCAAGAGTCTGTTTCTTTAAGTTACAGAACTTATGTGTGGCTGTTTCATTGACAGTGAGTGATACAGGGAATTTGGCGTGTGTGATTTCTGTTTAACTTTTGCTCTAACGTAGAATCGTCCAGAGAACTGAGCATGCATGAGTACAGTTTTGGATCAGCAATGGTTCAGTAGGACGAAGAGTACCGTAGTGTGTCTAGTGCGTTCCTGCGCAAACTTTGGGGAATGAAAAAGCATTGGAGTATCCCAACCGAAAGGTGTTCTGCTGAATACGAAGAACTCGCTCTCGATAACAATAAAGTAAAAAAGAATAGCCACAGGACACCTCTAGGTGTGTGAGAAAGGTTTTCTGGGGAGGGTCTAACGAAATCCTTCTATACCTACTAATTACGAATTCCCAGAAGTTCACGGGAGTCGCTTGTCACATACCTTCTTGTCAGAAACCGTATGCCTATGGAGTTACTGACCTCTGTTACGATGAGCTAGAGCGATGGATGAACAGTGAGTCTTCCTACCGAGGCTGAATCTGAACGCCACCAAACGGCGAGCTCAACTGCACAGTAAGATCCTGTCGTCACACTTGAAAGAGCAAACGTGAGTCATCGCAATGAGGAACATTTACACGCAAATACCCCGATGGAAAAAAAATCGCAACACCAAAAAATAATTAATGTAAAGTAATGAAATTTGAGGACTACATTCGTCTACGTAACATACTTAAGTGATTAACATTGAAAGGTCACAGGTTAATGTAAGCGCGAGGTATGCCATTGCAAATGTGAAATGCTGGTATATTAATAACCGGTGTAACTGCCAGACTGCTGAATGCAAGCAAGCTAATGTACATGCATTTGTTGTACACGTGCCGGACATCACTTTATGGAGTGCAGTTCCAAGCCTATTGAACTTGGTCGGTCAATATAGGGAGGGCTAATGCTGTTTGTGGAGGACGCTGGAACTGTCGTCCAGTGATGTCCCATATGTGCTCGATTGAAGAAGATCTGGAGATCGAGCAGGCAAAGGCTACATGTTGACATCCTGTATAGCATGTTGGGTTCCAATAGTGGAATGTAAACGAGCGTTATACTGTTGGAAAATACCCCCTGGAATGCTGCTCATGAATGGCAGCATAAGAGGTCGAATCACCAGATTGATGTACAAATTTGCAGTCATGGTGCATGGGTTAACCACTGCTGTCATACGAAATCACACCCATACCATAACTCCAAGTTTAGGACCAGTGTGCCTAGACGCAGACAGGTTGTTTGCAGGCCCTCAAGTGCCCTCCTCTTAACCAACATGCCGCCACCACTGGCTCCAAGGCAGAACCAGCTTTCATCAGAAAACACAACAGACCGCCATCCTGTCCTCCAATGAGCTCTCGCTTGACACAACTTAAGTAACAAATGGCGGTGATGGGTCAATAGAATGCACGCTACAGGGCGTCTGTCTCGAAGCTACCCTTGGAGTAACAATTTGTAAGACTTCCTTGTGTCACAGTGGTGCCAACTGCTGCTGAAATTGCTGTTGAATATTCAGTACGCTGCACCAGAGTCATACGCCGAAGACGATGGTCTCCCTCTCGGTAGTAACACGTGCACGTTCACAGACATGTCTTCTTGTGACTGCACATTCTTGTGACCATCACTGTCAGGAATCATGAACAGTGACTTCACTTCTGAAAAGCTTTTCTGCAATATCGCAGAAGGAATATACAGTTTCTCGTAACTGTCTTACATGACCTCATTCAAGCTTGGTGAGGTGCTGTGAATGGCATCTTTGTCGGTTTAAAGGAATTCTTGACTAACATCACGTCCAATGTCAAAGGTAACTAACGCTCGCAACCCTTACAAGTATATACAAAGGAAACCTGATTTGCATCCTCATAGTGGCACTACTCTTTTGCGAGTAGAGAGAAAGTTGAACATACATCTGAGGTGTCAGGTCAGAGGGGTGTTCTGAACACAATTTCGACACAAAGCAGCTCAATAGGCTGTGGAGTGGAAGGGGTAGGCTAGCAATAGAACAGTGCATCACCGTTGACTAGACACTCATTTATTGAACACATAAGTCAGGTATTACCCAAAAGGTACAATCAGTACAAATTACAAAATAATATTCTTTTCCTTTAAGTCACTCAAACATTTAAACAGGCAAATAGCAATCATTTAACTGAAAGCCTTTTAAGAAGGCAAGACTAGGAAATTTCAATGGTGAGTTAAACTCATATTTAAATAGGCTCTGACCGAGCACATATTTTCAAACGAAATACTTCCTTTAAGGAACCAGCGATCAAAATTAATTACATAATCCTCAACAACCATATTACATCCATGACATTTAAGATTAAACAGTAATATATAACATCAGAGAGCTGCAGTCCCAAGTTTTAAGCAGCACGTTTCAGATGGACTGCACTGCAACAGTACAATACAAATCCCTCAGAGGATCTCCCCACACAGGAAGTTATTGCCGCAATCGGCAAAATATCAACATCATTCCATGTACAGACCTAAAACAAACTAAAAGCTCTCTTAAGTTTGGTACAGTTAATTCCCTTTCAACATAACATACATCACAAGTCTAGCCCTAGGACGGCACCGACACCCCGCAATTTAGCATGCGAAAAACTACAGCGATGCACTCATCACGTATCCTTACAAAATCCAAGAACAGAGACCCGGCTTCCCAATAGCGTAACATTTAACCACGCGCAGCGTGCGGGTTTGCGGGATGCTGATCTCGCCCTTAACCTCAACACTAGTTCAAACACTAGTCAGCCTACAATCTTGAACCACCATACACATTCCTTCAGTTACTGCATAGAAAGCCAATGTGATAGGCAAACAGACCAGCATATGATAAAAGCTTAAGCAATTTCCTTACTAGACAACCCTTATGAATAGTAGCCGTAATCCTTTTTTTTATTTTATTTTTTTTAACGTGAGCAGACCCACAATCAAAAGACAAACAACGCCAATCATAAGGACAGTATCACGTAAGCAAGTAGCAATGGTAACTTCTGCCTAGATTGGCTACAAATCAGTGCGTGATTTAACACACCAGAGAACAGTCATTACAACCTAACCATCAATACAATAGCAAATTACTCACACGTGTACTCCCCCACGATTTCGATTCGAAAAGCCATAGACAAAACGTGGAGAACGTATCACTTAGACCAACAAACGGTGCTCCCTCAGTTACTCCAAATAACTGACTCCCTTAGTTGCACAGCAAATAACCAGACCTAATGAAACCACCACAGTTTTCGCCTCTAAATTGTCACAGTACAAGTGAGACTCAATCACAAATGTAATTTTGCATCACCAGTCCCCGTATAGTCAATCCAAGTGCCTGATTTTCACCCGTTTATAACGGCAGGCAGCAACATCGTACGGAAAAGAGCGTAGACACAAGTTCTTACCAATTTTCTTCTCCGAAAGCAGCCACCACAATTCTCGGGAACCACTAGGACATCCAATGCAAAAATCGTTACTGCTTCACACAAATTACAGGACGCCCGCTTCCCGCTGCTTGGTACGGCGCCTTCCGTTCAGAGCCAACTTGTATATCTCCATACGATAGGTTCGGTCCCACCCTCGGTGCGTCAACCCGACAACCGTCTTGCACCACGTCCCGGAGCACACCCCCCACAGGACCTCGCCTCGTTATTCCTCGCGTAGGCCCCAGAGGGCGCTGCTTACCGCCCTGACCGTGGCAGGAAAGATAAACCACCAGAGTGGCACTATCGATACGAGCCGCCACGGCCCAACATCGTCTTTCAGATGTAGAAGCACGCCTACCAACTTTCGATTATATCCCACAACACCTTCTTGTTGTTGCGACTTCTTTTTCTCTTCGTCAGTTCATTTACGGATTTTTCACCGAAGCTATAAACAGCTGGCGTCAGGAGGACAAAGAAGATTACGATGAACCACCGCTGAAAAGAGAATGAGGCACATTCTGTACTCTCACTAGTATTGAAGCTTGCGGCAACAACATGAGCACTAATACAGACAGTGGCAAACTTATTAAAGTTTGGAAGATGGTTCAAATGGCTCTGAGCACTATGGGACTCAACTGCTGAGGTCATTAGTCCCCTAGAACTTAGAACTAGTTAAACCTAACTAACCTAATGACGTCACAAACAACCATGCCCGAGGCAGGATTCGAACCTGCGACCGTAGCGGTCTTGCGGTTCCAGACTGCAGCGCCTTTAACCGCACGGCCACTTCGGCCGGCTAAGTTTGGAAGACTCAGAGGAGCAGGCAAAATGTTTACGCTGAGAACTGGACTCGGAATTCGATTCGAGTGCTGTCTCTGTGCTGGTGGAGCACCAGCTGCTATATGAGCTGCCTGTGTCTCATCAATTTGTCACCGACGCGAAGTCTCTCAAAGGACGTCACGTCACACTCTGTTCTGTGACAGCGCGTTGACGCAGTGATTGTGACGGTCAGCGAGTGATGGTGTTTGGAGAGCGCAATCCGCCGACCGCCACACCCACACACGACACGCAACGCTGAGTTACCGCCATCGGTGTGCAGACAGACTTGCTGCACGTGTGCAGGTCACTGCAGTGTCTGCAGCGGCCGCCGCACAGTAGTAACCGCTTTACACTGCCATTTAGGAGCTTTTGACCAGAAGATGCAATATGTTTGTACATCATGTTCCATGGTTCAATTTCAGACAGATATTCCAAACTTCTGGTGAATTTCAATATATGAAAATAAAAGCTGCGCTACATTTTCGTTTGCTGGTTAAGTAAAAATTAATGTTTTATTTTTGATTTTGAATGTCATTTGCTCATTAAGAGATTCATTCCATATAAACTACCTAACAAAATACTGATGATGATTTTTCAGTCTTTAGGGAAGTCCATAAATGCAAGTTCTGCATTCTACAGTTCTCGCGATTCCCAACCACCCTAATCGTAGCTGCATATGATGCATTTATTTTAATGTTGTCAATTAACTGGTATCTCCTTTTCCTCCTCTTCCTCTTCCCAATCACCACTCCTTCTACTGCAGTCTCTTCTCCAACACTGTCCTATCCACTTTTCCTCCTCTTATTTGTTTCTCAATTTACCTTTTCTCGTTCACCATTTGTAACACAACTTCACTGCTTATTTTATCTGTCCATTTCATGCCTTCCATTCTTCTCCAGATGAACATCTCACAAGCCAGTAAGCATTTTTTCTCTCCTCGCCTCAGTGTACACGTTTCAGCATCGTACAAAACGCTGCCCTAATCTTTACCTTAATTGCTGATTTCGTGTACTAGTGAAAATGCTCTTCCTTTCGTAAAATATTACTTTTTCAGTAGCTATCCTTGTTTGAAACATGTTACTGGTTATTTTGCATCCTAGATACCTAAAGTTATCAACTTATTCCATTAACTCATGACAAATCTTCAGTTTTACCTACCTTGATTCTCTTGTTTAAATCATTACCTTCGTCTTATTCACATTTAGTTTCATTTCGTATTCCTCATAGCCGATGTTCACTTCTTTTATCATTTTTACTTAGTAATACCGTAGTATGTCATCGACAATTTGTATACATTTTACTGTCTTTCCTCCTATTGTCACAACTCTCTTTCCTTGGAAGCAGTTTCTAACTACGCATCAGTCATCTAAATTGATATTAAAGAGAGAAGATGAAACACAATTGTTCTAAAAAGAAATGGAGTACAAGAAACCAGTTAAATTTAATACTTTAATCCACTAAAAAATTAATTCTTATGTTCCTAACCTCACATCCCCAATGCGTAGTTCCATTGGATAAAGAAACCAGTGACATTTCACAATTATCTCACCAAGTGTGTACGGAATGTATAAACAAAGCAGCCACGTGATTCATAATGGTTTTCAGAGAACAGGTATAAGCATTTTGGCAGGTAGTACATCACTGACGAAAGTTCTTTGGTGGCTGGAGTGGTCCTTTTCTTTTCTGTTGGCTGTAGAGGTGCGTGTGTGTTCTTGTGTGTGTGTGTGTGTGTGTGTGTGTGTGTGTGTGTGTGTGTTTCTCAGCCTTCTGTGTTTTCTTGTGTTAGTGGTTATTATCTACTCCAAGTATTCACAAAGAACTTTTGCAGATACTATGCTATGATCGGAGAAACAAGTACGGACTGTCTCAATAGAGTGCCACAGAAGCATTGTTCGTCCTAATAAAAACGCATTAGTAAAGAATCCCTACAGATAATGAAACAGGTGGGTCGAATTACGCTTGGGGTTCAAACGAAAGTACAAATATTTGTTTTTATCCGTAGTTAACAATGTTATTGGTATCGTATACTCAAAAAGTGCTTGAAAACGCATCTTCAGTTACAAATATTCACGTTCTATTCCATTACGCTATACATTTCGCTTTTTGTCAGATGAAATGGCATCTATCATTTTGGTATCTCCATGTCTTCCCGAGCATGTGAAGAAGATATTTGAAATGTAATCTGAAATTGATAGGTAACATAAGAGCGAAAGTGCTATGTGAAAATAGTCATGAGATAGCTACACGCACATATGCAGTTGGCGTTAGTATCGCGTTCACAAGGTACAAAAGGGCAGTGGATTGGCGAAGCTGTCATTTGTACTCAGATGATTCATGTGAAAAGGTTTCCGACTGCATTACCGGCGTACGACGGGAATTAACAGACTCTGAACGCGGAATGGTACTTGGACTTAGACGCATGGAACATTCCATTTCAGAATTTGTTAGGGAACTCAGTATTCCTAGATCCACAATGTCAAGAGTCTGCCGAGAATATCATACTTACTTCTCACCACGAACAACGCAGTGGCCGACGGCCTACACTTAACGACCGAAAGTAGTGGCGATTGCGTAGTAACAGACAGGCAAACACTGCGTGAAATAATGCGGCGAAATTTGGCGTTAATGGGCAATGGCAGCAGACACCCGACGCCCAAGTGCCTTTGCTAACAGCACGACCTCGCCTGCAGTGCCTCTCCTGGGTTCGTGACCGTATCGGTCATGCATTTGGTATTGAATTTTTATTCCATATACTAAATTCATAGCGTTCTATTTTATACTCAGAACAACTACATTCCATTTATAATGATATAAATTAATATATTACAGACAACGGTTTAAGGCCGAAACTGAAGTTGTGACGTTATAGAAAAAATTTGTTAACAGTCAATGGCATCATGATTTTCTTCAGAAAATATTCTATGACTGTGGGCCACTGAGAAGAGAAATTGTTCTGTTATCACATGTTTTCATTCTAACACTGCCCCATTGTAGGCGCTCATTTCAACCACACTTGAGACGATTATGTAATATACGACGAATTCTTGAATTTTTAAGACAATATATGTTGTCTCCTCCACCGAAACCCTTTCGTTTCAGTTGGCGATTACTACACAACGATGGAAACGGTGTACGGAGAAATCTAATATAACATGGACTTTCCCTCAGTGCCTAGCTGGTATGGACGGTAAACACGTAATGTTACAGTCCCCAGTAAACACCGACTGCGAGTACTATAACTACAAGAACTTTTTTTAGCATCGTCTTATTTGCTCTTGTGGATGCTAAATACAATTTCTTGTATGCAGATGTGGGTTTACAGGGTCGCATATCTGAAGGTGGCATATTCAAAAACAATAAATTCTGGAAGCAATTGTAAGACAACTCCCTTAAGATACCGCGACACGAACCGGTTCCTGCATGTGAACAAGTGACACCATATGTTATTTTAGCCGTTGAAGCATTTGCTTTGCACGAGAATGTGATGAAACCATATGCCATATAAGAAAGTTTCAAAACAGAGAATGTTCCACTATCGACTTTCAAGAGACCGTCGAGCTGTCGAAAATTGTTTTAAAATCCTAACATCCGTTTTTAGGGTCTTGAGGAAACCAATGCTTCTGGAACCATTAAAAACCGGTGTTATTGTTCTGGCAACTATTTATTTGCATAATTATTTGAGACAGAGCAAGAAATCTTCCAGCTTGTATGCTCTAGACGGAACAGTGGATAGTGAGCTACCAGAAGGTGCTTTAGTGGCAGGAACCAGGAGACGGGAATACGCGCTTGTTGTCATTAAACAGTGTCAAGATCACACTAGGGTCTAAATATGTAGGTGTTAAAGTGTTAATGGAATCCGACTCTGTATTATAGATAATAATTACATTACATTATGTATATGTACTTACATTTACTGTGTTTCCAGTACCAGTGGGAGTGTCTCGTTCCTTCAGAAATTCAAATAGTTGTACAGTAAACCATTTACTAGTGTGTCTGCCATCTCTGAAACAATATTGCGATGCAGTGCAAATGGAATCCACAACAATAACTTTGTTTGTGAATAGTTTCAGTTTTTATATGTCAATTTTAATTGTTAATTAATCAAAAAATGATTCTAAACAATGCTGGGGATTGTTCGGATTATATATACGGGGGTAGCCATATTGGCATAAGGAAGTCAGCCTGGATTTGGTTTTTGAGCAGACATTGTTTGTGAATAGTTACCTTTTCCAGTGCTCCTCAGCTTCTTTACATTCATTTTCTCCCTTCTGTAGGAAGACAACAGTGAGGTCGATCTTGCTTCGTCGGTTCCACAGCCGATGTCACTCGTGACCCACTGCCAAGCATTTTTTATGTCGTACTTATTGTCTTTTGGCTCCCAAAGTTACCGCCGTTGTCTGCTTAGATCTATGAGGTTTTCACTTTGTTTCCGGTCCCACTCCGTAACGAGGATACCTTCTGCCTGCAACGCGAGAACACACGATCTGTCACAGTACAAATTCACGCACGCAGTAAACTATCGCGCTTGCCAGCCGAAGCCCTGTCCAAACTGAGCGCGCACAAACGCGCCGCTTTTTTGATGTACCGACAACAACCCGAAAACTACGCGGCTCGGGGAGACACGGGGGGCTCGGTGTGGACCCGCCTTTACGATATTTTCTATGTCTTTTGTTGTATTTTTCTATGTAGGTTTTTGGGATTTGGGATACGGCGAAATTTTGTAATAGCTATATTGTCCTTTTGCAGTGATGTATTGTGTATGTGTTTGAGAGACTAGTTGTTACAGAGTAACAGGAGAAGTACAATCAGCGTATCACTCTAGAAAACAATTCTGAGAAGAATATAATGGCTGTGAGTTGACAAAAGCAATTGAATTCTAAAGCACAACCCCTACTGCTTCATGTCTAATTCAGTGCAGAGAGCAACGTATTACGTACAATGCATGTCTGAAGCAAATCTGATATCAAGTACACGAAAAATTCCAAGTCCAACCGGCTATTGCACTAAACGTGTTTTTACTCGTAGGAAACTGACATCTACCCACTGAGCGATCAAGCAAAAGTTGCCCCTAGAAACGAGCCATGAACGGCCCTGTCAGTGCAAAATGAAGACCGAATTCATGATAAACAGCCTCTTTTTGTCCAGACTGTAGTCGGCTCTGTGCTATATATTCTGTGCTTAAGTGAGAAACATTTGGAATATCTCCAGCGACTCTGGAACTTTTCTTTGTCCCGTGATAACCGATAAATATTTACGAGTGCCCTGCCTCCGTAAGTGAGAGCCAGGACGCGATATACAAAGCGCATAAATATAAGCGAGAATTGAAAGGCAGTATGAATAATGTATAGTCAGTTCCGCACAGCAGAAGAAGAAACTTAGATTCCACCTTCAGCTACGCGATTTTGCTCTAAACACAAAACAGGACGCTATTCTATTAATGCCAGTTGTGTCACTGGACACAGAATCCCTTTCCAGGTTGTTGAACTGACGTATTTCACCATTCAGTGTGTTTACGAAAATGCTGTTTCCATTAAATCGTAGCAAATTATTTGGGCGTAAGTTCAGTAGCATTTGTTACAAGTACGATTTGTCATAAAATGTCATCCTGTAGAGAAACCGTTGAAATTGCAATACTCTTTTCTTAATGACGATTTTTCTGAGCTCTCAAAGCGGATTTCTCACTCTTTTTATTGCGACGCTATTTACGTATAGTATTATCATTCTGCTCACAGGGACCAGTCATACTACATTTCTATATTCTCGCATGTCTGTCCTCTGAATTCTACTGATATGAACATCGTAACCAGTCTTTTTAATGTTATTCTTTTTTAACGCTCTCGTAAAACCTTTTCACTTCACAAGTTCTCATAAGAAGCCACACAGCATTAAACTCATTAAACATAATTAATCTGTATTAGACATTAAAATAATGCGATGCTTTCACTTTTCTCCCTCCGAGGCCCTAAGAAGGCTGTAAACCATAGTTGATAGTTGTCACCCTACATCAGTTTCTGTGAGGTCAGTGATGTTTGCGGATCATGCCTTTTCAAGCACCACTGCAAGCGAACAAAAAAGGAACTGTGTAGGTGAAATAAGCTACAAATTGGTTACTCTTATTTGCTGCTGCGTTCCTCCATTCTAAACTAAATATTCCTCTGAAAAATTACGCTTAAATAGTCATTTGGCCTCGTTAGTACTCAAGACACCTCATCTCCTTACAACTGTTTGACGTTTCTGGACAAAATCGATTCATATATCAAACGGAGATAAAAGATTATACATTATGATACCTACCTGTCACCATCTAGATCGGGAACGCTTGAAAATACGCATTAATACCAAATGTAATTGCGAGAGCTTGCTGAAAAGTAAAGCCCCCGAATTTTATATGTGAAAACTCTTAAGGTTTTTTAAATAAAACAAACGTTATTAACATTCTATATCTTTAGTTTTCAAGTCTACATATTTGCAGCCCTCTGCTGCTGGAGGACTCAGATTTGTAACGTGTAACACGGTGGTGTGTAACGTAACTATGTCTCTGGGTGAGAAACAGAGTGCTGTAATCGAGTTCGAATTCGAAGAGTTAGCCGGCCGTGTGGCCGAGCGTTTCTAGGCGCTTCAGTCTGGAACCACGCCACCGCTACGGAAGCAGGTTCGAATCCTGCCTCGGGCATGGATGTGTGTGATGTCCTTAGGTTAGTTCGGTTTAGGTAGTTCTAAGTTCTAGGGGACTGATGACCTCAGATGTTAAGTCCCATAGTGCTCAGAGCCATTTTTTCGAAGAGTTCGTCCACACACGGAGCACCCTCTCCTTCAGCAACACAATGCCAAAACACATACGAACGCCGCTATATCTACAACAGTCCGACGTCTTGGGTTCACTGTCATCGATCATACTCCATACAGTCCCGACTTGGCTCCATCCTATTTTTAGCTGTTTCCAAAATTGAAGGAACGCCTTCGATGACTTCACTTTGACAGCGATGAAGTAGTGCAAGCAGCGATGAGGTTGTGGTTCCAACAAAGTCAAACATGCTGAAGTGATGGGGTATCAACAAATTGGTCTGTCATTGGGAGAGATGTGTTCGCTGCCAGAATGACTATGTTTGGAAATAAATATGTAGACATGAAGAATAAAGCTTTAGAATGTTAAAAAGCTCTAAAAGTCTTCAGCACGCCTATTTATTTGTGGAATTTTGAATTCATGCCTTCGTTTACGAATATCCGGACATACCTATCTTATCGCCGCATATAGCTTCCTTGTAAAAGAATCAGCTATATACTTGAACTAAAATAATGCATCAATTAATTTAGTTTCATCAGACGAGGACACTTAGGCCCTCTCTCACAACAGAACATTTTGCTTTACATTTCAATTAAATAACCATAATGATTGTGTTATAAATAACAGAAATGTTGATGATAAAAGAAGTAAAAAAGAAGTTTTTAAGATGATTTCCGCATATCTAGAACCATTTGGAATAATAATAGTAGGAGTTAATAACAACAGTGACAGTGCAAAAGGTACAAAAAATTATTTTTCTTTTTTTCTTCTAAAATTAATACTGGGGTTTTAAATGTTCGCAACATTTATTACATTCGACTTACAATCATAAAGTGAAAGAGTAACTCAGATTTTCTTACAAGGGTTCGATGTGAGCACCATTTGTCACACGGCACACATCGAGTCGATAGGCGAGTCCTTCCCAAACCTTGGTCAATGTGCCGAAGTAATTATTGCAATCGCTGCTTCAAACCTATTACTTAAGTCGGGTAGATGAGCTGGTAGTGGAGGCATATACACAAGATCCTTTATGAAACACCAACGTTAAAAATCGTGTTGCCAGATCTGGTGAACATAGGGGCCGTGCGAAACAAACACAGTCAACTGGACTTTTGCAGCTAACCCAGCCGTCGGGTGCAACGTCGTTTAGCCAATCGCGTACTGAGATATACCAGCGAGGAGGCGCTCCATCTTGCGCTGCCATTCAAAGTTACGTCGTTCAGCTTCTTCCTCTTGAGGAAAGAGTCATATTTCTCGCGTATCGAGATAAATAACATCAGTTACAGTTGCTTCGCCAAAAAAGAAGGGCTCATAAACTTTGTGCCGGGATATGTCACAAAAAAAACATTCAATTTAGAGTAGTCTCGTTGCTACTGTACCGTCTCGTGGGGATTTGCTGAACTCCGGATGCGCATATTATATGTGTTCACATTTCCAATTAGGTGAAATTTCGATTTATATCTGAAGAAGGCACGATCCCGAAAATCTTCATCGTCAAGCAGCAGCACTGCGTGTGCAAAGTTGGCACGTAAACTGCAGTCTGTAAGGCCTATAGCTCGTACAGGTATACAAAAAAACTGTTTCAGTTGCTCTTTCATTTGATGTATTATTTATAATTCTTAGTCGAATGTAATAAATGGTGCAAATCCTTAAAACACAACATTCATTTTGGAACACCTGGTATTAACAACAATAAAAACGAAAAATTGTGTAAAAATGAGATATTATGACATAGTAAGTCCTGTGAGAAAGAGAGGTTGTGGTACTCTTTGACAACAGTGGACTTTAGTACATGAGCTCTAAGGGCACAAATAATACTATTAATAATAATAAAAATGAGCAACGGTACAAAAATGAAATATTACGAAATAGTAAAATTCTGTAGGAAACTGCAGTTACTGCAGACTGTGCAAACAATGTACTTTAGGACGTGGGAAAGATCTGGTGGGTAACCAGAGCACATAATTGTAACTTAACTTTCGAAGCTAGAGATTTGATAACGTTCTCTAACACTTTATGGCAGAAAATTAAAAAGGTGCGTTCTCACTGCGAAATAAGACAGAGAAAGCACTTGTGGGATGGAGTGGAGCACAGTAGAGTTTACTTTGATGGGAACGAGTGTTCTACTGTTTTTCTAAACAAAGCACAGTCACGTACGCTGTTGATTTGATCGGTTTTGGCTGAAGAAGGTCATAATCATATCACAATTACAGTAATGAAAACCATGAACAAAAATAATTACTACATTACATATAAGTTAAAGAAATGCATGAAAGTAATTCTAAAACATCATCATCAGCATCTTCTTCATCTCCTTCTTCTTCTTAATCTTGTGTTACGCTTTCTATAGCACCATAGGTAGATCCTTCATGGATTGCATTTTCTTCTTCTCCTACCAGAACTTCTTCATCCTTCTTCCCCCCTGCTCTTTTCCAGAGGTCTTCTCTCGTCTGCTCCGCTGATGGCTCAATATCCGTCTTCCTTCGCCCATCTCTGGCATATTGGTCGGTGCGTACTTGTTTCTCCAATTTTCCTTCCCTTCCACCTTTATCCAATTCCGATCAGCCTTTGCAGAGTTTAATAATCCATTTGATTCCTGTCTGTCCTCTTATCTGCCCTGCTTTTTCCTCATACTCTTTTCGTCGTCGTTCTGTATATTTTCATCCTGATTATGTGTTCGGCAAACCTTGTCCTTTTCAATCTGATTTCTACTGGCATTGCCCTCAGGTCCCGGTACAGTTCTTCCCTAGGTCTACATATACACGGACACTCTGCAGACCACATTTAAGTACCTGGCAGAGGGTTCATCGAACCACCTTCACAGTTCTCCATTATTCCAATCTCGCGGAAAGAACGAACACCTATATCTTTCCGGGCGAGTTCTGATTTCCCTTGTTTTATCATGGTGATCGTTTCTCGATCTGTAGGTCGGTTTCAACAAAATATTTTCGCATTCGGAGGAGACAGCTGGTGACTGGAATTCCGTGAGAAGATTCTGTCACAACCGAAAACGCTCTTCTTTTAATGATGTCCATCCCAAATGCTGTATCATTTCTGTGACATTCTCTCCCATATTTCACGATAATACAAAACGTGCTGCCTTTCTTTGAACTTTTTCGATGTACTCAGTCAGTCCTATCTGGTAAGGATCCCACACCGCGCAACAGTATTCTAAAAAGATGACGGACAAGCGTAGTGTAGGCAGTCTCCTTAGATGGTCTGTTACATTTTCTAAGTGTCCTGTGTAACAGAACATATTAAAGGCTCTACTTTAATGAAGTATGCGATCCCTTCCAAATTCAACCAGTTTAACGAGTATTTATGATTATAGAAAAGTTATTGTGTATGTTAACAATGATTGCATAACATGTCTCCATAAACAGTCAACCCATTAAATTATAATGAATAACTGACCCACACAAAAGTTAATATCACTTGATCACTGATACAGCAAATGTCATCATGTAAAAACGCTAAGTTCATCTTAAATAATTAATATGAAGTACGAAAAATAGTGGCCAACTTAGGTATTTTGGATCTCCTTAAATAAAAATCACCCAGTGAAACCTATTTGTTCACTAGGAGCGTGTTCACGCAGTATTCACGTAATCAATCCTATTTTAGACGAAAACCAATGTAATTCTTAATAATTCATGTTACTTACTTATTTATGCAAATTAGAGAAGTCAATTGACAAACTTCTAAAAAATGGCCTTTTTGTAACAATTATTCTGTCAAGTCAACAAATCTGTCTGTCATTTTAATAACATGTTAAATTATGTCACTCGATGCAAATTAATAACTTTTCTGCACAAATTATGATAACAGATGTACATGTGACTTATAAACTATATCTCTTTTTAGTAGTTCTTTGACAATGTTATAAATACAAGCAGCGAGAAGGGTCGAGGGCAGTCGGAGGCGGGCAGTCGAAATGTCACTTTGGTGAGGTGTGTTTCTACGTTATTGTTTGGGATGGAAAAACAATGCAAAGAACATGTAAAGGAAGTACTACTTTGTGTTCTGTTATGGTCCTTGGTGGACAGTGGAATTTAGATGGCCACCAAAGTAATAAATATGTGATGTTTACATATGTGTTGGTTTCGCTTGTTCTTTATCATCAAAAGCACATGAAAAACACGGGACCTCACGTTTTTTTAACCCTAGACAACCAGATTTAGAGCCAGCATCAGCATCGAGACACAGCAGCGATCCAGCAAGCAGCAGCGATTACTATAATGCATTGTAATGGCGCCAACCTAACATCAAGTGCTAACAATCTCCGTAAATGGGAGTGAAATAGTGCGATTACAGCAATTAGCAATATCAACGAAAAAGGCGGACCATTTACACCTGCCAATGAAACGCAGTCTTTGGTTAGCCTCCCTCACAACATTTTCTGTGTGTCCCTTCCAATTTAAGTTGTTCGTAATTGTAATAGCTAGGTATTTAATTGAATTTACAGCTTTTAGATTAGACTGATTTATCGTGTAACCGAAGTTTAACGAGTTCTTTTTAGCACTCATGTGGATGACCTCACACTATTCGTTATTTAGGGTCAACTGTCACTTTTCGCACCATTCAGATATCTTTTCTAAATTGTTTTGCAGTTTGTTTTGGTCTTCTGATAACTTTATTAGATGATAAACGACTGCTTCATCTGCAAACAACCGAAGACGGCTGCTCAGATTGTCTCCCAAATCGTCTATATAGATGAGGAACAGCAAAGGGCCTATAACACTACCTTGGGGAACGTCAGAAATAACTTGTGTTTTACTCGATGACTTTCCGTCAATTACTACGAACTGTGACCTGCCTGACAGGAAATCACAGATCCAGTCGCATAACTGAGACGATATTCCATAATCACGCAATTTCACTACGAGCCGCTTGTGTGGTATAGTGTCGAAAGCCTTCCGGAAAATCCAGAAGTACGGAATCAATCTGAAATCCCTTGTCAATTGTACTCAACACTTCATGCGATTAAAGAGCTAGTTGTGTTTCAAAAGAACGATATTTTCTAAATCCGTGTCGACTGTGTGTCAATAGACTGTTTTCTTCGAGGTAATTCATAATGCTGGAACACAATATATGTTCCAGAATACGCTGCATTTCGACGTTAATGATATGGGCCCGTAATTAAGTGAATTACTCGTACTACCTTTCTTGAATATTGGTGTGACCTGTGCAACTTTCCAGTCTTTGGGTACGGATCTTTCGTCGAGCGAACGATTGTATATGATTGTTAAGTATGGATCTGTTGCATCAGCATACTCTGAAACGAACGTAATTGGTATACACCCTGTACCAGAAGACTTGCTTTTATTAAGTGACGTTACTTCACTACTCCGAGGATATTTACTTCTACGTCAATCATGTTAGCAGCTATTCTTGATTCGAATTCTGGAATATTTGCTACCTCATCTTTTGTGAAGGCATTTCGGAAGGCTGTGTTTAGTATGCTTTGGCAGCATTGTTCTCGATAGTACCTCCACTGCTATCGCGCAGTGAAGGCATTGATTGTGTCTTGCCGCTAGGGTACTTCACATACGACCAGAATCTATTTGGATTTTCTGCCAGATTTCGAGACAAAGTTTCGTTCTGGAAGCTATTATAAGCATCTCGCATTGTAGTCCGCGCTAAATTTCGAGCTTCTGTAAAAGATCGCATATCTTGGAGTTTTTGCGTCTGTTTAAATTTGGCATGTTTCTTTCGTTGTTTCTGCAACAGTATTCTGACCCGTTTTGTCTACCAAGGAGGATCAGCTCCGTCGTTTGTTAATTTATTTGGTATAAATCTCTCAATTGCTGCCGATACTATTTCTTTGAATTCAAGCCACATCTGGTCTACACTTATATTGTTAAGTTGGAAGGAGTGGATATTGTCCCTCAGGAAGGCGTCAAGTGAATTTTTATCTGCTTTTTTGAATAGGTATATTTTTCGCTTATTTTTCGGGGATTTGGGGATTGCAGTGTTCAATCTGTGTTCAATAATCGCTGTATCTGTTTTGATACTCGTTGCTAGCTCAGAATTACTTGTTAATAAAAGGTCAAGTGTGTTTTCACAACCGTTTACAATTCGCGTGGGCTCATGAAGTAGCTGCTCGAAATAATTGTCAGAGAATGCGTTTAGCACAATTTCGGACGACGTTTCATGCGTACCTCCAGAATTAAACATGTATTTCCGCCAAAATATCGAGAGTAAATTAGAGTCACCACCAACTATAATTGTATGAGTCGGGTACATGTTGGAAATCGAGTTTCTTTCAACCTTTCAGCAATTGTATCATTCGAATTGGAAGTTCGGTAAAAGGATGCAATTATTATTTTATTGCCCATACTAACTCACATGACCTATCTACTTCAATTTCGCGACAAGACAAACTAACAACAACAAACACGCCACAGCCAACCGTATTTAGCCTATCCTTCCGGAACACTTTTAGGTTCTATGCAAAAATTTCGGCTAAGGTTATCTCCAACTTTAGCCAGTTTTCAGTGCTTATAACGATTTGAGCATTGCTTTCTATTAGCGCTTGAAGCTCTCGTACTTTCCCAACACAGCTACGACAATTTACAGCTGTTATGCCGACGGATCCTGTATCTACGTTCTTCCTGTGTTCGGCTTGCACCCTTTGTGACTGAAGCCCTTCTTGTGTTTCCCCGAGACCCTCTAACCTAAAAAAAAAAAAAAAAAAAAAAAAAAAAAAAACCCAGTCCATGCCACACAGCCCCTGCTACCCGTGTAGCCGCCTCCTGCTTATAGTGGACTCCTGACCTATTTAGCGGAACCCGAAACTCAATCACCCTTTGGCGCAAGTGGAGGAATCTGCAGCCTACACAGTCACAGAACCGCCTGAGCCTCTGATTCAGACCCTCCACTCGGCTCTGTTCCAGAGGTCCGCAATCGGCCCTGCCGATTATGCTGCAAATGATCAGCTCTGCTTTCATCTCTCAAGCAAGAATGGCAGCCTTTACCACTTAGCCGCTCGAAATCAGAGACAAACTCTTCTGATCCAAAGTCACAGACATCATTGGTACCAAAGTGAGCCACCACCTACAGTTGGCCGCACTCTGTGTTCTTCATGGCGTCCGGGACGACCCATTCCACATCTGGAAAGACTCCACCCGGTCTGCACACGGAGTGCACATAGGCTTCCTTCCCCTTCTCGGCAGCCATGTCCCTAAGGGGCCCCATAACGCGCCTAATGTCGGAGCTCCCAACTATCGGTAATCCCGCCCAGTGTGATTGTCCAGATCTTGCAGGCTGAGAGGTTTCTGAAACAGGACAGGCGACAGCATCTAGCTCAGCAACAGCGTCAGCCACAGACAGCATCTGGAACCTGTTCGTCGGACTAACCAGGGAGGCCTTATGTGCGGCCCCCTGGGAAGCCTTTCGCCAGCTGATACACCCCCAGGCGACCTCCCACTCGACCACAGGAGGGGAGGGGTCAACCTCAGTGTGAGCAGTAACTGAGCTGGCCACTGGTGAGAATCGATCGGACGACTCGGAGGTGGTGGACGTCGGTTGGATCCACCAACCAGCCCACAACAGTGGTACCCATCCACTGCAGCCTCAAGCTATGTAACCAAAGCCATCACAGCCTGGAGCTGAGAGCGAAGTGTCACCAACTCGGCTCACATCCACACACAACAATCACAGTCTCTATCCACACTAAAGACCGTGGAAAACTAAACTAACCAGAAAAATGGACTATCAGCATATGCTGCAGAACTCTACTGTAGACACTGACAAAAAGGCAGGAACTGTGTCTAATAAATTAGATTTATACGCAGAGATTCAAAAACCTAACTACGGAAGCACTCAGTTGAAAATTAGCCCCTGATTAGGAACTTGTAATATGTCACAAAATCGGTTTACTTTCCAACGCAAACGAAAACGCGAAAACTGCAGCTATTTTATATTAAATTAACATTCAGAAACTCAAGAAACTAAACCGTTAAAGCACACAGATAGTGATATAAAATTCGCTCCTGGTTAGTAACTCGTAAAAGTCACAGAATCTGTTACTTCCCTGTTGCTGTGTCTGTCTCGGCAGCTGCTGCTGCCTGACTGGCTGACTAACGTCTTAGTACCAGTCTTTCACTACATCTTTTAGGGCCTAGTATTTTCCTTAGTATTTTTCTCTCTTCTTTTTCTAGTTGTTCCGCACTATTTCTTCCTAGTGTTTTCACCTCATCCGCACATAGCATCGAATTCCTCATCATTGCCTTGTAGTGTCTGAAACGCGGTGGGTAGCAATGCCGTCTCAAGTACCGTGTCACGGTTCGCGCGGTTCCCACAGTCGGAAGTTCAAGTCCTCCCTCGGGCAAGTGTGTGTGTGTGTGTGTGTGTGTGTGTGTGTGTGTGTGTGTGTGTTGTCCTTAGAGTAAGTTAGTTTAAGTTAGATTAAGTAGCGTGTAAGCTTGGGAGCCGGCCTGGGTGGCCGAGCGGTTCTAGGCGCTACAGTCTGGAACCAAGCGATCGCTACGGTCGTAGGTTCGAATCCTGCCTCGGGCATTGATGTGTGTGATGTCCTTAGGTTAGTTAGGTTTACGTAGTTCTAAATTCTAGGGGACTGGTGACCTCAGAAGTTAGGTGCCATAGAGCTCAGAGCCATTTGATTTAAGCTTAGGGATCGATGACCTCAGCAGTTTGGTCCCATAGGATCTTACTGCAATTTTCCAAATTTGTAGTGTGTGACGTTTACCTCTGTAGAGATATTCTTTTTATTGCATATATCTTTGGTCATACAGAAGGCTGAGCTCATCTTCTTCATCCTCTCTTTTATTTCCTAACTACTCCTGATTCATCTGGTTACATATTCTCCCAGGTGTTTGAATTTGTCTACCTTTTGCACGGTGCGTTGTGGTGTTGCCCACTGCCTTTGCATTCTTGTAGGTCACCCTTCTGGCTATGTTGCTTAGGTTGTCGAGTTGTTTCTTTGCATCGTCTTCTGCTTCACTTACCACTGCTATGTAAAAGCGGGCTCTAAAATGCATACCTTAGAAACTATGAACACTTGTTCAGCAAACGGATGTCTTTCACAGCAGTAAAGACGAACACGTGCCCACGGCTCTTCAGGTATGCCCTTTAGAGCCCGTTTTTACCGGATTTTTTTTTCTTGTTTTGGTCCACACCACTTCCTCCCAAATTATGAAAAGCAAAGAGCAAGCAGTAGAAGAGTTCCACTGTCAGAGGTATCAGAACGATTACCGCTTTAACTTTCGTTTCCAGACAAAGGTCCTTTACCTCAAATTGATACATTTCTACATCGCCCCTCAAAGTCTGACATCATCGCGGAATCATCCTGTATACTATTTCACGAAACATTGTATACGGTTGATTTATAAGAAGCCACGCTCCTGTGATGTGCTGCATCTTTCTTTCAGGCGTGATCTACTGCTGTCGAGTGCCACAGTAAAAATTAAATGCCGCCTGGCACTATTGGCTTTGGAGCGGGAATGGGGGCGGAGGTTCAGTCGCCCAGCGGCCTCCGTGCAGACTGGCCCCTTTCCCTTTCTTTGCTGATATGTGAGAATTATGTCGTTTTTGCATTTGGGAGCTGTAGGTGAGTATAATGAAAGCCTATATGGTGTACTGTTACGTTTGTGTTGTATGATGATGATGAAACCGGTACGGGCACCCGGCCTACTTTCGAATAGCACCAAGTGGATTGATCGGTTGATTTGGGAGGAGGAGACCAAACTGCGAGGTCATCGGTCTCATCGGATTAGGGAAGGATGTGGAAGGAAGTCCTTTCAAAGGAACCATCCCGGCATTTGCCTGAAACGATTTAGGGAAATCACGGAAAACCTAAATCAGGATGGGCGGACGCGGGATTGAACCGTCGTCCTCCCGAATGCGAGTCCAGTGTGCTAACCACTGCGCCACCTCGCTCGGTCACCAAGTGGACGGCCGAGATTATCGTTCTCATTCGACGGACGGATCGCCACCAACACCTGTCACTGCCTCACTTCTTGGGACACTACGAAGAGATGTAGCCTTTAATCTAGGACATTGGCGCGAGGAGTGATCAGGATAATTACGCCACCATTTCTCCTCCCTTTGCCGGCCAATACTTCCAGTGAAAATTTCACCCACCACCAGGATTGGAACCGGAGTACCTTCGGTTCGAGCAGTACCGCAAAACAGTAGGTTAGCGGCTTCCGCTGCGGAGGCGACTGTGTGCCACAGTGTCGTCGAGTGTCTGGTTGCAATTTTCGGCCAAACAGTATCTCAGGAGATTCGGTCGATATGCCACACTCCTAGTGCGACTGCGAAGTAGGATATCCTGTACCCGTACTTTTTTTCTACATATGTCTCTGCGCGTAAAAATGCTTAGAATTTGTTGTCTACTGGTCGTTTCATGAAATTCATTACATTACATTGGAAACTCCTGCTGTAAAATGTTGACTGCTTATGCCACTTGTGTCATAGTTCATCTGGTTTGTGTACGCCATTTAATAGTGGCTCGGTAAATCGTACCTTGATTAGTACTCTGTACATCTGTTGCTGTTGCAATCGGGTCATCTATCAAATTCTCGTACAACATTTGAACAAAACCCTCTGAACCATTCCCCAGAACTCTTTCACTGGTATCTCAATTTACGATCCCCTCCAAGTCCCTTCATAAAACATATTGTCGAACCAAATTATTTTCTTATATTCCAGCGTATTAAATTTCTCCTTTTTAACATGAAATTACAAAATGTCAATCATTGTTACTGATTGTATGTCAACACCAGGCTTTCCACCTACCCTCTGCATTCCAGCGGAACTTTTGCGTCCCACATTATCAACGATTTAACATACTGTATACACTTGTAACTAAATCTTCTCCCTCGATTCATTTTTTCACCATCCCTTCAACTACAGTATTCAGCAACGACCAATGTCGTAATATGCGCCCAAACGTTCTTAGACACATTGCATTCTCTTTCAAATATTCTTCTCTTTGATGCGTCGCACGACATCTTCATGTCCTTATTCTATCAATCCGTCTGCTCTTCGACAGTCTCCTGCAACACCAGTTTTAAAGGCTTCTAGTCTCCTCAGGTCTGCCTTCTCCTCTGACATGGTTCTCACTTATATGTGGCTTTGTTCCAAATATAGCTTTTAATGAATATTTTTCTGATCTCAAGATTTAGATTTTTGGATTATAGCAATTGTTTCTTTTTATATGAATCCTTTTTGTCTTGTACAATCGTTTTTACTAGATTTTTCTTTTATCTTCGTCGTATATCTAATCTACAGTCCTTCTGAGATAGCAAAATCTAGTCACTTCTTGAAGAGTCTCTGCCCCACGCTTAACATTTAGCCATCCAGCACGCGACTTGCTTAGTGTTTTGTTTATGTACATATCATACGCATCAAGTACCAATTAAGCAATTTCATGAAGCACTCGATTCAGTCACTGTTCACATTGTGTGACAGCTACTATGGTTACCAGATACTTTAATGAAACTTAGTAACTGATTAATACTTATGCCCCGAATCTGGACCCTTCCCTTTCCCTATCGACTGAGTATTAAATCACGACCCACGACCTATCGTCACAGTTTCATTCATCTCAGTATCTCTCTCCCACATTTCTAGCTCCACAATAGTTCCCAGAATTAATTTTGCACTCTGCTGTTTTACCAAGGAATTTCCACCGTAGTTCTCTTGCATAATTTGCTAGATTATCAATTGTGGCAGAGAGGTTATAGCACCATTGTCTCAAGAACATCTGCAGAATTTTCATCGTAAAGGAATGCAACGACTGAATCGTAACCATTCCAGGATAGATCCATTGGTAAGATTGTAGGCAGGCAAGGGTCCGACTTCCATATCTGGTCTGGCACAGAGTCTTAATTTCTCTAGAATTTTCAGTATCTCTGCAGAAGAGTGACATATTCGTTCTGCCTATACTTTTCTACCCCCCGCCCCACGTACCCCTGTAAACCATAAACCATGGACCTTGCTGTCGGTTGGGTGGCTTGCTTGCCTCAATGATACAGATAGCCGTACAGCAGGTGCAACCACAACGGAGGGGTATCTGTTGAAAAGCCAGACAAACGTGTGATTCCCGAAGATGGGCAGCAGCCTTTTCAGTAATTGCAGTGGCAGCAGTCTGGATGATTGACTGATCTGGCCTTGTAACATCACCAAAACGGCCTTGTGGTGCTGGTAGTGCAAACGTCTGAAAGCAAGGGGAAACAACATCCATACTCCACTGTATGGTTAATTGATGAGAGCGTCCTCTTGGGTGAAATATTCCTGAGGTAAAAGAGTCCCCATTCGAATCTCCGGGAGGGAACTATTCAGGGGGATGACGTCATCAGGAAAAATAAAATTGGCATTCTATGGATCAGAGTATGAATGTTAGTTTCCTTAATTGGGCAGGTAGGTTAGAAACTTTAAAAATGGAAATCGATAGGTTGAAGTTAGATACAGTGGGAATTAGTAAGTTCGGTGAGAGGAGGAACAGGACTTCTGGTAAAATGAATACAGTGTTATAAATACAAAATCAAATAGGGGTTACGCAGGAGTTGGTTTAATAATGAGTAAGAAAATAGGAACGCTGGTAACCTACTAAGAACAGCATAGTGAATGCATTATTGTAGCCAAGATAGACATGAAGCGCAAACCCACTACAGTAGCACAAGTTTATAAGCCAATTAGCTCCGCAGATGATGAAGAGATTGAAGGAATGTGTGACGAGGTAAAATAAATTATTCAGGTGCCTGCCCGGTTAGCCAAGCAGTTTCCGGATTGGGAAGGAGCGCCTGGTCTCCGGCACGAATCCGCTCGGCGGACTTGTGTCGAGGTCAGGTAAGCCAGCCAGTCTGTGGATGGTTTTCCAGGCGGTTTTCCATCTGCTTCGGCGAATGCGGGCTGGTTCCCCTTATTCCGCCTCAGTTACACTATGTCGGCGATTGCTGCACGCACGCGTACACCACCATTACTCTACCGCGCAAACATAGGGGTTACACTCGTCTGGCGTGAACTGTTCCCTGTGGAGGAAGGGAGGGGGGGGGGGGGTCTACCGGGGACCGAACCGCACAATAATCCTGAAATAGTGGTTCGGTGTGGGGTGGCGGAGGGGTGAAGTGGACTGCCGTAGTCGTCGTGGGGTTATGGACCATTGCGGTTGCGGCGGGGACGGAGCCTCTCCGTCGTTTCTAGGCCCCTGATTAACATACAATACAATACAGTTATTCAGATAGTTAAAGGAAGACAAAAAATTTAACAGAGATGAGGGACTGGAATTCGATAACGAGAAAAGGAAGAGAAGGAAGACTACTAGCCTTCGGAGACTCAGCCATGACAAAATTCTTTCATCTGCTATACAAAATCTATGATACAGGTGAAATACTCTCAGATTTCAAGAAGAACGTAATAATTGCAGCTCCAAAAAAGCAGTTGCTGACAGGTGTGAAAATTACCGAACTATCAGTTGTCATATTTTCCAAATACTAACACGAATTCTTTACAGAAGAATGGAAAAACTGGTAGAAGCCGACCTCGGGGAAGATCAGTTTGGATTCCGGAGATATGTAGGAACACGCGAGGCAATACTGACCCTACAACTTATTTAAGAAGATATGTTAAGGAAAGATGTACCTGTGTTTATGGCATTTGTAGACTTACAGAAAGCTTCTGACGATATTGGCTGGACTACTCTCTTTCAAATCCTGAAGGTAGCAGGAGTAAAATAAAGGGAGCAAAAGGCTATTTACAACTTGTACGGAAACTAGAGTCGAGGAGCATGTAAGGGAAGAGTGGTTGAGAAGGGAGCGAGACAGGGTTGTAGGCTATTCCCGATATTATTCAATCTGCACATTGAACAAGCAGTAAAGGGAAACCAAAAATGAGTAGGAATTAGAGTTCAGGGAGAAGAAACAAAAACTTTGAGGTTTGCCGAAGACATTGAAAAGGACTTAGAAGAGCAGCTGAATGGACTGGACCCCGTCTTGAAAGTAGGACACAAGGAGAACTTCAACAAAAACAAAACAAGGACAATGGAATGTAGTCTAATTAAATCAGGTGATGCTGAGCGAATTAGGTTAGGAAACGAGATGGATTTTGCAATTTGGACAGCAAAGTAACTCATGCTGGCCGAAGTAGAAAGTGTATCAAATGTATACTGGCAATGGCAGGAAAACATTTCTGAGGAAGAGACATATGTTAACATCGAATACAGACTTAAGTAGTTGGAAGTCTTTTCTGAAAGTATTTGTCTGGAATGTAGCTGTATATTTGGAAGTGAGACATGGACGACAAACAGTTTGGACAAAAAGAGAATAGAAGCTTCGAAATGCGGTGCTACAGAAGAATGTTGAAGATTAAATGAGCAGATTACGTAACTAATGAGGAGGTACTGTATAGAATTGGGAAGACAAAAAATTTGTGGCACAACTTGACCAAAAGAAGGGATCGGCTGATACACATTCTGATACATCCGGGGGTCGCCAGTTTAATAATAGAGGGAAGTGTGGAGGGTAGAAGTCGTATACCGTAAGCAGATTCAGAAGGATGTGGGTTGCAATAGTTATTCAGAGATGAAGAGGATCGCACAGGATAGAGTAGCAGGGAGAGCTGCAACAAACCAACCTTCGGACTGAAAACCACAACAAAACATACTTTTCTGCTAAACGCGCAACGATTTTTAATTCATAATTTTGCGCGTGAAGAGATAAAATCACTCGCTATTGTCTGATTACACGATTGCAGTACAATCACAGGGTCAGTCACTTTTATTAAATACGTGGGAGTACGCCTATGGAGTGATCTAACGTGGAATGTTTCACATCATCTCATCCCGTTTTACCTCTGTGGCTAATCTTATGCGAACCACTTTCGTTTCTATGACAATGGAGCCGGCCGAAGTGGCCGTGCGGTTAAAGGCGCTGCAGTCTGGAGCCGCAAGACCGCTACGGTCGCAGGTTCGAATCCTGCCTCGGGCATGGATGTTTGTGATGTGCCTAGGTCAGTTAGGTTTAACTAGTTCTAAGTTCTAGGGGACTAATGACCTCAGCAGTTGAGTCCCATAGTGCTCAGAGCCATTTGAACCATATGACAATGGAATGTGAAACGTATCGTTTCAGTCAGCAAGTTTGCTATACAGCTCTGAGATTAAGAATCAAAATAAAACGTACAACACCCATAAAAAAACTTGCCCATTCCATTATTTGTTTTCGAAAGTTACAATTTCTTGTACTTACAAATGGCTCCAGTGTCCTGTGCACTCGATGATGCATTATGTCAGATTTAATTTATTTCAAACATGGGCAAATTGTTGGTGCTAGTATGGTGAGTGCTTCCGTAACGAAGGCAGTCGACGTGTTTGGTGTTCCAAGAAGCACCAGCACCATGTCATGGATGTATACTGATCACAGGGAAAGCGGAAAAACATTGTCCATTACCTCACAATGAAAGTGTGTGTTAAGTGATCAAGATAGACGGTCATCGTGTAAGGTGTCAAACAAATAAGACACCTTACATTGAATTCCTGAAACAATTCTGGTTAACTCGATATGCCACACGACGTACTTACGTGAAATTGGACGAATGTTATCAAAATGCTAATGTAATAATTAAGCCAGCATTTCGTGAATATACACCACTAACACTCGCACTACGAATTGCACTCAAGTAATTTCCCCGACCAGAACTACAAGACCCAGTTCTGAGGGAAAGAGAATTTTACGATGGCAATGCCCGTCCCACGTAGGCCGACATAGTTCGCTACGGAGCATCTAGCGGGCACAATGAGACGCCCACCACTACTACGTAGGCCGTCGGCAAAAACCTTCCCTTGTCTCTGCTTTTAGCGACAACCCTTCGGAAAGCCTTTTATAGGAACACGGCGGAAGATGCCAGATAGAACGTCTGGAGATAAAACGTCCGGGGAAACCCAACACAAAACATAGGTGACTCATTGCAGCCATTTGCATTAAAAACTTGCACGAAAGAAAAATATGTTTATCTCAGTATTACATAGCACAAGTTAAACTCTGCCCTACGAAAGAAATGACACCTGTGATAGGCAACAAAAACTCCAGTGGGTGGAGCTATAACGAAGTACGAACGCTCTGATTGGCCAGAAAGAAAACACGTGGCCACCAGCTTTGATATAGGCAAATTGCGGACGAAATCATTGAATGTTTGAGCAAGGTGTCTCACACCGCACTGAGACGATTGCGAGAGTCATTAAGTGAACACTTGTTCAAAGGCTCGTCTTAACTCGTAAGGAGTTAAACTGCAAAGTCCCCTAGTATGGAGAATCGCACCGAGCACTGACAGTTAACGCTTCCGAGTGATTTGAGGGCAATGACGTGCGCGCTATTCCAGCCAAATAGCATGTACCAAGCCAATTAACTTAGCTAGGGTATAACTAGGAGTCTCTGCTTCACCGAAGACGTAGGAAATGTATCCGAGTGGTGTTTAACAGTCGAGAGAGATTTAGAATAGATTCTCAGGTTCACAACTCGCGTCGACAACCGCCACTGCTGCCGCTAACGCAAGGTGAACACCACGCACTCGTGCCATGCCAGCAAGTGATATTCAATTAGACACTCAGAGCTGCAGTCGTCTCCGACTCTCCTCTGTTTTTTTTTTTTTTCAATGTGTCAATGTCCAATCTTCTTGGACTTAACTGCTAAGGTCATCAGTCCCTAATCTTACACACTACTTAACCTAAATTATCCTAAGGACACACACCCATGCCCGAGGGAGGACTCGAACCTCCGCCGGGACCAGCCGCACAGTCCGGGATTGCAGCGCCCTACACCACTCGGCTAATCCGGCACTTTTCTTTTTTTTTTTTTCATTCAAGCACGACCTGTAGTTAAACATACGATTTCTGGGCCTAACTGAAGCGGAAAAAGCGAGATGTCCGATCTGACGAAAAGGATTGACCAGCCACTGTAGAGTTATGAATTGTTTTAATTGTGCACTTCTTGTTGATTGCTCTTTACCAACCCCCGTTCAGTTTTGGGTATTTTCATTATGCACTTTAGCGTAATTAAAATCTCTGGCCCCAAGTGCATTTAACTTGCTTGTATTTTTATCGATCCCCCAGACAAGGTCATCAACCACCTTACCATTAAAAGACCTTGTAATAATTAGGAATTTCGCTTCATAGTTGTGAACACCCAGTATCAACATTTTACCATCCTGCACGTAATTTTATTATCATTGCTATGGCATGAAGTCATACTAGAGTAAAATTAAACCTTAATAACGAAAACCTAAGGTTTTCATTTTTGCTAACATATAGGCCTAGTTACTCCAGAACCTGTACACCAATTTTTGTTAGTTACAACGTTTCCTTTGCAGGGAGTGTAGTGGGACCAACATTGAGATTATTGTATGATTACATCACTGTCCGGACTCCTCCACTCTTCTGAACTCTGCATGTGAGAGATGGTATCTTCCTACCTTGCAGGCTGTAGGTTCAACCCCAAATTCCTAAAACATTCACAGAGCGTCCTTGTGCAACTGTAGTAGGAAAATAGATTATAACCTGTCACACATGTGTTAGAATTGGATAGGATTGTGACGAAAAATGAAACGACGACAGTTGCAAAACTTATTCCAGAACTAAATTTCGCAGTCGCGAACCAAAACTAACAACACGCAGGGAGCTTCATCAGCTGGGAATTGCAAGGGTGAGCTTGAAATCCACAACTTCACGCGAGTGCTTCAAAGTATCCCTAACAGCAAAACGTGATGCCGAAGCAGTAAAACCTGGACTTTGGAGCAATGCAGGGAAGTTATTTGGGCGGATGAGAAATTGTTTCACGTTGTTTCCGATTTTTAGCTGAGTTGTCCCAAGAGTGAAACATGATGAGAGTTCAGTGATGATGTTGGCAGCCATATCATGGTATTCCGTGTGGCCCATGACTCCTCTGCAAGGTCGCATTATTGCCAGAGTTTATGTGACCATTATAGCCAGTCAGGCCCACCCCATAGCAGAACATTTGTTCCTCAATTGTGTTCTGTGTTCTAAGACGACAGGAACCCTGTTCAGGCAGCTCGCTTCGTTCAGGATCAGTTTTGCGAGCACGACGATGAATTTTCGCATCTCCCTTGGGCACTCCACAGATCTCAATATTATCAAGCGTTTGTGGTTATCTAAACTATTTTGCAGGAAGAATGGTATTATATTTTCTTGAAAACCATACAGGACCTGCATTTATCCATTCTGAGACGACCGGAAGCTGTTTTGAGTGCCAGAGAATTTCCTACACCGTGGCATAGTAATGTTCTGTATTTCAGCTGTTTCCATATTTTTGTCGATTTTTGTCAATCAGGCAAATAGCCTCACTCAAACTGAAGAATAATTACGGCAAAATAATATGTATAGGGCATCAATAACAGGACCCTAGATGGACTGTGTTGCATCGAAATCGATGGAGTGGGGATACTACAAATGACTACATACAAATGACGGCAGCAAAGGCAGATACGAGGCTGAGGTTAATTGGAAAAATCTTCCACCCACGAAAGGACGTGGCTTACAAAAGCCTCGTTCGATTGACACTTGAAAATTGCTCGTCAGTCTGAGTCGCTTACGGAGCAGGACAGAAGACATAGAGAAGAACCAAAAATGAGCAGAGCATTTCGTCATAAGTTTGTTTAGCGAGCGTGAGCACATCATTGATAAGTAAACCTACCCAAGACATACTTCAGTTTTGATCGGCTTTGAATATTTGAACTGTAGAGCAAAATTAGAGACACGTACAGGGTGTCCGAAAAGTCTTTCCCTGAATACATAAATTAATAACTCAGGCTAGAAGTAAGATACAAATATGAAACTGATGTCTAGTTGTTTACAAACTATCAAAGTTTTTTTTTCACACATCCGTAAACTTCCACATGAGCACCCTTGGTAGCACGTAGCACATCTAGGCGATATTCAATTTCCGTCCACACACTAGCCAACATCACTGGAGGGATCGATTCAACGACTGTGTTTATCCGTTGCCGCAGGGTTTCAAGATCTGGTACACGTGTTCATTAGATCTCGTCCTTGACATAACCTCATAAAAAGAAGTCTAATGAGGTTATGTCAGGAGAGCGTGGAGGCCAAACCGTTGGCCCATCACGACCAATCCATCGCCCAGGAAAGGTCATATCGAGATAGGCAAGGACGTCCAAACCCCAATGAGGCGGTGCACCGTCGTGCTGAAACAAGACATTGGGGTGATACTGAAGCAGCTGAGGAACAGCATACAGTTGCAACATGTCCAGATACACTGCAGATGTGATGGTAGCCTCAGCGAAGAAGAATGGCCGATAATTCGATCGTGCAATAGCGCGCACCAAACATTCACATTTGGACTGCCTCTGGTGCACTCCATGACCTCGCCAGTGGGTTGTGAACCCCAAATGCGCACATTATAGCGATTCACTACTCCACTGACACAAAAGGTCACTTCGTTGGAAAAGGCAATTCGTCTGAGATAACCATCATCGACCTCAATACGTGATAGCATTTCGACCGCAAAGTCATATCGACGTGTACTGTCATTGGGCAACAAGGCCCGAACGATTTGCACTTTGTATGCACGAAACAATAAACGTTTGTGTAAGCTTCTTGGCATCTGTAATTCACGTGAGGCCCTGCTCACCGATTTCTTCGGACTTCGCAGAAAAGACTGCCTTACAGCTTCCACCGTCTGCTGAGGTTCTTGGTCGACCAGACCTGGTCAACAACCGATCCTGTGTTCTTGAACTTCTCATACCAGGCTTTAATGCTCTTGACATCAGGTGGATTCCTTCCAAATGTTGTCCGGAAGTGTCTCTGCACTGTGGTCGGTGATTGTGTCTCATGGTACCACAGGACACACTGTGCCTTCTCCTGATTGGTTAACATGGCTTCTTGGGCACTGCACCTCATACACTACTTACGTACTGCGAACCTAAAACAGAAAAAAAACTTTGATAGTGGTAAACAATTCGACACAAGTCTTTTCGGACACCCTGTACATTTTGTGTTTGCCCATACGGTCGATAAGGATGTGAAAGGCCCCCTTGAGAAAAACTAAGTTTAATGTTTCTGAATTAATAGCATTGAAACCGTGAAGGATAAAAAGAAAACACTTCAAATAAAAGGTCTGTCCTTTTAATGAGTATTAAAACTGAACATCCAGATTTGCTGAAACAGTCATTTTTTTCGAAATCCCCTGTGCGTGATGTGCAAATTCAGTGTATTCAGCATGTTTTTTGACCTGAACAGTGTTGTACTTCCTCACTATTGTATAGATTTACAATTATACAACAACAATAGTGTACACACAATTTCAAATATAAAGTAATTAAATCTGAAAATGTTACAACATGAAACCAAAAAAAAGCAAACGTAAAAAGAAGAAGCAAATATAAGACAAGATTAAAGTAAAAAGAAAACCAAAAGAATATATATGTATGGAACAATATATGTAGAATATACATTTAGAATATATTTACCTGCCTTATTAAACAACCCAACATGACAATTGACACTGAAGTTGACATACATCTGATGCACATATTGTGATTTAGATATTTTCTAGCTTATTTCTAGGAATGTGTCTTTGGAACACCACTTAATCATGTGTGACTGAATTTGGTATTAACAATACTATACATTTCTCTATTCATCAAATGCCGAAACGATAAACAAAATAGTGAGGGTGGAGGGGATTTCGAAAACAAAATAGTCCACACCTCGTGGTCTAGTGGCTAGCGTTGCTACCTCTCGATCACGTGGTCCCGGGTTCGATTCCTGGCCGGGTGGGGGATTTCCTCTGCCCGGGGACTGGGTGTTTCTTTTGTCCTCATAATTACATCATCATTCATGACAGTGGTTAGATTGTAATGTGAAAAAATTGGACTGTGTGTAAATTGGGACTTTGTAGGGGCACTGATGACCGCACAGTTGAGCGCCCCACAAACCAAAAACATCACATCGAAAAAAATTGCTGTTTCGACAGATCTGGGTGCATCGCTGTAACGTACATTAAAAACGATAGAACTTTTTTTAAATATCTGTTACTGTTTCAACGGTATTCATTCAGGAACATGAATTCAGTTTTTTTTTTTTTTTTTTTTTTTTTTCAAGGGGTGCCCATACGTCATTAAAAATATGTGTGCCTTATATTGCTCTGCATTACAGCATATTCAAAGCCGATCAAAATAGAAATGTATCCTTTGGGTAGGTTTACTTCCGCAAGGACAGAAGCAACAAGTGAGAGCGCGGTGTGCATCACCCTGTGGTTTACTGTTTACATTCTGAGAGTGTGCATTTTTGGACGAGTTAAGCGGTACATTGCTTCATCCCACATATATCTAGGTGAAAGACCATAAAAGCGAAATTATAGTAATTCGGGCTCACACAGAGAGTTACCAACAACAGTTCTTCCCAAGCACCATTCGCTACAGGAACAGGAAAGGGGACTGTGACAGTGGTACACGAAGTACCCTCCGCCGCGTGCCGTAAGACACGATTGGACAACCGGCGGCATTTCAATCCAACCTGCGGAAGAAATTCTCGGCAGGAAGAGAGCGAGGCGCTCGCATTGTGCTCTGACCGGGACACGTTTTCGGATATTCAATTGGTCGCATTTTTCCAGTTTGGCTTTTGTATAATACAGCCGATACGTGCTCATTTCAAGCGATTTAGACTTTTAAACTTTTCAAAATGAAAGAAGAAATGATGGTGTAATTCATTTAGTGTTACAGAAACAACCCAACCGGGCGGGGCGGCCGAGCGGTTCTACGCGCTACAGTCTGGAACCGCGCGACCGCTACGGTCGCAGGTTCGAATCCTGCCTCAGGCATGGATGTGTGTGATGTCCTTAGGTTAGTTAGGTTTAAGTAGTTCTAAGTTCTAGGGGACTGATGACCTGAGAAGTTAAGTCCCATAGTGCTCAGAGCCATTTGAACCATTTTGAACCAAACAACCCAGGCCTATGCGATCAGTCATCAAAATTATTTATGGACAGGTACTTAAAAAAAAAGGTGGCTAATAGTGTTTTTGAATATTAAGACACTAAATTTCGAACACTGAAATGGCCTACCTTTGGCCAAAAATCGTTAAGTTACTTTGCTAATGCTTGTCGAGTGGGGTTGCTATCTCATTGCCTCAGTTCCGTTTCTCAGTTCGCCGGCCGGAGCGGCCGTGCGGTTCTAAGCGCTACAGTCTGGAACCGAGCGACCGCTACGATCGCAGGTTCGAATCCTGCCTCGGGCATTGATGTGTGTGATGTCCTTAGGTTAGTTAGGTTTAATTAGTTCTAAGTTCTAGGCGACTGACGACCTCAGAAGTTAAGTCGCATAGTGTTCAGAGCCATTTGAACAATTTGAGCCGTTTTCTGTTCTTTCTCGTATTAACATTAGTAAATAATACTAGTCCATTGTGGACGCCTTAGGACACTGCAAATGTTGAAAATGAAGTTAATTTATAATAAATTAGCTGCAACCAGTTATTTTTATAGGTGTTTATTTTTCCATGTCGACATTTCAAGTTCCCTGGATCCCATCTTCAGATGTTAATATTGTTTCTTTACTAACGGTGTTGCAAAATTTTGAAACGAAGGTTTTAAGACAGCCACTGTCAGAACTGAAATAAAGCAAAGAAACAATGTTCGTGACGCGTAAATAGATGTAAATTTCTGAAGATGGGGTGAACATAAATCTAATGTACTCTCAAAAATGTATGTTTCGGAGCATATTTTGCCGGCGTGGCGTGTCTTGAAATGGGTTCCATTCATATCGGTGCGTTGCCCCATGAACATCTGATCGTATGAGCTAGGGACACTGCTGATTGCGTCACGGGATGAGGCGACCCGTCAGCTTAAGTAAGTAAGTCAGGTCCGCGGGTCACCAAAAGTTGTCCATGCCTGCCGGAAGGTGTCATACTGAATACAGATTGTAGACGTAGGTACCCAGTTTCTTCCTTCAGATGCTTCATCTTAGCTTTGCAGACCTGACATCAATGAAACTAGCAGAACATGTGTCAGGCATCATGCCTTCCTACGAATAGTTCTGCAACGCTAACCAGTTTCTGCACTGCTAATTAGGCACGAGAAAAATACGTGTCAGGAGACAGGGCATAGCGTGGGCGGCGAGGTGGGAGCCAGTGAGTCACGGACCGCGGCGGTCAGCCCTTGTCCGGAGCGGCTAACAAATGAATTCACGGAGGAGACGGGCCCATTGAGCCGGCTGTCGAGAAGCCTTTTCATTCGCCGGCCGGTTACAATGGAGGACGGGCGTCGCGTCGCCCGCGGCGGCGGCGGCGGCGGCGGCGGCGGGCCCCGAGCTCGCGGCCTGCCCGCCTGCCTTCCCCAGCGCAGCCGGCAGCCTTTGTGGAGACGCCACAGTTGCGCAGCACGACGAAATTGATTTCCGCAGGCGTGGCCCAAAGCCAGGCTTGCCCCAGCGCTCCCGCTTCACTTCCCGGCTTTTGCCGCGAAATGCATTTGAAGAGCTTCTTTCTGAGGGACTACAGCACCACGAGATGCTTCCAAATGTATGAAAGGTTTCGCGCAGCTGCATATTGTGTTGTCCTATATTGCGAGGCAGGATTTAATGTTTTTATGGAACATTCTGTGGTTACTCTATCTGTCGTGACAGAAAGGCATTTTTTAAGGCTGCAGTTTAAAGCCTTTACTGCTGTATGGATCAAAATCAGGATCTCGGCGATGCCAAAAGCATTTCTACCGATGCCTGTCGCCAATAATTCTGTATGTGAGTGATATTAACACATAACATTGTAGCTAATTATTCATCTAGATAGTACGAGGATATCCGCCTTATACAAGACACCTCTTCAGTTTCGTTTTACCCGGACATGTTTCAGCACTTTTTGTGCTATCTTCAGTGGGCTCGTTTTACTTTCTTACTGTAAAATTGTTGTTACGTGTTAACATTTAGAGAAACTTTTGGTACAAAATATTTACTATTGTAAATGAATAATTGTTGTAAAATGTTATACATCATTTGTTTACATTTCACGATAATTGAAATATGTATTAACGACCTGATGCACTGTATGTTGTTTATTACATTGTGTCTAAAGTTCTAGTTATAGCTTGGTTGGCAAAAGACTGGATGTATGCGTTAATTTACATACCTTACATGAAGCTATTGGGTATTCATGTTGGTAGCTACTCTGCCCCCTGAAGAAGGGCAGCAGCCTTTTCAGTAGTTGCAGGGGCAACAGTCTGGATGATTGACTGATGTGGCCCTGTAACACTAATAAAAACGGCCTTGCTGTTTTGGTACTGTGAACGGCTGAAAGCAAGGGGAAACTACAGCCGTAATTTTTCTCGAGGAAATGCAGCTTTACTGTATGATTAAATGATGATGTCCTCTTGGGTAAAATATTCCGGAGGTAAAATAGTCCCCCATTCGGATCTCCGGGCGGGGACTACTCAAGAGGATGTCGTTATTAGGAGAAAGAAAACTGGCGTTCTACGGATCGGAGCGTGGAATGTCAGATCCCTTAATCGGGAAGGTTGGTTAGAAAATTTAAAAAGGGAAATGGATAGGTTAAAGTTAGATATAGTGGCAATTAGTGAAGTTCGATGGAAGGAGGAACAAGACTTCCGGTCAGGTGACTACAGGGTTATAAACACAAAATCAAATAGGGATAACGCAGGAGTAGGTTTAATAATGAATAAAAAAAATAGGAGTGCGGGTAAGCTACTACAAACAGCATAGTGAACGCATTATTGGGCCAAGATAGACACGAAGCCCACGCCTACTGCAGTATTACAAGTTTATAAGCCAATTAGCTCTGCAGATGATGAAGAAATTGATGAAATGTATGATGAGATAAAAGAAATTATTCAGATAGTGAAGGGAGATGAAAATTTAATAGTCATGGGTGACTGGAATTCGACAATAGGAAAAGGAAGAGAAGGAAACGTAGTAGGTGAATATGGATTAGGGCTAAGAAATGAATGAGGAAGCCGCCTGGTAGAATTTTGCACATAGCATAACTTAATAATAGCTAACACTTGGTTGAAGAATCATGAAAGAAGGTTGTACACATGGAAGAACCCTGGAGATACTAACAGGTTTCAGATAGATTATACAGGGTGTTACAAAAAGGTACGGCCAAACTTTCAGGAAACATTCCTCACACACAAATAAAGAAAAGATGTTATGTGGACATGTGTCCGGAAACACTTAATTTCCATGTTAGAGCTCATTTTAGTTTCGTCAGTATGTACTGTACTTCCTCGATTCACCGCCAGTTGGCCAATTGAAGGAAGGTAATGTTGACTTCGGTGCTTGTGTTGACATGCGACTCATTGCTCCACAGTACTAGCATCAAGCACATCAGTACGTAGCATCAACAGGTTAGTGTTCATCACGAACGTGGTTGTGCAGTCAGTGCAATGTTTACAAATGCGGAGTTGGCAGATGCCCATTTGATGTATGGATTAGCACGGGGCAATAGCCGTGGCGCGCTACGTTTGTATCAAGACAGATTTCCAGAACGAAGGTGTTCCGACAGGAAGACGTTCGAAGCAATTGTTCGGCGTCTTAGGGAGCACGGAACATTCCAGCCTATGACTCGCGACTGGGGAAGACCTAGAACGTCGAGGACACCTGCAATGGACGAGGCAATTCTTCGTGCAGTTGACGATAACCCTAATGTCAGCGTCAGAGAAGTTGCTCCTGTACAAGGTAAGGTTGACCACGTCACTATATGGAGAGTGCAATGGGAGAACCAATTGTTTCCGTACCATGTACAGCGTGTGCAGGCACTATCAATAGCTGATTGGCCTCCACGGGTACACTTCTGCGAATGGTTCATCCAACAGTGTGTCAATCCTCATTTCAGTGCAAATGTTCTCTTTACGGATGAGGCTTCATTCCAACGTGATCAAATTGTAAATTTTCACAATCGACATGTGTGGGCTGACGAGAATCCGCACGCAATTGTGCAATCACGTCATCAACACAGATTTTCTGTGAACGTTTGGGCAGGCATTGTTGGTGATGCCTTGATTGGGCCCCATGTTCTTCCACCTACGCTCAATGGAGCACGTTATCATAATTTCATACGGGATACTCTACCTGTGCTGCTAGAACATGTGCCTTTACAAGTACGACACAACATGTGGTTCATGCACGATGGAGCTCCTGCTCATTTCGGTCGAAGTGTTCGTACGCTTCTCAACAACAGATTCGGTGACCGATGGATTGGTAGAGGCGGACCAATTCCATGGCCTCCACGCTCTCCTGACCTCAATCCTCTTGACTTTCATTTATGGGGGCATTTGAAAGCTCTTGTCTACGCAACCCCGGTACCAAATGTAGAGACTCTTCGTGCTCGTGTTGTGGACGGCTGTGATACAATACGCCATTCTCCGGGGCTGCATCAGCGCATCAGGGATTCCATGCGACGGAATAGGGATGCATGTATCCTCGCTAATGGAGGACATTTTGAACATTTCCTGTAACAAAGTGTTTGAAGTCACGCTGGTACGTTCTGTTGTTGTGTGTTTCCATTCCATGATTAATGTGATTTGAAGACAAGTAATAAAATGAGCTCTAACATGGAAAGTAAGCGTTTCCGGACACATGTCCACATGACATATTTTCTTTCTTTGTGTGTGAGAAATGTTTGCTGAAAGTTTGGCCGTACCTTTTTGTAACACTCTGTATAATGGTAAGACAGAGATTTACGACCAGATTTTAAATTGTAAGACATTTCCAGGGGCAGATGTGGACTCCGACCACAATCTATTGGTTATGAACTGTAGATTAAAACTGAAGAAACTGCAAAAAGGTGGGAATTTAAGGAGATGGGACCTGGATAAACTGAAAGAACCAGAGGTTGTAGAGAGTTTCAGGGAGAGCATAAGGGAACAATTGACAGGAATGGGGGAAAGAAATACAGTAGAAGAAGAATGGGTAGCTTTGAGGAATGAAATAGTGAAGGCAGCAGAGGATCAAGTAGGTAAAAAGACGATGGCTAGTAGAAATCCTTGGGTAACAGAAGAGATACTGAATTTAATTGATAAAAGGATAAAATACAAAAATGCAGCAAGTGAAGCAGGCAAAAAAGAATACAACAGGAAGTGCAAAATGGCTAAGCAGGGATGGCTAGAGGACAAATGTAAGGATGTAGAGGCTCATCTCATGAGGGGTAAGATAGATACTGCCTACAGGAAAATTAAAGTGACCTTTGGAGAAAAGAAAACCACTTGTATGAATATCAAGAGCTCAGATGGAAACCCATTTCTAAGCAAAGAAGGGAAAGCAGAAAGGTGGAAGGAGTATATAGAGGGTCTATACAAGGGCGATGTACTTGAGGACAATATTATGGAAATGGAAGAGGATGTAGATGAAGATGAAATGGGAGATACGATACTGCATGAAGAGTTTGACAGAGCACTGAAAGACCTGAGTCGAAACAAGGCCCTGGGAGTAGACAACATTCCATTGGAACTACTGACGGCCTTGAGAGAGCCAGTCCTGACAAAACTCTACCATCTGGTGAGCAAGATGTATGAGACAGGCGAAATTCCCTCAGACTTCAAGAAGAATATAATAATTCCAATCCCAAAGAAAGCAGGTGTTGACAGATGTGAACATTACCGAACTATCAATTTAATAAGTCACAGCTGCAAGATACTAACGCGAATTCTTTACAGACGAATGGAAAAACTGGTAGAAGCCGACCTCGGCGAAGATCAGTTTGGATTCCGCATAAATGTTGGAACACGTGAGGCAGTACTGACCCTACGATTAAGGAAAGGCAAACCTAAGTTTCTAGCATTTGTAGACTTAGAGAAAGCTTTTGACAATGTTGACTGGAATACTCTCTTTCAAATTCTAAAGGTAGCAGGGGTAAAATACAGGGAGCGAAAGGCTATTTACAATTTGTACAGAAACCAGATGGCAGTTATAAGAGCCAAGGGTCATGAAAGGGAAGCAGTGGTTGGGAATGGAGTGAGACAGGGTTGTAGCCTCTCACTGTTATTATTAAATCTGTATATTGAGCAAGCAGCAAAGGAAACGAAAGAAAAGTTCGGAGTAGGTATTAAAATCCATGGAGAAGAAATAAAAACTTTAAGGTTCGCCGATGACATTGTAATTCTGTCAGAGACAGCAAAGGACTTGGAAGATCAGCTGAACGGAATGGACAGTGTCTTGAAAGGAGGGTATAAGATGAACATCAACAAAAGCAAAACGAGGATAATGGAATGTAGTCGAATTAAGTCGGGTGATGCTGCATAATTAGCTTAGGAAATGAAACACTTAAAGTAGTAAAGGTGTTTTGCTATTTGGGGAGCAAAATAACTGATGATGGTCGAAGTAGAGAGGATATAAAATGTAGACTGGCAATGGCAAGGAAAGTGTTTCTGAAGAAGAGAAATTTGTTAACATCGATTATAGATTTAAGTGTCAGGAAGTCGTTTCTGAAAGTATTTGTATGGAGTGTAGCTACGTATGAAAGTGAAACGTGGACGATAAATTGTTTAGACAAGAAGAGAATAGAAGCTTTCGAAATGTGGTACTACAGAAGAATGCTGAAGATTAGATGGGAAGATCACATAACTAATGAGGAGGTATTGAATAGAATGGGGGAGAAGAGAAATTTGTGCCACAACTTGACTAGAAGAAGGGATCGGTTGGTAGGACATGTTCTGAGGCATCAAGGGATCACCAATTTAGTATTGGAGGGCAGCGTGGAGGGTAAAAATCGTAGACGGAGACCAAGTGATGAATACATTTAGCAGATTTAGAAGGATGTAGGCTGCAGTAGGTACTGGGAGATGAAGAGGCTTGCACAGGATAGAGTAGTATGGAGAGCTGCATCAAACCAGTCTCAGGACTGAAGACCACAACAACAACAACAACAGCTAGTCTGCTACACAATCTACAACTTGCCATCTGCAAACAGCAAAACGTAATTTTTTCTTTTCGGTTTATTAAGCCTTTACGAACAGAAATGAGTCTAAATGGCGTTTTTTTGTGTAACTTACGGCATTGGCGTTTTAGTGTTCTCTCATACATTTTGGAGAGGTGAATATGCTGACTTCTTTTAATTATGATCGTTCGACAACGCACTTTCTACGAATTTTCAAACATGAGCAGATTTATCGTCCCATTACGTGTTGTTATAGCTGTGTAGTATTCACTTGTGTCTTGGCGTGTTTGTGCGGGTGAGGCGCGCACGTCTGAAGTGTGTTTGGCGATTGTGGCGTTTCGTTTGTGTGTGTGTGTGTGTGTGTGTGTGTGTGTGTGTATGTGTGTGTGTTCAGGACTGGAGCAGAGAGAGAGAGAGAGAGAGAGAGAGAGAGAGAGGGAGAGAGAGAGAGAGAATTTTTTTTCTGAGTAGTTTTCGTATGGGTGTTATTTGTATAGTTATTCAATTGTGAGAATGAGGGTTTCATTGCACAGTGATGTGAATTCAATTAGTACTTTATTTCCTTGGGCTTTCCTTCATAGTTTTCTTCTATAGTTAATTTTTGGTATAAGCTGCTACTAGTTTTATGATCTGTAAGTCTATTTCAATGTTTGTCGGGTGGTGATTCCTGTACTAATGTTATAAATACGAAAGTAGCTCTGTCTGCTACGTTTAAATGACAAAACCGCTGAACCGATTTTGATGAAATTTGATATGGAGATAGTTTGAATCCCTCAGAAGAAGATAGTCTACTTTACAAAGTAAGAAATATCTATTCTTAGGGGGTGAAATAGGGAATTTTAGCAACAGGTTGCATGCCATGCCTACAAAAAGCGCTAATTTAAATCACAGTAGCAGTTCGACGTCCTCAGTCGATATAATGAAGAGGTGTATATATTCTCAGATACAAGAGTAGTAGTCGTTTTATTTTGTAATATCTTTTTAACTCAAAGCTGCCAGTGTGTGTTTAGAAAACCCAAGTTTTTCTAAAGGAGAACTACGAAGGTTGTAGCAAAAGTAAGGTTCTCAATGAGCTACAGCCCCAAGGGAAGGTGTTAGGCTAAATCCGAGAACAGTGCCGTGCGCAGTGCTTCCCCCACTCTCGAGCCCGCCCATCTCCGATTCGCTACGTCACTCAGTGTTGGTATGGCAGCCGTCAGAGGTGGAAGTGTTGATCGACACTCTCACCAAGTGCGAGGTTCGAGCAGTAATACGGTTTCTTGATGCACGGAAGTTACCACCCATGGAGATTCATCAGCAGCTGACTGAGGGCCCGCAGCTCGTGGTCGTGTGGTAGCGTTCTCACTTCCCGCGCCCGGGTTCCCGGGTTCGATTCCCGGCGGGGTCAGGGATTTTCTCTGCCTCGTGATGGCTGGGTGTTGTGTGATGTCCTTAGGTTAGTTAGGTTTAAGTAGTTCTAAGTTCTACGGGACTGATGACCATAGTGCTCAGAGAGCTGACTGAAGTTTATGGTGAGGTGTTCATGTCCATTCAGCAAGTCCGCAAATGGTGCAGGACTTTTGCTGAAGCTCGCACAGAAGTTCACGATCAAAACGGAGTGGAAGACCGCCGGTTTCGGATGCGATTGTCCAGAAGATCAACAGTGAACTGCTCAAAGATCAGAGGGTCACTGTCCGTGAACTTGTTGAATGTGTTCCTCAAGCTTCCCATGCCACAACTGAGAGAACTTTAACGTAGACGTTGGGTTATCGGCAGGTGTGTGCTCATTGGGTCTCCTGGATGCTGACTGATGGACACAAGGAGCAATGCCTTGACTGCGGCCGGCCGAAGTGGCCGTGCGGTTAAAGGCGCTGCAGTCTGGAACCGCAGGACCGCTACGGTCGCAGGTTCGAATCCTGCCTCGGGCATGGATGTTTGTGATGTCCTTAGGTTAGTTAGGTTTAACTAGTTCTAAGTTCTAGGGGACTAGTGACCTCAGAAGTTGAGTCCCATAGTGCTCAGAGCCATTTGAACCTTGACTGCGCTTGCCAGTTTTGTAAGGTGCCAGGACATGGGCACTTACACGTTAGCTTACAAACATTAGTAATAATAATAAAGGGACTGGCAAGGGCATCAGATCATGAGTCTATTGAATTATGATAAATATGAGACACTCTCGAGCAGTACTCCCTGCATGTCTGCAGGATTGAGCCACTAACTTAAAGCGTTGGTGGAAAGCGTCGGAAGTTGAGAATTGTGGAATGTAAAGTCTACAGATGGCCGTAGCTCGCCGGCCCGCCGTGGGCGGCAGGTAGCAGTCACCATAAACGCGGGACAATACGGCGCTTTTGGGGTAGCCCGGCATCCGGACCCACCTGTGCTGGGCAACACGTGGCGAAGACGGGAATTTCGTTTGCCTATGGGCGTTATGACCTACTCGATCATTGGCTAGATCTCAGAAATGCCTTCGGAGGGATTTCGGCGATGACAGAGCGTTCGACATTGGCCAAAACAGGGTATTCTTCCGCCACGTTTTCGTACGCAGGGGAGACGAGAGAATTGTGGAGGCCTGGAGGGACTTCGCCTTCAGCCATCGAGCGGTACGGGCTTGGGGGCGGCGTCTTGGCCATCGTCTTCGAAGGGAGATATACGGTCTGTATCGCAGCACTGCACCAACGCGTGTTCTGTGCAGAGTTCTGCAGTTAGAGCTCTTTGTGTGCTCAGAAGCGAGATTTTCACCAACACCTAACCACTTCCAACAACTTACCTAACAATCTCGATCTAGAAGTTATCCTTGCGAGGTTGCGAGGTGCCGGGGCTAGCAGTGTATTTAACACTAAATTCTTCTAGAATCTTCACATGGAAATGATGCTCTAAGCCCGCCCTTTTCTAACTCCGACTTTTGCTGTTGCATATGGATTAAGAAGAAATGCGAACTGACTGTAATCGACCCTGCAAGTGGAGTAGAAAAGAGTTTGGCACCTGCAATAATTTAATTGTATAGAAATTAATTAGTTAAAGGAAAGTTTCATTAATGTAGTGAGAAATGAAAGGGTTGCTCTATCGATTAACAGAATGAAAGTTCTGTCCAAAATAACAATTTGATTTATTATGACTAAACTCAAAATAATAAACAAAACACATGAAACATTTACAATACATCAAATTGGATACTCAAATAAATGCTGTGAAGGTGAAGTTGTCCATAAACTAGATTGTGACATTTATGACCAAGTGGTATGTGGAGCCAATTCCTTGCAACTCAAATCTTAAGAGAAACACCCAGCCAACCCAACATTAATTGCTGCTATGGTAATGATAACTCATACAATGAACACCCAAGACAGAACAAAGTTAGAAAAGACGAACAGGCGCGCTCTGCTGAGCTCTGACTATCACCTAGCAAAATTCCCTGATTTGCCCGTGCTGCGGACGTACATTACCAAGCTGTCTTCTTAACTGCAAGGACACGATCTGGCATACGAGAGGCGATGTCTGGTTGCTTCGACCTCCTGTCATGGTGATGATAATGTCGCAAGTATAGCCCGAAACAAATTCTCCTGGTCTGGTTTTTCCAGACTAAAGACTTCCTAGCAACACAAATACGTCTCTGAGGGAGACAAAGAAAGCTGGCCGAAGTGGCTGTGCGGTTAAAGGCGCTGCAGTCTGGAACCGCAAGACCGCTACGGTCGCAGGTTCGAATCCTGCCTCGGGCATGGATGTTTGTGATGTCCTTAGGTTAGTTAGGTTTAACTAGTTCTAAGTTCTAGGGGACTAATAACCTCAGCAGTTGAGTCCCATAGTGCTCAGAGCCATTTGAACCATTTTTGAGACGAAGAAGGCTCGCTACACAATCACTGACGGTACAGTGAGTGATTTTAACAAGAGAAGTCACACAGTAAGTTCGGTACAGTCAACTTTAGCCAAAACTGCTCAAGATGGACAACATAGGCCACTTGTATGCAGAACGCTCAATTGCCAACTGTACTCGGAAAGTTACGTTGAAGTCGAAACTTCAGCAACTTCGTCAAACAGTTACAATTAAATCAAAGTATATTAGACAGCCAACGGAAGGCAGGCTGTCCAGAGCAGCGAGAGCTCAGTCTTGTAACCTACTCTTACCGAAAGGCGAGAGCCGACTCTCTCAAGAGCACCCATACAAGCCGAACACAGAACATTCCCGCCCCCACGACAGTGGCCGTGGTCAAACGTTCCAATCAGCAACTCGAAAACCGGCGGAAAATTCCACTCTATTGCCAACGCACTAGTATTCCAACAATAGAGATACTTGGCGCCAATTTCTGCGCCGATTTTGCTACGTCACGGAGCTATCCCCTGAGCAAGCCAATCACAGTTATGATTCTGCAGAAAACCGGGAATTTGCCCGCCAAGACTGCCTGGGAACACAAGCCATTCCCATGCCTCGCTGGTAGCCTGCCAGAAAGTGTTTTCACTAAGTTTCTGTGAAGTAACGGAATCTCTAGCCCAGCCACTCTGTCAGACCCCTGTGGGCATGTCGCCCCCACTCTTATGACGATGTCGGTGTCTGGAAAGCATCCACTCGACTCCCTCACACCTGTCGGCTTAACCCTTTCAAGATCAGCAGAACCCGCCTGTCACCGGACCACCTGGGTGACGAGAGACGCTGCATGGGGAGTCTGTGTGTGAAGGAATAGCAACTTTTCACCGCATGCAATTAGAGAGGAAAATCGAATTACTCAGAGTAAGATAGAAATATAAGAGGGGGGCTCATGCCACCTCTCAAGGTGCCGAGTATTTATCAACGCAGCTGCCAGTAATAGGGGCACGTAATTGCAAATTGTTAATGTGCCATTCTCAGGAGTGTGTGGGTGGACAAAGAGATTCAAATTTTTTTTTGTAAATTTTGTCAGTTGTAGGGAATATCAAATTAAAATGCCAATATTACGATCGAATTATCTACTTCATTGTAGCTATCATTTACCCTGTCCCAGTAAGCTTTACATGTACTTTAGCGACTGCACAGTTTGCCCAGATGGGAAGGAAAGAAGGTTTGCAGTCTTCTGTGTCAGCAACGGACTGATAAGCTTACAGTTTCTTCAACAATGTGGAGGGGGAGGCAAGAAGGAGAAGTTGTTCGACTCTATTGTCATGAGAGATGAAACAAGGTTGTTTCATTACGCCCCTGAAACAAAACAATCTCTTCAGTGACATCACTCCGGTTCACTGCCACCAAAGAAATTGAAACAAACGCAGTTGGCAGGAAAGGTTATGGCGACTGTGTTTTGGGATCAGATGGGGGTACAACTCTTCGATTTCATGCAACCTGGGATGACAACTCAGCCAGATACTGTGAAACATTGACCAAACTCCGACGAGCAATCCAGAATCGCCGAAGAGGATGACTGAAGGAGGGAGTAGTGCTTCTTCACGACAGCACTCGACCCCACGTCGCTCATCAAACACAGCAGCTTTTGAAGAAATTTGGGTGGTCTCTTACGCTCAATCGCCCGTACAGCCCAGAATTAGCCCCCAGTGATTATCACGTCTTCCCCAAGCTAAAGGAACACTCAGGTGGCAAACGCTTCAAGAGCGACAATGAAGTCCGAGCAGAGGTCACACGCTTCCTCGGTGGGTTGGCAGGAGACTTCTTTGACTTAGCAATACAAAAGCTAGTGCACCGTCTTCAAACGTGAGTCGAAAAAAATGAATACTACGTTGTAAAATAGACAAACGTGTAAGCTTTTCAACGATGTATAAATTAATAACAATGTTTCCTATTTGTAAAAAATATGACAACCTTACTTTTGGTACACCCCTCGTATATGTGAAGCACTCACATGTGTCCAGCCTACAAAGTCTCACAACAAGATCGAAAACATTCTTTATCGAGCTTTGTTAAGACTGTGCAATAAATAACTGATAAGAAAGAAACATTATTGTAGTTGTTAATATTTTTTAACTTACACTCGACGTTCAGCAAAATAATATGACTGGAAACACACTCATTACGTACTTATACAAAGTGGTCAGAAACAGTCCGAAAAGCTTGTAAACTTTTTACAGGGTAGGTTGTGCCTATAAATAATTGTTAAGAAAAAATTCATTGTCTTGTTTTGTTTACGAGTTAATAAGCATTGAAGTTAGCCAATAAGGCGGTTTTGCCCGCAAATTCAAACGGTCCGCTAGAGACAGTGTCGCCAAACGTGTTCTTCGTTCGGTTTCCTAAAAGTGAACAAGAGAGCGATGCAAAAATTAGACAAGGGATGGTAGTAAGGGTCGAAACCGAATCAAACGCTGAGCAGTCTTATGCGCTATCGTTTACGCTATGAGAACAACTGACATTAAATGTATCTGCCGGACCACTTGGATTAGCGCAAGCAATGGCCTGATTGTGTAACTTTCAACGTATCTAATATTTTTCTTACCAATTATATCCAAGCACAATCTAAGCTACAACACTCTTACAAGCTTTTCAGACTGCTTCTGACCATCCTGTACACTGGTTACACTTATACATACACACATACATATCTACACTACTGTAAACCCAGACATTTATAAATTACTAGATTACTTACTCACCATTACTTTGAGATGGTCCGTAAAGTCGATAGTAGAGAGACTTGCTGTCACTCCTCGATGTATCGCTCGCTGCGAAGTGGCGAGCGTGCAGCGCCGAGGAAAGTGCAGATCGATGGGGACAGTATGTGAACAAGTAAGTGAATGTGGTGGTTTATCACCGAGTGCGCTGTAGTGCCTCGTCAAGGCGAGTTTACGGCAAGTACAATACAACGTGGTACCGAAGTATACTTTAAACTCGTAGCAGACACCAGTGGAAGCCGAGAAATGTTGTGATGTGTTATGAAGTCGCCTGCAAGGGCTTACATGGAGGGCACTTTTGTGGCTCTCTAAACTGGAATACGATCAGTGCTAAGCGCCTCTCAGTTGCTGTCACGTTGGGAAGGCGTTCTGCGCTGATGGAAAGTTATTCTATAATCCTGAACAGAACTGATCTTTACTTCGGCACGTTGTGGGTGAACATCGGCAAGTCTGTAAAACTTTGTTTATTTCCTTTGCTTCAATTGTTCAGCTAGTTTTACCCTGCTCCTAACAGCACCATGCGTTATTAGCCTTATGTGAATTCGATATGTCGATGGGCTGGTTGCCTTTCAAAAATAGGTGTTTCATTTCTGTATGTGTTTTTAAGTTACTTTTAAAGGGTTTGCGTGATTTCCATTTCATTCATTTACCTTAAGCGGGCTGAGTTTATCGAAATACACTCGTGTTTAATAACCTTAAGTTTGCAGTCACTGACCCATTAGCTCATCACTTCAACCTTTCACTGATTGTTATTGGACCACTGTTGCTAGAGTTTATTGCCTTTTTCAAGTAAAGCAACTGCTCAGTAATTTTGCGATGCTATTAACCGACGCCATGTATATTTTATTTAAAGTTGGGTTTTAAAGTTTTCTTACTTATGAAAATAATTTATTAATTATAGTTAATGCCGTCATTTTGAGCAATCCCGATCTCAGGGCCGGTTGTTGGTTGGTGAAATCATTGTTTGTTGTTACACGTACGCTCGTTTCTTGTTTTACAAGTTTCTTTAACCAGCCTGTGATCAGTGTGTTCATGGCTCGGCAGGCGGCCGCTGTTGGCATAATGTGAGGAATGAGGAGCGTGTTGTGCCCGTTTGTAACAGCCTTTGTAATTAACAATGTTTTTTTGGTTACAGCTATGTATTTTATGTAAAAGACTGTAATAAAATGTGAATTTGAACTTGTAACCTCTGGGTTATGTCGTTATGTCCCTATGCACTCCCGAGTTTGAACGTAATTTTATCCTTTTTATTACGTTCACGATTATTCTTGGGCTGTAGTTAATCTGTTTGAAATGTAATCCTAAATTTGCAATAGAGAAAAATTCAATTATGATCATATTTCGTACAAAGACTAAAGTGCAGGTATGTCTAGAGAGTAATAAGTAGAGAAACAAATTTTCATTGGGGCAGTTGCATTCCACTATTTCGTAAAGCCAGAAAATTCATCTCACATCTACATCACATATTTCAGCAGCAGAGAAGCAATCGTTGTAAAATCATTCACGCTTATTGCTCGACAGATACATCCACACATGCACACCCACCTCCAAACAGGCGAAATGAAACTGTCATCTGCAAACGCTGGTGTTTTATACAGGTAAAAGTTTCATGCTTTCTTGAGTCTACGATGTATATAGCAGGTATGATTGGTACCTCAAACTGTAATTCGTATTCTTTCCGTAATCGATGGCTCTTACATGTCATACTACATCTTGTCAGTAGCAACAAAACTCCAGTAATATTGTCCTCTCAAAAAAACCTTTCATGACCAAAATCAAGAGGAGTGGTCAGCATTTCCAAAATTAGTGCGTTCATTGTGATTTCCAATACGATAATTACTGAACCTACTGGTATTGTTGTCACGACCGACCTTTTCTTCGATACCAGCAAGCTGCTCCTGTAACTTTCTCATGTCACTTTTATTTTACTCATTAGTCGTCATCTGCCCTTCTTTAAAACGTTGCAGGGACTGAGATTCTTCGGTATCCGCGATCGGAATCGGCTGACTGTTGTCTGACCTTTTATCTGATTCATTGCTCGTTTGGCATCGGTCTCCCGGATAATTATTCGACTCGTTTTGCAACCATCATCAGTTGCGTTTGCGTCCTTGGAACTTTACTGTTAGTCTGTAATGGTAATGACTCGAATTTGTGTGCTAATTCCTCTATTGGCACCTCTTGTTGTGAAGTCTGTTGTCTCAACTCAACAATGTCAACAGACTGTATATTGTCATGTTTGGACTCAAGATTATTAATATCAGACTTGACTTCCTCGCGTACCTGAGTTTTCAACCATTCTACATTTCCTCGAATTTACTGTTTCAATTGTCATTCCGAAACAATCTGAAGTTGTCTTCGTGTTTGTTACTAGATTCTTTGATGCCCCCGCTAAGTTCGTCAATAGACTTTTGATCTCGTTATTCAGTTCTCTCATTTCATTATCGGATTTTCTAATCTCATCAAGTTGAGCCAGTATTATTTCTGCAACATTTTTACTGAAAGAGGGGAAGAAAAAATTATTTTGCTCTGTAAAAGTACAAGCCATACCTAAATCTCTCATAAGAAAATCGGATTGTGTCACGGTATTTTGTCCTGAAATGCGTGTAGTTTCTTGCAGTTCGCATGCATGATCGGCAAATAACAGCCTACACGCTGATTATTCACAGTACTGTGAAAGTTCCCTGAGTTCATCATCCTGAGAGGAATTCTCTACACTATGCCTCAAATTTTCCGAAACTTCGTTGAAGCTGCTACTACAGTCTTGTCCATTCCGGCCTGTGCTCTAGTTTTCATTGTCATTGTAGCAATGAAGAAATGACTCAAAAATGCAAAACAAATATCTTAACACCAAACTGTTAACCTCACTGTTACGAAACAAATAAACGAATTTTGAACCAGAAAATTGCTGAAATAAAAATTTTGAAATCATCCAACGAAACGAAATCCTGGCAGACAGGTCGCCAGGCGAAAGTCTTACTATCAAAGATTGCTATTATGATTAACTTGGTGAAAGTTTTATGTCACAAATTATTATTATTGTTATTATTATTATGGCAACAAATGTACTAAAATGTGTAAAGCTCTATCTCTGATAATGTTATCGTTATCTACACTTTTTCTCCAAAAACTGCTAGGCTATCTACTGAAACTTTGTCATCATTAACATAAAGTCTGATATGTATCCGTACTACTTGTATTATGAAAACCCTTATTACGACATGTCGGAATTCAAACTTTTTCTAGAACTTTCTACTATCGGACATGTCAGTATCCTGATAGAGAATAAAAAACATAAATTACTCTTCCTATAAAAGATGAAAAATCGAGTCTGTTGTACCTGCCTGCGATGCAACTACTCCCCCTTTTTTTATAGAAATTAAATAATCAGAATGGGTTAGTCAACAATCCTTTAACAGGGTAAAAAAATGAAAGGAATAAATGAAATCTTTTAATTCAATATATCCTGAAGATCGACGATTCACATACTGACAAACTTTACTCATACCTTTTTTTTTCCTAGGACATTTTTATTAGCAAAAACTTTAATTATTCCACAACGTTTTTAATCAATGATCACCTATCTGGTCACAACGAAGATACGAGTATAACCTCCAATGTACGCACACATAAATCTGAAAAAGTCTCTCCAGTGCGCAAGCAAGTAACAACTACGGGCAGCAAAAAGACACATTACCAAAAATAGTCGATTAATACAAAAATCTCCTCTGGCGCCATTAGCACCGTAAGTGCAAGCTGCGACCTTCTCCTGAGCCTCAACAACTGTTTGCTTGCTACCACTCGCGACAATAATATCTCAAATCCAGAGTATGTACATAACAACAGAATCAACAACCAGCTTTCCTGAAAAAGATACGGACGTCCAACCTTCAAGATGAATAGCAGAATATCGCAATGAACTATTGCTAAGTACTGCGAACTTGCAGAAGCCTCTTCTCTTTGGAGCATATTTTTTCGATTCTTTTTTTCACTCACTGTGGACTGTAGGCAGGTACTGAACACTAGCCAGTGCAAGTCATCTGTAGAGTCAAGTCCCAAACTAAAACTCTGATGTAGAGACCCAGTTCTACGACGTAATGGGTGTAAATTGCATGTCATTTATGCCTTGTCATTAGACCTTATATCACAAATAAATAACATAAATCTAAAGGCATCAGTTCAACTAAATCCTTAGGAGTTATAATTATAAACAAATTGGAATCACCAGACAAGTAATGTTGTGGGGAAGTAGAATCAAAGATTACGTTTCATTGGCAGAAAATTTAAAAATGCAACACATCTACTAAAGAGACTGCCTAAATTATGCATGCCTGTGCTCTGCAGGAGTGCTGTGTATGGGTTAGATAGGATTGGCGGAGAACATCTAAAAAGTTCAAAAAAGGGCAGCTAGTTTTATATTATCGCGGAGTAGGGGAGAGAGTGTCACAGATATGATACGTGAAGTGGGGTGTCAATGACCAAACTTCTCCTCCGAAAGCGAAAACATTTTGTTGATGCCCGACTACGTAGGAAGAAATTATCATCGTAATAAAATAAGAGAAATCAAAGCTCACACGGCCAGGTTTATGTGTTCCCTTACTCCGCGCGATGTTTGAGAATGAACGTTACAGAAATAGTCTAAAAGTAATTCGATGAATCCTGTGCTGGGCAATTAACTGTGAATTGCAGAGTAGTCATGTAGATGTAGACGTAGACGTGCAGGAGGATACGCCAGCATTACCAGGACACGTGTTGGGACACTAGATGAAATATTTTTGACTTCCACATGAAGTTTACATGCCACATTTTGCTTTGTCTTTTATTAATCAGTAACTCACTCTCCAGTTGCACGGCCAATAAGTTACCAGTTTTTATTTATTTTTAAGCTTGACCCAGGTTTCGATACTGCTAAAGGTATCTTCTTCAGAAGAACAAGGAGTTAACTGGATTCTTGAATTACATCATGTAAAACATGTTATATCCATCATAAGCTGAGGAAATGTGCAATAACAATTAAAAATTAGCAACTGGCAGGCTGTGTGCTTCATTAATTGGAAGCTTACTGTTTCCATTAACTGCTATGTTCAATACTGTGAATCAGTAACGCATTCATTTCATTTATTTTCGTTACAGTAGTGTACTTCTGCATGCATTTTCATTTCAAATTTCATCTACCACAGCTTGGTGATGGACGTTTTGCGAATGGAAATTATGTTCTCAGAGTTAACAAGATACACATTTTAAACTAGCTGAGAAACCCGTCGTTGCCAGAGTATTTATTTATAGCTGTGTCCAATGCTTCATACACATTTTTACTCCATTGTATACAATGCTTGGAGTAATGATTGGGGACTTGAACGAAGAGCTTGTTTGCTTCACTAACATAGGTGAGCTAACTGTTCGAAAATCAATTTAGTTCCACTCCCACAAAACACAGCATCTGGTCTTATGCTTTGTTCATCGTCATGGCATAATATAAGCTCACTGGGTCTAACGTGTGAGTCTGGTACAGATCCATCTTCCTATCACAGTTGCTCAAGGACGCTCTGTGAGTGTTTTAGGAATTTGGTGTTGAAGGTAGGAAGCTACCACCTCACACATGCAGAGTTCAGAGGAGTGCAGCAGTACGGACAGTGATGTAATCAGACAATGATCTCAATATCGGTTCCACTACACTCCCTCTCTAACAGAAATTAGCGTATGGGTTCTGGCATAACTGTATATTAGCCAAAAATGAAAATCTTAGATTTTCGCTATTAAGATTTATTTTTACTCTGACTTCATGACATATTATAATACATACAGGATGGCAAAATACTGTGAAGGGAAATTTCTAACTATTCTAAGGTTCTTTAATAGTAAAATGTTTGATTACCATGTCTGGGGTTAAATAAAATACAAACAAATTAAATACAGTTGGAGCCAGGGATATGAATTAAGAAAAAATGCACAATTAAAATAACCAATTAATGGATGGGGGTCGGTAAGGAGCAATCAGAAAGAAGTACATATTTAAAACAATTCAATAGCTTTATGTTACAAACCACTTTACAGTGGCTGATCAATTCTTTTCGTTAAATAGGATATCTCGCTTTTCTGCTTCAATTAAGCCCGATAATCGTGAATATATTTAACTACAGGCCATGGTTGAATGTACAAAAAAAAGGAGGGACGGAGATGACCGCAGTTCTGAGTGTCTGTTGAATATAGCTTGCTGGTGTAGCGCAAGTGCACATGTTTACCTTTGGTCGGCGACAGCAATGGAGGCTTTCGGCGCGATCTGTGAACCTGAGAATCTATTCTAAATCTCTCTCGACTGTTAAACCCCAGTCTGATACATTTCCTACGCCTTTGGTGAAGCTGAGACTCCTAGTTGTTCCCTAGCTAAATTAATTGGCATGGTAAAAATGGTTCAAATGGCTCTGAGCACTATGGGACTCAACTGCTGTGGTCATAAGTCCCCTAGAACTTAGAACTACTTAAACCTAACTAACCTAAGGACAGCACACAACACCCAGCCATCACGAGGCAGAGAAAATCCCTGACCCCGCCGGGAATCGAACCCGGGAACCCGGGCGTGGGAAGCGAGAACGCTACCGCACGACCACGAGATGCGGGCAATTGGCATGGTACATGCTATTTGGCTGGAATAGCGGATACGTTGTTGCCCTCAAATCACTTGCAAGCGTTAACTGTCAGTGCGATTCTCCATACTGGGGTACTTTGCAGTTTAACTCCTTATGTGTGAAGATGAGCCTGTGAACAAGTGTTCACATAATGACTCTCGCAATCGTCTCAGCACGGCGCGAGTAGCCTTTGTCAAAAACTCGATGATTTTCTGCAAGAGAAAGACTGAATTATTCTCTCCACATTTGCCTACATCAAAGCTGGTGGCCACATGTTTTCTTTCTGGTCAATCAGAGTGTTCGTACTTGTTATAATTCCACCCACAAGAATTTTTTAAGCCTATCACAGGCGTTGATCCTTTTGTAGGGCAGAGTTTAATTTCTGCTACGTAATACTGAGACAAACAGCTTTTTCTTTCATATGAGCTTTTAACACACATGGCTACAGTGAGTAACCAATGTTTTGAGTTGGGTTTCTCCTTACATTTTTCTTCCATCTCCAGCCATGTTCCTGTAGAAACGTTTTACAAAGGGTTGTCATTAAAAGAAGGGACAAGGGCTGCTTTTGTCAGAGGCCTATGCAGTGGCTCCGGCGTCTCATTGTGTCTGATAGATGCCCCGCTGTGAAGTTTTCAGCCGAACGCGGGACAGGTGTTCCATTGTAAAATTCTTCTTCTCTCAGATCTGTATCTCATAGTTCGGATCTGGGAAATTACTTGCGTAGTGTAAGTGTTAGTGGTTTATATTCATGAAATGCTGGCTTATTTATTCGCTTTGCATATCAATAAAATTCGTACAGTTTCACGGAACTGTGTCGTGTGGCATATGGATTTAACCAGAATTGTTTCAGGAATTCAATGTAAGATGTGTTATTTGTTTGACACTTTACACAGGAACCGTGTGCTTTAAAGTGAAATGGTAAATTTTTAGAAATAAGCTGATTCTGTGTATAAAATCTTACTCACCCATCGCACTTCCCATCAAAATTCCCACTTCTATAATGTTATGTTGGAGAGAAGTAAAGGAGAGAAATAACTTTGAGCCTGTGTGTGTGAAGGGTTATGAGAAGCGAGATAATTCATAATACTCTCGATGAGAGTTACGTCGTACCTTGTTTTAGGAGAGAGTTTCCGAAGAGCAAGTACATCTATATCTACATGGATACTCTGCAGATCACATTTAAGTGCCTGGCAAAGGGTTCATCGAACAAACACCTATATCTTTCCGTGTGAGCTCTGATTTCCTTTATTTTATCGTGGTGATCATTTCTCCCTATGTAGGTCGGTGTCAACAAAATATTTTCGCATTCGGAGGATAAGGCTGGTGATTGGAATTTCGTGAGAAAATTCTGTCACAACGAAAAACGCCTTTCTTTTGATGATGTCCATCCCAAATCCTGTATCATTTCTACGCCACTCTCTCCCATATTTCGCGATAATACAAAGCGTGCTGCCCTTCTTTGAACTTTTTCGATGTACTCCGTCAGCCCTATCTGCTAAGGATCCCACACCGTGCAGCAGTATTCTAAAAGAGGACGGACAAGCGTATCGTAGGCAGTCTCCTTAGTAGATCTGTTACGTTTTCTAAGTGTCCTGCCAATAAAACGCAGTCTTTCGTTAGCCTTCCCCACAACATTTTCTATGTGTTCCTTCCAATTTAAGTTGTTCGTAATTGTAATAGCTAGGTATTTAGTTGAATTTGTTGTTGTTGTTGTGGTCTTCAGTCCTGAGACTGGTTTGATGCAGCTCTCCATGCTACTCTATCCTGTGCAAGCTCCTTCATCTCCCAGTACCTACTGCTACCTAAATCCTTCTGAATCTGTTTAGTGTATTCATCTCTTTGTCTCCCTCTACGATTTTCACTCTCCACGCTGCCCTCCAATAGTAAATTGGTTATCCCTTGATGCCTCAGAATATGCCCTACCAAGTGATCCCTTCTTCTAGTCAAGTTGTGCCACAAATTTCTCTTCTCCCCAATTCTATTCAATACCTCCTCATTGCTTATGTGATCTACCCATCTAATCTTCAGCATTCTTCTGCATTACCACATTTCGAAAGCTTCTATTCTCTTCTTGTCTAAACTATTTATCGTCCACGTTTCACTTCCATACATGGCTACACTCCATACAAATACTTTCAGAAACTACTTCCTGACACTTAAATCTATACTCGATGTTAACAAATTTCTCTTCTTTAGAAACGCTTTCCTTGCCATTGTCAGTCTACATTTTATAGCCTCTCTACTTCGACCATCAACAGTTATTTTGCTCCCCAAATAGCAAAACCCATTTACTACTTTAAGCGTCTCATTTCCAAATCTAATTCCCTCAGCATCACCCGATTTAATTCGACTACATTCCCTTACCCTCGTTTTGCTTTTGCTGATGTTCATCTTATATCCTCCTTTCAAAACACTGTCCATTCCGTTCAGCTGCTCTCCAGGTCATTTGCTGTCTCTGACTGAATTACAATGTCATCGGCGAACCTCAAAGTTTTTATTTCTTCTCCGAATTTTGCTTTTGTTTCCTTTACTGCTTGCTCAATATACAGATAGTTGAATTTCTGGCTTTTAAATTAGACTGACTTATCGTGTAACCGTAGTTTAACGAATTCCTTTTAGCACTCATGTGGATGACCTCACACTTTTCGTTATTTAGCGTCAACTTCCAATTTTCGTACCATTCAGATATCTTTTCTAGGTCGTTTTTTCAATTTGTTTTGATTTTCTGATGACTTTATTAGTCGATAAACGACAGCGTCATCTGCAAACAACCTAAGACGGCTGCTCATATTGTCTCCCAAATCGTTTATATAGATAAGGAACAGTAAAGGGCCTATAACACTATGATGTTCTTCAGCCGCAGTAAGTCGCACCTCACGACCTTAACTAAATTCTCAGCTCTTTCCTAAGCATTTTTATTTGTAAACAAAACGAAATCAAACTGTAATGAGTAGGCACCCGAATCACAAAGCAAACTTCGTCATTCCTAACAAAGAATGTAAATAAATCCAGTCCAAAGCAGTAAACCAATGTCGTTTAATACACAAAGCGAAATCAGTACTTCGTATTCCCTAGCCGAGTAAATGCAATGTTAATTTTTATTTATAATGATAAGACTGTGACACTTAATTCTGTCACTAACGTAAACTTCCGAAAATACTTCTGTCACTGAGTTAAAAATACTCACAGCTCCATTTACTGGTTCTTTGGTGTACTAGGAAATTAACGAAGTCAACTGCTAAGCTGAACAGACGATTTCTTTTTCCTGTTCCGATTTTGATGAATTAAAGCCTATACATTGCTTTAAGCTACGCTCAAACTAACTGTGAAAACCCAATGATTCGTCTAGTAGTTTTGGAGATCAGCGTGTTCAAACAGAAATACATGAAAGTTCTACAGTTTTAATATTAGTATAGATTATGAAATATTATGTAACAGAATTAATGTCAACTACAATGTAACCTAAAATTTTTTATGAGTTCATCTGAAGAATACAGTGCGTGTTGCCCTCTAAAAAGTCTTATAATGCAGTTCTGAACTCCAACGCAGTGCCCATAGGACATTTAATATATTCTGGAAGATTTCTGAATAGATGTGTATCCATGTAACTGATTCCTTTCTATACTAAGTTCTTGAAGTCTCCATAAAGGTTTCTCTGTTCTCGTGTTATATTCATAGTTTGCACAGGTGATGAAAAATCTTTTTTTCTTCATTCATAAAAAAAGATTGAGCCTTAGTGACGTGTGTTTAGGTTTGAAACAGGAAATCAAAGCCAATTACTTTGTGATTTCTAGTAAAAAACAATTCTCTACTTCGCACTACACAAATGAAACCTCCAGAAATACTTCTTAATAACAGTTACAAACGAAAAGATGAACAGAGATAAACAAAAGACTAATTACTCTAATGTTTATCTATAAATTTTAGAGAATTTACATTTCACTGTGTCCCTTACAGCCACATATTATTCTCTCCCCAGTGACAATGCTGAGATGTTTCTGTTGGAAGTGCACTGTAGCTCGTTGAATTGGCTGAAGTCACTCAGGAGGTTTGTTGACTGGAGCTAGTTGTTTACATCGAACTGGCACGGCTGATCTGGAATCCATATTCTTCAGTTGGAGTATGTCTTGCGTCTGTCGATTTAGTTGGTCTTCTCACCTTGAGGTATTTCAAAAACTGAAATGTTTTCACAGCGTGAATGTACCAGACACAGTCCGTCATAAATAGATTGTAGAGGTTTTCTCTGAGTATCACGTCTTATGAATACACGTGAAGAGCTCATGAGTTCAGGATGGATGAATACAGACTTTGTGTCATGACGTCGAACATTAATTGGTTTAAGTAACGCGATGCGCTGTTTTAAGGTGAAAAAGAAAGTTGAAATGTCACGCCCCACTGGTGTAGCATCTGAGAAATAGATTAGAGGTATAGTTGTCACGCCATAAGTCATTTCTACATAGATGGTGTTATATTCTGGAATCACATAGGTACGAAGACCCATTGAAATTAGTGGGAAGTTGGCAACGCAGTCATCTGAAAGTCGAGCTCATAATGTTATCTTCATGCTGTGATATCATTCTTCAGCTCTGCCATTCTAAGCTGGATGTTTTCGAAGTGGTGTATAAGTAGGGTCTTTGAGGTAGCAGAACAATTGAAACTCAAACTGCTGTCCTGCGTCGGTGGTGATGATTTTTGGGTCTTCGAAACGTGCACTCCATGACAATAAGAGAGTGCTGGCAACACTTTCTGCAGCGATGTCTTTCAGTAGGACTGCCTCTGACCGACATATAAATCTGCCTATCAATGTTAAGAGATAGGTCATGCCTTGAGAACAAGGGAGTGCTCTCAATAGATATGCGAGAAGCTACTGTCAGCTTCACTAAAAGCTCCACAGGCACTGGTTGTATGTTTTGAAATTTTCGCTCACTGACAGCAAACACATGTTTTTGGCCACGGTTTTATATCTTGTCCCAGTGGAGGTCACATGAAGCGCTGGCAAATCATGTCTGCTTGTGCCTCTAACACCAGTGTGAGCCGAGTCATGAAGTACATGAAAGACTTGTTGTTTATAGGGTGCAGGAATGTATGACCTGTGTTTACCTGTAGAATTATCAAAAAGTAGCTGTGATCCATCACGTAAAAATATTGCTGCAAACACTAAGGAACAGGAGTCTGAATTCTTCACTTTGATCACTTCTGGGTCAATGATTTGTGCCTTTGCAATGTCTTCAAATTAAACACTGGGTGGAAACATGATATCCCCAACCCTCGAACATGTATCAGTAGGAAAGTTCTCTCCTCCATGAAGATATGAATATCTGTGATGGACTTCCCGGCTGACGATGAGATGATGAGGACAACACGAACATCGAGTCCCTGGGTGGAGAAAATCCCCGACCCGGCTGGGAATCGACCCGGGAGCCTTAATCCAGGTGCAGCAACGCTAGCAAGTCACTAACCACGAGCTGCGGCCTCAAATGTTAGTGGCTTGTAGTCTGTGAATACTGTGATCGCTCTGCCTTCCAGAAGATAACGAAAATGTTCGCCTGCCGAATATGCTGCCAACAATTCACGGTTCTAGGTACTACACACTCATGTTCAGAAAAATAGGAACACCTTGAACGACCAGAGATAGGATGTTGATGTTCACAGGACATGTACATTAGTATGTTGTACAGTAATGATTAGCATTTGAACCATGTCGGGCTGCGGGTTCAAGGTCAACATCGATGTCGCGGTGCAACACCAACTACCAGTAAAATGTGCCTGCGGCCCTCGTTGCCGCTGTAAACCGGAGGTAGTCGACCAGTGTGATTTGAACAGACGTGCAGGATGCCTCGCAGATGTATGCTTGAACCGTACCGTCAAATCAATGAGTCTGAAAGAACACGACGAGATGGGTCAGGCTGCACCACCCATACCAGCCCCCGAGAAGATCGACACCTCGTCCGAATGACATTACAGGACAGATCTGCATCTTCCTCGACCATGGCGCAACACTGGAACATTCGTAACACACCATACACTATCAGGAGTGACAGTCCGTCGTCATTTATTACGGCATGGTTTACTTGTGCGTCGTCCACTTCTCCGCCTACCTGTGATGAATGTACAGCAACTTGCTAGACGGCAATGGTGTATTGAACGACGTTACTGGGGACAGGGATGGCATCAGATACTGTTTTCGGTCGAATCCAGGTTCTATTTGTTTGAAAATAACGGCCGCAGACAGGAAGAGCGACATCACCGTGACTGCATTCGCACAAGACATACAGAGCCAACTGAATGCCTTATGGTGTGGGGTACTATTGGTTACAGCTGCAAATCGCAGCTGATGTGTGTCCAGGACACTGTGATCTACGTGAATGACATGCTGCGACCGGTAGCCATACCCTTTCTGCACAACGCCACATTTTTCAGCAAGATAGTGCTGAACCAAATGTTGCTGCACGAACATGTGCCTTCTTGATGCCACAGGATGTCAGCCTTTCGTCCTGGCCGCCAGATCACCAGACTTATCGCCAAACGAAAATATGTGGGATATGGCGAAACGATGGTCGCAGCACTGTGACCCAATGCCAATCACCACAGATCAGCTTTGGAATCAGGTGAATGCAGCATGGATGGCTATACCACAGGACGCCATCCGCGCTATATATGAGTTGATGCCACTCGTTACGCATGGAGCAAGTGATCATTGCCAGCCGGCCGGAGTGGCCGAACGGTTCTAGGCGCTACAGTCTGGAATCGCGCGACCGCTACGGTCCCAGGTTCGAATCCTGCCTCGGGCATGGATGTGTGTGATGTCCTTAGGTTAGTTAGGTTTAAGTAGTTCTAAGTTCTAGGGGACTGATGACCTCAGAAGTTAAGTCCCATAGTTCTCAGAGCCATTTGAACCATTTGACCATGGCCCATGGCGGACAATTTGCCTACTAGGCAACAGGACGCATGCTAATCATTTCTACAGAACATACTAATATATGTGTCCAGTGAATATGAACGTCTTATCTCAAGTCGTTTAAGGTGTTCTGTTTTTTCTGAACATGAATGTAGTTACGTCGTGTATGGTCAGAGACCTGAAGCGAAAAACGCAAGTAGTGCAAAGAAGCACGGGTAGCATGAACCATCAAAGTTAAGAGAAGATCTGTTGAGGAATGAGCAAGTTGAACTGCATTAGCTAGTTCTTTTAATTTCTTGAACGATTTGTCTGTTTCTCCAGTCCATGTAAGAAGGCGATTATCCATTCTCTTGGTGTTCTTGAACAAGTTAAAGAACAGTTGTTGGAGCTCTGCAGTATGTAGCGGATATGTCTACATAAATTCATCAGTCCTAAAAAACGACGTAGTTCTTCTAGTGTTTTAGGATTTTCACTTTTTCTTCCTGTGGTGAAATTCCTTGATGTGACACACAATAATCCAGGAAAGATATCTCTTTCTCTCCAAAAATGCATTTTCTCACGTTTATGTTCAGATGATATTTACCCAGCCATTGAAGATTACGTTGCAGACGCATTAGATGTTCTTCATCTGACGCTGAAGCAATAAGAATACCGTCTGAATATGAATACAGAAATGGCAGATCGTTCAAAATGCTATTAATAAATCGTTGGAATGTTTGGGCTGCATTGCGTATACCGGATGGCATCTTCAAAGTCCAAATGGTTTGATTAAAACTGTTTTAGGCACATCTTCTGACGCAACAGGAATGTGATGATAGGCTTGGATAAGACAAGTCTTAGAGAATATATTTCTATTGGAGAGCTGACGATTGAAGTCTTGTAAATGCTGTACTGGATAGCGGTCTGCCACTTTGGCAACTTTTAGAAGGATGACATATATCAAGGTTCATCATCTCCTGAAAATCAAGTTTTGCTTGCGCTAATTTTGGTGACAAGCGTCTGGCTCGTGCATGCACTGGGGTCCTGTTGTGATTGTGTGTTGCACATTAAAGTCATGAAAATCGTAATTAGGTTTCTCCTTGGGAACGTTAGGATATCACTTTAGCAAGTCTCGATATTTAAGCTGTGGTTCAATCAAAGACACTAAATTGTCAGTAAGAACGTCTACAGAGCCTGTACTAACGATTAAAGTTTCTGGTCGAGTAACTTTTTTGACTTATCAAGGAACAGAACATAATGGCTCAAGAAATAGGCACCAGTAATGGGTTGGCGAATATCTGCAAGAAGAAATGGCCATGGAAATATTCGCCGAGGTCCTATTTCCAGCTTCGGTAATCCTGCAATATATGCGTGTATCACGGAACCGTTTGCAGCCTAGAGTTGCCTTTTATGAACATTTTTGTAATCTAACACTGTTGCTGGCAATACGGAAACATCTGCTCCGAAATCGACCAAAAATTGGTGTGTTTTGCGATCCGTTATGAACAAGCTGCGAGAACACTTAGCCTCTTCACTCTGTGCCACGCCAAGTGGTCAGCGTGCTAGTTTTCCGTTTGAGCGTTCGCGGACTGTTGAGAAATAAATGAACGAGGGGTTGTGCATTTGTTCACGTTATGTTTGAATTTATAATTATACCAGAGCACAGAATGTTTCTGTGCATGCCGTGGCGATTTCTATCTGCTTCTCGATCGTGTCAAAGTTCATAGTTACTCAATCTGGGTCCTTAGTAACGAGAGCTATATTTCCAGATGCCGGCCGATGTGGCCGAGCGGTTCTAGGCGCTTCAGTCTGGAACCGCGCGACCGCAACGGTCGCAGGTTCGAATCCTGCCTCGGGCGTGGATGTGTGTGATGTCCTTAGGTTAGTCAGGTTTAAGTAGTTCTAAGTTCTAGGAGACTGATGACCTCAGATGTTAAGTCGCATAGTGCTCAGAGCCATTTGAACCATTTTTATATTTCCAGATGAGAAAGTCAGACAGACACCTTGAGATGGAAACGAAACAGTTTCCATACTGTATACAAATTAACTAGGCGTCGTAATCTCTAGAATTTTGTAGGCCATAGAAGCAACTGCTTCGAGATTTACATCTTGACTAGCTACTACTAAAGATCGGGCATTAGTTCATAGTCGTTGAAGAAGTCACTTTGCGTAACTCTGAGTCTTCGAATTCTGATGTAAAACGTTGTTTTAAGCTTGTATATGGAGAAGCTGATAATGGTTAGTACATGAAATGTCACATCGCCTCAGCAACTTCGCTGCCAAGCGATCCCAAAACGTAACGACACTTTGTCATCTCGTTACTAATATTTGCGGTAATAAATTGGGACGCCGCTTGGAAAAAAATACACCGATTTCTCGCCAGAAAGATGGTATTTACAGCGTCACACGCGATATTTCCATAACGGTGTCGTTCGATGATGAGTCTGCCATTCAAAATGCGTATTTAAATTGTCACAGTGAAATTTGATTGGAGTAAGTCTTGTGTAGGTGCTCAGTATGAAGTCGGCATCACCAGTTGTGGTTTCTCGTAAAAATACACACATCAAAAAACGTTTTGCATCACTCCGGTTCCCAGGACTCTTGAAGATAGCAGCTGACTGTGGATACTGTATCACAGATACAGTCCCTTTGACTGTTCAGAGGTGTCACTAAACCCGCCCAAAGATGTAAACAACTATGCATGAGCAGCGCCTATTAGACGGAGGGTGTCCGACAGCCTATTAGTTCCAGTCATTCCACCAGGAAGGAGGTACACGGCTCGTGTTGTCTGTAGTTCAATCATGCCTAGACGGTCAATACCGCGGTTCGATCGCGTCCAAATTGTCACTTTGTGGCAGGATGGGCTCTCAACAAGGGAAGTGTCCAGGCGTCTCGGATTGAACCAAAGCGATGTTGCTCGGACACGGAGGAGAGAGAGAGAGAGAGACTGTCGATGACATGCCTCGCTCAGGCCGCTCAAGGGCTACTACTGCAGTGTATGTCCGCAACCTGCGGTTTATGACTTGGAGGAACCCTGACAGCAACGCCACCATGTTGAACAATCCCTTTCGTGCAGCCACAGGACGTCGTGTTACGACTCATACTGTGCGCAATAGGCTGTATGATGCGCAACTTTACTCTCGGTGTCCATGGCGATGGGCCCAACAATGTGCCGAATGTACCGCTTAGAACTGCCATCACGTTCTCTTCACCGATGAGCGTCGCATATGCCTTCAACCAGACAATCCCCGGAGACGTGTTTGGAGGCAACACGGTCAGGCTGAACGACTTAGACACACTGTCCAGCGAGAGCAGCAAGGTGGAGGTTCCCTGCTGTTTTGGGTTGGCATTATATGGGACCGACATGCGCCGCTGGTGGTCATGGAAGGCGCCGTAACGGCTGTATGATACGTGAATGCCATCCTCTGATCGATAGTGCAACCATATCGGAAGAATATTGGCGAGGCACTCGTCTTCATGAACGACAACTCGTGCCCCCATCGCGCACATGTTGTGAATGACTTCCTTCAGGGTAACGACATCGCTCGACTAGAGCGGCCAGCATGTTCACCAGACATGAACCCTATCGAACATGCCTGGAATAGATTGAAAAGGGCTGTTTATGGACGACGTGACCCACCAGCCACTCCTATGAATCTACGCCCAATGGCCGTTGAGTAGTGGGGCAGTCTGGACCAACAGTACCTTGATGAACTTGTGGATAGTATGCCACGACGAATACAGGCATGCATCAATGCAAGAGGACGTACTACTTGGTATTAGGGGTACCGATGTGTACAGAATTCTGGACCACCCCCCTCTGAAGGTCTCACTGTGTGGTTTTCATGAGCAACAATAAAATCATGTTTATGTTGATCTCTATTCCAGTTTTCTGTACAAGTTCCTGAACTCTCGGAACCGAGGTGATGCAAAACTTTTTTTGATGTGTGTCGCACTACACAAATGAAACTGCCAGGAGTGCACATATGACTCTTTCAGTTCCAAAGGAAACGATAAACAGATTTAAGCAAATGACTAATAATTCCTTGTGTATATCAATTTTACAGAGTTTACATTTCACTGTATCCCTCACAGCCACAGCTTCATTCTCCATTCCTTTGTTATTCATTCAGTTATTGCGCATAACAAGTCATGTAAATTTATAGGATTTTTCCGGTGTTGTCGCGGAATTGTGGATCATTTTGACGTGTTACTATACACTTCATAATAAGAATCCATTGCTGGAGAATCGGGAAAAGAAAATATTTGGCCGTATTGGTATTTGTTTAAACGCCACATGAATCGTTAAATGATATAAAGATACGTTCCATAAAGCCAAAAGACCTTGGACAGAATATTGTGGAAATGAAGTTACAGGCTGAATTGAAGCTATAAGGAGGGGACGGGAGGGGGGGGGGGGAGGGCGAGGGTTGGAGCGTTGGATAGCTCAGTTGGTAGAGAACTGATCACTAACGTCAAGGTTTCGGGTTCAAGTCTCGGTCCGGCGCACAGTTTTAACCTGACAGAAAATAGCAGAATAAATAGCGCCATTCTGCATGTAGACGTGGTTCGAAGTAAGTGTATGTAGCAGATTAAAACTGTTTTTGTTACTAGAACTCGAATCTGAATCTCCACACACAATGCTCTTAAGAACTGAGCTATCTTAAAGTTCCCTCACAGTACGACAATGGAATTAAGTCTGACAGGACGTCTTACACTGACGAGAATGGTAAGTGTGACGCCATGAACACCTTGACTGAACGTTGCCAAACTTATACTCCAGCATTTGCATGTCTGTGGGATTTGTTGATCAACATTTCATCCTGCTGAGAACTTATATTCAACGTTTTCAGTACAGAAAAATCCATTCATACAAATCGAGTATGGTGTGGAACATGACATCTCTAGATCGAGTCTAATATTACCGGAAATTCTGAGAAGGAGATCACAAGACAGTATTCGCAGAGGACGTGCACGTGCAGCATACCGCCATTTATCGGACACTGTGAAAGGCTTGAAGGGCATAGAACCATCATACCGACAAATTGTTAGGGCAGTTGCCTGTACCACAGTGAATGCAGAACGTTCCCATTGTGGGCTCCTTACGGAATTGCAAGGCGAATGGTCTGGTGAAGAAGTAATGGAAATAGAATATCATAAGCAATTAAGTGGCGAACTGTCCATAAAGTGCTGGTCGATTCATGTGACCAGAGTACCTTAGAGCATTCTTCCTCTTTTTTTTCAAAGTGCGGCCATACATACCGAGTACTTGTCATTTTTTTTAGGTACCACTAATATGGACACACTTACATGTAGTAGACAAGATTCATGTGATAAATGTGAGAAGGTGGCTCACTTTCCGATTGTCACGTACACATCTCCATTGATCTTTGTGGATTTCTGTCACCCCGTATAGACATGTAACTGCCTCGCACTCGTTAACTTAAAAATGCTACAGATGTAAATAGTGGAGAGAGAGCCATTTAACAAAGCGAAGAAGATACTGTAATTCAAACCGACTATCCACTTTGAGTTTTTTCTATGAAATCAACAGTAAGCAAGCCAATAGAAAAAGGACTATATTGTTTGTTCATTAAGTACAGCCAGTTTCGTGTCATAGAGTGACAGAAACTGGGCTGTTCACTGCTACGAATCACCATGGTCACTAAGGCGATAGCCGGAAACGAGCGAAGCCAGAAACGTTATAAACAATAAAACGCACAATCGGAGTTCAAAATCAAAGACTAAGTCCAAAGAGCGAAGTACCTGTTGAAGCTGTATTCATGGATAGGCGTACGGCGGCTTCAGAAGCAAGATTTAGAATGCCGATACAACCGCAGGGCCGACTGTTTATTTCCGTATGTGATATATTTACGGGACCCGTGGAGGAGCGGTAGCCAAAGCGGAATTATATGTAAAATAAATAATATGACTGTCGTTTTCTGAGTGTGTCTCCATATTGCGGGAGTGCCGGAGTATTGGTGCAATAACACTTGTAAGGACATTGCCTCCATTCACATAGCCATCAGATTGGCTGTGATGAATTCTGTTCCCACTAAGCAGCAGCAGGTTATATCCCAGCAAAAGAAGCGAACCAGTCTAAGTGTTCTAGTCGTTCGCCGTTACCAAAGTCGCCACTGAAGCAAAAACACACAAATACTAAGGAACCATGTAACATTCCATCGGCCAATATACCACTTAGTAACATCCACTCTGCGGAATGACAAACCCTAACTTATAACGTACTGCACCCCTTGGACTGTCGGGTACGGTAAGTGGTAGATTTACAGGAGAGCGTGGCAGGTCCTCTGTGTGACTTACCTGGGTGGTGGTAATGTAGTAAGCCTCCGCACTGTATCTTACCTGCCCTTTCCTGCAGTTCAGCCACTCGTTCGTTATTCGGCAGCCTGTGGATTCTGGACTTAGTAAATACTTAGAACTAAGGTTTGGACAGGAATTTCGGGGCTACTAAATAATGCAACGCAGCTCTGATAAAAGCAATTATATTCTAGAGACACGTTGGCCTCAAAATCCTTTGATACAATTTATTAAAAAACAAAATTTGCAAAATCGTAGTTTACACGCCAGAATCCAGCCAGATAGTAGTCAGACGGATATGCCCCTCTAAGTGGGTTCAAGACCACTGTCGGATACCGATTGCATTTGGTTGTTGTCTCAATCAGGCTAATCCCAATTGTGATCGAATTAATATAATTCACTCAGCTGTCACACAGGTCTTTTAACGCACAAGGCCAGGATCTTGTATTACCGGATGCCACGCAACTCAATCTTTATTTACACTTGATACTCCACATAAAAATAAGCATGATCATAAGCAATTGGTCATAATCATCATTGGCAGAAAACAAAAACAGAATTGCAACAGCAGGAGCGAGCACAGCAGCTGACTTACCGTTTTCAATGACTGTCGTGTTGTTGCATGCAATGAGCTTTGCTCAATTACCTATTTGCGTCTATGCTTCAGTAATTGTCACATATTAAGGTAAACATTCATTCAATGTCAAAATATCTTCTCCATCTACTCGAACGTTACTTTGTCACGGTCTTATTCAGATTTAACCAAAAAGCAAAGCTTAGTTGTAATCTTGCGGTAGCGCAACTGACAAGCGACATCTATAAAACATTCTGACATCACTGTGTTATGGGGCTGCAGTCTCCACTGAAAGGATGACCTGAGAAGGACGAAGGTTAAAGATGATGTGCCCAAAGTGGTCAGTCGATAAAAACATTGATCAGCTTTCCTCCTCAATTAGTCACTGTAATAGTACAGGTGCAACACAAGTATGTTCCCTGTAGCTGCCCCGATGTGACTCTAGACTAAAAGGCTCTTACCGTATCGCACAAGAAGCGGTTGGATTTTGCAGTATCTCGTCCATAATACTTTGAAGGCCAGCAGAGTAGCCCGTCGCGTCCAGCAATAGACCGTACTCTGTCGGTTTTAAAAAAGCGAGTACTCTCTGGTTACAGTGAAATAATGCCTTTCCATCATCATTATCATCATCATCAGTGTTCTGCCAAAAGGCAGGTTTTCACTTGGTAGTTCTCCAGGCTGTCCGGTCTTCTGCCATCCTCTTCAGGTCTGCATAATTTCCTCTTCCCTTTATGTCGTCTATCATCTTGTATCTCCTTCTTCCTCTCAGTCTTCTCCCACAAACCAATCCTTCCAAAGCATCTGCTAGCAAGCACTCCCTTCTCAGTGAATGTCCCAACCAGTTCTTTTTCCTTTCTCTTACAACCTTCAGCAGACATCTTCTCTCAACAACCCTTTCCAATACTCTTTCATTACACACTCTTTCCATCCAGCTTATTCTCTCCATTCTCCTCCACATCCACATCACAAATGCTTCTTACCTTTTTTCATTCTCTCGTCTCAGCGTCCATGTTTCTGCCCCATATAGTGCTAAATTCCACACAAAACATTTGCCAAGCCTTTTCCTTAGACCTTTATCTAATTTGCCACATAAGTCTCCTCTTTCTGTTGAATGCCTCCTTCGTTATGGCAATTCGAGTTTTCACGTCCTGGTGACATCTCAAGTCTTTAGTTATTGTGCTTCCAAGATATTTAAATGCACTTACTTGGCTAATGGTAGATTGTCCTATTTTAATATTGGACCGTGTGCGTCTTGTACTGATGACCATACTCTTTGTTTTTGCTATGTTTCTTTGCATCCCATCTTCCATACAAGCTTCATTCAGATCTTTCTTTCTAGAAACTTACTTTCTACCGTTTATCTTACATAAAAATCGTGTGTATTATCAGCATAAAAATTTTCTGTTTAGAAAATTGCTATTTCGTTTAACACATAAAAATGTAATTGTGTGTTTTCCGGTGTTCACGCAAGTTGAATGGAATCGTCAACGTTTCTGACCGCCGAAAACGAATCATGAATTGCGCCGAGAAAACCTGAGAGATCATAAATGTATACTTATTGTAATTATACTCACAATGTAAAACAGTATGCATTTTCTTCGTCATTCGTAATTTTGACCACGGGACCACTTCATACACTTTGACACTATGCTTAGTCAGAAAATATTCAAAGAAAATTCTGCACGAGCTGCATACAAGAGGTGGACAAAAAGATGGAATCGACGATATGGCTGCACAGCTCATCAGCAAACTCTCGCTATGTTCCACTCTTCGGTTGTAAACCTGGTTAGAGTTTGGAAACAGTGTGACGTAAGACTCATCCGACCAAATTATTTTCTTCTGTAATCCAGGTTTTATAGCTTCGGCACCACGTTTTCTTGTTACGGACATTTGCAATACTGATGAGACATTTTTGAAATTCCACTTCGCACTGCAGTTCCCTTCCTATCGAGCTCCCTGCATGTTGTTTAGGTGCTGCGGAAGTCGGGAGTGCGATGTTCAGTTCGCAGTGACTTTTGTAGCTGCCGTCGTAACACTTTTTAATGACCGTCCGTCACGATCACTCAACACACCCTTTCGTCCACTTTGTGAGCTAGTGTTTCCTGCATACGGTATAAATCATCGATCCGGCGCCTCTTGAAACACCAAACACTTCGGCTACGGAGGTACTCACGATACGAGCACCAACAATATTCACTGATTTGAATCCACCTCTCTCGGACATAATGCACTGACAACTACATAGGACACTGTTCTGACCCTACTGACACTTGCAACGCATCGAGGACATCGCGCAGGCGCTGTTCGTGGTCAGACAACAGTGCGACCTGCAGGCTTGGCTGGCTTCTGCATTTATGTTCAGACACGCATTTCTGGCGGTGTTTCCATATTTTTGTCCAACCTCTGTATCTGCGAATGTGTGGGCTTCGAAACAAGGTGAGCTGAGAATGAAACAATGAGCATTATGAAATAGGCTTCGGCAGGTTGAAGAATCGTTTCCCACTACAGCACGTTCCTGAATTTATCCTTAGTAGCTATGAGAGACACACGAATCCGCGTATGATATCGGTCCAAAACGCGTCTGAACGCACCACCCAGCTGAATCCGTGGGAGTCCAATATAGAGACATATCTTTCGTATCTGGCCCCCTGTAATGATCATCAGGCAACTACTGCACACGTTGGTGGATAGAACCGAATCCCATCTTGTTCGCATACCATGGGGCTTGGGGATTTGTGCTGCTATTCGTAGAGAAAGCCTAGAGATCAAACTGATCTTGAGGCCGGCCGGAGTGGCCGAGCAGTTCTAGGTGCTACAGTCTGTAACCGCGCGACCGCTACGGTCGCAGGTTCGAATCCTGCCTCGGGGAAGGATGTGTGTGATGTCCTTAGGTTAGTTAGGTTTAAGTAGTTCTAAGTTCTAGGGGACTGATGACCAAAGAAGTTGAGCCCCATAGTGCTCAGAGCCATTTGAACCATTTGCAACTGATCTTATGGAAATGGTTACTTATTGCTCAGTGTCGAAATGTTATCATTTAGTTCTGTTGCACTCTCACCAAAACACCTCTTACCCGTAACTTGAAGGTATCGGTCTTCAGCTGGCATCGTTGACCGCGGATGACCACTACGAAGCAGATCTTCAGTGTTCTGTGTCTGACGACAGCGGGGGAATGTGCGAAGGCATCGCTCTGATGTATGCCAATTCTACGGGAAAATTCACGTGGTCGTCATTGCTGTTAAGTGACAGCCCGCACGACGTGTTAACAGAGTAAGCAGTATACACAGTTTCGTTGTCCTGTTCAAGATTGAGAACGGAGTTCTCTCTATTGAACTGCGCTGAAAATGCAGATTTACATTTCACCTTCACTACACAGGTTGCTGCACGCAGTGATTTTCTGTGGTCAAAAGAGTACTAAAACTTCCTATATAAAAAAAAGAAAACAGTGATATCCAAGCCATGAGGATGGTCTAAAACTTTTCTGAGCAGTTTTTATGTTTCAAAGATAGAATTACAAACCTTTTTATCTCTATAGCCGTATTGTTCCAAGATGATGTGGTTACTTCACTGGCACCTCCTTTTTAAAATAGTGCCAGGCCATCCTTAATCTGTCATAAGAAAGTCCTTCCTCCAGCCCAAAAAGAAAACTTTATACTCTCTTTTACTGTACCAAAATGAACAGAGCCTTTTTCCTGTACCTTGCGGTGTTAGCACTCCTGGGAGGCCGGCCGGTGTGGCCGAGCGGTTCTAGGCGCGTCAGTCTGGAACCGCACGACCGCTACGGTCGCAGGTTCGAATGCTGCCTCGGGCATGGATGTGTGTGAAGTTCTTAGGTTAGTTAGGTTTAAGTAGTTCTAAGTTCTAGGGGACTGATGACCTCAGATGTTAAGTCCCATAGTCCTCAGAGCCATTTGAACCATTTTTGAACTCCTGGGAGGAAGAGTTTATGGGAAGGTATGTTTCGAGAAAGAATTTCTCGCTGCTCAGGATTATCCACTCTACCAGGGGCGGCTCTTCAGGGGTACTACGTGAATTTGACACTTCACCAATATTTGTATCTTGCCACACTTTAAAAAGTTTGTTTATCTTACTACGCATTTGAGTTCTTACTCCAAACATATTTCCCTGTTTCGCACAGAGCGGGACTCTCTTGTAGCAGCAAGAGTGTGGTTCTCACCTGACGATGTGAAGTGTTCTTCCTTTATAGCAGCTCAACCTAATGGGTGGAGCCACAGGCCGAGGATTGCTGTATGACTGCCACAGCAACCGTGACATCAGCTGCTTGAGTTTGTGTATGGAGTGGGCATGCCGTGTGCGGCATTTTATTCCCGGCTTCTGCAGTTCCATATTGTGAAGCAGTAGTTGTTTTGTGCGTGGAGCACACTTCCATCAGTAGTTTGTTTAGTGCTGTATGTTTTAAATGTGAGTCCTGCTTATGATATAGTGTGTATTTTACTAGAAATTACTGGTATTTCGGAGCACCACTTAAATAATTTGACAATTCAGAGGCTTCCTTTACCACGATACAAATTAGCTGGCTGTTTTTCAAAGGATTCCTTTCAGAGAGAGGGAGTGGCCATGTATGTAAAAAACAGTATTCCATTTGAGTCCATAGACGAATCACGGCACTGTACTGAACAGGTATTTGAATGTTGTGCAGGGGCAGTTGAATTTAGTGAAACTAAACTTATAATTGTTGTTGTTTATGGGTCCCCTAACTCTGACTTCAGAGCATTTATGCTTAAGCTAGAGAGGGTTCTTGATTCACTTTGTAGGAAGTACCAGAAATTAGTTATATGTGGTGACTTCAGTATTAATTTTGCGTATTATGGTGCAAGAAAATGGATTTTGGTAGTTCTCCTAAATTCATATGGTCTGAGGCAGATAGTGGTTTTCCAGCTAGGGTGCAGGGGAGCTGTAGCACTGCCATCGACAATATCTTTATTCATTCTTCATTACTAGATGGGCATTCTGCTAGTAAAAGCGTGAATGGCCTTTCAGAGCATGATGCACAAATTTTAACACTAAAACGCTGTTGTTATCAAACAAATGTCACATGTAATTACAATCTATGTAGGAAAGTTAATCCAGCAGCAATAGAGAGTTTTTTTGAACCTTGTCAAGGAACAAGAGTAGCAGGATGTTTATAGTGCCGATAACATAGATGATAAATATAATGCTTTCCTTAACACATTTCTCATGCTCTTTGAGAGTTGCTCTCCATTAGGACGTTGTAAACGGGGTACTATCAGCAGTGAGCAGCCCGAGTCGCTGACTTGTGGGATAACCATATCACGTAAAACAAAGCGGGAATTACATCAAAATGTTAGAAATAGTCACAATCAAGCTACAGTAGCCAGTTACAAACAGTATTGTAAGGTGCTTAAAAATGTTATTAGGAAGGCAAAGGGTATGTGGTATGCAAATAGAGTAGCTAATTCACAGGATAAAATTAAAACCATACGGTCAGTTGTGAAGGAATTATCTGGTCAGCAGCACAAGGTCGACGATATAACGTCAGTTCGCAGTAAAAATATTTCTGTTACTGATAAATCAGGTATATGTACAGTATTTAACAATCATTTTCTGAGCAATGCTGGTGAACTAAATAAAAATTTAGCTTCTACAGGGAATCATATAACTCTCTTCGCGAATGCCCTTCCGAGATTGATGTCTAAAGTGTTCCTCTGTGACACAGACAAGGGGGAGATTGCGTGAATAATTAAATCACTAAAGACTAAGGACTCTCATCGTTATGATAGAGTGTCTAGAATAATATTAAAGTACTGTGCTGCACGTGTTAGCCCTGTACTTAGTCATATTTGTAATTTTTCCTTTAGGAATGGTCAGTTTCCTGATCGATTAAAGTACTCAGTAGTAAAGCCGCTTTATAAAAAGGGAGAAAGGGCTAATGTAGACAATTTTAGACCTATTTCTATGCCATCAGTGTTTGCTAAAGTTATTGAAAAGGCTGTGTATGTAAGGATAATTGATCATTTTATATCACATCATTTGCTATCAAATATACAGCTCGGCTTCACAAGTAGCTTAACAATCGAAAATGCTATATTCTCTTTTCTCTGTGGGATACTGGATGGGTTAAACAAAAGGTTTCTAACGCTAGTCATATTTTTTGATTTAACTAAGGCGTTTGATTGTGTTGATCACAAAATATTGCTCCAGAAGTTGGACCATTATGGAATACGGGGAGTAGCTCAGAATTGGTTCACCTCTTACTTTAGCAACAGACAGCAAAACGTCATTATTCAAAATGTTGAGAATGCTTGTGATGTGTGGTACGGTTATGTGGGGGGAGTGCCAGGGATCAGTGGTGGGGCCACTCCTGTTCCTTATTTGTATAAAAGATATGCCCTCTGGTATTATGGTAACTCTAAAATATTTCTTTTTGCTGATGACACTAGCTTGGTAGTGAAAGAAATTGTGTGCAACATTGGCTCGGTTTCAAATAGGGCAGTTCATGACCTAAGTTCATGGCTTGTAGAAAATAAAGTAATGCTAAATCACAGTAAGACTCAGTTTTTACAGTTTCTAACACACAATTCAACAAAAACTGACGTTTTAATTTCACAGAATGGGCATATGATTAGTGAAACTGAACAGTTCAAATTTCTAGCTGTTCAGATAGTGAGCTGCCGTGGAAAGCCCACGTTCAGGATCTTATTCAAAGACTCAATGCTGCCATTTTTACTATTCGAACGGTATCTTAAATGAGTGATCGTTCGACATGAAAATTAGTCTACTTTGCTTATTTTCATTGGCTTATGTCGTGTGGTATTATGTTCTGGAGTAACTCTTCCCTTCTAAATCGATATTTTTGAGTCAGAAACGGGCGGTTGGGGCAATAAGTGGTGTAAGTCCACGAACCTCTTGTCGACCCCTGTTCACGAGTCTGGATATTTTAACACTTGCCTCTCAATTTATTTATTCCCTACTGTCATCTCTTGTTAACAATTTAGCTTATTCCCAAGAATAAGCAGCTTTCACTCAGTTAATTCTCGGCAGAAATCAAACCTGTATTTGCATCGGACTTCCTTAACTCTTGTGCAGAAAGGTGTGCAGTATACTGCTGCATCCATTTTCAGTAAGCTACCATTCGAATTCAAAAATCTTAGCAGTAGTACACGCGCTTTCAAATCAAAATTCTCCTATTCTGTCGCGGAGTTCCTGAAAAAAGAAAGCTGATTCTTGTTCTATTGTTGATTGCTTTTACTTAAACTTAAGAATTAACTTTTTCGGGTTATAAACATTTTATTTTTATTTTTTATTACTTTTATGTTGTAATTTCATGTACTGACACGTTCCATGACCTTGTGGAGATTTGCTCCTCAATTTGTTCCTACGGAACTTCATGTGTAAATAAAAGGAAAATAAAAGAAACACCCTCTTCACGTTAAAAGATGGACATAGGGAAATTTTAAAATGTGGGTGCCCAAATGAATCTTTACAAATATTTAGTAGGCAAGAAGTCAAACATTCGGGTAAATGCTACAATCGTAGTTTCAAACAATCATGGTCTCAGAAGGACATGAACAATTTTGAATTTACATTTTTGGCAATAGTATTTTATGACATATTTTGTTTGACTGATACTATGTTCGATGTTTTGCAGAAGAGTTCATTAACTGCTGCACGTCTAAAGTAAGGACTACTTGTGATATACTAAGAAACAAGAGGAAAGAACAGTATTTTTGAAACTTCATTCAAGAACAGTATTTTTAATCATCTTCCAAAAGGTTAGCAAAATGACAGATATGCGCCTCTCAGGAGAGTACAGTTCCTTCTCTCAGGGTGAATGTGTTCAAAACTATCTAGCCGTGTATTACGTAATTTTCGATCACGTTTTGATAGAAATTGATGAGAGATTTCGCAATTGTGAAAAAATTCCGTTGTTTGCCTTACCGATATCAAAAAATTGAAGAATACCACACATTTCTTTCTATTGAAGTTGAAAACTTGCAAAATTCGTTTAGATGTCTCCAAGAGACAGTGTTTAAGAAATAAAGTCTCTATACGCCGACGAGAAGTACAGACAGATTTCCACCGGAAACAGGATAAGGACACTTTTACGCATACTTGTAAACTGTTCTCCCTTATTCTCTCCATCGCTTTTACTAAAGGATCTGTGGAATGAAGCTTTTCTTATCTGAAACGTATAAAAACATACTTGAGGAATGCAATGTCTGGATAAAGTCTGCTTTAGCGAACATTTCAATTCAGAATCAACTTCTAGAGCTCTTAATAAAAACTCAGCCATTCTATGAAGACATCACCGACAAGCTTGCAGCCTTACAGGACGGAAGAATTGGTTTAGGATATAACAAATAGGTAAGTTCAACCTTTAATACCTTTGATTACAGGTATATTTTTCTTTCCTGCTGGCTCTTCAACCAAATTCTCAGCCACGAGCTGCCACTGCGGTCTAATGAATTTGCCTGTCAGATTAAGCCTATGTGGTGAGCAAGAGCGCCCATACAATAGTTTGGATGACGAATGGCAACTTATACGGAGTCATAAAAATTTTCACACCCGACAGTTTTAAAAACCTGTGTGATACTGACTTCTAGATCTTTTTCTTGAAAGTAAAACAACTGAATACACTATATTTTTTCCTTTGCCTGCGAGCTGGGAGGGAGGAGGGGGGGGGGGGGCACTTACGTATTGGAGCCCTTGGTGGTGAAATACTAAGATGAATGTTTGTCTATCTCGTGCAATATTCTTACCAACTGAGCTAGTCAAGTACGTCTCTCGGCTTATCATCCAATACCTGTCTCCCACTTACCCACATTGCACAGTGACTTTTACACTATACAGTTATAGACTGCTGTCACCCCGGAAAAAAGATACAGCCGAGAGCTGCATAGTTATAACTACTGTGATGAGTCCGAAATAAATCTGCCACTAAGCAGAAGAAATATGCTTCACTTGGATGCAGCGAATGGAAACTGTGTCGTAACCCCCAGCAGTATTGTGTATGAGGTGTTTGATTTACAATGGCAAGAGAAGCAGTACCAGTCGTTGTATTAACCACAAAAAGACATGTAACTCATCAGAAAAACACAGTCAAATCATATTAACTGATTGTTTTGCATATAATGCCACGTCGAAGCGCATAAGTACTGGACGCCATCTTACTTATTTTCTGAGGTCTCGTTGATTCGATCCTCGACATTGTTGTTCTGATTCAATCTTCTGTATTGTTTATAATTTAACTTATATAACCTCTAGTGTCAAATCTAAAGGCACCCAAGTGGTAATCATTGACAGGAAAACTTTTCCTACAACTTGTGGTTTTTTTTCCTTCTGTCAATCAAGGCCTGTTAAATTGTTATATTTCGTGTTAACCCTGAAATGGAGTGCTAATAAAAATTTATACAACAACTAAACAGATATGAATGAGTAGTGGTTTAGGAAGTCAGATGAAGGGATGTTAAAACCTTTATTCCAAACAATTTCCGCGGCTCTAGAGTTTCTGCGATGCGACACTGCCCTCGCTCTTCATGTCTCCAGAGGTACCATTTAGCCATGCACATCACGCGTCCCAGACATAAGTGAGCTTCCGACGCAACCAAACAGAATTTACTTTTTGCTCGTTATGTCTGCGCCGCAAGACGTAGCTACAGGACCCTGCGACTTCCACGCAAACAACTTCTGAACTTAAAACTCGTAAATTCTGCATCCCTACACTTATTCTTGGTAATACGACAGACGCTTAAAGTTTATCCAAATGACAATATAAAATATTTCAGTAGACCGACATCAGTACTTAGAGATCAGACAAATTCGCTGTTTACTCATCATGAATAAAGCAGTCTTTCAAATTTAGCTGTTTAAAAAAATTACCATGTTCGATTACACCAAAGTAGCTTTTCTACTCCGAAAGAAGAGCTAAGCTGTAAGTGGAACAAAGATGGTTGACAATCGTCTTTTTCCTTCTTATGCATTTAAATTAAAGAACAAAGAGAATGAAAATGAACCTTTATTACACTCTCATGTCAGTAGAAAGCACTCGTTAGCCATGGCGATAAATAGAAATAGCTGTGGCTGAAGTAGGCTAACAAAAATAATGAACTTTCACTCGTATTATTACCCACGTCGTTGCATTTTCCATAACGAAACGTCCAGTACTTGCCATTTTTCGTTATACAAGAACGAAAAATAATCAAAGATACCAAATAAAGGTTATTTAAATAGCAAATAGTTGATTGTGTCTGTAACAGTTGCAGGATACTTTATCATAATGGCGTTTGAGGCTCATTAACACTATAGGAACTGGAACATGTCACTCTGACTGTTGACGCGTACTGAGCCTTGTGAGAGGTTTCTAAAGCTGCGTCGTCTGCTGGTGTTAAGAACCTTAAACTTCCGTGATGTCTTATTTAGCCGGTTTAAGTAAGAGCAGAAAAACTGCTGTTAGTGTGCGTAAAAAAAGTCTGTTTTGCTGTCGTTTTAAGACAGTTCAGTGAAAAAGAAAAACTGTTACTTAATGTACTTGTTTCCTTCAATACCGGGAAGTTTAATGGTATTTCTGTTTATTAAAAGAAAACTTTTTAACAATTGGTCAGAGAAATTAAAAACTCATGAATTAATGTATTGGTATGACATTTTTCCCCTCTATTCGTGATTATGACGTAAGCTGGATAATTACTGAGAAATATTGATTGAGAGCAGCATCATCTTTCGGCTGTATGTAACATGTTTAAAATCATGAATTTAATCTTAAGTCTTCTGATTATTGTTTGATGGACAACTTTCGTATTTTCCGAAGTGAAAATTCATTTTAACAATTCTTGAGGAAAATATTCTGTAATTTAACATAGTGAAAAGTGATAAATTGAACAATTTCATCTTCTTGCAGTCAGCTTGAAAAACGGTATATTTAATGCAATAAGTTACATCAAATTGTACTGAAAATTAATACTCTATGAAGTCTAATTCTTTTAACACTTAATTTTGTGCTTGTAGGATAGATACTAATGAAATTTTTAGATTTTATGGCTCTCTTATTGTAAGAGCGTTATCAATTTTACGTTATTACAACTGAGCCAAGTGATTTTGAAATCCACCGTCAATGCGCGAAGCAAAGTGGCGCCGTCCAAAGGCCCTTTCGCTGCCTGAGACTCGCAGAATGCCGGAGAGGAGGTCTTTTCTCTCGTGAAGTGCGATGGAGCGGAGCTCCTCTAGTGGTTTTAGTGACAGCCGTTGTTCTTGAATCGCTGAAGCATCGAGTGGTACATGTAGAAGTTGATGTGACTGTTTTCCCACCGGGCCATTCTCCATTCTGTGCAAGAGAGTGGAGTTACAAGCTGGTTAGTATTCTGCTGGAAGTGGAAGTGTTTTCGAGTTGTACATCTCAGCTGTCAATGGCTTTGTCATTTACTTGTGAATTGAAAAGCCTCAGCTGGCGTCTGTCATATTCTGTGGTTTAGTGTTTGTTTCCTGCTGCAGGCACCGAAAGCTGACCTCAGTGTGGTTTTGCGGTCGCTTTGGTGAGTGTGTGTGTTCCTGGCTGATTATGGAAATTGCTTCTGGCTCGCAACGATGTGTGGTTGGTGATTTCAGAGAGTTAAATTTTGTGTGCGAACACTGAGAAGGATCAGTTGCCAATAGGTTACCAGATGCTTTGCACGGTCTGTTACCTATTCATGTCTGAGTGTGTGCAATTTGATCGAAATCCTATATTCGTTTTCTGTACCAGTGATTGTGTGATTCTCATAGTGAAATTTATGGGAAATGAATTTTCACGTCGTTGCGGAGGAAAAACCCCATGAGTCTCACTTGTGTACACGAGGAATTTTAAGCAACTATAGTTCAATGTGGTTGTTATAATCAAGACCAGCTACACCACTGTTGTTCTGTCACTGGATTGCCGGAAGACGTGAGGTTCGCGCAGGTCGTGTCCGAGTGAGCACAGAATTTGGCTGGTTATGCTTTCTAAAATGTTCTTAATCTTGTTGACTATGTTAATTAAACTAGTTTTGATTGCACGCATCTCTGCGTCTCTGTTTTTAGTTTGTGTTGATCAGTATCTGGCTTGAGTTGATTTCTTTCAGTTGATTGTAAGGAACAATATTCATTCGTTATGGAGGTTGTCCGCTTTGCTCAGTGGGCATCCCGAGTGGTTAACAGAAAATCCTATAACGAGAGCTGTTCTTATTCTACCAGTGATAAATCAGCGTAAGTGAAATACGGCCAGGAAATTTGTTTGTTTTTTATTTGGCCTCCATGCTTTGTTCTATATTTAGCCATGGAGAACACATGTTAAAATAGGAAATACAAGAATGTCAAATTTTCCTGTCAGTCTTGTTCAGGCTAATGCGTGTCTGGTTTGTAGGGGCTATGTCCTCAGTGTAAATTGAAAATCTAGATCAAGCTACAGCTAGTGTCACTTAGCATAAGCGGGTTATTGCCCGATAAGTGTGGTATCCTATGACACTGCTACTGCTTTAGTTGTAAGTGACGCTGTTCTCGTTAAATATCAAATGAGCCCTCTAGGTTGAACCTAAATCAAGATGCCCGGACGCGGGTTTGAACCGTCGTCCTCCCGAATGCGAGTCCCCTGTGCCAACTCCCTCGGTTGGACTTCGCCCCTATATCTTGGACGCCCTCTCATTTTATCGATGATATCCCAGATTTCAAGTGTTCGATGTTGTGTGTGTGTGTGTGTGTGTGTGTGTGTGTGTGTGTGTGTGTGTGTGTGTGTGTGTGTGTGTGGACAGATGGATCGTCCGATGACACAAATTCATGTTGAAATCCTTCTTTCTTTAAGGTATTGTATGAATTAAAGACATTTAAGTATTTTATCATAGAGACTGAAGTTTCCTTCCCCTTTGAATAAACTCAAACTATAAAGCATTTGCGGGATTCTCTTTCAATGCCCCCAAATACCCAAATATGTTCAATTCATTTTTCAACGGTCGTCCTCTTTCGTATTTCCTACTAGCTACATGTGATTTTTCCGTTTCGACAGCCTTGTTTTGTCCATCGGTTGGAATACTCTCGTCCGTGACTCGTACTACGTAACATACTCTCGTCAGAAACCGTAGTACTCGCACACAGTGTTCCTAGACAATTGTGTTTCAGAAGCTGTTGCTTATCCAACTAGAAACTAAAATGATGCTCTTCTCGATGGATCATTTGGAACTGTCAAACCATGTGTTCTTTCTCATTGAAGTTCTGTTGTGACACTGGGCGCAGTACAATTGCAAAGGTAAATCAGCATCCCCACCTTTCTTGTGAAGTTTCACTGAGTTGAGTCCATGATATTCTACACAATGCCTACTATCTTCATTTGGAAGCAATCCGAAGTCCAAACAAAATTTCAAATCACTTTCCACGCTACATAACCGAGGAATCAGATATCGCCATGTCAGACTGTCGATACTCGAAACACCTACACTTTTACTTGCTATTCACAACCGAAAACGATAACCTATGTTTCTCTGGTGACGCACTAAACACTCACGGCACCAGTGTCGTATGGTCGATATCGAGTCGCATGTTCGTTATAAATCATTAGGGGCCCTCGCGCTAGATAGGCAATCATTCTTGGAAATTACGTGTGCAGTATACACTGAATATCCAAAAAAAACTGGTACACGTGCCTATTGTCGTGTAGGGCCGCCGCGAGCACGCAGAAGCGCCGCAACACGACCTGGAATGGACTCGACTGATGTCTGAAATAGTGCTGGAGGGAAGTGACACCATGAATTCCGCAGGGCTGACATAAACCCTTAAGAGTACAAGGAGGTGGAGATCTCTTCTGAACAACACGTTGCAAGGCATCACATATATGCTCAATAATGTACATGTCTGGGGAGTTTGGTGGCCAGCGGAAGTGTTTAAACTGAGAAGAGTGTTGCTGGAGCCACTCTGTAGCAATTCTGGACGTGTGGGGTTTCTCATTGTACAGTTGAAATTTCCCAAGTCCGTCGGAATGGACATGGATGGATTCAGGTGATTAGACAGGATACTTACCTACGTGTCACCTGGCAGAGTCTTATATAGACGTATTAAGGGTCCCATATCACTCCACTTGCACAGGCCCCACGGCATTACACAGCCTCCACCAGCTTGACATGCTGACATGCAGGGTCCATGGATTCATGGCTACGAAAGCCCATATCGATTATGATTCGTTGAATGGTTCGCACGCTGACACTTGTTGATGGCCCAGCATTGGAAACTGCAGCAATTTGCTGAAGGTTGCACTTCTGTCATGTTGAACGATTCTCTTCAGACATCGTTGGCCCAGTTCTTGCAGGACCTTTTTCCGGCGGCAGCGATGTCGTAGATCTGATATTTTAACGGATTCCTGATATTCACGGTACACTCGTGAAACCGTTATGAGGAAAAATCCCCACATCATCGCTACCTCGGAGATGCTGTTTCCCGTCGGTCGTGTGCCGACTATAACACCACGTTCAAACTCACTTAAATCTTGATAACCTGCCATTGTAGCAGCAGTAACCGATCTAACAACTGCGCCAGACACTTGTCTTATATAGGCGTTGCCGACCTCAGTGCCGTATTCTGCCTGTTTACGTATCTCTATATTTGAATACGCATGCCCATACCACTTTCTTTGGCGCTTCAGTGTATGCGGCATATGCATTTGCGGGCGAAGCCGTGGGTATGAGTGGTTGTGAGTTCTCGTGCTTTTTTCTTTATAGATCCACTCAAGTTTCAACCTCCCGTTGCAGCATCACTTTTCGAAATGCTTGTCTTATAAGTCTCTTTGCTTTCTCGTAGTCTACTTTGGAGATACAATGCTGTGTTCAGACGTGTCGGTTCAGAATCTACAAAGCTGATGCTATATTTGATGCCAGTAAACGTTTGTTGTGCTGGAAAAGTTTCTTTCGCTGCTATAATTTTTTTTCGCGGCTACTGCGAATTAATTCTCATCCTTCGCACTCTTGTACACCCTTCTTTCATCGGCAAACATTTACACAGGTCCCTCGATGAATTCAGCTCGTATTAATAGACACTGTTTTTTTTATCTCGGTTCGTCAAAAAGTGTTCAGTATTCAACTGGCAACAGGATCTGTTTAAAGCCATAATATTTCAGTAACATAGCAAGGAGGAAATTCACCTTGCAGCAATATCTTTTGCTGCACTTACTGCAAGGAATAAGCACTCTAATACTGTGGCGTCACTCGATGACAGGAATAATCCCACAACACTCAGAATCCCTTTTATTCCTGATGACGAATCACATGTAACATTTACCACGGACAGTATGTATGTGTCTTACGGAACGTGAAATTTCTCTCCGGCATGTCGTTGTAATAAGCCTGTTTTGATTAATGATGTGCGGTAATCCTAGAGGTAATGCGCTGCCCGTGTTAGGTTGTGTTACGTGTCCACGGTTACATGTGACACACGGCACATGCACGGCGGCAAGATTCATAATGGGTCCACGCCGACCACCGTATTTCCTGCAGTGTTAGGCGAGAATTTCGCGTTATATGTGAGACGCGACAGCGAAACAGACGAAGACTGGCTTCCAACTTCAGGCGCATCAGATTGATACACGTATCAAACAGATTCACATATTGTGGATGTGTATTAACGTCAGCTACTTGTGACAATTGAAAATTTGTGCCGGCCTAGGACTCGAACCCGAATTTCCCGCTTGTCGTGAACGGTCGCCTTAACCACTTCGGCTATCCTAGCACGAACCCAAGTGTTTACAAACCTCAGTCTGTCACGCAGTCACGATACAAATTCTCGCACTTTCGTGAAAGTAAGCGTAGGAAGATGAATGTTATTTTGTATCGTGATTTACTGCATAAACACGTACAGTCGCCGTTAATGACACTATACATGTGTGCCATAAGAGTCTTTTGTCGAATTATTTTTCTGAGTGAATATCTGACTTAATTATAAGCGGCCTTTCAAAGGCAACTAAACATGTAACAACAGAAGAGTGTGGGTATTCCTAGTACATTCGTACAATGTGTTTGCACTAACACAGTGCATACCTCTGCAGCCTAGCTTAAACGTAACGTCATATGCATGGATTTCGAAATGGAAATAGTGCAAATCAGCGTTCGATTTAAAAAATGAGTTTCCAAAAGCACTAAGAGGCATACTGAACGACTATCCGCACTTGGCAGCCTCAAATATTCAGAGCTACATTACTGGAACTTGGTGTCAGGGATCAAATTAGATAGAAATGCCTTATCGTTAAATGAAAAAAAATATGTATTAAGCAATACTGTTCAATCCATGTAAATAGAAAAGTATACCTGTCTTCTTGATGTTTCATACTTTTACACTAAATTTTAATTAATTGTGAATACTAGAATTTTTATACGATTTTAATTAAAAATAACCTTATCTACCAATGACACTGATAAATCGTTCTAAATGTATCGTGCTTCACGTTGCTTGTGAATCTTCAAATACTGAAAGGTGATTTTTTTGGAGTTTGCCTGAGAACCGTGTCGTACTGCTTTAGGAAGTTTATGCCCGAGCAGTAACCTTTAGATCGTATAAGTATGAAGAAAATCGCAGAGGGCTATTCCATAACGTCCCATTTCAAGAGCGTCGTTATTCCTTTTCAACAAATGAAAGTAAAATCACCATGAAACCGAGTTTTACTTCAATCAACAGTTTTGCTCGGCTTAGCTCGACTTTCTTGTCACTCCTCTTTCGGCGAATATTTCCTTGCATGGGTCTAAGTACGCTTTCAGTCGGTGGATTAAGTAATGGAAACCTCGAACGTGATTGGATTCTTCCTTTTATTAAGTATTCATTATGGCAGAGACTGACATAAGTTTTCAGTAGCGTCGCCTGTAATTTAAAACACTCTTAACGAAAAAATGCTTTGAGCTTTTAGACAGAAAAAGAAGAATTAAGTCTCCTACCCTTTTTAATGTATAAAACAGACCACGTGAAAGTCGTCGAGTTCGTTGTTAGGTTCTTCCACGCACGTGAGCGCAGCTCAGGCAGCAGACATTGATGCAGAATGTGACTCTGAACGTTTCCTACTCCACGGCCAGAGCCCGATGTCCTTACTCGAAAGCCTTAACGCGAATCCTTTCCATTTCCCGGCAGGAGAACAAATCCTAATGTGTAAAAAGCTTGTGTCTCCGTGCTTGACGACACTTTTTCTCGCGCCTACGCTTTTCTAACCAGTCATTCGTTTTGCCGCCAACGTTGAGCAATGGCATAACATTATAACGTCGTTCATACTCCCTCCAGCAATTGTAAAAAAGCCTGTGCCAATCCGTTTCTTTAACGCCTTTCTCTGCCCAAAAAGTGAAATTCAAGACTCACGTCACAGGCCGCCTGCCGATGGGAATGTGTGCTTTTTACGTTGTCGCGATTTCGCCACCGTGGGGAAACAAAACGGAAAAAACGCGTTCTACTGTCCCACATCAGCTTGGAGGCCCACCAACCTTGCAATAAAGTCATAGACTATTGTGTTTCCTGGAACGCTTTCGGAAGATGTTATCTGCCCTACGTTTCTGCAGATCCAAAATACCGTTTCTTTGAATTCCTTTACACCACCGGCGGGTTTTTCTTGTCCACCTACGGACACGGTATACTGTCCGCAGGCTGGACTGGGAGAAAGAGTGGGGCGTTGCAATTTTAGCACCAGAACTACGTCTCGCCATCTTGTCCTATAGTAGGAGAGGGCTGTCTGTGGTCCAGCGCCGGTCAGTGCTCCCGCACTAGGTCCACTTCTCCACTTTCTCCCTGCCGGTAGTTCCATACCCACCTTATAAAGGGACACCGCTGCCTGCATCCCAAGGAAACGACCCCTGTCCTTGATTCTTAGTGCAGGTGCCCCATTCTACACGTCGTACGGATGCTACTCCATTCCACCTCTACTTACGGGTGAGACATGACTAGCCAGAAAGGATAGCCACCTCCCAATGATCATCTTAGTGGATAGAGTAGAAAAAACCAGATAACACAAACCTCAACTAAAGCTTAGCTTTTAGTGAAACACTTGTCAGAATCAAAATACATTAATACAGGAGTGCCTCATGGTAGCTTATTAGGACCAGTACAAATACCGATCAATGACTTTCCCAGGTAGTGTTAGTTACAGGGAAAAGATTCTCTTTGCCGAAAACGGAAAATTATGATCACTGAGAAACTCCTTGCAGAGAAAGCAAGTGAAACTCTCATGGAAATTTACAATTAGTCAACAGGTAAGAAAGTGACATTTGAACATAAGTAAAATAAATACCATGGATTTAAGTTTAAAGTGGGAAAATGACAACTGTTAGGTTAAACGTAGATGATACCTCAACAGACTGTGTAACGAACACAAAACTTCTAGAAATGAATGTTGATTCTCGACTGAAGTGATGTGAACACACAAAGATACTTGGAAACAATTTTATCAGCATGTTACGCTGTTAGTCCTGTCGTGATGTGGAATAGTCAATATCTTTTAGTTACATACAACACACATGTACGCTGAATTCTTAGTTATGGTGTTCTTCTCCGGGGAAGAAGCTCAGAAAATACGAACATAACTTTCAAACTTCAGAAAAGGGACACTAGAATAATAACCAAAAATAGTAATCGAACTCACCCTGCAGATCTATTGAAAATATTATCGTTTTAACATCACGTGAGAACCAATCATATATGTTCATCATAAATAATATTCATAATCACTGCACAAGCAGCTGTGTCCTTGACTGTAGAACAAGATATAGACTTAACCTGCATTTGCCAGGAAAGAATAAACATAAAATTCAAAACAGCATTTTCTGCCAAGCTATACAACTGAACAATAAATTGCCCAGAAAGATTAAAGGCATTGCTAAAACGAACTTCTTTAAAAAGGTAGTAAAAGAGTAACTGTTAAGGAATACACTTTCTTTTCTTTCCTGGAACCCTTTGCTCCCAAAGCTAAAAGTTGTGTGATACTAACATCCTATCCTCTTTCTGAACTTAACATCTCACTCATTATAGAGGGACGCCGAGTCAGTTTTTCAGACTAGTAAATGGGAAGTTTCAGTACACAAAACGGAAACCAGACATTACAGCTATGGTCATGTCAGCTGATAGTGTGTATGGTTCTACATTATGAAATTACGTGTGCAGTTTGCAGTGACTGGGCCGGCCGAAGTGGCCGTGCGGTTAAAGGCGCTGCAGTCTGGAACCGCAAGACCGCTACGGTCGCAGGTTCGAATCCTGCCTCGGGCATGGATGTTTGTGATGTCCTTAGGTTAGTTAGGTTTAACTAGTTCTAAGTTCTAGGGGACTAATGACCTCAGCAGTTGAGTCCCATAGTGCTCAGAGCCATTTGAACCATTTTTTGCAGTGACTGGCAGTGATAAATGATTGAACTGTGTAGCATTAGCTTTCTACATTAGTAAATAATTTTGACAACTGGTTTCTCAGGATGGGGCAGGATAATGTTACATTTTGCGGCGTGCACTGCAGCTGTAGCGGATATAAGCTAAGTACTGACAAACTTATTTGTGCTCTGTAATACAGTTATTAAATTTAATAGATTTCAGCGGTGTTGGGTGCCGTTTGTGGCGAAATAATCACTTAATAAACCTTTGTAATCGGTCGCTCGCTGTGTTTTATAGTTTTCAGTGTGTTGAAGTCGTTAGTAAATTTCGTGCTTTAGTTTTCAACTGACGTTTATTATTCTTTCTAGTGAAATATTTCAGTAAAATTTTCATTTAGTGTTTTAACTTCGCTTAGTGTTACAGTGGTCGTTTTAATTTTTTGGTTTTAGCTAATAATTTTGTGAAGTTTTGCTGGTATTGGTATCGGCTGTATTGTAGTAGTATTAATACAAGTAGCTGCTTTCTTCGTAGGCAGAGGATTTCGAGATCATTATTGTTAGTTCTTAAATAGTTCTACTGGTGTAACTAACTTTGGTAACGTAGACGTATAGTTTTTTTGAGTAACTGTAAAAGTTTTACCATGAGTGAAAAGTGTGGGCTCTGTCGTAGGTTTGTGAGTAGTGGATTACGGTGTGGGATTTGTTCAAAGTATTTTCATTGGGGGGAATGCAGTGGGGAAGCCAGTGGTCATTTTAGGGAGATCCTCTCCTGGGAATGTAGAATCTGTAGTAGAAACAAGCAGGAGCGCAAGATCTGTGCCCTTCAGGTGCAATTACAATGCGCAAAGGAAGAACTAGATAGGCTGAGAAGGGTGAAGGGTGGTGGGGAATGGGAACTGGCAGTTGGCAAGAAGGTAGCTAGGAAGAGGAGGTATTCAGACAGTTTTACTTTGCATACATGCAATAGATACGACCAACTGTCAGAGTTGAGTGGAGAGGAGCCTCGTGTAGCCGTAGATGTAGGTAACTTGCAGCAGTCCTCAGCAATTAGGAGGCCTTGGTTAGTCGCAAAGTCTAGCAGAAAGAAGGTTCTGCTGCTAGGTAGTTCCCACGGTAGAGGTGTGGGCCAGCAGTTGCAGGAAGTGTTGGGGAGTGAGTACCAGGTCACCAGCATTGTGTAGCCTAGTGCAGGATTGGCTCAGGTGACTGAAAGCATAGGGGAGTTATGTAAGAATTTTACGAAAGAGGATCAGGTAGTGATAGTGGATGGAGCAGGGAACAGTCTCGATAGGGGCGGGGAATATGATGTCAGTGGTGACTTGGTTAAGATAACTACTCAAACTGGTGGCACTAATGTGCATTTCGTGCAACTGTTTCAGCGTCATGATCGGCCTCACCTTAATGCGGCTGTTAGGTGCGTTAATGTGGGGCTGGGGAGGGCACTGATGGCGGAGGGCATGGATCACATCTCAGTGGTGCCAGTTGGGCCTTTCAGTAGATGGGGTTTCACTAGGCATGGCTTGCACCTCAATAGGTATGGGAAGGGGAACTGGCTAAGCTTTTAGGTGACAGTGTAGTGGGTGGTGGCGGTGGTAGTGGTGTCACTCATGGAAAAATTCCTGTAGTAGTTAGTGTTAGAGCAGCACCTCTTTTTAGACTGAAGTCAGTTGATAGGTATACCTGCTTAAAGGAAGTGCCTCTGACTAAGGGCTCACCTCCAGAGGATGTAACGTTTCCAACTAGAGAAGGAATTAGCATATTTCATCAAAATATAAGAGGTATTAGAGATAAAGTTAGTGAACTGCTAATAGGTGTTAACTTTGGAATTATTGGTATATCAGAGCACCACTTAAATAATTTGATAATTCAGAGGCTTCCTTTACCAGGCTACAGATTAGCTGGCTGTTTCTCAAGGAGTTCCTCGCGGGGTGGGGGAGTGGCTCTGTACGTAAAAAGCAGTATTTCATTTGAGTACATAGACGAATCACAACACTGCACAGAACAGATATTTGAAAGTTGTGCAGCATTAGTTAAATTTAGTGAAACTAAACTTCTAATTGCTGTTGTTTATAGGTCCCCTAACTCCGACTTCAGAGCATTTATGCTTAAGCTAGAGAGGGTTCTTGATTCACTTTGTAGGAAGTACCAGAAAGTAGTTATATGTGGTGACTTCAATGTTAATTTTGTACATGATTGTGCAAGGAGAAGGATATTGGTAGATCTCCTAAAGTCATATGATCTGATGCAAACTGTGTTTTTTTCCAACTATGGTGCAGGGGAATAGTAGCACAGTCATAGACAATATTTTTATTCATTCTTCATTACTAGATGGGCATTCTGTTAGTAAAAGGGTCAATGGCCTTTCAGACCATGATGCACAAATTTTAACATTAAAAGGTTTTGTACTCAAACCAACGTCGCATCTAATTACAAACTACGTAGGAAAGTTAATCCAACAGCAATAGAGAGTTTTTTTGAACCTTGTCAAGGAACAAGAGTAGCAGGATGTTTATAGTGCCGATAACATAGATGATAAATGTAATGCTTTCCTTAACACATTTCTCATGCTCTTTGAGAGTTGCTCTCCATTAGGACGTTGTAAACGGGGTACTAGCAGTAATGGACAGCCCGGTTGGCTGACTAGTGGGATAAGGATATCATGTAGAACAAAGCGGGAATTATATCAAAATGTTAGGAGTAGTCACAGTCAAGCTACGGTGGCCCATTACAAACAGTATTGTAAGGTGCTTAAAAATGTTATTAGCAAGGCAAAAAGTATGTGGTATGCAAATAGAATAGCTAATTCACAGGATAAAATTAAAGCTACATGGTCAGTTGTGAAGGAAGTGTCTGGTCAGCAGCACAAGGTTGATGATATAAAGTCAGTTCGCAGTAATAATATTTCTGTTACTGATAAATAAGATGTATGTACAGTATTTAACAACCATTTTCTGAGCATTGCTGGTGAATTAAATAAAAATTTAGTTTCTACAGGAAATCATATAAATTTCTTAGCAAATGCCTTTCCGAGATTGACGTCTGAAATACTCCTCTGTGATAAAGACAAGAGGGAGATTGAGTCAATAATTAAATCACTGAAGACTAAGGACTCTCATGGTTATGATGGAGTGTCTAGTAGAATATTAAAGTACTGTGCTGCACATGTTAGCCCTGTATTTAGCCATATTTGTAATTTTTCCTTTAGGAATGGTCAGTTTACTAAGCGATTAAAGTACTCAGTAGTAAAGCCGCTTTATAAAAAGGGAGAAAGGGATAATGTAGATAATTTTAGACCTATTTCTATGCCATCAGTGTTTGCAAAAGTTATCGAAAAGGCTGTGTATGTAAGGTTAATTGATCATTTTATTTCACACGATTTGCTATCAAATGTACAGTCCGGCTTTAGAAGTCGTTTGACAACTGAAAATGCTATATTCTCTTTTGTCTGTGAGGTACTGGATGGGCTAAGCAAAAAGTTTCGAACGCTTAGCGTATTTTTTGATTTAACTAAGGCATTTGACTGTGTTGAACTCACAATATTGCTCCAGAAGTTGGATCATTACGGAATAAGGGGAGTAGCTCACAACTGGTTCACCTCTTACTTTAGCAGCAGGCAGCAAAAGGTCATTATTCACAATGTTGATAACGGCTGTGATGTGGGATCTGAGTGGGGTACTGTCAAGTGGGGGGGGTGCCCCAGGGATCAGTGTTGGGGCCGCGCCTGTTCCTTATTTATATACATGATATGCCCTCTACTATTATGGGTAACTCTAAAATATTTCTGTTTGCTGATGACACTAGCTTGGTAGTAAAGGATGTTGTGTACAACATTGACTCGGTTTCAAGTAATGCAGCACATGATCTCAGTTCATGGCTTGTAGAAAATAAACTAACATAAAATCACAGTAAGACTCAGTTTTTACAGTTTCTGACACACAATTCAACAAAACCCGACGTTTTAATCTCACAGAATGGGCATACGATTAGTGAAACTGAACAGTTCAAATTCATAGGTGTTCAGATAGATAGTAAGCTGTCGTGGAAAGCCCACGTTCAGGATCTTGTTCAAAGACTTAATACTGCCATTTTCACTATTCGAACGATAACGAAAGTGAGTGATACTTCGACACGTGAATTAGTCTACTTTGCTTATTTTCATTCACTTATGTCGTATGGTACTATGTTTTGGGGTAACTCTTCCCATTCTAGAAGGATATTTTTGGCTCAGAAACGGGCAGTTCGGGCAATAAGTGGCGTGAGTTCACGAACCTCTTATCGACCTCTGTTCACGAGTCTGGGTATTTTGACATTGGCCTCTCAATATGTATATTCCTTATTGTCGTTTCTTGTTACCAACATTAGTTTATTTCCAACAATAAGCAGCTTTCACTAGATTAATACTCGGCAGAAATCAAACCTCCATTTGGATCGGACTTCCTTAACTCTTGTGCAAAAAGGTGTGCAGTATACTGCTGCATCCATTTTCAATAAATGCCACTCGAATTCAAAAACCTTTGCAGTAATCCACGCGCTTTCAAATCGAAACTGAAGAGTTTCCTCATGGGTCACTCCTTCTATTCTGTCGAGGAGTTCCTTGAAAAATTAAGCTGATTCTCATTGTAATGCTGATAGCGTTTGCTTAAACTTATGGACTGATTTTCTTTCAAGTTCATGAACATTTATTTTTATCTGTTATTACTTTTATGTTGTAAGTTCATGTTCTGACACGTTCCATGACCTTGGAGATTTTCTCCTCAATTTGGTCCTACGGAACTTGACATGTAAATAAATAAATAAATAATTGTGGACGGGGGCGTTATCAATTACTCTCGCTTGCACAACAAATACGTGAGCTTTATTTAAAGAAATTAAAATTTTAAAATAGTCTCTTAAAAAAACACAATTGACTAAAAATTCCACAATTTTAGGGCTGAACGCCACCAACAATAACCTCAAACAACAAACGGCTGAAAGCCTGAATTAGAAGTCGGAAGAACAATTCCAAAAAGCACTTTTGAAATACATACCTTGCTTTAAAACAAGTTTATTTAAAAAACTTACTGGAACACGGCTGAAGGCCTTATCACGAAAGAAGTGAAATTAATGCTCGGCTGAAGGCCACACTGAACAATAATTAGAAAATTGCAAATATCCTTAAAACAAGTATCACAATCTAAGGAATCAGGACAAGCGGTTCTCAGCAAGTGTTCCAAGGGCCGGCCTGGAAAGATAACTCAAAAATAAGGTGAGACAGGCAGCCAAGAGTTGTACTCATGGAATAAGATGGCAACTCAAACCAGGGGCAGCTTAAGCGCCAACCGACCGACTAACCAATCCGTCTACCGTCCATCACTGGTACAACGATGGAATATTTTTAGGCAAGGGCGAAGAGACAAACAGCACTACGTCTTCAGAAAACACCGAAGGCCGAAGGAAACACTAGAACCAAGATAGACCTCCCATAAAATATGCACAGCTCAATACAAGAGGCTGTCGAACTACACACCGTGTCTGACAGAGTCAACACGAGGAAATGTACACAGCCCGAAAAGTATGCTAACCTCCAGGGCAGGTAACTGGGGCTTTAGCGGTCACAAGACAGAAAATACCGCTGGTTGCACTTCACTAATAAGTATAATACTAGATTCAATGCTGAATAACAAATAGAGAAAGACGGCTGCAAAATTTAACCGCCTCAAAACACTTCACTCGCTGCCGCCAGGCTCAGTGACTCTGGGAGCAACAACCCGCTGACCAAACGTGAGATCTCAGAATAGTCGAGGTTGCATTAGCAGTTAACTCTTCACTGAATTTAAACGTCCAGGGTTCGGTGTGCAACGAAGTCGTCGTTCTCGCAGCTACCCCTCCTCGATCCGGCAGTGGCAGCACGCCGCCAGCGGCCCCGGCTTGCCCTCGACCCGCCCGCTGCTGCGCCCCAACCGAACTGATGTCCGTTCGCAACCCTCACCAAAACCAGTGCGCAGATAGCATTAAAATAACTGCTCATTCACAACCACAAAATACACACGGATCCGGGAAAACAATTCGACCAACAGCTCACAATACTAAAACCAGTCACTGTGAAACAACACGGACGAATTATAAGTCGGCACAAACACAGAGAAGACAGAAGCGGTCGGAAGACCAAATGCATGTCGTCCGCTGCGCCGACCGACCGAACGACCAATCAACGGTCGTCCCCCCTCAAGTCAGGCATGGGAAAGATCCCAGTATAAATCGTCGACTGACAACTTATTGTCATGAGGTCACTTCGATGGGCGGACATAGACACACAAGTGAAAGTTGCACTACTCGAATATCACGATCCTTTCACTAAAACTCGCTGAATCCGGTCCTTGATGTCGTCGTGCACTCTCGCGACCACATCCTACCGTCGGGCGAGTACTGGCTGTCGAGACCTCACTGCTGCTCCGTCCCAACTCAACTCGCTCGACCCATGACGACCCGGAAATACTAGAGGCCGCTCCTTGGTACCCAAGGTACGCTCTATCGATAAGCGCTGGTGCTGCTACTTACGGACAGACAAGGCGAGCAAACGTAGTGGCGCCAGTGAACACACCAAGAAAACGAGACGCCACTACCGCTATTACAAGATGTCAAGCTATGAACGGCATCAACGCGAGCCGCACACGGCTCAAATTTCTCTGCGTGTGTATTGTATGTGAATTACATTACATTTTACCGAGACAGAAGAAAACCAATCACTTGAACAATTCAAGGAAGGATACATGGCTACAGATGATAAACAAAAACCTCAAGTTAACAGACTACGCGTTCAGCTCTCTGATATACAATAAAAGACTAACAACGAAGGACGCCATATATGACTTACAGAGACAATATTCACAACTGCGCAAAGGAACAATTGCACATAGATCCTACAGGCAGACTTGCTAGAGAAAGATATTACACAAACAGTACCTACTGAATTCTCAAACACTTTCCTCAACAGGCATGACAATTCTGGGACACAGAAACACCAAAGTTTTGATTACAAACACTTTCTCGCTATTCGAAAGTTCAAACTTTGGGAATGACACGTATGACTTGATCCATTATAGTGGGTTCAGCAATCTAGCTTCTCTCTATCAACTAGCAGGCCAGTCACACAAACTTGAATTCTGTTGCAGTTTTTTAGATGAACATGCCACGCGGATGTGACCGATCGCTAGCTTGTGTTACTCACTAGAAGAATTTAAAAACTCTTTTCTTGTTACATATTGTCAGGAACGACAACGCGCAGTAAAAGACAAACGAATCAACCTACCCAATTTTGAAAAGTCTCACTTTGCAACATCGGCTCAATGTTTCGAACACATGGAACAACAAAATCAACATCTGACAGAACCATACAGCCCGTCTGCTTTCATACAGCTTTGCATTTCGAAATTACCCAGATCGCTACGAATATCATTGCTAACACGACATTGGAAAGACAACGCCAGTGCTTTCCGTGATGTATTACAGTTACTGGAATAACTATTCATACAGTGGCACACACTCGTCAGGCAATGAACGTAATTACAATGACAGACAATACGGAGGACAAAAGAGATGACATTTCAATCAGGGAGCCTATCGCTACGACAATCACAGACAACCATACGAATCAAATTACCGCCGAAATAATCAGCCACCATTTAACTCAGATAGAAACAATAATGACGCGAATCGGCAATCACATCAGCAAACACACAGTCACCCGCTACACACACGGAACAATTACGTACAGAAGAATAACTATCTGCACGGATACCGACAGCAACCATACTATCCAACTCATTTCAGTTACAGACCATGAACACAGAAAATTGAAATAGAAAATAGGGCAACTGGAACACATCAAATTGAAGGAATGAACAGCATTTTTCTTTAAAATATTCTGACAATAGATTTCATCCAAGGCAAGATAACTTCAACAATTCACCACCACAACGCTCAGTTCAAGTTTCTGAGGTTCGTCCACTGGATCACCGACATGGTAATCCTCACAGACGCGAAGGAATGAGACAACAATGACTAGAAGCACAGCCTCCAGTAGATGCGCGTCAACACAGAACATTGCTCATTCCAAGGACGTTATTACAAACATGATCAATGTGGAAGACATTATGGACACGCTACTACAAAAGGAAGAAGAAACTCACCCTGTAATTAATATACACGTAGGAAAACATATTTTATCTGCAGTTTTGGATTCAGGCTCTCCCATCTCAGTGTTCAGCGACATTGCTTTGAACAGATGTAACGATGATGAAACACTACCGTTACAGAGCACGAAAGTAAGAGGTGCCATTTCAGGAAGAGGAGCATATTTTAAAACGCAAACATGTTTAGAATTCACTGCACAAGGTCACAAATTTTTTGCTACTCTTCTACTCGGCATGGATTCCTTTAATAGACACAAAGCTATATTTGATTTCAATAGTTATTACTTTTCTCTACGAAATAACGACACCATGGTTACACTGTATTTCGATCGTTGCATGACGAAAGAAGAAATAGGTGTTAACGGACTTCCATTTTTGACTTAACACAGATATATGAATCGGTACTCATCTCTTTACACTAATGTAGAAGTTTTCCACATCAACGAAGACGACGAATCTGACAGAGATATTCTTCAGGTAATTCAGAACAAAGTAGATACAAGTTGAAGCCGTGCCAGGTGGCGAAAAGCTACGATTCCACCGCATATCACAGTCTCACTCTCACGTTTTTGATGATATTCCAGATACAATTCGAGGATTTGTGTATGTATTTCAGGTAAAACCACATGGTGAATTTACAGTTCCACCATATAATATTCCATTCGAGTACAAAATAATGTCCAACAGGAGACAGAGCTTATGTTACAACAAGGTATCACCGAACCTGTAGTCAGCTCTTGTAACAGTCCACTGAATATTGTTGAGAAGAAAGATGGTTCTACAGACTGGTGTTCGATTCCCGACAAATGAATACAGTTATTGTTACAGACATTGACAGACCTCAAACATTGAAAGTATTACTATAAAAATTTCATGGCATCGCTTTATTATCTAACCTTGACCTCAAATTGAATTTTTGGCAGAAGAAATTGCAGCGCCAATGTCGCAAATACACAGCATTCTTTTGTTTTGGAAATGCTTCCAACTTTGCAAACTATCTTATAGTTTTAATATATCTTCAGCTGCATACATGAGAGGTTCGAATACCATTCTTCCAAACTATCTGAAAGACAGAATCAAATCTTACATCGACGATATTCTCGTTTCGGAGAAAACTTGTTATTATCATAATTCCACCCCGAAATTATTGTTAGAAACTTTTGCAAATCGCGGCATTACTATCATGTTTGGCAAATCTGACTTTAAAAAAATCTCCCATTAATTTTATAGGCCATACCATTTCGGGCACGGCACTCTACCAGATCAAAAGAAATTACAGGCACTTCACGTGAATTCAAACTCCAGCGTCAAAACATCAAATTAGAAGTTTTCTTGGTTTAAATATTTTTACTGTCGGTTCACTGATTTCAAAACTCTTAACATTCCACGGTTATGCAAATTAATAGGTGTGAACGCAGTTTGGAATTGGGATAAAGTAGCTCAAGCAGCATTTTATATTTCTGAACATGTGGCATTACTTTTCCATCCTGATCGTTCTTGTGATTTTAGCATAGTCACAGATTCTTATAAGATTGCACTTGCTGTACACTTATTTCAGGAAACTGAAGCGAACAATGTCATAGTAAAAAAGAGTATTGCGCTCGCTAGCCGTGTTTTATCACCTTCAGTCACAAAAATTGAAGCTCTACCAGTCGTTTGGGCTTTTACAAAATTTCGCTGTTTCTTATGTGAAAAACACACTGTAGCCGATACTGACAACTGTGCACTGCAGTTTTTAATGACCACATAACTCCCCTGCAGACTTTTGGCTCGTTGAGCGCTGTACATGCAAAATTTCTGTTTACTGTAAAACACACCCCTGGAATACAGCACACTCCTGGTATCATGTTGTGTTCCATCAATCGATAATGAAAGAACGTCAGTAACTATTTACTGACGCTCTTTCGCGATCGATTGGTAGAACACACTGTGATACTTTAGCCTCATACTTACAAAAGGTGGCTATTGAAAATTGCTCCACATACTCTCTAGACTACATTGCAAAAATACAAGACAAAGATCCAATTTAGAAAGACGTTAAACGACATGGAGGTAAAATGTAATAGAGTTGCCATTATGTCACAAACCAGAAGCCGACTTCCGCCAACTTAAATAACAGAAAACATTAGGTTTACCTCAATATTCCGAAAAGGAAAGTCACCACTCACCACATAGCGGAGATGCTGGGTCTCAGATATTGTTGTTGTTGTGGACTTCAGTCCTGAGACTGGTTTGATGCAGCTCTCCATGCTACTCTATCCTGTGCAAGCTGCTTCATCTCCCAGTACCTTCTGCAGTATATATTTTCTGAATCTGCTTAGTATATTCATCTCTTGGTCTCCCTCTACGATTTTTACCCTCCACGCTGCCCTCCAGTACTAAACTGGTGATCCCTTGATGCCTCAGAACATGTCCTACCAACCGATCACTTCTTCTAGTCAAGTTGTGCCACAAACTCCTCTTCTCCCCAATTCTATTCAATAACTCCTCATTACTTATGTGATCTACCCATCTAATCTTCAGCATTCTTCTGTAACACCACATTTCGAAAGCTTCTATTCTCTTCTTGTCCAAACTATTTATCGTCCATGTTTCACTTCCATACATGGCTACACTCCATACAAATACTTTCAGAAACGACTTCCTGACACTTAAAACTATACTCGATGTTAACAAATTTCTCTTCTTCCGAAACGCATTCTTTGCCATTGCCAGTCTACATTTTATATCCTCTCTACTTCGACCATCATCAGTTACATTGCTCCTCAAATAGCAAAACTTCTTTACTACTTTAAGTGTCTCATTTCCTAATATAATGCCCTCAGCATCACCCGATTTAATTCGACTACATTCCATTATCCTCGTTTTGCTTTTGTTGATGTTCATCTTATACCCTCCTTTCAAGACAATGTCCATCCCGTTCAACTGCTCTCCCAAGTCCTTTGCTGTCTCAGACAGAATTACAATGTCATCGGCGAACCTCAAAGTATTTATTTCTTCTACATGAATTTTAATACCTACTGCGAATTTTTCTTTTGTTTCCTTTACTGCTTGCTCAATATACAGATTGAATAACATTGGGGAGAGGCTACAACCCTGTCTCACTCCCTTCCCAACCACTGCTTCCCTTTCTTGCCCCTCGACTCTTATAACTGCCATCTGGTTTCTGTACAAATTGTAAATAGCCTTTCGCTCCCTGTATTTTACCCCTGCCAGCTACAGAATTTGAAAGAGAGTATTCCAGTCAACATTGTCAAAAGCTTTCTCTAAGTCTACAAATGCTATAAACGTAGGTTTGCCTTTTCTTAATCTAGCTTCTAAGGTAAGTCGTAGGGTCAGTATTGCCTCACGTGTTCCAATATTTCTATGGAGTACAAACTGATCTTCCCCGAGGTCAGCTTCTACCAGTTTTTCCATTCGTCTGTAAAGAATTCGCGTTAGTATTTTGCAGCTGTGACTTATTAAATTGATAGTTCGGTAATGTTCACATCTGTCAACACCTGCTTTCTTTGGGATTGGAATTATTATATTCTTCTTGAAGTCTGAGGGAATTTCGCCTGTCTCATACATCTTGCTCACCAGATGGTAGAGTTTTGTCAGGACTGGCTCTCCCAAGGCTGTCAGTAGTTCTAATGGAATGTTGTCTACTCCCGGGGCCTTGTTTTGACTTAGGTCTTCCAGTGCTCTGTCAAACTCCTCACGCAGTATCATATCTCCCATTTCATCTTCATCTATATCCTCTTCCATTTCCATAATATTGTCCTGAAGTACATCGCCCTTGTATAGACACTCTATATACTCCCACTTTTCTGCTTTCCCTTCTTTGCTTAGAACTGGGTTTCCATCTGAGCTCTTGATATTCATGCAAGTGGTTCTCTTTTCTCGAAAGGTCTCTTTAATTTTCCTGTAGGCAGTATCTATCTTACCCTCTTACCCTTAGTGAGATAAGCCTCTACATCCTTACATTTGTCCTCTAGCCATGACTGCTTAGCCACTTTGCACTTCCTGTCGATCTCATTTTTGAGACATTTACATTCCTTTTTGCCTGCTTCAGTTACTGAATTTTTATATTTTCTTCTTTCATCAATTAAATTCAATATTTCTTCTGTCACCCAAGGATTTCTACTAGCCCTCGTCTTTTAACCTAATTGATCCTCTGCTGCCTTCCCTACTTCATCCCTCAAAGCTACCCATTCTTCTTCTACTGTATTTCTTTCCCCCGTTCTTGTCTATCGTTCCCTAATGCTTTCCCTGAAACTCTGTACAATCTCTGGTTCTTTCAGTTTATCCAGGTTTCATCTCCTTAAATTCCCAGGTCAGAGTCAACATCAGAGTCCACATCTGCCCCTGGAAATGTCTTACAATTTAAAATCTGGTTCCTAAATCTCTGTCTTACCATTATATAATCTATCTGAAACCTGTCAGTGTCACCAGGCTTCTTCCATGTATACAATCTTCTTTTATGATTCTTGAACCAAGCGTTAGCTATGATTAAGTTATGCTCTGTCCAAAATTCTACTAGGTGGCTTCCTCTTTCATTTCTTCCCCCCAATCCACCCAATCCATATTCACCTACTACGTTTACTTCTCTTCCTTTTCCTACTATCGAATTCCAATCTCCCATGACTATTAAATTTTCGTCTCCCTTCACTATCTGAATAATTTCTTTTATCTCATCATACATTTCTTCAATTTCTTCGTCATCTGCAGAGCTAGTTGGCATATAAACTTGTACTACTGTAGTAGGCGTGGGCTTCGTGTCTATCTTGGCCACAATAATGCGTTCACTACGCTGTTTGTAGTAGCTTACCCGCACTTCTATTTTTTATTCATTATTAAACCTACTCCTGCATTACCCCTATTTGATTTTGTATTTATAACCCTGTATTCACCTGACCAAAAGTCTTGTTCCTCCTGCCACCGAACTTCACTATTTCCCACTATATCTAACTTTAACATGTCCGTTTTCCAAAAATTTTCTAACCTATCTGCCCGATTAAGGGATCTGACATTCCACGCTCCGAACTGTAGAACGCCAGTTTTCTTTCTCCTGATAACGACGTCCTCTTGAGTAGTCCCCGCCCGGAGATCCGAATGGGGGACTATTTTACCTCCGGAATATTTTACCCAAGAGGACGCCATCATCATTTAACCATACAGTAAAGCTGCATGCGCTCGGGAAAAATTACGGCTGTAGTTTCCCCTTGCTTTCAGCCGTTCGCAGTACCAGCACAGCAAGGCCGTTTTGGTTAGTGTTACAAGGCCAGATCAGTCAATCATCCAGACTGTTGCCCCTGCAACTACTGAAAAGGCTGCTGCCCCTCTTCAGGAACCACACGTTTGTCTGGCCTCTCAACAGATACTCCTCCGTTGGGGTTGCACCTACGGTACGGCTATCTGTATCGCTGAAGCACGCAAGCCTCCCCACCAATGGCAAGGTCTATGGTTCATGGGGGGGGGGGGAGGGGGGGGGGTCGCAGATAGGCACAAGAAAAAGGCTATTACAAATAATAAAGCTTTCGGTCAGTAAGGTCTTCATCAAAAGTAGACGACAGACTCACACACATACACATACACACATACACACATACACACTCATGCAAACACATGATTGCAGTCTCAGGCAATTGAAGCCACACTATCTTTTTGTTGTGCCTACCTACGACTTAGCATCTCTGCTATATGGTGAGTGGCAACTTTCCTTTTCATATTTTCCATTGTTGGTTAGGTTCACCTCACTCAAACTGCCATTGTTCATCGTGATGATACTTCCCTGTGACATCATTCTGAGGTGCCCGTGCCCAGTTACGCCTGTGTTGGGTACTTTGATTGAGTTGAGACGTACAGGCGATAGGCAAAATAATGTGAACACCTGTACTTACTTGGGAATGGTTTGTTGATAAGGGGTTGGACCCCCATTTGCCTGTAATACAGCTGCGATTCTTCTTGGGTTACTGGCATATAATGATTGCATACTCTCCAGTGAAATGTTATGCCACTCTTCGATCAGGACCTCTTCTAACTCCTGTAGTGACGAGGGAGGCGGAAATCTGCTCCGGAGTCTGCGTTCCAATACTGCACAAAAGGGTTCGATAATGTTCAAGTCCGGGGATTGTGCTGGCTAGGGTCGACGCTGCAGCTCCTCAAACCACCTTTGTACTGCCCTTTCTGCATGAATGGGTGCAATATCGTCCTGAAACATAGCATCATTGTTGGGGAACTACATATGAATTACGGGTGCACCTGATCATCTAAAAGTTTCACATAATAGTTGCTCTAACGCGGCCTTTGAGAGTAATGATGGAACCAGCAGAATACCATGATATGGCTGCCCACACCATCACACTTCCACCTCCATGCTCAACCGTTGGAATCAAACAATCAGGATTGTAGGGTTTTTTTGCGTTCTCCAGACGTAAACCCGGTCCGATGTTGGAAATAACGAAAACGTTGACTCGTCTGACCTTATGACATGTTTCCATTGATCAACTGGCCAGGATTTATGCTCCTGACACCATGTTTTACGCTTCTCTCTGTTGGTTTCGGTATAGCAGCTCGTCCATGAATATTCGCTTTATGGTGTTCTCGGCGGACAGTGTCGATAGAGTCCTGGTTTCGAAGATGGCTACTCATCTCTGCAGTCACTTTAGCCGCCGTAGTTTTGCGTTGTTTTCCCACAATTCGTGTTAGCGTACTACGATCTCTGTCATTTGGTTTTGATTTGCGCCCGCTATTACATTTACACGATGATGTTTTTCCATGTCTTGTGTAGGTTGTCATGACTGTTGAAACAGTTGCTCTTGAAGCACTCCATAAGTTGGCTGTCTTGGTCACTGATACTCCAGCTAATCGGGCCCGCACAATGTGTCCTCTTTGGAACTCTGTTAGGTCTTTCACTGCACGTCGACCTCGACCTCTGAATGCAAAGGCGCTGTGTGCACTTCTCGTAAACAACCTGCACTGATGCCTAGTCAGTACTGCACACGCACAGTCCAACGCGACACGTGCCTTACCTGAGTCGTTGACCATCCCCTTATCACCACTGTTCACATTATTTTGCCTATCCCCCGTACTTGTTTCATCACGAATACCAGCTTGTGTTGTTCACGGGTATACTAATCGATCCGATCGTAATCTAGAGTTTAAAGGAATCGCACATTTCCATTCGTAAGTGGAGTCGTTCGAGCACTATTTTCTTTTGTACACATGAATTACGGTGGCTCTGTTTCCTTTTATGGTAGTGGTTTTTTTCTGTCATTGGACTTTAGATTTGACTTACTTTGCTCAGTGTCCGTTATTTCTCTTTTTCCTGTGTTTTTTATTGCCTTGCAAACTGCAAACGTTCCGACATCCGAACCACACTGTTTCAACAGTCTCGTACCCGCACAACACACGGCTACATAACGGCTCTGAATGTTGGGGCAGCTTCTCATGCCCTAAATTACTCTCGCCAGTAATTATTCGTTGTATTAAAATTCCTCTCTCTTAAAAAAGATTCTGGCTAGAACAGCCGGAGACAGCGGTCATCTGTGTGTGTTTTGTGTGATTGCATGAATATGTGTGTATGCTTTGCTTCCTTTCTGAAGAAGGCTTTGGCTGAAAACTTACGTGAGCACTCTTTTCGTCACGCCTGCCTTGTGCTCGGTGTATGAGTATCAATCTATCCTTTTCATAGGATAGCTATTCCCCAATAAAGTTTGTTGTGAATAATCCAATTAACTACAACAAGAATAATGATGTACGTAATTACAGTACCAGAAGAAAAAACTATATTCCTTATGTCAAATTAAGGTTGTCTGTAGCACAAACAAGGGTTCACAATGCTGCAGCCAAAAGTTTTGATTACTTATTCATTGACATAAAATGCTTGACAGACAGCAAAGCAAAATTTGGAACAAAACTGAAAAGTCTATCTTTGACAACTGCTATTCCACAGAAGATTATAATTATATTACTGTAATGTGTAAATGGTGATTGGTAGGAATTATTAACATCTGTCTTTCTTTAATTAAAAAACAAAAAAGCTGATAAATGATCAGCATGGAGGCATATTTACAAAAAAACTGATGTCAATATATAATGAATCATTCCACATCATTACGTTTTATCGTGCAAATGATGCATGGAACATGAAACTAAGTAAGTAACTACTGGTATATCACAAAGCGTGGTATAGGCTTATATACCTTGAAAAACTCAAGATGATATCAAAAGTAAAACCAAGCAGATGATCAAAGCAGACGTAAATTTCAATCGTGCTATGTTTCGTTATTATTGAAAAACTGAGAGAATTACTGACGAGAAATATTCCGTGAAAAGAAGCGAATAGGCCACTGTTGGATGGGTAGGCCTACATCTTACACAAGTTATGCTATCATTACTAAAAAGTTACTTACATATATCTTAAAGCAAAATACCCAGTTTACAGGGGCTTTTGCATTCCCTTAATCACATTTATAGCACTGCACGATGCTGGAGGATGTTTAAAAAACTATATCGTTTTTAACCCTGTAAGTTGCTATTATTGGCCACACACTGAATGATGCATCATAGGTGAGGTTGCAAAATGAGATTTATAAACTACAGTAATACTAATGCAGTGACAATCCAATGAAACAGGAACTCTATTCTGCATACATCTATGCAGTTCTGTTTCTTTGACATTTCAGTACTCGTTCACTTTGTAGACGTGCAAAATACGCGGTAGCATGCCTTGCTTCTTTCCCCGTTCCACACGTTTGTGGGCTAACAAAAGAACAAGTAGGTGAGTTGTTTGCACACATGAACATTAAAAATGTTGTGCTTATGAGCTGCCAGATGAAAACATGACGAACACGAAGCAGTATGGGTAAACAAACAAGCATGAGTTTCGGAATTACAGCTTCATTTGCTATCGATACAAATGCAGTAAAAGTGGAGCAAAATCGATTACGAAAGCATCCTTTTCACACCACGTCCTTCTCTTCTTGGCTATTCGAAATATATCAACAAAAACAAGGTACATTAACGAACCCAAATGTGCCTTATTACTAGAGCAAACACGCTTTCAGGAACAGAAAAACTTTCGAAATTACCTTCCTTACATTTCGCTGTTCATTTATGCACCGTAGGTTTTAGTATTTAAAACAGCTTTTACGTGTATTGATAATTTTTTACTTATGGACCGTCTGACAGCAACTGAATAAAACACAATTTTAGTGCCATACGCGTTTCGCCTTTATCTTCTGCAAGGCATCATCAGTGGCCTGGAATATGTACATATGTTAGCTATTTTATTTACATTTTTGTCACTGTGCCTATAGGTTATAAACAGTTCTGGTGGTTGGTATTTCCTATTAAGTAGTAATGTTTTGAACTGTACTTACAGGTTGCGTGGACAGTTTCTTACATATTACGCTCCTGTTGCATTTTTGGTGAAGTTCTTCTTCTTATGAACGCAAATTTGCGGTTTTTTCCACATTCCACAGCACTATGCACTGAACGCTTGTTTTAATGCAATGTTACAAACACACTCAACAAACACACACAATGACAACACCACACAGAAAAGAACTAGATGGTACACCATGACCTACACACATAAACTAACACACAGAGTTGCAAACATCCTAAAGAGACAGGGCTTCAAAATAGCATATAAGCCTTGGCAAACCCTTCAATCACACCTAAGCCAGCCAGCTACCAAGAGGGACAAATTCCAGCAATCAGGAATATATAAACTTGAATGTCAAAGTTGTGATGCAGTATACATAGGCATGACATGCAGGAATTTTGAAACAAGATACAAAGAACACATCAGATGTTGGAAGTATGAAACAAACCATTCCACATTTGCAGAGCATTTAAAACACTACAACCATCATCCTACAAACATGGAACAAGAAATGAAAATAATGAGAATAAGCAACCATGACAAACATCTTATACAAATGCAAGAAAACTTCCACATCCAGAAAGCCATAGCAGAAAACAAACATGTGATAAATGAACAAACACACATCAGCACAGGCTCCCTACTACACTTAATAAAGGAAATGATAACATAAAAAAAAGAAAAAAACTCTTCCCCACACCATCTGGACACACACACACACACACAGGACAAAAACGAAAACAAAAAAAATAAAAAAAATTAAATTAAATTAATATCACACCAAAAAGCACTCACTCACACACACACACACACACACATACACAAATGCACACACAAATGCATACGCGAACAGACCACAGATACTTCAATATTTACACTCATAAGTTGGCAATAATATTCGATCTTTGGCAAAAACATTTGATAGTCGGCAACAGAAACCAAAACATTGCATTAAAACAAGCGTTCAGTGCATAGTGCTGTGGAATGTGGAAAAAACCGCAAATTTGCGTTCATAAGAAGAAGAACAACACAAAAAATGCAACAGGAGCGTAATATGTAAGAAACTGTCCACGCAACCTGTAAGTACAGTTCAAAACATTACTACTTAATAGGAAATACCAACCACCAGAACTGTTTATAACCTATAGGCACAGTGACAAAAATGTAAATAAATTAGCTGACATATGTACATATTCCAGGCCACTGATGATGCCTTGCAGAAGATAAAGGCGAAACGCGTATGGCACTAAAATTGTGTTTTATTCAGTTGCTGTCAGACGGTCCATAAGTAAAAAATTATCAATATACCGTAAAATTACACGCAACTGAGGAAGACACGACTACAAAAGTTGAAGCTTTTACGTGCGCCTGACAGATGTAGTGAACAAGAAGCAATCGTAAACAGTAGTCTGCCAATGTTTTTGGCTATTTGAGATGGGCGGGTGGCGTCACCCACTCTGGTTTCAAAATTACAGCACAGGTCTACAGTACCATCTCTTTTCTTTTTTTTTACCTGCATATCAAACGATAAGAACAATTCGACTGTGAGAAACTACTACGTAGTGGTTTTCTCCAGCAGTAGTTTTATACAATATGACGCGGTAACATACCCACATAACTTTTATGCCGAGAAACAACATACTTTTGAAACGACAGAATCCAAACAGTTCTACTTGGTTTTACGCGTTCCGGAAGGGCCAATTGTGGTATATTCATCTCAGTTCATTATGGAGCAAGAAAATGTTTTAGCATACTAAGTCAGACTTACTTCTTCAACATGGAAAAACGTATTCGCCCTATTCTTGTTAAATGCAAACTTTTTCACAAAATTAACCACCCAGAGTCTCGCATTTTGCTCACATTTTTCCTATTATCCCATTAAAATTACGTAATCCAGCCGTAGTTGATCCCGACAAACCAGTCCCAACGACAAAACAAGGATTTTCTTACATTTTTGTTGCGGTACAATTTCGATCTCCCACGCCTTTACGAAAAGCAACAGCCAAACGAGTATCTGCAGCCTTTTTTAAGAAGTTCTTTTGAGAAGCAGGTCATGTAGATAAAGTAATTTCTGACAGTGGACCACAATTTCGATCTAGTTCTTGGATTTACAGTTTGAAAAGTAGAAAAATTCAACCTATCTTTATTTGCCAGTAATTCGCACAGTCAAATCCTGCACTACATATAATAAAGGAATTAGATAAATCATGCAAATTGTACTTCACAGGAAACATACTGAATGGGATAATTATATACACATTTTTCAGAAATCATAAATTTTCCACGTTACTTTCTCCTCTCTTAGTGTTAAAAACCAAGCTCCCATCAGATCGCGTTAGAGAAGTGATTCATTTTCCATACCAACAATGTTTATGAAATCATTGATATTTCCATCAAAAACATAAAACAAGCAGCAGAGAAAAGGAAACACACACAAAGATTAAATCGAACAATAAATAATTTCATGTACGTCAAAAGGTTTTGCACGTTCGCATTGTCGACCCCACAGAGGTAAAGGTGTCATAAATTCTTTCTCCTCTATGATGGACCTATTCGCATTCGATGGATCATCTGTCCCAAAGCAGAAACGTTGGAAACCAAGAAAATGAGAGGCTTGTACCACATTTCCAAAGTTGAGGCATTTATCGATTGAGACAATATTTCTCAAGTATGTTAGATGTGGAAACTTTTTTGAGGAAGACAGAAGATTTTATACATATTTTGTCACATTTACTTCTCACGCCATTCATTCTTGTTATTGTGGAGGAACTGCGTGTTCTCAGACATGATTTGTTAGAGTGTGTTTTTACTTGCATTTTTCTGAACAGTATTTTATGGACACCAATTTTTATAGGATTAGCTAGAATTTTCCTTTTCCTACATCTATGACTATGAGAGATTGTTAGATTTTGTGCTATTTTTTTCACATTAGGTATTCGTGCTTACATATGCACCGTAATCTGGGGTAAAGTGATACATTGGGGTCAACTGAGACAAAATTCAACGTTTGTTATAATATATCTCGGTATTAGCAACTCAAAGTAAATATTGGCAACAATGATGCTTCTCTGACCATCTATGTTCGTTCTAAAGCCTGTGACAGTCAACTGTTTTTTTCCCGCCAATTTTGCTGCTCAGTTGTATTGTTTACTGTCAGAGGTTATATTGTGCTTTTTAACTTTACTCAATTAACACATAGCCTACATTTCAATAAAGCTGCATTTACTGTAGAAGGTAAGGAATATATTTGACATCATTAACTTGCTATCGTTATTACACATTTAAAAAATAAAAATTTAAAAAAAATTCACCTTTCCCGGGGTGAAGTGGTACGTGTGTCACTTCACCCCATTGAACCTAATTCTACAGAATTCAAGTTTTTTTTCATTTTTTGGCTAGAAAACATTGCCTAGGTTTTACAAGAGGCCCCCTGGCACAAAACCTTTGAATCAGCAAATGCTGATGATTTAGATAAAGCTGTGAATGAAGGAAAAAGCGGAAAATTAACTTTGTGTGCTGCTTCAGAAAAAACCACATACACAAGATGAAGATATGTCAAAAATGCAAAATCATCCATCAAAAGTCTCACAGGGTGCAGACAACTTTGAGTTCTGTGAAAGAGTCTGCTTTAAAAGGTAGGTCCTATTAATTTTCTGCACTAAATTGCAGTACAGTACAGTACCAGTTTCATTCTAAGTTATCAAATAGTTACTGTAGATAATTACAGTACCACTACCATGCCTACAGCCCATCTAGGCCAAGTGTATAATACTATAATTAAATTAGCTAATAAGGCAAACATACCACGTTATTTAAACATTTTCATTTTCAGATAAAATCACCCAGAGTATTGGGTTTTCCATTAACATACATGGATTTGCGTGTTGTCGTTAAAGGATATTTGGACAAGCAAGGCAAGACTGAAAAGAAGTGCAAAAATAATCTACCAGGTGAAGATGGGTAATTTCCTTTCTCATGAGGCACAAAAAGTATCTTAGCTCAATAATGATCTAAAATATCAAAAGCGCCAGAGTGGACATTTCTGCGCAAACAATAAATGATTATTTTGACAGTCTTGAAGAAAAACTTAGTGGTGTAGAGCCTTGCAGAATCGTACACTATGATGAGACAAATTTGACAGATGATTTAGGAAGTAAAGAAATTATTTGTAAAAGATATCAAAAGCACCCTGAAAACATAAATGATTTTGCAAAATCAGCAACAAGCTTGATGTTTGCTTGCAGTGGTGATGGTACATTGCTACCAATTTATGTTGTTTACAAAGCTGAAGATTTGTATAAGTCATGGCACACTGGAGAGCCTAAGGCCACACGTTATGGGTGTACAAAGAGTGGCTGGTTTCACCAAAAAATTTTGAGGACCGTTATTTCACAATAACTTTTCCTTACCTGCAGAAACACCCCCAACCAAGTGTTCCCATTGGTGACTATTTGTCAAGCCAATTTCCTGAAGCTGTTTTGACATCTTGTAGAGATAATGGAATCACATTTACGATGCTCCCCAAACACTCAACTCAACTGGCCCAGCCTCAAAATGTGGAGAAATCTGGCTAACCGAGGTTCTCTAAGATATATTTGCCACTTATGTTAAGGAAAGTTACGGAAGAGCTGAGTGAAAATTGTGGAGACAACATTAAGAGTGTTTCCGAAAAACGGGCATTGTTCCATAAGATTGCCAGTAAATACTCAATCTGTTGCCTAACATAGGAGTGGATGCTAATCCTGTCGGTATTGAACAAACGTGGATGAATATGTAAAAGGTCTGCTTCGGGAGATATGCTATGCGAAAGAAAAACCGAGACCAAAAAGCAGGCGGACGGAAAAGTTCCACGTTGAACCACGAAGAAGTGTCAAGAACGTTGGAGAAGATGAAGCATAATCAGAAGAAGAGTTGGAGACGTCTCATGACAGCAACGACGAAGATGAGGAATAATATATGGCTGGCTCAGAAGAAAGTGAGAAAGAAACTGAAGTAGTTGAGCCAACCACAGAAGTTGATTACATGATCCTCACTGTAGGAAACATTTTGCTTGTAAAACTAAAAGACCAAATAACAAAAAAGAACAAGTTATATCGTTTGCAAGTCTCAGATGTGTCAGAAACCATCAGCGGTAGTAATGGGGTTATAGAAATAAGTTTTCTAAAACACAGAGACACTTTTGTATGGCCAGAAATCAAGGACTCAAGTACCGTACACCCTCATGAAGTTATTGCATGTCCTGCAAGGCCGGCGACTCTTCGCTACGGTTGCCTTCAATTTCCAAAAAATATTTTCTAATTTTTTTGTGAATAAATAGTTTTTAAAAACGTACTCTGTGTCTCAGTTCACCCCAACAATATTATAACATGATACAGCAGCCATTTCATATGTTGTATCAGTTCACTTCCTTATCTGGGATGAAGTGATACAAGGAGCTTTTAAAAAAATTATGGGTAAATTAACTAAAAATTAAAAAAGGATTATATGGACAGATACTCTGAACATAGATATAACCAGTCATTGGTATAAATACATTTTTAAAAAATTATATGTGTTAATATGCTTTTAAATTGCAAACTGTATCACTTCAGCCCATTTTATGGTACGTTTGCTGTATACTTCTGCTAACAGTGCACATCTTTTTTACGATTTTAACTGAAGAGATCGTCAAACACATGTACTGTCTATTAATGAAGTTTCCTTTACAGGAAGAGAGACCATCTAATAATTGGCAGAGATGGTAAGGATCACAGCTTTCTCTATCATGTGAGCCTGTGAAAGTGTATAGTGTTTGCTGTGTTTAGAACTGCTGATGGACGATAGAAGGCAGTCATTTTCAGTGAAGGATGTTGTAACAGAGTAGGACAGGATCTATGTTAGCAGCTGAGAGTCATAAGGAACTTTTTTAATAAGAAGAAATGCTGTTGAAATATGCATGTTAAACATACAACAATGATGATGATTGTGAAGATTCCATTATTTTGAAGATTTTGCCAAGAAAATGTGTATACAGTTATTAAGCCATCTTACAATATCTTCCTGATGATAATGATGATAAGAGATATGAAGTTGCGTTGGGGGTTATAGGGGCCTTATGATGACTGATTTGTAGTAAATACTTTGAACTGCAATGAAGCAATATTCATCATAGGTATATGGTAGTTTCCTTTAGTTATGCAATGGTGTTTCTTTACACAGCCTTGCCATTTGCTGTATTATAGTCAATGTGTAGTTTTCAATAAATAAATTGAAGAATAATATACTTTTATGTTTTACTTCAGAAATAAGTAATTTTTTTCTCTGTGCAAGAAAGCATTCTACTAGATACATATAGATTGACATAAAGGAAATAGTATGGTTTGCATGAAGTGATAACTTTTCTTGTGATTTTATCTCTGTTCTTGCACCCCTTTTCTCCTTGGTAATTATACTTCAATAATGTAAGACAAGATGAATAACTTGAGATAATGCAACAGAAGGTAATGTAATCTTTTTCTTACAGGAGGGAAATACCAAAGAAATTTTAACATGTAACATCAGGTAACCTGTAACAAGAGAATTTTAGACGTTTTAGCCCACAAGTAATATTATACCTTTTGCACATTTTTTTTATTGTGTACTTACTGTCAGATAGTGAATTAAGTTTTTAGTCATTCAAGAGCATCAATATTTCACTCTGTATGTAACTTTAAGGTATGTTTGAATTTTTAAGTTTCTGTCTTATGCTAGGTAGAATAAGAATGTCAATGTTTGTCTAATATTGCTAGTAGGCACATACATGGTTAAGAACTCAATTTTGCTGCAGCTGTATTACATATGTGACTCACAACTGACTGTGCTTAATGACTACTGCAGTCTTACATCAGGAACAATGCCATTTGTGCACAAAGCCTTTCTTTTCCAGAACTGATCCAGTATCCTTTAGTAATAACTTGAGCTTGAGCATCCTGTAGAAAGTAGTACTTTGATCTGTTTTAATTGCTGCTGTAGATACCTTCACATAACACACTTTCACACATGCAAATACAACTTGAACACTATTTTATGAATCAACATGTTTCCACCCAACAAAGAAAATTTTTTACATGACTGATAATTTTGTCATAACTACTTAACATGATGCACCTCGAGTGCATCAGTAGTATGTAAGGGGGTCATGAGCACATTTTTTAGTGCTAATTACATATATTCAGGGACAAACTTGATTATGACCCCTCCCCTCCCCTTAACCTATTGCTCTGTTAATTGGTTTATGACACCTTGGAAGTTATTTATGACGCCTTGAGATAATCTGTCCTACTGACAAATCCCCACCCCTCCCCCTCCCATTGCTCCTCCCCCACCCACTTCTCTGCTCCTTGTCGATAAAAGCACATTGTCTATATCAAATAAATTGACTATTTAATTAAATCAATAAATTAATTAACCCTGCCCCTCCAATAAATCCCACAGCCTCCCTTCCATCCCCCAACTGGAAATTGGTGGGAAAAGGAATCAGTCTGTGCTGTAGGTACAATGTGCTTCTCTGTACTCCCCACCAATCACAACCATGTGTTTTCAGCTAACAAATATCTTACAGAACAGTTGCTGCATGAGATTTAACAACTTTCTGCTGTATATCTACTGAAGTAATAATGATAAACGGAAGATGACTGCTGTCCTTGGTGCTTTCCTCTAAAAGAGAACCATCTGCCTCTAAATTGACATGAATCTGTGTTAAATAATGACAGAAAGTAGATGGAGTGGTCAGTTGCGAGGGGCTGTAATGATGTATGATTTAATGGCAGACTGATGATGTATTCTAAAGAGAGGGAGATGTTGCTGCAGGTCTTTATCATCCATTTAGCCATTTTTTCCATTATTTTCTTGGGGTGCTTCCGTTGTGTGGTATAACTTGAAACTGAGTGTGATTTAGAGTATGTATCTGAAGTACTTCATTTCTCTGTCATGTGGACGTAGATTGAGTCTTCAGTTTCATAACTGCATATGTTTGTGAGGTTCTGCAGTCCCTGTGTACATATCTGGTTGAGAAATGTTGTGTCTTTGGAAGAGTGTTTATTCCGTTCACGGAGTTGGTGCAGCAGGGCACGTAATTTCACGTATCAGACACTGCTGCTATGCATTTTTACTTGTGTTCTACGATCATTTCTCTCTTCCCAGCACCTTCTTGGTATGGAATCCCGATACTAGGACAAGTCTACAGAACTGATAGCACAAGTGATTTAAATAAAATGTCCATATGGAGCCCTATTATGCATAACTCAAACGTTTCTTCTTCTTCTTCTGCTTCTTCTTCTTTTTTTTCTTAATCGTCTGTTATATCACAACAACACTCTCAAACGTATCAGGCTTGTATCTATTATACGCAAATAACGATTGCTAAATTCCTCAGCATGCAAGCATCTAGAGAGATCACGTGTAATTGAACAGGTGATGTCAGTAAGATTGGTATGGAACAGTCTTCACAGAATAACAGTTACAGTATGGGAATGAGAAAACTGATCTATGTTACTAGTGCCATTCAGTATAAGTTTGGAACAGGTGTTATACTCTTTGTGAAAGCAAAATATAGAGTCACATTTATTACATTGTGCTGCTTCACGAGATGTTGAATGTTGTGCATATAGTACCCTCGTACTTCTGGTCAGTTTCAGATTTAATTGTAGACAGTGTTATAGTGAGAGCTGGTTAAAGACAGAGGAAGAGTGTAAGATGTCATGGTCTCCAGACCTTCACTGCTTACATATTCCGCCCTCACAATCATATTCCACACATCAAGACGCTTCATTCGAACCCAAACTCGATAAGATAAAGTCAATGTTGTATGAATTCATGTAAACGATATTCAAATAACAAGTAAATCGCAAGTGCGCACCGAGATTGAAATACTCGAGGCTGGCATACACACACACATTCAAGACACGACGGTCATAAAAGCTTTTAGTTTTGGAGAGGCAAACCACACGCCAGGAGGCTGGTCACTTCAGAGGAGGAGTCAACCTATCTATGTCGGCCGGCGACCACCCGTAGAACAGACAGAGTTCGCCCGAGTGAAAGGGAGAACAACCCCGTGTTCGGCTTAAAAGCAAATTCCGCTACATTGTGTCGGAGCGCCCAGCCTACGCATTCTTTACAAACATGGCACGCAGTTTCAGAGGTTTTCACAGGGAGACAGCAAACGCCAAACGCTGATGCTACAGATTTCCGGATTGGTCGCCTTAAACGAAACGTCATTCTCCCGTTTTAGAAGAGCAATGCTGATTGGCAGACGATATTCCTGACGCCTTGAGCTGAAGGAGTAATGGAAGAGACCGAAAGATATATCCCTTCATGTCTGGCGTGGAGAGGGGCCGTTCCATTGTCACTCTTGGAGCAAGAACATGTAACGAGAGCGTGTGCACTCGTACCTACACATTCAAGACACGACGGTCACAAAAGCTTTTAGAGCGAGGAACAAGTCTCTCCTCAGTACTTCACTGGGAGAGCACCTCTGTCGAGATCGAATCGGAGTGCGACTCTATATTGAGTCCTTGCGATTAAGCGTTGTTCACTGTGTTGGCCACCACACTTATTGTGCGGTGTGAATGGACAGAGTTATAGTTAAACGCCTGCGAGCGAATTTTTGAGTGGCATCGTGGTGGACTGGTTATCTGACCGGTGTATCACGCCAATAGTTAGACTAGGGGCGAATAGGAGTCCTTGACTTCATCAAGGCATAGGAAGAGTTTGATTGGCGAAGGTCAATCCAGATAGAACGAGAGTTATCTTATTTGTCAGCAGCGAGCGGCACAGACAGCAATCATCACAGCTTACGGTACTGTGCACTACAGCTCTGACGAGCCCCATGTTTCCTCCACAACAGTACACTTCACTGCATTTCACACGCGACAGCCTCGACCGTACCTAGCTACATCTAACGGATAATTATTCAAGTTGAGTTGGCATGGTTCTCAGCCATTCTGCCAAGTCAATAACAATCTTAAACAATAACAATCTTAAACTTTGTACAGAAATTTCATTAGCGAATCCTATCCTGCACATTCCGAAAAGAGCCCGAAAATAACTTGTTCAGTACATATCTAAAAGTGTCATTGTAATTTCTCAGAATTTTTTGCAAAAAAAAAAAAAAATTTCGTTAGTTTCATGTTTTCCTTACACTAACTAGCACTACTCCAGTACCCAAGTATCCCACGAGTTACGTAAGAAATTTTGTGAATTTTTGTGTCATTTCCTTACAGTGGACGACTCCAGAAGATATTTATTGCTGAAAGCTTTTCAGGCATTTCTCTTTAGAACGTTAGGAGCGTCTGTCTGGCTTCTGTAGTAGTGTGGGGGTGGAAATTTCATCTTGCAGGAGCCACAACGTAAAGGGTACATCTCAGATTAATCCGTTGCGCAGAATGACAGAATAGCACCCCCACGTTGCTCCCAAGAGTTACAAGATGCGTAGAGAGAGAGGCCATGTACAGTTTTTCTCAGGGTCCGTAGCTTATAGGTTCAACGAAGGGGTTGCTCGTTTCAAAATAGTGGGATGAGTGCTAGAGCTTTGAATCTCTGATTTTATCCCACAAATGTGAGAATCCTTTGTGAATGTATCCAAAGAGAGGAGAGATGGCAAATTGTAATAAAATCTTACCGAATTTATAAAGTGTTTTGGTTAAGGAATGAAGTCTTTATGCTACTCTCTGCTGATGGCTAATTCCTGCACTAAAAAACAGTATTCATGTCATGTGATGTAGGCTGTGTAACAGGATTCACAATATGTCCATATGTATATTACCTCGCACAGTAATGGAGGGAGTGGTTTAGCGATGATACAGAAACTGAGGGCCATGTTGCAATGTCATTGGCATCACGAGATCGATGGAACAAGACGTTTTGTTGACATGACAACTCGTCAAAAGTGATGGTTTGGCCTCAAGTAATTGAGTAAACGGGTTAAAATTACGTAAAACCTGCTAAAATTACGAAATATGATGCAAAAAACGTAATATTTATGATGAAAATACGACATATTGACAAGACAACTCGTTGAGAGCAGTGGTTTGGACCTCGAGTAACTGATTGAAATGAGTTGAAGTTACGAAAATTTATGGGAAAACGTAAATTTGATGAAAATATGACAAAAAATGCGGAGGGGTGAGGAAAACATACTCACGTAGGTGTATGAAAATCATTCCTTTTCTCCACCGGTTGGAATGGGAGCTGATGGTGCATACTATCTGTGCTCTGTATGTTTAAGTCCTGCAGAATACCTCCTTGTTCCACATGTAGTTATGCACTGTAAATTATCAAAAGTAATGACGCATTTGTGCAAAGATGTGGAGGTCAGGATGACTACCACCTAGGTCACCGGTACATGAATCATATACCTGGGTGCAATATGCACCACCAACATGAGTAATCAATGCTCAGGATTCCTTTGAAAAACGTAACACCAAGACTTCTGCTACACTATCACTGTGGAAGATGAGATTAAATGTAGGAATCGTCATCTTTGGACAGCTGTTTGGAAATGGTTCACAGTGCCACAAACTCTTCTAGTTTCCATATGTCATTATGTCCTCCACCTTTTTGTCAATAAGAAACACAGCCTCTGTATTTCATTTCAGCCATCCCATGTGTTGTGGGAGCAACTTAGTTTACACCCTGTAATGTGAAGCTTCCTGTGAGAGCCAGTGGGCCGCGCGCGATTAGCCGAGCTGTCTAAGGCGCTGCAGTTATGGACTGTGTGGCTGGTCCCGGCGGAAGTTCGAGTCCTCGTGTACATCTGCATCTACATTTATACTACGCAAGCCACCCAACAGTGTGTGGCGGAGGGCACTTTACGTGCAACTGTCATTACCTCCCTTTCCTGTTCCAGTCGCGTATGGTTCGCGGGAAGAACGACTGCCGGAAAGCCTCCGTGCGCGCTCGAATCTCTCTAATTTTACATTCGTGATCTCCTCTGGAGGTATAAGTAGGGGGAAGCAATATATTCGATACCTCATCCAGAAACGCAACCTCTCGAAACCTAGACACCAAGCTACACCACGATGCAGAGCGCCTCTCTTGCAGAGTTTGCCACTTGAGTTTGCAAAACATCTCCGTAACGCTATCACGGTTACCAAATAACCCTGCGACGAAACGCGCCGCTCTTCTTTGGATCTTCTCTATCTCCTCCGTCAACCCGATCTCGTACGGATCCCACACTGATGAGCAATACTGAAGTATAGGTCGAACGAGTGTTTTGTAAGCCATCTCCTTTTTTGATGGACTACATTTTCTAAGTACTCTCCCAATGAATCTCAACCTGGTACCCGCCTTACCAACAATTAATTTTATATGATCATTCCACTTCAAATCGTTCGCACGCATACTCCCAGATATTTTACACAAGTAACTACTGCCAGTGTTTGTTCCGCTATCATATAATCATACAATAAAGGATCCTTCTTTCTATGTATTCGCAATACTTTACATTTGTCTATGTTAAGTGTCAGTTGCCACTCCCTGCACCAAGTGCCTATCCGCTGCAGATCTTTCTGCATTTCGCTACAATTTTCTAATGCTGCAACTTCTCTGTATACTACAGCATCATCCGCGAAAAGCCGCATGGAAAATGGCTCTGAGCACTATGGGACTCAACTGCTGTGGTCATCAGTCCCCTAGAACTTAGAACTACTTAAACCTAACTAACCTAAGGACGGCACACAACACCCAGCCATCACGAGGCAGAGAAAATCCCTGACCCCGCCGGGAATCGAACCCGGGAACCCGGGCGTGGGAAGCGAGAACGCTACCGCACGACCACGAGATGCGGGCAGCCGCATGGAACTTCCGACGCTATCTACTAGGTCATTTATATATATTGTGAAAATCAGTGGTCCCATAACACTCTCCTGTGGCACGCCACAGGTTACTTTAACATCTGTAGACGTCTCTCCATTGAGAACAACATGCTGTGTTCTGTTTGCTAAAAACTCTTCAATGCAGCCACACAGCTGGTCTGATATTCCGTAGGCTCTTACTTTGTTTATCAGGCGACAGTGCGGAGCTGTATCGAACGCCTTTCGGAAGTCAAGGAAAATGGAATCTACCTGGGAGCCTGTATCTAATATTTTCTGGGTCTCATGAACAAATAAAGCGAGTTGGGTCTCACATGATCGCTATTTCCGGAATCCATATTGATTCCTTCAGAGTGGATTATGGGTTTCCAGAAATGAGATGATACGCGAGCAAAAAACATGTTCTAAAATTCTACAACAGATCGACTTCAGAGATATAGGTCTATAGTTTTGCGCATCTGCTCGACGACCCTTCTTGAAGACTGGGACTACCTGTGCTCTTTTCCAATTATTTGGAACCTTCCGTTCCTCTAGAGACTTGCGGTACACGGCTATTAGAAGGGGGGCAAGTTCTTTCGCGTATTCTGTGTAGAATCGAATTGATATCCCGTCAGGTCCAGTGGACTCTCCTCTGTTGAGTGATTCCAGTTGCTTTTCTATTCCTTGGACACTTATTTCGATGTCAGCCATTTTTTCGTTTGTGCGAGGATTTAGAGAAGAAACTGCAGTGCGGTCTTCCTCTTTGAAGCAGCTTTGGAAAAAGGTGTTTAGTATTTCAGCTTTACGCGTGTCATCCTCTGTTTCAATGCCATCATCCTCCCGGAGTGTCTGGATATGCTGTTTCGAGCCACTTACTGATTTAACGTAAGATCAGAACTTCCTAGGATTTTCTGTCAAGTCGGTACATAGAATTTTACTTTCGAATTCACTCAACGCTTCACGCATAGCCCTCCTTACGCTAACTTTGACATCGTTTAGCTTCTGTTTGTCAGAGAGGTTTTGGCTGCGTTTAAACTTGCAGTGAAGCTCTCTTTGCTTTCGCAGTAGTTTCCTAACTTTGTTGTTGAAACACGGTGGGTTCCTGTCTAAAACGCATTTTACGATTGCCTTGAACTTTTTCCATAAACACTCAACATTGTCAGTATCAGAACAGAAATTTTCGTTTTGCTCTGTTAGGTATCTGAAATCTGCCTCCTATTACTCTTGCTAAACAGATAAACCTTCCTCCCTTTTTTTATATTCCTATTTACTTCCATATTCAGGGATGCTGCAACGGCCTTATGATCACTGATTCCCTGTTCTGCGCTCACAGAGTCGAAAAGTTCGGGTCTGTTTGTTATCAGTAGGTCCAAGATGTTATCTCCACGAGTCGGTTCTCTGTTTAATTGCTCGAGGTAATTTTCGGATAGTGCACTCAGTATAATGTCACTCGATGCTCTGTCCCTACCACCCGTCCTAAACATCTGACTGTCCCAGTCTATATCTGGTAAATTGAAATCTCCACCTAAGACTATAACATGCTGAGAAAATTTATGTGAAATGTATTCCAGATTTTCTCTCAGTTGTTCTACCACTAACGCTGCTGAGTCGGTAAAAGGAGCCAATTATTAACCTAGCTCGGTTGTTGAGTGTAACTTCCACTCATAATAATTCACAGGAACTATCCACTTCTACTTCACTACAGGATAAACTACTACTAACAGCGACAAACACGCCACCATCGGTTGCATGCAATCTATCCTTTCTAAACACCGTCTGCGTCTTTGTAAAAATTTCGGCAGAATTTATCTCTGGCTTCAGCCAGCTTTCCGTACCTGTAACGATTTCAGCTTCGGTGCTTTCTATCAGCGCTTGAAGTTCCGGTACTTTACCAATGCAGCTTCGACAGTTTAAAATTACAATACCGATTGCTGCTTGTCCCTCGCATGTCCTGACTTTGCCCCGCACCCTTTGAGGCTGTTGCCCTTTCTGTACTTGCCCGAGGCCATCTAACCTAAAAAACCGCCCAGTCCACACCACACAACCCCTGCTACCCGTGTAGCCGCCTGCTGCGTGTAGTGGACTCCTGACCTATCCAGCGGAACCCGAAACCCCACCACCCTACGGCGCAAGTAGAGGAATCTGCAGCCCACACGGTCGCAGAACCGTCTCAGCCTCTGATTCAGACCCTCCACTCGGCTCTGTACCAAAGGTCCGCAGTCAGTCCTGTCGACGATGCTGCAGAGGGTGAGCTCTGCTTTCATCCCACTAGAGAGAGTGGCAGTCTTCACCAAATCAGATAGCCGCCGGACGCCAGAGAGGATTTCCTCCGATCCATAGTGACACACATCATTGGTGCCGACATGAGCGACCACCTGCAGATGGGTGCACCCTGTACCCTTCATGGCATGCGGAAGGACCCTTTCCACATCTGGAATGACTCCCCCCGGTATGCACACGGAGTGCACATTGGTTTTCTTCCCCTCTCTTGCTGCCATATCCCTAAGGGTCCCCATTACGCGCCTGACGTTGGAGCTCCCCACTACTAGTAAACCCACCCTCTGCGACCGCCCGGATCTTGCAGACTGGGGGCAACCTCTGAAACAGGACAAGCAGCCATGTCCTGCTGGAGATCAGTATCAGCTGGAGACAGGGCCTGAAACCCGTTCGTCAGACAAACTGGAGAGGCCTTCCGTTCAGCCCTCTGGAATGTCTTTCGCCCCCTGCCACACCTCGAGACGACCTCCCACTCCACCACGGGTGAGGGATCAGCCACAATGTGGGCAGTATCCCGGGCAGCCACAGCCGTAGTCCGATCGGGGGATGCGTGGGACGAGCTGGCCGTCCCCAACAAACCCCCATCCAGCCCCCACAGTGATGCCCATTGGCAACAGCCTCAAGCTGTGTGACCGAAGCCAACACTGCCTGAAGCTGGGAGTGAAGGGATGCCAACTCAGCCCGCATCCGAACACAGCAGTTGCAGTCCCTATACATTCTAAAAACTGTTGTGCAAAGAACATCTGAACTAATCTACAGAGAGCACAAACAATTCGACACAAAATTTAAACGGTTATTAAAATACAAGATTGCCTAGTAAATGCAGTAATGCTGCTACTTGCGCACTGCTGACACACTGCTCGGCGGCGGAAGGAGACTACGCGATTTTACACTATTCAGGTACTAAAACGCGATGCTACAACTCTCAAATACTATAATACGCCCGAAATTTATGAATTAAACAATGCAAGTACCCAAAAACACGCAAAGAAATTAAGAATTAAACTATGTAACAAATAAGTCAGCTAAGAGTATACGACTTGCTGCTGGCAGCTGCTTATCCAACGGCGGCAGGGAGCACCTCGGCCATGGGTGTGTGTGTTTGTCCTTAGAATAATTTAGGTTAAGTAGTGTGTAAGCTTAGGGACTGATGACCTTAGCAGTTAAGTCCCATAAGATTTCACACACATTTAAACATTTTTTGAGAGCCAGTGGATTGAAACATGTTAATGTCAGTTTAGTACCTGACACAGACCTCGAAGTCGTGGTGGAAAAACAAAATGTATGGCAGTGTACAAAGCTGTAATCATACACTGCTTGGATGTGTTATAGCAGAAAAACAATGCATCAGACTGCTTATGAAGGAACAGCACAGGAACCCTCTCTTGTACTTGGTAGTCTGTGGGATATGGTCCTCATATAGTGCTGGCGACATATCCTTACAATGTTCTGTACAAGTGACCTCGATCACTGGCCACCTACTTCAATGGATCAATGCCTGTATATTTATAGGATCGCCACATCGATGTCAGCACTCAGACAGTATTTGTCTTCAATATGTCAGAAGAGATGGATGTAGTTATATCTTATCAGGTTCTCTGTCAGGTGACATTAGTGAAGTTTTTATAGTTTGTAGTTTTTCTCTGTTAGATAGTACAGAATAACGAGGTGGGAGAGAATGTTTGGGTGACAGACATGAATGGACCCTCAGAGATACAGATCTCTTTCAGACTGTAGTACCTGTAGGTAGTTTGGAAACACATCTCTATGCAGTAGCAAAATCCTTGTCCTTCTTCCAGTTCCCATATGATGTGAAGTCTTCCTAATTTTTCCAATAAGAAACACCCCCATAACTGCTCATACTGTCTTTTCTAATACCCCATGGAGTTGTAGGAGAAAGCTTCGTTTGGCGCTCGGCTTACAATTTGTACACTGTTGGCTGAGCTATGACAACATGTTCCCATTTCCACTGATTGGTCAAAACACTTCCATGTCACATTAACTCAGCTCTCTTCGTTTCTCCACAGGATGCAGAGGGCGGTAGATATAGTGCTCTCTAACTTTCTCTCAGTTCAGACTTAAATTGGAATGATCATATGGACACAGTTGCAGGAAGGAGGGGACAGAGACTGAGGAACAGTTGCAAGATGCAGAGAGCCTGTCTAAAACCTTGCTAGGAGTTTTGCTGTATGGGGTCCTCAGCAGATAGGTTCGAAAAAGGTGACTCGTTTTGAGATATGAGAGTGCCACAAACATGATTCACCAATGACTATAATCATTAAAAGGTATCTCCACATGATCCAACGCAAGTCGTGGTTGAATAGAGAGACTTGATTCCAAATCGCAGGCAGAATTTCTACCTGAAAATCTGGTGTATTGGTCATATGATTTTGTTCATTTCTTACGACTTCAATCTAGTGTTGCATTTTTAATAGATCTGAAAAACTGGTGTATTGGTCATAGGATACTCATTTCTTGTGACTTCAATCTAGTGTTGCATTTTTAAGTCATTCTTCTCATAGCACACCATCTACTGTATGTGATCATTCTCAGTCAACCATAATCTTCCCTCGCCTGTAACCCCATTGATATTATGCAGAACATCTGTTACACTGTCTACATAGTATCGATATAGAATGCGTTTGAAATACTGTTTATTAGCCTGGGGAATACCAGCAGCAGCACGAGGCAGTTGCAAATATCAGCTTAATACCACGTTCCTTAGCCGAATCACTTTCTAAATTCGGTGAGAGGAGTGATTTTATTATGAGCCTACACCACTGATGACATACACACACACTTTTGGTCTGTTAATACACACCGTCAACATTCAATGTTGCAGTATTTGTGTATAAGACCACTTAATTTGGAAGGAATACCATACCTAGCATACCTCGATTTATAAAGCATGTATGGTTTTTAACATGGATATCGTTAGCAATACTTGTGTGGGACTGTAGAAGCAAGACCGCTTTTTATGCAGGGTGAAAGTAGCATAGTCATTGTGATCATATTTTTAATTCCAGAATGAGATTTTCACTTTGCAGCGGAGTGTGAGCTGGTATGAAACTTCCTGGCAGATTAAAATTGTGTGCCGGACCGAGATTCGAACTCGGGACCTTTGCCTGTCGCAGGTAAGTGCTCTACCAAATGAGTTACCCAAGCACGACTCACGCCCCGTCCTCACAGCTTTACTTCCGCCAGTACCTCGCCTCCTACCTTCCAAACTTTACAGAAGCTCTCTTGCGAACCTTGCAGAACTAGCACTCTTTCAGCACTAGCACTAGCTCTAGCAGTAGCACTCTATACATTCACCTGTGATCTTGCAATATTAAACACTTAAATATGATAGCCGACCGGGGTGGCCGAGCGGTTCTGGGTGCTACAGTCTGGAACCGCGCGACCACTACGGTCGCAGGTTCGAATCCTGCCTCGGGCATGGATGTGTGTGGTGTCCTTAGGTTAGTTAGGTTTAAGTAGTTCTAAGTTCTAGGGGACTGATGACCTCAGAAGTTAATTTCCATAGTGCTCAGAGCCATTTGAACCATTTGACCTTAAATATGATAGACAAATACGTTTCCATAATTTAATTGCTATACATTAATTATTTGTTGGTATCGGGATTCTTTTCCGTAGTGTATAAAGAAATGGAACTATATGGCCAATTGTGCGGTTGTAGTAAAGTGCAAGATCCATAACATCCGGTGGTTAGTTTGTGTATACCTAATATTCTCCGCTATTTACAAGGCTGTGCAGTCCGATGTATGTTAGATGTAACTACCTCCAGTGAACTGCAGTAATTTTATGTTTGTATACACATTATGCTTGTGTTTAATATTCACTTCAGTTGCGTTTACTCTCCATCAACAGCTCCTGTTACTTGCCGATCCACATGTTAAGACTGCAATAACTTTAGGCCCTTGGCCTTGAGCACCGATTGCGTGTTAACATAATTGTGGGTGTATGGGGTATGTTCACTCCTAAAATGCATCTCTCTCGACAGGTGAGTGACAGAAGCCGAGGACGAAGGAAATCGTTAATCGGAACCTGTGGCTCTCTGTTGGAGGATATTAGAACGGCGGTGCTGGAATGTCAATTAGTCGGCAGACGGCAGGGGCTAGACGCGGCTGTGTGAGTTTCACGCGCCGTCGCTCTGCAGGCCCGTGGCCCCTATTGCTCCCAGTTCTGAGGAACAGCCGCAAATCAGCGCACTGCGATCGGCCGCCGTTTAATTGCGCCAGCCATAAATTCCCTGTCTGATGGATCCTACACTTATCACTCGGTAGCCAGGTATTGCAGAATTCGTCCCTCGTGGTGCGAGGATTCGCTTTCCGTAACACACAGTCAGATCACATTAGCTACATGTACAGGGTGTAAATGGTAACTGTTTAGAGCACTGCAATCGAGACGAACAATTTTTTTTTCTTTATTGAATTTAGCTTCCCCGCGAAGGGGGGCGGGCTGGCAGCAGCTTAGTACGCCGCTCTTCAGCTTACAGAATTTGTTTTTTAAAAAATTAAGATAATAAATAATAAAAGCAGGAGACAAAATCGGTGACTTAAATGGTAAAATGGCGGAAAATTGTGGAACTTGATGCTAATAAAATACACAGGAAGCAGACAGGTAAAATAATAGACAGACAATTAAAAAGCACGACGGTAGTGTCGTTTGTGTTCGCAACACTTTGGAAAGACGTACAACACTGAACATTCATTTGAACACTGCACTAAAAAGTTGGCACAAACATGACACACCACAGCCGAGGGCAGACGGGGGAAATCTGGACAGATGATGGGAAAGAAAAGGGGGGAAGGAGGGTGGAAGGAGCTGATGGAGGACGAGGACCCATAGCATAATAGGGAGGAGGGGGGGGGGGGCTGGGCAGGCGTGAGAGGGAGTGGGGAAAGGCAGAGAAGGGGAATGCAAAAGGGGTTCGGGGGGGGGAGGGGGGAGGGGGGAGAAGGGAGGCTGAGAGAGGGTAGGCGGGGACGAACAAATTTTGTACAGAACACTAGTCTATTTAGTAGGGAAACAGCTTCCAGTTGGCGTATGAAAGCCACCCAAGCTACAGTGCATGCACACCGTACGAGATTTTGGCTAAAATCATTCTTCAAAACGAGGGACGTTCAATAGGTAACGCAACACATTTTTTCTCGGCCAATTTCACTTGAAAAAATGCGGAAGTTGTTGCGAGAGATCGTGGAAATTCTCGCTTCAGCCTCTATAGTTTCATGAAGTTCTGACAGATGGCGGCGCTACGCGTATCCTCCACAGATGCGTTCCAAGCAGAGAGCTATCACTGAGTTTCCTTTGGCGGAAAACTAAAGATCGCAGACATTAAGAGGCGCATGCAGAATGTCTACGGAGAGCTGGTAGTGAACGAAAGAATGGCGAGTCACTGGCGACGCGTCTATCCCCGTCGCAACAAGGTCGCGCGAACCTGTCCGATCTGCCGCTTGTTGGCCGGCCGCACACAGCTATGTTGGAACGTGCGGATCTCTCATTCGAGGTGATCAAATGGTTCAAATGGCTCTAAGCACAATGGGAACATCTGATGTCATCAGTCTCCTAGACATAGAACTACTTAAACCTAACTAACCTAACGACATCACACACATCCAAGCCCGAGGCAGGATTCGAACCAGCGACCTTAGTAGCAGCGCGGTTCCAGACTGAAGCGCCTAGAACCGCTCGGCGACAGCGGCCGGCTTCTAGGTGATCGAAGGGGCACAATCAAACACCTCGCTGCTCAAATGCACGGCTTTTTCGGTAGTGCTGACACACTCGTCCACTAGTTGAGGTACTCACAAGGGAAACTCCCCATCGGATCCGCCTCAGATTTAGTGGTAACATGGCCCAGAAGATAACTCGTCGAAAACTAAAAAAAGGTCGAGTATGAAAACAGAAGGAAGGTGTATTGAACTGTGAAAAAAGAAGCAAAGTAGAAGCAGTGAACAGTTCAAGCTGAAGACGTGCAACATCGAGTTAACTGCGAGAACCTCGATGTGGTGGTTGTCTGGTCGCGGTGTTGGACTGCAAAAAGAGAGATCTGTGTTCGGATCTCCTTCATGCTCCATTTGTTTCCGCAAGATAATGTACTTTCCGTTCGGTCACTAACGTATCTGTTCTTTTACTGTACTCTTGGCGATTCTCATACTCCACATTGATTATAGAATGTGAGTCATATGGTAAGAATATACCACCGTCGCAAGTAAATGTGATGAATAGTGAGAGCAGGCGGGATAACGCATAGACCTCTCACAGAAATGAAAACAACAAATAAACGGCTGTGAACTATTTTACGGAAAAGGAATTCAAGAATCATAACTTCCAAAACGGAACGAAAAAATCATAACATGTGGTACTTGTGCAGAACAAATAGGAGGTACGTACGTCCGAGGGTCCCTTTCTTACACCACACTGTGGCAAGCGCACGTTACACCACGAAACAGACACAAATTTCAATACAGAGAACAAGCACGTCAGTGACCAGATGGACAGTTCATAATTTTATGAGAAAAAAAAAAGGCATGGGGCACGATGAAGATGTGAACACGGATCTCTCCCTTAGTAGTCTAACACTGAGACCACACAACCACCACGCCGGCGCTATTCAACTTCTCTCGATATTTCATATCTTGGGCTTGGACCATTCACTGTTTCGATTTTGCTTCTTTCTTCACAGTTCAATAGACCCTCTTCCCGTTTGCATGCTTGATCTGCGTTCAGTTTTTGACGGGCTATCCATTGGGCCATCTTACCACTAAATCTTTTGGGGCTGATAGGGAGTTCTGCTTGTGAGAAATGTGCGCCGGCTGCGTTGCAAGCCGTCTAACAGCACACCATAAAGAGCAACAGATGACCATCTGTGCGGAATTGCTTGCATGTTACGAGACTGATCAAGACGGTTTTTTGTCGAATATCGTCACAGGTGATGAAATAGGCGTTCATCACTTCGAACCGGAAACAAAGTGTCGCCACACCACCTCTCCTCCGAAGAAAAAGTTCAGAGACGCACCCTCAGCCCGTAAAGTCGTGAGGACGGACTTCTGTGACTCTGAAGGGGATATTCTGTTTAATGTCCTTCCTCATGATGCAACGATTAACTCTGAAGAGAACTATGCTACCCTCAGGAAACTGAAGAAACGACTTCAGCATGTTCGTTGCCTAAAAAGTGCAAACGAATTTATCTTTCTCCATCACAGCGCAAGGCCTCACAAATCTGCGCACCAGAGAGGAGCTCACAAGACTCCAGTGGACTGTTCCTCCTCATTCACTCCACAGCCTTCGAGCAGATAGAGAAACAACTCGTGAAGGTAACATCTGAGGCCTCCGAGCAACTAACAGTCCTGCACTTTTCGAATCACTTAAAGTAGACGATGGTATCAGTGATCACAAGGCTGTGATAGCATCTATGATCATGGGTATAACAAGGAAAGAAAGAAAGGTAGGAAACATCGTTGCTTAGCAAGATTGATAGGATACAAATTGCCGAGTATATGAGTAGTCAATATCAAATATTCGGTTCTCAGGGCGAAGACATGGAGCGAAAATGGAAAAAATTCGAAAACACCGTTTAAAATGCCTTGGACAAGTATGTTTCGCATAGGTTGTCAAGGGATGGGAGAGACCCACCGCGGTTTAATAGCCGTGTTAGAAAACTGTTACGTAAACAAAGACAGTTTCATCACATATTTAAGAGACGGTAAAAGCCAGCAGACAAACAAAAGTTGGACGAATTGACAATAAGCATAAGGAGAGCAATGAGAGAAGCGTTCAGTGACTCTGAAGTAAAATTTTCTAACCGATCTGACTAAAAACCTTAAGAGACCTTGGTCTTTCGTAAAATCAGTTGGCGGATCGAAATCATCTATTCAGTCACTTACTGACCAAACTGGCACCGAAACGGAAGATGACAGAGAGAAGGCCTAAATACTGAATTAGGTCTTCCGAAATTGTTTCCCTGCTTTGAATCATCGTACGAGCTTCGATACGGTAGATACTCAGATATGTGATCGACGAATAGAAAAGCTACTACGGTCATTTTTTAAGGGAAAGGCATCAGGACCAGACGAGATAGGTGTACGGTTCTACAGAGATTAAAGAACTTGCTCCCTAGTAATATCAGTTTCTCGTAGGTCCTTGGAGCAATGTAGAGTACCTAGCCACAGGAAAGAAGAGCAGGTCGTTCCAGTTTCCAAGAAGGGTCTTATGACAGATGCACATAATCATAAGCCCGTATCGCTGACGTCAATCTGATGTGAAATTATGGAACGTGTTTTATGCTCACGTATTATGACCATTTTGGAGAATGAAAATCTTCTCTTTAAAAATCAACATGGTTCCGCAAACAGAGGTCTTGCAAAACTCAGCTCGCTCTGTTTCTGCATGAGAACCACACAGCTGTAGACATCGGCATTTAGGTTGATGCTGTGTTCCTTGACTTCAGGAAGGCATTCGACACCGTCCCGCACTGCCTTTTAGTGAAATAGATACCAGCTTACTGAGTATCGAACCGAATTTGTGACTGGATTCAAGACTTTACGGCTCTTAAGGGAACGAAATGGATAGACGTAAAGGTAATCTCAGGATGGCCCCAAGGAAGTGTGATAGGACCGTTACTGTTTGCAATATATATTAAATGATTAGTCGAAAATGTTGGAAGCTCCATACGGCTATTCGTAGATGATACGGCTGTCTATAAAAAGGCAGCAAACGCTACGAGAGAGGCCTTCTGCATCATTGAATGCTTTACTATTGAAATCCCGAGAGAGCACGTTCCGGGAAGAGTTGGAAAATATATTACTTCCTCCTACATACGTGTCGCGAAATGGCCAAAACAATAAAATTCGAGAAATTAGAGCTTCTGCAGAGGCTGCACACGTGGTCTGGGGTAGCGTCTTTGACTAATAACCAAAACTTCTCGGTCCCGGCTTCGAAACCCACCACTGCTAACATTTTCATTAAAACTCAGCATTGGCGGCCAAAGACTTCCGGCATAAGAAGACTTCCTGCCACGGGAATTGTCGAAGAGGGCGAATGAGCGGACAGAGTTTTAGGGCACTCTCTTGCCCGTAGCGTGGGAAACTGCGTGTAAGGATGCAAGAATCAGCAATGATCAACGGCATGAGGGTGCAGAAGGCAATGGAAACCACTGTATCCACAGGACATGTGGCCTGTAATTGAAGAAGTGTCATGATGATCTCTCCACTGCCAAAACATTTCGTAATAGTCCCCCATTCGAATCTCCAGGAGGGGACTGCCAAGTGGAAGGTGACCATTAGAAAAAGATAGAACAACCAATGAAAGGATAATGTTTCACGAGTCGGGGCGTGGAATGTCAGAAGCCTGAACATGCTAGGGAAGCAACAAAATCTTAAAAGAGAAATGCAAAGGCTCAATGTAGATATAGCGGTCGTCAGTGACGTGAAATAAAAAGATGACAAGGATTTCTAGTCAGGTGAGTACAGGATAAATTCAACGGAAGCAGGAAATGGCATAATAGGAGTCGGGTTCATCACGAATAGGAAGACAGGTCATAGAGTGTTTTACCGTCAATAGTTCAGGAATAGAATTGTTATCATCAGAATCGACAACAAACCAACATCGACAACAATTCAGGTACACATCTCGATGTACCAAGCCGAAGATGAAGAGAGAGAGAGAGAGAGAATAGATGAGGATATTGAACGAGTAATTCACTGCATAAAGGGAGATGAAAATCTAATAATCATGGTGGAATGGACTGTGGTTGTGGGGGAGGGAGTAGAGGAAAGGGTTACGAGGGAACATGGACGTGGTACTTGGAATGAGAGAAGAGAAATAGTAACTGAGTTCTACAATAAATTTCAGGTAGTAATAGAGAATACTCTGTTCAAGAATCAAGAGGAGGAGGTATACTTGGAAAAGGCCAGGAAATACGGGAAGATTTCAGTTAAATTACGTCATGGTCAGATGAAGATTCCGAATTCAGATACTGGATTGTAAGGCGTACCCAGAAGCAGATATACACTCAGATCACAATGTAGTAGTGATGAAGAGTACGCTGAAGAGTTTAGTCAGGAGGAACCGATCGCAGAGAAGTGGGATGCGGAAGTGCTAAGAAATGAAGAGATACGCTTGAAGTTCTCTAAGGCTATAGATACAGCAATAAGGAATAGCTCAGTAGGCAGTGAAGTTGAAGAGGAATGGATATTTATAAAAAGTACAGTCGCAGGAGCTGGAAAGAAAACCACAGGTACAAAGAAGGTAACTGCGAAGAAAGCTTGGCTGACGGAAGAAATACTTCAGTAGATCGAAAAAGATGAAAATACAAAAATGTTCAGGAAATTCAGGAATATAGAAATAAAAGTAACTCAGGAATAAAAAAAAAGGAAATGACGGGAAGCTAAGACAGAATGGCTGCATGAAAAATGTGGAGAAATTGAAAAAGAAGTGATTCTCGGAAGGATCGACTGAGCTTATAGAAAAATCAAAACATCCTTCGGTGAAACTAAAAGAAAAGGTAATGAAATTAAGAGTGCAACGGGAATTCCACTATTAAATGCAGAGGAGAGAAATGGTTCAAATGGCTCTGAGCACTATGGGACTTAACATCTGTGGTCATCAGTCCCCTAGAACTTAGAACTACTTAAACCTAACCAACCTAAGGACATCACACACATCCATGCCCGAGGCAGGATTCGAACTTGCGACCGTAGCAGTCGCGCGGTTCCGGACTGAGCGCCTAGAACCGCTAGACCACCGCGGCCGGCGCAGAGGAGAGAGCGGGTAGGTGGAAAGAGTACATTGAAAGGCCTCTATGGGGGGGGGGGGGGGAATATTTGCCTGATGTGATAGGAGAAGAGAGAGGAGTAGATTTAAAAGTGATAGAAGATCCAGTATTGGAATCAAAATTTAAAAAAGCTTTGGAAGACTTAAGACCAAATAAGGCAGAAGGGATAGATAATATTCCATCAGAATTTCTAAATTCCATGCGGCAACAAAACGACTGTTCACGTTGGTGGGTAGAATATATGAGTCTGGCGAGATATCATCAGACTTTTGGAAAAACATCATCCACACACTATTGCGAAGACAATTGCGAAAATTATAGCACAATTATCTTAACATCTTATGCATCCAAGTTGCTGACAAGAATAATATACAATAGAACGGAAAAGTGTTAGATGACGATCTTGGCTTTAGGAGAGAGACAAAGTCACCAGACAGGGCATTCCGATGTTGCCGTTGATAGCGGAAGCTAGAGTAAAGAAAAATCAATACACGTTTATAGGATTTGTCGACCCGGAAAAAGTGTTCATAACGTCAAATGGTGCAAGATGTTCGCAATTCTGAGGAAAATAGAGGTAATCTATAGGGGTAGACGGGTAATATACAAGATCGGAGAGGAAACACTAAGAGTGGAAGATCAAGAACGGAGTGCTCGCCTTAAGAAGGGTGAAAACAGGAATGTAGTCATTCGCCCCTATTGTTCAATCTATACATAGAAGAAGCACTGGCACAAATAAAAGAAAAGTTCAACAGTGGATTTAAAAGTCAAGGTGAAAGGATATCAATGATACGATTCGCTGACGACATTGCCATCTTCAGTGAAAGCGAAGAAGAATTACAGGATCTGCTGAATGGAATGAACGGTCTAATGAGTTCAGAATATGGATTGAGAGTAAATCGGAGGAAGCCGAAAGTAATGAGAAGTAGCGGAAATGAGAACAGCGAGAAACTTAGCATCAGGATTGATGGTCACGAAGTAGATGAAGTTAAGGAATTCTACTACCTAGGTAGCAAAATTACCAATGACGGACAGAGCAAGGAGGACATCAAAAGCAGACTGGCCCTGGCCAAGAAAAGTCTACCAGTATCAAACATAGGCCTTAATTTTAGGAAGACATTTCTGAGAATGTAAGCATTGTATAGTAGTGAAACATGGGCTGTGGGAATACCGCAACAGAAGAGGATTGAAGCATTCGAGGTGTGGTGCTACAGTCGATTGTTGAAGTTAGATTGATAAAGTAAAGAGTGAGGAGGCTCTGCGCAGAATCGGAGAGAGAAGGAATATGTGGAAAACACAAGAAGAAGGGACAGGATCACAGTATACCCGTTAAGATATCAGGGAATATCTTCCGTGGTACTGGAGGGAGCTGTAGTGAGTAAAAAATGTAAAGGACGACAGACTGGAATACATCCAGCAAATAATTGAGGATGTAGGTTTTCAAGTGTTACTCTGAGATGAAGAGGTTGGCACAGGAGAGGAATTCTTGGCAGAGCGCATCAGACCTCTCAGAAGACTGATGACAAAAAGAAAAAGCTTGTCGACGATCGTTCTTCCCACGCGCCATTCACGAGTGTAACAAAGAGGGGGAAGAGAATTCGGTTAATCGCACCTGAAGTAACCTCCGCCACACAGCGCCAGGTGGCTTGCGGTGTACTGTTTTAGATGTACATCACTTTCAACATAGTCTCATCGGAGCAAATACAACCTACCCTTCTCCACTGTATCAAGTCTTCACCATTTCTACTCGGCTTTTCGTGTTGGGAAAAGAAAATGTTACAAATAGCTAAATCTGGTGAGTATCGTGAGCGGTGACCAACTGTCATCTTGTTTATAGCTAATAATTCTAAATAATGCATGCCGTCCGCTTTCATGCACTGACATGGTGGAGTACCCAGTTGTTTGTACACCACTTCTATGGGTCCTTTTCGTGGCGTCCTCCGTCAAACGTCTTATACATCGCGAAGTAAGTCACTGACAGTGAGAATAGGAGGGTTGAACAATCCCGACAATACATTTAATAAAAAATGAGGGAAGGGAAGGTCGGAAGCTACCTCCCGTTTTTCCCTCATCCAGCAGGGATCATTCGAGGTCTGTGCTCTGGAGTGAGAAGATCACAGTCTTCAAGCAGACAGTTTGCTCTGAATGTAAGACAATGACATTATTATCAGACTATTAAGCTGATACCCCACAATGTTAACCGAACAGTGTATTATTTTGTGAACACGCCGAGACGATGAGTAAATACGCCAACGAACGGCTTCTCACAAGCGTGAATACGCTGTCTTAATGGCGAATTACCAAAACACTTCTACATGAATTACATGGGGCAGCATATTATTTTTTCGCGAACACGTTCTACTCAGTGTTCTTAGTGAGAGCATTAGGATGTGGGTATTTGTTATAATAAATAATTCCAAGTATGTGAGTTACGTCTTTCGTTTTAGTGAGAATCAGAGTTAAAAAATTGCGTGTTAAAGTACTTTCACAATGTACAATATTACGTCATAATAGGGGCTGTAAAACAGCAGAAAATGTTAGTCGAGGGAACCTCCTGCTCTCAGGCGATCTGCTCTGCACTATTGATCCAAAAAAAAAAAAAGACTTCATTGTCGGACTACGAGGGCTATTCGGAAAGTAAGGTCCGGTCGTGCGCGAAATGGAAACCACTGTGAAAATCCGACGAAGCTTTGCACAGATGTTTTCGACAGCATCTCTGGTATGCCTGTCGATCGCATCAAGTCGCTCTCTTTAGTTCTGAGCGCACTGTGAGCGAGTAAAGGTGCCTAGAACAACGGTGTCTCCCGCCAAGTATGAGGGCCCACTGAAAGGTCTCGCCTCAATGTACGCAGCCCACACAACACAACTGCCACGCACTTCCTTCTTCATGGCAATCCTCAGCCGTACTCTGCAGGGGCAGTGAAGACGCTCTTGCAGCCTTTTCGATGGGAAGTGTTCGATCACCCATAACACAGCCCTAATTGGCTTGTCCTGAGTATAATCTCCGTTCACATGAAACGCTGGATATGAAGACAACACTTGGGCACAGACAACACGCTGTTGACTAGCGTAGAGAATTATCGGAAAGACAGGAGGCAGCCTTCTGTGGCGAGGGTGTTGGGAAGTTGGTATAACGCTACGACAAATGTCGAAATCGGAGCGGCGACTATGTAGAGAAGTAGCTGGAAGGTGTCACTGACTCTTGCAAATAAAACATTTTTTTTATTTTTATGTTTTTTTCTGTATCATCAGCTATCGGACCTTACCTTCCGAACAGCCCTCGTACTAAGGTGCTGATGATGAGGATGTCTGGTTTGTGGGGTGCTCAACTGCATGGTCATCATCGCCCGTACGAAGTCCCAATTTTATCACAGTCCAATCTATTCACTGTCACGAATGATGATGATGATGAAGATGTAATGATGAGGACAACACAAACACCCAGTCCCCGGGCGTATTAAGGTGATGCACACCATATTCCATGTGTGTACACAGCTCACTCTCTGATGTGGTTAACTTGCCTACAATGCTAGCCGAGCAGTGTACTTTTTTTTTGACACTCCAAGCTCAGACATGAGTATTACATGTGTAAACATACCAACGAATGGCGTATGGCATGTGTATATACATCGACGTATGGCATATGACACGTGTAAATATCCTACCTAAAATACTGAAACATCCTTACAGTTGAGATATAATTACGCGCATATATGTGCACCCTACATTCCTAGCTCAAACATGCCGACACGATGTGTAGATACACAGATTAAAATACAAATTTGTGCCTGTCTGACATTAAGATAGCAGTACATTTCAGTAAGCATTCGGCCATCCCTAATTGTTATGATGTGTATAGTCCACACGCAAATTTACATATCACAGCAGCTGCAACCATCCATAAGTGTGTGTTCACAGTTTTCTACAACAAGATAAGAGAATTTGTTTGGATTCCCAAGCAATCAAGAGGAATAATGCTCAATAGAATGGCTTCCATCCTTATATGTACTAATAATAGATCTGAACGCTAAAAGACAAGTGCACACACACACACAGCTTGTGACGATGCAGTACAATACATTTTTTAGGTAAATGGACAGATAATTTCTGTTTCGTTACGAAATAAATCTCGGCAATCGACCTTGTTGCCATCATCAGGTGTGCTGATGTACTGCCAAGGGACGGCAGGCGTGAGGTATATATCAGATTCCCCCTCCCTTGGGCACTCCTTCCGCCGTCGGTGCCGCGGGTGCTCTCTCGGCCGTCCGCGCCGGGGTTCGACGCCAGGCTTGTGGCACCGCGTCTGGGTGTTCCCTCGTAGGTCCGCGTCCAGGGAGGTTTGCCGGCGGCCTTTCGGAGGTTACTCCCCTTGCCCTCGAAGTCAGTACATTCTGAGATATTTCTATCTTCTCCTTAATCCGGGTAATGGCTGGTTCCCAAGCTTGGTTAGGGGAATAGCCGCTGTCACTATTCTGTTCAGGTCTTGTTACTCTGATCTGTGTAGCGTCTTTGATGATACAGTCCCAATATTTCGAAGTCAGTGTTAGGACCTTGGTCTTGTCATAATCCATGCCGTGAAGTTCTGACAGGCAATGCTCGGAGATTGCAGGCTTATTAGGCTGTTGCAATCTCGTGTGCAGTTGATGTTCACGGCATCAGTCTTCAGTAGTGCGAATTGTCTGACCTATGTATTGCTTACCGCATTGGCATGGTATTTTGTAAACCCCTGATTTACGTAAACCGAGGTCGTCCTTAATAATGCCAAGAAATGCTCTGGTTTTAGTTGGAGGGCAGAAGACGGTTTTTATTTGATATTTGCATAAAATGCGTCCAGTTTTTCCCGATAAGGCCTCACAAAACGGAATGAATGCCATGGCCGTGTTTTCCTCAGGTTCTTCATTAGTTTCCGCCGGTTGTGTTGCGAGTGTCGGACGTAGAGCATCCTGGATTTGCCTTTCCTTATAACCGTTCCTCAGAAACATAGACTTCAGATGGGCCAATTCAAGTTGGAGACTGTCCTCTGCGAGAGGGCGGGAGCTCTGTGTACAAGAGGTTTTAGCATGGTGGTGGCAGCAATCCGCGAGTAGGTATAAGTGGGTGTGAGTTTTCTTTCTATACACGCTGTGCCCCAACCTGCCGTCATCTCGTCTTTTGACGAGAACATCCAAGAAGAGGAACATTACATCCGATTCTGCCTCCACGATGAACTTGATATTCTCGTGTCTTGAATTGAGATGTGCGTGAAATTCCCTCAGCTTGTCTCTTCCATGTGACCAAATAACAATCGTGTCGTCCACGTATCTAAAGAAACAGGTAGGTTTTAGTTGCGCTGACTCCAAGGCTTCTTCCTGGAGTTTTCCGTGTTTCTGAGGAACGGTTATAAGGAAAGGCAAACCCAGGATGCTCTACGTCCGACATTCGCAAAACAACCAGCGAAAAGTAATGACGGACCTGAGGAAAACACGGCCATGGCATTCATACCGTTTTGTGAGGTCTTATCGGGAAAAGTTGGACGCATTTTACGCAAATATCAAGTAAAAACCGTCTTCTGTCCTCCAATTAAAACCAGAGTACTTCTTGGCATTGTTAAGGACGACCCTGGTTTACGTAAATCAGGTTTTACGAAATACCGTGCCAGTGCGGTAAGGAATACATAGGTCAGACAGTTCGCACCATTGAAGACCGATGCCATGAACACCAATGGCACACGAGATTGCAACAGCCTAATAAGTCTGCAATCGCCGAGCGTTACCTGTCAGAACTTCACGGCATAGATTATGACAAGACCAAGGTCCTAACCCTGACTTCGAAGTATTGGGACTGTATCATCAAAGAATCCATAGAGATCAGAGTAAGAAAACCTAAACTGAATAGTGACAGCGGTTATTCCGTTAACCGAGCTTGGGAACCAGCCATTACCCGGATTAACGAGAAGATAGAAGTATCTCCGAATGTACTGACTTCGAGAGCAACCTCCGAAACGCCGCCGGCAAACCTCCCTGGGCGCGGACCTACGAGGGAACGCCCAGACACTTGCTTTCTTGCTTGCTTTGTGTCATCTCGAAGCTGCAGCTTCGTTAGGTTGAACGGTTAGCAGGTCTAGCTGCTTTTCCTTCTTCTTCCTCTGGTTGATTTTCAGTTCATCGCGTCTTGGTTTATTTCTTCTGGTTTGACACTCTTCCTTTTCCTTCCTCTTGCAGCCTGAGCAGCGTTGCTACTCTCGTAGCAAGTCCGGCCATCTCGTAGTCTCTCGCCAGTGAATCTGGTTTCCCAGATTCCTGATGAGAGGATTCGTAGATCTTCTTGTGTCCGCATAGAAGAATCCCGCCGACTGCTTGAAGCGGTCCTTCAGCATCGGCACGCTGTGACGGTACGTCACATAAATGGACATTTGGAGAAAGGGAAAAGAAGTTTTTACTATGAGACGTGTGAAACATAAATTATCTAAAGACTAAGTAGGTCAGCGCGATGTATAAAAAATAGTAAAGATTGTAAATTATTATTATAAAAACACAAATATCGGTGTAATTAACAAAACACAGTTTTTTGTATAATCTCTGTGTAACATAGGCCATGAAGATCAGAGACAATGCTTTGACTGAACTAGCTCTCCTGTTTTGTTTCGTCTAGCGGTAGGCCGCCATTGTAGTGCTATTTGATAGTTAACGTAAGTTTTATCCGTATTTTTGAAAAATGTAATAGAAATTGTTATTAGAAAGTGTGTATTATTGACTTAGTCTCATGATCGCAACCATTCAAATGGTTCAAATGGCTCTGAGCACTATGGGACTTAACTTCTGAGGTCATCAGTCCCCTAGAACTTAGAACTAGTTAAACCTAACTAACCTAAGGACATCACACACATCCATGCCCAAGGCAGGAATCGAACCTGCGACCGTAGTGGTCGCGCGGTTCCAGACTGTAGCGCCCAGAAACGCTCGGCCACTCCGGCCGGCTATCGCAACCATTAATTCTCATTAACCAAGCTTTTACAGAACTTAGTAGGGCAGGAAGCTCATCTCCCATAGCAGCATTTATTCGGCCATCACACTGACTGTATTATTTAATTAAAATTTCATGTCATAATATTAAATGTAAATGTGAGAGGTTTCTCTACCTTGATCTTACAATAGTGTCAGAGTTAACAGAGTAAAAATAGATTTCGTTTATTAATATTTAGAATACTGAATGAGTTCAGTACGTTTCGAGTTTGGCCGCCTAACGGCAGATGAGATTCTCTCCAGTTGTACCTTGCAAATAATGAACAAGAAATATTGAAAATATTTTCATTCAATAAGCTCCGCAATATATCAGTTAATCTTTATGTAGTTTGGTACATTAATAACCAGTAGCCCCTGAGACCCATATTAATAATTACAGTTTGGGTAAGAATACGCGTATTTTCTTTTCTAAATAGCAGCGCTCACGCAAACTATTTATTAGAAGGCGGTGAGTCACGCGTTGTGTTTAAAAAATATTATATCGTACGTACTTCGGGGCAGGCGATGTCCGTACGAGTGTTATCGCGGTATAAGTTAATTAAAAGTCGCATGCTAGCCCAAAATATTTAAAGCCACCCCAACCAAAATCATAAAATATATTATTGTAAAAACAAAAATATATAATTATCTCGTGATAAAGTGGCCACACGTACCCAAACATATACAGCTATACCGTGATAACGCCAGTTAGCCGATGTAGTTCGGCCGTGCTGAAGTCACGCGGAAGATGTAGTGCCAGTCTCAGGCACTTGTTCTGGATCTTCTGGAGACTGCTGATAGAGTCTCGGCGGCATTCTCCCACACCACGGCGGCGTATTCCAGCACGGGCCTGATAAGTGCCAGATACAGCGTCTTTCCGCAATGTGGAGACAGTGTGGTCGTAGGATTGAGGTCAAGCGCCTTACCCCGTATTTCGGTGATGTGCGTCTTCCACGTAAGGCGCCGATCCAGTGTGATGCCCAGGTAGCGACCGGTGTTCAACCATGGGATGGGGCCTCCCGTGATGAGGATTGGTGGCAGAACTTCAGGTATACGTTTCTCACGAAGATCACAGCCTGGCTCTTCGCTGCATTGAACTTGAGCCGCAACTTGGTGGCCCAAGCTCTTAGCTCGTTCCAGGCTATTTGTAGTCTTCCTCGCATCAGATGTGGATTAATGCTCTTGGTGTACAGGGCACCTGTCGCTTTCGCGGCATGTCCGCCGTGAATAGGTCATAAAAGAGGGGCCCCAATACTGAGCCCTGTGGGACTCCGGCGGCTATTTCCCCTGCTGTTGAGATGCCACCTTCACATGGAAGGTACGTCCCTCCAGGTAGGACTGGATCAGGCGGGCGTGTGACACCGAAACTCCCTGTACTAGCAATTTGTAGACTAGTCCGTAGTGTCATGCGCTGTCAAAGGCGCAGGAGACGCCTAGAAGTACCGCCCCAAGATACTCCCTCTTCTCCAGCGCCCCCATTGCCTGCTCCACAAGTCGCAGCAGTTGGTGTGTTGTCCCGGGCCCCCTCCTGAAGCCGAACTGCTCGTCGGGAAGCAGGCCTTCTTCTCCGTCGTGACGGCGCAGTCTCCTGACATAGACTGTAGGTAGAAGGCCGAAGGGCCGGTAATTTGGCGCCAGCGTGTTGCCTTTGCCAGCCTCAGGGATCGCGACCACCTCCGCATGTTTCCAGGCGGAGGGATAGTGACCGGTCCTAAGGATGACGTTGAAACATCTTTGTGAGTAGTTTCACAGCCTCTGAGGGGGACCTCCTTCAGGATTGCGCCGCCGACGTTATAGCACCCACCTGCTTTGCGTGGGTCGAGGTGCAGTAGCTGACGCCGAACCTCTTCTTCCGTTGTGGGTTCGATGAAGTCCTGAGGGTCTTCTGCCGCGAGGTATGCACGGAGCCTATCTTCCACGATTCGGATATGGTCGTTATCTACTACTACTTGGCCGCGAAGGTATCGGCCAGTGCCCCAGCTTAGGCGTCAGGCTCGGTCATTGCATGCTGTCCGACGTGTAGTGGCGGGACTCGTTGCCTCCTGCGAAGGAACTGCTCGGTTGTTTGCCAAGCAGTGCCGCCTGCGATGTTCAGGGTCGCAATTCTCCCAGCCTAGTCCCTGTTCCTGTGTTCCGCGACCGCGTACTGTATGGCGCGGCGCATTCGGTTGATCCGATTTTTCGTCGCCGCCACTCTCGGACCAGCTGGTTCCTCTCCCGTATCATCTGCAGTATGTCCGGTGGTAGTTGGCGGGAGAAGTCCTGCTGCTACTGACGTCTGTGCTGCGTCAGTCGCGCTGATCGCGAGTTGTGTGAACGCTGCAAGTGTGGCGTCCACGCCAACATCAGCAGGATCCGGCACTGCGGCGAGCGTCTCTGACAGGCGTACCCGGAAGTTTTCCCAGTCCGTGTTGAAGTAGGTCTTGCGTCCTTCAGGTGGTGCGGCCCCGTCCGTGCTCAGATCGAAGATCACTGGCGGGTGATCTGAGGACAGGCCCGCATCTCGTGGTCGTGCGGTAGCGTTCTCGCTTCCCACGCCCGGGTTCCCGGGTTCGATTCCCGGCGGGGTCAGGGATTTTCTCTGCCTCGTGATGGCTGGGTGTTGTGTGCTGTCCTTAGGTTAGTTAGGTTTGAGTAGTTCTAAGTTCTAGGGGACTGATGACCATAGATGTTAAGTCCCATAGTGCTCAGAGCCATTTGAACCATTTTTTTGATCTGAGGACAGGGCCACATGTGTCGTTGGGACTGCGTCGTGGGTCACCCCTTTGATGATCGCGATGTCCACGACATCCGAGCGGCCTCTCTTGGGATAGTGTATAGGGTCGTATGGCCCCAGAACTATCGCATCATTATCTGTGACCATATCAAGAAGCCTCCTGCTGCTGGTTGTGGTGACCCCCGAGTTCCACTCCGGGCCGCCGATAAAAATGTTGCCGCACATTGACAACAGCGTCTCGAAGTCCTGTTGTCGTAGGAGTTCTCTAGGCCTCCGGCACGTGGCGATGAAGGTCACTTGACCTACTGAAGTGCTGACTGCGACGCCTGTTGCTTCGAGTTGCGTCAACTCTGGTAGCTGGATTAAGTGGTGTCGCAGCGCTCTTCTTACGTAGAACGCAGTTCCGCCGCATGCTGTTGGTCTATCGTCACGATAGCACCTATAGTTAGGTGCCCTCGCGTTTACGCCGGGCTTTAGCCATGTCTCACACACGAGGCACACATCCACGGCCTCGTCGCGTAAAAACTGCCTAAATTCGCCCACCTGCTGCCTTATGCTGTTTGCGTTCCATACGCAGACGGTGAGACCTATGATGTGATTAGGCATCATGGGTGTTGTTGGCTTCTCGTGTGGTGCTGACCTGGTTGGCCGCAATCAGTGCAGGCACGATCATCTGCGGTAGTTGGAGTAGCAGCTGTATGAACTCCCGCAGCATCTCTCGTAGTTCTGCGGTCTCGGTAGTTACAGTGGTCGGAGGTTGCGGGGCGGGCGTAGGTTGGGGGGGTGGGGGGTGTCGCGCTGTGGCGGCCTCCCTCCTCCGCGCCCACGTATCCGGCCGGCCCTGCCCGGCCTCTCGTGCTCCTCTCGTGGCGGTTGGGGAACGCCTTGAGCTTCCCGGCTAGGCCTCTCCGCCTGCCGCGCCTGCTCGGCGTGTTGCTGTGTCGGACTTGCAGGCGTTTCCCAAACGGCCACTGCCGCGGTCGCCGCTGATGCTGCAGTAGCATACTTTCTTCCCGGCTGAACTCTCCTCGCTGGTGCCTGCCGCCATTTATCAGCTGCTTTTTTTGAAGGCTTTGTAGCCGACGTGTTCTTCATTGCAGTTGCAGCAAGTGAGTGTCTTCTTCATCGCGAACGGATATTCCCGGCTCAGGTATTCGCCAGCAACCTTTACGCAGCTTGGAGACATTCTGTATTATTTTGCCAGGTTGTCAATTTCCTGGCAGTTGAAGCATTGAAGCGGGCCTCTCCGCCTCCTCAGTTTTTCAACTGTGGCCCCGTTGACACTTCCCACTCTCGACTCTTGAAAGATCCTCCTATGCTCCGGTGTGTCATCCAGTATGACCTGGAAGAGCGGTGTGTCTGCGTTGTCTTTCGGCGACTTCATCCGGGATACTGTCCTTACGGTGTACCCCTTGGCCTCAAGAAGCTCCTTGAGGCACTGGGAGTCCACATTGAAGGGCACGCCGCGGAAGACTACTTTGAGCGACTTTGTAGGTTCCAACGAGTACGTGAACCAGTTTAGACCACGGCTGTCAGTGAGGTCAGTAACGCTTTTGTAGTCTTCCACGGTTCGCGTCACGATTCTGTACATATCGTGACTTGCTGTCTTCTTGACGAGCGCGAGGATCGCCTGTTCTGCTTCTTTAAAGGAGCCCGGCCATTTCACCATGATGGGTGGCGGCGGGGCCCCTAGCTTCTCTGCTGCTGGTCTGCTGTCTTCTCCTCCTTCCCTTATAGCTCATCAAACCGGTTTTTAACGACCATGCCTGCAGCAGTGGCCATCTGTACAGCTCTTCCAATTTTCTTGCATTTGGGTATTTGAAACCCATCCGCGTCAGTGGTCGTCTTAGGGGCTTTGCACCCTTTCGACGACGCCTTTCTTCGTGTTTGTAGTGTCGGTGCGGTGGTGGGAGCGGCGGTAGTCTCACGGTTCCGGTATCTTTCCGGAATCGTTTCCGTCGGGCGCTTCCTAGTGCGGCTTTCCTCCACCTCCATATCCTCCGCGTCTTCAGTTTCCTCTCCGTCGTTCCCAGCATGAACTGGGCCGTCCGTTGAACGGTATCCCCGAAGACGTCTTAAAAGATGTATTGTACTCCAGCATACCGATAATCATTTCATGTCCGCTAATTAAAAGAACTGACTCTACAATATCATACTATAACCCTTAAGTTTTGTTGGAGTTTTGTTGCTACAGATTGTTCCGCAGAACGATACACATGTGGTTTTATTATACTGTGCTGTATTGCAGACAACAAGCCATGAGTATTCCCTATAGCCACTCTCCCATGTTTTATGTTGCTCTTGCTGTATGTTCACGTGGAAAGGATGGTTGTCGATAAACCTCTTATTTTTCTTACCAGTTAAACAGGCGAAACTCTGTGACTGTCATATCGTTGAACGGAGTCAGAGACGTTATGTAGCTGTCCACCAATGTGTCTGTGTGTGGATGGATACGGATAAATGTGACACTCGCAAATTCTGTGAGGTTAAAATGAGTCCGTACGAGCCCCGACTTATCTTCACAGTACTTCTCAATAATGTTTCGCCAAATGAACATCGTTCTCTCTCCAGCGATTCCCATCCGAGTTCACAGAGCGTCCCCGTAATAGTCGCAAGATGATCGAATCTACCAGCAGAAAACCTAACAGCACATCTCTATATTACTTTGATGTCTTCTATAATCTGTACTGGTGGGAATCCCAAACACCCGAGTACTACTCAAGAGGTCACATAATTATTCTGTACGTTGTCTCCTTTAGAGATGAGCTAGACTTCCCTAATAAACCAAAGTCGACCATTAACCATCCCTACAACCGACCTTATGCACTCGTTCGATTTCGTGTCGCTTTGCAACCTTACGCCTAAGTATATAATCGATGTGCCTGACTTATGCTATATTCGGATTTTTTCCCTATTCATCTGCATTTACAGCAAACAGAAATTCTATTTAAGTCATCTTCTATACTCCTACAGTCACTCGGTAGATCATTTATGTATACAGAGGAAAAGAACAGTCCCATCCTAGAAGTCTACATGTCGCACTTCATCCATGGTCTATGTACGTTTTTGCATTAGCGATATTTATTATTATATTCGAACTGAGAATGAATTCTGCGGCAATCCGACGTTAAGGACAGGAGTGATCTACGCTGGGAAAGAGAAAGAGAGAACCGCGATAAAACGCAAGCTAAGTAAGGAATGTATTTCACAGAACTTTTCCTGTTAAGGTAAATCATCGTGTTACATCAAGGTAACCCTCCCCTACGGCCCGGTTTAGCATTACATCAACGTCATCAAGCTTTCAGCCAATCGCTGGGGATTTCACATGCAAATATAAGCCTCGCAGTTCATTAATCTACACTGTGCAAAACAAATGATCATTTTTTTCGAAACGCCTTAATTGTCCCCCATTACGACGCACTTTTTTTAGTCTTTTTTTCTCTGTTTGTATTAGCTAACGATACATCGTTATCGTTGTACCATTGATATGAGTTGAGAAAAAGGGATGTTGACTGCATTTAATACAGTTTTAGATAATAAAGTTACCAGTGACGCCATGATACAGGACTTCAGTCAGTTATTGGAATGACCATAAAAAGACATGCTTTCACTTTCCACACGAATTTCCCGCCGTGAAGTACAGATTCTGACACTGCATACCGATGTTGCGCTACAGCTTACTATCTGTGGAAAATTTTAACACAAAAGAGACCTTTAACTGCCATAGGCAAAAGAGCACCATGAATGCCGATCTTCATACCTATATTTCAAGAAACTAATTTATTAATCACGAATAAGAGACTCCCTTTTCATATTACCTAATTACAAATACCGTATTATTTCTTTTTTAAAGTACTTATTAACTATATAATTTGTACACAGCATTGCCATAAATAATAACCGTTATAACTGCAGTAGTCCATCATCTCTGCCCCTCGTACAAGCTGATTTTTCTAAACGAATATACTTTCCGAAACGATAAACATATTTGTCATCGTAGCTTTAAATTGTGATTCACTTATTGCTACTAACGTGATTACTGCAAATGAGATTGTTTGTTTAGTTAAAGTTATAGGTTACGAGGCCCTACTGACAGTCCCTGATCTCTGTCCATCGTACAAGCCGGGACAAACATTCCGAATGCAAAACACATTTCTGGACTCATGGAAATGTATATACAAGTACGAGGGTGGTTTGAAAAGTTCTCAGAATCACTACGAGAGGTCAGCGCTAGCGCAACGAGTTGCTCACGTGATATTCATTGGATTGTTACTGTGAAGACGTGCCACGTCAGTGCTCTTGGAAGAGAGTTGTGGCGGTGACGCGGCTCAGTTGTTGTTCCCACGTAGTGATTTGCGAAGATGGAAAAAAATCGAGATTCGAGCAGTGATGTACTTGGTAAAGAAAGGTATGAAAGCAAAGGACATTCATGCCGATTTCCAGAATACACTGGAGGACTCTGCTCCTTCGTATTCAACTGTTGCCAAGTGGACAAATGAATTTAAATTTGGTCGGGAGAACTTAGATGACGATCCGCGCAGTGGTCGGCCAAGATGGGTCACTACTCTAGAAATCATTGCAAAAGTGCACAAAATGGTCATGGAGGATCGCCGATTGAAACTGCGCGAATTTGCTCACGCTTGCCAGATGTCGTCTGAAGCGTGAGCAATTCACACACAGAAGAATTAGGAATAAAAAAATTATCTGTAAGACGAGTGCCGCGACTCTTGTCGCTGGATCAAAAACGCATGGGAATGGACATATTGGAACAATGTTTGGCCCGTTTTAGGAGAAACGTACAAGATTTTTTGCGCCGGTTTGTGACCTCAGATGTAACTTGGGTGTACCACTATACCTCAGAGACAAAACAACAATCAACGCAGTGGAAACATGCTGAATCTCCGCCACCAAAGAAAGCAAAGTCAATTCCTTCGGCAGGAAAGGTCATAGCATCGGTGTTCTGGGATGCGAAGGGGATTTTGTTGGTAGATTATCTCCCCACTGAGCGAACAATTACTGGACAGTACTATGCTAATCTGCTGGACATACTCCAACAAAAGATACGCGAAAAAAGGCCAGGTTTAGCAAGGAAGAAAATCATCTTCCATTAAGACACTGCGGAACTTCACACATGTGCCGTCGCCATGGCAAAATTACACGAACTAAGGTATGAATTGTTGCAACACCCGCCTGATACACCTAATATGGCTCCGTCAGACTTCCACCTCTTCCCAAAACTGACAATTTTTCTTAGTGGACAAAGATTCACTTCATACGAAGAATTGATAGTCAGAGTTGACAACTATTTTGCAGTCCTGGAGGAAACTCATTTTCGAGATGGGATCAAGGCATGGGAACATCGTTGGACCAAGTGCATTAATCTACAAGGAGACTACATTGAAAAATAAAAAATGTTTCAGTGAAGTAAGTACTGGCCGGCTTCGGTGGCCGTACGGTTCTGGGCGCTGCAGTCCGGAACCGCGGGACTGCTACGGTCGCAGGTTCGAATCCTGCCTCGGGCATGGATGTGTGTGATGCCCTTAGGCTGGTTAGGTTTAAGTAGTTCCAAGTTCTAGGGGACTGATGACCTAAGATGTTGAGTCCTATAGTGCTCAGAGCCATTTTTGAAGTAAGTACTTTTTTTGCACTCCGTTCCGAAAACTTTTCAAACCACACTCATATGTATCATAAATTCATGATTAATATTTTACATTGTTCCGTTCATTTTTAAAGATGTTTTCTCTTCATCCCCTTGACTACACTTATCCCAACGACAACATTTATTCCAAATATTGTCGTTATTTAAAACTACGAAAGTGCGAAATTGTCGCCTGGGCCCCTCTGGTATTTTGTACTTTCATTTTTTTTATTTTTTAAAGAGTCACTGTGAAATTATATTATTCTTTCTTGATTATTACCCTTTAGATTCCTTTAACTTCGTGGCTGGCAATATGTCAAGATATCAAGCTGATTACAATGCCTGCATGTGCTCTCCAAGCTAATGGTTAACACCAAGTTCCTTTTATTTATTGTAAGTTGTAAACCAATATTTTTCTGCAAAAATTGCAGGCTTTATTTTTGCGTTACCATCAACCTCCCAAGCAATGCCCGTACCATACTTATTCATCCACAGAAATAACGTGAATAGTAGTATTAATGATTAGGATTACATAATAAGTACTTTGATTTGCAATTCTAACCAATATGTAATCCTGTACTATACTTAAAACAACGGAATAAGTAGCCACATCTGGTATGATCGTGATGTAAGGGGAAGAAGTTAAACAGGACTCGGACCAGTGATGGATGGCTAGTAATTCTGCAACGTACTGGAGTCGGTGAGGTGTTGGTCAGGGAGCCCTCGATCTGAATTGACTTCCACAACGATCGCATCACAACCTTCCACGAGACGAAAGCAGGCCAGTAAACAGAAAAAAACTGCAGCTTGACCAGTTGCCAATTACGAGAGCCGGTCATTGTCTTCATTCCAGATAATTTGGCATGACACAATGACACCGCATCTGCCACAACGTCAGCCCGCCAAGGGTAGTTATACTTTTTTGGGTGTCTGAAAGCCCACCCGAACCAGACCATCCGTATTCGACTAGTTGAACAGTTATGTGACACCGGAGTTGCCGCCATCGCCACTGCTGCAGCCGGGTTGCAAACAAGGGGCCTCCGCCTGTTTGCCCAGCTCAGGCAGCCGACGCTGCGCCAGCCACCTACCCCTGTTCTTCAGCATCAGTCCATACTTTGACTCCGGACAACACCTTTGCCGTGCCACTGGCACACCACGATATTCTGCTGCTCCAGTCACTGCCACCTGTCGCCTCACTCCGCAGAGAGCCATGAACGATTGATTGCCACTATCATTTCGTAGCCGGTATATTGGAGACGCTAGCCCAGCATGACGTCGACGCCAGCCCAGCATGGCGTCTCCCGAGCAGGGCTCGTCCACCGTGTACTGTGCTATCTCACCTGCCGCTACAGCACCAGAATACTACGAGTGTTGCCCGAAAAGTAATGCACCGCATTTTTTCTTCTACAGTTCTTTATTTTGTCTACATACCCTACTTTTCCACGTAATCTGTTCTCTTTCTACAGCCTTCCTCCAGCACGAAAAAAGGGTGTGTATGCGCTGTGGGTACCAATCCTTGTCCTTCACTGTGTGAATCACCTCCTCATCGTCCTCAAGATGTCTTCCACAAAAGGCATCCTTTAATGGCAAATGACAACATAAACACGGTGCATCATTTCATGTGTGACAGCCGTGGATGGTCTCCCCGACGGCTGCAAATCTTGGAGCTCCGCCGAACCGCCTTCTGATGACCTCACCCTCCGTACACAACAACTAACTGTACTTCTGTCGACAGCAGATGCTCCATAGACTTTGCTCAAGCGTTTGTGAATATTCCCCACAGTTTCTTTCTCTGCAGTGAGAAATTCAATGACGACAGATCGCTTGTAACGTACATCATTTACAGACGCCATTTTGAAACTGTCCTGCAGCTACGCTATCTGTCCAAAGTGACGGAAACTCGTACATGAAGACAAAAACCCAGTAGAACAGATGCATGAGTTGGCTGGAATAGTCAAAGACTTGTTGTGTTCATACCCATGCCTTTCCATAGCCCCCTGGATCAGTTGCATGGTAGAGTCAAAGCTGCATAAATTATCAAATAAGAAATAAAGACTTTGCTGACTGTGAATTCCTTGACATCATCTGTATTAGGTATAAATGTACTACCCAATAGTACCATATGAAACTTGTAATTTCGAAGTATTTTTAGCTGTGGATCGTCAACAGTGTCTGTGCTTTCAGACACCCAAGAGAGTATTAAAACCCTTGGCGGGCAGACGATGATAAGGACATTGGTTTCCATTCCTCGTTCTTTCATTCGCCCTATTACAGGACTCCAGGTAATGTTGAGAGCATTAAATGATGACTTTAATGAATTATGATATAATGATACAGGCAGTGTGACATATAGAAGTTTGGGTCGGCCCGGAAAGTGTGAACGGATAGCCGATGTGATTAAGGTGACCACTCGTGACAACTGGGAAATCCGGTTTCGAGTCCCGATCTGGCACAAATTTTTGTATGTTAGTATTAGGTAGTAGATCAACAAGCTGCATACCCTACTTTTCCACGTAACCTCCGTCCCTTTCTACGGCCTTCCTCCAGCGCGAAGAAAGGGCGTGTATGCGCTGTCGGTACCAAGCCTTGTCCTTCACTGTGTAAAGAGGTTATAGTATCCTCACTAGGACTCCCTTCTACTGCCGTCCATCCCATCTTCGACAGAAAACCATACTCAACACACGCAGTCAAACTTCGTATTTGTTCTGTCACGGTTGGTTCCAGGAAGGCAACTGAAGATGGAATGTGAAATTATAAGCACTTTCAGCCGTCTATATTTTGAATGAATTTATTTATGCGATCAGTTTTGGGGTTTCACTACACCATCTTCAAGCACCCCTTACCAAAGTGTAGAACGAATTCAACGTTATGGGTAGTCGAAATAGGAGCCAGCATTAAGTAGCTGGTATCCATAGACTTTTGGTTTAACAAAGCGATCCCTTAATTTATAAGTGAACGAATTGATGAACGAAGGGATCGCGTTGGTAAACCAGAAGTCTACGGACACCAATTATTTAATGCTGGCCCCTATTTTGATTGCTGATAAGGTTGGGTTCCCTCTTCACAAGATGAGGGGCCTGAAGATGCCGCAGTGGAACTCTGAAACTGGTCGCATAAATAAATTACATTCAAAATATAGGCGGTTGAAGGTGTTTTTAATTTTACATTTTGTGCTGAACAGCCTAAGTCCTTCAGCCATGTTGTACGATGATGGTCTTACAGAGACATGCTGAAGATGGACAACCAGAAGACAGCAGCCAGTGCCATAGTTTTGTAGCAGTCAGAATGGAAGTGGATGACAGAGTGCTGAAGAATCGTCTGGGACAACAAGATATTTAAGTAGCAGCCTTAACTTTAAGATTCCTCCATGGGATTCCCTGTATCCTTTCCCTTCTTCTCCCATAATGTTTGGGTTGAATACCACTGTAATGTTCGGTAAGGGACCGATGGCCGAACCGTTAACTCAGTAACACAAACGCGTGGAGTGCAATTTATCTGCGCGCTCTGCCCTAAGCACCGACTCACGTCCCGTAGCATATTCGATATGTCATAAAAAAAGACATTACATACCAGCCAGTGCAGAAATTGTAAGAGGCTCAGGAGTGGAAAACCTTGGGCACCCCGAAAACTTCGGTAATTGCGTAATGATAAGCTAGAGGAGGTGTAAGGATTTTTGATGTAAATACGAAACGTGCAGGATCAGAAACGATGGTAGGAGGTAAATGTATATTAGTAATTACAGATAAGCATTGTGTAGGATTTAAGGCCATGGCTGCCACGAATATTGGGAATGTAACCTGGAGGAATGTGACGCCCAGGGACAATAGTGAAGAGGTACTACTTACTTCATTAAGATGGGTTTAAGCCGTGTTACTGTGACGATAAACAATAATAAACGAGTAGCAACGGTATTGATGATTAGGATTTACTGTCTTCACATCATGAGACATTGCCAAAGCGCTGAGATACCACACGGATGTGAGATGGTAGTTAGACGTGTAAAATTGTGGAAAAAGGATTTGTATCTGATAACGAAAATATTATTTAAAGGGTTAAATGATTTTTAATATTACTCTGGAATGTATTATCGGATAAAGAAGAGGTTTCGGCTATTCGAACTGTCACCGTAGCTAATGAAGAAAAAATTGAACATTAAGATTTTGTTATGAATACACGGATATAAAAATTAAAAATGTTCTTATGTCCCTTCCTCAAATGATTTCTTATACCTCTTCAGCACTGCGGTGACACGTTTGTGTTTCCCTCCATTATTACTGGTGTCCTTGCAGGTTCTCACGATCGTCAATCCTTTATTACGATGTATATTCATGGACTAATAAATAAATATTCAAATTTTAAAACTGTCCCGAATATATTTTCACACGCTACCTCTACGTCATACATTCACAAAGTTAATAATACTTGGCGTGCGTATATTTTTTTATGGTCACAAGTGATCATATGCGCTTGGTCTCTTTCAGATCTCAACACAGAAAAACAGCTACTGATTCATTAGTGGGCGCTGGATTGCTCATTCGTGATCATCTGTTGCCTCGCTATCTTTTATCGTTGTCACAGATGTTATGGCTATCTAGCGGCCAGAGAGCGCGTCTTTTAATCAGCTTAAAAATTACCGCCACAGGCGTAACGTCATCAATCAAACCGCTCCAGGGTTCCTCAAGAAGCAATGTCCATGATAGCGGTAGACCTACCAACAATAGCAGAGAAAGCGAAAGAAGTGACATAGTTGGAAAATCTATCAGATGTTAGAAGGTAGGTGGAAGTAAAAGAATTAAAAGGTTTCTGGTGGGAATGACATAGCGCCTATAGTCGGGGGAACTATACGATTAATGTACAGCACAGGTGGGTACAAGTGATATCTGAGAAGTCTTGAAGCTCTCAGGGCGAAAAGCATCAATAAAGTGTGAAAAGAATAGTAAGTTTGAAATTCAGATAGATTCCTCAGTCACGATGTTTTGAGACCAAGAAAATTCAAATGGCTCTAAGCACTATGGGACTTAACATCTGAGGTCATCAGTCACCTAGACTTAGAACTACTTAAACCTAACTAACTTAAGGACATCACACACATCAATGCCCGATGCAGGATTCGAACCTGCGACCGTAGCAGCAGCGCGGTGCCAGACTGAAGCGCCTAGAACCCAAGCGCTAATGAAGTCTGGCAGGAAATGTATATAATGCAAAGAAAAAAGTGTACTGTGAGTGGAAGAGGAAATATGAAGTGTAAATAAAACAGTGTCTGTATTTCAGAAAAATTCGAGGGCGAATTTGCTTCGTATAAGTGAGGAAACGTAAAGTGAAGTCGTTAAACGGGACTTGGAGTCAGCCACAGTGGGCCAGGATGTTAATTAACCCACATAATGAAGTCAGCCAAGTGCCAATCAGCGATACTCAAGCTGAGTGGATTTCTACAACTTCCAAATCATAGCCGCCTTCTTGACGAAACCAGACCAGTGACCAGGAAAAACTGGAGTTCGACTGTTGTCAGTTATGACAGCTGGTCAATGCCTTCATGCCAGATAAATCGGCATAACACACTAACACAGAACCTCCCGCAAAGTCAGCGACATGTAGTAGCATTTAAGCCCGCTGGAAGCAGGCCATCGGTTATGCGGCCAGCTGGGCAGTCAAGTGATGCCCAGTTTGTGTCACCCGGAGGCTGCCACCGTCGCCACTGCCGGAGGCGGGTCGCGAACAAGGGACTCCCGCCTACCTGCCCAGCCTGGGCAGCGAACACTGCACCAGCCGCCCTCCCCTGCTCTTCAGCGCCGGTCCTGACTTCGACATCGGGCAACTCCAACGCCATGCTGCTGAGACAATGCGACCTTTCACTATGCCGGTCGCTGCTAACCGCAACCCTGCTCTGCAGGGAGCCACAAGCGCTGTTTGACCGCTGCTGTCAATTGAGCGCCGGCATACCAGAGAAACCAGCTCAGCAGCGCAGATCCACGGTATACAGCGCTACCTTGCCTGACTCTACAGCGCCAGAATATTACGTGAAGACGAAATAGCACCTGAACAGCTGTGTGAGTTGGCTGGATTAATTAAAGACTTGTTGTCTTAATCCTCATATCTGTCCATAGGCCCTTACCGACCAGTTGTATGGTGGAGGCCAAGTTGCATGGATTGACAGAGAAGTTGTTGTATCCTTTCCAAGACGTTCCTCGGCTGCACGCCTGCACTCCATCTTCGGCATAGAAGCCAGCCCCCCCCCCCCCCCCCCAACACACACACACCCAGTCAACACTTATTTTCTCCAGTCAAAGTGATTACAAAAGGTTCGAATCAAATAACATAGCTTGTCCTATAACGATACTATCTTTCTCATCAAACTACAATATCAGAGCGCTAATTATTTCGATATTCCAGTGCAAGAAGCAGTGGAATAGTTGAAGTGTAGTTATAACACAAAATACGCGCGCTCTGTGCCTGTGATACCGTCTACATAACTCACACATTTATTGTCACGATATACAACGGTCATTCCAAAAGTCCTGCACACTGCGCATGGGTGACCGTCATGATGGCGTGATCAAGTTGAAATTATTAGCGGTTGTGAACGAGACTATACGTGTGGCGGTCGTATATGTTTGCTGGTTCACGTGACTGGGTCGTGAGTTATTCAATTTTGAAATGGAAGCTGAAACCGAATCAGATCGGATTACACGTAGTGAGCAGCGTTCCTACATAAAAACGGAATCCCTATGTGGAAACAACCCGACGGGAATTTACAATGCTTTGAGAGAGGTGTGTGGAAGTAGTGTAGTAGACCGTAGCACAGTATCACAGTGGTCTGATCCTTTCTGTGCAAGTCGGGTAAGTCTTAAAGAAACCCATAAAGTGGAAGGCTATCGATTTTAACGAACTACGCATCCCAGCTTATTGTCAACGACGTTTTGATAGAGTATCGACGGAAATCGTGTCAGAAAACTGCATATGAGTCCAGAATGTCTGTCACTTCAGTTTACAGAATCATAACTGAAAAGGTGAGAAAAGTTACTAGCAGATGGGTTTCGCATGATCCGAGCAAAGAGTAGAAAGCAGGTCACAAAAGAATAGCAGAACAAGAGGAGAACAGTTTCTGTAAAAGATTGTTGCACTTGGTGAAACTTGGATACTAGGTTTTGAGCGAGAATTAAAGTCTCTGTCGTCACAGTGGAAAAGTTCCGACTCCCTACGTCCGAAAAAATTGCCTCGCCGACAGCCGGAGAAGCCACGGACGGTGATCTTTGCGTACGACGTGAATGAAATCATAGCTATAAACAGAGTGACCCAGGGGACGTATTCAACAGATGCGTACTACAAGCTGTTGCAAATTCTTTTGCTCACGAAAATTCGTCAAAGAAGGCCTGGCATGCTTGCAGCTGGCGTCCTCATATTGCACGATAATGCACATATTGCCCTGCCAGTGACAGATACGCTCCACATATATGGATGGGAAGTACTTCCCCACTCACCATACAGTCGTGATTTGAGCCCACCAGACTTTGTTTCCGACATTGAAGAAACAACTTCGCGGAAAACATTTTGATACAGTTGATGAAGCTTCCAATGAGACGACCAGAGTAATCAGATAGCTCAACAATGAAGGTGCCCCTGTCCGGAAAAGTTGGAAAGCTGTCACATACAAGCATGAAGACTATACTGAAGGCCCTATCTTACAGTGTGCAGAAATTTTTAAATGACCCTCGTATTACAGCAGGTTCTCGGGTGTCCTTTTTAGACGACTGCAACTTTTCGGCAATGCCGTCACCGCCACTGTTCTTTGTCTCTAGTTGGCACAGAGGCAACGTTTTTTAGAGATACAGTCTTCTACGTCGGGGTAGCTTACTAGCTGCGGAAAATCTTAGTCATGTAATACGTCAGATTTTTGCTCAATCCGCAATGGACGTGTCTGAACATCAGGTGCGTGATTTTCCGTTTCGATCTCTGCTGAGGTTAATTTCTTCCCTGTCTGCAAAGAGTTTTTTGAAAAGCAAATCCGATTCGGACAGTTTTGACACATGCGGCCGCTTTCTATGACACACAAAGCACATAAAAAGTTGCCCTGATTATGAAACCTACATCTTGTATCCTGCAAGCATGACATGTATCGGAATATTGTCTTTTATTTGCTTTTCTACCGGTCTCACGCCATTCAAAAACTTCATTTTATTTTGAATGGACAATCGTTCATTTCTAATATTCCCCTTCACCATACATTTTTAGTACTTCAGATAGAAGCTTTCTACTTCACGAGGGCGGTTAAAGACAGAAACAACTTTATAATCAGCGTCTGGACTGGAAACAGAAGCAGTACTTACAATTCCGACGGGGTGATGAAATTCAATTCCGTCTCCATGCTTCATCAGTAACCGGACCAATAACACAGGATTCAGCAGTTTAACAAAAAGGTAGTCCTGTTACAAATCAAAATAAACTGTGTGAAGTTCCTCATTTGTGATTGCTACTACATCCACAATCCAGTCATGCCTTGCATCGAACCTGGTTGCACATCACGTGTAGACTTGTCGAGTTCAGATTGCAGGGAACTGTTCCTTGGAAACGTGACAGACATTTTGCTAATGAACCCAAGGGGTTTAACAGCTAAAGAACACTCAATAACACAGTAGACAGACGAAAACTAATCATACGATAACGAAACACAAACGTAAATGACACGAGACTTGTCCAGAACCCTAGAAATTCGGCGTACGCAGTACGTCTTCACACTAGCGCGTCTTAAGCAGGACGATCACTAAACCACGAGTAGATACAGCACAACATTAGCTGGAGTGGAAGAGAGTATTTCCTGTAGCAACTTCGACAACATACCGTGTTGCTGAGTTGTGCAGATGGCCAGACCTTGAATTGTGAGGGTAGCCAGTTTTGTTGGTACCTTAAGTAAACGACTCAGACTTCAGTCTGCTGCAGCGAGGCTGACAGCCAGGTAATATGTCAAATACTGTACCAATAATAACTATTGGTGGTATGAGCTACATTCCAAGTCTCTATAAAGAAACAGTGGCCACTGTACAATAGCTGCAAAACAAAGCATAGGACTATGGATAGAGAAATCTCAAAGTACAAGCGTTTGGCCGTCAAAACGGCAATGTATGAAGCCTCCAACGACTATCATAGCAGAATCTTATCAAAAGACCGTTCACGAAACCCAATTCTTTTCATATGTAAAGGCTGTCAGTTACTGTCCATAACTCATGGATGACACTAGAACTGAAACCGATGACAGAAAAGCAAAAGCAGAAACGTTTAACTCCGCTGTCAAATGTTCCTTCGGAAAGGAAAATCTAGGAGTGCTGCTCTAGTTTACCTCTCGTATCAGTACAAAGATGGGTGATGTAGCCACTAGCGTCAGTGATGTTTAGTAACACTCATATCGGTTACATTTTAGGACTTGATGAAATCCCTATCATGTTCTATAGCAACTTTTTGGCTGAGTTTTCCCATCTTTTAACCGTAATACGGCAAAAATCCCTCAGACAAAAATACTGCGCCCAGTATTTTGCAAGAAACCACAGGTCACATCCGTCAGCAAGAAGGGTAGTCGAAATGATCCATAAAACTACCGTAGAATTTCATTGACAGTCATCTGTTGTAGAATCTTCAAACTTATTCTGAGCCCAAGCGTGCCAACCAGTAAATATTTCGAAAACATGTCGTGCTAAACTCAACTCTCGTTTTTTTATCACATTTCACCTTAATAGTCATGGATCAGAACAATCAGGCAGATGCAATGTTCCTCGGTTTCCGAAAAGCATCTGACTGAGTACTATATCAACGAAAGTAAGAGCATATATGGTATCAAATGAAGTGTGTGATTGGGACGAAGATTACAGATCATGAGACGTAGAGGTAACTTCAGGTATGCCTCAGGGAAGTTTATTGGGACTCTGACCTGGCAGACTTTGAGGTGTTGCAATTATTTATAATGTAGCACTGTTCGAAAAAATCTGTTATGGTTGCAGACTCGTATAATAAACGCACTGATGAGAAAAATTCGCAACACCAAGAAGATGTTATGTGACATAAACGAACGTTGGTACGCGTGTTTCTACAGCTATTCAAATTTCGCGCCAGTCGCATAAGAATGGTGCTAGTAATAGCATGCTAGTAGGATACACGTGCACATCATACTTACTTTAATACACACTTTAAGGCCGTGAGTGTTCGTTGCCTTTGAGATTGGACGTGGTGAGTTGATCATGAAGCTTTTAAGGCGACGAAGATACCATTATCAGCATCTCACTGAGTTTGAACGAAGTCATGTAACAGGGCTACGCCGGCCGGTGTGGGCGAGCGGTTCTAGGCCCTACGCTCGAAGGTTCGAATCCTGCCTCGGGCACGGATGTGTGTGATGCGCTTAGGTTAGTTAAGTTTAAGTAGTTCCAAGTTCCAGGGGACTGCCGGCCGGAGTGGCCTGCGATTCTAGGCGCTGCAGTCTGGAACCGAGCGACCGCTACGGTCGCAGGTTCGAATCCTGCCTAGGGCATGGATGTGTGTGAAGTTAAGTCGCATAGTGCTCAGAGCCATTTGAACCATTTTCTAGGGGACTGATGACCTCAGCTGTTAAGTCCCATAGTGCTCAGAGCCATTTGAACCATTTTTAACAGGGCTACGAGAAGCTGGATGTTCCTTCTGTGATATTTCAGAAAGACATGGCAGGAATGTAGTCACTGTACACGATTGCTGGCAGCGGTGATAAGGAAGAAAATGCTGTGATATGCAAATGATTAGCTTTTCAGAGCATTCACACAAGGCTGGCGCCGGTGGCGACACCTACAACGCGCTGACATGAGGAAAGTTTCCAACCGATTTCTCATATACAAACAGCAGTTGACCGGCGTTGCCAGGTGAAACATTTTTGTGATGCCTCGTGTAAGGAGGAGAAATGCTTACCATCACGTTTCCGACTTTGATAAAGGTCAGATTGTAGCCTATCGCGATTATGGTTTATCGTATCGCAACATTGCTGCTCGCGTTGGTCGAGATCCAATGACTTCTAGTAGAATATGGAATCCGTGGGCTCAGGAGGGTAATGCGGAACGCCGTGCTGGATCGCAACGGCCTCGTATCACTAGCAGTCGAGATGACAGGCATCTTATCCGCATGGCTGTCACGGATCGTGCAGCCACGTCTCGATACCTGAGTCAACAGAGGGGGCCATTTGCAAGATAACAACCATCTGCACGAACAGTTCGACGACGTTTAGAGCAGCATGGACTATCATCTCGGAGACCATGGCTGCTGTTACCCTTCACGCTGCATCACAGACAGGAGCGCCTGCGATGGTGTACTCAAGGACGAACCTGGGTGCACGAAAGGCAAAACGTCATTTTTTCGGATGAATCCAGGTTCTGTTTACAGCATCATGATGGTCGCATCCGTGTTTGGCGGTGAACGCACATTGGAAGCGTGTATTCGTCATCGCCATACTGACGTATCACCCGGCGAGATGGTATGAGGTGCCATTGGTTACACGTCTCGGTCAGCTCTTGTTCGCACTGACGGCACTTTGAACAGTGGACGTTACATTTCAGGCGTGTTACGGCCCGTGGCTCTACCCTTCATTCGATCCCTGCGAAACCCTACATTTCAGCAGGATAATGCACGACCGTATGTTGCAGGTCCTGTACGGGCCTTTCTGGCTACAGAAAACGTTAGACTGCTGCCCTGGCCAGCACATTCTCCAGATCTCTCACCAACTGAAAACGTCTGGTCAATGGTGGCCGAGAAACTGGCTCGTCACAATACGCCAGTCACTACTCTTGATGAACTGTGGTGTCGTGTTGAAGCTGCATGGGCAGCTGTACCTGTAAACGCCATCCAAGCTCTGTTTGACTCAATGCCCATGCGTATCAAGGCATTTATTACGGCCAGAGGTGGTTGTTCTGGGTACTGATTTCTCAGAATCTATGCACCCAAATTGCGTGAAAATGTAATCACATGTCAGTTCTAGTATAATATATTTGTCCAATGACACCTGTTTATCATCTGCATTTCTTCATAGTGTAGCAATTTTAATGGCCAGTAGTATAGGTGTAAAATACAGGGATCGAAAGGCTATTTACAATTTGTACAGAAACCACATGGCAGTTATAAGAGTCGAGGGACATGAAAGGGAAGCAGTGGTTGGGAAGGGAGTGAGACAGGTTTGTAGCCTCTCCCCGATGTTGTTCAATCTGTACATTGAGCAAGCAGTAAAAGAAACAAAAGAACAATTCGAAGTAGGTATTAAAATCCATGGAGAAGAAATAAAAACTTTAAGGTTCGCCGATGACATTGTAATTCTGTCAGAGACAGCAAAGGACTTGGAAGAGCAGTTGAACGGAATGGACAGTGTCTTGAAAGGAGGATATAAGATGATCATCAACAAAAGCAAAACGAGGATAATGGAATGTAGTCGAATTAAGTCAGGTGATGCTGAGGGAATTAGATTGGGAAATGAGACACTTAAAGTAGTAAAGGAGTTTTGCTCTTTGGGGAGCAAAATAACTGATGATGGTCGAAGTAGAGAGGATATAAAATGTAGACTGGCAATGGCAAGGAAAGCGTTTCTGAAGAAGAGAAATTTGTTAACATCAAGTATAGATTTAAGTGTCAGGAAGTCGTTTCTGAAAGTATTTGTATGGAGTGTAGCCATGTATGGAAGTGAAACATGGACGATAAATAGTTTGTACAAGAAGAGAAGAGAAGCTTTCGAAATGTGGTGCTACATAAGAATGCTGAAGATTAGATGGGTAGATCACATAACTAATGAGGAGGTACTGAATAGGATTGGGGAGAAGAGGAGTTTGTGGCACAACTTGACTAGAGGAAGGGATCAGTTGGTAGGACATGTTTTGAGGCATCAAGGGATCACCAATTTAGTATTGGAGGGCAGAGTGGAGGGTAAAAATCATAGAGGGAGACCAAGAGATGAATACACTAAGCAGATTCAGAAGGATGTAGGCTGCAGAAGGTACTGGGAGATGAAGAAGCTTGCACAGGATAGAGTAGCATGGAGAGCTGCATCAAACCAGTCTCAGGACTGAAGACCACAACAACAATATATATAACCAACGGTAAAGTAACAAATTATTTTGTGACAGAGACAATCTTTTGATAAAAAAAATAGAGGGGAGATACGCTCTGCAACTGATTAAGTTCTGTATCTTCACCTGTCTGTTTTTATAAGTGGTAGCGGGCGGGCGTATGACTAGCTCTGCCGTGCGAGTATTGTTTAGAAATGTGGATTACAACCGTATATTAAAAAGTGTTATGAAAGTTATTAGGAAGGCAAGTTTATTCATATATACATTTACGTCAATAACACCAGTCTGTTCATGATTTCGCCCGCTCCGAGAATCCGCATCATGAGGTTAGAAGCAGACAGGAATTTGCGCGAGCAGCGGAGAGGCGATCCTGTATCGGCATTGCCGTAAGCAACACTACGCACAATGGAATTAATGTGAAGCAGTACGTAAGTTTAAATGATGAATATTGAGCTTAAATGTATTGACATTGAAGGTCTGTTGATATTAGTACCAGTTAAAGTTCACCCAGGATATGTGTACCTTCCAACTTCTTTCAATTATTCTTTCCAATTATTTTTTAATTAATCAAGCAGCAATTATTAATCAGTTTCCATTATTCGTCCCCCCCACTCATATAACACTATTTAATGTACAACATAATGCATGCACGGCAACCTGATTTAAACTGTGATCTTGCCATGGTAATCACTTACATATGTTACATAGACAAATGTACTCCCTAAATTTCATTACTGTACATTAATTACTTTTTTGTGTAATTATTTTTTTCCGTCAGCATGTCTTGATAAATTTTCATGTGACACAAAAAACGGCAACCTGATTTAAATATTGAGAAACATAAAATTGTGCACTTCACAAAACGAAGTAACCTGGTATCCATGACTACAGTTTGTTACTACTAGAATCAAACTAATACAAGTACATGGTATGAAAATTGCAAGTGGAGGGGAGAGAAAGGAAAGGAAAGGGAAGGGACTAGTGATGTCAGCTGCACATAATGTATCACAGCTGCGGTTGCCGCGTAATGTCTGTTCTTTCGAACACGTTCGAAAGAACAGACACCACATATTCATACATCGATATAACAGTTTGTGGGGCATCGATATAGATACCACTTGTCACCTAAATCTTTTCTCTGGCATACACTTTTCAATTACGACGGCAAGAAATTCTAGTGTGACATGGCATATTGACGTGTGTGATATCCTGCCATTCTTCTTCTGTAAAGTTTTATTACTTTTGGTCTAAATTGATGGTTCAGATTTTGCGGAGCAATAACGAGCAGATCCCGAGAAAAAAGAGTAGGTCTTTTTTTTGTATTCAAAGTTGCATGTAATTGCCTGCCCCGATAAATCAATAGTGCTTGTGTAACTTGCGGCAGCTTCTGCAAAAAAGGGCTGAATACGACTCGGGCTACTGTGTCGTTCTCATTTGCTTCACTGTGCCCGTGCTCACCCTGCTGCAAGAACAGAATCTAATTTTGGAAACTTCCATATTTATGCCAAAAAGTTTTTTGCAAAGCGGATATCGAATTCCCGGGCGAGTTTAAATAACACTCTTATCTGCAGGGGCCAGCGATCCCCTCCGTGGTTTGCACCAGTACGGGCTCACCCTTGCGCCTGACAGCTTATATTTAGCTCTTTAGAAAGGCGGCAGCAGAGATCGCTTCTCTCTGCCTTATCTGGGATACGGGAAATACACGTGTAGCACTGGAAAAACTAGTTGCGTGTTGTTTTCACATGTTGTTGCTAGACGAAACTGTGCAGTGCATAACATTGCTTCGATTACAGGCAACAGTACTTTCATTTTTTCAGATGTCTTTTATTGCAGTGTGTCATAAATACAAGAGTGACACAACTTCTTCTTACCTAAATCTACTTTTTTGTTGTTCATTAATAGCTGAATGAATGTTTGTCACGCTATTCGGTGTTTTTTTTCTTTTTTTAACTGCTGTCATTCTCGAGTTTTCCTCCGATCATGGATGTAAATGTTCATCTCAAAAGTAAAGGCAACAATCTTTTGCTCTGCTGCGGCCCATTCTCCTGCTTCGAATCCTACTGAAATATTACGTACTCTTCTGCAAATATCAATGATCCACGTTTTTTCTTCGTATTTATCATGCAATTACACTTGCAAAAGTATAACAAATGTTTTTTTCTATCCGTGCCCACAGAGAACAATAACTATTCCTCAGATATCATCGCTACTCTGTTTTGTAGAGTTCGTTCTGTTCAACTCAGTTCTTTAAAATAGAATCTTTTCAGTTTTCACCCTTGTATCTATATTTCTTTGAGGTATCATGTTTGCTAACAACTTGCACACCACTCAGTTTTTAGCTGTAAAGTCTCTGGTTAGCATCCCGTCACCATGTTTACAATACCTCTGCCAATTATTTGCATGACTGATTTAGTGGACACCATCTTCCCTGGCATTACCACTTAAACGAACAATTATTTATAGATATTTATACATTTTGCAATACTCCCAGGTAATCACCGAAGTTACTTATGCCATTTTTATCATTTTTAGAGGATGAGGAGATAAGTGTTTGACGTCCCGTCGACAACTAGGTCATTAGAGACGGAGCACAAGCTCGGATCAGGGAAGGATTGTGAAGGAAAGCGGCCATTTCCCTTCGAAGGAATTATCCTAGCATTTGCCTTAAGCGATTTAGGGAAATCACGGAAAACTTAAATCAGGACGGCCGGACGCGAATTCGAACCGTCGTCCTCCCGAATGCAAGTCCAGTGTCCTAACCAGGAGGTAAACAGTCAATACGAGATCAACTTTCATTTAAAAGCAGAGTTTTTCCAACGATTATACGTTTTTGTTTAGAAAATGGTATGTTAATTCCTACTTTGTCAGTCTTTCGCCTCATACGTTTTCCTCTGTAATAGTTCACAATGTTCAACTTATTAATCAATATAAGTCAAAAGCGCAAGTAAAAATAAAATAGGTCTATTGATCTTATAACTGACAGTAAAAAATAATTAAAATAATTTTATTTATTACTTTATGTTTTAATAATCTACCATCCTTCCTCTTAAACATCTCATGATCTATTCAGGTCAGTAGTGAACCAGTCTGAACGTAAGACATCTTGGACAACCTCCTCTCTTACCAGAAGTTTTACTATTTCTGTAACTTCGTGGATGAATCCAGTTCCTAGACCACTGATTTGTACTTCGGGTTACATTTTTTTTTAATTACTTTTAAATTTACAGTCTACTGAAAGCGCTTTTTGTACATTATCCTGTCTCCCTCCTCGATATTTAATGTTGTTATTAATAAAGCGACGTGTATGAGAAAGCCTCAGCGTAGTTAAATCAACTGTCCCTAGCACTAGGAATCTCTATGAAGTTGATTAATTGCAGTTCACCCTACTTTAGTAGATGGAGTTAATTACACGTGTACAGTCATTGTGAAATTTCACTGCCACAATCTTGACACATTATAACAAACAAAAGAAAAGCTAATGAATTTATTTTATCGAAGCAGTAGATTACGAGTGATTTGCAGGGGGAAAATGTGCGTAAGACATAGCACATACTCAACAATGACTAAAATGTGAGTTTTCTGGATGAAAGTAACAAGTACCTACTGAACGGTTGCTGCAGTCAAGTGTAGTCCAAAAGAATACAACTGCCCATTTATACAAAATTCACTACTTTGTGCTCATTACAAGACACGATGAGACAAGCACATTAATGAAAGATGTAAACTCTGCCTTACCAGAAACAGCTCAGGTACAGCTGAGCGGGCCTACAACCGACCCACAGCAAACAGTTTACGAGTAAGTTTAATGTCACAAACAATAGTATATACGCTTTCAAACCAAGAATAATGATATATTAGCACCAGGTGTAGACGACCAGGTACTAAATCAAAACAGTGCAAAATTTTTTTGGGACCAGCTGCATAAAGAGGCAACGCATAGACAAGCTAATCAAGAATCTCACCTCAGTATGTCTTGTGCTTAGAAGTATCTCTCAGTATTTGACCACAAGAGTTGTCTTATTTTCCGTACTGTGTTTTTACTTCCTATTGTTGTATCGATTTATTTTCTAGAGCAGTGGCGTAAAGTAAATAAAGTGTTTAGTGGAATATTATGATTAAGAATATTATGTAAATCAGAGATGCGTGCAGCTCACAGAAACGTTTTTAAAGATCTTGGAATTCTTATTCCCACTTCCCGATACTTTTATGAAACAATAGTTTTCATAGCAGACAATCGGAAAAACTTTTAGCTACTAAATCTCAATAAAGGACATGAAAATAGTATTCATGCCGGTTTTGTCTCCTTGTCTAGGGTTCGGAGAGGAGTTGTGTATTGTGGTGCAACGTTATTCAGCAGGCTGCTTTCTAACTTAAAGCATGAAATTTATAGTTATCTCAAAGGAAAATGAAAAACGTACGTTATCTGCCAAGCTTTCTGCAAATTATCTGAATGTCTAGATTCAGGGAATTAAAAGTTTTGTTAGCTACTCGGCAAGTACCAGTGTACGTTGTATAGCTGCAAGATAAGCAGTTAGGTACTGTAAAAATGACTCAACATCCGCAAATGTACTTAACTATTTTCTTTGAGAAAAAAATACGAGTGTAATCAAGTAAATATTAATCTGTCAAAAAAATGTAAAGAATAATATGTGTACAAGTAAGGAGGCAGCAAATTCCTTTCTTTTTTCAAAGTCACAGCTTTGTTTCTAGTTTACTTTCTTATATTTAGCTGATATGAAGAAGAATTGCGTTAAGCAATATAGCGATTGCGTATTCTAATATACTGCACATATTAAGATTCTGTAACTTACTTGTCTTTTGTCGTGTAGACTTTGTCTCGCTCTACAACCCTGAAGGTCCTCCTTCCTCATGGCATCCACGCAACAAATGGTTCAAATCACTCTGAGCACTATGGGACTTAACATCTGAGGTCATCAGTCCCCTAGAACTTAGAACTACTGAAACCTAACTAGCCTAAGGACATCACACACATCCATGCCCGAGGCAGGATTCGAACCTGCGACCGTAGCGGTCAAGCGGTTCCAGACTCAAGCGCCTATAACCACTCGGCCACAGCGGCCGGCTCCACGCTACACAGTAGATGAATGAATAAATGAACGAGTGAGAAAATGAGCGCTGTGTCAAAGAGCACTGAACTGCACTGATACGTATTACATCTACCGTAATTTATTCCTTCACAGTATTCGCAAAATCTCACTCTCGAATAATCCCATTGCGGCGTGACGGTAGAAAACAACTGAAAGCCGTATTGCGTAGACGGAGAAAATCGAAAAAATTCAAAGATGAGTAGCCCGTTTCGTATTATTGCGAAATAGGGGAGAGACTGTTGAGGTGGTATCATTAAAAGAAAGGCACTTTTCGTTGTAGCACAATCTTTTTACGAAACTTCAGTCACCGCCTTTCTTCTCTGAATGTGAAAATATTTTGCTGACGTCCATCTACACAGGAGGAAATGATCATCGTAATAAAGTAAGAGAAATCAGAGCTCGCACGGAACGATTTAAGAGTTCCGTTTGGCCGCGCACTATTCTGGAGCGGAACGGTAGGCGCTTTAGCCTTTCAGATGTAGATAAAGACTGGCTATTACTTAATCGTAATTGTTTTTTAATGTATAAATAGGTTATTTGGAAATCGGTGCAAGTCATAAATCCTTCGTTAACTTGCTAAAATTATTTTACATATTGCAATATATTTCGACGTATGACCAATTATCGCGCAAAAATGATAAAAAATTATAATTCAAAAACATTCAGCACGAATACAGATTTATCCATGAATGTACATATAACTTAACGTAGTAGTTTTCGGTCCTGAAATGCATTGTAGAACGGTGAAGAGAGTAGTCCACTGTATTGTACATTCTGACATAGAAAAGTCCTACATTAAAATCTAAGCGTATTCGTTTTAGATGTCCTTGTATTGATATTTTTTGCTTGAAGGTGTGGTCATATCTTGAAACATGTTATAATATTGAAATAATTAATGTAAATTAACAAAGAATTTGGGACTGGTGTTGATCTCTGCAAAAACAGTGATCAATAGTATTCCTACACCAGGCAATGACTTTAGGACATACCGTGTCCAGTCGGTTGGTAGACATACTGTTTTTTGATTGGCGACTCCATGGCGTGTTGTGTGCACCACGACCAAATAGTGGATAGAATTGGAAGGAAAATCAGCATTGACCGTATTTTGTTGTTTTATTGTCAGCAAAATCACATAAACTTTATGTGATCACTCTAAGCTTGTGGTTATAGCTCGATACCAGCGCCTACCAATTTTAATTGTATATTACAGCACTGAGGATGGTCACTAAGTGACCGAAAATCGATTGTGCTGACAATAAAACAACAAAATACGGCCAATGCTGATTTTCTTTCCAATTCCATACTGTTTTTAGTCTCTACACACCATTCACTGCGCCGCTGCTTGAAGCATGTCGTAAGAGTTGCAGTACTGCAAACATTGTCTGTGAATGGCTGTGAACCAGCACAATAGTGTTGCACAGCAACCCGGTTTCTGGGTGCACTAGTATATTATGGAATCTGTTGCTCGACACTGACGGTAAAAGAGCAAAGTCCATCTCAAACCATGTGTTTCAACTGTAATCTAGAGCATGCGAAGAGTGCCAGTATTGCAAAAGCAGGACAACGCCCGAACCTCATTGCTATACAGAAAGCAAACAGTGCAATATGACGGCACCCAGGGCGTCATTCTGCAAACTCTATAATACGGAGTAATAACATGCAACATTCGAGTTCCACCGCTCCAAGGCGTGCTAGTTCTGAGGAGAAATGCAGAGACAGGAAAAACCGTCCGTACCTGAGACACCACGGCGCGGACAAGATTGCTCGCACCTCTATTCAAAATGCCGGCAGGAGTGGCCAAACGGTTCTAGGCGCTACAATCTGGAACTGCGCGACCACTACGGTCGCATGTTTGAATCCTGCCTCGGGCATGGGTGTGTGTGATGTCCTTAGGTTAGTTAGGTTTAAGTAGTACTAAGTTCTAGGAGACTGATGACCTCAGAAGTTAAGTCCCATAGTGCTCAGAGCCACTTTAAACCTCTATTCAAACGAGAGCAAATGGCCACCTAAGCTGGTACAACGACGTGATATCTGGCTTTAAATACCCCATTTCGGACAGCTCGTGCTCAGTGTGTCTGTTTATTCCGCCTGCTTTATGACAGTTTCGCTACTTACAGGTTAGCGCTGAACCATGTTGTTCTGCTTGCCGCCTGTCTGAAGACCTCAACTACGAGATTACAGCCTGCCGGCTGTAGGAAAACTTCGTCGCTCCATGCCATCGTTCCTGATGGATCGCAGTCGTCACTGATAGAATATACAGACCTGCGGGGCCTTCCTCTAGTGAATGGCCTAGCCGACTGACTGGAAGCTGCCATCTTCCACTTGCTGCGTGGGTACGTTAGTGCCGTCTCCCATACTGTAAGTGCACTGCCTTCCTGCCTGGGCTTCCGCCTCTATCTGGAAGGCCTAAGCGCGCGTCTCTCCTCGAGTGCGCTGAGGCCTTAGAGTTCACGGCGGTGGGTCCGCCGGCCACCACACGCGCTGCCGCTGCCGCTGCCGCCCCCACGCTTCTTCACAGTCAGGCAGGATGCCTGACCCGCCGGGTACACAACGCAAGCTGTGTGGGTGCTGTGTTCAGCATTACTGACCGACGCCAGCGCAGGCAGCCCGACTCGTTTCCTGAGCACCGGGGAAGACAATATTCATTGTAGCAAACACGTTAATAAAATGCTATTTCAGAAAACACTGTTTCTCTGGCATCTTCGAGCGTAATATTGACTCACCAGCCCTTGGAGCTCGGCCTCCGACACATTCTTACGTCACCACCTCACCTGTCCAACCTCGACGCCCACTGACCTCCTAACCCGAGGGGTGACCGTTACAATAGGGTGACTTATACTTCTCAAGGTAGTTTTCTTTGTGCTGCGGGCAACAATTACCTGTGTGTAATATAGGCGCAATAGGATGCGGGAAAAGGTTATGGCTTGGGCCTTACATTGAAAAAAACGAAAAATCGCATGGGAATCTTCTTTATTTTCTTACTTCAAGAAGTTTTGTTCTGAAGTAATTAATTAACTAATGACTTAATTACTTTGAAATGGATTCATTGCACTGGCCATTTCAATTTTTACTTCAGGAGGCAAATTAGGATACAAGATGACCAAGGTAATAGAACGGCTGGTGCCACAAATTATTTTTCAGTCTTTATAAAACCACACGGTCGACTACCTGATATTTGTAAAATTTTGAAAGAATACTTGAAACTAATCGAGGTGCTTTGGTTTCAGAAGAAAGACTGAATTATACTTACATATACACAATAAAAAGGAAAATAAAAGTAAAAATATTACAAGTTGCATTACCTACTTGTGGCGATAATTCAAACTCAAGACGTAAAATAAACATTTTCAAGCAATAACTAGCTTTCGTCGTCCACTTTGTATGAAATTGTACAACAAGAGAGATCTCAATGATTCTAGAAATTAAATATAATCCTGAAAGTCTCTTCGGGTTTGCTGCCGGATCCTCAGCAGATGGCGACCACTTGGATCGCCGAAATATCGAGTCAAGTTGATTTTAGGATCCGGCAGCAAACCCGAAGAGACTTTCGTGACTTATTACGCCGGGAAATCCTACATAGTCACATAAATATAATCCTGTCTGCGGTGCTGTTGTCAAGAAGCATATCAAACAAAGTCGAGGTGCCTAGACACATCGATTTGCCCTAAGTGTTCCTTGATCTTCTCGTGCTGAATTCCTGTTTGATGTGTTAGCTATTAAAATCGATTCCAGACCAAACATTTCTAAATTTTTCAAAGTTGTTATAGTGGGACCTGAGTTTCTATAGCTCATCGTTTTTTGAACAACGCTTCTACATCTACATAAATACTCCGCAAGCCAGTGTACAGTGCATGGTGGATGGTACCAATGTTCTGAGAGTGACTGCATGTAGGCTATTTGATGTACAGGGTGATTCAAAAAGAATACCACAACTTTAGGAATTTAAAACTCTGCAACGACAAAAGGCAGAGCTAAGCACTATCTGTCGGCGAATTAAGGGAGCTATAAAGTTTCATTTAGTTGTACATTTCTTCGCTTGAGGCGCTGTTGACTAGGCGTCAGCATCAGTTGATGCTAAGATGGCGACCGCTCAACAGAAAGCTTTTTGTGTTATTGAGTACGGCAGAAGTGAATCGACGACAGTTGTTCAGCGTGCATTTAGAACGAAGTATGGTGTTACACCTCCTGATAGGTGGTGTATTAAACGTTAGTATAAACAGTTTACAGAGAATGGGTGTTTGTGCAAAGGGAAAAGTTCTGGACGGCCGAGAACGAGTGATGAAAATGTAGCACGCATCAAGCAAGCATTTGTTCGCAGCCCAGGAAAATCGACTCGCAGAGCTAGCAGAGAGCTGCAAATTCCACAATCAACTGTATGGAGAGTCCTACGAAAAAGGTTAGTTATGAAACCTTATCGTCTGAAATTGGTTCAAGCACTGTCTGCAGCTGATAAGATTAAAAGAATCGATTTCTGTGATTTTATCCTTGCTCAAATGGAAACAGATGAATCTTTCGTTTCAAAGATTGTGTTTAGTGATGAAGCAACTTTCCACACTAACGGGAAAGTCAACCGTCACAATGTCTGTATATGGGGCACTGAGAATCCGCGGGAAACAACTCAGTATGAACGTGACTCGCCTAAGGTGAACGTTTTCTGTGCCATTTCAGCCAATAAAGTTTTTGGTCCCTTTTTCTTCGAAGGTGCTACTGTAACTGGACTACAGTATCTGAAGATGTTAGAGAATTGGCTGTTCCCTCAGCTCGAACAAGAAGCACAACAATTCATATTTCAGCAGGATGGAGCGCCACCACATTGGCACTTATCTGTCCGTAACTACCTGAACGTCAACTACCCGAGGCGATGGATCGACCGCCAGGCAGCCCGTGACAGAGCACTTCATCACTGGCCTCCAAGAAGCCCTGATCTTACCCCCTGCGATTTTTTCTTATGGGGGTATGTTAAGGATATGGTGTTTCGGCCACCTCTCCCAGCCACCATTGATGATTTGAAACGAGAAATAACAGCAGCTATCCAAACTGTTACGCCTGATATGCTACAGAGAGTGTGGAACGAGTTGGAGTATCGGGTTGATATTGCTCGAGTGTCTGGAGGGGGCCATATTGAACATCTCTGAACTTGTTTTTGAGTGAAAAAAAAACCTTTTTAAATACTCTTTGTAATGATGTACAACAGAAGGTTATATTATGTTTCTTTCATTAAATACACATTTTTAAAGTTGTGGTATTCTTTTTAAATCACCCTGTATGTTAACGTAAGTACAACAGGAATGTTTCCAAAATAGTTTGAATAAAAAGACACGCATTTCTAATAGTGTCTGTCTTTAATGCTGTTTTATAAAAAAACTAATGCCTTGACACAGGGACGAACACCCCGTTCAGCGAGAGTTTTACATTCTACCGTTGTCTTCTTTTCCCACATTATGTTGAACGACCGAAATATGTCGAACTGTCAGCTGTAAGAGAGGAGTGAATTTTTGTAGGATTTAAAAGTGCGTTTATACATGTAAATTCTTTTTTATAAATACATAACTTAGTGAACTGCTGAACATCTAGTGACAGAATCACGATCGAGTGCCAGAGAAAAGAAGACAAGTCATTTAAGTATGAATATTAGCTATAAGCCTTGTAACGTAGGTAGAGGATTACAGTGCTAGCCGTTTTCGTCTATCATTAAGAGGTCACACACATTGAGAAACATCTGACTTCACGATCACTGATTGCGAATTAGGGGTAAACAGCGACGCAGTCACGTTCTATCTGTAAGCAAACAACCCCAAACAACATTCTTGGAGAATGTAATAAGTCTCATCTACTTTTCCACTTAATGTAATTATAAACTAGTGTCTATGCTCTTCTGCACTAATATTGAGAACATGTGAAGAAGCAGCAAAAGGCAAACCTGTAAGCCAATCCAGAGTCTCATTTCCCTATCATCACCATAATTACCTCCTTAACCTAACAACCAAATGTTTCCGTACTGTATCCAAGCCGTGTGGAATTAACCGCGCGGTTAGAGGGGCCATGTCACGGATTACGCGGCCACTCCCGCAAGAGGTTGGAGTCCTTCCTCGATCATGGGTGTGTATGTTGTTCTTAGCATAAGTTAGATTATGCAGTGTGTAAGTCTAGGCACCGATGAGCTAAGCAGTTTGGTCCCTTCGGAATACACACATCTGAAGATTTAAACTGTTTCCAGCCACAGCTGAATTCGCTGTTTCACTCCTGTACACAGCCGCTCGTGTACCAAGAAACGGATGGCCCTAACTCCCGCATCAGCTCTGATCTGAGTGTGAGCTTTTTAGTGAGTATGTCGTGACCCACGTCGGGTTACGATAAATTTCAGATACGCTTTACTCTCGCCTCTTTCACGACTCTCTGTGCACCTTGAGAAGCTCTTCTCTCTTTCTGTAATAATTGGTGATCGATTAAAAATATGAACCCTAGAGCTGGGCTTTCAACCATTCAGGGCTACCTTTAGTAGTCTAAGAGCACCCTTTTCCCTTAACTTCCTCATTAGTACTGACATTCAAACGATTAGAAAGTGGTTATTAAAAATATTTTTGAACAAAATAGTTTCCTTCCGCCTATGAACCTCCGACAACTTTCCAACACGTAGCTGCCTCCAGCGTTGATACAAAGCTTCTAATTTTGGTATATAGTTTCTGAGCTCCAGAGACGTAATTCGTATTTGTTTTTAAATAAATCAACACTTCCTACAAAGGTAGTGATGCATTTTCCTTTACTGTTATTTCATTTTTCCTCGCCCCTTGTGGGATGGCGATGGATAGGGTGGGGTGGATTCATAGTTGTTGGGATGGATATATGTCGGGGTTGAGGTTGTGGTCCGGGAGAGGGAGACGGTTGAAATTTGTTTGGGAGAGGACGTGGAGGGTGTGCAGGTGGAGGGTTGGTGGTATAAGTAGCTAGAGGCGCTGCAGCACAGTAGGACTGGAGAGGAGAGGGGACACACTAGCATTGCTGGAATCGACTTTATGGAAAATGTAGGTTATTTGGGGGTGTTCAGTGTGAGGGACAGCTAATTTATGTACTTGAAAATTGTAAAAGAAAACCGTTAGCACATGTCTGAAACGTAAGTTTGCTTCGGGTTATTTCATGCGAGTTGTCAAATGAATTTTCTCCTAGTAACGAACTGAAGACAAAAACGTTTTACTTTCTATGACTGCTACTGCTGTGGCTACACGAACAGCAGGCGCCTACAGCGACCCGCACAGCATGTATTACGGCGGTGATGCCACGGCCTGCGCGTCGATGTACCAGAGGCCGCAAAAAACTCAAACCTGCGAGCCACACCGACGAATTAACAGAGAGCGACACCTGCGACCGAATCAACACACTGAAACAAGCGCGCAGCTACGAACGGCGCGCGCAGGTCGAACTATTTCCTATATCTTTGAGCCAATCACGCACATGTTATCACTCCGCGAGGAAATCATAGAAATTTAGGCTCGTGCTCCGGCTTCAGAATTCAGTTCCAGCGCAGCGAGCGACCTCGGAAAGACTTCTCCAGGACATCACTCGCTACAACGTGGACGGCTGTCCACTCTGCATGCCACCGAAGGACCGTACTTCGTCGATGTAACCGCGACGTGCTGGGAGGCCCCGGTATATTCTGGCTCGTTACTTCTTCAGCACTTTGACAGTGAGGGACAGTGCTTATAATACACTCCTGGAAATGGAAAAAAGAACACATTGACACCGGTGTGTCAGACCCACCATACTTGCTCCGGACACTGCGAGAGGGCTGTACAAGCAATGATCACACGCACGGCACAGCGGACACACCAGGAACCGCGGTGTTGGCCGTCGAATGGCGCTAGCTGCGCAGCATTTGTGCACCGCCGCCGTCAGTGTCAGCCAGTTTGCCGTGGCATACGGAGCTCCATCGCAGTCTTTAACACTGGTAGCATGCCGCGACAGCGTGCACGTGAACCGTATGTGCAGTTGACGGACTTTGAGCGAGGGCGTATAGTGGGCATGCGGGAGGCCGGGTGGACGTACCGCCGAATTGCTCAACACGTGGGGCGTGAGGTCTCCACAGTACATCGATGTTGTCGCCAGTGGTCGGCGGAAGGTGCACGTGCCCGTCGACCTGGGACCGGACCGCAGCGACGCACGGATGCACGCCAAGACCGTAGGATCCTACGCAGTGCCGTAGGGGACCGCACCGCCACTTCCCAGCAAATTAGGGACACTGTTGCTCCTGGGGTATCGGCGAGGACCATTCGCAACCGTCTCCATGAAGCTGGGCTACGGTCCCGCACACCGTTAGGCCGTCTTCCGCTCACGCCCCAACATCGTGCAGCCCGCCTCCAGTGGTGTCGCGACAGGCGTGAATGGAGGGACGAATGGAGACGTGTCGTCTTCAGCGATGAGAGTCGCTTCTGCCTTGGTGCCAATGATGGTCGTATGCGTGTTTGGCGCCGTGCAGGTGAGCGCCACAATCAGGACTGCATACGACCGAGGCACACAGGGCCAACACCCGGCATCATGGTGTGGGGAGCGATCTCCTACATTGGCCGTACACCACTGGTGATCGTCGAGGGGACACTGAATAGTGCACGGTACATCCAAACCGTCATCGAACCCATCGTTCTACCATTCCCAGACCGGCAAGGGAACTTGCTGTTCCAACAGGACAATGCACGTCCACATGTATCCCGTGCCACCCAACGTGCTCTAGAAGGTGTAAGTCAACTACCCTGGCCAGCAAGATCTCCGGATCTGTCCCCCATTGAGCATGTTTGGGACTGGATGAAGCGTCGTCTCACGCGGTCTGCACGTCCAGCACGAACGCTGGTCCAACTGAGGCGCCAGGTGGAAATGGCATGGCAAGCCGTTCCACAGGACTACATCCAGCATCTCTACGATCGTCTCCATGGGAGAATAGCAGCCTGCATTGCTGCGAAAGGTGGATATACACTGTACTAGTGCCGACATTGTGCATGCTCTGTTGCCTGTGTCTATGTGCCTGTGGTTCTGTCAGTGTGATCATGTGATGTATCTGACCCCAGGAATGTGTCAATAAAGTTTCCCCTTCCTGGGACAATGAATTCACGGTGTTCTTATTTCAATTTCCAGGAGTGTAGTTTGCACAAACTGGGACAATATCTCTAGTTCTCTCGCCGGCACTTCATCATCGAGGTATGACCAAAAAAAATTCCAAGTGTTTTGATTCCGTTATAGCTTTTGTACTTTAACGCCTGCCCAGCACTCCGGACTTTAACTTTTGTTTCCTATTTCAGAACTTAATTTTTTCAAGCAATTGGGAAATTTTACGTTACACTTAAGACTTGTCAGATTTATGAACTTTTTATTTGTGAAAGTGTGAAATTGTTTTCGCTTCAAGAAGACCCAAGTTTGTTTCTTTGTAAGTTACTGATCGTATTACGTTAGAGATGGTGGCTTTGCCTGTGTGGCATATACCGCGTGGTTACAATTAAACTTTCCCTATTTAACACGTTATAACACAACTAATTACCGTACGAGTACCAAACATGGTAGCATTAATATTCGGATTACATGGTGCATGATTTCCAAACGTCATAGCGCCACTCTCCAGTTCCAACTATGACCACCAGGTCCCGTGATCAGTTATCGCGATTGATTGTCTCACATACCTGACCAGTCACAGTGCACTTATTGATGTGTCAACGTGAGCTTGGACAAAAGGAGCAGGGCATTATTGGTGAAGCTCTATTATCAAAACAACAGTAATGATGCAGCTGCACTTGGAGAATATCGCCGGCTGAAAGGATTACTGTTGTTTACAATAGAACTTTTTCATGGTGTGTTTAAATGTGTGTGTGAAATCTTATGGGACTTAACTGCTAAGGTCATCAGTCCCTAAGCTTACACACTACTTAACCTAAATTATCCTAATGCCCGAGGGAGGACTCGAACCTCCTCCGGGACCAGCCGCACAGTCCATGACTGCAGCGCCTTAGACCGCTCGGCTAATCCCGCGCGGCTTTTCATGGTGCGTCTGATATATTTTCGTGTGATATTTCCGTTGAAACGGAATATACGAAGATTAGCTAACTTCCGTCTAAAGCGAAAGACTACTGAAATGGTTTTGATTGGACCGAGAAAAGGAAAAACTCAGCTCGCGCTGCATTCTCTCTCTCTCTCTGTCTTAAGGCCACCGATGGCGCGCGCCACTTGAACAATGTGATCTGTGAAATAAGAATGCATTCGATAAAGGAGACTGAAGTAAACAATCTGCCTGCGTCAGGTGATCACGTATCAAAGAGAAGTCATATTTCGTGATGTTGATGTTGATGGTTCTCGTTTTCTTCTCGACTTACAGATTTTGATGACCCCTGGCCATATGTTTCTCTTATCAAGCTGAACCCCAAAATACGCACTGATGCTCTTTACCCGGAATGTAATCAGATTTAAGATAGGGTAAGAAACATGTTAAAAGTGCCGCATAAGAACCACTCTACCATCAGCTACGCGTACTGACCATGAGTACGACGCGACGCCGACCAATCGCCCTGTCGTCCTCTACCATACAACGTCATTCGGATGCGGTAGGGGGGGGGGGATGGGAGGGGGGGCAGTACATCTCTCTCTCGGTCGTTGCCAGTTTCCCAAACCTTGGAGCCACGCTACTTCTCCTTTCAGTGGCTCCTCAGTTGGCATCAGGAGGCTCAGTGCAACCCATTTCAGTATTTTGACCAAGGAAAAGTCCTTGGCAGTACCAGTAATTAAATCCTGGGATTCCCCAAAGCGGTCAGACACGCTGACCACAGAGCTCGGGAGGCGGCAAGTCGCCCTACAGTGCAATCCAACTATGAACTGCCTAGACTACTGGAAGCTGGTCCAACGTTACTTCCCCGGCGTTCAGATACACGATCGTTTTGCAGCAGAACTGGCGTACATGGAACGCAGTTAACGAAAAAATCTAGAATATAAGAGAACAGAATTGTTGAATCGTCTTCTGGGTAGTTTCTTCACTTGCCTGTTCTTCAGTCCATTTATTTGCCATCATATGTAAAATTTGCCGTCTAGTGATTATGGCAAACCGTGCTAGCTAGTGCATAAAAAAGAAAGATATACTATTATTTCATAATATCTTCTCTTTTGCCTCATAAATTACAACATAACTACTGCAGTGTAAATATAAATGACAGCATAAACATTCAACGCAGTCTCCTCTTCGTTCCGTGCTGACAACAAGCGCAACAGAACTTTCAAATTCCTTAAGTTCTCAACCTATGCGGATATAGCGTGCCACGCGGCGACAGTTACAACTTCCCGCAGCTCTTTTCCTAAAGGCACTGTGGATTTGCAGCGTCATTTCAAGCAAAAAACTCCCTGCAGTAAGCTTACATAATCAATCTGCACCTTTCTATATCTATACCTGTACTCTGCAAGCTACTGCAAAATGTGTGACAGAGGGTACTTCCCATTCCACTATGTATTAGGATTTCGTCCGGTTCCATTAGCCTATACAGAGCGAAAATAATGTTTACTTCAGTGCCTCTGTGTAGGCTCTAATTGGTCTAATCTTGTCTTCTCGATCCATATGGGGCGAAACATAAGGGGTTTAGGGTATTCCTACGTTCGTCGATACAACTCCTTGAAACTTTGTAAGTGGCCTTTCGCAAGACAGTTGGCGTCTATCGTCAAGCGTCTGCCACTTCTGGTTTTTCAGCGTCTCCATGACACTCTACCCTTGGATCCTTGTACACAATCAGCATATCCTGAGTCCCACTTGAACAAGTGCTGTTTATGCTTCATGCAAGTAATGATTGCAGAGAGAGAGAGAGAGAGAGAGATGAATTTTAATTAGTAGAATTGATATGAGTTTCATTTCAGCAGCTGGTTGACTGTGTTGTCAAACACCACACCACTGACGTGAAGAGGTCTTTCTTCGACACGGGCCCAGGAGCTCTCTCTCCACTCTCTTCAGCACTCCACCTACACTGAAGCCCATAAATGTTTCTTGTGTGTGTGAGAGAGAGAGACAGAGAGAAAGAGAGAGAGGGGAGGGGGACAGAGAGGCAGGGGAGAGAGGAAATAGTGCCAACGTAAGCAATTCAGGTGAAACTTATTTAATTTTTTTAGATATTGCAGTTTTGATGCTAATAACGTGAACTGTGGTATGACAGGTTTCTTTCCCTACGCTAAACATACACCACGAAAGCTACTGTAGTGTTCATGGTGGAGGGTACTTAGTACCAATATTATCGATTTTCTGTCCTGTTCCGTTCGTGTAACGAGTGAGGGAAATCGCGTTCCCTAAGAAGGAACCTCTTGAGTGCGAGGCTGCAAGTTCAGTCATTACTAAGGCTCATTTGAAAGTGCAGTGTTAACGGTTACTTCAGGAAAAATATTAGCTGCTAATGACTCACCATCTGCATCAGGAGGGCGATAGGAAATGAATGCCTGGGAGTTCCAGAGATCAACCTTCCACGGGATGTATGTATTACACTTCACGAAATGGACGTTGTCGACATTCAAGAAATTTCAAAACAAACTATAAACTTGAACCATTAACACCGAATGAAAAATGGCGCACCATAGAGATCACAAATGTTTGCATCATCAAGATCGAAGACGACCCCCTTGGGGAATTTCAAACCGCGCGGGACGTTCAGCTAGGTGACCACCCTTAAAGATTGAATATAGGATCGAATCGATGTAACGCGGTGAAGAGAAATGATGGAATGTGATGGCATGCAATCGAATGCGAAACAGTCTGTCGTGGAGCGCATCGTGAAACCTGCTACCCTTTAAGGAGTATCTGCAGATAGTGCACTAAAATGTTTCATAATCATGCAAAAAACATTCAGAAGCTAAATTGCTCTAAAGGAGTATGATTTTTATATGCAGACCAGGAATCAAGCAAAAGCAAGTTATTTTGACCACCTATTGGCTAAAAGCAGTGCTCATACCATAGTTTTAGTTCTCTTACGCCCATTTTCCCGCCCTTGCTTGCTGTGACGTAAATATTCCCTACTGCTCTTGCAAGATAACGACCAAGAGAAAGAATCGTAGGGGGCAGAGCACATCCAACTTCTTGTACTACAATAAATATCTTTCCGGCCGATTTACCATCCAGCTTACCAGTCGGCATAATTGTATACGAATGCGTTAAGGAATAGATGTTAGTTGATCTTGATACAACTCTCTTGATACCTCTAATTTCCAGAGTTCCTTTCATATGCATTTCCTCTTCAAATCCCAACCGGTCTGTGTTCAAAACAAATTCCTTACTAAACGATGGGCTAAGTTTACTTACCTCGTCTACAAATTTTCCGTGCATCATCAAGTTGATGCTATGTTTGAAATTTCGTTATCTTACGTTTTCCAACTCCGTAGCACTACTTGAAACTATGCGCCGGCCGGTGTGGCAGAGCGATTCTAGGCGCTTCACTCTGGAACCGCGCGACCGTTACGGTCGCAGGTTCGAATCCTGCCTCGGGTATGGATGTGTGTGATGGCCTTAGGTTAGTTAGGTTTAAGTAGTTCTAAGTTCTAGGGGACTGATGACCTCAGATGTTAAGTCCAATAGTGCTCAGAGCCATTTGAACCATTTTTTGAAGCTATGCAACCATCCTCTGTTTTCCTTGAAATCACTTTAACCCATGTAGCACGCAGTTTGATGTGCTTTACGTAGTAGGTCACTATCATGTACAGTCGTGCTCAAAAGAATACGAACGACCTGAATTGCATTTCGCCTGATTCGCATGCAACCGGCATAACGCAGCTGTCTAGCAGGTCCTCAAATCGCTCCTTGGTACAGTCGTTTGACTATTGAAAATGGTTCCAACAAGTCACCACTAGAAAACACTGCCCTGTATCGCAATAACTCAAGATGTAAAGTAATACCACGATACTACAAATATCAGGGAACACCTTATCACAGATAAGACTGTCCTTAAGGCCAGTAAGCTCACATTTATTACAATAAATGACATACCTGAAACTTTCCCACTCTCATTATTACGTCAGATAGGTAATGCACGTAGTAGGTTCGTCGTATTCATGATTTACTCTTGGAAGTAACATACCGTACTTATTATTTAAAAATTTAAGTTATTCACGAGCAGCTAGTTGAGAATATGTATGAACTTCAAATGACACGATGAACCGTCTCGTTCTGCATATGGACTCAAACCCAGGTCATGCAGACTAAGCAATGATTTCGTGACTGACGGAAACTAACAGTCATTCCTGATTAGGCATACAGAGAGTGATATACCTCGATTTTAGACAGTATCAGTTAACAAATATCAACTTTAAATTACATAACGCAGACATTTTTAACGGACACGAATTCCTACCCAGCATCTACTGTCCCTGTTAACGAACTACGAGAGATGTTAAATACTGCTACTTCACAAGTACCCTACTTGAAATACCGTGAGGTAAAGCTTTGTGTTGGACAGAGATTCGAACCCAGAACCTAATCGGATTGATATCGAAGCACAATCAACTGTGACATATCGGATTTTCTCGGCAGTAGCTAGATGTTTTAATTGAAATGATGAGACGAAACATTAATTTTTTCCTTCCCAGGACTCGAACCCGGCACCTATCGCTGTTATATTCTAGAGAAAACGAACGTTAAATATGGGTTTGTTGCAAGAGCAGCGACATGTGAGCATGTTTGAACTAGAAATAATATGATGAAGAGTTCAGTGCTGACTGGGAATAGAGCCCCACACATTTCGTTGTTGACTACACACGAAGAGACGTCAGCTACCGAATTTTTCTCCACCAGCAGCTCGGAATAACATCTTGAACTCGCAAATAGGTCTGTGTCTCGCTGGGAGTCAAAAACGTCAAATATCGTTTGTGTTGACAACGAATGAAAATACATTAAACATCAAAATTAATATCCACCAGCAGATAGGTGTTCTCATGCTAGAGTTTGATAATACATAATGAAATCTTTAGTGCCGGACCAGGATTCGAACCCATTCACGCGCAACATGTGGAGATGTTGAGGAATCTGCAGTGTTGAACAAACAACAAATTGCAACCGACCTGTATTGACACGAAGGGATCAAATTCCGCGTTAAGGGCGGCCTGAGTTGCATTCACAGTTCAGAACCAATTTTATCGACATACAGAAGCCCAAATAAAAGATGGAATAAGTGTCCTGTGACCCTACATAACGTTTGTTTCGTCACTAGAAATAAATAACTAGTATAAGAAAGGTTACTGGTGATAGAGTTTCTACATGTCGCCACTCCAGACTTTATTGAGGTTCAAACTAACGTGTACTTGGTAGAGAAGGAATATCATTTTTTATGTGAATTTCAGACCACAGTGCCATTATATCTTCTTCACTTGGTGTAGCCAGAAGAGAAAGGAATCGGTCTCTTCCTATATAAAGCCATTGACAGGAGTTGGAATTGAACCCACACCGTAGGTATATGAACCTATCATCAGTCCAACAGACCACCAAATGCTCTTCTCTGTGACTCATTTTTCTATCGTAACGGCGTTGCGCCACACTGGATGAGAATTCTTACACACCGGCTCCCTGTAGTGATTTGCAGCATGTTCAATAAATTCATTTACTTGGTTGACCGAATCACCATGAACTAGCTGCCTCGGCTACTCAGTGCATACATTCGACTCCATTGTGTAATCACCGAAATAAAATCACGTAACTGCCACCTTCACAGAACAGCCAACAGTGTAGTATGCAGAAATCTAAATAGGAAGTGTTCCTTTCCACTTGAGCTACTCTATTGCGCTTTCTCTTTGTTGAAAACGTCTTGCAGTGCAAAAGAAAAGCTGTAACTCTTTGTCTCTCAGAAGCCTAGACCCGGCCATATGCATTATCTCACAGCGCAGTGGAATGCAGAAGATCTGGAGGAATTGTTGAGTTCATGGTAAGTGTCGCGCGCTGTATATAACATGTCGCGAGTTCGAGTACATTCACTACAACGTTTTTTAAAACTCAATTCTGCTGTCTGCTTAAGTTATCAATCTAATGGAACTTTGAACATAATTCCCTTCATTTCTCAACCCTAAATTCTTCTAGGCATCATAGGCTAGCCATTTTGAAATTTTCACAAATTCAACAAATTTCTTAGTTCGAGAAAGTCCACTGTGAATTGTGAAGTTACCGGATAATTCGATTATTACCGTCATTATTACTATCATTTTCTTCATACCGCTGCTGGAACACATGTGCTTGAAGATCATTAAACGCCTTTTGGTCATTATAGAAGTAGTTTCTCAAGAACAGGTTCTTTCCCTGTCTGCGGAATCCTTTTCATGTTAATATCAAACATTAGCAATTACTCGAAGATTACATTAAATTACAATTACTCGAAGATTACATTAAATTTAATATTCTCTTCTATAATGTAGGAAAGTATTTCACAGTTGCAAAACTCGCATCCAACTCCTTGACCTTACACTTAGACGCTGACCATAAATTCTAGCTCAGAGTGACACCGGTTTAAGTAACCTAATGTAGCGAAGACTGTTTTCCTGTGCTCTCTCTGACTGGAACATACTCAATTCATTGATTTGGCTCCATAAGTACACTGTAACAGTAATTTCTGTGTGTATGCAATGCGTACAGGTTGTAGAATTTAGTGGTGCTCTCTCTTCCACTTCTGTATACAATATGCCTGACCTAAACGGGCCATTTATCATTACAGGCCCTGGGAAGTGCAACGTCATACTGACAATAGTAATGTGCTTATACTGACAACCTCACTGTTCGTTTTAGCTGATCTTGTAATCATTTAAATAAAACAACATGACCTTCCAATGGGCGACATTTCGTCCCCCTTATCCTTCTGCGAAATTTGTCAGTAAGCTTTTTGCTTTACAACCAGCGAAATGCGGCAGAGTACGGCCGGTAAACGATTCACAAACCACAATTTAGTGCCGTTAAGACGATTTCCTTGAACATTGTCGTAGCTGAAGTAATTTAGTTTCTTCTTAAATCGTCTTAAGCAGCAACGTTCACAGATATCTCAAACAGGAAAAAGCTCATATCCAGGTACGAAGGTTGTAAAACAAACTTCCCACAGTTCGTGTCAGGTTCATCTTTTCGTCTGCCGGTAGGCAGCAAACGTGTCCCAGAGAACTCAGACGCATGCGGTTTTCAGAGGCAGATGATCGGCCAATAAATCTCTCGCTAAAACATTGTTGAACCAAACTGTCATTACCAATGTGACAGAAAGCGAAATATATTGTTGATTCGCTTGAATTACACTCATAGCTTCAGCACTCAGAGGAAAGGAGCGATAAAAATTTTGTTGACGTGTGCTTTCGGTCGCCAGACGTCATATTAGCTAGTCTCGCGTTTTACCTCAAGACTACAGTCGTAGTCAAGATTCATGTACTAAGACTTGCAGTCAAGACTTACTCTGGGAAGTGCCGCAATCTACAATGTTGCCACATCGAGCATATTGCCAGACACGATTCTGAGAGGAGCACGACTGTATTGTCCACCTCACGTGAACGACTCGGTGGTCAATTTTTTGGCCTAAGACTGTATCTGCAACTCATATTGCACGTTGAGGACCCATAAGAATTAAAAAAAAAAAACAATAGTAGTTTATGAGAGGAACGTTAACTATAGCGTTCGAAGTATTCAAAGTATTGTTTACGTGCGTGTAAACGCCTTCCAATGTCCAACCAGGGAAGAAAAGGATACACAGTCTAGCTTCAATAACATAAATACGCCTCAGTTTGTGGATGAACTCAGACTTAAGTTGATCATAATTTTGAATATTTAGCAGTACTGTACCCATTGGTGTTAAACTCGTATTCAACCAATGATTCCCACAGCTACAGGAACACTTAATTGTGATAGCTCTTAGACAAAATACTTACGCAGTGCTATCAGACGAAAACATCAACCTGACACAAACTGTGGGAAGTTTGTTTTATAACCTCCGTACCTGGATAAAGCGCTTTTCCTATTTGAGATATCTGTGAACGTTGCTGCGTAAGACGATTTAAGAAGAAACTAAATTGCTTCAGCTACGACAATGTTTATGGAAATCGTCTTAACGGCACTAAATCGTGGTTTGTGGATCGTTTACCGGCCGTACTCTGCCGCATTTCGCTGGTTGGAAGGCAAAACGCTTACTGACAAATTTCACAGAAGGAAAAGGGGGACGAAATGTCTCCCACTGGAAGGTCATATTATTTTATTTAAATGATTACAAGATCAGGTAAAATGAACAGTGAGGTTGTCAATATAAGCACATTACTATTGTCAGTATGACGTTGCACTTCCCAGGGCCTGTAATGATAAAGGGCCCGTTTAGGTCAGGCATATTGTATACAGAAGTGGAAGAGAGAGCACCACTAAATTCTACAACCTGTACGCATTGCATACACACAGAAATTACTGTTACAGTGTACTTATGGATCCAAATGAATGAATTGCGTATGTTCCAGTCAGAGAGAGGACTGGCAAACAGTCTTCGCTACATTAGGTTACTCTGAACTATAATTTATGGTCAGCGTCTAAGTGTAAGGTCAATGAGTTGGATGCGAGTTTTGCAACTGTGAAATACTTTCCTATATTATAGAAGCGAATATTAAATTTGAACTAATATTGCGAAAATTTTGTACTTGGATAGCTTAGAATAAAAAATTTTCTGTTCATTGCAAAGGAAGACAACTGATTTTCTAAAGCATTGTCTGTCATACACAACTTGAAGCAGGTCATGTCGACCAAATCATATGGAAGTTCAGACAGCGACGAATATCCGAAGGCAGTAAGATCTCTTGCTTTTTGGTTGGGCAGTACTCGATAGCCATTTCTAGGCGCAAGTAAATGAAGAAAGGCAGCGCATTTTTGTTATCAAGTAACGTCTTCATCAATTACTTTAGTTTTAATGTAATCTTCGAGTAATTGCTGATGTTTGATATTAACATGAAAAGGATTCCGCAGACAGGGAAAGAACCTGTTCTTGAGAAACTACTTCTATAATGACCAAAAGGCTTTTAATGATCTTCAAGCACATGTGTTCCAGCAGCGGTATGAAGAAAATGATAGTAATAATGACGGTAATAATCGAATTATCCGGTAACGTCACAATTCACAGTGGACTTTCTCGAACTAAGAAATTTGTTGACTTTGTGAAAATTTCAAAATGGGTAGCCTATGATGCCTAGAAGAGTCTTCACATCCTACTGACATGAGAATAGCATAATCTCCGCGTCAGAAGCTTGCTTCTACTTAACCATTGAATAGACTCGCATTTTTTCCACCGTGACTAATTTTGTAAGCTAAGCACATCATCCGTTACAGCACACTCCTGGGGCTGGGAAATGTGGCCACAGTTGTCTGGTGGAATGAACTGTCACAGGTGCAAGGCGTGGGTTCAGGCATTTACTTTTAAGAGGCACAAACCGATTTGTTTTACCTCTGGTAACCTCAAGAGAAAGACGTTGTAATCCAGAATCCGCATTAAACATCACGTTCCTTCATTACCAACTGGGCAGAGCCGGTTTACGTTGGGAAATGACATAGCGGAAGTCATGGTAAACAGAAATACAGTCGCCAGTAAGCTTACTTACATTAGAAACTTTTATTTTATTTGGTGAACCGATAGCCATTTAAAGGAACAGGGCTATTATTTTACTGATACTTGATTGAATTAGAGACGTTGAAAATTTGGTGCTGGACTGTGATTCGAATTCTTATCTCCTCTTTCAAGCATCTGAATCTCTCGGAATAGTATAGTTCAATCATTTCGTTCCTTTTCCCAAGACTGCAATCTTCTCTAGGTCTCCTCCAAAGGTAAGTATATGGGTCCGAATACTGATCCAATACAAAAATATTCATAATATCATTTCAAGCCCTATCACGTACTTTCCGGCCTGCCAGTGAAAATTAACGTGCATTTTTAATGTCTGTTTATGTGTTGCCAACAATCGCATTAGGTGCCGTTATTTCTGGTCAAACACGCACACATCTTACTGTTGGTGAGTAAGCAGCTGATACTTAAGCTATATCGTGGATGCACGGTAGGTGTGCAGTTCGATTATCGCTTAGGCACGAAAGTTTGTATCCTTATTTTAGATTCAAACACCTATCAGCTGGTAAGAAAAACCTATAAGTAACATTTGATTTTACTTAGTTAACAATCCGATTATGTTTTGGGTTCGTATCTCCGTCACAGAACTCCACATCATGCACTTCATCTTTAAATGCAATCACACTTTGTTACTTCAGAATGGAGGTGTATCAGACATCTTTCGTGGTTAGTTAACAGGGACGAAGGGTGTTGATAGGAGTCCCGGTTTATTACAAAAATTGTCGTCTTTTATTGTCAACTTTAGATTTGGTTACTGGAATTGGAAAAAGTTTCGGTAATTCATGAGTCTTCATTGCTATTTCTCAGTATGATATGATTAGATTAGATTACGACCAATTCTTGTTTCATAGATCATGAATACATTTCGTAATGATGTGGAACGTGTTATTTTAATGAAAGATTTCTTTACATACCACGATTTAATTTCTTTACAACGATTTTCACTCTCTCTCTCTCTCTCTCTCTCTCTCTCTCTCTCTCTCTGTCACACACACGCACACACACACACACACACACACACACACACATACACACCTTTTTTTTATTTGTTTGTTGTGCTCGACTATCAGCTAGGCACGAAAATTTCTGTGAATGAGTTCTTAGTTTTGAGTACACTTACGACAGAAAGCAACGGCCTTGCCGCAGTGGCTACACCGGTTCCCGTGAGATCACCGAAGTTAAGCGCTGTCGGGCGTGGCCGGCGCTTGGATGGGTCACCATCCCGCCGCCATGTGCTGTTGCCATTTTTCGGGGTGCACTCAGCCTCGTGATGCCAATTGAGGAGCTACTCGACCGATTAGTAGCGGCTTCGGTCAAAGCATACCGTCCTAACGGTCGGGAGTGCGGTGTGCTGACCACACGCCCCTCCTTATCCGCATCCTCCTCGGAAGATGACACGGCGGCCGGACGGTCCCGGAAGGGCCACTTGTGGCCTAAAGACGGAGCTTTTTTTTTTTTACGACAGAAATATAAAAACAACTTTGAGGGTTACTGATTTATGATGCTTAGTTTGCAGTCAGATCTGAGTATTATTAGTAACTACGCTCCAGTCCCTAAACCTGGTTACAGAAATGCGAATCAGACGCATTACGTATTCCAGGCCGTAGCGGCCGCGACTTGGAGACGCCAGCTATGGTCACTTCCCAGCCCGCTGTAGGATCACATCGGTTCGTCTTCTTCCTGCTGGTACTGTAACTGAGATTTGGCTACAAGGCAGGGTATGTTTGGCAACTCTGTGATCGACGAGTTACTTCCTGATGTGCACGGAAATAAGCCTCAAACTTCACTTGATTTTACCTGTCATTTCCATTGAATAATCTGAGTTATTATCGCTTGAGGTGTAATAAAAAATTGAAAATTTACGGCTTTCAGCCCAGAAAAGTCATTGCACGTGGAAATCGCAACTAATCTCGTCCTTTAAGTAGCGGTTTACGAGTTCTAGTAACCATTGCCCTCGTTAGACGAAGCTAAGGCACATACCTCTTCGCCAGCTGTTTGGTAACGTGCTGACCTATGAAAAAGCGTCCGTTATGGTTCGCAGTTACAGTCTCACTAACTGTAACGTTTTTACCCCTTCTGTGGAAGAGCTTCAAGCAGTCAGGTCAAACATTGATAAGGAAATCGCAAGGAAATACTTTCGGCTAATAGTGCAATGGTGAAAAACTTACAATGCTGCACAACAGGTAACGCCTGTTTCCGCTGCTGGCAAGCAAATTTTGGATTCTAGGAATATGTAACTTTATCTATGAAATGCCACATTTCTATACCCCTTGAGTATGTCACAGCATACCAATTAAACACAGACCCAATCTAAATGAGTAGTATTTTACTAATTCCTGTCTATATAGGCGCGCTTGTGTACAGATACTCAGTTTCATTAAAACGTCTTTCGTCTTAAGGTTATCGTGGGTAGTTTTATTTCATTTCTTATAATACAGTGCACAATTCTCGAAAGTTTTCCTTTAGTGTTGTTAAAACAATAGAAAACATGAGAGAGATATTAATCATCAAGGATATATGCGAATTCTCTGATGTTATCTATAACAGTCTGATAAAGCACATCATGTAGAAAACTTGTTCTGAGTTAAAGCTCTCAAACAAGGTTTGAAGAAGAATAAAATGCCACTACCACACTACAGCTAATGTGGAAAATACTTTTCTGACGTATTTTGGCACGATGCGCTCTCCCCGTACATAATACAAAAGTTTCGAGATGCATCTGCTGCCTGGCTGTCTATTAAACCTGAAAAGAACAATATGTCGCAGAAGTTAGCTCTTTTTTACATGCGACTATTTTGGGTTGAGAAATGAAGGGAATTATGTTCAAAGTTCCATTAGATTGATAACTTAAGCAGACAACAGAATTGAGTTTTAAAAAACGTTGCAGTGAATTTACTCGAACTCGCGACATGTTATATACAGCGCGCGACACTTACCATGAACTCAACAATTCCTCCAGATCTTCTGCATTCCACTGCGCTGTGAGATAATGCATATGGCCGGGTCTAGGCTTCTGAGAGACAAAGAGTTACAGCTTTTCTTTTGCACTGCAAGACGTTTTCAACAAAGAGAAAGCGCAATAGAGTAGCTCAAGTGGAAAGGAACACTTCCTATTTAGATTTCTGCATACTACACTGTTGGCTGTTCTGTGAAGGTGGCAGTTACGTGATTTTATTTCGGTGATTACACAATGGAGTCGAATGTATGCACTGAGTAGCCGAGGCAGCTAGTTCATGGTGATTCGGTCAACCAAGTAAATGAATTTATTGAACATGCTGCAAATCACTACAGGGAGCCGGTGTGTAAGAATTCTCATCCAGTGTGGCGCAACGCCGTTACGATAGAAAAATGAGTCACAGAGAAGAGCATTTGGTGGTCTGTTGGACTGATGATAGGTTCATATACCTACGGTGTGGGTTCAATTCCAACTCCTGTCAATGGCTTTATATAGGAAGAGACCGATTCCTTTCTCTTCTGGCTACACCAAGTGAAGAAGATATAATGGCACTGTGGTCTGAAATTCACATTAAAAATGATATTCCTTCTCTACCAAGTACACGTTAGTTTGAACCTCAATAAAGTCTGGAGTGGCGACATGTAGAAACTCTATCACCAGTAACCTTTCTTATACTAGTTATTTATTTCTAGTGACGAAACAAACGTTATGTAGGGTCTCAGGACACTTATTCCATCTTTTATTTGAGCTTCTGTATGTCGATAAAACTGGTTCTGAACTGTGAATGCAACTCAGGCCGCCCTTAACGCGGAATTTGATCCCTTCGTGTCAATACAGGTCGGTTGCAATTTGTTGTTTGTTCAAAACTGCAGATTCCTCAACATCTCCACATGTTGCGCGTGAATGGGTTCGAATCCTGGTCCGGCACTAAAGATTTCATTATGTATTATCAAGCTCTAGCATGAGAACACCTATCTGCTGGTGGATATTAATTTTGATGTTTAATGTATTTTCATTCGTTGTGTTGAGTGGTACTTAAGAAAATAAATTAGTGAAATCAAAGTGAACTAGAAATTAGAATATAAATGAAAAAACTTGTTTTAGTTTAGTGAGTTACATACTCGCAAACAGCGGGCAGAACAGCAGAACAGAAGAGACAATGACCATGAAGTCAGCAAGTTCCACATAAGTGGGCGCTGTCGATTCAGCCGTCAGGGCATCGCCGACCGGCTCACGTGTTTCTCAGTTGTCGTATGTGAGCAAAGGCCCTCGCCTACATCCCAAGAGCCAATGACCGACGTTAAGAAGATTCTTCGAGAAGCTTTTCAACGTGACAGAAGAGGCAGTGACCGGCTCATGTGTTTCTCAGTCGTCACATGGGATCAAAAGCCCTAGGCTACATTCCAAGAGCCAATGACCGACGTTAAGAAGATTCTTCGAGGAGCTTCTCAACGTGACAGAAGAGGCAATGACCGTAAAGTCGTTCACCTCCAGTAAATTGAAGTGAATAAATACGCGAGACGCAGTGGGCCAGACAGATGAAGACGGAGACGGAGACGGGTACGGAGACGAAGACGGAGACGGAGACGGGTACGGAGACGAAGACGAGAGACGAAGGAAGAAAAGAAGAGTAGCAGTAGTTTTCAGTCAGTTTCGGTGCTGAAGACAGTCATGCAAGAAGAGTCTGCATCATGCACAGACGCACCAAGTCCGTCGCTGTAATGGAATAGCAAGCAGCAGCCTCGGCGCCAGAAGACAGATGTTAAAAGGTATTCGAAGTCTGATTTTTACATACCCGGGTGACTCGTGAGGACGGGAAGGAGACGGCCTCACCTCAGCAGTCACCTGTGAGCTGGGATGAAGACCTGACAGCCGAAGACTGGCAAGCGGGAGTCCGTGGTTCGAGTCCGGGACACTGGCCTTCCCCCGCCGCGCCGCTCCGCTGGCTGACGCACAACACACGCGGCCGCTTAGAGAAGAGAAACAGTGGGACGCCACATTCAAGGTATCACCATCCGATGCACGACTTCGCTCGCAATAATTAAACGGGCCACCTCGCGCTGCGCGTCTCCAGTCAGCTGGGCGAGACGGCGACACGAGATACACACCGCTACGCGTAATCAGACGCCGCCGCCGCCGCCGCCGCCGCTGCCGCAGCAGAAGACTTCACAAACGACACAGCTGCCGCTCTCCGAACCAGAACATTCAGTAAGATACAGTTGTACAAATCTTCAATGAAAGTTATCTTATGTAAAAATGATGTTTCATTCGACCTCATACCCGAGCCAAGGAAGAACCCACCATGCCCACATGTTGTTAAGAGAGAAAAGTTAATTTATTTAATATTTTCACCCTGACAGAATGCTTTAGAATGCTCATCCTGACAATTGACAGCATCAAAAGAGGAAACCCAGTTACATTTAGTGACAGAAGTGTCACATTTAGTAACACAACTGTTACAGTTGTCAACACAAACGATATTTGACGTTTTTGACTCCCAGCGAGACACAGACCTATTTGCGAGTTCAAGATGTTATTCCGAGCTGCTGGTGGAGAAAAATTCGGTAGCTGACGTCTCTTCGTGTGTAGTCAACAACGAAATGTATGGGGCTCTATTCCCAGTCAGCACTGAACTCTTCATCATATTATTTCTAGTTCAAACATGCTCACATGTCGCTGCTCTTGCAACAAACCCATATTTAACGTTCGTTTTCTCTAGAATATAACAGCGATAGGTGCCGGGTTCGAGTCCTGGGAAGGAAAAAATTAATGTTTCGTCTCATCATTTCAATTAAAACATCTAGCTACTGCCGAGAAAATCCGATATGTCACAGTTGATTGTGCTTCGATATCAATCCGATTAGGTTCTGGGTTCGAATCTCTGTCCAACACAAAGCTTTACCTCACGGTATTTCAAGTAGGTTACTTGTGAAGAAGCAATATTTAACATCTCTCGTAGTTCGTTAACAGGGACAGTAGATGCTGGGTAGGAATTCGTGTCCGTTAAAAATGTCTGCGTTATGTAATTTAAAGTTGATATTTGTTAACTGATACTGTCTAAAATCGAGGTATATCACTCTCTGTATGCCTAATCAGGAATGACTGTTAGTTTCCGTCAGTCACGAAATCATTGCTTAGTCTGCATGACCTGGGTTTGAGTCCATATGCAGAACGAGACGGTTCATCGTGTCATTTGAAGTTCATACATATTCTCAACTAGCTGCTCGTGAATAACTTAAATTTTTAAATAATAAGTACGGTATGTTACTTCCAAGAGTAAATCATGAATACGACGAACCTACTACGTGCATTACCTATCTGACGTAATAATGAGAGTGGGAAAGTTTCAGGTATGTCATTTATTGTAATAAATGTGAGCTTACTGGCCTTAAGGACAGTCTTATCTGTGATAAGGTATTCCCTGATATTTGTAGTATCGTGGTATTACTTTACGACTGTACCAAGGAGCTATTAGAGGACCTGCTAGACAGCTGCGTTATGCCGGTTGCATGCGAATCAGGCGAAATGCAATTCAGGTCGTTCTGATACTTTTGAGCACGACTGTACACCCTGTAATTGATTCGAGCGTTCTTGAAACGGGCAAACACCAGTCTTTGTAACAAGGGTGCCTTGTCCTCTCTTGAATATACTTATTTTTTCTGGTACACTACAGGGTCATATTGCCGCGGACAAGTTAGGAGTCTGTTCGTAGTTGGTTTTTTTTACTATGCTACGGATGATCTCCCATGTACGTTATTATGTTTAGCTCCCAATCTTTCGACAACAATTGTCCTTTATTACATTTCACTGGGCACGGGATTCGTTGCTCTCTGTCCGACAGGGATGATGAACTACGTAGCTCGACAGCTGTTTCAATATCACTTCCACTTGTTAAGCACGTATCTTCATCACTGTACTCTTTATGTACACTGTCCGCACAGTCGAGCTTATACGACACGACACATTCCACTGACTCATCTTGCAGAAACGCTAATATTTCATCCGTCGCTTCTTTCTCACTCTGTGAAATTTCTTGAGTTCCATTCCGACAAAAGTCACCTTCGGAAACTATTTTCTTTTAGATGTAACCAAATGTTTGTTTGTTTATCGTTAACATTGCTCTGCTTTGTATCAGCACCACCAACACAGTAGCACTGTTGTGAGTTACTCGTCGCAAAAGCAGTTCAGCTAACCTCCGTAGCGCCATACTGTTCTCACTATTGGATATCTGCAGTTCAGCGCCCTATTGCCATTAGCAGCCAATGTTGTGGCTGAATGGCAGACAATATGAAGACTTCTAATGACCTAGTCTTATGCGACCTCGCACTCAAGGGGTACCTTGTAAGATCTCTTGTTCGTTATAGACCAGAGTCTGATGGAAAAGGGGTTTTTCCAGATGGAGCTGGCAAGTTTTTGATAAAAATTCACACAATTCCTGGATTACTTTGTAAAAGAGAGAGAGAGACAGTATGAGCACAGTATCTGACATAAACATTTTTTAAGAGAAGCATGAAATACAGAGGTGTGTGTGTGTGTGTGTGTGTGTGTGTGTGTGTGTGTGTGTGTGTGTGTGTTTTGAATTAAGCCAGTTTACTCATTTCGTGTTTACGCAGTTAAAATTACGCGAATGTAAGTTTTTTTTTAACAAGGCACTATGATGTGATTTTCAAGTAACAGTGAAGAATTTTTTCGATATGGAAATATTTTATATCTTTGATCATGGCGTCTCTTATATTAAACACCACCTAAAAGTAGTAAATGGCTTCGCGCTCTGCTACTAGGTCTCTTGCAAACAGGCAAGTGCATGCTCATTAAACCATAACAGTCATCTAGAAAATCTGAAAGTGAGCAATTAGAATTACACGCCTGCACACCGAAATACAGTTGTTAGTTCTTGTTGGCTTTCAGTGTTGAATCAAAAGGTTCGTGGATCACAAAGCATCACTAATTACTAACATCGGAAATGTTAAACACTTCTAAACAACACCTCCACCTGAGAGGAACCACAACTTGCCTCTCATACCTGGGAGTGCTGCTGGTCGACTTGTGGCGGTTTTTGCGTATCGTCAACATGGACAAAAAAATGGTTCAAATGGCTCTGAGCACTATGGGACTTAACATCTATGGTCATCAGTCCCCTAGAATTTAGAACTACTTAAACCTAACTAACCTAAGGACATCACACAACACCCAGTCATCACGAGGCAGAGAGAAAATCCCCGACTCCGCCGGGAATCGAACCCGGGATCCCGGGCGTGGGAAGCGAGAACGCTACCGCACAGCCACGAGCTGCGGACGAACATGGACAAATGCAATGAATATGGATGATACGATACTCTATGGTATTCTGCGGTTTGAATTCACTCTGTTTTTTTAGCAGTTGCATTGATTTGATTTTGTAAATGATACTGACAATATTATACACATGTATAATGCACTATTCATACTACAACGTCTCCCGGATAACTATTTTGTTCAAATAGCACAAGAATTGCACCTGACGTAGTGTAATAATGTTGACTGTAAGTTGTGTTCATATCATTAAAATTACAGATCGTACATCAAGCTTTTATAATTTTGTCTTCGATGGATTTAATTATTATTAGCAAATTGATCATGAAAAGGAACCACAGAATATCACCCGCACTCAACACTGACGTATGCTACCAGAAATATTTTTCTCCGTGACTCGTGCGTAGTTTAATTTTGGCCTCATACATCAGCAATGAAATCTTGTTCAACAATAAGTACCATCAGCACTGTTCTTAGAAAATGCAGTCTGATTCGATTAATTTTTTCTTTTATAAATAGAGCTCAGCACCACCAGTGCACGTTTATTTCTTACACATCGCAATATTGTTTGCAGTTTCAAGTAATTTAAATCTGCCGCTGTGATGAAAGTTAAGATGGCGGCCAACAAAAGATAGAGTATTTCTTTTTTAATTAAGATTTTCCTTTGCTCAATAAATAATTAATCATTTAAATTGATGCCACCAATAAAATAAATTATTGAACTGTTTTGCAAATTAGTTTAACACAAACCCATGCTATTTCCAACTAGAAGTACAGACGAAGTTGCTATATAATCGCAACTAACAATGGCTGCGCTTCTTGCAGCTATGATAAAACAATTAATACAAAATTATAATTAAAAGAGGAAGTGAATTTTCAATAATTAATCGTAAATAGTTTTAACGCATTTGGCTCTATTTGTTTTTACCAGCAAATGAACATAACAGTACAATAATTTTACATTAAATGTTTTTCATTCAACAGACCTCAAATCGATTCGCGTCTTGCGTCGGCGACGTACATCAGAAGAAGACGACAAAAGGGTACAAAACAAAAGAAAAGAATGACGTAGATTAACAAAGAATGTGAGACAAATATTGTCTCTGCTTCACATAATTATCATCTTTTTAAGAAATAATTACATAATTGAATGAATATTATTGAGTTACGTAATTTTCCACACGTTCATATTCCACTCGTAATAATATATATATATCGTGGATGTTATACACTCCTCGAACCCGTGAACTCCATGCAAAGTTCTACTTAGTTCTCAAAATTTTGGCTAGTTTATGTGGAGCTGCTGGTAAACATCTGCTGTCTCTAGCCCTTAAGCTAGCCTTGTAAGCTCTTATCACAACCTACTTTAGACATATTGGAGGATGATATTAAGCCCGCATCTCGTGGTCGTGCGGTAGCGTTCTCGCTTCCCACGCCCGGGTTCCCGGGTTCGATTCCCGGCGGGGTCAGGGATTTTCTCTGCCTCGTGATGGCTGGGTGTTGTGTGCTGTCCTTAGGTTAGTTAGGTTTAAGTAGTTCTAAGTTCTAGGGGGCTTATGACCACAGCAGTTGAGTCCCATAGTGCTCAGGGCCATTTGAACCATTTGATGATATCAAAAACCCAAAAATGTATCGCAACCTACTCCATGAAGCCTGCCTCCAGGTCCTCATGACCCAAGCGCTAAAAGACAAGAACACCTCTGGCCGAGGCAAACTTACGCGGACGCCAGATATGCAGCGGGCCTTCGAACGCAACAAGGACGCCGTTGTGCATGCTTTACCGTGGCACGTCCTCTCCACGACTCGCAACTCTCAATTATCACAGGTCTAGCGATCATGCCCGTTAACACTGCAACACAACAGGTAGAAAATGGCCCTCAGCAGCCCCTGCACTTCATTTCCCACAAGCATACACAATCGCAATGCAAATTATCCACTTTCGGCAGAGAACTCTTACCAGTCTATGAAGCCGTGCGTTGTTTTAGAGAGAACATTGAAGGACGTTCCCATGTCGTGTACACTGATTACCGACCGCTCAAGGACACTATTCCCAACCCCCAAGGGTCAATGCCATAGACGATACAGACACTTAGAGTACAATTCAAAATACACAACCACTGACCTGCATGTAAGAGGTGCTGAAAACGTTTCCTTACACATCTATTACGAGCAAGTGGCACAGGACCAATATAACGACTAGAAACTCCAAGATCTTCTCAACGATCCCATGAGGAACCGTCTCATCGAACCTAGGCTCATACTGGGTGTGACTCGCATATTTAAAAAAATGCAGTTCCTGAAAAGCAACAGAACAGCAGTCAGAACGAATAAATTTTCTAGAACTTACTTAGAGCACAAAGGAGACGCCACAGGAAGGGCGTTGGTTTGGGCATTGGCCGAAAATGTTACGTAGACTCAGAAGGTATCACGTGAGCTCACGTGGAGGGCCACGAGGCGTGGTTGGGCATTGGCGGTCACACGAGACCCCGAAGGTCGGAGTCAGAAAGCGCCAGGGGCGGCGTGGACTACCGCACAGTACAAAGGCGGATGTGGCGGCGTCCGAAAAGGAGAGTTCATTACAGACAGTAGTCCAGGAGAGACGTCTATGTAGGTCAGGTCTGGAGCCTGGACTTGTACTATTCGCTCTGGCTCTGCTCAAGACCATAATTAGCCGCGTACCTCCCTCCATGAGATTTTGCTATCAGGAGTAATGTACTTGTATTCAAGTCATTATTCAATTCTTTCTAAAACGAGAAATTAAATATTGTAATTGTCTTTGTTAAATTATTGTCCAATCGAGTTCTGTAAGACTTTCATATCCACGTTAGCTGACTGGACGGACCTTCTCAATGTCACTGAGCTTCTAGACCGCTCCCTGGACACGACATAAAGATATACAGGGTGGTCCATTGATAGTGACCGGGCCAAATATCTCACGAAACAAGCATCAAACGAAAAAACTGCAAAGAACGAAATTCGTCTAGCTTGAAGGGGGAAACGAGTAGGCGCTATGGTTGGCCCTGTAGATGGCGCTGCCATAGGTCAAACGGATATCAACTGCGTTTTTTAAAATAGGAACCCCCATTTTTTATTACATATTCGTGTAGTACGTAAAGAAATATGAATGTTTTAGTTAGATCACTTTTTTCGCTTTGTGATAGATGGCGCTGTAATAGTCACAAACGTATAAGTACGTAGTATCACGTAACATTCTGCCAGTGCGGACGGTATTTGCTTCGTGATACATTACCCGTGTTAAAATGGACCGTTTACCAATTGCGGAAAAGGTCGATATCGTGTTGATGTATGGCTATTGTGATCCAAATGCCCAACGGGCGTGTGCTCTGTATGCTGCTCGGTATCCTGAACGACATCATCCAAGTGTCCAGACCATTCGCCAGATAGTTACGTTATTTAAGGAAACAGGAAGTGTTCAGCCACATGTGAAAGGTCAACCACGACCTGCAACAAATGATGATGCCCAAGTAGGTGTTTTAGCTGCTGTCGCGGCTAATCCGCACATCAGTAGCAGACAAATTGCTGGAGAATCGGGAATCTCGAAAACGTCGGTGTTGAGAATGCTACATTAACATCGATTGCACCCGTACCATATTTCTATACACCAGGAATTGCATGGCGATGACTTTGAACGTCGTGTACAGTTCTGTCACTGGGCACATGAGAAATTACGGAACGATGACAGATTTTTTGCACGCGGTCTATTTAGCGACGAAGCGTCATTCACCAACAGCGGTAACGTAAACCGGCATAATATGCACTATTGGGCAATGGAAAATCCACGATGGCTGCGACAAGTGGAACATCAGAGACTTTGGCGGGTTAATGTATGGTGCGACATTATGGGAGGAAGGATAATTGGCCCCCATTTTATCGATGGCAATCTAAATGATGCAATGTATCCTGATTTCCTACGTAATGGGGTTGTTTGGGGGGAGAGCAAACAGCGAGGTCATTGGTCTCATCGCATTATGGAAGGATGGGGAAGGAAGTCGGGCGTGCCCTTTCAAAGGAACCATCCCGGCATCTGCCTGGAGCGATTTAGGAAAATCACGGAAAAACTAAATCAGGATGGCCGGACGCGGGATTGAACCATCGTCCTCCCGAATGCGACTCCAGTGTGCTAACCACTGCACCACCTCGCTCGTTCCTACGTAATGTTCTACCGATGTTACTACAAGATGTTTCACTGCGTGACAGCATGGTGATGTACATCCAACATGATGGATGTCCGGCACATAGCTCGCGTGCGTTTGAAGCGGTATTGAGTAGCATATTTCATGACAGATGGATTGGTCGTCGAAGCACTATACCATGGCCCGCACGTTCACCGGATCTGACGTCACCGGATTTCTTTCTGTGGGAAAATTGAAGGATATTTGCCATCGTGATCCACCGACAACGCCTGACAACATGCATCAGCGCATTGTCAATGCACGTGCGATCATTACGGAAGGCGAACTACTCGCTGTTGAGAGGAATGTCGTTACATGTATTGCCAAATGCATTGATGTTGACGGACATCATTTTGAGCATTTATTGCATTAATGTGGTATTTACAGGTAATCACGCTGTAACAGCATGCATTCTTAGAAACGATAAGTTCACAAAGGATCATTTATCACATTGGAACAACCGAAATAAAATGTTCAAACGTACCTACGTTCTGTATTTTAATTTAAAAAAGCTACCTGTTACCAACTGTTCGTCTAAAATCGTGAGCCATATGTTTGTAACTATTACAGCGCCATCTATCAGAAAGCGAAAAAAGTGGTCTAACTAAAACATTCATATTTCTTTACGTGCTACACGAAAACGTAATAAAAATGGGGGTCCCTATTTAAAAAAAAAAAAAGTTGATATCCGTTTGACCTATGGCAGTGCCATCTATCGGGCGAGCCATAGCGCCATCTGGTTTCCCCCTTCAAGCTAGACAAGTTTCGTTCTTTGTAGTTTTTTCGTTTGACGCTTGCTTCGTGAGATCAATGGACCACCCTGTATTTTTTCCTGGTGTCAGATGTGGTGATAGGTGGTGGAATTAGTGTGCAGTTATCACCCTTTGGAATATTGACCTGCTGAGCCCGATGTCACGTAAAACGACGAAACGGCTCTGAGAACCCCTTCTGCATTACTTGAATAATCCGTAAGCAGGTCAGCGCCAGAGACAAGACGGAAAGAGGGTTCCTCTCTCACTTTCGAGAGGAAGAAGAAGAAGGGGGCGCCCGAAGAAGGAAGAAGAGGCCGGGCCCAGCAACAGACGGCGCCTGGGCACAAGGAGGACATCTCGCACGGAGGCTAGGGCCTGTGCAGCCTCAGTAGCAGAGAACGGACGGCGCCCGGAGACGGGGAGGACATCCCGAAAAGCGGCCAGGGGTGGCCGATGGCAGCGCGAGGGCGCGGACGATGGCGCGAGGGCAGCCAGCAGCCACTGGGGGCAGCGCGGGGTCGTTGGCTGGAGCGCAGAGCCAGTGCAGTGGCAGCGACAGTTGCAGGTAGCGGAGTAGGCCCAGTAGCAGCGGGCGGTGCGGGGTCGCACAGGCCACAAAGACGGTGCACCGGCGCCATCGACGACAGTGAGCGGCGCGGGTAACACACAGTGTGGGGGCAGCCAGCAGCGGCAGCAGCACGGAGAGACGCACCAGGTCGCAAGTAGCAGCCGTGGGACATCGGAAGGCAGACAGCGGCAGCGGCGGCACAAGGGCAATGCTTCGCAGCAGATGGAGCACAAGAGTAATGGCAGCAATGAGAATTCCAAAGACTAGTAGGCTTGTCACGAGACGGAGATAATGTTTTCGGCACAGGCTCTAATGTGCCTGAGTCACAAAGTAGGCAATTCTGTAGTTCGCCAAATATGCAAAATATAATACTGAAATCGCTTGATGCCACTAAGAACACTCTAAATGATTTCCTTGACAATTTTGATTTTGCGATTGAACTTACAGACCCAGAGCAGCACTGGACGGACCTTCTCCACTCTCCAATGTCACTGAGCCTCTAAACCGTTCCCTGGACACGACGTAGAGATATATTTTTTTCTGGTGTCAGATGAGTGGATAGGTGGTGGAATTAGCGTGCAGTTATCACGCCGAGAGTTGTAGAAATAGTTGTTTGTTAAAACTAAAGAAGTGGGATCAGCACGTAGCAAGTTATTAGTCAGAAATCAAGCGCAACTTGGCGAGATGGGCGTGGCATATTAGTAGAAAATTATGCTAGTAAAAGGACACTTGACTTCTACGCATGCCAGCCGTTGGCAAGTTTGTAAGAACGTGAGAAAAGTGTAGCGCAGTGGGGCTCGAGGTTGGAAACCATGCAGCACCATTTCAGGAAAGCAGAGGTATCATTTAAGAATCGGAGCTAGAAACCGGCCTTGCTCCCATTTTGAGATTAAGCCAAGCAGTGTTTATCTTGAAACGTCCCCTTTGAACACTTATACTCGACTGTCCTTAAACTGACACACAATATTTTTTTAGCGCAACGCAATCTGACTTTCAAAAATCTCTACAAAAGAATAGCCCTGACTAACATTAAACTATACCTTTCACAAATCACTAAATCACTTACCTCACAATAATCTTCGTTTCTCCCACTACTGCAATACAGCAAGCGCCACTACTGCCAGCTAAATAAAAGATTCAAACTATGGAAGGCACTAACTACTGATAGGGATAGTTAGCAAATGAAAGATATTAATAGAGAACAAACAATGTATTTACCTTGATATCATCATATATAAATATAGCAGTTCATGACAAATTTCAAAACTCCGCCATCTCTCTTCCCACATCCACCACTGCTGGCGGCTCACCTCCAACTGCGCAACGCTACGCGCTGTTCACATCCAGCTGCCGCTGCCCAACACTAAAATGGCAGACAACAATGCAAACCAGCCACAGACTGCACACAGCACAGCCAGTGATTTTTCATATAGAGGTGGCGTTACCAATAAAAAAACCTAAACAGCCTACTTACATAGCCCCCATGCTCCCCACAAAAAAATTTTACAAATTGTTTTGGGCACTGGCCAATACAGATTTGAAAAAATTTTTCATAATTGTAATTACAATAACAAAGAAATCAAATGCACACACTTATTGATACAATGTTGGTCAAAAGCTAAGATTTCTCACAGTCCATAAAGATAGTCCTGATCATTCATCATAATAGAAATTACAGTTTTTTTTCACAAAGTCTCATTAGTAAAAGAAATTGCACACAGAAGTAGTGGATTTCCATGCAGTCTTGAAGAAGTAGTGGTGTCCTTCCAACGGAAAGACAGTGATGACTCTTGACATGCAGACAGGTAATGGGCCACAACAGAGCAAACCCACAGCAGAGTCATTCAAAGTTTTGAAGAATATCGTTTGGTAGGTCATCACAGAGCAGACCCACTGCAGTCCTGGTAGAGATTACGGTATTGGTGGGCCACCAGAGGTGCAGACCCACTGCAGTCCTTGTAGAAATAATGGTACTGGTGGGTCATCAAAGATGCAGACCCACTGTAGTCCTTGTAGAGATGGCCAGCAGCCATCTGTTGCGACTGTGCAGGTACACAATCACCATCGAAGAGTCTTGCGGACAATATAGCAAGTCCATAAACCACCACTTGTGCACTCACAAAGTTTTTGGAATTGTCCTTAGAACCAGCAATGGTGTTAACCAGTCCCTTGCTGAATTATCAACACACGTGCAAACACTAACAGTCCCTACTTCTCACATAGTGTCCATATACTATGACCAACAGAAACGTGTGCAGTGAAATGTAACTTACAAGTTAATAATATGATGAACTGGTGTCAATTACAATTTTATAACATAAGAATACAAAGGTACAAAATACATCATTAAAGAACATAACAATACAGAGAACATTTGTAATACAGGCTTTAGAAAAGAATCGAAATAACATATACGTCAGTGTTACAGGAATTATGACATGAGTACATACATAAAAGATCAGAATAACTTTCGAAACATCAACTTCACACATGAGCATTAAAACAAAACAGAATAAATAATGTCTAAGCATATTTATAAGGTAAATAACATATTATTAATGCCAATTATATTTGAGGATAACAGTATTCCTCATCATAGTGAATGTAGCTTAGTATTAGAAAAATATTCTATGAAACTACACAGAGACAGGAAAAAACAAATACACAAGGGTACACAAACACATAGTGGGATAACACAAAAGGAAAGGACAGGGTTTGTTTTCAGTGTAACATTTGGTACTGCAGTCCAACCCAAAACTTCATTCCATAGATCTTTCGTCTTATTTCAACCTTTGCTTCCACCAAAAAAATCCTATCCAAGCATGCTTTCTGTATTTATTTCACATATTTCTTACCTCATTATTTATTTCCAAGAAAATCCTACCTATACCTGCTTTCTGTACTTTTTTCGTATAACTTCTCAATGCATTTCTTCCAGTTCATCGCAACTCATTCTCTTCTATAGTCTACCCCCTCTTAAACTAACTTAAATCTACTGAGTTCAGATGCTAAACTAAGGGACGAGTCAATGCAGCAGCACAAAACAATTAACGCCAACAGCAATGAAAAAAAATGGAAATTGTCAAAGCAAGCTACGTTAAATCTAAATTACCAAGCAATGCAACATTACAACTAATATGAGCCAATGTGCAGCAACAAGAAAAATAAATCAGTAGTAAAACTAGCTTAACAGAGTAATACAAAGTGAAATTTAGTAGCACTATGCCTGGCAAACAGCAGAAAATGAAATATCTTATACCTAAACATGACATAGATCAAGCAGAAAAATATTACAGTAAAGACAACAATGCAGACAAGGGAAATGTATATTCACATCTTAATGTCTATGTGATTAAAGTGGTGCACCACAACAACTTATTGTAAAAAAATATTACCATGTACTTGAAAAGAATATTATGTATGCAGTTACTGTTACTAGTCCCTTCTTATTGTTCTTTCCTTTCCAAGTGCTCCTTTTTTGAAGAATGTGGATCACAAAATTATTATTTAATAGATCTGTTGACAGAAAGTGTTCACATTAGCAAATGCATTTAATTTTATTTTATGAAACCAATGCTGCAAGACAGCTGGAAACCAGATATCAAATGAAATAAGCAACTATGTACAAAGTAAAGCATAAAATAATCATTCAGTAGTCATGAGGCATTTCATAAGTTTGTAGAAATTCTCTCAATTCTCGTAGATAGACACTTGTCCTAATCAGGTGTGCAGATGTAAGAATGTTTCTAAGTTATTATTAGTGTGTCGTATTTGCGATGCTTTCTACAAAGGAATGTCAACAGCGAGGATAATGGCCTCCCCTTTTTTTTTTACCTAATGGCTTTTTTTCTCGGGCGGCTGTCGCCCATCTGGGTGCCCACGACGTATTACGTGCAGGTGGTCACTTAACTTTCTTACGGAAATATTTACGACAGCAGTTTCCGCTACAGTGGCAGTCTTATATAAAAATATTTCACAGGTCAAGAATTAGCGTTGCAAATCTGTAGAAACAAAATGCTATAAATATAAGTGTCCAAAAAAAATATTCGTCAGCATTGTGATACAGTCACACATTTACACACATTTCATAACCTTGAAGTACGATTCTTGGTTTCCAACAACCTTTTCCACAAGTCAGAGTCCCTAATCACTTTTCATTACTCCTTACCTTATTACACATATACATATTCGTCGACACGTCAATCTTGCGACGACACTTCACTATTTCATCGTAATAAATACATAGCATAATCAAATTCCCCATATAGCATCAAATTGTTCATCATAAACATACCTCAACAGCATAATACACATCGTCGTCGTAAAAATGGCTCTGAGCACTATGGGACTCAACTGCTGAGGTCATTAGTCCCCTAGAACTTAGAACTAGTTAAACCTAACTAACCTAAGGACATCACAAACATCCATGCCCGAGGCAGGATTCGAACCTGCAACCGTACCGGTCTTGCGGTTCCAGACTGCAGCGCCTTTAACCGCACAGCCACTTCGGCCGGCGTCGTCGTAAAAATAACATCATAATACCTCAGTCAACTCTCAAAATCGTCGTAGCTTCCTCCAATAATTTCAAAACCTAAAAAAATTCTCTGCTCATGTCAAAAGTGTCATCCGCCTCAAACGCACTTCAAAAATCATGATCCCATACCAAATACACCATTCAAAGCTCTCATAGTATCACAATGGTTCCAAAAAAATATGAACAGTTCACAAAGTACTGACAAAATGCAATTTCATACGTGTGAAGTTATTCAACTGTGTAATTACGTAAACATCAATCACTAATGTAGTAAAAAAAATGTCTATCTCTCAGTTACATGATCAGATAGCTGTGTAATTTGTGTGTTAGAGAAATATGGTACCGATGTGTAAAGTTGTATAAGCAAATACCATATTAGCTAGGGTTCCTTGTGGTTGCCACACACATGGTACACAAAGTAAGCGTGTACCCCCCTGAGGATAAATGAATAATACCCTCAGGTGTTACAGATTACAGCAATGGAATGAAATGTATAACGAAATACCTTTGTATCGTTGTACTTCAAATATCTTTAAAAATAAATGTTTTAAGTACAAAATTAATCACTCAAATGCGTGTACTGTAGCGCTAAACTGTGCGTCTTGTTGTAAGATAATCTCTGTGGAAGTGTCGTAGTTATCGTCCTCCGAAAGCTAAGTTCTGCAGAAGTCAATGTACTTACCTCACGATACACAAAAATGAAATGCTTTGCGAATAGATATCTTAGTTATTACGCTTATTGCCGTGATGAAGAAAGTACTGTGCTGTAACGTATTGTTGTGCTACAGAAAAGGCTGTCTCATTGTAGCTATACCACAAAAGTTACTACTAAAACATGTTTTACTTTACAGAAGAATTCAGAAAAACTGTGCAGATATAAAACAGATACACCGCAAAAGCAACATTGTAAATTGTCACTCATTAGTAGCGTCGTGATAAAAATCGTGTAGCTGTCACATAAACTAACCTCTGTGTCATCTGGTATCTCTCAGAAAGCACTTTAAATTCAGAATGTATTTTCAAATAAATCAAAATGTTGCATTAAAATCTCATTAGCAGTACTGGTAAATGTTCAAAGTATGTGAGCCTTATAGTCGTTATGTAATCGTGCAACAAACAAGCAAGAATGCACACACACAATAACACTGTGTCGTCTGTTCACAATAACAATGCATTCGTAATTTCTGTTTAAATAAGTTCTCTTGGTTCTTGACTGAATATTTAACTTCAAACACTGTTGCATGTTAACAGTTTCTTAAGTCTGACAAAGCATACTAGAAATGTGAAGTGAAAAGTTTTATGGCAAAGACAAAGTTAAAAAGCAGATTATCTTTCAATAAACGGTTTTACATGTGAAATGTGGTGTAAACCTTTACTCTTCCTAGTACGCAGAGTTTCAACTTCAAAGAAATTATCATGTTGTATACATCGGTAAAGAATGCTAAAATTTTTCTCAAGGCTAGCGTCTTATGTTATTTTTGTTGGAGCCAGCGGGCGCACGCGGCTGCCTGCTGTGCGAGTCATTGTCTGTCTCTTTGTTGGCGCGCGCCGTTATTGGGATTAGGAGACCTAACTTCTACAAATTCACCGTGACGAGAGGGCCCTGCCCTATTTAAATCCCGCCAGTTCTGATACAATTCAGGTCTGTCGTTACGATCACATCGTCTGTCGTCATGTCGGTAGTTCCTGTAGTTTCTTTCTTGTCGGTTAAGTGGTGGAGAATTTCTCCCTGAATCGTAACTGCGCGCTGGACCGTTGCGTCTAAAGTTATTCTGTCTCTCGTAATAATAATTGTTTTGGTTCCCATATTGTCTGTTTCTCTGATTGTCTCTGTGATAGTCATTTCCGCAGAGAGGTGATCTTTCCCTGTAATTATTACTACTCTGCCAACGGTTGTTATACGGGTGGTGTCTGTTTCGGTCACGATTTGTGTTGTGAGAATAGCCTTGTCGCATCCAGTTATTATTTCTTTCATCGCGGAATTGCGACGGATGTGATCTGTAATTGTTGTGCTCCTGCGTTCCGCGATTGTCAGTGTCAATTTCCAGTTCTTGTAACAGTCCCTGAAAAGCTTCAATGTCGTCTTTGCAACGTCCTGCCAAAATAATATGTCGTAAATGTTCAGGTAATTTGATTAAACAAATGCGGATGAGTTCTGAGGGGCTATATGGGTTTGACAGGTACTGATTCTTGTGCAACATGTATTCAAAATATTTCACAAGACTGGAAAATTCAGATTGTTCGAAATGTTTTATCATTAGGATGCTATGTTTTACTCGGTCTTGTGTAGCTTGAGACCAATATGCTGAGAGGAAGGCGTGATAAAAATCTCCTTCATTGTGGCAATCGTGAATGACCGACCGCATTCTTACAGCTGGTTCATTCTCTAAGTAGCCACACATAAATTCTAACCTGTGCTCCAATGACCAGTTGGGAGGAAAACAATGAGAGAATTGATGGAGCCACGCTTGTGGATGAATGTCGTTGCCAGAATTCTTAAATGTTTTAAATTTACGTGTAGTAATGAACAGCTTATAGTCAAAATCATTATGTCGGCGAGTCGCATATCGGTCATTGTTACGTCGTGTCGGCGGTTCCATCTCAAAATTCGGTGTACCTTTCCAATTTCTTTCATAATTTCCGAAGTGCCCTGTGTTGTTATTTTGTGGCTGTTCCGTATTTCTATGTCCCTCTTCCCGTGCTGGAGCGCGAGTGTCCTCTGAAATACGTAATTCTTGTACTACTTGTGCCAACTGATCTTGTACTTCCCGGATTTCTCTTTTGTACTGTGTATTGATTTGATTTTGATTTTGTTTGAATTTTCTAATTTGTTCATACTCTTCTGTGTCAGTGAAGGCTACAGATCTTTTGTCATTCAGATCATCATCTACCTTTGTAGATAAGTTAGTGACCTGATCCGAAAGTTCGGCTACTTTCTCCGATAGTGAACACATTTCCTCAGTGTGTTTTTCTGAACCAAGTTTCAGAGTGTCCATTTGTGTTGAAATCGAATCTACTGTGTCCTTCAAGTTTTCCTGAGTTTTTGCAAGTTGCGTAACCGTATCGGTAGATGCAACTGAGTCAATTTTAGCTTGCAAGGTCTCATGATTTTCATGAACAATAATTTGCAGTTCTTTTATGGCTGCTTCGTGATTCTGTAATGCATTTTCATGCCGCGAAAAAATAGGTTGAAAATGCTCACAAATTTGTGTTTTTACGTCATTACAGACTTTTTGACATTTCGATTCAATGTTATGTAACTCAGTAGTTAAATCTTCACGTGTTTGTTCAAGCATGGTGTCTAACTTTTGAAGATTTTGTCCCATTGCGTCTAACTGTTGCTGTGTTTGTCTCTGGTGTTGTTCCATTGTGTCTAACTTTTTAAGATTTTGTTCCACTGTGTCTAACTGTTGCTGTGTTTGTCTCTGGTGTTGTTCCATTGTGTCTAACTTTTGAAGCCTTTGTCCCATTTGTCTCTGATTTTGTTCCATTTGTTGCATTAATTGCAATAATAATGTATTAGTGTCTGGAATCTGTTTCTCTATGCTTTTTGGCAGTGCATTTTCACCGGCAACATTCACATTTTGACAAGCAGAAAATGTGTCTTGACTCATTTGAGAAAACGGTGAGGACCCAAAACCTAAGTCTACAGTATTTGCAATATTGTGTTCTGTCATTCCCGATTCCTGAGGCGAGCTGTTGCCGACCGATCGATCGATAATGCTTCCCCGTTCACTACCTATTTCACTGTCTGCACCATTATTTGACGCCCGCTCCATTTCCCTATGCACAGTTACCAAATTACTACTTTGAATGTTTGTTAATTCATTACACAGTGGTGCCGATAAGCTACGCTCGTCGTCACTATTATTTCTCAGTTTACTTTGTAGCCCAGTGTTACGTTCTTCACACGCCATTATTGTCACAATATTTCACACGATAACACAGAAAAACACAATTTGAAGAGCAAAAACAAGAGAACACATTAACATAGCACTCAAAATAATATCTAGTTAATTGCAGCTGCGAAATACTTGGTGCTAATCTACATGCATGCCACAACTGTTTTACTGTACAACAATGAAAAACTACAACTACAAAGGAAATTCCCTCTATGATTACGCGCTAGCAATAAACAAAAGCTACACTAATTACACAAACTACAAGAAAAAAATCAGAAGATTCCAGTGACGTATCCTCGGCTAAGGGTCGACATATGAAACGTCCCCTTTGGACAATTATACATGACTGTGCTTAAACTGACACACAATATTTTTTTAGCGCAACGCAATCTGACTTTCAAAAATCTCTACAAAAGAATAGCCCTGACTAACATTAAACTATACCTTTCACAAATCACTAAATCACTTACCTCACAATAATCTTCGTTTCTCCCACTACTGCAATACAGCAAGCGCCACTACTGCCAGCTAAATAAAAGATTCAAACTATGGAAGGCACTAACTACTGATAGGGATAGTTAGCAAATGAAAGATATTAACAGAGAACAAACAATGTATTTACCTTGATATCATCATATATAAATATAGCAGTTCATGACAAATTTCAAAACTCCGCCATCTCTCTCCCCGCATCCACCACTGCTGGCGGCTCACCTCCAACTGCGCAACGCTACGCGCTGTTCACATCCAGCTGCCGCTGCCCAACACTACAATGGCAGACAACAATGCAAACCAGCCACAGACTGCACACAGCACAGCCAGCGATTTTTCATATAGAGGTGGCGTTACCAATAAAAAAACCTAAACAGCCTACTTACAATCTAAGGGGTTTACTATGACACGTTAAAGACAATAGCGCATACGCAAGGTGATCATCGAACGTTAGCAGAGGCTAAAGAGATACCTCTGACATAGGGGAGCGCGACAGCCTCGGCTCGAGGAAAGGTGATCTCCCGAGGTGGTGGTGGTGCAGGGCCGCGGACCGACAACAAAGCCGACAGGTGTTTCACTTTTGGGGAACCACACCATATGGCGAGAGAGTGTCGTGCAGATAAAATAGTAAGGAAGGTGGGGCCGGTTGTATGAAGAAAAGGCAGAGAAATCACAACAGAGCTCACAACGTAATTCGCCAAGTCGTAGAGGCCCATCTGTCCCTATGAAGTCCGTAACGTGTTTTAAATGCAAACGAAACGATCATTACGCGAGAGACTGTCCAGAAAGCGTTTACCCTGCAACGAATCCGCACAGGAGAAGCTAAAGCCAGTAAAACTAAGTAATGGTGTAAACAAGCAGTAGCCTTACGCCTTACCTGGAAAGATATTAACAGTCGACTGCGAAAGTAAAAATGAGTTTATACAACTGGAATGTCACGATTACATTACCAATTGCCTGAGATTTCTCATGGATAGCGGTTCGCAGATAAGCCTAATTAGGAGAAGTAGTTTGAGAAATGGCAGAAAGTATAATACAGCCGAAGGGCAGAGGGAACTGTAATCCTCGAATTACGAACAAGAAACGGAATGCAACTGAGGTGTCATTTCCACGTAACTGGGGAAGGTGTTGATCTTCCATTTGACAGGCTGGTGGGCCGAGACCTTTTCAGAGAACATGGAGTCGTAATCAGTCATGCCACCGGAAGCCTGCGGATCCTTGTGGAACGGATCAGACTGAAGCCGCAGCAAGAATTTGAGCAGATTGGTTCAAATGGTTCAAATGGCTCTGAGCACTATGGGACTTAACTTCTGAGGTCATCAGTCCCCTAGAACTTAGAACTACTTAAACCTAACCAACCTAAGGAGATCACACACATCCATGCCCGAGGCAGGATTCGAACCTGCGACCGTAGCGGTCGCGCGGCTCCAGACTGTAGCGCCTGGAACCGCTCGGCCACTCCGGCCGGCAGCAGATTGGTATTAGAACTCAGATACTTGCTAATACGGTTGTGCAGATACAAGAAAGAGAATGCTCCTTCAGAGAAACGTCAAGCACGAAGCGAAAGGCATGTAATGACATGAAAAGGGGGTCACAGGGTGAGCTCGACGTAGTACATTCAAAGAAAATAGAAGGCTCAAACGAAAAACGCTCAAGGGCAAAGCGAGAAACATGTGCAAAGGCGAAAGCGAATAGTGACAGTGACTCATTAACCTTCAGAATGCAACAGACACAGGGAACAGGTAATGCCGAAGAGAAGCAAAAAGAGCGCAATCAAATTGTTTCAGCATTAACAATAGCACTCCGGGAGAAACGGGTATGTCGAATAAAAATGGAGGCAAATTGAGTGAGAGAGGCTATCATTCCAAAACAGGAAATCGCCAACGGCATGCAGTTACCTGAGGCATTACTAAAAGTAGAATCAGGAGAATGCCTAACGAGTGTGCTGAATACTACAGATGAGAATGTGTCAGTAGACTGTTCACGGATGGTAGCAGACGCAGTTCTGGAGCGGACATTGTTGCGACAGACGTTCAGTGTGAACCGTGTCAGGAAAAATAAGCCACAGCTGAAATCAAGAGTATGTGTACTAAAAGAGAACATCCGCATGAGTCATTTGAAAACGGAAGATAAGGCAGCTAAATGGTTTAAATGGCTCTGAGCACTATGTGACTTAACATCTGAGGTCATCAGTCCCCTAGACTTAGAACTACTTAAACCTAACTAACCTAAGGACAGCACACACATCCATGTCCGAGGCAGGATTCGAACCTGTGACCGTAGCAGCAACGCGGTTCCGGACTGAAGCGCCTAGAACCGCTCGGCCACAGCGGCCGGCAGAGAAGGCAGCAATCATAGGATTATGCACCATATACAGCGACGTTTCCCATTTTCCCTGTAGACCTTATCTTACACAGATAGTATCGGACACAAAATCAAACTTCTACCGGACGCAGAAGGTAGGGTGATATGTTCACGATCCTACAGAATACTGCAAGCGCAAAAGGAAGTGCTCTAGCACGAAATTTAAAAGATGTTAGAGGATGAATTATGGTACCAAGTAAAAGTGGTTGGAATTTTGCCTTGGTTTTAATCCCGAAAAAGTTGAGTTCCAGTGAAAATCAAAAGTCGTGAATAGTCGCGGACTATAGGCGACTTAATGAGATCTCCCTAGATTCAGTGTATCCGCTGCTAAGAATAGTCGAAATACCTGACGGTCTAGGAAATGCAAAGTACTTCTAAACCCTTGACTTAGCGAAGGGATATTATCAAATATTCATAGAGGAACAGGATAGAGGAAAGACGGTGTTTAGTATACCATATGGGCATCACGAGTACAAACGAATGCCCATGTGTCTTAAAACAGCTCCTAGTACATTTCAGAAGTTAATGAACTCCGTTTTGGCTGGGCTACACGGTGACAAATCGTTCATCTATTTGGGTGACGTGGTAATATTGGCTCCTCCTTAGAGGAGCATAATATTAGAAATGCTTAGACTCCACAGTTTAAAGCTGGAAGTAGAAAATTACGAGTTTTTGCGAAACATTTTCGGCCCGGGGCTTGAGGCCAGATACAGGAGTATCCACAACCCAAAACAACGAAGCAATAAAATGCGTATTTAGGCCTTGTGGGACCCTACCGAAATTTTATTTGCAACTTCAACAAGATAACGAAGCCGCTACATGAATTATTAAAGAAAGAAGTACCTTACACCTGGGCTGTCGAGCAAGAAAACGCTTTTCAGCATTTGAAAGGGAGGCTAATTAGTCCTCCTGTACTACAGCAGCCTGACTTTGAAGAGGATTTCACAATTACCACGGACGCTAGCTAGTAAAGTATTGGAGAGACTTTATATCAGGGAAAAATTGGAAGCGACTTACGAGTCGTGTACGCCTCGAGGACGTTGAAAAAGGCAGAAAGAGGGTACGGTACGATTCAAAAATGGTTCAAACGGCTCTGAGCACTATGGGACTCAACTGCTGTGGTCATTAGTCCCCTAGAACTTAGAACTACTTAAACCTAACTAACCTAAGGACATCACACACATCCATGCCCGAGGCAGGATTCGAACCTGCGACCGTAGCAGTCGCACGGTTCCGGACTGCGCGCCTAGAACCGCGAGACCACCGCGGCCGGCTACGGTACGATTGATTTTAGGCATTTGTTGGGCAGTGAAATATTTTAAACTGTATGTATTAGGAAGAAAGTCCCTGATATGTACTGAGCACAAACACTTAAGATAGGTAGGTAGTACATCAGATCCATCTTCCAGATTGATGAAATTTAGGTTAAAGCTGGAGGAATATGACTATCAGTTCCTGTACAAGAGTGGCAAACAAAATCAAGTCGCCGAAGCACTCTCGCGAGTGACAGAGGTCAGGAGAGCTGGTGGGCGACCGGAAGATGACAGACAGTAGCCGAGGTCACGACACGACAGAAATGGAAGCCGTGGCGCGGATCAGGGACCCACCAGCAGGCGACGACAGCGAGACTGTTGGCACAGGCGAGCAGATGACAGGCGTGGCCGACAGTTGCAAAGGGCACAAAACAGTTGAACCGAAGACAATGAAAGATATTAATCAGAATGCGAAAAACTGCATCAAGGATATAGTAAAGTATTTCCGGAAACAAGAAGCAGCTGAGTCGGAAATGATGGAAGAAATAAGTGCAACTGGAAAACATGCAACGCTAAAACAGTTTTACAATTCTCCCACTGGAGGACACCAGTGCATAGGAAGAGCCTGTCAGCGAATAAAGAAGTACCGAGTATGGAGTGGTATGAAGAAAGATATAGAAATGCGAAAATTGTCAAAAGAATAAGCTCACTAGGAGACACATAAAAATGCCTCTAGATATCGTGAAGACGCCTGGGCACGTTTTCGAAAAGTGTAACACTGATGTAGTAGGTCCATTAAACCAGACGGACAGAGGGAACAAGTATATCCGTACTTTTCAGGATACACTGACAAAGTTTATGGCAGCTGAACCAATTGAAAGGCAAGATGGTGATACAATAGCGAGCGTGCTAGTTGAGAAGTTTGTACTGCGATATGGCATACCGTCAGTGTTGTTAAATGAAATGGAAAGTAGTTTCATAAATGAGACTTCAATGGAACATATAAACTACTGCGTATCGAGAAGACACAGACAAGTTACTATCCTCAAATAAACGGAGCGTTAGAGTGATCGCATCGATCATTAACGGAGATGTTACGACACTACGTAAATAGAGCACAGATTAATTGGGACTACGTAAATAGAGCACAGATAAATTGGGACAGCTGGGTTCCTTTCGCTGTTTTTGTGTATAATACAATACCATATAGTGGGAAAGGTTATACTCCACGTGAATTGTCCTTTGGAAGAACACGTAACATTCCAGGGATACTACAGAAAGATCCGGCTGGAGTGAGGTATAAGTTTGATGATTAAGTAGCAGAGCTAAAGGAGCACATGCTAGAAATGATCGGATGTGCAACAACACAGAATGCACAATGTGAGATAAAAAATAAGGAATACTGTGATAGAACCTAGAATGCAAAGGAATTCCGTTGTGGGTATAAGGTTCTGTTGTTTGATGAGAGCGTACGACGAGGCAGATCATGTAAATTAGATACACAATGGAAAGTTCTGGTACGAACAAAGGGGCATAATGCTGTAATCTCTCTGAAACGAAATAGATACATTTCATGCAAACAGACTAAGGACTTTTTCTAGTTGTCATTATTGAGTATGAGTGCAACACAGTGTAATAGTGCGGAGCTTACATTATAGTGGCACGTAGGAAAAACAGAAAAGGCACTGGGTTTGATTTGGCAATTGGCACATCATGACTCTCGTATAAAGAAACAAGGAAGCTTTAAATTGGTGGGCGAGATCAGTAAGATTCTGTCCGGATGACTAGACCAAGATGACGCCACGTACTTCAAGGAGAAGATAGATGTCATAGAAGGGGAATAGAAACAGCTAGTCCTACTTTTGGAAGAGCCAGTGACAATAGTTAAAGCAATCTTGACTAGCTTTAATCAAACGGTAAGCTCCATAGAGGAAAATGAAAGAATTATCACGCATGGAATGAAGCAATTAAGCAGGCACATAGTAGAATTTGAGAACGGTGCTGACAAACGGTTACAGAGAACCGTAATTTTTATCACCATTAATGAACAGCTGATACAATTGACGGGCATTTTCGATGAGCTAGAACAGGAATAAATACGTTAATATCAGCGATTTTCAAAGCTCAGGAAAGTACAGGGTGTCTACAACGAAATTCTCTGTGAGGCACTTTAAAAAAAGTAAGTCTTTCTTTGTTTCAGGTCTACTTGTCCGTTGGATGCAGAAGGACTTAAAGTTGCTGTCTACATTTTTGCAACATAAGGCGCACTTTCATTGTTGAATCGTCGTCCGTAGAAGCGGAAATGGCGACAGTTCAGGCGAAGGCACAAACTGTACTTTGGTACGCAGAGTTTATATCCATTGTTATGGTGCAAAGGCAGTTTCGTGGTGTTTACAGGAAAGCAGCACCAGACGCCACGAGCCTAAAAGCGTGTAACAGCTGGTTTCTGGAATCTGGCAACATTGCAAAGGGGCATGGAGGAAGTCGGCGGGTTTCTGAAGCATAAGTTGAGAATATCTGCCAAACGTTCCAACGAAGGCCACGAAAATCAATTCGTCAAGCTTCGCGAGATCTTCGGATGGCTCATGCAACTGTTAATAAATTCATTAGAAATCGGTTGCGTCTGTATTCATACAAGATGTAGATACTGCAGGCCATAAAGCCTGATGACAAGCAGCGACGACGCGAATTTGCATGTGAAATGCGTAACCGAATCGACCGGAATCCTGCGTTCCTGTCAAGTGTAATGTTTTCTGACGAAGCCACATTCCATGTCTCTGGAACTGTGAACAAGCATAACGTTCGAATTTTGGGGTCGCAGAATCCACACAGCGTCAGGAAAAAGGTACGAGATAGCCCGAAAGTGAAAGTTTTGTGTGGGCTCATGTGTGGCAAGATAAATGGACCATTCTTCTTTGCTGGAACAACTGTCACGGGGACCACGTACCTAGACACGCTGGAGATCTTTGTCGTCCCTCAGATTGAAGCCTTGCAACCAAACCTTTGGTTTCAGCTAGATGTGCTCCACCTCACTGGTCACTGGTTGTTCGGAAAGCTGTAAATGTAACATTTCCACGACGCTGGATTGGACGAGGTGCACCCATGAATTGCCCTCCACGTTCCCCTGACATCACACCGTTGCATTTTTTCTATGGGGCTACGTCAAGGACAGGGTATCCGCCACTGCATTGCGGGACATTCGGATTGTGGAAGTCATTCCTTCGGACGTGTTGCAGCGGACCTAGATGGAAACTGAAAACAGACTCGACATTGTTCGTGTCACCGTAGGGGTTCACGTGGAAGTGTTTTTATTTGTAATTGTAATTTTTTTTTCAAGACTTATCTTCACATAAGACCTATTTTTGTGAAAAAATAAAGTTATTTCATTTATTTTTGTGTGTGAAACACATTTAAAATAGGGAATTTCGGTGTATACATAATGTATACTGCAGCTGAACAATCCACTTCAGATCGTAGAGTATCTAGAACTAATAAAAGATGGCAAGCGGTTCCCTGTCGACCTGACGGTAGACAAAGGACACTTATTAACCAGAATCATTGATCTGGATGTTTTCATTGCTGGAAACATCTTAAGTTATCTGTTAACGACATGTATAACATCTACAAAATACTTCCGTTCCCGTCAGAAGCGGGCGGAACAAGACATTTATTTACATTTATTGCCCAGAGAAAGAGCTACTGCTAATTGATGAACGAAACATTAGTATGAGAAGTTAAATAGCAAGGAGTTACAGTGTAGGGAGGTAGATCAGAGCCTCAGAATATGCGAGCATGAATTTGTACTTTTGTCCACGAATAATCATGATAAGGGTGAGGTTAAGATGCTGCAAACCAGTGCGAGAAGTTCCAAAGGGTTGGGTGCAGAAACTAATAGTGTTAAACGAATGTCTGTGTACATCATTAAATAATAATGAATGGCTGTTTGTTGCCCGTCCAGACGAGTTCATTAATGTCATCTGTCATGCCTGAAGTCCCACAGAGATCAGATTCCGAGGCAAAGGGAAGATAAAAATTTTAGTTAAATGTCATTGGCATACAACTCAGATGGTGGTACAATCTGAACATATAATACGAACAAATATCCCCCGTAGTGATATTGTGCCGACCTTAAAAATGGAAATAGATTGCTGCATGATGAATAACGAGAAGGTGAATTCAAGTGAAATTAAGCCATAACTGCCAATACCGCCTGCCATTAGGCAGTTAGATGACCTGACAACTGCAGGACATAAGTTGGATGAGCTAAAAAATGAGACTGAATACCAGGAGAGAAGTGCCTTCAGCAACTTTTCTTAAAGTCATTTCTATTTCTGGAGTTACGTGGGTGCTGCTGAAGTAATCATAGTAATATAATGGTGTCTATGTAGATATTGTAAATGTTGCCGAGAGTGTACGAGAAGCACATCTAGAGACAGTGAAGATATAATTTTTAACAGGTCTCTAGTGCCTGCTAGACACGTTAGAAGTGAAGTTCGAAGAGGTGTTTATCAAATTGTTAAGACAAAAATGGATAAATGCTGAAAAATGAAAACACTGGTAGAAAGTGTGAAAAACAAATGTAAAGTGTCTTCTCTTTCAAGTACTCAAATTCTAGTTGAGTTATGAAGTGTACATCAATGTATCAACTACACTTCATTGTAAAGTTGACTGTAAAATAGCTTACATACCCATCCTACCAGAAAAGAGAAGTGGTAGGATAACACAATATGTTTCATATTGTAAAATAAAGTGTATCTTCTTCCAGGTATCAGAATATGTAACAATGACATTAAGGCTTTTTTGTTTGCTTCTGCCTGTGTCCCTCAGTTTTCGCAGAGTCGGTAGGGTTACAATCGGATGTGACATGGTTAATTTGAAGGAGTCCCCTCAGGAACGGAATCAGTGTACCCCAGCTGTCTGTGTCTAGTGTAAAGCATGAAATAGAGCGAATGTGTTTCAAATGTCTGCGAGTTGTGTAACTGTGGCGGGACCTGGGCACCAGCCCAATATTCGCATAGCAGGATGTGGAAAACCGCCTAAAAACACATCCAGGCTGGCCAGCACACCAGCCCTCGTCGTTAATCCACTGGGCGGATACGATCCGGGGCTGGCGCTCCTACCTGAGTCCCGAGAGCAGCGCATTAGCGCTCTCGGCTAACCTGGCGGGTAACAATGATACTAAGTGTGAAATGTAAAATTGATCTGTATGTATTTCTGTCGTGGACAGCTGTAAAGCAATTACTAGTGTCTATTGACCCCCCCCCCCCCCCCCGACTGTACCACTGACAAAACTGAGCAAAACTTAGTCGCTGTTTCCTGCTATTGTAAATAATTCAGCTTTACTGTACTGGGACAAAGATGAACTAGTGCACGGTATGAGTAGTCAATAAGATTCTTGAGTCTGGATTTAGTTTTGTTTTTGGCTGACTTGCCAGTCAGTCGGTTGCACAGCACTAGGGCATTCTTATTTGGGGCATAATAACGAGCCGTCGAGTTTTAGAGAAGTAGATTTGATATATGTGAATCTGAGGAAATTGTCGGAAATACTTTATTGTAGAGATGAAAATCCTTTGATGGGGAGGATTTTTGGAGGAATTTTTCAAGGTAAACACTGCATATACAAGAGTGAAATGTTTGTTTGTTAGAACTGTTAATTGAAGAATACCTTTGTCCCTCAGATAACTAATAACTTTCATGTTTAGTGTTAATGTGATGTCTTTGTTTTTCATTATGTCACAAATTACTCAAAGCCGGCCGCGGTGGTCTAGTGGTTCTGGCGCTGCAGTCCGGAGCCGCGGGACTGCTACGGTCGCGGGTTCGAATCCCGCCTCGGGCATGGGTGTGTGTGATGTCCTTAGGTTAGTTAGGTTTAAGTAGTTCTAAGTTCTAGGGGACTTATGACCTAAGATGTTGAGTCCCATAGTGCTTAGAGCCATTTTTTGAAATTACTCAAATGGTTGAAATGTTTGTAGTTTTTTATTATTTTGTACTTGTTAGTCTTCCTATGTTGTGCAGTCTTTTTGTCAATAAGCAGTGTTTGATTACCCAAGAACAGTTGCTTTTGGATAAAGCCCACGTCCATGACTCATGGTACAGTTTTGAATATTTTGTCGTGTGCGCATTGCACCTTACGCCACATGGAGTCACAGATTTTTTCTGACAAGCGAAAAGAAAGGAATTAGTAGTGAAGTTTATTTTCTGTTTGCTGCTGCATCTGCTGATTTCTGTTTTCTTTCGAGAACATCAGTACCCAAGACACAAAAACAGCGCGGTCAGCAAGACGCAATTTACATTTATTTCTGGGCAGATCTTACCTTGCATTCTTAGGCCAACGGTTTGTTGTAGGGATTTGCAGGTGTCGCGCTAGCAAGCAGATTAATTTTGAGTGAACAATTTTGGTATTTTCCAACAGTTATTTTCTTCCGAGTAGAGCATTAATTAATTTTTGTGGATATTTTAAGTCAAAACTTGCACTTCTTATCACGCAGAGTTCATAATGTACTTAGGTACTGAGTTTTAGTTACATAGTTTTCATTGAGCAGCCAATTACTATCTTTTGGCATTTGATTAGCTTCATTTTCTTTATTTTTACACTCATCAAAAAAAGTCTTGCATCACCTCGGTTCCGAGAGTTCCGGAACCTCTACAGAAAATTGGAATAGAGATCAACATAAACATCATTTCCGCCCTTTTTATTGCCCATGAAAACTGCACATTGCTTGTTGTACCACCATACAGCGAGACGTTCAGATATGGTGGTCCAGATTGCTGTACACATCGGTACCTCTAATACCCAGTAGCATGTCCTCTTGCATTGATGCATGCCTGTATTCGCCGTGGCATAATATTCACAAGTTCATCAAGGCACTGCTGGTCCAAATTGTCCCACTCCTCAAAGGCGATTCGGCGTAGATCCCTCAGAGTGATTGGTGGGTCACGTCGTCCATAAACAGTTATTTTCAATCTATCCCCGGCATGTTCTATAGGGTTCATGTCCGGAGAACATGCTGGCCACTCTAGTCGGACGATGCCGTTATCCTGAAGGATGCCAGTCACAAGATGTGCACGATAGGGACGCGAATTGTTGTCCATGAAGACGAATTCTTCGCCAATATGCTGCCGATATTGTTGCACTATCGGTCGGAGGATGGCATTCATGTATCATACAGCCATTATGGCCCCTTCCATGACCACCAGTGGCGTACGTCGGCCCCACATAATGCCACCCCAAAACAGCAGGGAACCTCCACCTTGCTGCAGTCGCTGGACAGTGTGTCTAAGACCTTCAGCCTGACCGGGTTACCTCCAAACACGTCTCCGACGATTGCCTGGCTGAAGGCATATGCGACACTCATTGGTGAAGAGAACGTGATGCTACTCCTGAGCGGTGTATTCGGCATGTTGTTGTGCCCATCTGTACCGCGCTGCATGGTTCAAATGGCTCTGAGCACTATAGGACTTACCTTCTGAGGTAATCAGTCCCCTAGAACTTAGAACTACTTAAACCTAACTAACCTAAGGACGTCACACAAATCCATGCCCGAGGCAGGATTCGAACCTGCGACCGTAGCGGTCGCGCGGTTCCAGACCGTAGCGCCTAGAACCGCTCGGCCACCCCGGCCGGCGCGGTGCATGGCGTCGTGGTTGCGAAGCTGGACCTGGCCATGGACGTCGGGAGTGAAGTTGTGCATCATGCTGCCTGTTGCACACAGTTTGAGTTGTAATATGACGTCCTGTGGCTGCACGAAAAGGATTATTCAACATGGTGGCGTTGCTGTCAGGGTTCATCCAAGCCATAATCCGTAGGTAGCGGTCATCCACTGCAGTAGTAGCCCTTGGGCGGCATGAATGAGGCATGTCATCGACAGTTCCTGTCCCTGTATCTCCTCCGTGTCTGAATAACATCGCTTTGGTTCACTCCGAGACTACTGGACATCATCACCCTTTCTGAGAGCCCTTCCCGACACAAAGTAACGATGCGGACGCGATTGAACCGCCTTATTGACCGTCTAGGCATGGTTGAACTACAAACAACACGAGCCGTGTTCCTCTTTCCTGGTGGAATGACTGGAACTGATCGGCTGTCCGACCCCCTCCGTCTAAAAGGCCCTGCTCATGCATGGTTGTTTACATCTTTGGGAGGGTTTAGTGACATCTCTGAACAGTCAAAGGGACTGTGTCTGTGATACAATATCCACAGTCAACGTTATCTTCAGGAGTTCCGGGGACAGGGGTATGCAAAACTTTTTTTGGTGTGTGTAATTTTGCATTTCATGAAATTTGAAGTTTTATTTCACGACACTGTACATATGCGCAACGCAGAGCCTATCAGCAGTCAGTTTACTCAAATGGCTCTGAGCACTATGGGACTCAACATCTTAGGTCATAAGTCCCCTAGAACTTAGAACTACTTAAACCTAACTAACCTAAGGACATCACACACACCCATGCCCGAGGCAGGATTCGAACCTGCGACCGTAGCAGTCCCGCGGTTCCGAACTGCAGCGCCAGAACCGCACGGCCACCGCGGCCGGCCCAGTTTACTCACTTTTGTGTGATTTTTTCTCTTTTTGCAAAAAATATTGGGTGTGGAGGTCTTAGCTGCGTAGGCAGACAATAGTACAAGCTGTGCGAAATATATCGGTGTTGCCTAGATTCTTTGTAGATATTTCTGTTGCGAAAACGAATTTATTACTTTCGGCTCGTTAATTACTAATAGAAGTTTTGTTTCGTAATTCAGCTTTTACATTTGACATTATGGCTAGCAACAGGGTATTCTGTAGTGCAACTTGATCGCAAACAACTTCACAAAGTAATGACTCAGTTAGTAATGAAACAGAACACACAACAGTCGTTACACATAATTAATTTACTTGAGATTTAAGAGAATGCAAATAATTTTCCAACACAGTGAACAAGAAGTTTCAGAAGGCGTATCGGCAGACGAAAGGTCGCCTCAGCTATGAGAAATTTCGCAGTTTACGGAGTCAGTCGATTCGGGTTTTGCTTGGGTTTCTTTCAGTGTAACAGAACTCGAGCCAACGTCTATTACTGGCAATAACCACTCAGTCACCGCGAATCCAGTAAACATGAATACGGAAATCAGTAACCCAACTTTGTTAGAGTTGCTACAAAACATGACTAAAGCCTTGAAAGACACATATAAGACACTAGAACAAGAATAAATAAGTAAAACTATCACAAATACGAAAGATGGACTCATACATTCGGAAACTTGAGGAAAAACAGCTAAACTTTTCTGTAGACACCTGACAAGAGATCAGAAATTACTTACAACCAAGTATTAGGAAGCTAGAGGTCAGGCTATGCAGCCTTGAAAGTGAACAAAATAATTTAAAAACTGTGCAACAGAAACGGAAAGTAACTATTAACACAATATTAGCCAACACTAGTTTAAACAGTGAAACAAATCAGCACAATGACAAAGTAGAATAACCTTCTAAAGAAAACAATGTAATATCCTGTACCACTACAATTCACGGAAAACAACAAATCGGACATCTTGCTATTCGAAGCCCTATGGAATAGGAACAAACAGCTATCATTTCGACTAGCACAAGCAGACACTCAGATAACTTTTTATTGGTTTGTTCTTAACGTACAAAGGCACGTAAAGCTTTGAAACAACATAATCATGTAAGAATAACGGAACAACAGTTTACACGTAGCGAAAGAAAGTGCAAGTGCGGTGATTTTCGTCATGGTTATTTACATTTTTGCGCTTTCGGTATTTGTATGCATTTATGCAATGAAGAGCCAAAGAAACGGGTACACCTGCCTAATATCGTGTAGGGCCGCCGCAAGCACGCAGAAGTGCTGCAACGCGACGTGGCATTGTCTCGACTAATGTCTGAATTAGTGCTGGAGGGAATTGACACCACGAGTTCTACAGGGCTCTCCATAAATCCATGAGAGTACAAGAGGTTGGAGCTTTCTTATGAACAGTATTTTGCAAGGCATCTCGGATATGCTCAATAATGTTCATGTCTGAGGAGTTTGGTGGCCAGCAGGAGTGTTTAAACTCAGAAGAGTGTTCCTGGAGCCACTCTGTAGCAATCATGGACGTGGGGATGTCGCCTTGTCCTGCTGAAATTGCCCAAGTCCTTCGGAATGCACAATGGACATGAACGGATGGCGGGTGATCAGACAGGATGCTTACGTACGTGTCACGTGTCAGAGTCATATCTAGACGTATCAGGGGTCCCATATCACACCAGCTGCACTCTCCCCACATCATTACATAGCCTCCAACATCATGTAACCGAAAACTTTATAGAAAACCTCAATTCACTTGTACATAAGTTCCCCAAACGTACTATAATCATAGGTCGAGACTTTATCATCCAAAAATTAGTTGAGAAAATTACAGTTTTTTTAGTGGTGAGCGTGAGAAGACAAATGGTTCAAATGGCTCTGAGCACTATGGGACTCAACATCTTAGGTCATAAGTCCCCTAGAACTTAGAACTACTTAAACCTAACTAACCTAAGGACATTACACACACCCATGCCCGAGGCAGGATTCGAACCTGCGACCGTAGAAGTCCCGCGGTTCCGGACTGCAGCGCCAGAACCACTAGACCACCGCGGCCGGCCGTGAGAAGACATCCTGTGAAACTATACTAAATACCTTCCCTGAAATTAGTAGTTAGGAACCCCACTCATGATGGAAATACATAGGATCTAACGGCAACAAATAGACCTGACGTCTTTGAAGATGTCCACATCGAAACTGATATCAGTGACCCTGACACGGTTGTGGCAGGAATGATTATCAAAGTACAAAGGACAACTAAAACAAGCAGATGGATACACACGTTCAGTGAATTAGAAAAAAAAAACGATAGTGTCATATGTCAATGAGGAATTTGAAACTTTTAGCACAGGTCAGAAACGTGTAGAGCAACTCTGGCTCAAGTTTAAAAGAATAGTTGACCCGCCCAGTAGAACAGTTCATAATGGAAGGGAACCACCATGGTATACAGTCACTGTAAGAAAACTTCCAAACAAAGAGATATTATTGCATAATAGGTGTAAAACAAAGCGTAGCTCTATAATAGAGAGATGCCGAATGAAATGCGTTTGGCTGCCAAGAGAGCAATGCATGATGCCTTCAATAACTACCGCAGCAGAACATTGTCGAGTGACGTTTCACAAAATCCAAGGAAATTGTGGTCGTATGGTAAGGCTGTTAGTGGCATCAAAGCTAGTGTCCAGTTCCTAGCGAATGGGACAGGAGCTGAAATTGAGGGTAGCACAGCAAACGCTGTAATGCTTAACTCTGTTTTCGAATGTTCCTTTACAAAGGAAAACCCAGGATAATTGCCCCAATTTAATCCTCACACCACTGAAAAGATGAATGAAACTAATATTAGCGTCAGTGTTGTTGAGAAACAGCTGAAATTGTTTAAACTGAACAAAGTTCTACGCCCTGATGGAATCCCTGCCAGATTCTACACGGAATTTGCGGATGGGTTAGCCCCCTCCTCTCAGTATAATCTATCGTAGATCCCTTGAACAAAAAGCTGCCCAGTTCTTGGAAAATGTCGCACGCCACACCCATCTACAAGAAGGGTAGTAGAAGTGTTCCACAAAACTACCATCCAACATCCTTGTCATCGATTTGTTGTAGAATCTTAGAACATATTCTAAGCACAAACATGATGAGGTATCTTGAACATAATGTCCTCCTCAAAGCCAACCAGCATGGTTTTTGAAAACATCGACCATGTGAAACCCAACTCACACTTTTCTCACATGACATACTGAAAGCAACCGGATAGATGCAGAATTTCTCCATTTCCGTAAACCATTTGACTCCATACCGCGCCTATGACAATTGTCAAAAGTACGATCGTGTGCGTATCAAGCGAAATTACATCTACATCTACATCCATACTCCGCAAGCCACCTGACGGTGTGTGGCGGAGGGTACCTTGAGTACCTCTATCGGTTCTCCCTTCTATTCCAGTCTCGTGTTGTTCGTGGAAAGAAGGATTGTCGGTATGCCTCTGTGTGGGCTCTAATCTCTGATTTTATCCTCATGGTCTCTTCGCGAGATATACGTAGGAGGGAGCAATATACTGCTTGACTCTTCGGTGAAGGTATGTTCTCGAAATTTTGACAAAAACCCGTACCGAGCTACTGAGTGTCTCTCCTGCAGAGTCTTCCACTGGAGTTTATCTATCATCTCCGTGACGCTTTCGCGATTACTAAATGATCCTGTAACGAAGCGCGCTGCTCTCCGTTGGATCTTCTCTATATCTTCTATCAACCCTATCTGGTACGGATCCCACACTGCTGAGCAGTATTCAAGCAGTGGGCGAACAAGCGTACTGTAACCTACTTCCTTTGTTTTCGGATTGCATTTCCAAATGGTTCAAATGGCTCTGAGCACTATGGGACTCAACTGCTGAGGTCATTAGTCCCCTAGAACTTAGAACTAGTTAAACCTAACTAACCTAAGGACATCACACACATCCATGCCCGAGGCAGGATTCGAACCTGCGACCGTAGCGGTCTCGCGGTTCCAGACTGCAGCGCCAGAACCGCGCGGCCACTTCGGCCGGCTGATTGCATTTCCTTAGGATTCTTCCAATGAATCTCAGTCTGGCATCTGCTTTACCGGCGATCAACAGTATATGATCATTCCATTTTAAATCACTCCTAATGCGTACTCCCAGATAATTTATGGTATTGACTGCTTCCAGTTGCTGACCTGCTATTTTGTAGCTAAATAATAAAGGATCTGTCTTTCTGTGTATTCGCAGGACATTACATACACTTGTCTACATTGAGATTCAATTGCCATTCCCTGCACCATGCGTCAATTCGCTGCAGATCCTCCTGCATTTCAGTACAATTTTCCATTGTTACAACCTCTCGATACACCACAGCATCATCTGCAAAAAGCCTCAGTGAACTTCCGATGTCATCCACCAGGTCATTTATGTATATTGTGAATAGCAACGGTCCTATGACACTCCCCTGCGGCACACCTGAAATCACTCTTACTTCGGAAGAGTTCTCTCCATTGAGAATGACATCCTGCGTCCTGTTATCTAGGAACTCCTAAATCCAATCACACAATTAGTCTGATAGTCCATATGCTCTTACTTTGTTCATTAAACGACTGTGGGGAACTGTATCGAACGCCTTGGGGAAGTCAAGAAACATGGCATCTACCTGTGAACCCGTGTCTATGGCCCTCTGCGTCTCGTGGACGAATAGCGCGAGCTGGGTTTCACATGACCGTCTTTTTCGAAACCCATGCTGATTCCTACAGAGTAGATTTCTAGTCTCCAGAAAAGTCATTATACTCGAACACAATACGTGTTCCAAAATTCTACAACTGATCGACGTTAGAGATATTAGTGACTGGACTGAGGACTTTTTGGTAGGGAGGACACCACATATTATCTTGGATGGAGAGTCATCATCAGATGTATAAATAACTTCGGGTGTGCCCTATGGAAGTGTATTGGGACCCTTGCTGATCATGTAGATTATTAATGATCTTACAGACAATATTGATAATAAAATAAAGCTTTGCACATGATGCAATTATCTATAATGAAGTACTATCTGAGAGAAACTGCATAAATATTCCGTCAGATCTTGATAAGATTTCAACGTAGTTCAAATATTGGCAACTTGTTCTAAATGTTCAGAAATGTAAAATTTTGCACTTCACAAAACGAAAAACCATAGTACTCTATGCCTATAATATCATTGAGTCACTGTTGGAATCAGCCAACTCTTACAAATACCTAGATCTAACACTTTGTAGGGAAATAAAATGGAATGATCACATAGGTTTAGTCGTGGGTAAATCAGGTTTCAGACTTCGTTCATTTCTCTTTTGGGGGGGGGGGAGGGGGGGAAGGGGGTCGTAAATCTTCTGACTGATTTGATGCGGCCGCCTACAAACTCCGCTCCTGTGTCAAACTCTTCATCTCAGAGTAGCACTTGCAGCCTACGTCCTCAATTACTTGCTGGATGGCCGGCCGTGGTGGCCGAGCGGTTCTAGGCGCTGCAGTCTGGAACCGCTTGACCGCTACGGTCGCAGGTTCGAATCCTGCCCCGGGCATGGATGTGTGTGATGCCCTTAGGTTAGTTAGGTTTAAGTAGTTCTAAGTTCTAGGGAACTGATGACCTCAGAAGTTGAGTTCCATAGCGCTCAGAGCCATTTGAATCATTTACTCGCTGGATGTATTTCAATCTCTGTTTTCCTCTACAGTTTTTTCCCTCTATAGCTCCCTATAATACCGTGGAAGTTATTCTCTGATGTCTTAACAGATGTCCTGTCATCCTATACCTTCTCCTTGTCAGTGTTTTCCAGATATTCCTTTCCTCCCCGATTCTGCACAGAACCTCCTCATTCCTTACCGTATTAGTCTATCTAATTTTCTACATTCGTCTGTAGCACCATATCTCAAATGCTTCGATTCTTCTCTGTTCCGTTTTTCCCACAGTCCATATTTCGCTGCCATACAATGCTGTGCTCCAAATGTACATTCTCAGAAATTTCTTCCTCAAATTAACGCCTGTGTTTGAAACTAGTAGACTTCTCTTGGTCACGAATGCCTTTTTTGCCAGTGTTAGTCTGCTTTTGATGTCCTTGCTCTGCCCGTCATTGGCTATTTTGCTGCTAGGTAGCAGAATTCATTAACTTCATCTGCTTCGTGTCCATCAATCCTGATACTAAGTTTCTCGCTGTTCTCATTTCTGCTATTTCTCATTACTTTCATCTTCCTCCGATTTACTCTCACTTCATATTCTGTATTCATTAGATAGTCAATTCCATTCAGCAGATCATGTCATTCTTCTTCACTTTCACTCAGTACAACAATGTCATCAGCGAATCGTATCATTGATATCTTTTCACCTTGAATTTTAATTCCACTCCTGAACCTTTCTTTTATTTCCATCATTGCTCCTTGGATGTACAGATTGAAGAGTAGCGGCGGAAGATTACATCCCTCTCTTACACCCTTTTTAATCCGAGCACTTCGTTCTTGGTCGTCCACTATTATTATTCCCTTTTGGCTCTTGTAGATATTGCATATTACCCATCTCTCCTTATAGCTTACCCCTATTTTTATCAGAATTTAGAACATCTTCCACCCTTCTACATTGTCCAACGCTTTTCCCAAATCGACAAATCCTATGAACGTGTCTTGATTTTTCCTTAGTCTTGCTTTCATTATCAACTGCAACGTGGGAACTGCCTCTCTGGTGCCTTTACATTTCCTAAAGCCAAACCGATAGCTGTCTAATACATCCTGAATTTTCTTTTCCATTCTTCTGTATGTTATTCTTGTCAGGAACTTGGAGGCATGAGCTGTTAAGTTGATTGCACGATAATTCTCGCATTTGTCAGCTCTTGAAGTCTTCGGAATTGTGTGGATCATATTTTTCCAAAAGTTACATGGTATGTTGCCAGACTCATACATTCTACACACCACCGTGAACAGTCGTTTTGTTGCCACTTACCCCAATGAATTTTAGAAATACTGATGGGTTGTTACCCATCCCTTCTGTCTTATTTGATCTTAAGTCCTTCAAAGCTCTCTTAAAATCTGATTCTAATACTGGATCCTCTGTCTCTTCTAAATCACCTCCTGTTTCTTCTTTATCACATCAGACAAATCTTGCTCCTCGTAGGGGCCTCATATATGTACTCTTTCCACCTGTCCGCTCTCTCTGCATTTAACAGTGGATTTCCCGTTGTACTCTTAATGCTACAATCCTCGCTTTTAATTTCGCCGAAGGTTGTTTTGACTTTCCTATATGCTGAGTTAATCCTCCCGAGAATCATTTCTTTTTCAGTTTCTTCACATTTTTCCTTCAGCCATTTCGTCTTAGCTTCCCTGCGACCTTCCGTTTATTTCATTGTTCAGCGACTTGTGTTTCTGTATTCCTGAATCTCCCTGAGCATTTTTCTTCTTTCATCGATCAACTGAAGTACACTCCTGGAAATTGAAATAAGAACACCGTGAATTCATTGTCCCAGGAAGGGGAAACTTTATTGACACATTCCTGGGGTCAGATACATCACATGATCACACTGACAGAACCACAGGCACATAGACACAGGCAACAGAGCATGCACAATGTCGGTACTAGTACAGTGTATATCCACCTTTCGCAGCAATGCAGGCTGCTATTCTCCCATGGAGACGATCGTAGAGATGCTGGATGTAGCCCTGTGGAACGGCTTGCCATGCCATTTCCACCTGGCGCCTCAGTTGGACCAGCGTTCGTGCTGGACGT